>NC_091119.1:111346262-112711262 GCF_040183065.1 Periplaneta americana
CGTCTACAATAATTTGTCAACCACCATTATTCTGTTTTCACTGTGTTACATAATCTTGACATTATATGGCCATTTAATTTAAAGTGAACTTTTAAATGAAGAAATAACGTAGTTAAATGAACCGTTGATGTTATGATTTCTGGCGAAACAGTTGAATGTAGGTACTCAGAGAAAGAGGAAATTTCTGAATGAAACCTGACCAACACCATCTTTGTTGACAACATTTAGCCGAAATTTATGCTCAGGTTTCCAAGTTATAAAATCAGCGCCAAAATCACAGAGTGATCATCAAACTATACCTCATTCCATAATATCTGACAGGAGATTCTCCTCCTCTGTCGGCAGTGTTTTCTTCTCCTGTCAGACTTTATGGAACGAAGTATAGTCTTCCACAGACTGCCGAATATGAAGGATTTTGGTGCATTAATATTGAGATCATAGTGACCACAAATTTTACGGCCTACAATTTATTAAATAACCCTTCAAATTACATTATCCTCTACTGTAACATCTTCATAAACTTGGCCTATTTTCAACATAAACTTTTCAACAGCTCTCATTGTGACTGTTGATCGGTTTAAATCCCATGTCTTTTTCTTCTTAACTCACAAGCAAACATTCTCGTGGGGGCATATAAAAAAGTTAATTTTTTTCATTCCACCATGTTAATAATGTCAAAATAAGTGCATATACAATTTTGGCCACTCCACCACAATTACGAGGTCATCCAGATTTTCCCCTGGGGTCGTTTACAGAAAAAAACACAATTTCGTGGAAAGATTTATTGAAACGGATACAGCAATTGTTGCGCTATTTTTCAACATATTCCCCACTGAAACTGAGACATTTGCCATATTTTATTGGGTTATTTTACGACGCTGTATCAACATCTAGGTTATTTAGCGTCTGAATGATATGAAGGTGATAATGCCAGCATTTGCTCGTATTGGGTTGAGGGAAAACTCCGGAAAAAACCTCAACCAGGTAACTTGCCCCGACCGGGATTCGAACCCGGGCCACCTGGTTTCGCAGCCAGACGCGCTGACCGTTACTCCACAGGTGTGGACCATTTGCCATATCATAGGATCAATATTTGTATCCTTTTGTCGTGCTGAATAACTCTGTTGATCCCACGGTATGACAAATGTCTTGATTCTGATGGGGAATATGCTGAAAAATAGCGCAACAATTGCTGTATCTGCTCCAATAAATCTTTCCATGAAATTGTGCTTTTTTTGTAAACGGCCGGAGGGAAAATCACTTTCTGGACGACCTCGTAATTGCGATCGAGTGGACAAAATTTGTATAAGCATTTGTTTTGATATTATTAACATGGTGAAAGAAAAAAAAATATATTTTTTTTTTATCTTCCCCCATGAGAATATTTGCTTGTCAGACTTGAAATGATAACCACAAAGTTCATACTATATGGTCTATTTCAGATATTAAGTAGCTTCTACCGTTTACAAAATTTGCAGTTAACCATCAAAAAATTCTACAAA
This sequence comes from Periplaneta americana, assembly GCF_040183065.1. Lineage (NCBI taxonomy): Eukaryota > Metazoa > Arthropoda > Insecta > Blattodea > Blattidae > Periplaneta > Periplaneta americana. The sequence continues at coordinate 111,347,765 of NC_091119.1, forward strand.
GCCAACTGTCTAGTAGTTTCTGTGTAAGTGTATCATTGGAGAGTAAGAGTAATTTATTTCTGCTTGCAGCCATTTAACCCAGACGTCATCTTGGTTGCCGCCGGTCGAAACCTGGGCAGACACGAGTGGAGGATTCCCCTATGGCTGGGAACAAGCTGCCGACAGTGATGGCAAGCCGTATTTTATCAAGTAAGTGCCCAGCTATGTCACTTCTCACACTATCCCTCTCCCCCACTGTTACCTTACGCTATGACGCATGTCCACCAACTCTGTAGTGATGCACTGTCGTGTATCCTTTGCTGTCCCCTGTTTAATCAATCACCAATGGCGGCATCTTCATAGATTTAAAATGTCACAAATGCACCGGCTTTATTTTGGTGGTAGGCGATATAAACACAGCTTACACCACTGACTATAGGCCTAACATTATTTTATGCTACATTTGTTTCTTAATATCCTTTTGTATTAACTTAGTATAGCATTACCTTAAGATATTCCGAGTTAAGATCTTGTTTCAGCCAACAGAAGTCTGTATTAAAGCCATATCTAAATTCCTAGGACTTAATAAGTACAGAATGAATGAAATAACAACGAATTTATAGCACAATATATTGTATTGCTCCTTACTATGTATTGTAATAATAATTTCTGATGTACTTAAATTCTATTTTGCATTAATTTTCAATATTATTTTGTTACCGCAAGTTTACACACACTGTTAGCTTCTTTTCCAAATATTCGTTCTCTAAACTGAAACACACGCAATATCCCTGCATAAGTAGCCTACTTGTTTCAAACCTCTGGACAAAAATATCTGCCGCCATTCTTAACAGGTGGTTTGAGGTCAACATAGCTTTCTTTTGGATTTGTACTCCGTATTCAAAATTGAAGAAAGAGGTTCAAAGTTACTGTGTACAAGATCGGAGCTGTAAGACGAGTGTTTCACAGTGATCTTAACGTAAATACAGTCGTGATTAATTGTATCGAATATTGGCAGTACAGTAGACTGCTTCCATAAGGAGACAAACAATTCTGATTCCGAAAATAACTGCGTGTCTTAAGGCAAATTTTACCATTTTCACGTCACCTTACGTTATATTATTGTACTTCTTTCTTGTAAATATATACAAAACCGAATTGTTGAATTTACTGTTGCTCTAAGGTACGGTAATTAAGTTGGTGTAAATTAATCTTTGGTTTCCATGTGACTGAACTTTCATAAACTAGGCTATATGCTTCCGCAGCTCATGTCTCTATTACGTATTGATCTGTGGCCAAGTACAAAGAATCATGGAATCTTTATACAGAGTACTATATGATAGGATCTCACAGACAAATTAGAGGAAAGATACGTCACACAAAGATAATCATTCTTTGTTAAGGGACATAATCCCGATGATACGTCCTTAACCCTTAAATTAGCAATGTATCCTATAGGATACAACAGGTTAATAGGCTATATGCTATAATTTTAATAGAACAATAGAAAAAAATTGGTAGGAAAATTAAAATTTCACAATACTATAATATTCCACAACATATAAAATATGGACATTGCGATAGTTGTTTTCTTTACAGTCCGACACGGTTTAATAAACTAATGTGAGAAATGAAGTTTTGTCAGTTTAAGGATCGATGCATAAAAAAGTCAGATCTCCGGTAATTTTTTTTGCGCAAATCAAATTTAATTCTCCATGCATGTTCTGACAATTACAGTAAATTGTTCAAATTAAATGTCCAATACGTACAACAGTGTGATAGGAATGATAAGATTGACTGAAGGTGTGCCACGCAGACAATAAGCAAACTACTGCAGTTTAAGAGAGACGATAAGGACATAAGGAGCACAGGTATTCAATATGCGTGATGTGGAATGCGTTTCTGGAAAAGACGCATAACTCATGAAGGATTTGTCAATCGAACATTTTTTCGTTACAAAAAAAAAATGATCCTCGTTTTGTGATTTATCATTCCCCAAAGTTTGTAGGTGAATTACTGTTACACTCAGTATGAATTAAAACACATCTTATTCTACGTCACAAAAAATGTAAAAGGGGCTTAGTAAGAGATGTGTAGAAGCAATTTTGAATGATCATTCAGGAGTTATAATTTACGAGGGAAGTGAGAAAAATTTTAATCTGTAGGAAAAGTAGGATCCAACTACTAGAGAAAAGAAAAAAGATGCGAATAATTATATTTCTCAAGGAAATTAAATCCCAGAATCTCTTTGCAGAGAAATAGATTGCAGGAATTCTAATTTGAATAAATTCAGAAATTCTTACTTGCAGGAAAATTTGTTTTAAGAAATCTAATTTACACGGAAAGTAGGTACATTCTAAGAATTATAATTTTGCAAGAAAAAATGAAGTTTAAGAGCTATATATTGCCACAGAAGCTACTTTCAACAATTCTAATTTTCAGAAAGTGTGAAGAATTGCAATAGTTAAAGGATATGGATTTTTAGAATTGTAATTCGCAGAGAAAAAGTACATTCTAAGAATTTTATTATAATTTATATCTGAATTAGTCCATAAGAATTCTGATACGTTGAGGAACTAGATTTCAAGAATTTTATTTCCAACCGAAATAACTGTCATGGACTCTGCTTATAACAAATTTCGTAAGTTCCTATTTTATAAGAAAATATATAAAAAAACATTTGCTTAATTTTATTTAGATATTATGTTTTGTCAAACATTTTAAACTTTTGTGTTCTTATAGATTCCCAAAACTTGGAGTCATCTCCATTGCAAATCACATATAAAAATAACATAGAATACGTGAAAATGAATACTGACCCTATAGCCGTTCGTTACACGCAGCTTCTAGCATATTTTTTAAACATCGTGTAAATCAAGGCTGATATTTCTCGTAACACAGACAGTTACAATTAAACCCGAATAACATTTCACTGATATGTCAGAGGAAGAACAAGTGGACGGAGTTACGCAATAATAGACTAACCGACAATTAGAAAAAAATGAGATATTTGCACAAATCTGTTGATGGCAAGCTAATTGAACTCGGAAAAAAAAATCAAGAATGCGATATCTGAATTTTGCCGCTATTTAAAAGCAAAAATTCGTTTATTGCTAAAAATTAATTTATTTATTTTGCTTTGAAATATTAATTCAACTTCTGGTCTCTTATTAAAAATCGGTTTGCTTTTTTTGGTATTATTTGTGCTATTTTTTTTTGTAATAGTATGAATGTTATAATACTTCTTGCATAAAATGTTTTATAAAAAAAACATTTATTTCAATGCCCAATATCTCGAAACAGGTTTTTGGCGCTTGGTTTCTTATTGCGGAACTCCGTCCAATTGTTTGTATGCATCTGAAATCTGATTAGTGTAATATGTAGTCTGAGATGTATGCAATGGAGGGGGAAAGGAACTGGCTACCCTGCCCCATTATCTCCTGGCTTAATTGCCTCATAAGTGGTGCTTTTTGGTATCACTTGTGAGGTTCAGACCTGTCTTCGGACAGTTGACTAAACAACAACAATATTTTACTACTGAATAAATGTTACTAATATTTATAAAACAGTAATTCAATAACTAAAATAATGTCTTAAATTCTTTAAAATCTAGTAACAAAAAATATATACTGTAATTTAATAAATTTATACGCAAAGTACAACACAAAGACTATTTCTAAAAATTAATCAAATACCCCATACAGTAAAAATTTGACTATAATTAATAATTTAATCTACAGTATATACAAAAACCGTTAAATTCGAGTTTATTATTTTTTCCTTGCATCAGTGCTGATGTCTGTTTATGTTGTTACTTTCGATTTAAAGAGTTTCCAAAGTAACATATACAACAATGAAATGCTCCCAATTCTTTGTACTTGGCCTCGAATCAGAACTTGCAATATGAACTCCTGCTGCAGGATACTTCAGAACAATTTACCAAAAATAATTTTAAATTATTACAAAGTGTTGTAGCGGAATAATTTGCTTTATATTACCTCATCTAAATTTATTAATGCATACATAGACCTTTAACAAAGAAATCACTTTAAATATAGATTTACATTACAATCTATATCATTTTAGCTGAGAGTTCCGATCTATAGTTAAAATTGTTAATTCAACATATGACAATATTATATTTAGTCCTAAATAGTTTAAAACCACATGATAAATCTTTAAGTTGGTTTGAACGCCTGGGGGTAATCATCATGCTAACCGCATGATACCTCCGCACTGGTTATGTTATCGTTCGTCTCTGCTGAGGCATGTGCACGTGAAACTAGCAATCGGCTCGTCGGCCTTGGCCTGTATCGGCTGTCTCGCCCAAGATTATTATATAAAATGTCATTCGTATAATCTCGATATTATCATTAAAATATTTTTATTTAAACCTTCTTAGGTATTGAGACAATCTGGAAAATTATTATTCGTAAACGCTTTTAAATCTTTGTCGCAGCGTTCATGTAAGATATTTGCCAAGTTCAGTCAGTTGCTGATTTATTGATTACTCAAATAACTAACGTTACTAAGCTGTCTTTTCTTTGTTATTAATTATATTGTTGTAATAGTAATTGTAGTTATCGAATACTTCCTAGTGTGTAGAATAACTAGCATAATTTGTGAAGATGATTTTCAGTTTTGCAACCGCATGCTGAGATTTAACTCTTCCCATTCAGCAGAACTATTTCCCAAGTAACGTAGAGATAAATAATCTCAACTTTTATTTCAAAATCATACAATTTCTCTTATCTCAGTTATCGTGAAAGTCGGAGAAATTTATAGGTACTAGATATCTGTTTGTTAAAATTAAATACTTATTACATTGGGTACACATTAACTGGTGTAAGCGATTTATTTGTATTTTAGATTCTTGTCAACTCTTATAATACACTAGTTCCCTTGTAATTGCATTCTGTAGAAATTGTCTGTAGAGATGTAGAAGATTCAGAAATCATGCCTCAAGTGAGAAGTGTAAATATCGATCCATCCTATTTTGTGAAATCTTGCATGCCTCAAGATTTGATGTTCTTAATTTAGCGATTAAGAATCTAAAGTAATAAGTTATGGTTCTTGTTATGTGTAGCGTTTAAAACTGAGACGTTTCCATTTGTTGCTCAATTGTTGACAGTTTTGTGTGTGTAAATATTATATAACTATTGTGTGTTCTAGAAAGAGTGTTCTCTGTTATATGTGCAAGTGTAATGGTGTGTTATTTACTGTTGCAAGATCTAACAAAGGATGCAAAACAAAGAATCAATTAGGAAAGAAGACAATAAACAATAAGAAACTCATGATCGCATAACATAGAATAACAGAAAAGCAGAGAGTCATAGGCTGAAAGAATGGAAATTGTTAAGTAATCAGAAGTTTTGTGGAATTGAGGAAGGATGTTTTCAAAGACACTGAAGTGTCATGAAAGGTTTTTAATATCTAGTTCAAAGGCTTGTATATTAATACTTGCTTTCTTGTCTTTTAAGACATGAATATAAAATTAAAATCAAGACTATTCTTTTATCATTTGACTGCATTATTACAGCACACTCGGTACTTTTTGGTACCACCTGTGACTTAATACTTTTGTGTATTTCTGTATTGTTTTTCAAGGTGTTATGTGTGTAATTATTTAGATGTTATGTTACCTTGCCTTAATGCATATGAATGACAACTGCAATTACAACGTTTCCTCTTGTTTGTAGATACACATCGAAATTACTTCGTTAGCGTTTTAAAGACTTTAATAACTTGTCTTACTTAGCGCATACTGTCAGGACTAATAGAAGAGACCAAGACGAAGTTTTTGTTAAACAATAATAGATAGGCCTATCAAATGCGCCCTTGAAGCCCTACAGACCATTGAACCGGCAAGGACCAACTATAACTGGAGTCACGTTTAGAACCGAACTTCATGTAAACAAAAGTCACGTGACTTGTGCCTCACAACTTAAGAACTCAAACGTAGTGTGAAGTATAGTTCGCAATTAAAATAATTGAAGTTTTTAATCTAATCATAATCGTACATGTTGTTTGTTAATTATATGTACTTTCGTGTGTTTTATTTTATATCTTTTGTTGTGTACAACTAATGATAAGTGAGCGATGAAGAGAGTCACCATAATTATCATTGGAGACGTCATCAGCGCAGTAATATATTTCTACTACGCCGCCTATTGCGAATCTTGTCATCGCTCACTTACTATTAAATCCTCGTAACAGAAAATGTAAAATAAAACACAAGAAAGTACCAAATACCATTGAAAAACAACATGCACGATTATGAAAAACGTTAATGATTTCAATTTTGATTTCGAACTGTAGCCTACTTCACACTACGTTTGACTGTTGTTTGTTGTGGTATGAGGCACGCGTCACATGTTATGATTGGGAATCAGAAAACAAACAAGTGATACACATTGTTTACTTGTTTATATGGATGACGTGAATTAGGAGATAATCCACAAACGATTGGGAAAAGCACGGGAATTTTAATTGAAGGAAGTAAAGAGGTAGGTTTGGAAATGAATCCCGAAAAAAAAACAAAGTAGGTATATGATTATGTCTCATGACCATAACATATAAGGTGGAACAAAATATATGGCACATTTACATAATACAACGCTGTAAAACAATGCATAGCATAGCAACGGCAGCCTTGGAATTGTTTGTTTATTCCAGGAGATGTGCCATTTCATTCGCGATGAATTAGTGGTCCATAGAAATATGCATTCAGGTTGTGGAAGCTTTTATTCGTTTAAATAGTGTAAATGCAGTTCAACATTTCTTTCGCCAAGGACATCGTCATCATCGTGTTCCTGACAGACGGACAATTGTGCGATGGGTCCAGTGTTGGAGGGAACATGGAAAAGCGGAAAACAAGAAATCGTCAGGTACGGCAAGAACCGTCCGAACGCCTGAGAATATCAATCGTGTTCGAGCAGAAATGCAGCGAAGTCCACAGCGCTCAGCCCGTCGAAATTCGCTGACAATGCAAATCAGACGGCGATCGCTTCACCGGATAGTGAAAGCAGATTTGAAATTCCATCTTTATAAGCTGCATGTTTTTTAGTTACATCTAATTGACCGGCAGACGAGAATAGCATTCTGTGCCCATCTTCAAGAAATGATTGCTGAGAACAACAATATTCTGCTTAATTTGCTTATGTCCGATGTCGGATGAAGCACATTTCCATTTAACCGGATTCGTCAAAAGTAGAATTTCCGGTAATGGTCAGATACCAACCCTCACTGCACAGACCTGAAGTTACAGTGTGGTGCAATGTAGCCAGATTTGGAATTATTGGCCCATGTACTTTTTCGAGGATTCCCAGGGCAGACCCGTTACTGTTAACTCAGAACGATATCTTCAAATGCTCAACAACACCTTCCTGGTACCTGAATTAAGAAGGATAGGACATCTTGACTCATGATTCTAGCAAAATGGGGCTATTGTCCAATATCAGCATGGACAGATTGCGACAACTGTTTCCGGGCCGACTCATTTCTCGCTTTGGTGACATCCACTGGCCCTCCAGATCCCCGGTCTTATCAGTTCTAGAATTCTTTCTTCGGAGCTAACTCAAGAAGGTCTATTCCATTCGCATGAGACAATTACGGAAATACAGGCTTCCATTCAAGATGAAATTGCAGCCATTCCGCGCGACATGCCGACACGTGATGGATAGTTTCCTGAGTCAACTACACACTTGTGAAGTGATGAAGGAGGGCATTTACCGGATGAAATTTTAAAAAATATAAATAAATATTTGGCATTAAAGTAAATGGCCAAATATATAGGCTAAAGTTGCCTAATGCCGTGATACCGCTAATTTCGTGATACGTTTTTTTTACTATCATGGGATTGGGTATTTTGCTTGAAAGTTCACCGATGTCTCAAAAGTAACTGAAAGATGCACCCTTTCGAGAAAGATGTCTGGCGCTATGATCGAACGGCAAAGCTTTGACTGACATTCAGTTAAAAAAAAAAAAAAGTATCACGGGATTAGGGATATCACGGCATTAGGCAACTTTACCCTACATTGTTGGCAAATAAACTGCATTTATAGGTCTGAAAACATCCTTCTGTAATTCATTGTTCTTCGTGTACCATACATTTTGCTCCACTTGTAGTATGAAATGGAAATACAGAAATTGGAAATTTATAATTTGAAAAGGTGAAAAAATTCAAATACCTTGGAGCAAGTATAACAAATATAAATGACACTCGAGAGAAAATGAAACTCAGAATATATATGGAAAATGCTTACTGTTATTCAGTTGAAAAGATTTCGTCATCTAGTCTGTCTTAAAAAAAACTGAAAGTTAGAATTTATAAAACAGTTCTATTACCGATTGTTCTGTACGGCTGCGAAACTTGAACTCTCACTTTGAGAGAGGAGCAGAGGTTAAGGATGTTCGAGAATAAGGTCCTTAGGAAAATATTTGGGGCTAAGAGGGATGAAGTTACAGAAGAATGGAGAAAGTTACACAACGCAGAACTGCACGCATTGTATTCTTCACCTGACATAATTAGGAACATTAAATCCAGACGTTTTAGATGGACAGAGCATGTTGCTCGTATGGGTGAATCCTTAAATGCATATAGCTTGTTGGTTGTGAGACCTGAGGGAAAAAGATCTTTGCAGAATCCGAGACGTAAATGGGAGAACAATGTTAAATGGATTTGAGGGAGATGAGTTATGATGGTAGGGATTGAATTAATCTTGCTCACTGTCAGGATAGAGATCGAAGGGGGCTTATGTGAGGGCGGCAATGAACCTCCGGGTTCTCTAAAAGTAATTTGTAAGTAAGTGAGATACACAATATTATACATTTTACAATAAATGTTCAAATTAACGCCATAATCTCCTTACAAAGACAGAAATGACACAACTGATACTGTGTTCGATGGACAGTGTGAAGCGCCTCCTTGACAGTTGCATGTATGAGTACTTTAGCTATGCGTTCAAAAAAATTCATCTCCGAATAAACCGACGTGAAATAAATCAAAGTTTCCATGTAGCCCTACAGGAAGAAGTTGAATACGGAGAGATTCTAAGAACTTTCAGACCAAGTCAGACCATTCTCCCAGAAACGAAAAATGCGAAAACGCGGCTTATGCATATGTACCATACAAGGCGTTGCTAAACGCCAAGTTTGGCAGCAAACGCACAGGTACTTTCGGAAATACTTGCACCATTTGAAGGACTAATTTCAAACCTATGGTTGTTCAATAAGCTACTTTTTTATTTATCTCTTTCTCTTTTAAATTTAGTAGTTGCATGGGATGTTTCTTCTCTTTGTATAAGACACAACAAAGAAATCCACAAGAGTAGCAAGCATACTATTGATGGACTTTTACTACGTTGTTCACGTAACTCCATGTGATCACTTTTTGATAGGCTAAACAAAATACTCAAAAGTGAATTACTCGTATATTATATGAAGTGTTACGAAGTTAGGATGCCTAATGCTTTGTTACTGCTTCAGCTTCTTAACTAGAAATAAAATGTGTTCTAAAACAGAAAACTTAAGCTTCTTAATAAAGTATTAACTAACTTATGATTTGAGCCTTTCACGGTGCTCAGTATGGGGGCGAGAATTATGGTGTTTCTACAGTGACATAGATGAAGATATAGTCAACTTTCCGGTGCAATGTATAGCGCAATCATCACGGAAGACAAGCCAAATGGAAACCTATCTCTTAGACTTGTCCAATCCTGGTGAATAGCTCTTAATAACGGATCCAACAGATACGTTGCCCCTCTTTCTCTTCATGATGGAGCCAGTACAGCTCTGAAATGTTGAATGTGCAACTGCTATAGGTTGCGGTAGTAGGATATGACGTTTTTTATAGCCCTGTTGTGGGACACTCAGGACGAATTAAAAGAAAACATATACTGGAAATAGTCTAGTACAATACAATTTATTAATGTCTGATTACTTTTTAAAAACTACATTTCGTAAGTAAACTCCACGGCAACGAATACATTCCTGCAATCTGCTATGAAAGTTCTGCATAACTCGTCCTAACGAAGCAGGTTCGATGGCACTAATTTCGTTCCTTACGTTTTGTTCCAGCTGGATGATGGAGCGAGGCTTGTTGCGATACACCCTACTTTTGAGATAACTCCATAGGAAGTATTCAGCTGCAGTCAGGTCAGGAGATGTTGGCGGCCAGGCAGTGTCTCCAAATCGTGAAATTATTCGTCCTGGAAACATGTTTCGCAGACAGTTCATTGAACCATGAGCAGTGTGCGCTGATTAATTCCTTTAGGGTTGTCTCAAAAGTAGGGTGTATCGCAACAAGCCTCGCACCATCATCCAGCTGAAACAAAACATAAGGAACGAAAATAGTGTCATCGAACCTATTTTGTTGAGGCGAGTTATGCAAAACTTTCATAGCAGATTGCAGGAATGTATTCGTTGTCGTGGAAGCTTCTTACGAAATGTACTCGTAGTTTTTAAAAAGTAATCAGACATTAATACATTGCATTGTACTAAATTACTTCCAGTATACGGGATTTCTTTTAATTCGTTCTGAGTGTCCCACCACAGGGCTATAAAAACCGTCCTATCCCACTGCCACACCCTATATCTTTGGCTCGGCATAGAGATCCAGAAAGCTAGCACCAAAATATGAACACTTCAATATTTTGTAAAAGTTGTAATTTTTTATAAATGTGTGTAAGGAGTTTCCTGACTTAGACTTGACATTTTCATGCGTAACTGGAAATACTTGCATCTTATCATTGAAGATAGGTGATGATGAAATGAAGGGGTGAGAATGAGATAGTTCAAAGCCATACTTTTAACAAAAATATTTTTGAGCGAATTAATTTCTTACACATATGGGAAAGCTACTAGTAAATATTATAAAATTTACTCAATAAGTGACATAAAGATAAAGGCAACCCCATTACAGGCCAGAACGGCCCAGAGAGTGGGGGCGATAGGATAAGGTTTTCTCCTTTACAGACAATCGACAAGTTAATGGCAGTAGGGGTGTCGCCGCCTTTACCCTCAAGGAAATGTCCCTGGTATTCATTTCTGTTAGAGGTTGAGTAGACCCCAGGGCCATAGTGCGGCTGGAAGGATTAGATCCATGGAAAAAATCCATGACCGAAACGAATCGGCGACCTTCCCGCTTTGTAGCGTTACGCCTTAACCGCGCGCCCCAATAAAGACATACGATGAAGAAATTATGACACCGCACTTAATAGCATTGAACTCTGAACTTTGAGTACGCTCTCCTGCAAAATCTTGTCTCTGTGGCTTATATCATTCTCACCCCTTCAAATATTTAGTCCTTTCGCATTCTATTCTAAGAATTATGAATTATTAGGCATTCATTCGCAAGTAACTGGACTGACACCCTGGTCGTATGATCAACATGGCGCAAGGCCACCACTTAAAACAACAGAAGACAAGGGACACACATCTCGTTCCTGTGGAACAGACAAATCTCTACTTCTCTGCCAGAATTAGAACTAGAATCCGCTATAAACGCCACATCTTGAGCTACAGACAGCGGAGTGTTTAATTAATATTAACAAGTGAAAATTAGCATCATTCCGTCGCCTTGGCTCAGTGAATAGCGCATGCTTCCTATTCAAGTGGTCTGTGATTCAATTTCCGGTGTGGGCAATGGAAAATACTCATCTTCCGTCGACGAGATTGAGCTTATATCCCTTGTCATATTGTGCTGTCCTATATTGTCTCAGCGGTGGTCCTGTGCCGTACGCCCACGCAGTGTGTACCTGTCAAGTGAGGTTCACAGATATATAGTTCCGGTATATATAGTCTTCTACATCATATTGGATTGCAAGTCTGTATGAACGGGAGAGATGAAAAATAATACCTGACGAAGAAAGGAAAAATCGTCATTTTATGCTGAGTACTCATTTGGAAGAGAATCTTCTTTAGGCATGGTATAAATCGAACTCTGTGAAACAAAATTCTATGACGGACGCTTTAGTCGGGCTGTACCTTCGAGAAAATACCTAGTGATTCTGTTGTCGGTTTGTAGTACGGCAAGGAAACTGAGACTGATATTCAGCATGTTAATATTGTTAAGACATTACTCCAAGTTGTTGATGAACATTTTCATATTAGTAGAAATTTAATGTCTGAGATTGAAGAATCTTTACGAAATTTAGCAATCCAATATAATAACAACAACTCTGTTCCACAAATTCGACGTCAAATTAGAAAACATTTACAAAAGGAAGCCTTTAATGCTTGGGCTAGTCTTCAGGATAAAGGAAAATGAGTATCAGTTTTCCAAGATGAACCAAATGTAAATTCTTGGATGAGTGACAGAAAAGGATTATCGTCATCAGAATGGACCACTGCCATTAAAATGTCATGCAATACTGCAGCAGTAAGATCAGTACCGGAGCGAATAACGACTTCACGACAGTATAGAACTCCAGGATGTGAGGCGACTGAGACTCTTGGTCATGTGCTAGGATTATGTCCTAAAGGAGATTTATTGCGCAGTGTACGTCATCATAGTGTTCGCTCTTATATTGCCTCACATTTAAGGAAAAATAAAAATCTTGAAGTACATGAAGAGGTACATTGTATATCTGGGGAGGCAGTAACAGACAAGCGGATATACTGTAGTTGCTCTTAATAGATAGACGAAAAAGGCTGTAATATTGGACCCAACTGTATGGTTCGAAAAGGATGTGTCCCAAGCCTTAGCGGTTCATCAAGAAAAACAAGTCATTTACCTCCTATGTGTTCCTCACTTGAGTGAGAGGTATAATGCTATTGATTAAACATGGGAGGTGAGGAGTTCGCTTTTTGGTGCCCGCGGATCGGCATGTAAATATACTACTGACATTTTGAAGCAATATGATATGACATCCCAAGATATTAAAATATTTGTTTAAATATCTTAAAGAAATCCATAGGCATTTTACATAATCTTTTATATAATGTTTAATTGCATATTGTACTACGATTTCTATTGTATTGATTTATCTCTCTATTTCATATATAAGCATTTTTTTATTGTTTTCCGGACCTGTATGGTCATCTGTTATGACAGGCAGATGTATTAATAAACTATGTATTTCTTTGCTAAAATTAAGACCTGCGCTTGCAGCGTTTGTTTAAATTTGCCCACTGACACCTGCCGAAAGAGATTTGCTTCATTCTGCACGAAAAAAAAAAATAGAAAACTAGTACCATAGTTAATATGAATACATTGGGCTATTGAAACGCCGGGTACTTCTGAGGTAGCTTAAACTGCTAAAAATATTTTGCATAATAGAAAAATAAGGTTTACTTATATAAAATGGAAATAATAAAAAATTCAAATGTTAACGTTGTTTTGTTCTTCAATCATTCATGGCTTCTCGAGGCTCTGTATAGTATTCAGGTGGATACCCTGTGAATTGTTGAAGCTTCTCAAGGCGTTGGCAAATTATCTTCTCCTCTTAGACCTATCATGAACTAATTATTTCATTTTTAAGTTCTGAAGATTATTGAGCATAAAAGTGTTACATTTAACCCAAATTCATTGCGTCTCATTTCACGGAGATTTAAAAAGTTTATTATTAAATTTACAGCCAAAGAAGTTTCACTTCTGTCGCGCGTAAAGGTTACAAACGTATTTTTTTTATAAAAATCGGGGCACATATTTTATCAGTGGAACTCAGATTTTATGAGATATCTTAACGTGGGATTATATACATAAATATGTAGAAAAAATTCTCGATTTCTGTAACAAAATATGTAGGTAGCATTCAAAATGCACTAATTATATTTGTAAATTTGTAACGAAAGTTGACTTAATGTAACTTACTTTGAATTAATATGATGAGCAGGGACAAGAGTTTTTGTTAATAGCGATAAATGAGAAAGTTGTTCATTTTTCAAAAAACATGGTTTTGAAGTGGTGTATGAATTCGCTGGTGCTCGTGTAAAGGGGGTTAAGTCAAATTGCAAGGTATGTAAACTTCTCTCCTTTGGTACTGAACAAAACCCCTTTGTCACAAAATACGGAGCACTGTAACTGCATCATGGATGGAAGAATGTTTTAACACAAGACAGAAGTAATCGTGGAGGGTTCAAATCTTTACTTATCCCGCTTTAGCCAATTCATACTTAAATCCCTTTACACGAGCACCCGTGATTTTTTCGCAAATTTTTTTTTAGTGTTTTGCCTTTTTTCAAGAGTATTGTTTTTTCTAGCGATAAATTAGAAATCTCTATATTTTTTCATTTTGGCTAGAAAAAAATATACAGTTCTTTCAAGTTGCAAAAGATCAGCACTTTACAAATGAAACTTAAATTAAACATTGTTTCATGCCATGAAATTAACTGTCGCATGATGTTATCTAAATTGAACTCCATGATGATGAAAAACACTGATGATAATAATAATAATAATAATAATAATAATAATAATTAAAGCTTTAGATAATTTGTTTGAGCCTTCAAGAGTACTTGCTAAATCAAGTATCTGCTATTTATATAATATAATGAGAGTGTTCAACCAAATGCATTTTAAAATGCTAATTTTGTTTGTTTCTTTGTTACAAAGAACTTTGTACCATTGTTGAACAGTTAAGCCATCATAATGAAGATAACAAATTTGGTATTGTAGCAGCACAATTAGCATTGAATGCAAAAGGTGGCCTTTACCACTTTTTTGTGAAAATTCCCTTCAATGTGTTTGGTTACCCATATCAAATGCTAACAGCGAGAGATTTATCTTTAAATATAGCTCAATTGTAACAGACAGAAGGAGCCACAGTCATAATGTCCAAATAAAAATGTCCGAAGCAAAAATGTCCAAAGTGTAAAATGTCCGAAAACAAAAATGTCCAATATAAATATGTCCAAACCAAAAAATGTCCAAACACAAACATGTCCGAAGCTTAAATGTCCAAACACAAAAATGTCCGAAGCTAAAATGTCCAAACACAAAAATGTCCAAAACTAAAATGTCCAAATACAAAAATGCCCTACTCAAAAATGTCCAAATGAAAATGTCCGAAGCAAAACTGTCCAGTACAAATATGTCCAAACTGAAAATGTCTAAAATACGAAATGTCCAAACACAAATATGTCCAAACCAAAAATGTCCAAATGAAAATGTTCGAAGCAAAAATGTCCAAAGGGTAAAATGTCCAAACACAAAAAGGTCCAATACAAATATATCCAAACCAAATATGTCCAAACTGAAAATTTTCCAAAGCATAAACGTCCGAAGTGTAAAATGTCCAAATCAAAAACCTCCAAGCGAAAATGGTCCAAATAAACAAACTTGAGAAGTAATTCATGTTACATACTCGGTTGAGCCATTCACGAGTGATTAAGTAGCCTATCATGAAATGCGGTCATAATAATAAGTTGCAAAACAAAAATGTCCAAATATAATAAAACTATTTCCAAAGCAAAAATGTTCGAAACGAAAATTTACGGTATACTACTTAAATACCACCAACAAAAATTTAACACCAGCTGTGAATGAAATTTCTGAGGCAATTCTTCAACAGTGGAACAAAGTAATTTTTAATTCTCGCAAAACAGTTGCAGTTACACATTTTAAATTTTTAACAGTATTTGTTGACTCTTGACTCTTATCAGAGTAAGGTTAGTAGTGTTGGTTCAAATAATTGTCTCAAAAAGTTCAATCATTACCGTAGATATTTATATCACAAGTAATCTCATTATAAAAACAACATTTACTGGCGTAGTATAAAGGGAATGAATGCAATGCGCGCTGCACAATTGATAATTTTGAGCTAATAAGTATTTTATACGATGCGACTGTGGCACATTTGCATGAAGGGAATAACTTACTGTAGATGCAACTAGAACAGTTACAGCATTTTACACATTGGATATTTTAAACTTTGGACGTTTTTGTATTGGACATTATTGCTTTGGACATTTTGCACTTTGGACATTTTTGTATTGGACATTTTGCACTTTGGACATTTTTGAATTGGACATTACTGTTTTGAACATTTTACACATTGGATATTTCGCTTAAAGAATAATACAGTTTTCTTCAGAGAGTTTTGTTTTATTTATTTTATTATATTAGGTTATTTTACGACGCTTTATCAACATCTAAGGTTATTTAGCGTCTGAATGAGATGAAGGTGATAATGCCGGTGAAATGAGTCCGGGGTCCAACACCGAAAGTTACCCAGCATTTACTCATATTGGGTTGAGGGAAAACCCCGGAAAAAACCTCAACCAGGTAACTTGCCCCGACCGGGAATCGAACCCGGGCCACCTGGTTTCGCAGAGAGTTTTGTGTTGGACACTACTGCTTTGGACATTTTGCGCTTTGGATTTTATTGGTACGGACATTTTGCACTTTGGACATTATTGTTTTGGACATTTTACACATTGGACATTTTGCACTTTGAACATTTTAAACTTTGGACATTATTATTTTTGATATTATTGCTTTGGACATTTTACACATTGGATATTTCGCTTAAAGAATAATACTTTTTCTTCAGAGACTTCTGTGTTGGACACTACTGCTTTGGACATTTTGCACTTTGGACATTATGGTTTGGACATTTTAAACTTTGGACATTATTGTTTTGGACATTATTGTTTTGAACATTTTATATTGGACATTTT
Organism: Periplaneta americana; assembly: GCF_040183065.1. Taxonomy (NCBI): domain Eukaryota; kingdom Metazoa; phylum Arthropoda; class Insecta; order Blattodea; family Blattidae; genus Periplaneta; species Periplaneta americana. Next base: position 111,364,364 of record NC_091119.1, read on the forward strand.
GCACTTTGGACATTTTCGTATTGGACATTTTGCACTTTGGACATTTTTGTATTGGACATTTTACACATTGGACATTTTGCTCAAAGAATTTTTCTTCGGAGAGTTTTGTGATGAACACTATTGCTTTGGACATTTTGCACTTTGGACATTTTTGTACTGGACATTTTGCACTTTGGACATTTTACACATTGGATATTTTGCACTTTGGACATTACTGTTTTGGACATTTTGCACTTCGGACATTTTCGTATTGGACATTTTGCACTTTGGATATTTTTGTATTGGGCATTTTCGTATTGGACATTTTGCACTTTGGACATTTTTGTATTGGACATTTTACACTTTGGACATTTTGCACTTTGGACATTTTTGTATTGGACATTTTACACTTCGGACATTTTTGTTTTGGACATTTTGCTTCGGACATAATGACCTGGAACGGACAGGAGGCCAATACTATGATGAACAAAAATGTCACAACTTGTATGTTGCAGTTTGGTGATACGCCTGGTGATACTGCTGTGACGTAAAATAAATTTTGCAATTCGGCGTTGAAGGTTTTGAACACCACTCATCAGAGTTACCTTACTTACCTGTTACCTAATTAATATGTCACCTTTCATTTCAGTCATTGCTTATGGCTGGCCCATAACAAAACCGGGAGCAACCAGAATGAGAACGAATAGAGTACGGAAAACGAAGAACCTGAACGTGAAGATTTTTTATTCACATTATACAGAGAACTGAAACGATATGCATATCGACATGTATGTAAATAACAATGTATAAAGTCGATTTAATGCATTCTGATGTTAGTTGTGTATAATTTACCAATAGCGTTCTCCCGTGAGTACAAGTCAGCCAACATAAACATAGGTTAACCAACTTAAAAATTTGTGACACAGAATATTTAAGAATTCAATTCACGTGTATCAGTCTGGTCACATACACGTAGCATTATATTGAAAGTGATTCTACTACATTTCTGGGTTAGTTAGAAATGATGGATGAAGGAATCCTATCACGGCCTTCCTGCTACAAAATATACGACCAACGAGCACAGAATGCATAGAGTAGACATGAACAGCTTGGAGGTGAAGCCGCTTTTGTAGACCGTCGCCATTATGATGCTACCAAAACATTGGGCTCCCGGTTAGCATATGGACAGTTGATTGTGATGTTGCATCGTTGTTTTAATTAATAAATGAAGTAATTTCAATATGCCTACATGTGCTGCGTATTGCTGAACAAACAGGTTTTCAAAAAAATTCCTGGAATAACTTTTCACAGGTAAATATGCATGTGTGAAATGTACTTATTACCGGTAGATAATGAATGATTTAGCCTAGGTTAGTCGGTTAGATTCGTATTGTTCACGTATGTGTTTGATTAAGAGAAAGGATTAGTGTATTGATATTATTGTAATTAATTTTTATAATCACTAAATCAGACACGCTTTGTAAACTTAGCATTTACGAGCGAAGCTAACCTAACAACCCAAGTTGGAAGTTTATGTCGCATGCTACAGAAAATGGGTGTACCGAGGTTTCTCTTCAACCGAATGCACGTAGGCCTATTCGTTTGATGAAAAAGAAATAGTGTATTAATATTATTGTAATTAATTTTTATAATCACGAAATCAGACTTATGCTTTGCAGACTTAGTAGCTTCATTAACTCGGTCGTGAACTAACTGAACCCACTTGGTAATAAAACTTCACTTTTATTCGCCGTTATAATCTAATTATATACTATAAACGAAGAGCCTATCAAATATTTTATGGTTAAGAGCATTCCACTTTTTCTCTAAACAAAATCGGGACATCTATACGAAATACTGGCAAAAGGAAGAGAATGCTAATTTGCGTTAAGAAGCAAGTTGCATTATTAAATCGAAGCAAATGGATCAACCTATAAAAGTAATTATTATAGGGTAGCATTTTTATTGGACTAGTAACAAAATAAGGTCAAACTGTTAGCTTCCTTTTTTATCATTATTGTTTGTTTAACCTTCCAGATTACCTATTAATACCATACTGCAATTTGAAGAGCTGTCAATTTAAATGACCTGTATATATGTGATTTATCGATGATAGTTTTGTAATTTTTGCTAAAAATACGTGCCTAGCGATCCTGTATTACGAAACAAACAAGAAAGTGTGAGTCCTCCAGGAAATTAGGAACATATGGAATTCTTATTATCATAAGATCTTCTATAACGTAATAGCTATTTTTCAATGTTTTGGTAGCAACAAGATGGCGTCAGGTCCATCAAACCGGCTTCACTCCGTCCAATGGTATTAAGATGCTAGTGTCTACTCTATGTATTCTGTGCTCGTCGTATACGACGGCCAAATGGCTTAATGGTGATAACAGATAGAATCTAGTAGGCTGTGATCGGAAACGAAAATGGCTAAAAGCCTGGTCCAGGAACGGAAACGACGAGAACGAGAATAGAAAAATTGTTAAAATACATATATTTAAATGTGAGCATTTATAATTAACGAGAAGCTTACCGGAACCCGAAAATGTGAACTTGAAGATTAGCGAACTTTTAACTTTGCCGTTCTCGTTTTCGATCACAACCTACTAGATTCATTCTGTTGTCATCAAAAAGCTATTTCGTCGTAAATTTTGTAGCAAGGAGGTCGTGACATAATTTCTTCTTCATTCATTGCTTGCAACTAACCGACAACTTCAGTAGAATCACTTACAATAGATATGCTACGTGTATATATGACCAGATTACCACGTGAATTCAATTCTTAAATATTCCTTGCCATAAATTCTGAAGTTGGTTAACCTGTGTTCATGTTGGTTAGCTTGTACTCATGAGAGAACGCCATTGGTCAATTGTACTAATAACATCAGAATGCGTAATATAGACTTTACATATCGTTATTGACATTCATATCGATATGCATAGCCGTTTCCGTTCTCGGTTTATTATCAATAAAAAAAACCTTCACGTTCACATCCTCCGCTTCTCTTTTTCGTTCTGGTTTTCGTTTCCGGTTTATTGTGGACCAGCCTTTATTCGTTTTATCCGAAAATTAGCGTGAAATTAATGAGAATTTTTAAAATAAGTATCACCATAAATTCTTGCCTCTGAAGATGAGTTTTTAAAAGCAACTTTAGAATTTTCACTATCACCTAATAGTAAAATATATTGACTTCGAATTCGCAAGAAAACGAGATAGGCCTATCTTCTCATATTGTTATCTGTATATTTAATTTCCGATATAAACGCAGAAACTTGTTCTTATTATCATAGTTTAAAATTTCTAAATTGTATTTCCATTCGAAATCAGATGGTTTCCACATATATATACTATTGCAAGGAACAGAAACTTTTTCTTCCCTGTACTAAGCATTTCATTTTCTTTTTTCATATCTAGAAAATGTTCGCGTAACTTTACTAAATTATATGCTATAATTATATTAAGAGCTTAAAAATCAATAACACACACAAAAAAAAAAAAACAAATTATATAGACTACTATTACGGATAATTCCATGAGAATGTGTAATTTATATAATATAATCATGTAAAAATTTGCAATATGAAATGTTAACGCCAAAGATAATATTCTGATTGATAAAGATTTATGCTTTCAGATCAGTAGATTTTATTTGATTGGGTTATTTTACGACGCTGTATCAACATCTAGGTTATTTAGCGTCTGAATGAAATGAAGGTGATAATGCCGGTGAAATGAGTCCGGGGTCCAGCACCGAAAGTTACCCAGCATTTACTCGTATTGGGTTGAGGGAAAACCCCGGAAAAAACCTCAACCAGGTAACTTGCCCCGACCGGGATTCGAACCCGGGCCACCTGGTTTCGCGGCCAGACGCGCTGACCGTTACTCCACAGGTGTGGACCAAATCAGTAGATGAAAAGTAGTAAAGTGTGTAATTAATTACATAGTATACAAGATTCATTTATCTGTGAAGTTTAATGTACAACAGTCAGTCCCGTATTCTTAGTCGCGGATGTTTATATAATTTTGAGTTGAGTTCCTGATGCCTTGCACTTCATAGATGAACACATTTTTTAAAAAGTGATTCGTCCTTCTTGTAATCAAATTTATGCACAGAAGTTTCGCACAACGAGCTATTGTTACTATTAATAGCACCACTTTGAAGGTTGGAGCAAGGCAAAGACTTAACTTCCCCCCAGTTCATAGTGGGTTGGTACAGAGAACAGTCCATAACTGGACTAGTACTAGCTTTGACAAAAGGGACTTCCAGAATGAGTTTTAAGCTTTTAACGAAGCAGCGCTGATGAAGAACATATTTTTCTTTTGTGTCCAGTTTTATTATTTTTTTTTTTTTTGTATAACTGGATACTTCGTTCAAACAGAGACAATCCTGTAAAAGACTGAACGACTCTTCAGCCTGTTTTTAGACATGATTCCATGGAAGCTAAAAATACAGACTGAGGGTATGGAAATACGATTCTATTGAGTGGAAGCTGAGGTGCGAAAGCATTCTGTTACACACTGGTTCAAAATGTCATTCGATAGCCGGTGTCCTCTTTAACAGAATTAATTATTACTTCAAGATTAATAATATAGATTTAAAACACACGTAATTCTAGACGAATTAAGTACAACCTTAGAGTGTTTATGAATTTATTAATGTGAAGTTCTTGAAAGAACGCAGTGATGTGCTACCACATTTTCCTTTCAAAACACTTTACTTTTGCCTTTCTGAAATATCTTATAATAATAGCAATAATAGTCATTATTGTGATGATGATGATGATGATGATGATGATGCGTAATTGCTAATTCATTTTCTCTAGTGAATTGAAATATGTGATTCACACACACAGGAGTCGCCGTAACATTGCTGTAATCATGGTTATTTTTCAATGTAGTCTGTGCCTTCTATTGTACAATAAAATTATATTTTGTCCTCTGTTGAGTATGTATTTGGACAAGTAATTGGATTAATAATTATCTTTTCAGGTTTCATTTCTTTGAGGCCTATTTTAACATACTGAATTAAATCTAAAAAAAAAAAAAAACTTCACGTATTGTCATTGTGTCATTTTAATGAAAATATTATAGTTATATAAAGATGTGTCATAATCTGAAGTAGTTACTTCAGATATGACTTGAGGGTCAGAAAAAAGAGTTCGGAATAGAGGTGAGCCACGGTAATGTGTACTTGAACCGTTTTATCACAAATTTGGTCCATGGAAAATACTCGTCTCTTACGAGAGCACTCGTCTTTTATTTACTGTTTTACAGTATTACCACGGTTCACTGTAGGATAGCCAAAAGTTCATATATAAACGTTGATTTCATTTCGTCTTGTTTGAAAGTTATTCGTACAGCGATATCTTTGTTATGCCTCCGTTTGCAGGAAGTGCTTAAATGGCCACCATTGGCCTCAACTCATATCTGACAATACCTAATCAAAACATGGATCTCTTCACTTCCTCAACGATGTCTAGTGTCTGTCGGATGCTACGAGCATGGCAGCAGTGTTTCGCCGGGCGATTTTAAGTTAGTTTCTGAAAGGCATTCGTTTATCCTGTGAAACAAATGACCAGTGATTAGAGAGGAGGTATCTGCATACAGACAACTTGCTCTAACTGCTTAATATTGCGCACATCAGATACACTTAGCTACCATTTCTCGATTTGATTAAATCTCCAATATCATAAGACACACATTTTAAATGTGTTCACAGAAACAAATCAAAGGTCACTGTGGAATGTTAGTCGTAACAGTCAGGAAGGCTCCTATTGAGATACCTCCCAAACATTGCTTGTAATTCATTTGAATAAGTCCAGCTGGCTCCAGCTGAGAACGCGTATTAGACATGCTTTCATGGCCGGTGTCTTCTGCGCATTATCGATAAGTAAACTCCCGCGTGTTTTTACTCATACAAATTTGTTTAATGATAGCATGGACACATTTATATTTTTATTCCGTAATGAGTATTAACCTGTGTTACAGGAGTTCTTCAAAGTGGTGTCCATCTGAATTCACAAATACCCGATAATTGATGTAATCGTTATTTAAACGCAAAGATTCTACTTATTTCCGTAATGCTTTAAATTTCTGTTCTTATATTGTCTCGAAGTTCGCCTATACCAGACCTGCAGAACTGTAGCTCCTCAGAGCGACTGCCTTACTACCCCTTCTACCCCACCCACCTTTTCTAGCAGTGCGGTACCATAGGGAGAACAATATTGTTTGTGTACATCTGAAGTCTGATTAGTGTAATATTTTATTAGTCAGAGATATATGCAATGTAGGGGGGAAGGAACTGGACAACCTACCTCTTTTTATTTTCTGGCTTAGTTACCTCATTAATGATGCCTTATTGATGTCACTTATGAGATTCAAACCTGTCTTCGGACAGTTGATTAAACAACACCACATTACTGGAAATAGGCCTACTCAGAAGGTTACGCATCGATATTCACTATGCCGACAATGCAAGCATGTCTGATGCACGTGTTCCAGGCTGGCAGTCGAGCTGAATGACCTGTATATAAGATTGCAGTGCAGGGCTTTACAGTGATTGTGTTCAGAAGCAGACGTTTGGATATTCCATCAGTACTGAGACTTAAAGATTCAAATTGTTCTTCTTTGTATTAACAAATATTTCTATATACAGTCTAATATAATCTAATATCACAGTCTAGTATATACAGTTACGAAGCTTGAGTTGTGAGGGTTCTAGGAACAATAGACTGTGCCGGTACTATTTCGCATTGTCTATAATGAGGCGATACTAGCGATCCTAGTGGTTAGCAACTGTCTATGGATGCATATTTACTGCATATTGAGCTTCGTAACTGTATATACTAGACTGTGCTAATATCGTATAAATAATATACTTTTCTTTATTACAAACATTCATAATATAAAAGTTTTCATGTTTCTTCAGGTGGCTTGTTCAATCTCAATAGTTGTGTACCAATACTATATAGAGGGGTAGCATGTACATTCGGTGCAATGGATATCTGCAGAATGTAAACAGACACGCAAGGTCACATGCACTCTTTCCGTGTCGTTGGCCCTCAGAGGGAGTGTATGGCCTCATGTTCAGTTGTTTGGAATAGGCGGACATACCGGGCCCGTCCACCACGTTTGTGACTCAACGTTAAGCATTGGTCATCTATTTAGCTGTCTCGGATTCGAACCCGTGTCTGGTCGTGATGGAATTTTTTATGGACAGAGCAGACGTTGCAGGATGTTTTTCTCGAGGTACTCCCGTTTCTCTCCTCATTTCATCTGTCATCTGCAGTAGTTAATGACAGTCTGGGGTGAAATCTTAGGGTTAGTACGGGTCTCTGATACTGATGTAGGATATAAGGACTTGATGTTCTGGAGTTTATCATATGCTTGTATGGAGCAGTATGGCTCATCTGTCAGCATAATATTCACGATTGCCAACCGATACCGTCCGTCGGACATGGAACAATCATCGCATATATAGAGCGCACAATGGGCCAGTGAATGCCTACGTGCATGGATCCATCCTCAAAAGGCCAAGCCAGCCAAGCCACCTGGCACAACAGAGTAGGTGACCCTTCATGACCTACTAATATCCGACGAAGATGGAACCTGCGTATATACTTTGGAACTTTGGTGACTTTAAGTTACAGCACACAGTGAAATGTTCAAAAGTCCGCTTCTGAACGCCAACTGTGTTAACTCTATTTGCGAAAAGAATACTTGAAAGTAATTACCACATTATGCTAGGTGATTTGTGTATACATAATTATATAATACGACAATATATTTGAGCAAAATAAATAATAGTTGATGGGAAATTGAAATATATTACATAACAATATAAACATAAAACCACAGTGTAAACTCTAAATCACATGTGCCGCTTTCTCTGTAAGTTCTTAGAGATACCCTGTCATACATTTGTCTGTCTACGAATGCCTTTATGATTATTATCGTTTCTGCATTATTTTACAGCGACAATGTTTACATATTGAATGTGCATATTTACATTTATAAGGATTGAAAACAGATAGACTGTAAGAGGAATTTTCTTAAGAATACTTCGGAAATTTTAACGAGTGCAGTTACAGCAGGTATTATATATTGCGTTCACGCACAGAAACCGGATGTGCATGCAGAGAAATCTGGTGAAGAAGAAAGAATCTTTGCAGTTGGACGAGTGAGGACTACGTGGAAAGATAGCTCTGTGTGCAGCAATGTTGTGGTATCTTGCGTCCTGAATGGTTGCATGAAGTTGTGCGAGTGTGTTGGGGACGAGGTGTACATAACACTGCTTGTTGCATTGTTCACCCACACACAGTTAGGAGGGCTGCTGTTGATTCAAGTTTGACTACACACATGGCACATCCAGGTCATAAATATTCTTTATTTCCATTAATACCTCGCGATATTTTACTCTAAATTTTGTAGCAACATTTTAACTTGTTCTTTAATATTTTTCTGAAATTTGCATACTTCTATTTTTAACAATTTTATTTATTTTATTTTTAAAGTTTGGCTCAATAAGTTAAATGTTATATTGAAAAAAAACATGTTTAAAATTTATATAATGGTTCACTAATGAGTGTATTAATCCGAAGATATTCTCTGCCCATCATCTCCGTTAATTGATGTACGCAGCTTGTATTTTGTAATTGGTGATTTTACGACGCTTTATCAACTGCTATGGTTATAGTGTTTGAGTGAAATGAAGACGATAATGTTAGCGAAATGAGCTCATGGTTCAGCGTCGAAAGTTACCCAGCATTTGCTCTTAATGGGTTGAGGGAAAACCCCGAGAAAAACCTCGACCAAGTAACTTGTCTCAACCAGGATTGGAACCCGGGCCCGCTCGTTTCACAGTCAAATATATTCTGTTATTCCACATCGATGGACTTCCTTGTGTTAATAACAAGTTGTTTATATAGTAAATTTAAGAAATAATTACAATTTTATCTTGAAGTATTACAGGGACTGTGTGTTTGGTAATGATCTGTTTGCTGCAATGTGTATTGAAGATGTCTGAAACAGCAACAAACAATTTGTTTCGAGCAGCCGGAAACAGTTTGTTTGCCGCAGTGTGAGTCTTGCCTAGGTCTTATGCAGAATACTGTTTGAATACAAAACCCCAAGTAGGCCTATTGAATCAGTTGGTCTCCCCCCTCTGGAAGGGTAAAGCTACTCTGCTTACAAGAAGATATCGCATTGTTTCCTGATCTGATCTCAGTACAACAAAGAAATGAATGATTAGAATCATCCCACAGCCGTATCTCTTTATTCTCCACAGAAATAATCCAATAACAATCGATACGGCCACCGGAATGGTCTTGGCTCTAAGGCTAAGTTGTTCGGGCATGGGTTTGAATCCCGCATTGATTGTTTACATTTATTTCGAAGCTTTCCCCAACTTTAAAGGGAATCCTATCACTTATCATTCTACCTCCATTTCTATTAACGCTGACTAATCACGGAATTGATAAGGACCATGAAGGCGTATGGGAGGCTCCATGCTTTCATGATCTCATTGTCTAAGTACAGTACGATTATTTAGTCCTGACAGTCGCCGACAATGTGCGCCTGGGTGAGGCGAGTCCATTAAGTTATACCAACGGGTGTTCGGGTTAGTCAGTCGCTTGCATTCAGAGCGATCGGATGTCACGCGTGCGGTAGAGCGGTGTATTTTCAGTGGAGTTAAGCTATACTGCATTTCTTTACTGGCCGCTCGCTTTTATCTCTACTCCGTAGCTTGCCCACTGCTCCTATTACTTCCCCTCTTTCGCGTCGCTGAGCTGTCAGGACTAAATCGGTCTGTAGAATGAGGTGGTGTGATCGGAACCGCTCTTCGACTGCCCTTACCCCCGGTAATGACTCGGTACTCAATTTGACAGGAGGCTGAACGGACCTTGGGACCGTTGTGAAGTTTTGGCAACGAGAAAAATCACCACCCGGGATTGAACTCTGGACCTACGGAGCTAATTCATTCATTCCAAGAATAGGTCTTTCACTGAACATCCATTATTCTCCCATCTTTCCTATTTTCCACCTTCCTTTTAGTTTTCGCATTTGATCCCTGTATCTTAATGTTGTCTATCATCTGATATCTTCTGCTGCCCTAATCTTTTCTTCCGCATACCATTCCACAGCTGTATTTCATTGTAATACTGGAATATGAGTGTCTTATGTAAACAACTGTTATTTTTCTTCGAAAGCATCGCCTGCCGCGTGAGCTACACCGGTGACTCAAAATGAATCATAATATACCTATTTCAATGGAAAAATATATAAATGAAACAAATGTGTTACTTTTTGGATAACAGTGCCTTTCAGGTATAAACCAGAAAACAAAAGTTCATGTTTTTATTCGGGTACATATTAAATGATATATAGGTCTATATGTGTGTCTGTGTGTTTCGAATCATACTTAGTTAATGAAATTAAACTATAACTTAAACGGTAATAGTATTAATATCATTCGCGTATGATAAAAACTGGATTATAGTGAAACATACAAAACGCGTAATGAGAAAATATGTGACGTCTTAATAACACTCATTTTTCTTGAATGCATAAAATTCTACCATAAACTTTAGACTAAATGATAAAGAACTTAATTTACAAGGAATACAGAACAATACAGTTTCCAATCTAGGAATGAACTAAATTCAAAATGGGAAACATATAATATTAGAAAACAAAAACAAAAACTTTATGAGCTCTAAGAACGTCTACAGATCGTCGAAGAGATTAAAGGTTTCTGACTTAGATATTGAGATAAGTGAAGAGGCATCCGTAATGAAAACGGTGTATAAAGGAAGGCCAGGTGGAAAGAGATGCGTTCTTATGCCAAAGAAAAAGTGGATAGTGTATATAGGGAAGATTATTAAAGGGATGGAGAACATAAATTGGACGCAGTGAACACAAGTGACTGGGCTTTACATTGCTTGTCAGACTTTGGTTCTAATAATGCCACACAGAGAGGAGGACATAATATAGGCCTATAAAGAAAGATTGCAAGTAAAACCGCAGATATTTTTGTGTATAATTTGACATTTTAGCATTAGGGCGTTAAAAGGATAGTTCCATCAGAGGTTCGAAGATTAGGAGCAAATAGGAAAGCAATATTAACATCATGTTGATAAACTCATTCATTAAACCGTCCCGGTCTCACATCAGAACTCCAGTAGCCGCTTCATCAATCTTCATTTTCTTCTACCTTTAGGTAGGTAACCTTTTACTTTCGTTTCATACATATAAAAGATTAGAAAAAGCGAGCGTGTTGGATAATTTTAATCCCAGTGTTCTTTAAACCTCGACGTCAGGTATATTTATTTTTTGGCCGATCGTGTTTTTTTAACAACCTTACCGATGTTGTTGGTAAGCCTTGTAAGTTAAACTTATAACACACGTGCGGTAAGTAAATACATCAAATCAACTTTTATTTATTTACTTAAAAGTAACGAACTATCAGTGTCGCGCACCACTATGTGCTATGAAGAAATAACTAAATGTCTTATTATACCTGTACTCTTTATAAATTAATTTATAGGAGTGGAGATTTGTAAGAAAACAGGAATTAATGCCAGGGGCGGCCGGTCCTTAGGGGCCACCGGAGCCATGCCCCACCAATATTTCATCCCCCATAAATTTATTTTCGCATTTAAAATGCATAAATTTTGTTCAGGACAGTGTACTGGGTTCATAATTGTTTCAATAAATTCCATCACATTACGCGATGTGTCAGTAAAACGTCAAAGATTGTATGATACTAAATATTGTGAGCTTGGGCTTGCGTTAAAGGGCCCCACAACTTGAATCACTTTAGCACTCAACTGCCATGGTGCGTGGCGTGCAATGCCGCATTTGCTACCGACGGAAATTCACGAAGTGTTACTAAGTTACCGTTAGGAGTATATATGCGTCGTTTGGGGCCCGTCCAAGCTGGGCCGCCTGACGGACTGAAAGAAATGTCGCAGATATTTATTATTCTGTGAGTCGCAGTGAGTTAATTCTAGAAAACGCTTGTAAGTTTAAAATATTTGGGACAGTAAATATCGCAGCCAAAATTTCAATGCAGAAACACAAAGAACAGGTACAAAAACAGGCATATACTAGGCTAATTGATTCTTTAGTATTTTGCTGAACTCACAAATTATCACTAAGAGATCATAACGAAAATCAGGGATCGGCAAATCCGGGAAATTTGTTAGACTTGTTATCTTTACTTGCCAGTCTTGATAATGTATTGGATGAACACTTAAACAGTACTTGTCTTTTTAAATATACTCCACACACTATACAAAATGAATTATTAGACAGTATGTATGAGGTATATATCGAAGATCTGAAGCAGGACAATCGTACAGATTTTGTTGCTGTGCAGGCTGACGAAACAACAGACATACCCTCCAAAAGCCAATTTGTTATTATTTTGAGGTACATAAAGGTTGTAAACTAGTGGAAAGATTCTTTCAAAGAGGTAAACAATCGCACGGCTAACGCAAAATTTGTGAAATATCTGACCCCTCCAAAAAAAAATGATCACGAGCCGCCACTGATTAATGTAGGTAAGATGTAAGCGTGAAAACCATTTCTGACGACTTCCGGTTATTGCTCTAAGCTTCACTCGTGGGATCGTGGCTGAGCGCGAAAACATCCCTGAAATAAAATACGTATTCAAGCATTAACCTATATCGGTATGCAATCTATTTACACTAATGTATAATTGTCACCTACAAACATTTCCTATATGCTATTTATTTATATTGATATATAATTAATGTGTCACCTACCTACTTCTTTGAAGACAAAACTAAACTCTCTGCAATTTATTTTATTACAACATTTTCACAATCGTCGCCGAATAATAACAAATGAATAACACCTATCAACAAATACGAATAATAACAAATGAATGACACCTATCGACAAAATAACAAACGGCGATGACACACGAAAATATTAGCGTCAAAAAACGAACTATTTAAATTTAAAATGATTAATAATAATCCATTTTTTATTAAGATGGTCCAAAAATAGTATACAATAGCCTACATGTGTTAAGTGCATAACAGAATCTTGGAAATAGAGAAGACTGGACTTCGTCTTTAACTTTTCCTCGATTCTATTATAATGCACTTATCTCGCTTGTATCGCAATATACTATTATTAAAATAAAATTGCTTACTTTTGAATAGTTCCCCATTTTTCTCGCGTATAAAATCAAACGTCTTAATTAAACGAACTTATTTCATTCTTCAATTTATCATAATGGTGTACCGTTAACCGCACAGCTACAGCGTCGACTTTCCACTCTTATAACCTGAGTTCGAATTCCGGAGTATCAAATGAAATTTGTGGAGAACAAAAAGTGATTGGTGGTAGGTTTTCGCAGAGTACTTCCTTGTCTCCTAGGTCGGCATTCTACCCATGCCCAATTAAGCATCATGCGGTGCTATGTAATTCGTTTCCAATGGTGCTCCTACTACGGAGACAAAAACAACTATAGTTTCGGCGCGTCATTCCTAAATGGGGACACTTGGATGAATAACGAAAAGTCAAGTACCTGTCATTGGATTATTAAAACTATTTATCATAATACTTCATCTCATCGGATCCTGTCTATGACATTCCATTTCTGTTCTATACAACTATTGTTAGTTACACCACAGTCTAGTATATAGTCACAAAGCTCAATACGTAGTAAATATGCATCCATAGAGAGTTGCTAACCACTAGGATCGCTACTATTGCCTCATTACAGACAATGCGAAATAGTACCTGCACAGTCTATTGTTCCTAGTACCCTCATTAACTCAAGCTTCGTGACTGTATATACTAGACTGTGGTTGCACTATGTTTTCGTTTTTGTGAATTAGCTTCTGTATCGGATATCGTTTTTAAACATATGCGAAAAACAGATTTCGGAGTGTATTATTTTTTGTCAATTGAGACATTATATGTCAATAAATAGCATTTTAATTGATTGTCGTAGATATCATAAGATATAAATTCATTTAGTCAATAAATTCACCAGCTTGAAACGCGAGAAAAATTATCCAAAAAATTAAAATCTCGCATGATATTTAATAAAACGATATACTGTATTACACAGATAGAATAATAAATCGATTAGGTTAATAACGCATACTATTTACTTATTCGTACCATATTTCATTCTAATTCTTGACGAAAGAAAATATTTTTATAAGTACTACTACAGTCATCTAGTGTTAACTACTCTAACTACAACGGAATAAGACACCGGCATAGCTCAATCGCCTGAGGCACTTGTCTGTCGACGATCCAGAGTTGCGCTCCGGCATGAGTTTGATTCTCGCTTGTGCTGATTTATCTGGTTGGGTTTTTTTCGAGGTTTTCCCCAACCGTAAGACGAATGTCAGGTAATCTGTGGCGAATCCTCGGTCTCATCTCGCCAAATACCATCTCACTATCTCCAATCCCATCGACGCTAAATAACTTAGCAATTGATTCAGCGTCATTAAATAACCAAGTAAAATAAAAGTAAAAAACAATGAAATAATAGAAATATTTACTTTATTAAGTTATGAACACAATTAATTTAAGATATAGAAATGTAATTAAATTTACAAATATGGAACGGGGTCGCGGAGATAAGGCGTTATGTTCCAAGCAAGTTTGATTCTCGATGGGATTGTAGATTTTCTCCTTTGATATAATCCTTCTGGTCGCACTGCGGTCCTGGTACTCAGCCAACGACGTAAATGAGTACCAGTGTTCTTTTACTGAAGGTGACGGTGACAAACACATGGAACTGACACCTTACTGCTAGTAATGTCGATTGTCTGCAAAGATGGGAACCTCAACCTCCTGCTATCCATTGGATCTCCTTAGCTTGTGACACGGATAACTTTGCTTTTTTAATTTTATCATGGAAGTGACATTTGCTTACAATTAAATTTTTGGGCGTATTTGAAGCTGGGGAAATAATGTTAATTATTTCTGAAGTTTTGATAATTAGGTTGTGATGTCCAGCATTGATTTATAGAAACAATTGAGAATCGTCAGCGAAAGACAAAATTGGTAATATTAAATCCATTGTATTCATGTGATACAGTAGATGTTTCTGATTGGTTGAAATTTAACGGATTCTTACACTCCATTGGTGAACTGATACTTGAGCAAAATAGTCACTCATAGGTTATATCATAAGCCGTTTTCATTTTGTCGATTAATTGACGAGCGCTAAACGCGAGAGAATTTAACCAAAGTAAATATAAATCTCACGTGATATTTAATAAGAAATTTTCTTGAATGAAATAATAAATAAATAAATTAGGATAATGACGCATACATAGGGATACCCGATTTTCGCGAATGATTTTTTCACAAGACTCTCGAGACTACAGAACGAATCTCGTTCATACCTATAACAATTTTAACTCTGACTCAGCAGAAATTCTTGAAAAAAAATCGCAAAAATCGGGTCTTTATACGCTTAGGCTGCTATTTAGGTCAACGTACAGTACTGTACATAACATCATATTTCATTAGAATTTGTAAAGGAAAAATGAACATACGTATTTACAGATACGACTAGCGCCATCTAGTGTCAGTTATTCTAACTAAAAGTAAAACGGAATAATGGAAATATTCGTTTTTGTTATAAACACAATTAAATGTTAATACATGGAAATTTAATTAATTAAATGTAAAACAAACTTATGAAAGTGACATTCTATAAAAGTAAATTATTGGGTGTACTTGATGCTGAGAAAATTGATTATTTCTGAGTTTATTGATAATTATCTTATAGTGTTCCTCATTGATTTGTGGAAATAATAATTGCGAATCGTCGGCTATAAGACAAAAGTGACAATAAGAAGTCAGCAATATTGCAGTGATTGTTGAAATTCAACGGATTCCTACACTCTATTGGTGAAGTGGTCACAGTGAAAGGATACTGCCTTGTTGTTATGACTTGTCATGTGCCATGTGCAGTCAAGCCCGTAGTAGGGTAACTTGTGTGGTGTGATGGTATTGGTGTGACTGTAGGTATTGGGCGCACGCACATGGTGATGTCTAGAGTAGAGGGTGGCAAGCGTCAGCCTTGCGCCAATCAGAATGCCTTTCGTCACTTCTTTCTTCACAGACCAAGGTAGTAACCACGACGCCCCACGGTGCCTCAGTTTCCAGTTAAATAAGTACAGAAACTGTGAAACTGGGAGACCATGCGGCTTGAATTATTAACACCTCATCTCTTGTTTTGCTTGTTTCTTTTATGAAAACATAAATCAGGGTGCAGTGATGGACGAATTGTATTTTGGTAAGCCTGACATTACTGCATGCAGTATTGTAGTACTAATATATATATATATATATATATATATATATATATATATATATATATATATATATATATATCTGATAACTGAATATTGTGTTTTGAATAGATTATGCAATAGACACTAAATAAACTTCCTGTAGGTTACGGTGAAAGATAGTATTCTGAAAATTAATACTAAGAAATATATAATACAGCTGTCATCATGTGAAGAAGAGACTCTCAAATTCAGCGTCCTCGCATTAGCTCTGATTTTATTTCTTCTCTCTGAGACATTTTATCCTGGTCTGACTTCGGTTGTACTGCCTCTAAGAAACAAACATTCTCACGGGGGCAGATAAAAAAAGTTGGATTTTTTCCTTCCACCATGTTAATAATGTCAAAACAAGTGCATATACAAATTTTGGCCACTCCACCGCAAATTACGAGGCCGTTCCAGAAAGTGATTTTCCCTGGGGTCGTTTCATGGAAAGATTTATTGAAACGGATACAGAAATTGTTGCGCTATTTTTCAACATATTCCCCACTAAAATTGAGACATTTGTCATATGGGATCAATATTTGTATCCTTGTGTCGTGTTGTGCATCTCTGTTGATCCCACGGTATGACAAATGTCTTAATTTTGATTTGGAATATGTTGAAAAATAGCGCAACAATTTTCTGTATCTGTTCGCAGCCGCCCCAGGGACCACACAGTTAATTTGGTTCTTGTGTATTTATTTATTTTATCTGTCATACAAATCGAATAAATTATAATATTGATCTACTAGGTTCATTCAACGACGAAACCTTTGTTCGAACTTATCTATCTCAAATTTTACAATTCAAATTTATTTAGTGCACAAGGTTTACACTACGTTAAGCATCGCAGCCCGAAAAAGCAGAAGCTCGTGCTCGGGCGCAGTTCAATCTAGTTATATAAAATTGAAGAGTGTTCATTCAGCACTACAATATTAATATACAGTAAAATACAGACCATGTAATGACATATACGAATATAGAAAATACAAAGTACGCTAGTATTAGATTACAATTATTTTAAACTCATACAACTCAATAAAAGACAAAACAATTAAATAATTAATCTAATTTGTTTCCTAAATCCATGTGTGTTCAATGTACTTAGTTCAGGATAAGCTCTAATTAATGCGTTATATATTCTGGGCCCAAAATTTCTGCTGTGTTTTAATCCAGCAGTTGTGTGTCATTTGGGCATATATATTTTTTTCGTGTTTTTTCGACACAGGTCTTCGTTGTCTCGATTGAGACTTCTTTGTAGTGTAAGAAACAGTAAAGTCGATTAACAGTTTTTCCTGATACCGTATTCTTTTGCGTGATATTAATTCCTGACAGATGTCTCTAGTTTTCCTCAGGATTGCGGCGTTTATGGACTCAACTTGAGACGCCAATTATAACAGCTTTTTATGTGTTAATAATGATACATCCTCCTGGGATGATGCCCTTGATGTGAACACGTTAAGCGAAGTAATTTTCTGATTGTAATCTTGTCTGCTTTATAGAAACAATATATTATTCAATGTTAACTGGCGTACAAATGTTCTCTTTACGTGAAAGAGTAAACACTTCAAACAATGTTCTAGCACACACAGTTGCAGATCTTTTTGTGTGCTTGTTTTTCCTAAAGGGTAATGGCCCAGACTTGGAAAGTCCTGTTTGATTACACAACTTCTGGAACTATTTTGAACACTTGAAGTTGTTTTTGTTTATTCTTCTGACGAAACACAACCGGCAAAAAGTGCAACATCAGAGAGTCTCTTCATTTCGCGTGTTGACTAGGTGTATTTACCGAAGCTTGTTTGGCGTGAATACTTTCGTAGTAATTATTTTTATAAATATTGCCATGTGTAAGAAAATGCAGTCATTATGTTATGAATTCTTCCTGCGTGTAAAATTTAAAATACCCTTTGTTATGATTATATCTGATGCTTCTTTATCAATTAAGTAACATGCTATCAAAGGGATTAATTTTTCGTAATTAACATGAGGGAGAGAATAAAAATCACATAATTGTAACTTTCTTTCTGCATCAATTATTTTTATCAGAACTTTCTAAAATGTTGGTGATGTTTCTCTTGCAGTCTTTGTCTTAATTTATATCTGTTTCTCTTTGTAATGCAGCACTTATTTTTATTATATATTAAATTACTTTAACATTATACGTTTTAATATATACAGAGTAGTGCTTCTCATTGAATACAATTAAATGTTGTAAATAAAGAAGAGAATACTGTTAAAATCACTAGTAATTCTGAAATGAGAGTAGTTTAATACAAATAAATATAAAGGATTTACCTTAAAAGTAATTAATAATTTGTAACCATACTTAAGGGACCCTAAATAGGAAGTCGGCTGATTTTATGCGTTATACCTTTTATTTTCTGATAAAATAAAGCATCCGATGTAATTATAACGAATCTTTTCAGATTGAATTAATAATCTTGTACTGGTATTTATAGATTTGGGTAATATTGATACATAGTGTTGTAAAATTAAAATATGTTAATTAAATATATTACCACTAACATTGAAAATGTCCAATTTTACAATATTCAGAATTGTATTACCATTGTTGTTATCAGTTTTATTTCCTTGAAACTGGTAAACACCGTCGTCCAGGCTGCGATCTGATTTATGTGCTAATTCTCACTTAGTTGACATTTGGATTGGTTTCTGCAACAAAAGAGTATGTTTGATTTGCACGACGCATGTTTGCCTTCTTTTGTTTGGAGCATAAATTTGTGTCCTCTTCTCCGTCTGTCTTTATGGTTTCGATTCAGCTCTGTTCCTCTTACTGTCTGCGATGTATGTACTGTATTTACATGAATATAAACTCTCCCCTTCCCTTTCTGTGTTTGTTGGTTATTGTTACTATTCCAGAAAATACATTTTCTTGAAGAAGCTAGCCAACGGAAAATTAGAATTTGAAGTCATGTTTTCTAGAGAAGGATTCCAATATTGTAATAATTTAGGATTTCATTAACATTGTTATATATTCATTACTGTTCTGAGTATAGCTTGAATGAGATAATACCCAGCACTGTAAATTATTTAGGAATGGCATTATAGTCATTATATACCAGTACAAGATACAATTTACTACACAAATGTCCTTCGCATCACGAAGCTTTGGACTAAGAACTATACAATCTGCAAGTGCATTGAGTGCATTTACGTTAAAAAGTGGTAGGGGATGATATTTGAAACAAAAACTTTAATATATTGATGTATTTTTAAATTTCATTTCAAGAACCAAAACAGTAATGTTTTCATATTTTCTTTTTATTAACAAATTCGATTAGGGGAAACTCCATTACAGAAATTATACTACATACTCTTTGGGGGGAAAGGAACTGGCAACCCTACCCCATTATCTCCTGGCCTAGTTGCATCATAAGTGGTGCCTTGTTGGTATCACTTGTGGGGTTCAGACCTGTATTCGGACAGTTGACTGAACAACAACTGTTTCTTTAGATTGGCATTCACTGATCGAATAAAGAGAATGGCTGGTAGAAATCATTTGGTCTTAAGCCATTTGTCAGTAAGACATACCTTCGCCCGTGGTGGGATAGGCTGAATATGATTTACATATGATAGCTGCTAGAAATAAGCCATTAAGCCATTAATATGGTCCAATAAAGAAAGCAATCAATGCATGAATATTCAGGAAACATGAGTATTGGAAATCTGTCATTGAATGTAATTACTCAGACTTTTTGGAGAGATCTAGCAGAAGTAGATCTAGGAAACTACTTACTCTAAATGAAGTCTTCAGAACCATATTGGGCCAAGCGCCATTTACTAAAACCGTAGAAAACAAGGGTTAAAATGAAGTTATTACCATAATTCAATGGAAACATATAGCAAGTAATATAAAGTATACACATTAGAACTAAATGATGTATCAATCTTCATTAAACTATGGTATTCACTTAAATTTAACCCTTGCTTTCTCCGTTTTTAATAAATGGCGCTTGGCCCACTATGGCTCTGAACCCTTCAAATAGTAAACAATTATCATGGACAGTGGATCTTTTTGACAGGATTCTGCCTTCTGAAAGAACATCGATACAAGATAGGTACTGTACTGTACTTGATCCAACTTGTCTGAGTTGTAACAGAACAGATGAAACTGTCTTCCATATAGACTACTATGTGACTGCAAAAAACTCTCACATCTAAGAGGCCATTCTTATGGATTTTTCTTTCCAACGTTGAGTGACCTATCAAAAGCATTATCGGGACAAATTTTAATAGGGTTAGGACTAGTAGGAGGGATACATGAAAGTTCTTTGAGGTCGCAGTCCCTTTCTTATATTAATACCAATGATAGATTGAACAAGCGATTTCTACTAACAAAATATACGAATATCTTATGTGCACAGAAAATATGGCTGTTTTACAAAACGACAGTTTTCAACAAAACCACTACATAGATAAAAAAAAGTGTATTAGTTCTGTTTCACTGTTGTATCACCCATTAACGTAGAAGCACTCAATGGTCTTATTCTGTTTATAGTGCAATAGTTTGCACGTTATCAGTCTTCTCTGTTCTTTCTAGAACGTTATGTTGAAAAAAATAAACTTATTTATATTAATACATAAAATATTATTCATATACGTTCTTCCTGTTCTGTGCTTATTTATTTTACTTAACACTTTGAATTTTTGCGTCTTTTATAGTAGTATAGATCTGATTAAGAAATTTTTGCATGTCAGCGTTATCTATTATTACATATTTTACTTTGGCAGGAAGGAATACTTACGCAAATGAAACTCTCGTGTTTGAAATTTTATCAGGAGATAAAGTGAACAGGACGATTTTATATCGTAATATGCCTTTGCTGTAACATTTAGTCTCATCGGGAGCGTGTATTCATAAAATTGAAGTTATTGGAATTTTGAAAGCTATCTGACGAGATTGTTTCCATATTATTTTCGTAATTCCGCGCAAAATTAGGTATGTTTTTATTTCCACGCACTGACGTTCTAATGTAATAGAAGTTTGTTTCAAACCGTCCCATGCTCTCAGACGGTTTGCGAATGGGAGAAATATTCATGTAATTATAGTATAAATAAATGTAATTTATGAAATAAACATAAAGAGTATGGGTATGCATTTTCATCTGCATTTACCATATTCTCTTTTCCGTACCAAACATGCAATATCGTATATAACGTTAAATATAAAGAAATTGCATTTATAAAAAAGACGTGAAGTCTCAGTATTTTTCAGGTCTTTAAGTATTTAAAATTATTTATTAGTTACGTGGAATATGTAACAGAAAAGATCATTTTGTGAAAATTAAATAGTAGCCTACATAAGTAATCAAACTTTTCCTTAAAGAGTGAACTTGTCTCCTTATTGGCTAACTATTGATGTAACTAGATTGTGTTAGCTCAGGAAGGAATGAAAGAGGAAACCACCTATAACTGAGCAGACAAGAATCAAACACGCTTTCACTTGCGCTTAGTATTCTGCTTACGGTCGTTCTTACACAAAATGATCGCCATGTTATTTCCAGTAATGGCAAAAGTTTTCAGTTATATTTTGACCCTTGTTAAACTGGACATATTTCTGTCACAGTCACCTCAACAAAACGACCACTTATGAGGACCCACGGAAGGACTGGACGGAGGAACCTCCACAGCCCCGACAGGTGGAGCTCACCAGACACCCGGAATTGGGATTCGGGTTTGTGGCCGGCAGCGAGAAACCCGTCATAGTGAGGTAAAGTTACGAAGAATAATTACTCATAGTTACGTAGTCGATATTATTCTTAATGTTAACATACCAGTACCAATATATAAACAGAAACATTTTGATAAATTTATGCTGTACATTAGTGTCGTGCAATGTTCGAACATGAGAGGGGATATCAAGATACTACAAACTTCGCCCTGCTCCTTAGGCATCCAACAATACGTGGAAGTGAAGCATGTAAACTAAAATAACCGAGTCCGTAGAAACCCGGTAAGAGACCTTATGTTCGGTTCATGTTTTCGAGTTTCTGTAGAACCGAAGATCCCTTTGCTTCTGTTCAATCTTTCCCTTCCTTACATATGTTCGGTGCCTTTCTCCTTAGTTTCTCCTCTTCCTGCGCTTTTATGATTTAGCTGCATAACGATGTCAGGCACATATCTTGCGAAGTTACGCACAGTAATGTGTATAGGTAATTTTTGTTGTTATTAATATGACTAAATATTTACAACAAAATATACGTATAAATAAATCAAACAAAATATATTTAAAAACATATATGTTCATAGTACCCAATATTGTGCAATGTTCAAACATGAGAGAGGAAACGAAGACATTACAAACTTCGTCTTATTCAATATTAAAAACTAATCATAAGTTATGTGATCAAATCCTTAAGCGGTTCAAACGTTCAAACATGAGAACGGCAACCAAGACATTACAAACTTGGTATTATTTCATATGAAACACTAATCGCAACATCTGTGCTAAAATCCTTAAGTGGTTAAAACATGAAGGGCTGGGAGTGGAGGACAGCGAATATTTGTATAACAAGGTGAAACAATCACAACAGGCCTTCTTCTACAGAGCGAACCTTAGCGATTATCCAACTTCGTCGACAAACTTGAACCGAACTAACGCCTGTAAGGCACGACGCTAATACTTTCACCATCCGTATAGTTACATATCTATTTTTACGAGCAACTGTGATTTATTTGGATATTGTGTGAAGAATGTAATTATAGCTAATTTCTGTCAGTAATTGATATACTCGTAGTAAAAACTGTCATGTATTTTCAAAACATAATGTGATTTATCTATAGGCTATTTACATATATTTCTGTGGATGTTTAATCACATTTTTGTAACTTAATAAAAATTGCCTGCCCTTACATCTAAATAAAACTTTACAAGATTTGTTCTAAAATCCTAACGCAGCTAAAAGCATGAAGGAATCGGAAGGGAGAGGAGGGGAGAGATGGGGAGGGTAGGAGAGGGCAGAGAACTTGAAGGGCCAAGTTCGAACGAGCTGGACAGATCCGCTTCTTCTTCGGTTTTTGTCACGCTCGACAAACTTGAACCGAACATAGCGCTTGAAATGCACGACACTACTGTACATAGCTACGTGTTTAGTAGTAGGGCATACTTTCTGCTACGTATTTTCTGCTATGTGTTGTGTATATATGAGTGAGTGAGGGAGGGGAGAGAGAGAGAAAGTGTGAAAGAGAAAAATCAGAAAGTTAGCTATTTCTTGTTATCTTAGAGATAATGGATTTGTTCATGTAGTTGTGCCTCAGTCTGCTGTCAGATTGCAGTTTCTAATTAACTTCCTTAATATACGAAATTTAAAGGGAAAGTATTGTAATATTTCAAAATATAAATTCCATATTTTCATGAAATTGCAGGTTTTTCTCTTTCCTGATACCGAAATATTGGTTTTTGATATCCTGTCTTTCCTGTCTACATCAACTTCTCCTCAATTATTGCAAGTATTTGGTTCGTATTCAGTATTCTACAATCAATTCATCCGAAAATGATAATACTATACTCAGCCTTTTGGATCAGTGGAGGGAAAGGATCGAGGTCAGCATTCATGTCTTACATTCACGTTAGAAACATGTCGCATATCGGACGACTTGTAATAGACGAAACAATTCAGCCAGCATTACAAGCTTTGGCTTGGCTTGGATTTTAGAGGGCTGGATCCTGGACGGGTTCTTACATTTAGGCATACTTTGAACCATTGTGCGCCCCGAAGTCCGACAGGGTAACTGGGTGGCATTCGTGAATCTGACGCTGACAGGTGGACCATCCTACCTCAGTCCCTGATCCTAATCGCATACGAGTATCCTGATAACATTCGTTTCTAAAAGTATTAGGAAAACAATGTAATTTAAAACTACCTTACTTGTCATTTAAATGGACAGAATTTTAGGACTTAAAATACTTGAAACAATATGAACTCGTACATACACTACTTAAAATGCTGAATTTTTAAGATCAAAAACAAAAGATTTGGTCTGTTGTTATTTTTAGTATCCATTTCACTTAAGTGGCCACTAACTAATTATGTCTCAGCGTTCATTTCAATTTTATAAAGTTTGTGCGAAGTAATGTTATTGTAAGCTAGTAATAAAGCATTTTCCTGCAATCAAACTATTGCATTGGATCTATTTGTATTTCTAAGTACTAAAATAGTTTGTTGTTATGATGTGAATACCATTAGTAAAGCACTCATTCTAAAAGTTACTGTTTTTATATAGAACAGAGAACAACCGACTTGTGTTCTGCACTACTTTTAGCAGCCCGAGTTTAAGCTAATATTTGTAAAACTTTCAAAGATAAAGCTCCTTTTCATCGTGCAGCTCCTATGCATTTTTTCTTTTACATTCAGAATGTCTTGTATGTATAAAGTAACAGCTATTTGGTTTTCATTGCCATCAGATCTTTCCTTAATTCCTATAGTATAACAGAATGTAATTTCATTTCTGAGATGGGAGCACCTATAAGGTGAAATTCGTTACCATCAATGATAGGTTGATATGACTGATATGTAGCAGATTTGAATTTGATTGGGCTAAAATTTTCCGGTAAGGTTTTCCTAAAGCCCTGTCATTGAAGGACACCCAGGGTTGTTTCCGATCTCTGATAACGAATTTGAATGACGTCATGTGCGTCAGGAATCACACCGACAGCTGAATTGCGGCGAGAGGTGACAGACCAGTAGTGAGTGATTTCATAATCAGAGTGCACGGTGTATCGCAGTAGCAATGCCCAAGAAAATCGATCCTTTTTGAGAGGGGTAAATACCACCTCTTTCCGATGTCAATTACAGTTACGTGAAAATCATAGGAGTCTGCAAAAAACCGTGCTTTCATTATTTCCAAGAAAGGCATCTTGTGTGTACCTAATAAGACTGGCAGAGCTCAGATGGAATTAATTCCAGAGTGGAAAAAGCAAACAATCCACTCCCCGTCACAAGTCGCCGCACCCCACGAAATGATGCAAATTAATTCCATTCGAGGTTTACCAATCCTATTAAGTACACAGAAGATACCTTTCTTGGAAATAACGAAACCTCGTTAATTGCAGGCTTCTTTTATTTTCACTTAACTGTACTTGGCATCGAAAAGGGTTGTTATGTGCCCATCCCAAAAAGGCTCGATTTTCTTGGGAATTTCTGCTGTGAGCCGCCGTGCACTCTGACTATGAGATCACTCACTATTAGTCTGTCACCTCGCGCCACAGTTAAGCTGTCGTGTGACTCCTGACGCACATGATGTCATTCAAATTCGTTATCAGAGATCGGAAACAACCCTGTAGATGTTCTTTACGTGATGCAAGTAATACTAAGGGACTCCCTGCTTTGATTTCCTATCGAAAACTAGCATTGTAAGAATTTTTATCGGATTTCACTGGGTTTGAGTCCGCTATCATCGGGTCTATTTGCAAACATGGTAACCTTTAGACTACCAAGAACGACTTATAACTCAGCACTGCAGTCTGGCAAGCAGATAGCCAGTTCTCGCAGATAACGTTCTTGCCGTCTCACGACACTACAGTCTGGCAAGTGATCTTTCACGTAACTAATTAATTATGTATATATGGAAATGAAGGGAATCTCACCTGTATTCCGGACCAATTACTCAAAATGTCCTTTGCTATCTTCTATACACATGTTTTAGCGACGCTCTATACACGTCTGGAAAACTCATCGCAGTAACAAGAATAATAATAATAATAATAATAATAATAATAATAATAATAATAATAATAATAATACGCAATATTAGTGAGAATGAGCTCCAGCGAATGTAACAGAACTTCATACATTGTTGAACCATGTGTATATTACGTAATGGAGAACACTTAGAGGAGGAACTGTTCGGAAATTCAGGTAAGATTCTCTCCAGTTTCTTAAAAAAAAATATTTCACTGGGCACGTGAATGGCCAAGTAATTTCAAGTAATTCCTATATCCAGTAACTTGTTCATATTCTGTCTATGTAGGGTATTATACATACATACATACATACATACATACATACATACATACATACATACATACATACATACATACATACATACATACATACATACATACATACACACTGTACATACATACATATACAGAGTGTTAAAAAAAAGTATCCAATATTTTAGGTGGTGATAGTATGCATCAAAACAAGAAAATAATTTATAATTAACATGGTCCTACAACACATACTTTATGAGATCTGAACACTTGTTCATAGGAGGTGCTCAATGTGACGTCCATTCATGGCAATGCATTTCTCTGCCCTACAATACAGCAGACTACCAGATAATCATACCGTAGTTGACACCTCTGACTTGGAATAATGATACGTCGCAAGGAATACTGAAAACAATGGGCTGGTTACGGATATGAGCGGGGTTCAGTAGAGATGGTGTTGTGAATTTTCGTAATCAGCATGTTTAGGCTGATGAAAATCCCTATGTAGTTGAAGAAACAAGGGATAAGCACCTATTCTCAATCAATTTATGGGCAGGCGTTCTTGGTGATAGATTAATAGGGCCAAACGTGCTACCACAGAGATTAACTGGGGATCGTTATCAGGACTTAATTATTAACGTAGTAAAACAAATTTCAAAGAGTGCGTGATTCCTTACGCCGAGCGGCAGAGGAATACATTGTCATAAATGGACGTCACATTGAGCACTTCCTATGAACAAGTCTACAGATCTCAGACAGTATGTGTTGTAGGACCCATGTTTATTAGACATTATTTTCTTGTTTTGATGCATACTAGCACCTCCTAAAATATTGGATAATTTTTAACACCCTGTATATATATAATTTTTCCAGTCTATTTCAAGCTATTTCTGTATAATCGAATTTGTTCATATTTTTATTTTGTGTCTTATGCGTTTATTATTGGTATATGTAATCATCAAGTGTAGTCTAGAGCATTTCCCTTGTCTTTTAAGTTTATATATCCGCCTTGTATTATATTATGTAACTGATATTGATATATTATGTAATTGCTTTATTGTATGTAATCTCTTAAGTGTCTACTCCTATATTGCTTTGTATTCTGCTTATGTATTTCATGTATTGCCTAAGATTCAAACCTGGTTGAGTGGAAGAGGTCTTTAACTCTCTGCCAGGCAAAATAAAACTACTGCTGCTACTGCTACTAATTATCGGCGAGAACTGTAGTGCCGAGAGACGAAGAGGCAGCAAGAGTGCCGGTCCCTTAGATATATCTTAGATAAAATTCGAATAACCGTTATCATTTGTAGGAGCTTAATGTGCGAGCAGAACGTAGAAAGACTTTTACCTGCTACGAATGCCATTTTATAGTGAATGTACACTAGGATGGCCCTTATTTTTCAACTTTCTAAGAGTTTAGTTCCCACCCCTCTATCTTATTCCAATCAACAAAAAAACGATCTGTGCAAACTTTCAGCTCAATCGGACAACTGCAAGGTGACCCTCATCGACCATGAAATTTTGAAATTTTAGCCCGGAAAATATTTTTTTCTAATATCATTAGATAAACCTATATTATTATTATTATTATTATTATTATTATTATTATTATTATTATTATTATTATTATTATTATTGATTCAGAACTGTCTGCTGACTGCTCGTGTAAAGTGACTTTCAAGACTTTTTTTTCCTAGAGTTGTAAAATGCCATCAACCTCTTCAGGTAGGTCGTCACACAAGTTAAGACAATACATTTATGTTTCTCTTGTTGGCAACATCTTCAATCAAATCAAACTACCTTCAAACCGGCAAGTTTTAAGCATTCTCTTCTACAATGTATAAGTTGTAAATATTACAACAAAGGAAAGTATAGCATTGGTGATTCAAGAAGTTTTCATTTTTTGGCAAAAAGTACTAATCCCTACTAGAAAAAGTTCATAAGTTATTCAAACTCTATGATGAATTAAAGGGTTTATAGAAATATTTGAGTAGAACTGCAGGCAAGGAAAAAAGAAAAAAAGAGATATTGTTGCCGAAATTATGGACGATCTCTTTGACATAGCCCATTCAAATGCTTTGGGGCAGATTAGAAATGAAGAGGATACAAATTTTTAACGCTGATTTTTCTTGGCAGCATTCCAAAGACCGGGATATCGTTTCATATACTAGGAGTTGTGCAAAAGCAATTTTTGCATTCAAGATATACTTGTTTCAAGATCAATTTCAGTTACCTCATAAGGAGAATACCTCTTTAAGAAGAATATGTATTTTTCTTGCTCGTGTATATGTTGAAGCCTCGTTTTTGTCATCAGAAGCAATTAAAGCACTTGATCATGATTTCCTAATGATGCGTGAACTGATAAATTACCAGGATATTGATCCAGAAATCAGGCTGCTGCAAATAAATTTTCCAACCATCTCTGGTACTTAGTTCCCGAAACTGTGGTTCTGTCCTTATTTGATGACTATGTTCCAACAGCGGTTAAAGCAAATATCGCTCAAGTTATACTGGGAAGCAGACGAAGGTGAAGAAGAGAAAAAAGAAGAAAATCAACTGAAGAGATAGCTACATTCTGCACCAAAATGATTTTTCTTCCTTTACAAATATTGAGTTTTCGCTTTTTGTAACTCCTAGTACTAAAATTTTCTTCACGAGATTTTCTATCAGCACTGATTTCCTCGACAAAGACCCTTCAACTTGGAAGGATGATCCTGTTTACAAAAGTGGAATTGAAACACTTTAGAAGATACTGTAGTTGTGAATGACGTTGCAGAAAGAGAAGTCAAACTCATTCAGGATTACAATAATATTCTCACAAAAGATGAAACTGATAAACAATTTGTTTTACAGATTGTTACCTGACATTGTAAAAAATACCCAACTGCTACTAAATCCTCCTTTAGGAAAAAGTAATGTTCAATGTTCGTTCGTTTACATAATGTTGCGATTCTGTAAAAATTATTGTTGTAAATAAAAATGTGTTTCTCTTATAGAAGTCGTGTGCGTTACTAAGAAAACCTAATATTTCTTAAATTTTTCATTTTATTTCAGGAATTTTTCGAATTAACTTTTGGGAAATTTCGTTCAGAAAAGTTTTAAACATACCGCTTTTGTATGGAATTAATCGTTGCTTATACTATGTTCCAACTTCAAAGCATTTGAGGATCGCCAAGCAGTTGTCCGATTGAGCTGTAAATTTGCACAGATCGTTTTTTTTTTTTGTTGATTGGAACAGGATAAGGGGATGGGAGCAGCACAATTTTAACTTTCGGAAAATTACCTATAGCTAAGGGCCACCCTAATATACACATGTTTAGCGTTGGAGTATCCGACAATAGTATTCGGGTCGGAGGGGGGATAGCGTGGCTGTTTTACTTCCTATTTTGCTTAAGTCAGTGTCGCCATCTGCAAACCTCAGTACCAATTAAAACAAGTGCTTCCATACTGTCGGCGCTTAGAAAACAAAGGCCTGGTTAGAATGTAATCAATGTTGCAATTTTTTAACCCTGAAAATTAGACTTTTTTTTTCTATTTTTCATTTTCATTATTGGTTTAGTTTATATTATCATATGTTGTAAGATTTTTTGCGTCTTTCCTCCAATTTAGAATCACTGGCTTGAGGAAATAAACAATGATTGTAATAAAAATACATGATTTATACGAGGAAACTTGAATTGTGATGGTTGTTGGCTTGACATTTTATAAGTGTAACTTTGCAGATTTGTCACCGAGGGGGGACCCAGCGTAGACAAGCTTCAGCCCGGAGACCAGATCCTCATTATAAACGGAGAGGATGTTAAGAAGGCTCCCCGTGACCATGTGATACAGCTGGTGCGCTCGTGCAAGGAGACTGTGCGGCTCACAGTGTGCCAACCTCCTCTCGACAATGTAAGTCACAGACAATACAGTGTGAAAGTCTTGATCTGCAAACCCAGACACTTGAAGCTTGAAGATCTGCAAACCTAGACACTTCAAGCTTCGAGATGCCATGCCTGGATTTGAGAAAGACGTAATCAGCATTAGTGTATGTATTGTACGTATTGTATTATAAGGAAATAGCTCTGTCCGACCAGCGATATCTCTGTTCACCATAACAAGAAAAAGGTTGTGTTAAAAAACTAACTTTTGAACTTCATATTGAATTCATATTGAAATGCGATAAATACAATATAATTCTATAATGTGATCTACGTGTGACTCAGTCAGCTTTTTCACTAAATAAACTAGATCCACAGCGCATTCTAGATAAGTAAAGGAGTCTCGAAGAATAATTCCTCCGAGCACATCAATTTCCCCAGCCATTGGCATTCCACTATTGTTCCATTTTTAACGTATGACGAATGTACACTGACGTTCAAAGATCTTGACCCCACTGATAGATAGTGTTCGATAATTTGTTCGTGTAAGTATCGCTTCTTTAGTTATTACTTCTATGAATAGATGGCGAGGGTAAGTCAGTGTCGCCAATAGTAGGCCTACATAGATATACCCGCATTACAGAATTCAAAATTTCATCCCCCTCTTAAGATTTTGAAAAAAGACTAGATTTAGCGGAAAACAGCTGTCAATAATTATGAAAATAATGTATACTTAATCTACATGAACATTTTTCCAAATACTTTTTTGCCCGTCCCAATAATGGGGTCACCTATTGAGAACTAGCGGAACTATTTCAAAGTTTGTCTACAGTCTACACGATCATAAAATTAGAGATCAGATATCTTTGAACGCCAGTGTACCGACTTTGAAGTAGCCTTCTTAGTGCAAAGACTGTCAGATACGAACTACGCCTTCAGAACAGTCACCTGAAGCTATTCAGCTTTAGACAGTGTTGTTGCTTAATGAAATAACCACATCGATTGTATTGCGCTCGACTATCGATTTTATGTTAATGTTAATCAGTAATAATTTGCTTATATCATTTTTAGAGGTATTTTCTAATCTGAAAGTAGGTTGATACGTTGTAACTCTATTAAATGGATCAGCAGGACATCATGGCCAGCGTCCATGCTTACTGCTTGGATATTTGCACGTTGTTCAAGGTCAAGGAATGGACGGACGTTTGTACGTCTGTTCAAAGTTAATGCAAAGATAGAGAGGCTCTTCTCCGGATTAAGCTGTAAATCGAGTGGTCGGACCTTGGATGGTACATATTTGTTCAAGGTGAAGTTACACAACTTCTGGCCAGAACGTGGATGGAATGAACAGTCGGTGTACTCGACTTCATGTCTGTTATGCCTGCCCGCAGCATTTTTGTATACAAAATAGACCATTTTAAAAAGAAAGCACGAAGAATTAAAATAACAGAAGAATAAATATAATTCAGTTTACAAATCAAACAACCTTGATAGTGGGATACCTAATGTAATAAAGCGGAAAAAAATAATAAAATTGATAGGGTTCAGAGGTAATTATTCTGTCTACTACAAAAAGTAATTTTCTGGCGACTATCTCTAGTCCTGCTTCATTATTTTTTTTTGACGTGTAACGCCTGTTTCGTCCACATGAATAGAACAAATGAAAGAATTTTGTGGAATTTAAATTACACTGATGTCGTTCGACTTCGGTTGCCATAGAAATAGTACTTACGTCAACAGTATAAACGACTCCATACCTATACACAATGGGAGTCCGCATAACACATAACCTATTTGGAAGAATTTATTATATTAACCCGTAGGGGAGGGGGTTGTAATATATTTTTAAAAGTGCTATGTAGTTGCCCTTTGACATATATGCGCAATATAGAAAGTTAATACAACCTTGGTACAGTGCGTATACTAACTGGCTCCGTAGTGAAGCAAGCGGCAATATTCGATCCGGCAGCGATGTAAAGATGGTACTATGAAGCGCCTGATTTGAACGAAGGAATATTACATGTCTTTCCACTGGCTCCTTCCCTAAGCCATTCAATGCGGCCAAGGTCATTGACTCACTATCTGCACTGTTACCAACACAAGTCCTCGAGTCCCCGCGTTTTGCTTGCCACTTCTCCTGCGGAGCGAGTTAGTATACGCACTATTATTCGCACACAAATGAATGAAACAATAATATTTACGGAATTTAACCCTTAAATTGGCAAAACTTCATTTCTCTCACTATAGTCCCGTCGCTTGTATTTCCGGCAGCCAATCACTTGCAGGTCGGCTATATTTAAACGTGTGCGTCTTGTGATGATGACGTTATGCATTTCCTAAGGCTCTATAAATACTTAATATAATCGCCCGCCATTTTAGCTCTTTCGTTGGCGATCGCAGAAAGCAACGAGGACGTTATTTGCCACTCAATTATTTGCTGAATTACAGTGCACTTGATTTATTATCATAGGAACTACGACATGATAATGTTTAACGGTGTGGCAAATAGATTCCTCGTCTCGTAGCTCGGCAACAAAAGAACAAAAAATGGCGAACGATACTACCTACCTAGTCTTTATAGAGCCTTCACTTCCTAAGACGTAAGCAAAGAGGAGGAGTCACGCCGGGAATAACAGCGTCGCGACTATAGTTTATTAAACCTTGTCGGACTGTAAAGAAAACAACTATCGCAATGTCCATATTTTACATATTGTACAATATTAGTATTGTGAAATTTTAATTTTCCTGCCAATTTTTTTCTATTCTATTAAAATTATACCATACTAGCTGAAAGCACCCGGCGTTGCCCGGATTTTCCTTTCTGCTTCTATTTTTAATTAAACTGGTTATTATATTTTCGGAAATCTCGGAAACATAACTATACACAACCAAAACGAATTGTCTTTACTAAGCTTTCCTCGCCCATAAAGATGAATCTTTACTTAACTTATGAACTCCTTAGCCAAATCCCTGCCAGGGTTAACTTAATTTAAAACAGTTGCAAATCAGGCACCGAAAAGAAAACTTTTCATCATGTGCCTGACAAACTGTTGTTTTACATTTATTTATTTGTTTTTATTCATTTATTTATTTGTTTTTATTCATTTATTTATTTGTTTTTATTTATTTATTTATTTTTTATTTATTTATTTATTTTTATTTATTTATTTATTTTTATTTATTTATTTATTTTTATTTATTTATTTATTTATTATTTTTTATTTATTTATTTATTTTTATTCTGGTGTAGTTAAGGCCATTAGGCCTTCTCTTCCACGCCGCCAGAAATACAAATAAAGTAATAGAAAAATCAAACTATAAACAAAGTAAAACCCAACAAAAATATAATTCCTTCTCCTCTTTCTGATCGGTTTCAGCATCGAATCAATATATACATATATAATTTAATTTTATTGGAAGATTTTTTACCTCTTGACCGCTGTACACCCACATATCATACCCAGTTCTTTTTAATAAAATTTAAAACTATATCTCTTAAATTCAGAACATGTTATTTTAATTCTAATTTTATACACGGAATACAGATACAATATAAACTCGCAATAAGTCATTTTTTAACGTAAATACTAATATTCTGAGAAACGTATAGGCCTATCGTTATTTTAGAAATTAAGAGATTTTTATTTCCACAACGCTTAACATACTAAATTTGCAACGTGATTATACAGATATAATTTCGCAGCAACACATTTTCGGACGTGAACAACAATATTTTGAGAATTAATACAATGTTGTTTTCAGTGGGAGTATGTACATTCACATACTACATTAGCAACATGACAAAAGTATGATTGAATTGTTTATTGATATGTGTAATTTTTTTTTTTTCACTTCTTTGTATGAAATATAGTTGAGGATGTGAAAAACACGCAGTTTTTAAGTTAATGTCTGCAACTTTTGAGCGACTGTCCTTGAGTTTCATTTTAATATGGCCATTAGTGGCATTGAAATTGCTGTTGCTTAAAGTTGAATGAGTATCCTAGCAATATGTGGAATAAAAACATCTCCTTTTATTTTTGCAGTTAATATTGCCAATTCTATTACGTTTCGTATGAGTTTTTCACACCAGTTCTTATTCGTGCATAATTTTGGTGGGTCAATATTTCGCAATAGTACTATTGCTTATTCAATATTAAGTAAATTATGTGGTAGCAAACCTTGTAGTTTCAAAGAATTCTAGAATTCAGTTGTATAAAACAGTTTGCTCACTATCTGCAAAAATGCATCGAGGAATTCATAATACGGTCCTGGACTGCGTAAAAATAGTTATTGCATGAATTATCTAGTTTTAGCCTTCATGATCTGTAACAACAACAATGTAATCTAATTTCGTGTTAAAATTTCCATGGCCTCGTGAAAGTCGATGTTGAATACAACAGACAATAATAAAAAACAATTGACAATATAGAAGATTGCATTTTAGTATTACACATGAATGTTTGATCGTATTTATTTTTATTATTTATCATTTTAATTAATTTAACTTCCATTTGCACAATTTTAATGTAGCCTATGTTCTTCTCCTGGTTATGAAGGTTAAATGTGCAAACTTTGGCGCATATCGGTCAAAGCGTGTAGATTTGTATAGAGAACATACACACATACATATATACATACATACATACCCACATTCAATTTTATATATTAAGATAGCCTATTGACCTGTTGTATCCTATAGGATACTTTGTCAATTTAAGGGTTAAATAGCTACAATATATCAGTACATTGTTAATTTTCTATGGCTCAAAAAGATTTCTTTACTTGTCCTGTTAATAATACATTGTTCAATGCATTATTATTATTATTATTATTATTATTATTATTATTATTATTATTATTATTATTATTATTATTATAGAATTGACTGTTATACATAGCTTATTTCATTTCTATCATTAGACACATTTAAATTTTACAGCAAATAGCATTTATTTACCCTCATTCCTGTATAGACATTATACATAATCATAGGAATTTTCTCAAATCCCATATCACTTTTTACAACAATTGTGATTATTATATTAAAATTGCGTTGAAATAAAGCCAACGTATGAAGTATAGACTGTACATATACAAGCTAGTTAGAAGAATGGCGTGCATATTTTTATGCCAGAATACAACCGATGTAGTTGCTTCAGCGCCAAAAAAATTGACCATTACTGACAGATTCATGAGGCAACGTGATTATCAGTGCTCAGAACTGGATCGCCGTCATATCTGACATTTTAACAGTCACGAAAGCCACGATTTGCAAATGACGGACTCCTGTGTTGCAGTCGGCCCGCAAGTCAGCGCTGCTGAGTGCCGCCAAGAAGGCCAAGCTCAAGTCCAACCCGTCGCGCGTGAGGTTCGCAGAAGGCGTTGTGGTCAACGGCTCCCCCCTCTTCCCTGTAAGTATCTCCACATATATCATCAGAACGCAGTGTATATTATTTTGCGTATTATGTAATACTTTCACAGTCTAGTATATACAGTCACGAAGCTTGAGTTGTTGAGGGTGCTAGTAACAATAGACTGTGCAGGTACTATTTCGCATTGTCTGTAATGAGGCGATATTAGCGATCCTAGTGGTTAGCAACTATCTGTGGATGCATATTTACTACGTATTAAGCTTCGTGACTATATACTCGTATACTAGATTTTGGTAATACTTTCACAGTATGTAGCGTAGTCAGAATTTGTTTTAACCTTTTCATACATATAGGAAAATTCAATCATCGGAGCTATGTGTCGCATTATTATCACGACAAGGAAAAAGAAAAAGGAAAACATATTTTTTTGGTCCGTTATTTTGTTATCAAGAGTTAGACTCCATTCGATGGAGCCGAAATGTAGCTCCGAAACGTTGGATGTTTTTACATCTAATACTCTGTTTTAGAGCAGTGTTTCCCAATCTCTGGGTAAACATACCTCCTTAGGCTTCCAGTATTTTATAAGTGCCCCCATAGCAAATGTCATAAATATAGCAATCTAATTTTAATGTGTAACAACCGTTATGAAAGTTACTCTTCAAGTATCTTACACCACCGTTTAACTTATCATGGTGAAAGGGGTATAACCGCATTAATTTTAAGAACAGAATCTTTAGGTTATAGGTCTAAGTAACCAAACAGTCAAATGTCATTTTGGTATTTGAATGACGGTTTAGCCGGAAAAAAAAAAAATTTGTGTCTGAAGTTTGACTCCCGTTTATGGCAAAACTATTGGGTATTGAGACGTATGAGTGGTAAGATATAAACGCGAAGAACAAGCCGAAAAATTATTCCTTTGTCATTTCTTCGAAAAACATTTTATTTGTGTAATAACATAACGTACAAAATTAACTGATTAAATTTCCGTCACACTGTAAATGCGTTTTTAATCGGTTAATTTTGTACGTTATATTTTTTCGGCTTGTTCTTCGCGTTGATATCTTACCACTGATACGTCTCAGTACCCAATAGTTTTACCATAAATGGGATTCAAACTTCAGACACAAATTATTTTTTCGGCTAAACTGTTATCTAAATACCAAAATGACATTTGATTAATTAATTTTTAATTTTGATTTTTGAACTTAAACTTGCAATAACTAATTTAAAGTAGATGGAATTTTCACACGGGCCACTCCCTGAATTGAGTATGGGGTATGTGATTAAGAACTCGTAATACCTATTACATAGGCAGGTAAATACCTAATGCAAAAAACTGGTAAAGCCTAGATATACATATTTTGTGTCATCTGTTACCAACATTAGCATCGAGTTTCCAGATTTAAAAAAAAATTCGAAATTATACTCGTATATACAACACAACACAACATTTACCGTTTCAAATGGTTCTGCTATTTGTAACACTGGGCACACAAGGATTTTTCCTTTACAGATTGTGAAAACTGTTAATTGTATTTGCAGATTCATGAATCTGGCTTCATAGCTTGCAATTTTTCAACAGAAACTCTATATTCACTGCAATAATAGCTTTTAGCATACCATATCCAAACGTTTTCGCTCTTTTGTTCGAACAGCTCACTCAAAACAAAGGACATACTTGTACATTTCATTGCCACCCACACACTTCCTGGTGAAACAGGAATTAATTATTATTTTACTACGCGGAATATGAGTTGGAAACAACCAACCCCATTTAATAGCATACTGATTGTTGGTCACAATAAAGTTATTAGAAACCGAAGTAAAACGTCATAAAACGTTCACAATCCACACATAGTCAGAGCTGTTAAAGATTGTTTTGTTAGAAATAACGCTCGTTACATGATGCCAAACTATTGTAAAACTTGTTCCAATATTATTGAATTCCCATAGATATTTAATTAAATTTTCTTTATTAGTCCACAGATCATACAATTTAATTATTCATTTTCCCATAGTTTTACTGGATAATATATGTAGTTCTACATCTCACTTATTTTTAAAAACTTATAACTTCATGTCAATCAGGAGAGCCCGAAGGTTTTGTCTCAATAGGGACAAGTCATTTTTTCGGTCATTTAAACTTTTTAGTAACATTCTGTGCTGATTATCTGTCCCCGCAATATATTGTAACGAAATTAATACACCTAGAAAATATACGTATAAATGCTATTAAATCGCGAATTAAAAAAATGTAAAATGTGTGCAATAATATCAAATATACAATTTTTTTCTCCATTTCGCGAAACAGATGTTTCGTTGTGACATATTTATTTATGCGAGAAAAAGAAAAACGAAATTATTTCAATAATGTATCATTTTTCCTTGATATTGAGAAAACCGTTCATTTTTTATTAGTAGGATTTTACACTTCATCCCTTCAGTTAAACATTCTTAAAAGTCATTAACACTTACCAGGTACTTAGGTAACAGGAGCTAAGACTATTGGGATTTCTTAGTTTTGGGACAAATCTTTTCCAAGTTTCAGTTCTGAAAACTGTCATAATTTTTTTTTAAATAAAAACACTTACGTGAAATATTTAAATTACAATAATTTCGCGAACAACTATTGATAGAAAGTTGGAATAGTGTAGTAGTGTTTTGTGTCCTCCGAGACATAATGACAATACACGGATTAAATACCTCAAATTCGAAACTTTTTTTTTTTTTTTTTGCTAACCCGCTCATATTGACGTGTAGCCATTGGCGTCTCTGCTTACTTTTTGGTGATTATGATGAATAACCCTGTTCTGAGGTTGGAGCACCCATTAGGTCGGATTTTGTTAGCCCCGTATGGTTTTCTCCTTGTTAGCTATGCTTATTTCATCCACAAATGAAAATTAATTAAAGGATGTAATTATGTGCGCAGCCATCGACATTCTCGCTGGGCGACTCGTCGGTGCCGTTCATGCCGAATGTTCTGAAGGTGTTCCTGGAAAATGGACAAACCAAGTCTTTCAAGTACGACTCGAACACGACAGTGCGCGACGTGGTGGAGTCTCTGCAGCAGAAGCTGTGCATCAAGGCCATGGAGCACTTCTCGCTGGTCGTGGAGCATGTCAAGAGCCTGCGCAGGAACAAGTTGACCCTCCTCGACCCGCAGGAGCCTCTTGCCAGGGTAAATATGACGTTCAGCATTCCAAATTATTTCATTAGTATACCGTAAAAATCATCGCCGTCTTTGCTCTAGTCCTTCGTTCCCCTGCTGCCTCTGATAATCTCCTCTTCCGTCTACTTCCCGTCCTTCCGTTTCTTCTCTTGCTCGTCCTCATCTTCTTACTCCTGTTGCTCCTATTCCACTAGTTTCTTTTCCTCGTCTCCTTCCTTCTCTCCTTTCTCTTCTTCCTCCATCAGTTCTTTTTCCTCTTCCTTTCTCCTCTGCCTCCTCTTCCTTGTCACTTTCTTCCTCCTTTTTCCATTCTCTTCTTCTCCTCTCCCTTCCCTCCCATCTCTTCTTTTCCTTCTCCCCCTACACCTCTCCCTTCTTCTCTCCGTCATCCATTCCTTTATCTCCCTTCTCCACTTCAACTTTCCCTTCTCTTTCTCCTTTCTCCTCTCCCTTCTCCACTCCACCTCTCCCTTCTCCTCCTCTTATCTCTCCTCTCCCTTCTCCCCTCCTTCATCTCTCCCTTCTCCACTCCACCACTCCCTCCTTTCCCTTCCCCTCCTTCATCTCTTCTTTCTCTCCTCCATTCCTTTATCACCCTTCTCCCATCCTTCATCTCTCTCTCTTCTCCACTTCACGTTTCCCTTCTTTCTCTTCTTTCTCCTCCCCCTTCTCCCCTCTTTCACCTCTCCCTTCTCTCCTCCACTCCTTTCTCTCTCTTCTCCATGCCACCTTTCGCTTCTCTCTCTCTTCTTTCTCCTCTCCCTCCCCTCCACCTCTCCCTTCTCTCTCTCTTCTTTCTCCTCTCCCTTCTCTCCACCAGTTCTTTCCCTCCATTCTTCATTCCACATCCCCTTCTCTCCCTCTTCTTTCTCCTCTCCCTTCTCCCCTCCTTCATCTCGCCCTTCTTCACTCCACTCCACCTCTCTTCTCTCCCACTTCTTTCTCCTCTCCCTTCTCCGTCATCTCTCCTTTTTCTTTCTCCTTTCCCTTCCCTTTCGTCTCTTCCTTCTCTCCTCCACTCCTTTTTCTCCCTTTTCCACTCCACCTTTTCCTTCTCCTCTCTCTTCCTCCTTCATCTCTCTCTTTTCCACTCCACCTTTTCCTTCTCTCCCTCTTCTTTCTCCTCTCCCTTCTCCTGTTCTTCAACTCTCCCTTCTCTCTTTCACTCCTTTCTCTCCCTTCTCTCTATTCTTCACTCGTTTTTCCTCTCACTTCTTCCTCTTCTCTTCCTTCTCTCCTTTCTCCTCGTCACTCCTTTCTCGTATCCCTCTTCCTCTACTTCCTCCTTCTCTCCCACTTAGTTTTCTTTCCTCTCTTCTGCCTTCTACTTTCCCTCCTCCTCGCCCTTCTCATTTCTACTGTTCCTCTCTCTCTCCTTTCTTATTTTCTCCTCCTATCCCTTTCATCTTTCTCCTCTCCTTCCTTCTTTCTCTTTTCTTTCTCCTCTCCCTCATCTTTCAGTTTTTTCCCTTCCTCTCTTCATCCTCCTTTCCTCTCTCTCCCTCTTCTTCCTATCCTCTTCTTACTGCTCCTCTTCCTCCTACTGCTTCTGTTACTCCTACTCGTCCTTCTCTCCCACTTCTTAGTGTTTTCCCTCGTACTTTACTTTTTCTTCATCCTGTTGCTTTTCCTCTCCCTTCTGCTCCTCACGTTTTTTTTCACTGTCATCACCACCAGCATCAATCTCATCATCATCATAATCTTGTTCTTAATTTTCTTGAAGAATTGAAACTTTTGCGCTAACATTTGAAATATTAAGAAGTTAGTAAGTAGTTGTAGTCTGACGTCTTATGATTAACACTGCAACACATGATAAATACAGAACATTACATCTGTCACGATTTGGGTAGAACATAGCATAAAGCAAGATAGAAAATTTACTCTCCTGAGTCAAACATTTTTCTTTCTTTTTTTTTTCTCTCTCTCTCAACTGAATTCTCTTATTTAATTTTACAGATAGCTGCGAGGCCAGGTTCTCATAACTTGAGATGTCTCTTCAGGGTTGCATTCGTACCCAAAGATGCATGCGACTTGGCACAAAGAGATCTGGTTGCATTTGAGTACCTCTACATGCAGGTGAGCATTGGGCTAGAAATTCACATAACGAAGACTGAGGTTAGTGTATTATATGCGGAATATATTGTATGTTTGCCACAAATATGCCAACTCACGTTAAGTGATCTATTTACAATGAAAAGGAATCATTTTAAAGTAGGTTTATTTCTGAAGCAAATATAGTTGAATTATAAATTTTAATTACTGTGTAAATTCAGTGGCAAATACTACTATGGAAATGCCAACATAAGAAATTATGTGTAATAAGTTACGGTTATGAATTACATTCAAAATTTGTTACGCCGAAGTAGAAAGTTAATTTTTATTACTGAATGTTTATATTTATTCGTTTGTCTTCTGCTAATGACAATCTTTTGGTAGCTTGTAGTCTTTTGGAAGATTAGATCTTACGAGATCTGCTCATGTTGGAACAAAGTTATTGCACATTTTACATTATTTAGTACTAGCTGAAAGCACCCGGCATTGCCCAGGTTTTCCTTTCTGCTTCTATTTTTAATTAAACTGGTTATTAAATTTTCGGAAATCTCGGAAACCTAACTATAGACAACCAAAACGAATTTCTTTACTAAGCTTTCCTCGCCCATAAAGATGAATCTTTACTTAATGTCACTTACATGAATTAATGCACTCCTTAGCCAAATGTCTGCCAGGGTTAACTCAGGGTTGTAAATCAGGCACCGAAAAGAAAACATTTCATCATGT
Source organism: Periplaneta americana (assembly GCF_040183065.1). Taxonomy (NCBI): domain Eukaryota; kingdom Metazoa; phylum Arthropoda; class Insecta; order Blattodea; family Blattidae; genus Periplaneta; species Periplaneta americana. Next base: position 111,405,821 of record NC_091119.1, read on the forward strand.
GTCTGACGTTAAACTGTTGTTTTAAATTTATATATTTATTTGTTTTTATTTATTTATTGTTATTTATTTATTTATTGTTATTTATTTGTTTTTATTGATTTATTTATTCTGGTATAGTTAAGGTCATTAGGCCTTTTCTTCCACACCGCCAGAAATACAAATAAAGTAATAGAAAAATCAAACTATAAACAAAGTAAAACCCAACGAAAATATAATTTCTTCTCCTCTTTCCGATCAGTTTCAGCATCGAACCAAATTATTTACATATATAATTTAATTTATATTGGAAGATTTTTTACCTCTTGACTGCTGTACACCCACTTATATCATACCCAGTTTTTTTTTAATATAACTTGAAACTATATCTCATAAATTCAGAACATTGTATATTAATTCTAATTTTATACACAGAATACAGATATAATATAAACTCGCAATAAGTCATTTTTTAACATAAAGACTAATATTCTGAGTAACATATAGGTCTACCGGTATTTTAGAAATTAAGAGATTTTTATTTCCACAACGCTTAACATAGTAAATTTGCAACGTGATTATGCAGATATAATTTCGCAGCAACACATTTTCGGACGTGAACAACAATATTTTGAGAATTAATAGTGTTATTTTCAGTGGGCTTATGTACATACAGTTTCCCTAAAAAAAGGATGAGACGATTGAATATTCCTAAGTCTCAGATGTAAGACACTGCGCATGATCGGAGACCAGAGCACTGATACACAAGATAACGAATATTGAGTTATTTAAATTCAGGCTATTTGGTTTGTTACTAGCATCGTTCCGAAATTCACTTCAAAAACTGCAAAAAATATGATAATATTACGTAAATGAAAGATAAATATATACATAAATCGTGTAGTTAAATCGACAATGGACCTTCATGACTAGATCGACACTCCACACAGAAAGGAAAGCTTTCATGTCGTTTCAATAGCTCAGACGGTAAGACTTCTGCGTGTTGTGTAGAAGAGTGCGAGTTCGATTCTTAGTCTACACAACGATTTTTTTTTTGTCTAAATAACGTTGAAATAGCTAAGTAACGTTGAAATAGAGTTTTATAAAGTCCTGAGATTAAGTGTTAATGATCGCAAACAATACAAAATTACAAGTTATAATATTATAAACGTTAATCTAATGAATGCATTTATACACACACATACACAATGTAAATGCATATATATTAAAAACTAACAATTAAAATGAAATTAAAAATATATATATATATATATAATAATAGACAAACTTTTACAAAGGTTTAGAGTCCTTAGGCTATGTCATTTGTTGAGTAATTATTACAATATTTTATTAATAGCTTTCCCATATGTGTAAGAAATGCACTCGCACAAAACAATTTTTGTTAAAAGTATGGCTTTGGATTATTTCATTCTCACACCTTCAGTTAATTTTAACTATGTTATCTACGTGTTTGCAATAGTGTTTAATTTAGTATGCATTCAATTTTATTCATGTTATGATTGAATGGAAAAGCACTGTTGCAGTTATTGACTAATTACATATATTAATACTAATTATTAAATGCATCTGTTAAGTTACCAATTGCAGTATCTTTTGCAAAATCTTGAATGTTTAAGTTGTCAATAATATTTCTGTACTATATACTGTAATACGTTAAAAGAATTTGCAATAGATTTGGGATCCTCTACTTTATAATCATTGGTTTTAATGAAAAAATATTTTCTTTCTTAGGATATCTACAAGTTTAAATTTAATAATATTCCGAATAGGTTCAATTGCATTATCTGAATTTTGTACTTTTCTATTCAAATATATTCTATTTCCCTCTTTCATAATTTTTGATAAATTACACTGTACTCCTTGCAGTATTTAAGAACATGAGGATCATTACATTGCAACTCATTACATATAGGTTCTTCTTTTTAATACATGAGATTTTGAAGTCCCTGCGTTATCTACATGTTTTAACTTTTGAATTTTTTCACAACATTGAGTGGAGAACATCCACTGAAGTGATTATGAAATTAAGTGAAAAATGCAATACATTAACTCTTAATATCAGTAGTACCAGTATCATATACGTTTTTCCAAGATTCATTTTGTAGACATAAATGTAAATAATCACTAGATACAACATTTACGATCCTTTCTTAGTTTTTAAATTAATATTTTGAAATTGTTCAGTGACATTGGAAACACTTAGGATTTGTTTATCATGTTCAGACAAGCCATTGATTATAGGTTCTGTCGAATAGAAATTCAGTCTAATTCTGTGTGCAAAACATTTATCAATGGCTGTGCTACTTCAGCTTAGATTTAATTTGATTAGTTTCGCAACAATTGGACTTCCTGTTATTTAGATATTTAATTTAGGGTTGATTTATTAACTCTTACTATGCAAGATGCCTCTTATTTCAATAATTCTATATCACGTTAAATAGTCATTGTCTACACTAAAGTATTATCGTCATCCCTCATTTCTCATCGTAATGGCGAACCGACGTGACATGAGACAGCGAGTTATAGCTCTAGTTGAGGCTGGATATGGGGCTAGATCTGCTGGCCGTTTGGTCGGTGTTCCTGGAAGTACAGCCGCGAGGTGGGTTATCGTTACCAAAATTTAGGGGAGGTCGAAAATCGCCCTATTCCTGGGCATCCGCGGATTTCTTCATTGGAAGAGGATGCTCTCTTATTCGAGACAGTTCGACAGGACCCCTTTCTGACTGCTAACGAAATAAGAGCAGTATCTAACTTTCCCGGCTCTTCACAGACTGTGATCAGAAGGTTGAGGAACCGCCGTATTAGGAGCCGGAGAGCTGCGCAAATGGAAATATTGGGGGAAGCACAAGCCGTCGACCATCTTGCCTTTGCTACCAATCGAGTGGATTTCGATTGGAGAAATGTAATTTTCTCCGACGAAACAACCATCTCGAGTGATTACGAAGGTCCTGTCCGTGTCTATCGCGAGGATGCTCTCTGACATGACCAGCGCTATGTGCACCGACGTGAAAGATCGGGGCGCTTTAGCATATCGTGTTGGGGGTGGATGTCTTACGATGGACCTGGCGTTATAGAACGCATCTATGGCCGGTTTAATGCGGGAACTTACGAGCACATTCTGGAAAATATATTCCTTCCCTCCGCCCGAGAACATTTTCCCGAAGGAACATTGCTGTTCCAGCAGGATAACCATCCTGTGCACTATGCTGCAAGCATTCAAAGATGGTTTCAAAGGAGACGCGAGATCGAAATCATTAATTGGCCTCCGAAGTCACTTGATTTGAATGTCATCGAAAATTTATGGGCGGAATTGAAAAAGAGAAGGATAGCCCCTATGCCCACCGACGCCCTCGAAATCGAGATGAATTGTGGGATCAAGTTGTTGACACCTGGGAAGATCTCGCCGGGGATCAGAACTTATTCCACAATCTCGTGACATCCATGCCGGATCGACTTAGAGCTGTAATAGAAGCTGATGGCATGTGGACAAGATTTTAAGTTAACAGGTCTCTTTTTGTTTCTTATGATTTTTGTTTGAGGAAGAATACTTTTAACTTCCAAGTAAGTTTTTTTTTTTTTGATGAGGTTCAGCCAACTTGTAAAACCCAGAAATTGGGCATAAATTATTCCATATTTTTCGACAAATTAGACAGTCGAAGAACTCTGAACAAATTAATTACACCTCAATAAAAAAAAGTTTTACCCGGGATCGAACACGAGACGTTTCGGTTATACAGTGGAACCAACACGCTACTATATGAGCTACTGAAACAAGACAGTGACAGCAACAGTCCAGAATGTAGATCCCTTAGCAGGCATTTGCCATTCGGTACAGTGAAGCAATGATATTTTGTGACTCGAGCTATGTTGTGAAATCCTGGCCTTAAATGGCAGTCTTCTTCGTGATCCTTATTCTGGTCCTTGTCCTTGTTGTGGTCCTTGTAACAATTCTTGTACTATTTGTCATGGTATGTATCGTTACGTCGATATCGAGTGAACCGCGCTGTAGAACTTTAACTTCCGACGACCAAGAATCGTCTCATTCTTTTTAAGGGTAACTGTACATTCACATACTACATTATCAACATGACATCATTGAATTGCTTATTGATATGTGTAAAATCTTTTTTTTTTTTTCACTTCTTTGTATGAAATATAGTCGAGGATGTGAAAAACACGCAGTTTTTAAGTTAATGTCTGCAACTTTGAATGACTGTCCTTAAGCTTAATTTTAATATGGCCATTACAAATGCTAGTGGCATTGAAATTGCAGTTGCTTAAAATTGAATGAGTATCCTAGCAATATGTGGAATAAAAACATCTCCTTTTATTATAGCAGTTAATATTGCCAATTCTATTATGTTTCGTATGAATTTTTCACACCAATTCTTTTCGTGCATAATTTTGGTGGGTCAATATTTCGCAGTAGTACTATTGGTTATTCAATATTAAATAAATTATGTGGTAGCAATCCTTGTAGTTTCAAAGAATTCTAGAATTCAGTTGTATAAAACAGTCTGCTCACTATCTACAAAACTGCATCGAGGAATTCATAATACGGTCCTAGACTGAGTAAAGATACTTATTGCATGAATTATCTAGTTTTAGCCTTCATGATGTGTAACAACAATGTAATTTAATTTCGTGTTAAAATTTCCATGGCTTCGTGAAAGTCGATGTTGAATACAACAGACAATAATAAAAAACAATTGACTGTAGAAGATTTTGCATTTTAATATTATACATGAATATTTGATATATTTATTTTTATTTTTTATAATTTTAATTAATTCAACTTCCATTTGCACAATTTTAATGTAGCCTATGTTCTTCTCCTGGTTATGAAGGTTAAATGTGCAAACTTTGGCACATATCGGTCAAAGCGTGTAGATTTGTATAGAGAACATACACACACACATACATACATACATACATACATACATACATACATACATACATACATACATACATACATACATACATACATACATACATACATACATACCCACATTCAATTTTATATATTAAGATTATTCGTGGGAAATTGTTACAGACACTAGCAAACTTAAACCCTCATAATGAAATTTTCGTTTTACAGTCTCACAGTATTGTTTTCTTTCCTTTCTTTAGCCTTCCAGTTCTCCCTTGCGTCTTTTTTTCTTCCAAGAAAATGCAGGAATTTGTAATAAGTTTTATTTGTCCATATGTCTGTAATAATTTTATTTTGATTTAGGGGACACTAGGACAGAGTTTTTGGCCAAAATAGTAAAAATAACTTTTTTTTTTCTCTCTAAATAGTTTCCTTAAACATTTGTTAAAATTCTGTCCTATATTTAGCGCCCGCCCGCTGTTTTTAAAGGTGTGGGGGCAAATTTTTTAATTCTACCTTTCTGCGTTTTCTCATAACTACGTTTTTGGTCAATAAAAAGGTCTCTAGTGGCTTCCATTTGCTCTGATTTAAATGAAACTTTGCAAGAATACTCAGCATACTCCAATATAAAAATAGTGCATGGAATCAGCTCATCATTGAAAACTTTTCATGTCTTCAATGTTTAACTTCTAAAAATTACACAAAATTATCAAGCAAAATTTATGATCTATACGAAAATTTTTATCTCGTTAAGAAATGCTCAAAATTAAAAATGCATGCGCAGTTTTTTTTTTTAATCACGAGATGTAAGTCCTTCACAGAACATTTTAAAATTCAGTAACAATTCTGCAGCCGTCAGAGATGTTTTGAATTTACACTTAATTTAATAGTATTAAAACAAGTGAAAATTTTAATATCTAAGAAACTAATACATGAAACTTTATGAAATTTGGCACTGCTACTTAAATGCACAGACACAACAATCCCATCGAATTTGAAAGCAATTGGTCAAAAACTTTAGAAGTTTCAAATCTCAGTCCAGTGTCCCTTAAAGTAATACAGATGAACATAAGTTCAAAATTATTTGAAGTGTATCACAATGAATGTAAGTTAGCTAAAGTGAAGGAGACTACCACATGTACCTTTGAAGAAAATTCCTAATAATTTGCTTACTCTATCCATAAATTCTAAGTATACACCTCACGTTCCTTGTAATATCAATGTTGTATTTGTGTGTCCGTAAGAATTTTTAGTGGACCCATTGTAACATACACGTTCACCACATGCCAAATCCCTAGAACTTCAACTGTTCGTAAAGACTTATATTCGTGTTCCATCACGACCAGGAAAATTTTGTGGTGGGCAGAATAGATTATGATAGGTTTTGTCGGAGTTATCCCGTTTTATCTTCCAAAATTTCACATTTTTTTTTTTTTTTATCTATGAAGTGAAATAGATGGGTAAAATCATACTGCCAATATCTTGTGGCCATGATTCTCCTGACTGACAATAGGCTTAACAATTATCCGTCCATTAGAGGTAGGCCTACTCACGGTCTTATAAAACTGACCTACTTTTGTCATCTGTATCCTCCCTCCCACACATACATACACACACAGTCTATATCTGAACCAGTTAAAACGTGTGCATTTATTGTATGATACAAAATTTACTGTACTTACCATTAAACTTCACTGGTCATCTCTATTGTAGGCCAGAGAGGGCAACAGGATGACAGGACGATAAGGTCCCCATCTTTGCAGACAACTACATTGGTAGCAGTAGGATTTGTCAGCCCTAGGTGCTTGTCACCTTTAACCTCAAACAAACAATTAGTATTCTGTGAAATTAATGGTTCATCTTAATGTTAATTCTTTTCAGTGTTGTAACGACGTTGTGCAGGAACGTTATGCCCCAGAACTGAAGTACGATATTGCCTTGAGGTTGGCAGCACTGCACATTCACCAGCACGCCATATCCAACAATATGACGAGCAAAGTGACAGTCAAAGCTATAGAGTAAGTAGAAGTGTAATCCGAACGCAACTTGCTGTACTTTTATAATCCGTGTACTGCAAAGTCGTCAGATTTTTAATCGGTTATTTAACGACGCTGTATAAATTACGCTGTTGACCAGCATCGGAATTGGTTATAGGGAGATAGTATTTTGGTTACATAAGCCGAAGCATTCGCTTTACAGTTGGGGAAATCCTCTGGAAACCAAACCAGCCTAAGAAGGATTCGAACCCACTCCTGAGCGTAACACGAGTCCAGCTTGTTAACCCTAGCTTGCCGATGGTCTAGTCAGAAATTGTGATAACCAAATTCAAGATGGGCAGAAACTATAAAAAAACTGCTATATAGTGATAGTATCTTAACGAAGGCCTTGTTTTTCATTATAAAGCAAGGAGGAAAATCTCTATTCTAACAGAATTGAATTTGACGGCTCATGAGTCAAAAATTGATAATTCTTTATACATAGATGTTTTTATAATGAAATGTGAAGAGTTTAATGTTACGTCTTATCTAAGACTACTGTATATGATAGAATGGTATACTTGTTCTAGAGGTGAGTTAGATTCACTGTGACCATTTAATTCCGAATGGGACCATTACTTGTAATTCTTCATTATTTTTCTGTGTTTCCGTCCCCCTGATTCGGACACTAGGACTCTGTATTCTCAAAGACCCTGCGGAGACATCCACTTATGAATCAGATGCACCTGGCAAAATGACTGGTAATTTTGTGTGAAACCCTTTCACTCAGAAATACTTGCAATATAATACCAGTGGGTATTTGGAAGAGACTTAAGGCTGGTTCACAATAAACCGGGAACAGAAACGACAACGAGAGAGAGAACGGAAATATTGTTAAAATAAATGTATTTAAATGTGAGCATTGGCAATAGTTAATTGTGAATGCTCACATTTAAATACATTTATTTTAACATTATTTCCGTTCTCGTTCTCGTTGTCGTTTCCGTTCCCGGTTTATTGTGAACCAGCCTTTAATCGTAGGAGATTCTCATGAAGAACTAAACTCTAAACAGAATAGGTCTACTATCTTTGGGGCTGTCGAATTTTATCTCACAAGTGCTTTAACTTCAGAAATGGAATTTTGTACGTTGCAAGGCAAACAGGGCCAGACAGGTTTTCGTTATTAGCATCTACAAACAAACTATGCAGTCAAACTTTTACGTAAAAATCATTTGCTCGGTTCTTTTGTTTTATGTAATCATATGTTACATTATAGGCGGGAATTCGGCCTGGAGAGGTTTGTGCCAGTGTCTCTGATGAGCACAATGAAGAGAAAGGAGCTGAGGAAACTGATTGGTCACTTCCTGAAGCTGAACCACAATCTGTCGCCTACTGGACAGAAGAGTTTGACCAGCCTGCAGGCCAAGCTGTACTACCTCAACATCATCAGCGAGCTTCCCAGCTACGGTGCAAAGTGCTTCAGCACCAACATCAGGGTGCGTTGTTAACTTGACAGCAGCCTAAATGAAAGAATTCGACTGTACTGGGCAAGTTTGCCCGACACTTCTTATATTCAGCGATTCGTAGAATTTTAGTGTTGAAGTACGATCTCGATTGGAATTACTCTGTTATCTAATGTTAATAATAAATTTTCTGTCTTATGATAAAGTTACCAGTTTTCTGGGGACATTCTCCTAATTTTTCTTCTTATTCCCATACAAAATTCTTCTGCCGAATGTCACCAAATGTAATAATTTGTTCCTAGTGATCCCAGGATTTTCAGTGTTAATTATAATTTTATGAAAATGCTGTTAAATATTTCACTGCTTAGGGTATTCATTTGTAAGATAAATTACTGTGGAAAGTATATTGCTGAGATCTCCAGAAAGAAAAAAATTGACAGTCCATTATTTTTCTTCAAATGTAGACGAAATTGACCTGGATGAAATAATTTATTTTATGAAATTTTTTCCTTGAAGAAATATTTGACCAGAGAACATAGCAAAGTAGAATGAAGAAAATGCTGATATTTGCTCAAAATCGACTGAAAGTTTTACATTTTTTCTGAGAAGCTCCAGAAGTTGATGAATTAGCTCTGTGTCTCCCTAGAAGTAATGTTTCAGTTAAAATAATGTGGATAGCTCAAAAATCCAGAATGAGTTTAGAAACTGTTAGAGCCATGCTTGCTAACTTAAACAACTTCAAACATAACCTGTCAGGAATTTGTTGCAAAATTGGAAACCAGAGAAGACCTGCTTAAAAAAATTCACTCTTCTGAAAAGTATCAGTAATTTTAGTAGTAAAGCAAAATGAATATTTTTCGTAGAATGAGCATTTAATTCTTTAAAGTATGTAAAAACAACACAAGTGAATGGCAAACTAACAAATCGACGGTGTTCAGGTAAAAGGGCTTGCTCCACAAAAGAAACATTGTTCAGAAACAGCTATAACTAAATTTTAGCACATTATTATTTGTTACTGTAAGTTATATGAAAGAATGTAAACATAATTGTCAAAAAATTTATCTTCACGTTTTGTAATTAAATTTTAACAAATTACACTAATTACAGAAAAAAAGAAGTCTCATTTAAAAATTGAGGGTTAAACCTTTTACCTCAACAGCATCGAAATCTTTTTTTCCATAATTATGTCGGTATCTGTCCCCGGAAATTATGAGAAAAATATAGCAACCTTATCTTACAAGGGAACTCTGTCACTTTCCCGCCTCCAATTACTATAACACTTTCCACTTTCACAGAAGGTAACAATTAGTAGGAAAAGACGATATGTTGCGTATTACGTTTCGCAGTCATATGTAAGACACATTAATTTGTTTTAATTGTTCAAGTTTTGTGTAATGTTAATGCTAGGTACTTATGCAACTCGTCAGTCACCAATGTACGGCGTGACGCCTGTATATACGGGTTGTCTTGAACTTTCAACACTAGAATGCTCTGGTGCGGTTGCATTGTGGTAGTTTACAGTAGGTCTGTAACTGCTAGACTCTCTTGAGATAGGCCTAGTAGTGTTTACATAAATGTGCAGTACAGCTATGACTCACTGACCGCACCAGTTACAATCCCTACGCTATTGTGAAAATTTTGAAGGAGAAAGTTTCGCGTGATTTTGAATTCGTCGTTATACAGTCATCCAGTTTTGACATACGCATTGCTGAACAGTTGTATGACATCTTTTTGCTTTATATACAAATGGATAGGGAAAGGAACTGACCACCCTAACCCATTACCTCCTGGCCTGGTTGCCTCATAAGTGGCGCCTTCTTGGTATCACTTGTGAGGTTCAGACCTGTCTTCGGACAGTTGACTAAACAACAAGGTAATTGCACTGTGAATGAGGAGCAGAGCCTTTGATGTGACAGTAGTGCAACAGAGAACGCTCTTCAAATACAGAAGAAACATGCACAGAAACAATTTCGGGGAGGAATGGCCAGATAGTTCAAGTTCTTACCATATGTCTCCTTCTAAACATTCATGGCGAAGTATAAGTGAACACTGAAAAGAAGGGGCCTATTTTCGTAAATGCCAATTATGGACCGTTCCACCAGCATCACGTACCTCCCTGAACTTCGAAAACGTGAATGTTTTTCTTTTTTGTATTTACTTGTCTTGTTTCCACCTTTATCCATAAAGTCTATAATCTGACGCACCTTTTCTCGCGAAATTTTATATTTCCTTATAGTCGCATTTATAGTCTTCTTTTGTTCTTTTACAGCTATGTATACAGAATTTATTGTTTTCTGAAAACTGTTCACTTATACTTCGCCATGAATGTTTAGAAGAAGATATCGTAAGAACTTGAACTATCTGGCTACTCCTCCCCGGAAGTTGTTTCTGTGCATGTTTCTTCTGTATTTGAAGAGCCGTTCTCTGTTACACTACTGTCACACCAAAGGCTCTGCTCCTCATTCACAGCGCAATTACCTTGTTGTTGTTTAGTCAACTGTCCGAACAGGTCTGAACCTCACAAGTGATACAAAGAAGGCATCACTTATGAAGCAACTAGGCCAAGAGGTAATGGGGTAGGGTGGCCAGTTCCTTTCCCCGTTCATTTGTATATAACGCAAAAAGATGTCAAACAATTGTTCAGCAGTGCGTCTGTCAAAATGACGAATTGAAAATCATGCCAAACTTTCTCCTTCAGAATTTTCACAATAGCGAAGGGATTGTAACCGGTGTGGTCAGTGAGCCATAGCTGTACTGCACATTTATGTAAACACTGTTAGGCCTATCTCAAGAGAGTCTAGCAGTTACAGACCTACCGTAAAGTAACGCAATTGCAACCGCACCAGAGCATTCTAGTTTTGAAAGTTCAAGACAATCCGTATATACAGGCGTCACGCCGTACATTGGTGATTGACGAGTTGCATAAGTACCGGGCATTAACATTACACTAAACGTGTCAATATAATACAGTATATTATATAAGTATGTCGAATATGGAGTAAGGCCAGTAAGAGAAAATACCAAAGGAGAAAGATACGATCCGATACTGCGGATTGAGTTTCGGCATAGCTCAGTGGTTAGAGCGTCCAGTGCGTAGAACTGGGGGTCCTGGGTTCGATCCCTAGCACCGAAGCGAATTTTTTTCCATTAATAACCACTCATAATAGAAGACAATACAAATTGAAGACTCAGTAACGTTCACTGATGAATTTTGCTACCAGTTAAACTCTTGAGAATATGTCAACATTCAACCACATAGAGGAAAGTCGCGTCAAAATATAAAAATGCAATGAACAGGGTCACACCGGAAATACGAATCCCTGAGCTGTAACAGCCATTATACCAGGACACATACTCTGTTATGACATACGTGGGGTCACACTGGAAATAGAAATGGTGGAACTGTAACAATCATTATAGCCTGGCACAAATTCTATTCTGGCATATTTTGGGCCCATCTGCAATATGCAATATAGTACAACAGTAAGGCTTAGAATGTTTTCCCACAGACAGTGACCCTGATGATACCGTTTCAGGACGATATTATTACAATGTTTAAGGACATTTGTCAGGAATATGTAATTCATTATTAATACAGTACCAGTACGAGTAAGTAACACAAAGGAAAACACGCCATTTTGAGAATATTTGTGAATATAAGTTCTTAGAGAGTTATGTCTTTTGTATTGCAGGACAGCAATATGGAGAGAGTCATACTGGTCAGCCCTAAGTTCGGTATCAGCCAGATAACAGGACTTCGCAACAGTGTGGTAAGGGATCAAGAAACAAAGGCACTCATAACATTTCAAATTTAATTCTTGTACAACATTTGTATGCACTTCGGTAGGCTTACTAGTTTTTACTATTGTGAATCATTGTTCAGTCTGATTAATAGAATTCAAGAGATGTTGCGTAACAAACGTCTGTTTCAGCGGATGTTGAACAATAATGTCACTGACGCACTTCCTTTAATTTTTTTTCAGCCTGTTCCACTAGCTGACATAGAGCAGACAAGTCTAGTCACTGTGACACGAGAGGATGAACTATCACGTTGTGTCCGAATACACGTTCCATCTTCAGATGAGAAGGTACTGTGAGTTACAATAATACAGCAAAGTAACAATTCCAGAACATTCTCCATGTTATATATTTACCATTTTAATGAAGTTTAGATTATTCTCTGAAGTAACTCATAAGATTAAACTTGGTTCTATAGAATCTAAATATGCGAAAGAAGTTAAGTTAATTTAAAAGGATAAAAAAATGACCAGCCGGCTGCTGGCCTCACGTCCACATGCCGAAGCAGAGGTGAACGATCATCCAACCAGAACGGAGGTATCGTGCGGTTAGCACAATGATCCCCCCAGCCTTTATAGTTGGTTTGCGAAACCGGATTTTTGTTACCTAGCGTAGCTCCCCAAGTGCATCACGATACTGGGTGGGCACTGGTCCCGTACACTGGCCGAAATTTCATGAGAAAATTTCTTTCCTCACGAGGACTCGAACCAGATCGCATTCCATAACGCAAGTCCTAGGCAGGATGCCTTAGACCACGACGCCACAGCGTGGGATCATTTAAAAGGGTATTGAACTAAAAATCACATTCTGGGATGATACGTTCTAAACAACACGCATTTAATTATACACACAGTGGCGCAAACTAGACCTTTCTACGACTAATGGTTCCCAAGCAACATACTTCTAAACGTGGATACTGGCGATGCTGCTGCTTTGCACCACAGCAAGTCATTCTTGCTTTAGTTAATCACTTTGCGTTCACTATAATTCATGTCCAAATCACGAAAAATACCTTTCTTTTCATAACAAAGCTTTAAGCAGCTGCGGGTTTACACAACACAAGCCATGGGTGTAATAGTGTGACGTCAGCAGCAGTGGTGGATAAAATTCTTTCGCTGATATATTGAGAACTATTTGATATTTTGAGTTTACAATGTATGAAAAAATATTTTTTTATATTCAATGTGTCCACACCTGTGGAGTAACGGTTAGCGCGTCTAGCCGTGAAACCAGGTTCGATTCCTGGTCGGGGCAAGTTACTGGTTGGGGTTTTTTCCGGGATTTTCCCTCAACCCAATATGAGCAAATGCTGGGTAACATTCGGTGCTGGACCCCGGATTCATTTCACTGGGATTATCATCTTCATCTTGTTCAGATGCTAAATAACCTAAGATGTTGATAAAGCGTCGTAAAATAACATACTAAAAAAATTATTCAGTTCCCCTATAATCTTAAAATAATGCTTTTTTTATACAGTATAGATGAAGAAACGAATTTCTGAAGTCTACCTCCTGGTAAGATACCGAATAAATAAGTTTCCAATTCTTTGCCTTTGCGAAGTTGACCCTTAGTTTTGAAGTGTGGATGTTTCTACCTCTATAATAAGTGTATAATCAAATTTAATACACGTAATAGTAGTCAGTTTTCCTTCTATATTAGATTAAATAGAAGTGATCTCAAATAATTTATAAGCACAAGAACACAAAGTTCTTGGTTTGGAATTGAGTAATCACTTAAACTGTAAAACACACATACAATATAAAAGCCCTAAGAATAACAGGAACAGGTTTATGCGTGCGCCACTAGTTAATATTCAGATTATTGCATCCACAATTAATGTAAATTTTATTACATTATCTTGAATCGGAATAATATTGGTCTGTTACTATTGAAATTGTGGTGTCTTCAAGCTTTAGATCTTTCAATATGTTCGTTATGTTAATAAAAATAGTGTGTCCAAACATTTGAATAAATATTTCAAAGGAGAATAGCTTCAGTTAATTAATCTACTGTTTGAGTGATCATCACCGTGACAGAAGTCTAAAAATGCGGAAGATATTCTGTTGCCTAATATTATTAGTTTTTCAATTGTTTTCTACTAATTATGCTGAATGTGAACTGGATTGTAATTGTATGATTGGATGTTGTAATGCAGGAACTGGTGCTGAGCATGGAGGACAGAGATGCAGAAGAGCTGGTGCTGGTGTTGCAGGGCTATTACCGGCTGCTGACAGGCGAGGTTCTGGCAGTGGAACAGGACAGAGACCTTTCTTGGACAGATGACGCAGGTATAACTAAGAATCTTGATAAATAATTTAATTAATTGACTAATGCAGAGCCATTGTCTAGTTCTACCAGAGAAAAATGTAGTAAATGCACCTGTTAACACATTGATAACATTGAATTTCTACTACCAAACTTTTCATAAAAAGGCTGCAAAAGGGTATTTGTCGAATACAGGGGGAGAGCCGTTAATCCTTCGCATTGAAGGTTTTAAGGAACCAACCTGTACAAATACCCAATGTCCCATTCCTACCTTCCCGTGGTGCAGCTGTTAGTAAGCATAATTTTATAAGCTGAACTAAAGGGAGGAGCTACTCATCAATTAGCACTGGTCAGCTTGATGAGTTAATGACCGAATTTGGTATAATTTCCCTCTATTCAATACCTAATTCCCTCTTTACCCTTTCCTTTCAAGTCCTCTGACTGAATTCTTACTTTCCTCGACCCGACAGCATTAGAGCATTCGAGGCCTAGGGGTTCATTTTACTTTCCTTCCTCCTCTTTCTACTTTTCTGTTCTTAGTGCTGACCTGCTATGGCACTAAAATCGTCCTCCAGTAGCTTAAAGAGGGAAAGCTGGTGATCAACAAGATCTCCTAACTAGGTCCAGTGGACCCGTCGACCAACAGCAGGTGTGGACCTTCAGACATTCTGGGGGTTGTGTGTGGATGAAGTAGCCACCAAAACGTTAAAATATGATGTTCACTTAAATTGGCTATACCTTGCCATTTAACCACTCCAATTTGCAACGAGTAGCATTAAAGTAAAGCTATCCAGAGGTAAAATAGTCCCCCAATCGGATCTCCGGTTGGGAACTACTTTAATGGTACAGAATCAACCAAACATCTTATATCAGTCCCCTAACTGCTCACTGTGCAACTCAAATCAAGAAATGGATTCGGAATACATCAAAATCTGTGCTTCAGTGGCTGACCATGACAATATCTTTGAAAAATATTGGAGTGCAAGAGGTCAAATGACTTTATTATCAAATGCCTGGCTTTATAAAACAACAACTTTTGATAAAAATTTTTCCACCCCAAAATGCTACAAAATGCTAGATTTTAACATTAAAAGTATTATAAATTGCTACATCTGATTTTTAAAGTGCTAAATTTTTTATTTTAAGTTGTTAAAATCTACCATATTTTCCTATCATATTCCCCCCCCCCCCCATTTGAAATTACATGATGTGTGTGGTAAATTAAAACACTCTGATGCCTGTTTCAGCACCACCATATCATTCACAGCATCAGGTCTTGCCTGCCAAGTGGAGCTACATGAGTCGAGACAATGGCAAGCATTATGCTACGTTCTCAATGCCGCCTCCGTATCAACCAATACACGTGAGTTGTGATTTTCTTTACTTTTTTTATTTATATATTTTACATTTAATACATAAATATAAACATTTTGAATGGTATAATGGAACTTGTAAGTGCAAACAGCTCTCTTTCCGCAGCAATAGTCATTGTAAATGAAATTAGAGTATTGACTTTCCTGTAGGATGCAGATAGACAACGAGATAAGAGAAGCAAAAATGTTGTATGTTTTTGCATCGACTTAATTGAAGGGTTCAGAGCCATAGTGGGCCAAGCACCATTTATTAAAAACAGAAAAAGCAAGGGTTAAAGTTAAGTGAATACTATAGTTTAATGAAGATTGATATATCATTTAGTTTGTATGTGTATACTTTATATTACTTGCTATATGTTTCCATTGAATTATGGTGATTTTAACCCTTGTTTTCTACGGATTTAGTAAATGGCGCTTGGCCCACTATGGTTCTGAACCCTTCAATTGTTGCAGGTTTTCAGTTAAGAAAATCATGTAACAGGAAGGACCGAATACTCATCTCTGATGTTTCCTTGTGATCAATCTTGAGTCTTCAGCCCACAACCAAAAGTTAAGAAACTTATCGCCGAAATAGGGCAAAAGTGAAAAATAAGCAAGTAGGCTTATTCAGTGTCAGTTTCATTATCTCGTTTTTTTCGGAATGGTAGGATATTTTTTATTTATAAGAATGAAAAAAAAAATTACCATGTAAGCAGTGTTCGTTTCAATGCAGCATTTCGGGCCATTGATGTAATTTATGGGTAACAAGTGGGACTCATGTTCAAAAACAGTGCCCTGGTGTGGGTTCGAATCCCACTTGGGTTTATTACCCGTTTTTTCCGAGGTGTTCCCCAAGTATAAGATGAATGTTAGGTAATCTCCTGGAGAATCCTCAGGCCTCATCTTACCAAATATCATTTCGCTAGTTGATAACCAATAAAAGAACTGTATTTTGTGTTGATATCACAGCACAAATCCCAGTTGGGCTTTTCCACTTTCAAACCTCCTTCCTCTTATGCCATATGCCACTCTTGCTATAGTGGTGTCTGTTTGTAAGTGACTGCCAACTTGGCGAAAACGTTATCATATTTGGCAGACTAAAAACGAAAATTGGAATCCGAATGGAATTTATTTGTTTCCTACCTACATGAGCACAGTTTGAGCAAAATTTTGGGAAGAGCTAATTTTACAGTAACCATACAGTAGCGTGCAAATTAATCCGAACAATGTAATTACTTATGCAAAAACACTCAAACGGGATAAAAAAAAGGATCTAAGACATACCTCAGTAATCTAGGTGGCCTCCCTTGTTCCTAATAACAGCTCTGAGACAATTTGGCATGGATTCCACTAATTTCCCACAAATATTCTTCATTTCTTCATCGCGAAATCATATACCAATGAGGGCAGAAATCATCATTTCCTTTGTAGAACAGTCCATTTTTTGCATTCTTCTTTTGCAAATTGACCACAAGTTCTCAATGGGGTTGATGTCGGGTGAGTTGCCTGGCCAGGGGAGTACCTGAATATTCTTCTTGTTGAAGAATTTTGTAGTTTTTCGAGACGTATGGCATGGTGCCAGGTCTTGTTGGAACACACCTCTGCCATCTGGAAATGATTTTTGCAGCTCGGGTACGATTCTGGTTTCCAATAAGTGGATATATTTGTCAGAATTCATCATTCCCTTGATATGTACAGTATTAATGCTCCAGGCTCTTCATGTGTAAAACAACCCCAAAACATTACTTTAGGGGGGTATTTGGGTGCTTGTTGGAGATGAGCTGCTGTTACTTTTTCGGATCCTTTCCGTATGTAAGAAACACGGTGGCCGTGGACCTCGAAATGAGACTCATCGGAAAAAAGTACATTCTTCCAGTCATTCACTGTCCAGTGTTGATGTAATTTTGCGCACATTAAGCGTTTTTTGCACATAACAGGGGTTAGCAGTTGCTTCTTAATAGGCTTACGAACCCTTCGTCCAGCTTCCAAAAGCCTACGCCGCACTGTTGTGACGTGAATATTCGCCCCAGTGGTAGCCATTAACTCGCGGGTTAAGTCGACAGCAGTTAGTCTAGGATTTAATTTACTTTTCCTGACAATTAAACGATCATCTGCAGGTGAAGTCTTCCTTTTCCGGCCACAGTTTCCTTTTTTCTGGGGTGTGATGGATTCAATCTCCCTGTATCGTTTTATGATCGAATTAACAGTAGCCAAACCGATGTGACATTCTGCAGCAATTTACCTCTGTGTCATAGAAGAATGCTCTGCTAATGTTATAATTTTAGACCGTTTTCGTGGAGTTGTATCCATTTGTGAAGACGACAGAATGTACACAGGACTACAATATTAAGTCTTCAAAACAACTGAAATGCTTATAAGTACAAAACGACAGGCAAAATGTCACATATTATAAAAAAAATAATGACAGACCTTTCACAATGTAATTACACGTATTACAGATGTCAATTAAAGTGGTATGAGCAGCTGTGAGGCCAAAAATGACAGAAAATGTAAAAATATGTCGTGTTCGGGTTAATTTGCACGCTACTGTACACAAAACTATATTTTTCCTGAAGATCGTAAAATATGTATACCATATTATCTTTGCTGCATCACAAAACTCAGATCAATTGAGTAGATCTACTGAAAATATTCCCCGTAAATACTAATACTGAAATTATGCAAATTGAATTAATAAGCCATTGGCATTGTATTGAGGCAGGAACATAGACATTACGACAAAATGAATAGAAGTTACTACAAGCATTTGAAATATGGATATGGAGAATAATGGAGCATGTGAAATGGACAGACTTAATAAGAAATGAGGCTGTGTTGGAAAGAGTGGATGAAGAAAGAATGATGCTGAAACTGATCAGGAAAAGAAAAAGGAATTGGTTGGGTCACTGGCTGAGAAGAAACTGCTTAATGAAGGATGCACTGGAAGGAATGATAAACAGTAGAAGAGTTCGAGACAGAAGACGACATCAGATGATAAGACGACATTAAGATATTGGGATCATACTGTATGTGGAGACAAAGAGGAAGGCAGAAAATAGGAAAGATTGGAAAATGCTGGGTTTCCAGTGAAAGACTTACTCTTGGGCAGAACACTTTGTATGCGTGCGTGTGTTTGTGTGTGTGATAACAATACTGTATTGGAATAAAAATCTAAATTTAATGTACGTACTGTATAGTGTTGATATGTAAACTTTGTTATATAACACTGGAATTGTTTTAAGATATTCTCTTGATTGTGACACGGTTTGTTACAGTAATATGCAGATTTCATTTTTCTCCCCAATCTCTGTCGTTTTTAACACTTACAGTTCTCGTTCACAACCACTAACACCAATTTTTGTTTAATAAAATAGGAATATCTTACATTTTCTTATATTTATCACACTTCTAACTACGAAGAAACTTTCGCACATCGTATTGTATGAATGTGCAAAAATAACTGGCTGAAGTCAAAAGAAGGAAGATCAGAGAAGCAAAGGAGAAACTGTGAAACAAAATTAACAATATACAGTAATATGTTCAGCTGCAGCTGGCGATGTCTGTTGCTAGTGATACTATTGTATTGTCGATCGAATTTGACCATGTATTTGGAATAACCTTGGATGACATTCTCCCAAATGTATACCGGTAATGTTAATTATGTAAAACTTTCTTTAAATGGTAATGTATTCTTGTTAGATATATTTCTTAAATCATTTGTTGTGAAAATGCTCGGTAAGAGCACCAGTTGAGTGTGACTAAAAATATAATGTACTCCAGAAATGCTTACCAAAACATACCGATAAGTTTCCTCATATTAATAAAATGTCCAATTATTCACTTGGAAGTTTGAGGGAGATTCCTAAATTTGTGTAACCACTCCCCCTATTTCCACCTAAATTACACCTTTGTCCACTTATATACAATTGTTAATGTTCTTTTTTTATTACACAATTGTGTTTTGAAAAAGTATCTATGCTACCTTAAAATAAATGATTTAATGATTTAAGATTGTAAGCAATAAAGTGTTATTGAGCAGAATGAGGAAATGAAATAGGATCACGTGACTAGATGATTAATTTAATTTGTGTGTAAAAGATAAAGTTGCAGTCGGAAAAGGTATCAATTTCATAAATTTCTTATAAGTATAAATCATAACTAATTAAGCCTAACATGGACTCAGTCTACCTATTGTGCTGTAGTGTGTCATGAATGAGGAGACAGCAGGGAATGTAATTGTTTTCTTTGTGACTTTCCTATTTATTTGGCTGAACTATTCATCATGTCTCATTTGCAACATGTTCTTCATTATGGCTTGTGTATTGTTAGCAGGCGAAGTCAAATGGTCACCTCACATCTCCCCGCAATAAGTCTGCTCCATTAGACGCCCATAACAGATCAGCATTTGGAGTGGACAGCAACATGAACAACATGTGAGTTGAACTGTTTTCATTACTACTCGTACAGCACATCTGAAGTTACTTTCTTATAACGCACTTTTCTTCTGTTATACATACTGTTTATGTAGACATTGCATTAAATATGTTGTTTCAAAGCATCAAGGACAGTGTTTCTCATCCAAATTGCTTAGTTTGAGTTCTAGAGCCTTTTTGTTTGTTCAGAGGGTTGATTAATGATCCGAAATTTAACCCTTTGCGAGGATCATGATATTCCTCTTTCATATACAGAGTGAACCGTAAGTAATGTAATTAATTTCAAGGGGTTATTCTTTGAGATATTTAAAACCCAAAAGTTCCATACAATTTTGCTTGTTTGTGCTTCCTTTTGAAGGAAAAAATTATTTTATATGAAACATTTCATAGCATATTTTGGGAAAGCTATTGAATTAATTCCCAATATGCTCAGTCAATTTAAGAGAGTAGTGTCTTTTTTTTAGTAGATTATTTTACGACGCTTTATCAACAGCTCAGGTTATTTAGTGTCTGAATGAGATGAAGATGATAATGCCGGTGAAATGAGTCCGGGGTCCAGCACCGAAAGTTACCCAGCATTTGCTCATATTGGATTGAGGGAAAACCCCGGAAAAAACCTCAACCAGGTAACTTGCCCCGACCGGGAATCGAACCCGGGCCACCTGGTTTCGCAGCCAGACGCGCTGTTACTCCACAGGTGTGGACGAGAGTAGTGTATTACAAGGACGCACCGATGTGGAGGGGGGGGGGTCCGTCGGATCCGGACCCCCCTCTCAAAGTGATAAGTTGTAACATTTTTACTGAATTTTTAAGCATTGATAGCGTATAATTCCGTTATCTATAATTTCACCGAAATGGATCACGTACATGTACATAACACTTTTGATTTGACATCCATCGTGATATCAGTTTCTTCCTAAGATGTTGTTAACAAACTAAAAAAAATTAGCCAAGAAGACTGGACTTTGTTTTGTAAAAAAATAGAAGAAGGGGTGTGTGCGTGCGTTCGTGCGTGCGTGCGCGCGCATATTACATTAATTCACAGAGGTAATAGATCAAGTCAATGCGAACAAGTTTTGTCAAATAAGTTTTTGATATGTTCAATAGTTTTGATAATCCGAAATATAACGTGTTGCAATGCTGCAAAGAGTTGCAGTGCTCCTTGAGGCCATTGCTCCACAGTTTTCTCCAATCTTTCCTATTTTCTGTCTTCCTCTTTGTCTCCTCATATGGTCCATATATCTTAATGTCGTCTATCATCTGATATCTTCTTCTGTCCCGAACTCTTCTCCCATTCACCATTCCTTCCAATGTCCTTCAGTAGGCAGTTTCTTCTCAGTCAGTGACCAAACCAATTTCTTTTCCTCTTCCTGATCAGTTTCAGCATCATTCTTGCTTCACCCACTCTTTCCAGCACAGCTTCATTTCTTATTCTGTCTGTCCACTTCACTCGTTCCATTCTTCTCCATATCCACATTTCAAATACTTCTATTCACTTCGTCGTAATGTCCATGTTTCTGCCCCATACAATGCCACACTCCATACAAAGCATTACACTAGTCTCTTAGTTCTTTTTCCAAAGGTCCATAGAAGATGCTCCTTTTTCTATTAAAAGCTTCCTTTACCATTGCTATCCTCCTTTTGATTTCCTGGCAGCAGCTCATATTACTGCTTGTAGTACACCCCAAGTATTTGAAGCTGTCCACTTGCTCTACTGTATCTTTAGAATTCTCAAGTTTACCTTTTTATTTTTCTTCCTATGACCATGTTTTTTTTTTCTTATGTGATAATGCTGGAAATGTATCATCAGACGAGTTGTCGCCATTTCCAGATAATGGCATTGTTTAATAATATGCTATGACACATTATTTCACAATATTTACTGCCCTTTTTGGTATTCTGAGGTTGAAAGAGAAAGCAGAGTAACAGAAGGAAACGTGCCCAAAACTGCAGTTTCCTTTCATAAGCTCTAACTTACACCTCTCTGCACTGGGAAACATTCGGTCCCACTTGTGCAGCAATTGCAGTATCTCGCAAAATAGTGACTTAACCTGATGTGACCAGAAAACAGCTAACATTTTATTTGTACACATAGGTCTGCACTGTTGAATGGCAGTGCAGGGGCTCGGGACTGCAATGGTTACCTGGACGACAACCGACGTGCAACAGTTGCCCAGAAACTGCTGGACCTGAGTGCAGCCACGTTTGACCTGCAGAGCGTTGTGTCCATGGAGATCTTGGAGAGCGACTTGGCTTATGTTGAGGCCAGAAATGAAGAGGTTGGTGAAACTCGTTAACTTCAATGAGATTGGGATGAAACAAGTACAAAGATTTTCAGTATCCCTCTTTCCTCAGTCTTTGTTCTCTTATCTTTATACCCCCTTCTGTCAATCTCGCTTTCTTGCTATAGGCTATATACCGTATTGTAATTATGAAAAATAAATTTTGATTTTGGAGATTTCTGAAAGATGTATTTTTACATACTTCATATCATATTTAGTGATTATTTATTGCCTTTAAAATAAGGAAAGCAGTTGTTGCAGATACATCAACATTATTCTAGAGCTAGATATGTTAAGTTACGACATAATTATTAGCTTTTTCCATTCAAGATTACATCAGCGAGACAGTAAATATCAGAAATACATTGGATGTAGGGTCTTTTTCCGTTCGACATTTTCTGAGTTTCTTCATTATGCAGTGTGGAGGATTAGTTTGATTAAATCTCTTCTTTTTTTAATAATAATAATAATCTTTATTAGCCATTAAACAATACAATTATAATAGGCTTCGTCATTATTGAATTACATGACAAACAAACATTAAGTATTAAAAAATTCATCTATGCTATAAAAACTATTTTCAATTAGAAAAGTCCTAACAGAATTACTAAAATTAATAGCTTCTTTTAAGTGTTTTGGTAATTTGTTATAAAATTGAACACCCAAAAAAACAATATTATCAAGTGCAAGCAGGAATTGTCAAGTTAATTCTAGTTCTTGTGTTATAATTATGTATATCTTCAGTTCTTTGGTACATCAAATTATTCAAATGTAGGCCTAAATATTTTATATATTCAAATATATAAACTATGAAGAGTTAATATGGATAATTGTTTAAGTAAGGGTTTACAAGACTTCCATGGAGAACATCCATGAAGAAATCTCAAGTCGATGAAAGTTGAAATATGAGTTTAGAATAAACTCTGCTGTGGTAATGGAAAACCCTCGAAAGATCAGTCATGAATTCATCACACCATCCCAACCTCATCTATAGAGCACGATTAACATCCATGGCCAAGATTCGCCATGCATGAAAGATCTCTATGTGAAGACTATAATGTGGCACGGTTATTCCAGGTGTTGCGTAGAGTTGCGGAGATGCAGGAGCTGGTGCAGAATTCGGAACAATATCTGACGCAGCAGCACCAGCAACAGCAGTTGCAGCAACAAACTCAACAACAGCAACAGCAGCAGCATGGCAAGGAGGAGAGTGACTCCGAAGGTTCTCACATTTCTTCTCTCGATTCAGATGCACCTGGTCAGCTCAAGCACAGTGACTCATTGCTCCTGCTCACCCAGGTGAGTGCATGATTTCATAATTAATTGTCTGATATAAACTAACGGCCGTAACTTTTAATCTTACCAAAGCAGTTATTTCTAAGTATATTAATACACTTTTTCATTAATATAAAATGCTAGTATTAAATTCAGAAGTGGAAAGAAATTGATTGGTTCATTCGGGCCCATTTCGAGCATTGACAGCAGTGACGAAGATAATGTAAGAGGGGTGGTTCTTCTATGTAATGCTAGCTACTGTCTGCCTCTGTGGAGGGGAAGGGAGAGGATGAGAATGCTGCACTCTGCCATGTACATTCCACGTGCTTTGCTAGAGACGTCAGAAGTTGCTTCTTTGGCTGAGATAGCTACAGCTGTAAATCCCTTGGTTACAATGGGAGATATTAATAATGTTGAGTTGTTAGTTATCACTCGACAATTCCGAGTTCTAACTCGCTTGTGTATTAATAAACATACTTATCTCTCAATCAGTCTGGTACTGACCTTTGATCCTTGAGTAACAACTCTCGATGACGCAACAGACGAGAGACAAGTCACTATTCTATATTAATAAACGTTACTACTCACTCATATAATTGAGTTTATACTATCAACTTTCTGAGTTAACTGAATAGGTGACTCAAAGCGGTTGAGTGAAGTTAAAAAATCGTAATGACGAGGTATATTATTGTTGTATAACGCAGAAGAAAAGGTATAAACATCGCAGAGAAGCTTGTAACATAGTTACAAAGATTTGTACAAATTTAAGAAGGAGAATGTACAGTGACTAGCGCGGAATTTCTTGCAAGATTCAAATGGGAGAAGAGGAACAGCTCTCGATAATGAACTGAAAATGAGAATTTTCTTATGTGGGGGATCCAGATTTTCAAATGGGATATTTCCCATGCTACCGTGTCACTTTTCATTTCATTGTATTCCATAGATCTTGTGTTAGCATTAAAGCTTCAAGATATGAAACAAGAGTTAAACAACTTTTTGGTGAGATGAAGTGAGGCCGAGGATTCGCTATAGATTACTTGGCATTTGCCTTACGTTTGGGGAAACCTCGGAAAAAAAACTCAATCAGGTAATCAGTCCAAGGAAAAATCTAACCCAAGCCCAGTGCAGCTCCTGATCAACAGCTATCGAGTCTGCCGACTAACGTAAGTTACCCTGGAGTAGGTTATTTTACGACGCTGTATCAACATCTCAGGTTATTTAGCATCTGAATGAGATGAAGGTGATAATGCCTGTGAAATGGGTCCGGGGTCCAGCATCGAATGTTACCCACCTTTTGCTCAAATTCGGTTGAGGGGAAACCTCGGAAAAAACCTCAACCAGGTAACTTACCCCGACCGAGATTCGAACCCGGGCCACCTGGTTTTGCGGCCAGATGCGTTAGCCATTACTCCACAGGTGTGGACTCTGTGAAAGAGTGTAGACCTACTCACAATGTACAGTAAAGATTTCTAAATTTTGGAATATCTTTTTATATGATGTCCTTCTATGTACCCCAGTCATTATCCTTATAGCTTTCTTTTATAAAACAAATTCTAACTGCTGGGAATTTGCAGATTCTTTGAAATTAAAAGCATTTAATTGCGTTCAATTTCCAACAACTGTCCAAGAGTTACAGAATGCAAAAAGGAAGTATTCATTTCCTGATGCCATTGAAGCTGTGAATTATACCAATATTTTTATTTAAAAAAATGAACATGCCGATGAGTATTTTAGCAAAACAAAAAGGTGTTGCGAGCCTTAATGTACGAACTACCTGCAATGTCAAGGAAGAAGTCACAAGTGTGGATAATTATTTCTATATTAGGCCTATATGGAGAAATTCGGATATTTCTAGAGTAATGATTGGCAATAATGCCAATGCACTTCTTCTAGGTGATATAGACTATGGAATTCTGTGGTTCCAAGGCAAAACATGATATTTAAATTTTTGTTGAAAATGAGATTTTGCGATATGGTGTGCATCCTGCTGGTATCTTTATTGTGGCAAAAGGTAACATGTATATCTCTATTATTTTTTGTCTAATCTATTGTTATGAAACATGATTCCTACGATTTTATAAGGTTGTTCAAATTATATCTGTACATGCTCGCTCTTGAAAAGTGAAAGAAATGACATAGAGGCCTAACACATTTTGCCTTGGAGCCACAGAATTGCTCCTTGGCTTATTACTTTACCATCACTCCACAGCAAAGAGCCTACAATAAATATATACCGGTAACGAAAGAAAGTGCGATTATAGAGATGTTTCGGCCAAGTGAAGCAACAATTTCCAATTCTCCGAAGCAAAATAAGAGTTGCAATGGAAAATGTCTTTGATCATATTGTGCTGCGTTATATCGCACAATGTAACTAAACACCTACTTGAAGATTATGAAGTTTCATTACTGTAGGACGACGAAGTGGAGGAAGATAGAGTAGAATTACCGAACAGGTTGTATGTATCACTCAGACGAGTCATTAGAAAGGAAATAATAATAATAATAATATACAGCGTACACATATACATAGGTAAGTTTATCATTACATTATGTTACACATTCATAAGATTTTTTTTTTTTTTTTTGTGCTTCAGTGAATATCATGTTGCAAATTCCTTTGCATTTGTCTTCAAGTCTTCAATGACAGGAAAATACTTCCTACTTCTCATTTCCGGTAACTGATTTAGTGAATAATATGTGGTGTTATTTCAAAATATTAACAAATGAAGCGTTTGCGTAGGCTTCCGCGGCTGGTGTACATGGTGTGTGGATAAGCTTCAGGGCTTCTACCGTGTTGTCTTGGTGTTATTGGCTAACGTTTCGACCGCTGTGTTGTGGCCATCTTCAGAGCAGTTGTTGGACTGCTGCTCTGAAGATGGCCACAACACAGCAGTCGAAACGTCAGCCAATAACACCAAGACAACGCGGTAGAAGCCCTGAAGCTTATCCACACACCATTAACAAATGAAGTTTGAAACTGCACACTTTCCTCCTCTATGATCGAAACAAAAGTATATTTACAAACCGAATGTGACGAAGACTTGCCTCTGCAAGGAGCTCTAGTCTAAACATTGATAACTTACACAGCCATGTCTAGGCGATAAAATGTGAGTAACAACTCAGAGTCACAAGTGAGATATGTCCAGGAGGGGAAAATATTTATTAATATGAAATTCAGACTAATCACTCACTCGAGTGAGATTGAGTAGTTTCTTCTGGTACATCTGTTATCATACATCACGTAAATTCATAAGCAGGATAGAATTGCAAGCAGATACGTATAGACTATGAATCATAATACAATATGGGCTCTCCATCATCAATGTTGTTTATGTAAAACACCAAGTTACTACTACATTGTGATCTGATTCTAACACTGAGTAAGTTGCATTTTCATTCAGACTTTTGTGTTAATATTATTTTAATTTATCAATCTGTGTTATATTGTATTTCATTTTGATCTGTATTTTTTTTTATAATTTTGTAAGTGGGATCGTCTCTGAACGCCAGTTTGTCGCATTGTTGCTCCTTTTTGTTCACCGAAACAGAACTTGTTTTGTTAAATGAATTATTTGTATATATTGTATATAGAGTATCTTACACAGTTAATGTGTGTCATATTTACTATTATGTTGTATAATATATATTCTGTATACTAGTTCAGTATTATTATCGATCTAATTATATTTTCTGTCATATGTAGCACTGATATTTTGTAGAGTGCTAGTTTCGAAGTGTTACTGCGTTTATGTGGTTAAAAAGTAGCTGGACAGATCATTTCAATTTAGTAGCAATCCCACTTACAGTTGTTACGCGCCATTATTATTATGTACCGAAGTATAGTGTCCTGACGTAAGCATTTAGAGCATAGATGTCCAATTGTAACTCGTACGAGGTAACCCCTGGTGTAAGCAAACTACAGCGCATATTCTTTAAGGTTGTTTTTCCTATTTTATATGGAAATTTATTGACCTTAGCAGAGCAAGCTTGGGGTGCAATATCTCCTGGTTCTGTAGGCGTTTGGACACCCATGATTTAGAATCAAAGTTTGAACAGTGAACCTCCAGGATGTACTAACCGATAACTTCCCTAACTTGTTTGGAAACAAAAATGTGCTGCCTGGTCATCAGCCAACACTGCAATGTAATTATTGTACAGCTTAACAAAGACGCGATGTCAGGCTTATCTTGCCTTAGTGTTCTTATTGCTATTGTTATCACTCTGTTAGTTCGATATTGAACACTGGGTAATTTATACACTTGCACATAAAATTCTGAATAATAAACATATTGTCACTTACTTTTTTTTCCTTTGTTCGATTATTATAATAACACAGATTACCCATCTTACTTGCAGGGACAGAAATTGATAAGTGAAGCTGTTAACGATGCTGTTCGTGGCATCGATCTTGGCGATAATGAGCCATCAGAGAGTGACACAGATTCCATGAGCACTCCTACCAACAGCCCTTCTCACCGCCCTGCGACAGGTAATACATAACTACTGTATTTTTAATTGTACAAGGCGCAATCAATGAGTTCCTGGACTGACCTGAATGTAGGCAACAAACAGGACATAGGAAACGGAGAAGTTATCTGGAACCAGGGAAACGCCTGGAATCTGTACTAAATGCATCACTTGAAAGGCAGAAAAGAAGACTAGCCATAAGGTGTATATGGAGAGATTCCAGGAAAAATCGCAATAGGTTCACATGTTTTAACAAAATCACGTGTAGAAGCTCAGTTCTTAAAGACATGTGACGCTGTTTGATAGGCTGACTCAACAGGCATGGAAGCAATGATCTTCAGTGACATGCACTTATATGTTTAACGATAAATATAAGTGCAGTTCGGAAATACATTGATTGCACCTTGTATATGATATCACTGTTCCACACTGTAGCTGTGTGGTCGAAGGCGTCATGCCTTGGGCTAGAGTTATGGAATGATCGAGCCTTTGTGGGGAATGAAATCTTCCCATGAAATCTCTGCCGGTGCATGGAATCAGTGCCCATCCTGTACCGTGATTAATTTGGGGAGCTACAGTGGGTAGCAAAATCCGGTTTTGCAAGTCAGCTACAACGGCTGGGGGAATAATCATTCTAATTATATGTCACCACCATATCGGTTTGATGATCGTTCATCTCTGCTAGAATATGCCGACATGAGCCCAGCAGTCAGCTGATAGACCTTGGTCCTTGATGGCCTGTCGCTCAAAGGATGTCATTTGTTGTTCGTTTTATGATTCCTTCTCTGGTCATCAAATACTATTCGTGTCAAGTTTCCATTTTGTGTACCAGTCATGGGTTATTATCTCCAATGATGGTATTTTAAAGGTGGCAAAATTCTTATTATTGTTTGCCCCGAACGCAATGTAAAGTAAAAGTTCCCGCGTTGTGGGTTCTTGGTATGCAAAGAAAGTTTATCCTTGAATGAGATAGTGTGCAGTTTTATCAGCTGATCCATCCTTTTTAATTTTTGTTTGTGCTTTAAAATGGTACAACTTGTAGCTTTCAGTGTTTGGTATCTAAAAGAAATACGTATCTTCTGCACTTTACCAATACACATTTGAAAGTCATATTGTCATATTGTTGACTGTTATGTAGGTCTACGAGAATAAACTAAAAGTAAAGGTTCTGAACTACGATATTCCTTTGTTTGACGGCCACTTCACTGACATGTTTGTATCACTGGTTGCTACTTCAGCAAGGCGCTAGATGTGCGAAAGTACAATTTTCCTTACAGAGACGGCAACTTCTTCTCTCTTCTGTTGTACTGATTGCAGTGCAGAGATAACGAATTTTTATTGCTTTATAAATTTAATTTTAAAGTGATTATTTTTACTTTCTCATTATACAAAGTATAATGTAAAGGAATTGGTGCTGCAGAAAATTGATTTCGAGAGTTTCATGGAAATACAAATTTTTAGATCCCTGATACCGAGAAAATATTGATTTGATCATGATATATGTGTTCAGTGATTTCTTCTATATACAAGTTTTTAGATCCCTGATACCGAAAATATTGATTTGATCATGATATATATGTTCAGTGATTTCTTCTAAACTAATGGAAGAATTTTGTTCATATATGATATATACAAGTCTATTTATTCTGAATTTATGCATATGAAATAAAATAACTTTTAATAGAAAATTAGCCTAAGGGTCTTTATTACAAATCGAAAAAAAATGGCGATCAATTTCAAAGCAAAGCCAACTATTTTCTTCATAATTATTCGTATTACATAGAATAAACTGGTGAATGAAACCGTCTGTTAATACCAAGATGTTTTCCTAAGAGAAATTATTGTAGGCCTATATAGATTGGTCGGTCTAGGCCCTTCACGGGCTGTAGCACCGCGGATTATTATTATTATTATTATTATTATTATTATTATTATTATTATTATTATTATTATTATTATTATTATTATTATTATTATTATTATTATTATTATTATACAGATTAATTTACATATTTTTTTAGTATGTTATTTTACGATGCTTTATCAACAGCTTAGGTTATTTAGCATCTGAATGAGATGAAGGTGATAATGCCTGTGAAATGAGTCTGGGATCAAGCACCGATAGTTACCCAGCATTTGCTCATATTGGGTTGAGGGAAAACCCCGGAAAAAACCTCAACCAGGTAACTTTCCCCGACCAGGAATCGAACCCAGGCCACCTGGTTTCGCGGCCAGATGTGCTAACCGTTACTCCACAGGTGTGGACTTGATTTATATTCTTCGTTGCGATTTTAGTCTGAGTTTACATGCTTTCCAGCCAGATTAGTCTCCTATAATAGATGGGTTCCCTCCTTTTTAAAGGATTGACGATTATAATTAATAATTTAAATTAAATTTGTTAGGCATAGGTTAATTTATACAGAAACAATTAACGTTTCAAAGGTCTGTCTGGATGACAGTATTGTTGAATTTGAAAAAAAATATATATATACTTAATACCGGTATAGGCTACTTACGGTATCTGATTAAAACCCACTAACTCCTTTGACATTATATATCACTTTAACGTACTGATGTTCGTAAATAGAAGAATAATATTAGGCATTATTGCAATACACGAATTGAATTTGTGAAAAACTGAGAAAGAACATACGAAATTCCTTTCGCGTGCAATACAGATATCGAGTTTTATTATCTCTTAGTTTGTGTGTGTTTTAAATTATTTAATTTGAATACGTTCTGAAGATGATAGTTCAAGTGTCACCTGCAACATGATTAATGAAGAACATTTTGCGTAGAGCTTAAAACATGATATAATAAGATATAATGATATTTGATATAATGATATATAACATGATATTAATGTTTTATTCACTGACTGACAATTTTTTCTTTGTATTAAGTTTGAATTCCTGCCAAATGGTGAAAAATTTATTTTCGTACATAATTTTCATACTTAAAATAATGCTGGCCTGCATTGCCCCATTATCGATCCAAAACCTTCTGTGTAGTTCTAGTCACATATGATATAACTAACATTAAATAATAATGGTAAGCACACAATTATATTTTTGTTTCTTATTGGGTGTTAACAAGAGTTGTTAATAGTTCTGTCCATCTACAGACGCACATTTCCGACATCTTTCCATAAAATTTTCACTCACACGCAGAAGTTCTCTTTCCGTAATTCTGTTCTTTATATATCGTACGTAGTGTGAGAGTTATTGCTGAAAACCTATCTTTTAGGGTTTCTCACAAAGTAATAGTCGCACATGTTAAGATCTGAGGAACATACTTGCCATAACCCTTTAGAAATGATCCTGTTATCAAAAACCTTCCCTGATAATTCCAAAAACATTCCTTGCAATGTGTGCTGTGACAGAATCTTATTGAAAATTTGCTTTTGATCTCATTGTTGTTGCTGTTTGGTCAACTGTCCGATGACAAGTTTGAACCTCGTGACACCAATAAGACATCACTCATGAGGCAACAAAGCCAGGAGATAGAATGGTAGCCAGTTTCTTTCCCCTCCTTCATTTTTCATACATCACTGACTTGTAACATATTTCACTAATCAAACTTAAGACATTTACAAACAATTGTTCTTTCTCTGACACATGTATGTATGAATCATAACCTCAATCAGAGGTGTTACTCTCATTATCTGACAATAATTAAAAAAATAGTGCGAATATTTGCGTGCGGTACCTCTCTGAATTTTCCCATATCTTCAAAAAAGATAGATCCTATTATTCTGCCAGCAGTTACAGCCAATTTTTTTATCGTGCTACGAATTTCTTGTATTAACCGGGGATTGTCTGTGCCTCCATATATCCTGTCGTTTTTGTGTCGCAACATGATCGCGTAAATAAAACCATGCCTAAACCGAGAAAATGATTAGAATTATGGAAGGAGAACTTTCGCGTATCAATGAAAATGTTATAAAAAATGTCGGGACTGTGAATGCAGACAAACACTACTCTGAACAACTACTTTAACACAGGTTAGTACTCTACTCATTATGAAATAAAAATATAATTGTGTGCATACTATTTTTAATCAAAGTTATATGAGTAGAAATGTGAAGCAGGTTATGGATTGATAATTGCGCTCCTTACACTGGTCACTCATACATGGCTCGTGTGCGTGTTCACGTCCAGGAGCTAAATGTGTCTTCTCTTCATCTCCTTCTTCTTCTTCTTCTTCTTCTTCTTCTTCTTCTTCTTCTTCTTCTGGCTCTGGGTGAGTTTTAGCCTGCTTCACAACGCTCCTCCAGTTCCCTCGGTCTGATGCAGCATTCCTCCATCCTCTAACATTCAGAATTCTCAAGTCTGTTTCGACTTCGTCCTTCCAACGGTTGCGTGATCTACCTTTTAGTCGTCTTCCCGTCATGCTCGACTTATAAATGCGCTTGAGCATTCGATCTTCAGCCATTCTTTCTGTGTGCCCAATCCATCTAAGGCGCTGTGCTTTAGCAAAATGTACTATATCCTCATTATCAAGGATTTCGTTGATTTCATGGTTTGTTCTTATTCTCCAAAAACCTTGTTCGTAGACTGGACCATAGATACTTCTTACTATTTTCCTTTCAAAAATTCGAAGTCTATTTGTGTCACTAGTTGATATATTCCATGTCTCGGCACCATAAGTTACCACAGGTCTAATAAGCATTTTGTATATTTTCAGCTTAGTGTTTCTTGACAGAAATCGTGATTTGATGAGCTTGATATTAGCATAGTAAGCTCTGTTGCCAGCCATTATTCGACGTTGTATCTCGCTGTTCACTTTGTTACAATTGTTAACTTCTGTACCAAGATACACAAATCTTTCGATATTTTTAAAATTCATCCCTTCAATGGTGACACCAGTATTCCGTCTTCTTCTTTCATCTGTTGACATTATCATGTACTTAGTTTTGGTCTCGTTTACTTCTAAGCCCATTTTCTTGGCGGCTGAATACATTTCTGAGAAAGTCAGCTTAAGTTCAGTGATATTTCTGGCAATGATTACAATATCATCTGCATAGACGCATATGTAAATGTGGCTTAGTAATCATTTTTTCTTACCTTCTCTCGAATTAATGTGATAAGCAAAACATAGTACCAAATAATTCAAGATGAGAATGACGCATAATGATGTTCCTCTGTCGGTTTCTATTGCAGGCAGGGACCATGGTGGACCATACCACAGCAGCTCAGTCCTCAAGCCCAGCGGTTCCAGCTTTGGACTGCACAGTCCAGACAGTCTACTGCCTGTCGGCTTCCGTCCCAGTGATCGCAATATACAGGTAAGAATACACTATATGTCGATCCGTTGCTGAAAGTATCTGCTCGAAAGACGTGATATTATCTTTAAAATGCATGTGATGTTGCAGGACCTGCTTAAAAGACTGCAAGAGGACAGCACTCTCCCATACAACTTCGCAGAAGGGACATTGTACTTGGATCCTGACATAATCGACCTTACAATGATCCCTCCACCTATCACACCAGATGAGGTGGGTTCTGGTCCTGGTTCCATACTATCCAGAATTTTTAGAATCTGCATTCGATTCTTGGATTTCTCAGACGTTTTACATACCTGCGATTTTAGAATTCGAAGTAATGCATCCTTTATACTTCGAAATAATCAAGGCTTCTACTCTTCATTTTCATTTCCCTCTCCCTCTTAAACTTCTTTCTCCTCGTTTTTCACCCTCGCCTTCTTCTACTTTACTTTCTCTTTATAACAAGTATAAGGAGAAAGTATTGTGATGTTGCTAAAAAAACATATCGAGATTTTTAGAGAAATACAGTTTTCAACATTTTTGATATTGATTCCATCTATGTGTCTGTTTCTTTGTCTACAGCGATTTTTCCTAAACTGTTGGACGGATTTTGTTAATGTTCAGTACTGGTACCTTCGCATCAATTTATTTGGGAATGATTTACATACATGAAATGTAATAGCTTTTAGTAAAAAAAAAGATGAATATTTATTTTAAAACGACAACAAACTGTGGCAATATATACCAAATTAAATAGAACGATTTTTTCCCCGCTTTTTGTATTGGAGAACGAAACAGCGTGGATCATATCGAAGAATTATTTTTCAGAGAATTTAAGTATTTATATATGGCTTTATAAGAAAACATTAAAGTAAATCCATATAAAAAGATATTCGAATAAGATTTCACAGTATCCTCTCAAAACCAGTGCTGTTATGTGGTAATGAGACGCGAGTTTTACAATAAACAAGATTAAAATAGTTTAGAGGTAGCACCAATGAGATTCATTAGATCTGTAGCAGTTGTCAGAGTATTGGACAAAATAAAAAGTACTGATATACGAGAAATATGGAAAGTAAGAAATATTGTAGAATACATGAAAGAATGTCAGAACAATTAGTAATTTAACCCAAGAAGAATACCCTTGGAACGTCTACCTGTACAAGCATATTTTATTACCCTGCTCGTAAACGGGATATAGACTGCCCAAAAAATGGAGAAGAAGAACAACAATAACAAGAATTATTTATATTCTTCTGCTGTGATTTAAGAGTTCCACTGCTTCCACCACGAAAGAATCATCACAAAAGTCCACGTGATGTGAAGATAAGAAAAGACAGACAGATTAACAATAATTCTGAGTCTTTTTCTTGAGAGATCGATGATAACTAGTTAGCAAGAGTGAACGAATGTTCATAGAAGTAGTTTCACAGCTTTTCGACTAGAAAGAAATATACTTAGAATTTCTTTGTAAGCCACTAATATGCTCTCTTGAGTATTTATACAACGGTTTTTGTAAATAGAAATATTTATATTAAAATGATTACAATATATAAATGGTTATTTTTGTGAATTTGTTTAAATTTACTGCCATAGATCTATTAAAATCATACAATTTGCAAATGAAATTAGATATTTGCATTTTGGAATTAGCCTATACATTATTTTGTGCAATTCAGAAAGCAAAACTGTATCTTATTTGGGTGCTAGTAAATTAATTAATTTATACCTTTTGATTGATAGTTTAAAAAATGAACAATGGACGGGATATTATTTGCATCATCAGAACATGATAATGCCACCAATGTGGTTTGTGTGTAGCACTCGGCCTTGAGTTCGAATTCTTCTTGGATTGATTACTTGGTTGAGTTTTTTTCCCTGTGTTTTGTCCAGCTATAAGGTGAATGTCAGGTAACTCCATAACGAATCTTTCGGATTCGTCTCGCCAAAATACCATCTCACTATTACCCATAATTTCATGGACCTAAATAGGAGTATACAATCCGCACTTCAGGAGAAGATCCGAGCAAGGAATGTGAGTTTTTCCCCTTCTCGTACAACCAACTCTCCAACATGGAACCAGCCGGCCAATGACACCATCTCCATCCACCTGGCCCTTCAGAGGAGCTGAGTTACTAGTTGAACTCTCCTCTCAACCCGCAAGAACCATACCCCCTCACAGGTATCTTCTCGTGAAATTTGGACAGTAGCTGGTACAACGTCGTCCTATAGACATACCGGTAACCATAAAATATGATAAAAAACTGTATCATTGCAAAACTCAACAGAACTTGTAATGAGAAAGAAAGTATATTAATTTTCGTAACATGGGTGTTTTTTTTTTGTCTTTTTCTCAACTGCTACCATCTCAACCATCTACCACTACCACCACCGCCACCCTACCATCGCCGCCTCACACCACCACCATTACATTTCCACTACCTTCTTCTTTTTTCAATTTACACTTCTGCAAATTCATAATGTGAATTATCTTGTAGAGAGCACCCTAAACCTCTCTCTTTGCTTCCTTCAGAGGTTGGTGTTGGATGATTGCTTTTTATGGTGGTTGGTGTTGGGTGGCCGCCTTTTATGTCTTAAAACTTTGTATTGATTCTGGTATGAGGTGATTTTTTTCTTGTTGCAAGGCATTTTTACAATCCCAAAAAGTTAAGATATTTGACTTTATTAAAAGATTATATGGTTTGAGTAAATGTATGCCATTAACTTTGCACAAACACACATAAAATAGCTATTCATATATTGTAATCATTTCTAACATCTTTCTATCACGAAGGTATGTTTCTAAAAGTGAAATAACCGTTGCTTCTTCTACAAAACTAATCTACGCCCCTACCAGTCTGGTTTATTATCCAATTTTCATTATCATAAAAAGGTAAAAAAAAAAAAACCTCTGTTATACTTGGCAAGTATATTTACGTTACATAGTTCATTTTATGCCTTTTTTATACTGAAAGTAAAAATTAGAAACTGGCAATCTGGCAAGGTTATTTTCTTCACTGAGGTTGTCTGGAGTCCGTCCAGAATCAGTCCATTGAGATATGATGAGCAAGCTTCGACTGTGGTTCCATATTGCTGCAGGATGGTGTCTACGCTCTGCCTCCCCAGCTGAGCCTTCCCCCCACTCCATTTGCCGATCAGTCACCATTAGAGACAGAGCTACAGACGCACACAGAGCAGCTGATTAACCACAGGAACGCCATGAGCAGCTGCATCCTGGACCTGGAGCAAGACTCTCTGCTGGGTAAGTTATTAATGCGACTCTTGGGGGAAAGTTTTCTCCAAATACTTACATTATCTATATTCATATAATGATCCTCCATATGAGTCATTAAATATGTTGGAACTTCAAATGTGTTATTGCAATAGGACCTGTCAATCTTTATCTAAGATTTAATGACACTCTTGTCGGATCTTTGATAAGACATCACGATTATGAAAACTGATTCAAATATGATTTTTCAAATGAACATATTAATAGATCCAGCACCTATAAAGTGAAATAGATTTTAAGAAAATATTAGAGTTAGAATTTATTTAGAAGTGGGTTAGATTAGCTGTGAGCAATTCAACACTGGTGACTCCATTGGACTTAACTCTTTAACATTAAAAGTGTGAAATTAATTAAATTTTAATCATCTTCAGAAGTTTACCGAACAAGTTTATGGTATGTTTTCTAAAACTTAATGATTCACATACATAGGCCTATTATGTGGTCTCTTGTTCTGAGCCACAATGATTACACTTTGTGTTAAGGATTTCCCTGATAAAGCCTCATCCTGTTACCTATTTTCTACATGAGCAGGGGTATGGTGGCCCATCAGTAAAGCTTTGGTTTGTTCATGGTGATGATTGTTATCCCTTTTGTTACAGAGTCTTTCATAAGTAACGAGTCTATCGAAAAATCAACTATTTTGCATAATTTTTTGAAATGATGTTCATCCTCACGAGAAAGAACCCTTCCTGGTGCCGTACAGTCGATTTGGAAACAAACACTCCCTCTCCCCACCACCAGAGGAAGCTATTTATTCATGTGTAATGTGCATTTGATGCCAACTTAAAATGACCTGGAGCATAGCCTTCTATACGCCAAGCATAATGGCACACGGCCATACCTATATGCATTGTTGTGATAGACTGGAATGATAAATGCCACACAGTCACTTAACGTTATTGCAGAAGAGAAAAATTGCTGCCTGGTTTGAATGTGGAAACAGTGTCGCTCAAATTAAGCGTTTATTCCGTAGACAAAGTGTTTCCAGGTAGGTGGAATGGTCGCACAGGCCCAGTCCATTGGTCTCCACGATCACCTGATTTGACTCCTCTGGACTTCTTTTTCTGGGAATTCATCAAGGATCGTGTCTATGCGACTAAGCCACGCACCATTCCTGAATTAGTGGAACGAATTGAAAACATGATACAAATGTTATGCTCACTAGAGTCCATGAAGAGTTGATACATCGCTTACATTTGTGCATTCAGCAGAATGGAAGACATTTTGAAAACTGTACACCATAATTTTTCAACAATTGAAACTGTTTTTTACATTTATGTGTTTTAATAAAGGTTAAAACACTAACCATTCTTTCGTTTAATAGCTCTGGCGGTGAGGGGAGGGGGTGTTTGTTTCCAAATCGACTGTACGGCACCGGGAAGGGTTCTTTTTCGTGAGGATGAACATAATTTCAAAAAATTATCCAAAATAATTAATTTTTCGATAGACTCGTTACTTATGAAAGACTCTGTATATTTATGTGCCATTATGGAAATATACTGTTAAAGTAATGGCATTTAATTTGTAATAAATTGCCAAAGAGCTTTCCATAATTAGAAGAACTAGTAACTTTTATAGTATTTAGAAATAATATTGTTGTTAAAATATTTCGTAAAAGTCGTGTTGTAAATATTACGTAAATCCATATATGAAAAAATTATTACAATATTATTATCGTTGAATTTTGCAACTATTTACTAGATAAATTCTTTTCTAATGTCGTGTTTGTACTGATTGAAGCCTTGTCGTGATGGGTGCTGTGCTTTAATACATGTTCAATTGGTATTAATTCAGGAATGCTTGAGCGTAGTCTTTTTTATGGCTTTCTCACAACATGATCA
This sequence comes from Periplaneta americana, assembly GCF_040183065.1. Classification (NCBI taxonomy): domain Eukaryota; kingdom Metazoa; phylum Arthropoda; class Insecta; order Blattodea; family Blattidae; genus Periplaneta; species Periplaneta americana. Next base: position 111,444,398 of record NC_091119.1, read on the forward strand.
CATCTATTTGGTTAGTACGTGAAGCACACTGTCGTGAAATTACTTCAGATCAAGAGCAATGATCACTGAAACTAGCAATCTGCGCTGACCTTTTTAAATGTGGAAAAAACAGTCTCATTAAATGTAATTTCTAGGAACCATGATCGATAACAGGTCTGACAATCATTGCCGTAAACAACAAATCGAAGCTCAAGCTCATTACATTGTTATACTTATAAGATTTAATTTTTCTTGAAGAAAAGGTAGGTAAAAAATATCAGTAAGAAGCTATAGAAAACGTAAGTGCTATGAAGAAGTATGTACAGTAGTGGCAAAAAAATCAGGCCGACCCTTGTAGCTGATTTCAGAGCCTTGTTCACTCCAGAGCACGATAGACTGGTAACTAAGACTTTCGTGGTTCGAATCCTGCTTGGGAAGGAAACTTTTTTTTCTTCCTTATTCAAATTTATTCCCAATTCTTTTTGATTGCTGGTAAAATTCATGTTCTGGGAATAATAAGCTAATTAAGTAGTAAAATATCAAACCACGAAAGTCTTACTTATCAGTCTATCGTGCTCTGGAGTGAACAAGGCTCTGAAATCAGCTACAAGGGTCGGTCCGGTTTTTTTTGCCACTATCGTACATAGCTATATTATTAAATACATTCTTTTCTTAGTCTATTGTAAGAACATAGCTCGATGATATCTTGCTTATCTGCGTTTCAGACGAGCTTCTGGGTCTGGAGTTAAACAAGACTCCGACAGGGGAGGAGCCCAACGCGTTGTTGATGCCGGGCCTTGACTTGAACCTGGATTTCGAAGCATTCCTTGCGACCGTGACAGTCCCACCACCCACGCAGCAAGCGCCCCCATCTGTGGAGCTAACACCCGAGGAAATCTCCTCGTTCATCATTCCACCCCCTCCTGCCAGTGGGACTGACGCCTTGAATGTACGGGTAACACTGTGCCAGGACCTCCTATGCGATGTGACTTCTTGTTTCAAACCTTCATAATTCCTCTCTTGAATATACAGGTAGCAACAATGTCTCATTGCAAATAAATTCAGATAATGTTACACATATTGCACATATCAATTCATTGGCGCCACAGTCTGTGGTGGTGGACCTTGTCTTTCCTCATAATTTTTCACCATTCGTCTCTACTTTGGAGGCTTTAGTACTCCAGTTTCAATATTCAGTATTCTCCATATCATTCTCTGTTTTTACGTCCTCTCTGTCTCCCCAGGTTCCTTAATAAAACCTCATGTGTTTTACATCATATTTTCTGACCACATGACCCATCTTAATCATAATGATTTCATTGATGTTGTTGATTACAGTCTCCTCCTAATTTACATATAATTCCCTGTTAAGCCTCCTCTTTTGTTCTCAGAAATGGGTTATGCATTTCTGTGTAAGATTTTCCTTTCATTCATGTCTGTCATGTGTACACTCACTAACATTAACACGTCAGGGAAGTATTTGCCATCATTTAAAACAGGTATCCTGCACTATAAGTGGTAGGAGTGAGCGGTAGTGTTGGCATAATGTATGAAGGGTGAAGAGCTGTGCATTTAAGACTCAATGAGTAGGATGTTAGATGCTGTATTAGATTCTGACGACTGATGACTGCATACTAGAATGAATGTTAAGCAGTATTTTATTTGTTTGTTTGTTCCCAGCGCATATCCTTTTTTATGTATATAAACAGTTTACTACACATAGGGATTTAACAGTGAAATCAATTATCTGTAAATACTGTCTTCCCTGCATGCTTCACAGGACGATAGATTTTAAAAGTGATAAAATCTTTAGCGTACCTATCCTCGGAATGACAGTAAATCTGGGAGGCTCGTGTCGTAGATTTACGACATGTAAAACGATTCTGTCCCTTATAGAGGACTCCAGACAAAATTTTTGGCCATTTCTCCCCGACATTGAATTTCGATGACGAATAAGTTCATCAGTCTAAAGTGTCTGTAAATAAATTACTAATATATCGAGGGCTCAGTTATTACCATCATTTGAACACTTGAATTGAGAACTATGCTATGTGAAAGTGTTACAACTCTAAAAATTTCCTAATGGAACATAAATGCACATATAACAGTTTTAAAGTTATGATATTTAGTCTTTTTTTTTTCAATTGGAAAGTGTTATATTTTGCGTTGTAACAGTTTTCCATTCTCAACTGCAAACATTGTTGCTACAAGCAATGTTCCATTTTGACTTGTAACACTTTCGCATTGAAAATATCCATGCTTCGAGTTTAGATTTGGCATATCTGATAATAAGTTCATACAATAATGATAGCATAATGTTGGCTGCATTATTTAAAAACAATATTATTATTAATTTTGTCTTCACCATCAACGTAGTATTGAAATATTAATCATCGTGAATGTTATACATCAGTATTCAATTCACTTAATATTTAATTTTATATCTCTAAGAAAGATTAATATTGTATATATACTGGATGTAAGAATAATACAGAAACAGAGAAATTAAACCTGCAAGAAAGTTATAATAGACATACAGTATAAAAGAAGAAGCAACATCAAGAATTACAAAGACTAAATATATTGAATCAGAAAACAGGTTCCAAGCAAAGTTGTGTGCTACTTTGATCTTCAGGCAGTTCTTCCTTCACTTTGTGGTGAGTGTTCCTCTTAATATTGTAAAAGAAAACTGTCCTGTTACAATGTCACAATATATGACATCGCAAACAGCCAGGGCCATTGTTATTTTTGGCACGAGGGCTTGGCCAAAAGAGGTTCAAATGAGATTGACACATGCCTCTATAATTTCTTATGTCTTTGCCCAACACAGTAACAAACTAGGTAATTATGTTTTCAGACAATTGTGTTGGGCAAAACAAGAACAAATTCAATGCCTCATTACTTCTGTACTGCGTAACTAACCTGTGTTTATGTCATAACACAGAAATTTTTAGTCACAAGTCATACCTAGAATGAGAATGACTCTATGCATTCTACTGTTGAACGGGTGGAAAAAAGAGTTATTAAAGAAGGACCTATATTACTGCCAACGGAATGGGTACCAGTACTGAAATTGCCCAAGAATAAAAGGCAATATATACAAAGTCAATTAACTAGATACACCAGGTATCTTAGATTTGAAAGTCTTAACACAACAAATGGGAAATAATTTTTCCAGAAACAAAAATGGTGATAATATAAACTAGTCTACTATGAAGGTCGTGGAGGTCAGAAAACAGGATCCTTTCGCCATCTTCAATAAGCACTTCTATGAACAAGATGATTTCGAAAAAATAAGTAGTCGACAGAGAAGGAAGCGCAAGTCTTCTCTAGCAATACGAAAGCCAGTATTTTCTTCGCCTCCAGGGATAGATGTGGGGGGAAAATTTGCTTGATCTGTGTAAAAGTTTGAAAGTTTGCATTGGTGTTGAAGAAAATAATGCTACATTTCAATAACAACCAAACATGTTTTTTCTCACTACATATTGATGTTTAGTTGACTGTCCGAAGACAGGTTTGAACCTCATAGGCCTAAGTTACACCAATAAGGCATCACTCAAGAGGCAACTAAGCTACATGATGCAATTTATTTCTTATTATTATTGTAGTCATCCTGGTTGGTGTAATTTATTTCTTTTCGGAATATGTATTATATGTCTTTCTCGTGTTAAAATTTAACACGAGAAAGGCATATGATATATATTCCGAAGTGATATAGTGTTAAAAGTTGTGTAATAAAGATGTACAGTATTATTTCTTTTACTGTTGTAGTCATCCCGATATCAACCAATATTTTGTGTTTCTTTATCTACATTTGACATACTTTTCCATTGTATTATCTAAATGTATTATACGGTGATGTAAGGAAAAATCTGTTGCAAGTAATAATATATTATGGAATACAGTTATATCTGAGAAATTTTGTCACAATATTTTAATGCGAAACTGTTACAACTCAAAAAAATGTCACATACAAGTTACATAAAGCAAATACCGACAAAATTAATATTTTAATAAACTTCTATAACAATAATGATTATATATACCAATTTTCATTGTTGTACCATGATTCTCTGATTTACCATCTACAATGGAAAACTTTAAATGGCTCTACTGAAAAATCTCTATTTTTGAGTTGTAACAGTCTCGTTCTGAGCCATCGATATGTACTATCTCTGTCCTTTTCACAAGACGCAAAAAACAAGCTTTATTCACATATATCTGTTATTCAGCGCTCTCCTTCCAGATTCTACCTTTCCTACCAAGAAAAAGAATCGACGTTGCCACCAAAAGATAAAGTGTTGTTGTTGTTTTCTAATGCCAGGCGTTTGACAATAAAGTCATTTGACCTCTTGCACTCCAATATTTTTCAAAGATATTATCATGACCAGCCACTGAAGCACAGATTTTGAGGTGTTCCGAATCCATTTCTTGGTTTGAGTTGCACAATGGACAGTTAGGGGACTGATATATTCCAATTCTATGCAGGTGTTTGGCCAAATAATCATGGCCTGTTGCCAATCTAAATGCAGCTACAGACGATTTTCGTGGTAAATCGGGAATTAACTGTGGATTTTGATGCAGAGAGTTCCATTTTTTCCCTTGGGATTGAGTTATCAAATTTTGTTTGTTGAAGTCTAAGTATGTAGATTTAATAAATCTCTTCACAGAGTAATACGTAGATTTAGTAACAGGTCTGTAAGTAGCAGTGCTGCCCTTCTTTGCTAAAGCATCCGCATTCTCGTTTCCCAGGATTGCACAATGGGATGGTATCCATTGGAATACAATTCTTTTATTGAGTTTAGAGACGATTGATAGAATAGCTGCTTTGGAGTCTGACAATTTAACTGCATTCCTAAATTTATTGATGTGGCATAGAAGATTCCTGAGACATTCACTTATTGCAATGATTTCACCATCAAAACTTGTTGTTCCATATCCAAGAGATCTATAAAGTGAGAAGAGACAGCACGTAACACCTGGACCGGCACCTTGTTCTCTGGAGATCAAGGATCCGTCGGTGTATAAATGAAGCCAGTTTTGTGGAGGGTACCTAATATTAATTGTCTCTAAAGACAATTTTTTCAGTATTTCAGTGTTTACTTCTGATTTCAGTATTTCTTCTGTTTAAAATTTAGATTATATTCTATATTTAATAGAGTTGAAGGATTTGGTTTAATTTGTAAGTTTTCTTTTAAATTCGGGATATTGATTTTCTGTTTTAATTCTTAAACAATGGATATGAAACTTTTTTGAGTTTTCAATCTACAGAGAGGACTGTATGAATGCCAATTGTTTCCTGGTAATCTGATAAGTTTTTCATATTGAATCAGTGCTTGTCTCTATGTCTGTAAGATCCGGAAGTCCACAAAATTATATCATCTGCAAGTAATGCTGTTTTCACGTTTGATTCCTCTAATAGGGAGGTTAAGTCATTTATATAAATATTGAATAAAGTTGTGCTGAGGACAGTGCCTTGAGGTAGACCTGGATATGTTTGTCTGTAACTAGAAAGTGAGTTATTGAATTTAATGGCAATGAATCTTTGACTAAGGAATTCTGATATCCATCTGAACATATTGCTGGAGATACCTAATTTTGTGGAGTTTTAGTAATAATTTATTTCTCCAAACAGAGTCACATGCTAACTGAAAGTCAATAAATATTGCCAAGGTATCTTCTTTCTTGTTAAAACTGTCTTTTATTTCTTGGCCGAGGCGTATGACTTGTTCATTGGTAGAGTGTAGTTGTCGAAAACCGGCTTGTCTTGGTGATAAAAGATTTTGGGATTCTAAACACCAAGTTAATCTGTTGGAGATCTCCATGGTTTTTGCTATCATGTTTCATAGTGCTATTGGTCGATAACTATTAACATCATGAGCAAGTTTCCCTTTTTTGTGAATTGGTACAATGATTGCTTTTTTCCAAGCTGCAGGAATTGAGGTGTTCCATGATAAATTGAAAATGGATAAGAGTACAGACTTGGCTTTTTCTCCCAGATTTTTTAAAAATTCGGAATGAATGTTGTCAGGGCCAGGAGATTTCTTGGTTTTTAAATTTTGTATAGCTATAGTTAATTCTTTGGAAGTAAAATTTTGATGAAATATTTCAGGTTTTGTACTAGTAATATTGTTTTTATTATTTTTATGTAATTCTCTTTTGATAAATTTGTCAGTTCTTTTGATATTGGGATGTAATCTGTGAGAGTTTGAGTAGTGTTTATTAAATGTGTTTGCTTTATCTCTACTATCTGTTAGTGTTTTGTTATTATGAAAAATAGGTTGGCTAGTATTTTCCTGTGTTTTGGAAATATTCTTCAGAAATTTATATGTTTTAGCGCTATCGGTTCTGTAATTAATATTTTCAAGAAATTTATTGAAACTGTTCTTTTTTGCTGTTATGATTGCTTTTTTAAGAATGGCAATCTTCTTCCTCCAATCTTGAGTATCTTCTGGTGTTTTGCTATGTTTGCTTTGGTTCTTGCTTTATCTCTATCTTGTTTCAATAAATTCAGGTTTTCTGTCCAGAAAAGGATAAAGTGTACATACAACTGTTTATCATGGTAGTGTTCTAAACACGCTAGCAGAGTGAAACTTCTTATCTATCCAAACTTATAAGATCCAATACAAGCACTTACACTCAGTACGTAGTCTATATTTTAATGCTGATCATCATTCCTTCACACTATTCTGGTTTGATATCTGTACTTTCCATATTACAGTTTTATTCTATTTCTGAGATTGGAGTGCTTGTAAGGTGGAGATAGAATGACAGTTAGGCGACAACTAGCAGAATTCAACTGCCAGTAAATTTTTGCTGGAGCCCTCTCCTTTAGGTCAAGAGTTGATTTACGTGCCGTAAATTTACGTTTGTATAACAAACGATATTTCTTTCCCTTCTGAATGAAGCTGTGCTGCGGATTGTATTTCCCTTGTAAATCCATTGCTCTAGGCTGGATTTGAAGCCGAAAACCTTTGATCTAATGACAGTCATGATAACTGCTGGGCCAGTAAGAACACATTATTATTGCTATTTAGTTTATTATATTCGTTATAATCTTACGTTTAAAAGTCGACTTATGATAAAATCAGACCTCGAATATTTCACTTTCATTGTTGGAGCAAGAACTGATCATGGACTGTTTGACCCAAATAATTTAGCTAGAGGATAATATTAGGCTTCATACGCTGGAGGTAAGGGATCCTATTCTGGCACTGTCTAATGTGACCGAGTAGTTTGTATTTTTTCTTGATCCTTCCAAGTATCTGCTTCGAAGGTACTTCAAAATACACCACATTAGAATTCCTCTAAATTCATTTATTTTAACTAATTTATTATTCTTAATAATTTCACCAAAACTTAAGAGTCTTTGGAGTTAAAGCAGCCATATACGGTATACAATACCAGCTGGCGAGATGAGTCAGATGGTAGAGCTACCAATTATGGATGGACATTCATTCTAAATATTCTTTGGAGTTAAAGACGCCTTATATAAATGACTTATAATACCAGATGGCAAGATGAGTCTGATATTAGACGGACACTGATTGTAAATAGTGTTTGGAGTTAAAGACGCCTTATATAAATGACTTATCATACCAGATGGCAAGATGAGTCAGATTGATTATAGACGGACACTGATTCTAAATAGTGTTTGGAGTTAAAGACGCCTTATATAAATGACTTATAATACCAGATGGCAAGGCGAGTCAGATTGATTATAGACGGACACTGATTCTAAATAGTGTTTGGAGTTAAAGACGCCTTATATAAATGACTTATAATATCAGATGACAAGATGAGTCAGATTGATTATTATTAGATGGACACTGATTCTAAATAGTGTTTGGAGTTGAAGCTGCCAGCTTATATAAATGATTTATAATATCGGATGACAAGATAAATCAGACGGTAGAGCACTGATTATGGAGGGAAACAGATTTAATCCCTAGCAAGACGTGACAATTTTCACGAAGCTATGACGTAATTTGTTTATTTCCAGTGTAGAAATTACAAGAGCACAGAAGTTCTATCTACCATTGCCTCTATGTAAATCATAAGTAGTCTTGCGAACCTCAGTTTGGAATAGAGTATGATGTAATGCAGTTTTCTAATTCCATATTAATTTTGTCTCTTCGTTGGCATCTGGTTACATATGGACGTTTTCTTTTCCAGGGTGAGCTCGACAACACGCCTGTAAATGAACGAGGCATGGGTAGTCCCAGCAAAGCTCCAGGTAGTGTCCGTGGCTCATCGAGAGTCATAGAGTACCCGACTGTGAACAGGAAAGGTGGAACTTTCTCGTGTTGTGGGAAGTACCGAGAGAGCCCCGAGAAGAGCACAGCAGAGGGAATTCAACCACCACCCCGCGCAGGTATAGAGAGCTTGAAACCGCCAGCGCGACCACCAAAATCTGCTGAACATCTCCATGCTTCGACCATACATCAGCGGAGCAACTCTCTGACTGGGGTGCAGCAGGACTGCCAACCCCCGTCGCTGCCACCTCGAAGTGACTCTATCCACGCCCACACATGGTTGCCACACAAGAAGCCTCCATTGCCTCCAGTACCATCACAGGTGAACAGGCTGCAATTATCATCTCTATGTAGTGTTAATGTTCTTGTATTAGGTTTATTATCATTATCATCGTCGTCGTCGTCATCATCATCATCATCATCAGTATTATTATTATTATTATTATTATTATTATTATTATTATTATTATTATTATTATTGCTGTTGTTATTGATATTGCTATTATTGTTGTTATCATCAACATTTCTTTTTTGAGGTTTCTTCATGTAGCATTCAAAACTCGTGAAGCTAAATGAGTTTTTAGACTTTCACGGTGACTGTGTTCAGAAACAGGCTTTTGGGTAATCCACCATGTCCTGGAATTTGGCATTTCCAACACTTGCGAACTACATACAGGTTCCATCATCAGGGCAGATAAGTAAGACCAGAGATGTCATCTATTCTGTTGAGCTCATTACGCCAAGCAAATCCGGATCAGGATCACCAAGGTTATGTCCTCCTGCCACAGTTAAGACAATCGTCATTATTATTATCATTATCATTATCATTGATCTAATCTAGGCTTTGTATATCCCTGTCGACGTCACATTAGATGAACACATGGTAGGATTTCCATGACATGGGTTCAATACAGTCCCAAGTCTCCACTTAAGACAATAAAATACAGGAGATCACACTGACAACAAATATCTGTTATCGTGGTATTCGAATCCACAATGTGGTTTCCACGCAGTTTTATGGCTGCACACTTAATTCCTGCATATGATCTATCCAGAAGTTAACCAGCCATTTTATATTTAAAAAAATAGCTTATAAGATAGTGGGGCATTAGTCTTCTTCAAAGTACTCCGTTTGAAACCTGACTCAATTATCCCAGTGCTCTTCCACTTTTCAAAACAGTCTACAAATTTCACTTTCGGGATTGCCTTCAGCTGCCCCGTCGCATTCTTCTTAATCTCAGCCACAGTCTGCAGTCTCATCCCTTTCAACGACGATTTTAGCTTGGGAAAATTCAAAAGTAACAGAGAGCCAAATCTGGGCTGTATGAGAGCCAACAGACCTGAGTGATGTGATATTTTGTCCAAAGAAAGAGATGGCACGAGATGTGATAGAACCCATAGTATAGTAATTAATCCAAAGCAAAATTTCCAACCGGAAGAGCCAGATGTTTAATTTAGGAATCTCCTAAAAAGGGACTACTTTCACCACAAGTAATAAACTTTCTGTCCGTCTACGTAACCCTGGATGGATGGCCTACTGCCAAATACTGGCAGATGGACCAGTTGAGCTTGAGTTATATTCTTTTCCCTTCTATTTTTCAATTGAACTTATACCAAGCTTCGGTGATGTTAAACATAAATGTTGTACCTTCAAAATCACTAGATCTAGCTTCAGGGGTAGCAAACATTTGTAGATTATCATTTCGAAGAGGTTTTTTAAATGTAAGGTATGCGACCATAGATGTTTCTCTTTCGAATTAAATTATGCTAAGATCTTTTACTCACTTTTATACATCCATTATTTCATCTGGAATTGAGCCTCTGGATCTGTCGGCAAGTAATATTCCCACTTCACCACAAGGATCTCCTATTTCTTGGTGTTAAAGTGATAATAGTTCCACGGAACAGAGTTCATTAGCCTATTGTTCTTTTAAGTGATGAATTTCACTGTCTCACAAAAAACGTGATCTAAGAGTTTCAAAACAGTTCAGCCTTCAGGAATGAGACTCTAGATCAAGAGACTCTTCTCATGAATTTAGGCCGCAAAAATGAAACGGCGAGATTTCGTGTTTCCAGGACGTGCTGAGAAGGACCGCTCAGCAGAAAGTTTTGGTAGATGGGGGCTCACTGCTAAGGAATGGGCACATCTTCTCGGAGGTCCCAGCATCGTCACAGCATAGCAGGGAGGTGCTGAGCTCCAAGTCAGATGCGACAATGGTGGGGCTGTTGGAGCGACTCGACCAGGTGGTAGCACAGTGCTCGAGGGCACAAGCGGCAGGAGGAGGCGCCCATATGGACGAGACACGCTTCCAGGCCTCAAAGGAGGCACTTACAAACGAGGCGCGGCAACTGGTGACGGCATCCAAGCTGCTGGTGAAGAGTGCGACAGATGCCAGCACACGGCACGAACTGCCGAGCAACCTGGCCAGCTGTCTGCAGCTGCTGCACCGGCTGAGCGAGCTCGCAGCGGACATGACTGCCCACACCACAGCTCCACTGCACACCCGCAACCTGGTGCTCAAGGTGCGCGACGTGGCTGTTGTGTTCCGTGAGACCTTGGCCTCTGCACTGGACCGCGATGTGCAGGAGGCCGTGCTGCTCCAGAGGGCCGAGGGACTCGCCAGTGTACTTGCTGCCCTGCTCAGGAGCCTCCGCGTCTTCTCCCCCTGATGACGCTCAACACGATGAATCTGCAGTTACAATAAGTACAAAGTCATTGTGTAAATGATTTCTCTTCTGTCATCATTACATTTTTTCTGTTTTTACATAAACCTACATACATTACTTGAAGACCTACTCAATCTTCTAAAAACTGGACTGTACTGATAATTTTTAAATTCATAACCAGAATGCTAGTTTACATTCCCTGGCAACTCTCTTAGCTATGCAGCGTAAAAGAAGCAGCTTTTTTTCCGGACTTTGATCAGTAGATGTCATTATAAGAGCAGAATATTCAGTTCATTTTGCAGCTAGAGACAAATGCATTTGGTTTCACTGCAACTCGGTTCGCCAGAATATGAAAATGTGTACGACATCCTTTCTGTGATTGCGTTGCTATTATGACATTCTTCACTTTACTGGTGCAGCAGTTACTGTCAGATAAACTTTTTAAATATTAATCGGTTTCGAAACATATCGGTAACTAATGAGACAGTACAAAAGGAATAAGTTGGCCTGGTTGGTGCAGTTGGTATAGCACTGGCCTTCTATGCCCGAGGTTGCGGGTTCGATCCCAGGCCAGGTCGATGGTATTTAAGTGTGCTTAAATGCGACAGGCTCCTGTCAGTAGATTTACTGGCCTGTAAAAGAACTCCTGCAGGACAAAATTCTGGCACACCGGTGATGATGATATAACCTCGGCGGTTGCAAGTATCGTTAAATAAAACATAACATAAACAAAAGGAATAATGTAGTATTCCTTGCCCCACTTAATCTAATTCCTGTTGTAATGGACAGATAAATGATATAACATAAATCACCATAACTCCACAATACACAGACAGAGGACTAAATGCTTAGACATGAGATAACATTGATAGTAAAAAAAATTGTAAGCATTGTTCAGTGATAGACGACTGAGTGACTACTGTCCTTCGATGATGTACTTTTGTGTGGAAAAAGGTTTGAAGGGAACAACTCACGTAAGAACTTTATTTCATTCATCTGATTAAATTAGTCTGTTATAATGAGCGAATTGCAATAATTTCCATATGACGAATAAACTGGCGGCCCATTTTAGTATGTCGATGTAACTGCTTGTTATCAGCATGTTAAGATCGTAGTAATTTTCGACTGCAGAAAAAGGTATATCTGTCAAATGTGAAACGTCAGCATTTACGGCAACAGCTTATTGATCACCATAGAAATATGAGCGAACACTTTCTGCCAATTTGGTGAATACACAGTATCAGTTCCACGATCAATTGCGCTCATATTCTTTAGTTGACTTTACATTGAACTATGCCAGACATACATTTTCTGTTGTGCGATAGTAATTTATTTCCATATTTTTCCAGGCTTACACAAAGTAACGTATCAAACTCAATATTGGCACTAGTATTGGAAAATCTATCATGAACAGTGTCATTTAAAGGGTTACAGTGTAAATTAATTATTTACCTAAAATATCTACCTTTACACAATGCTACAGTTACTTGAATAGCTTTACATGCTAGTGATTCTCTTTTGGACAGGAATTGAAATTAGCGATGAATATAGATCTTATATGCTTCCATTTCCACTATAACCTTGCAATCATGTTTCTATAATTCACTGTAGATTGTCACGAGGTCATAAGCAACAGGAAACACTGCATTATACTGGATGAGTAATTATCCCCTAACTACTGAAGCATAAACATGACTATTAGGCTTATACATTCTCACATGCTGGTTATGGAGAGTGCGATGACTTGGCAAACCACAAACTAGTTTTGTAAAATATTACTAAATATAAGTAGTTGTTTGGGTCGTTCTGTAACAGTAATGCTTGATGGAATTTTGTGGTAAAAAATATTTAAATAAAATAAAATACATATTTATAAATCATAGTGAAAATGTTAGTAATGTATGGTGCAGAAACATGGACTATGAATGCAAAATTAAAATAAAAATTTCAGTCAACAAAAGGATTCTTTAGAAGGTCAGGTCAACATGATGCTGTAAACTAGATAGAATTAGAAATGATACGATAACAGAAAAGATTAACTTCAAAAATTCTGTTATACAGTTTGTGGAAACTAAACAGTTACTCCCTCCGCTCCAAAATATGGTAGAGTAACAAACAAAACAAGTTTGATTATTGCGAATGCACGCACGAAATGTTTCATGATGTGATATATTGTTCAGTAGTGAAGGGACTATCAGACAGTCCAGTTGTGAATGTTTTAGTCTTCTGTAGTGCATCAAACAATAATATTTAAATAGTTCATTATGAACAGAAATCAAATGGGCACCCATTGTAGTACTCCTGTTGCAGAAAATGTAACACCAACCCAGACAATTTTGAATAGAACGTCTAAGGCACAACAGTCATAAAAAAACGGGTTATAATTTATTGCAGTTTTGTGTTAATTTGCCTCTCTCAAAACAAAGTTTGTTTTTTCTTTTATTAATTTGACATTACATAGGATGAAACGTACTTTATTTGTGAATTTAAATACTATTATAGTCACAATCATGCCATGGTATGAAAGAAAAATTTCACAACCTCGAGCGGGAATCGAACCTACGACTTCCTGTTCTCCGGTCAGGCGCTCTACCACTGAGCTATCGAGTTCGTCTCATGCCAAAGGCTTGGTATTATCCTTTCATACTGGCGACTCTGTTATAGAGTACTGTCCATAGCATCTGATCTAGTCAGCACTGCTTATGGGTTGAAAGAAACTTTTTACAAATGTAATCTTCATCTTGCGATGTTTGGTGACGTATACACGTCCGTTGATGTGACATATTAATGGATTTAAATACTATTATAGTCACAATCATGCCATGGTATGAAAGAAAAATTTCACAACCTTGAGCGGGAATCGAACCTACGACTTCCTGTTCTCCGGTCAGGCACTCTACCACTGAGCTATAGCGTTCGTCTCACGCCAAAGGCTTGGAATTATCCTTCCATACTGGCGACTCTGTTTCAGTGGTAGAGCGCCTGACCGGAGAACAGGAAGTCACAGGTTCGATTCCCGCTCGAGGTTGTGAAATTTTTTTTTTCATACCATGGCATGATTGTGACTATAATAGTATTTAAATTCATTAATATGTCACATCAACGGACGTGTATACGTCACCAAACATCGCAAGATGAAGATCACATTTGTACTTTATTTGCTAGTTTTTCATATGTTAATTTATCAAACAAATAAGTACATTATCTAGAAGATGTATTAAAATTACATTATATTACTGAGTACTTTAACAAACGTATACCGTATTTTGGAACGGAATAAATAATATCTTTCTATACCATATTTTGGAAGAGAGAAGTATAATGGTTTGAACATGCGAAAAGAATAGATGCAAATAGGTTACCAAAGAGAAGTTTAGAATGAGTTCCAACTGTAAAGAAAAGAAGACTGGAGAATGTTATTGGTATGATGGAAGCAAGAGGATTACCAGGATAGTGACTGTAAAGATGGAAATAGATGGCAGAAGAAAATTTCAATAAACTCTATGAAGATTGGGCACAGAAAGATGTATTTACATATTTTAAAACCTGTATAATCTGTCCGTCACAAGTTTTACTATGATTTTTTCAAATGAAAAATTCCAGGCTAGACCAGGACTCAAACCCGAACCATCTGAGTGATATGCCGAAGATCTGACCATTCAGCCACCCTAGGTATCCCATAGTGGCCATGCATCCTGCTGACCACAATGTTAGGGGGGCCTTCCATGTGAGAGAGTTTAATGTTGGTCCAGAGAAAGGCCAAACCATCTATATGACATTATAACACCCCAAGAATAAAAGAAAGAAGAAGAAGATATAGTAATCAACTCCATAATGATTTCACTGATGTAGATTATAAGAAAGGAGAGATTGTTCTCCTCTATTACGTTCTGCCCGTCCCCTCCTCCTCCTAACTACAAGTGCTGGTGCTGCCGTTAATTACATGTTCCATATTTCTGTTCTTGTACTCGTATGCATTTGTGGCTCTATTCTGGTGACTCGACGAACACACAAACCATTTTACATTTACTGTCCGATTGCTATGTAGCACAGGTGTAAGGAGAATGGCTTAACCATAAACAAAGTCAGCAAATATTCCAGTTTTGGTATCACTCCTTTCTGGTGTTGTTACATGTGACCATAAATTATTTGTATTTACTATTTTGTGAAGTAAAAAAATTATATAATAAAATCAACTACTGATAGAGTGTTAACTAGTTATCTGTGGTGAGAGAGAAAAATAATTTGAAGTAAAATATACTGTTTTCGAGACGGATGACTGTCTAGGTCTTGATGATGTATGTAGGTCTATATATATTTTTTTACATAGTCTATTTATTTCCACTGCCATCCTTTTATAGAGATCACAGAATATTTTAGTCATAAATTACAACCTCATTTATAACAACATATAAAGAATAAGATGAAGAAGAAGAAATATATTCACCAAGTTTGCTACATACGTTTTTTGACAATGTGACATAACAGTACATAGGTAAAATTGTTGTTTGTATAATTTTGGATTTATTTTTTACTGGATGGAATTTGTTTTCCTAGTCATTAGTTACACTTGTTGTATATGTTTATATAGTCTCGATGTATTGTTTCGTCACACGAGAGATGCAGGTGACATGAAACAACACGGCAATGTTACCATTGTTTTAATACTTGCTGTCATCATGGTATGGGTGATAAAATCGTATACTTCTCTTGGATTAGTCATTTTATCTATATTTATTTCTAGACAAAGTTATTAAAAGTATGTATAAATATATATAACATACTATTGCGTAACTTAGTACAATGTTCTTAAACTTTGTAACTTGGACGATCCCTTTCGTATGATGTGCATTTTGCCAGACCCATATTACATTAGCATATTTTTATATTTTTGTTCAATACAAATAAAAGAAATTACTTTTACTATACGGTATTAAAATCTCTTAATTTTTCGTTATACAAATTATTTCAGTTTACACACTTTACAAATATTAGATTTGTTAATAATGATGATGATGCTGATTATTATTATTATTATTATTATTATTATTATTATTATTATTATTATTATTATTATTATTATTATTTTATAATTACAACATTCTTTCATGAAAATTATGATTTATTGTTGTTTGCTATGGGAAGGTGGGAAGGATGATGCTGTTTCTTTGCAACTAGATGTGCAATATCTAGTACAAGATGGGTCAGAAAAACGGGCGATTTTAAACCTTGGCTTTTTCCGGCTAACCTCGGTTGAGTTCGGCTGTGAACATTCTCGTTGTGTTTAGAAGTGTATACCATTTAGTTAAGATGGAGAATTGCAGTGGTGCACATCGAATGACGACAGTTTCGTGACTGCACAGTGCTTTTTTTGGCAACATTACAATATCCACCGTAATGATCCAGTGCCATCTGGACATCTATCTTCCTGTAATGCACGGAACATTTCGATTTTCTGTGAATAGAATTTAAGTCTTTATCCAGCACACTAAAATGCGATACTCCAAGAAAAACAGAATGACGTCCAGCGGAACATTTAGGGCTTCCTTCAAATGCAGTTCTTACAGCAATGATATTCTCTGATGTTCGCATACTTCTTATTCTCTCTGTAGGTTTATCGTTAGAATAGATCCAGTCTCTTCGAATTTTTCACCCATATTTCGATAGCATGCACAGATGACAGTGGATCATTGTGACAGATATTGTAATTCTGCTGAAACAAGTGCTTTGCAATCAGGAAACTATCGCTATTTGTAATAAGCATTGATTGCATATGCACGTTGTCTACCATCCAAATCTCCATCCTGACTAAATAGTATAACTCCTGGACACGACGAGAATATTTGCAACCAAACCAAACCCAACTGAGCTTAGCAGGAAAGGACTGAGGTTTAAAATCTCCCGTTTTTCTGGTCCACCTTGTACAATGTTTGAAACATGATACAGTACTACTTGTTTTTCATGTATGTAAGACTGGAACAATTCTTTTTATACTTTTGCTTAATACAAATAAAAAAAAAACTTTTAATGAACGGTATTAAAATCTCTTTATTTTTCACTATACAAATTATTAGAAACTCAAGTTCAGTTTATACACTTTACAAATATTAGATTTGTTAATAATAATAATAATAATAATAATAATAATAATAATAATAATAATAATAATAATACTTACAAATGGCTTTTAAGGAATCCGAAGGTTCATTGCCACCCTCACATAAGCCCGCCATCAGTCCCTATCAATAATAATAATAATAATAATAATAATAATAATAATAATAATAATAATATTTATGATTACAACATTCTTTCACGAAAATTCTGATATATTTATTGTTGTTTGTTATGGGAAAGATGGTGCTGTTTTCTTACTACTAGATGTGCAATATCTAGTACAACATTTTAAATATGATACAGTACTTGTTTTTAATGTATGTAAGGCTAGAAAAATTATTTTCTCACAAATATGTTGCACAGAAAGGACGTAATAGTGTGACAGATTTTTCTACCAGTTGTGGGTATATAGTCCTCATGCACAACTAAAAGTCAGAAAGGTTATTCTGCCTGAAAGCAAATTGATTGGATATTTCCGCAAGGTGATCCTGTTCTGAAGAAATCAAGGTTTTGATGTCCTGCGTTTCTTGGCAATGAAATGCATTCCTTGATCAGTCAGTTAATGTAACGAAATTATTAATTGGTATTGCATGGTATTTTTATTATATTTTTCATAATATAAATAAAATTTTAATTTGAAAACTCATTTGCGGACCCTTGACTATTAACTCTCGAACGCCCAGGGGTCCGCAGACCACAGTTTAATTATATGTCAGTAATTCTGAATCTATATCTTTGCTGCTTCATTTACACAGAACGAAGTTCTCAAATGGGGAACAGTATTAATAATCAGGATCAGAATCTGTGAGAACTTTTCCTGCTATAAATGATTGTCTGAGCCATAGTTTCAAGGGACATTTCAGAAATACCAGTATATACAAAAACATATTCTATCTTAGTTATTGTATATACAGAGCGAGTACCTACAAATTCGCGCACAAGGCCTGAGTAGCTTGTTTATCAACAGCAAATGAAAACGTTAAGCAACTTATGTTGAATGAGCTGTAGTTTTCAATTTATAAATATCCATCAAATGGAGCAAATTTTTAAACTGTGAATACCTTGCCGTTAAGTAGGCGTTCAAAGTGAGCTCTTTCATTTGAAGGCAGAAAGAAGTGATCTCCACATAATTCTTTCGAAAACATAGTCACAGGTTGACAGTGATGGCTGGTGTTACAGCTGTTTCAAGCCTTTTCACCAGATCTTCGACAGTCGTAAAATGGACTGCATACGAATACCTCTTAGGTGCCATCACAGAAAAAAAATTCATTGCAATTACATATGGCAAACTGGGAGTCCATGTGACCAGTCCTC
Organism: Periplaneta americana; assembly: GCF_040183065.1. Lineage (NCBI taxonomy): Eukaryota > Metazoa > Arthropoda > Insecta > Blattodea > Blattidae > Periplaneta > Periplaneta americana. Next base: position 111,462,730 of record NC_091119.1, read on the forward strand.
CACGTCCATTCCAACCTTCTAACTGTGTCACATTCAACTACTTATCTGGAGCATATCACTCATTCTTGTGTGCACTCCAGACTGTTCGATCACAACCTAAAGACATCTCTACAAATATTAGGCTCTCCTGTTAAGAAATGTGTTGCTTCATTTGATGGTGACTTGTATCTCGGAAACTAAATGCCACAGGTTATGAGTTGTATAATATTTTCTAATTATTGTTTACAAAGAATTTATATATATTTATCGAGAAATATAAGGCATAATTTTAATAAATTTCATAAATGAATCATGAATCATTACAATTCAAATGCGTTAAATTTGTTCCTTCAATTTCAATATTACATTAATATACTCGTATTTTTCGATTTGTGTAATGCATACAAGATTGATTAATGTCATTAAAACTGACAGTTCACGTTGTGAATTGCTGATCGAGCTATTTTGATAACATCATTTCATAAATATGAAAAACTTCTCAGGTTTTTATATCCATACAAAATACGGTACACATCATATCTGACCATCTGAAAATTTTGTTCCACAATACGTCTCATATTCTGAAAATCATAAAAAATGTAAAAATTTTAGGTGAGGAAAGGCATATTCACATTTACAGTACAGCTGTACAATACAGTACAAGTACTGAACTGTCTTTGGAATCACCAATTGTGGTTTCAATCCATTAAATTGGTCTAAACTTACGTCCCCTTGTGTGTATTTTACCATTTCTTAAAAATAAGTATATGTGTAGTTTCCTCTTCTTTTGATAGAAAGCTTCCAATTAAATCTGTAATTTTGAATAAATTATAAAACCAGTTGCTTTTGTAATTCTTCTAAGTTGTGTAAACTACAATAAGTAACCTGTAGTTCTTCTCATACGTTCTCACACCAGAGAAGTGAGGGTTAAGTTTTTAGAGCTCTCTTATATTGGTATTATTTTATGCTTAAATCCTCCAACTTGCCAGTTCTCCATTTTAAAACATTTTATGACATACGACTTTTCACTCCAGTGTGACTCGCCCAAACCATGATGAAAGCTTGTAATATCAACATCACTTGCCATTAATAACATTTTTTTTTTAATTCTCAAAATAGATTAAGTATTAGTAATGTTAACACATTTACTCTACTAGAATACTTCACACATTGTGTTGGTTTTAACATTTATACTTGGTCGAATAAACATGTCAGTAAAATTCTGTAAATGTGATGAGTCTCACTTAATGAAGGAATTTTCGATGAATGATACTTTACTTTATATTTAATTTCGTTCATCTTCCTTGTATGAGATATTACAAGTAAATGTAAGATTAAATGTATAATTCACACTTAGCAAAACGAATCAACGTTGGAAAATCCAGGACCTATTGTGATTTATTTGCTTGCTTTCAGCTATGTTGTTATTTGTGCACTTTTCTGTGACAGACATGTCTACGATAAATAATTGTAATCTTCATCTTACGATGTTTGGATGACGTATATACGTCCGTTGATGTGACATATTAATAAATTAAATACTATTATAGTCACAATCATGCCATGGTATGAAAGAAAAATTTCACAACCTCGAGCGGGAATCAAACCTGCGACTTCCTGTTCTCCGGTCAGGCACTCTACCACTGAGCTATCGAGTTCGTCTCACGCCAAAGGCTCGGAATTATCCTTTCATACTGGCGACTCTGTTATAGAGTACTGTCCATAGCGTCTGATCTTAGTCAGCACTGCGTATGGGTGGAAAGAAACTTTACAAATGTAATCTTCATCTTACGATGTTTGGATGACGTATATACGTCCGTTGATGTGACATATTAATGAATTAAATACTATTATAGTCACAATCATGCCATGGTATGAAAGAAAAATTTCACAACCTTGAGCGGGAATCGAACCTGCGACTTCCTGTTCTCCGGTCAGGTGCTCTACCACTGAGCTATTGAGTTCGTCTCACGCCAAAGGCTCGGAATTATCCTTTCATACTGGCGACTCTGTTATAGAGTACTGTCCATAGCGTCTGATCTTAGTCAGCACTGTCACATCAACGGACGTATATACGTCATCCAAACATCGTAAGATGAAGATTACATTTGTAAAGTTTCTTTCCACCCATAAGCAGTGCTGACTAGATCAGACACTATGGACAGTACTCTATAACAGAGTCGTCAGTATGAAAGGATAATTCCGAGCCTTTGGCGTGAGACGAACTCGATAGCTCAGTGGTAGAGCGCCTGACCGGAGAACAGGAAGTCGCAGGTTCGATTCCCGCTCCAGGTTATGAAATTTTTCTTTCATACCATGGCATGATTGTGACTATAATAGTATTTAATTCATTGATAAATAATTGTTTTTACAGAGTAATAACTTACAGTTTTTTTTTTTTACATAAACAAGTTTTGTTCTACTCTTTCTGTTCTGAAATAGTTTTTATATAACTTTAAGAGTGATACTTCACAGTTCTTAAACACAGATTTAAGAAGATTTTGAACTTTCGTAATTTTTCTAAATAATAGCTTGTAATTTTAACCCTGTTAATAGACGGGTTTAAAAATAACTTTAATTTCTGTTATACACGATTATGGTACTGGAACTGCACGATGAGGGGAATTTGATTTGGTAATTTTGATTTATTATTGGTAAAATTTGTGCCAGCATCCGCGGTTATGTATATACTTGGTATGTACCATAATATAGTAAAATGTGAGCTAGACATGTGAAATCTCGTAGGAGAATGACATGCATACAGGTAATATACAAATATAGGATCGCCTTGAGCCAAATTATACAGACAGTTAAGAAAATTTTTTTTTAATTACATCTTGAGGAAATAATCTTACCAAGATATAAAAGTTGGTAGTGCTGTATACATTATGTTGTAAATCCAACTCAGAAGGCCATTGCCCTATGTGGTAATTGTAATAGATATGACTGGTAAAAATAGAATCAGTAAGGAGATCCTAAATGTTGTGAAGTATCCTCCAAAACACTGCTTTTATACCAAGAAATTACACCACAAATGCAGTGTTTGCAGCTATTTCAAAATTTCTCACTTTTAAAAGTCCAGAGTCTTCTGTTAGGAATGCAACTGGACTTGAGTTACCAATGAAAGGGAGCCGCGATATAACATGGAAAGACTATGTGGACTGCAGGCTCCAGTCGCATTCCTAATGGAAGACCCTGTTGAACAATATCTCCATGTTTACTCTATGTTATAGCTCATGCAGACTTATCAGTACGTGTCATTTACTGAGAAAATATATAAAGAAATTCATTCTCCCTTGTGTATCTGTTACACAGCCATAAGTTATGAAACAAAAAATTGTTTGAAGACAGAAAAATATCGTGTATTCATGTCTGTCGCACTACAGTGCATTTTGGTGACAATGTCAGTATCATTTCTCATGACCACGACTCTTAATAAACAAATCATTTCATTTAATATTAATAATAATGTAATATATTATACTATTACATATGCAGAATATAATCTTTCTTTGGTCACTAACGCTAGATCATGTATAAATATCGTGATTATTTGAAGCAATAATTAAATTTAATCATTCTATAGCAGCTGAAAACACCACATTTGATATCTACGGGTTTTCACTAGTCATTTCAACAATGATCAATATTGCCATGCTATCCCGTTATCATTTATTAATGAGCCGTCAGTTTAATGGCTTCAGAAGCAAGCTCAATGTTGGCTTAAATTTATATAGCCACTTCCGTACAGATTTCAGTTGTCTGGGATTTTCTGCATCACAGAGCTTCTTTGTTTTTCACCATAGATATGTTTTTTTACCAAGGAGAGTAATGTGACCAAGCTGTAAGTACCCCAGCTAATTAATAGTTCCTCACATGAGAGATCAGGATTCAGTGTGAGATGCCCTCATTGTTGGCCGAGCATTACTATGCTTTTAGATCTGAGATTCGCAAGTTCAAGGCCAGCCACGATATGCATTTTAATGGCCAATAAGAATTTCTTCGAAGAAAGGAAGGGACTCTGGGGCCTGTGTTGTAGATTTATGACACATAAAAGAGAACCGAGTGGATTCAGGCAAAATTCACCAACCAGCTATTTCCCACACAGTTCTCTACTTGACGGAGAAATGTCTGCAGGCCAATGTCTCATAGATACTAAAAAGGCTTTGAAGAACAAAGTAGGAAAGAAAGGTAGAATATGTGCAGGCAAGCACAACAAATCGATAAGCTGCTGGATATGCTTGGCTGGATAGTGGATGGGTCCTCAAACTGGAGGGAGGGAAACCCTGAGAGAATGGTGGGCAGGGCAAAGCAACTGTAGAATGATTTTCTCTAAAATTTTGTTTCGTCTGCCAGTTTCATGACGAGCGTGTTACTTTCATTGTGTTAGGCCCAACTGTAGCTCTTTTGGCTGACAACATGTCATAAAAGAAACTGCAGTTTGATTCCGGACATTTCCTTAGAAATTTGTAGTGGACAAAGCCATGGGACTGAGTTTCTCCCATTATTCCACATTCTCTGTCATTCACAGTCCATATTATTAACTCAGAAGTTCAAGGGTATTGGTAGATAAAGTAATAAGATAAACTCTGTAATGCAGAAAAACACAGGTTTCTGTGATCATCACAAAACACAATGCTTATCAAGTTATCGGCAGCAGCAGTTGGCTATAGAGTAAATATGTGAACATTGCATCAAACCGAGTTTTATACCACCTGCAATACATTTGCACATTCTCGCACCCAAACAAACACACTTATGCACTAATGCATGTAACAGTCCAAAGAAGTATTATATAGAATCCGCTAAACTTTCACTTTTATCGAGAAGGGACTCTGGTACCTGTGATGAAAAAAAAATAGAGTTGAATGAGGCTCTGGTTTGTTGGCTTGCAGAGTTTAACTGAATGATTGTTGAGACAGTAGATATTTGCCATATTGATAGTTATATTAATATAATTATAATGAGATTTGATAGCAGCTATGGAGAACCAAGTGATATGTTATTTATAGAGGTGTTACCGGTTCTTCATTCGTGTTGCACTAGCGTTACTCTACTCAGACGTTGGTGTTCCTCTTAGTGCTGTAGTGCTCTAACTCTTTGACTTCTTCACTTTGTCTGTGTGCTGTCTGTCCATACTGCACGTCTCAGCTCTTTTGTGTTCTGCGAACTGAAGTTCAAATGGAATTCTGAGCAAGGTAAGCAAGATTTCAGTTCTCAGTGATGGCTTGTTAATTGAGGCTGCCGACTTTAAAAACTAGGCGAGAAAAAAAGTTTGTAAATCGTGAACCATTACATATAAGAAAGTTACTAATTTTATTATCATACCTTCTAATTCTTCAAAGACTTTTAGAAGTTAAAAGTCTTAATGTCATATTACTTCCAGTTTATTTTAATATTGTCTCATGCTACATACAAAATCCCAACTCTCTTTTTCTCTAACTCTGTGTTTAGTTCACGTAGCTGGTCAGATATATTATGGAAGATATAATCCAGCTCTGACTGCAGAGTCTTGCGCTTTCTTATGGGATGATAATAAGATGCTTAGAAGAACAGATGCAATTGTACAGTATAGTCCGACCATCGGATCTGTGCCCCCGTAAGATATGCGAACTGAACCTTAATTCCTTTTCAGCCTCGGCAATTAATTTCTCTCCCTGTATTCCTATTTCTCTTTTTTCTATCCCTCTCTCTTTCTCTCCCCCACTACTCACAATTTTTAGCCTTGTTGCGGGACAGTTTATTTACACTTGCAGTCCAGTGTTGTCAACTCAACATGATACTGTAGTACGGAGTGGTGAAAGAAATATTATTAAGCAAGTAATAGCATTTTCCATAAGTCAATCAGCGTCATTAGACCTACTTAAATTAAATTATGAATAAGTAATAATTAACCTTACATTATTATAAGCAATATTCAAGAGACATGACACTGTTTGACGGAAGTTTGGCAACATCCCTATTCGGCAAGGTTCGTGGTCTGCTGTTTGACGTAGTGGGAAAGAAACGGGTGGAATGGGGTGAGTAGAGACGTTAACTTTTCCAAGAACGACGACAGCGCTGAAGGGGCATAGATCCGATGGTCCGACAATAGAAGGGAATATCCCAAATAAACACAATCCTTTTCTGTCACAAATTTCAGCTTAATTTAATAGGATTTGAACTTAAGTCTGCAGTAAGGAAAACCAGTGCACCATCTGTTTGATGAACATTACGCTATCCTTCAACTCATTGGGAAACCACGCAATGAAAAGGCATAAATAAACCATAGAAAGTCGATTACTGTAACAGGATAAATCCCTAGCTATATCTACTCGGAACATAGAGTTGCAAGTTACTTCAGATATTTTCTTTACAAATTCTTACACGAATTCACAAAAGATTAGCATGAATGATTGAAATGGTATATCCTCAACAACTGGCAGCACTGTTTTGTGAGCTTTCACTAATGTTTAACTAAAAATGCAAGTTGGATTTTAGAAAGACATTTTTCATACAGTGATTTTGCTGTGGCAGAGGAACTGGTGCTGAAATCATATCCCAGTTGGTGTCGTGGCGCAGAATGTATATGCTCACTTAAGCAAAAGTTCGAATATTCCTCACTCCTTTCATAGGGTTCCGATCTATAAACTATCTTGAATGCAAGATCTGCGGGAAAATATTAATCTCCTTTCCAAAAAAGAACAAATCTTTATTAGATTAGATTTATTTTCATTCTTTGAATCAATTTACATTGATATCAGACACATCACTTAGTATGAAGACCTAGACTAATTAAGACTACAAACATAATAATAACAACAACAACAACAATAATAATAATAATAATAATAATAATAATAATAATAATAATAAAGACTACTAATGCATATATTTGTTTTACGTCTATTCCTATACTTAAACAAGAATCCTTATGAATAATAATAATAATAATAATAATAATAATAATAATAATAATAATAATAATAATAATAATAATAATAATAAACATGTTATGAGAATGTCAGAAGAGAGAATACCAAAGAAAATGTTAAATTGGGATCCAGAAGGCAACAGACGAAAAGGAAGACCAAAAGAAAAATGAATTGACAGAGTAAAGAAAAGCATCCACAATCGTGGGCTTGGAGAGAAAGATATGGCAGACAGAGATTTATGGAGAACTAAAATTAAGTTTGGGTGAAGGAAAACCATTATTTATGAATAATTCCTGTTAAAATAATAATAATAATAATAATAATAATAATAATAATAATAATAATAATAATAATAATGTCATTTTACAAGGCATTACATGGACATAGCTTGGAATCTATCATGAAATTTAGATAACTATATTTTGATTATAACTAGTCTTACACATTTATTCACTTACTGTAGAAAAGGTATGTACTGTAACTGTAGAAAGAATCTTACATCTTGTTTGAATTTGTCAAATGTTTTTTATTTTTTAATCTGTTGTGGGAGTCTGTTATATAATCCGGTATCAGAATTAATTACACTACTCTTGCCAATTTCTGTTCTACAGTATTATATATGTGGGTCATGCTTCTGTCGTGTACTGTAAGCATATAATTCTGAATTGTTAGATTTCCTCGTGACATTTTATGAATGTTATCAATTCTTCGATATAGTTGCAGGTAAGTAGGAGCAGATCAAGCTTTTGTAATAAAGATCTGCATGATGTTTCTCTACTAGCCCCACATATTGCTCTAATTTCTCTTTTTTAATTTGAAATTCTGCCTGGCTTTCTGAGTTTCCACCCCAAAATATCACTCTGTATTTCAAATGAAATTATAAATGTGTGTAATATATGTTTTTTAACACTTGTTGACTGACTGTTTCTCTAAGGCAGCATATAATGCAACAAACTAAACTTAATTTAAAAGCCAGTTATTGAATATGAGTACTCTATTTAATATTTTATATAATGTGGACACCTAAGAATTTTGTGCCCGTTTTAGGGCACCTCTATATTTTTGCACATTATTTCTGGTTTTGCTGAGTTTCTGTTCTGTTGACTGTCCAAGGACAATGCTATGTTTTTTCCTTGTTTATGATTAATTTATTTCCATCAGACCAATTTGTCAAATCTCTCATTATTATATCCACTCTTTTTTGTATGATTTCTTCAGTTTCTCCCTTTAGCAGAATATTGGTGTTATCTGCATACAGTACATCAGCTTCCTGACTAATTGTGGGGAGATCATTTATATAAAGTAGAAAAATAATGGGGCCGACGACTGCTTCTTGTGGAATACCTTGTGTCATTTCCTTTGGTGATAATGTAAATATCCTGTTCCTTAATGTTTGATGGGCAGTGCCAAATGATTTGTTTTTCCTATTAGATATGATTCAAACCAAGAGTTTGCAACACCTCTTATTTCATTAATTCATAGTTTTCTGCCCAAGAGCAGGTTTTTCACTGCAAACCCAGCATTCTCCAATCTTCCCTTCCTCTTAGTCTTCGCATACAATCCATATATCTTAATAATGTCTATCATCTGATATCTTCTTCTGCCCCGAACTTTTCTTCCTTTCACCATTCCTTCCAGTCCATCCTTCAGTGATCCAGCCAATTTATTTTTCTCTCCAGAATCAGTTTCAGCATTATTCTTTTTTCACCCACTCTTTCTAGCACAATTTAATTTCTTATTCTGTTTGTCCATTTCACATGCTCTGTTCTTTTCCATATTCACATTTCAAATGCTTCTATAATGTTTTTCATGTGGCTTAGTTCACATGTCCCATCTTCTTCGTCGGTAGGCCTACAGTATTTTGTCTGGACACGTATTAAATTACCACCACTGACAGCACTGAGTCTTAACAAAACAACCATACATCGTTGCATATGCGTGAATGGCTCGTCTTGTTCTGTATGGCTAGAAAGCCGCGCCCTCAATGAATTAAGTCACTCGAAAAGGAGCATAGTCGTGTCTCTTCATTTCTGTACTGTACCTCATGACACAACTTACACACTCGGCACTCAGCACAAAACTGAAAACTGCTTTCTGCAATATTTTGTTGCGCAGGATCTGGTAGTCCGAGAATATTCTCTTGATTGTTGCACACGTCTGAGTAAATTGGCGGACTCATTATTACGCACAAGAACGGTTTAAAAAATTATGAATTATTGCTATATTTCTGTTAACCATTCAATTAGATCTTGCGAACTAATTCATATGTATTTTGCGCGGGATATAGTCCGAGAATAACAGGGCCATAAACCCGGGAACAGGTAGTGGCACTCCAGCGACTAGTTTTCTGTAGCTTCGGTAGCATTTCGTCTCGTCCACCTGGTATTAAAAGCTTCCTTGGCCATTGCTATTCTCCTTTTGACTTCCTGGCAGCAGCTCATGTTACTGCTTATGGTACACCCCAAGCATTTGAAGTTGTCCACTTATTTTACTGCTTTATGTCGAATTCACACTTTACCAGGTTACATTCTTCTATACTGTCCATCCATAAACCACAAAAGAAGTAAATTAAAATCATCAGTACCAGTTGCAGAAGACACAGCCCTGCAGTATATATTGACTACACCTCAACTCTGGCTACTAGCAACAGGCATCAAAATACCCCTCATTTCTCATGAAAAACAACTGAATAGACTACAGTGGACTATAGTGGACTTTATATTGTCAGCAAACAGCTGGATACATTAAGAAGATTGATTGATTCCTATTGAACCGGTTTTTCTACTAGAGATCTTTATCCCTTCGGTAATCCAGCCATAATTTCTAACCCCTATTCGAAAATGTTAGTTTTTCCACTTAAACTATCTTAAATCCAGTATTAAGTCTCAATTTCTTTAACAATTTTCTTTGCCATTAACTCCTTCCCTGTGTAGTTTAGATACCAGTAAGCTTAGTCTGTTGTTTGGTGAAATGTGATCTTTCAAACAAAAAATTTACAACGTTAACATGGTCATACAGTTTCTTTCGTATTTTAAGTTTCCTATTGAATACTTATTTCTTGTCTGATATGCTAGTTACTATTTAGGTTGTGTCTGTCAGGCACACGCATTATCACTACATTTACCTGACGATTTTTTCGACAAAGTCTTTTAAACACTTTTGTCCATCTTCTTACTGTATTGTTCTTGCTAATATCAATTACTCCCCTCCATATTGTCACTACTCGCTTCTTGTCAGTGTTTTAATTTCCTATTCTGCTATTTTGATTATTTCCTTCAATGATGCTCCTGGCTGCATAAAAGAACGTACACACTTCACTATCATCGATAATCTGTAGAAGATCAGATGCATTCCTCTGGCATGGCTATCTCCAGTTATGATGACATTGTGTTTTTTTCCTGTTTGCCAGTATTTTCCGTTTAGGCCTACTTTTTTCTCCGGTCTTCTCACCATTTCTGTCTTTTCTGTATCTTCACTGTTCAACACAGAGAAGCTCAGTTAGTAGTGTGGCGTAAGTTTTCGATTTTGCGTCATCTTGAAGCATTCTTATAATTTTCCACACTGACCTGAGCTTCACTTCTTTTCTTTTCTCCCTCCAGGAATACGCATGATTTTCATCTCTTGCCTACGTTTTCACATCTTTTCTGAGCAAATATTGGAGAGTAGCGACTTTCATTACTTACTACTCTAGCCGCCATGTTGCTATAGCACAGAGGTAAATTTCCAGTCTTCCTTCTGTCAGCTCCGCAGGGAAGGCAGGGAATCTCAGCTGTTCTGGGGCAATAAATCTTGCACGTTGTTTGAGTGTCACTTATTAAAATATTCTACAGTTTCCATACTTCCTTTTATCGATCTGATATCTGGATATGCCACATTCTTGAAGCATTTGTCTGCTTGGTTAACAGTAATCAAATAATTAAAAACCACGTCATGTTTCTATTATGTTTTCAAGTTATTCTACAGAAACTTTGTCTTTAAATACTTAGATAGGACTATGTACCCTATCTTATACACTTTATCTATGTATCCTGCCTATACTAGGTACCGGTACCATATCAGTACATTATATTCCATACAAATCAACAGTGGATTTGTGATTATTCTTTGAGTGTATGGTACGGTACTGTACTAATACTGTATAAATATTTAAGTAGTTTTCAAATGAAAAAATAAACTTTTTGACGTGAATACGTCCTTGTTAGAGGTATTGATGAGAAAATCTAACATTTTTTAGCATACCTACCAGTAACACGAAGTTCAAAAAGACTCCACTAGATGCCGCAATGTGCATAGAAGTATAATAGCCTATTTCATATACAAATGTTTATATATTGGAAACATCTTTCAGTATCAAAATAAAATAATATGATTCTGTGAATCCCCCGTCACTTTCTTTCCAATGAATGCAAATTATACCAATATCTTCTCTAATCTATTACAATGCAATCAAACCGAACTACAAAAACAAGATGTATTCCTGAGTATTCTCATATATTAAAAGATACTGGATACAGAAAGTTGACTTTGAAACATGAGAGAGATGGGTGGTTAATGTTTTGCTTTGACCACCTTAAATCTGGGAAATAATTCTCGATGCTTATTTTATAGGAGACTGGGCAGGCTTCGAAACTATTTTAGAAGCTATAGCGAAGAGAGAAATCTTTTGGCTCAACCTGGAATTGACCTGTACCCATCCAGTCCATAACCAGCCGCTCTACAGATTCAACAATTCTGACTAGTAACTTTCTATTTAGTAATAAATTAAAGATAAATAATAAATTAGACTTTAAAATACCCTACATAAAGAATTGAACATTAAAGTTGCAAAACTAAACTTTAACACAGAATTCGTTTTTAATAAAATAGACTTTGTGTGGTTTCTCTTCTTAGGTTAATAACACAATACCATTATTTCATAGTGGACAGATTGGAGAACAGTTTTTTCCCCCAGCTGATCTTCATATCCTAGAAACTGTGGATCGACTATGTGTTTCATGGCATGGTTCACAATGAGGAAAAACTGTAATACGGTATGCATTCTTGATACCAACAGAGATATATAAAAGCCATTGTCAAATAATGACAGCAAGTCTGGATTAGTCGTAGTTTAAATATATATAACATATCTGTAGAGTGTTTATGTATTTTGATAAATACTATAATAAAGTAATCTTTTTATTTTTTTTTTTTTTATTTCGAATGAATGCTGCTGTATGACAGTTCCAGAAGTCTCAAGTGATGTAATTTAATTTCGGTGACAAATTCCACAGCCACTCAACCTTCTTCAACTATGACGTGCACTTCTTAAAGTTTTTAAGCTTCGATGTTTGTCCATAGAAACATGACAGCAGCGATGCCTAGATGTTCCAATTCAGTTTCTCTTCAAAGAGCTAATATATTAATGTGGCATGGAAATAATCTGGTACATGATCGTGTTAGTTCACTATATTATTTCTATAACTAAATTGAAAAGTAATATAATTAAATAAGCTATTTTAAATGGAATACTGAATTGCGTGAACTATTAAAATAGATTTGGTATTCTCTGGAGATTTTTATCAACTCTTAGTAAAGTAGATTATCCTTTGACATTTGTTTATAATAGAAATTATAATTTACATTATGCAGTAATAATCCATGTCATAACTTTATATGTTAGTTCTTCCGAAAACATAAATCCCAATCTTGAAACAGATGAATAGATGTCTGAGAGTTCAAGCAAATTTTCGTTGATTAGTATTGTTACCCAAAATGCAGTTATACTACAGTAATATGATGTACAGTGATGTTATATGTATATTGTACACTTCATTAATTTTTAATTTATTTTTATCCATTCCAGTGCTGGACAAGATATGAAATAGTAATTTTCACACCAGATGAAATTAAAAGGTTGAATAATAAGTAACGTCATCGTACTGGTTTTAATAGCAATTTTTAGAGCTAGCAACTTCATATTCTATTTGCTATGTTGAGCAGCATGCTAGAAAGTTTATACTCATAAATCTTTACCTATTAAAACAATGCAGATGTCTAGTAAATTCCTCGTAAACAAAGTCATGTGGATATTATAAACTTTTAATAATAGTTTTGAAGGCAAATGAAGATAGCTCCATTACGTATTTCAATTGATTTTTTTTCTTTTTCTCATTCGTTGTCTACCTTATTATACTATATGCACTATAATAGTAATACAGTGTGTATAATAACGTAGACAACACTACTGGTATATTGGCTCTTTTGGTTGATATAACAATGGACTAATTGGAATTATTGTAATTGTTACTGAAGCAAATTTGAGAGAATGTGCTGATTATAGTGTAATACAAAGATTGCGTTGTAACGTCAGTAGATTCTGTATGTATGGCACTAAATTGTATACTGATTAAGGGGGCCCAGAAAACTTGAGTGGAATTTGCATGTTGTCAATTGTAAAAGTGTGAGTTGTCAGCAGTTCTGTAACATATCCTGTGTGTGGTACATATCTACATATAAAAAGAGACCAAATCAAAGACTGATGACAAAACCGCATGATTACCAGTAATGGTAAATTGTTGAATCTAACGAGCATGGTTTCATTTCAGTGATATTGCAAGCACGGAGATTTCATTGTACTTACGGTGATAACCCGAGTATTTCATTTTCATTACATTAAAAACATTACATTTTGATGTCTTATGTCATTATTTCTTGTCAGGGAGAGCCAAGACCATTTTGTAAATTTTAAGCACTTGTGCACAAGCCAATATGTTTGTAATTTATACCTTACCATTCCCTCATGAAAATGCTATCACATGACCAAATCATCAAAGAAAAGTTCCTAAATTATTATCATGCAAGCAAGATATTATATATTCTAGCAAGCATCTTGGCTCTCCTGTGACTTTCCAAAGAAAACCGCGAAAGTGGAACAACCATGCTCCTTGATTACGTTATGGTAAATAGAAGAGAGAAAATTTACCTAGTGGAAGATGTTTTCGAGGATCGTGTTTTGCAAAACTGATGTAATATTTATAAGACTGCCAACTATTTCAATAGTGGCTCTTTTCACGGATTGCCAATTAGAGTATTGTAATTTTAGGCCCTTCTATTACATTGAAACCGACATATCGAAGTCATGTTTTATACATGTTTATTTTTACCATAATTTCACTTATTGTACCTCTCGAGATTTGTTTCCGTATATTCAAGTTAAATGTAACCGCCCATTACAGGAAACAGTACACAATAATTTCTGATGTAAGAGTAGTGTAATAATTATGTCCTAACAATGCACATAGTTCAATTAAAATAATGTAAGTTAAAATGCATTTTGTTATTGTTTTAATCTCATATACTTTAGAAACTGTTATTCAAATATGTTTTCTTAGAGTTATTATCTCAGTCAGACTTATAATTGCCCGTACATGGGACTGAAGGCAGAGTATACCATAACTGACATCTAATTAAATACAATTTTCCCCAAAATAATGGTGTCTAATACTTCCTTCTCACTAATTGCCCTACAATTCCTTGCAAAATACATTCTCTTCTGTAATGATTCGTCATGTACACACTGTACTTTCCACAGAAATCTCATTTATTTAATGAACTTTATTATTTGATATAAGTGGAATCCATATTATTTTTCACAAAATCTACATTCAAGAATACTTTCTTTGCAATTTTTTTTATCCAAGGGGGATACTTGGTTCTGCATCATTCACCCAAAACTCCACATGTAGGAATGATGTACCAAAACTGTATTCTTTTAGCAACCATAGTGGTGCAACATGGAAGGCGAACTGTATAGCACCACATTATAGTGAAATTCCGGTATGGGAGACAGGATACCCCATGAAAACCTACCACCAAGTACAGATTTTGTCCACTACAAATTCCAATTGGACCCACCGAGATTCGAACCTGAATTACCAGAATGGAAAGCTGATGCTTTAGCCATTCAGCTAACGATGTGCCTCTCTTTTGCATACTTTAACGCAGGCATGTTCAGCGTGGGTATTTCTAGCCTTAAACGAGGTGCAACAGTGAAGTAGAATATCTTTTAAGCATATGTCTGCATGCGATTCTGAGATTCTACATCACTGTTGCACCTTGTTTAAAGGCTAGAAAATCCCGTGCTGACCATGCCTATTTTGAAGTATGAATTTAAATCTACTCTAAAATATAAATAACTTTAAATTTCTATAAAAAAGAGAGATACTAGTACCTACAAACAATTATTTTTGGCGCCAAGACCAACAACAACTAGTTCAGAAGATGGCCGATAACAGGCTGAAACATGTTAACGAGGCAATGTAAAATTTAACACGAGAAAGACACATAATACGTTTTCCGAAATTATTTTTTACTAATACCTACATAGTTAATATTTTTTAAAGTCCAGTTGGTTTAAATTGGCACAGAATATTTAGAAAAAGAAAGAAATACTCACTTTCTCACTTGCACGCATGGTTGCCATAACCTCTTGGCACATATTTTGGAATGATGGGTAAGGGAAGAAACATCTGCTATATGGCCACTGAATGAAACAGTGACACAGCCATCTCTGCCATCTGATTGTAAAGCTTTACCTTTTTCCAACAAAAGCTAGAAAAATATTGAGAAGAGTCTTTTCCCTTGACCAAAAGTACAATATGTCGTTGCTACGAAGTAGTGGTGATGTACAGTACTGAACATTTACCAATTCAACTTTTCACTTTCCGAAATGTCAATCACTGTGCCATCTATTTTACTTTTCTTAGACATACTGCTGCTACTACTACCAGTACTAAAAAAAACTTGATTGAATGTTTAATACTTCATTTCACTACACAGATTGTTCCCTGCAAATTAGACTCAAACATAAGCGCAGTTTAAATGATACCGAAGGCTACCGACCCAATGACCAAGAATGCATTCAATACAGTCAATACTCTTAATGAGAAAAATAATTTATTCAATTCAAATTAAATTAAATTTGTAGGGAAGTTTTAAAAGAGGAAGACGAAGTATTTAATTAATGTGTTCAATAATTTATTTCATAGTTGAAACTCCATGTTTTTTAATTATGTCTTTCAATACTATGTTGCATTGTTTATGTATTCAGCATTAACGCTGAATGGGAAAAAGGTAGATGATTGCTGAAGTAGACCTAATTGCAGATGGGTGTCAAGGTTGTAGGCTTACCATACTCCTGTCCTGACTACTTCCTGCACACTTGGAGGGAAACAATAATTTAATAATAAATATGATTGCTTCGAGCTGTATTGTCGTTTATTTTTGCATTATATTCACTACAACAGCTACAGAATTTCGTATTAAATTAATGTCTTCCTTTCTGTAAAAAAAAAAAAAAAAAAAAAAAAAAAATTAACTAAAGCATTTAATCCATTTTGAATCTTGCGTACACCACTTTTAACACTTGAATATAATTAAGCCGGACAAATATTACATATTTAACACGAGTAAGTCCACTAGTTCATCAATTAATTAAAACATTTACTAAATCAATTTTATGAACTGTGACAAATAGAACAGGCAGTTCAGGAGATCCAGTGTGAACCGGCTGAATGATACCACTGCTGTTCTTGCTTCAAAGATTAGAATTTATTTCTTGTTTTTTATTAGTGACATAATCGATCTCTAGTTTTTTTTATTACTAGCATAACTATTACACCTATATTGTTTCCTGTCATTAATGACAATTCTTACAATTTCACCATAAAAATTATAAATAAGATGAAACAAGACGAAGATTTCCTCAGAACAGCATAAGGTAAGTTGGACGAAGATGAGTTTCCAACAAACTAGTGCTAATGATTTTTGGCATGCCACTTCTCTGCTTGCAAGCCATAATATGTATTTCATAGGTGAATACACAAAGAAGAATAGTTCAGATAAAAATAAATTCGTATCATACTGGTAACCTTTAAATGCTGGTAGGCACCAGTACTTCCACAGTCACTAATATTTTTATTGATTATTCAGTATATAATGTTCCTTTTCAACGAGAGAAACTAATCAGGGACCATGAAATCATAATAATATATGGCAATAGTGGAACAGGAATGGCAGAGGAAATCGAAGTTCCCTAGTTACTTAGGATTTGTCCAAGTTCAAACTCCACCCTCCTTTCCTTTCCTGAGAAGTCGAGAACTGTCTGCACTAGTGTCACACGACAATATATTTTTATATTCTAACTCATATATGTTGAATAGTCACCCTCGGTAGCATAATTGGTATAGCACTGGCCTTCTATGTTCGAGGTTGCGGGTTCAATCCCGGCCGAGGTCAATGGCATTTAAGTGTGTTTAAATGCGACAGGCTCATGTCAGTACATATATTGGCATGTAAAAGAACTCCTACGGAACAAAATTGTGGCACACCGGCAACGCTGATATAACCTCTGCAGTTGCGAGCGTTGTTAAATAAACCATAATTTAAAATTTTTATGTTGAACAAAAAGTAATAGCTAGTTTAAAAATTAATAACTTCGTGAGAGTTCATGTTAGCAGGGGATGAAGTCCTGTTCCTTTTATGGATTTTTTTATTTAACAAGTTGAGTTATAAACTCGTGATTTACCTAAAGGTACATCACGGAGTATTTACAGAGTTTGGTATACGGTACTAAAAAAAAAAAAAAAAACAGTATAACACTTCTTGAACCTGAATTTGGCGGAATATATGTTGAGAATTAGCTAAGTTAAAACATCCGTTACAATATTTTTATAGAGTTTAAGTTTTTTTAATCCTGGAGCTTCCAGAAAATGTTCTAGAGGAAGTCTGTTATGTCGATGATGTGGAAGTGATGTTTCAGCACTTGATGCAGGAGAAGCTTTTGAAGCACAGCTGGTCGATCTCTCGAGAACAAGGTACATTCCGTCAGGCAACTTGCTGTTTGTTTAGAGTTCTCTGAGCAGTTGCAGATTGGCGAGGGAATTATTTTCATTTTGTACAGGTAGGAATGGAAGTGGCCATGGTTGGTTAGGATCTGAATGATGATGTGCTTTGGTGATAGAGACAAGGAAAGTCGATGGTAGATTGTGGGAATGAATAGTTTGGTCTGAATGGCATTATTTGAATTAATATAAGTAGCATTCCAAAGTCTTACATAGTAGTCTTCATCTGATTTCCTCGAAATCTTGGTATTACATGGTAGGCCTAAGCGATGTCAGTTTTGTATGTGGCAGCATGTCCTCTGACCCAGTGAAATGTCGAGCTGAGTTTCTTAGTTCAGAGGCCTTAGTTCGTAATAACACGCTAGATGATAGGTTGTATGCTTTGTTTTAATGGCGAACAAGGCTGCCTTGGAGTAGACATAAATTACGAAGGATGAAAAATTCTTCACTTGGTTATGTATCCAGTTGAGCACATAGAGTTTCGCCTGAAAAACTGTCCATTCCGTACTTAGACATCGCGAATCAATGTGGATTTCTCTAGAATCTCTTAAAACTGTCATTCCTGCTCCAACATGGTTTTCTGTTTTGGAACCGTCAGTGTAGATCATGATATTTGCTTTTCCTTCTTCTCCTGTCATAATTACCTTTAGATTGTTTTCTTTTGGATGGGTTTTCTTCACTACTGTAGGGAGTTCTATGTGTTTTAATTCTATGATGACTGATATCCACTATAGCTGACTTTAACATCTTCATATAAAAGTAAAGCTTGATCTAAGGGCATTGTGGCTGTGAGCCTCATTTGAGACTTTTGTAAGCTTTTGTTATAAAGGTGAGGACAGCTTTTTGGATTTATTTCACTTTGAGTTTTGTTCTTCTGGATATTGAGTTATATATAGTCCACACTTGCGGAGTAATGGTTAGCGCGTCTGGCCGCGAAACCAGGTGGCCCAGGTTCGATTCCCAGTTGGGGCAAGTTACCTGGTTGAGGTTTTTTCCGGGGTTTTCCGTCAACCCAATATGAACAAATGCTGGGTAACTATCGGTGCTAGACCCCGGACTCATTTCACCAGCATTATCACCTTCAGCTCATTCAAGTGCTAAATAACCTAAGATGTTAATAAAGTGTCGTAAAAAACCTACTATTGAGTTATAACAGGCTTCTGCGGTGTGTGTGTGATGATTGGAAGGAGGGTATATTTGTAGATGGTCATCAAATTATAGTAGGAGATACCTCATGTGGCTTTGGAGTATCAAACTAAGTTGTTTCGAAGGCGTAATACTTTGTCTTCTAGGTACTAAGTGTGGGGCTACCAGTCCATCTTGCTGTCCAGCATTATTCCTAGGTATTTCATTTTTCCTTTCATGGATTACCTACGTGATATCAGTGCATATATTTTTAAAGCATAGTAGATACTTCTTTGACCTTGTAAGCTTCACAGGTATTAGATTGTTAACAAAAATTTAATAAATGATAGAGCATGATTGTTATTATTACCATGACAACTTCAAATTCGGATAAAAATTTACAGTTCTCATTTAGCTTATTCTTTTAATATGGATCTTAACCACGTTCTTTACATCTTGAAATCTCGTGAAAAACAGTCAAAGTTTTATAAAAATGCATTAAAAGAATTTCTTGATGAAGAA
This sequence comes from Periplaneta americana, assembly GCF_040183065.1. NCBI lineage: Eukaryota > Metazoa > Arthropoda > Insecta > Blattodea > Blattidae > Periplaneta > Periplaneta americana. The sequence continues at coordinate 111,482,150 of NC_091119.1, forward strand.
TTACCATACCAGGAAATCTGTATTTCGGAAGCTAAGAATATGATTTTAGATGAAGTTCAATATGCACTATCTTCGAACCATGCCATTCATGAAAACAAAGCTGAAAATGAAAGAGAATTTACCAACCATTTTGAAAAACAAATAGAAGAGTTACGCACTTCTAAATTCCAAGATGCTTGGCAAGAGATGAATGTGGAGGGGGAGGAAGACATTGTGAAACTGGAGATAATAAGAGAATGTTACAAAGAATTGGATGTCATAATTAGACGCAGGTGCAGGACCATAATAATGTCTTATCTGAGAAGAAATCCGAGGTGTCGTATAGGTAATGGTCGTGTTACATTCTTAGCAAGAAGATGCAAAGGAATTCCAGCTAGGTACTTTAAAAAGAAGTGTCAAATGAATATAAAATAATTTAACAGTGTAAATAAAGAAAAGACCAAACAACAGGAAATTCTAAGGAAGGAGAACTATAATTTCCAAAAATACGAAAATTATTTTCATCTCTTCTACAAAAGAAAACTGCTTTATTGTTATTAAGCATAATTATGTTAGGCATAGGGATTTTATATTATTACATGCAGTTTCGATTGTATTTTTCTGTTGTAACTTAATTAAATACCAAATTTAGAAACATGTCTTTCATTAATTAATAATCCAGAAACGTATTATAAGAGTAGTGTTAAGTTCAAATTATCTTCAAGAAAGTCTTTCTCGTTTTTCACTAATAAAATATTTACATTTAAACAGCAGTGTCATTCTACCGTTTCAACAACAGCTTCTGTCTGCTAATGACTGAAATTTCATAATTTTAATATCAGATGTATTAAATAAGGAAATAATAAGCGGCTACAAAGGGAAATTGCAATGCAAATACTATTGCAGAATGTCTGTAGAGTAATTTAAAAACTCATTAATGCTGACTTGCATCAAGAAGAAGAGAAGTACGGAATATTCACAATACCAACTAATAGCTTTGAGTATCTCACCATACCGACATTTGTCTGAAACATCCGAATATGCATCTGTACACACACTTACATCTTCTATTGTAGTGGTTCCCAAATTTTGGAAGGTGTGACCCACTTTTGAGCGAGACTTCTCTTTGTGACCCACCCCCTACTATTATACCAGTTCTTTGACCCCATTCAAAAAATGCAGATAGGCTACATGTAAAATTGCAAACAACTGCAACTGGATACCACCCAAAGTACGATTTAAACAACAGGTTTTTGAGTATTTTCCGGAAGAAACTCAAAACAATGTGACAGTCCAAATGGCTACTACTCTTTTAGACAGTTGTGTTCAACTAATTGAATTTTAAAAAAAGGGAAAGGAAAAACCCATTCAAACAAGTAACTACTGATAGAATGTTGAAACTAAACCCTTTTCGCAGAACATAGGCAAGTTTTGTAGCAATAGATAAAAGAATACTTCGAGCTTGCAAAAAAAAGCTCATATATTTTTTATAACATTTGCAACCTCGTATTTATGTAAAACCTAAGTTTCTCGTCTACAATTGCCATCAAAACAAAAGCGAGAAATCTCCTTGAACTTGAAAATGATATAATTATGTGTGTATCGAATACTTAATCCAGATATGAGAAGCAACTTTCTGAAAAGCAGGCAAATTTATCACAATTATTTTTTTTACTTTAGCCTAAAACTACTGAAATTTTTTATTTTTATGTTAAACTTTGTTATCTTTAAGTTTTTAAATACAAAATAAATGTATGTTGAAACATTTTTTTTTTTGTTTTATTTTGTAAATCATTTTGCGATCCCCCACAGCTCTTTATACAACCCTCACTTTGGGAACCACTGCAGTCTACTGTTTTTTTTTCTTTTGTACGGAGGATGGACTTGAAGGCTTGCTCTGCAGCTTGAGGCTTATTGTGCTTACACTCCTATTCTGTGAGTGATTGGGTAACCGAACAGCTGTGCTCTTGTACAAGTACAGCATGCTGCACCATGAACTTAACCCAGGCTATTGTATGTAAGGATGATGATAATGATGATAATGATTGGATTAATGATGTCGAAATGAGTCCGAGGTCCAACGCCGAAAGTTACCCAGTAATTCTGCTTCAATTGGTTGAGGGAAAACCCTGGAAAAAATCCGAACCAGGATTTAAACCTGGGACTGCTCGTTGCACGGTCAGACGTACTAACCATTACACCACAGCCGTGGACCATGTACGGGGTATTAACATTAGAAAGGAAAGGGTTAGACGACTGCCGAAGTAATCGCAGATGGGTTTCAAGGTTGCATGTATAATTATATTCCTGTCCCTGCACACTTGGGCAGGAAATAACATCATAATATTTATGATCACTTACTGTAGGTGTATTGTTCATGTTTGCATTATGTTTACTTCGATATTAAAAAGATGGAGAATTTCGTGTTGAAATTATATATATATATATATATATATATATATATATATATATATATATCATACACACACCAAAGAAAAATAATGCCAAGAAATGTAACAAGTTCAGGACTGTCAGTCTAATATCGCACTCGGCAAAGATTCTCTTGTGAATACTGAATCGGCGTTTATATTCTAAGATGGAAGAACAGTAGTTGGAAGAAGAGCAGTTTGGCTTCATGAAGGGAAAAGGTACAAGAGATACAATTGGGCTATTACGGACAATCAGTGAAAGATACCTAGAGAAGAATAAAGAAGTGTATGTAGTATTTGTAGACTTAGAAAAGGCTTTTGACAGAGTGGACTGGAATAAACTGATTGGGATCCTAAAGAAAATTGGTGTGGATTGGAAAGAGAGAAGACTGTTCAATAATCTTTACATGAAACAACGAGTTAAAGTCAGGATAGGAGAAGAAATGTCAGAAGGAAGTGAAAGTGGGAGAGGAGTACGTCAAGAATATTCTTTATCACCTACCCTGTTCATCATCTACTTGGAGGATTTAGTAAAGAACTGTTTTCAGAATATGGGAGGCATGATAGGAGGAAGAAGAATAAAGTGCGTAAGATTTGCTGATGATATGGCGTTGTTAGCAGAAGAGGAAATGATAGTAAAGAATATGCTACTGGAGCTAAATGACAGCTGTGAGCAGTATGGGATGAAGTTAATGCAAATAAGACGAAGAGCATGGTCATAGGAAGAAAAATACAGAAGATAAACTTACGAATTCTATATGAGGCAGTAGAGCAAGTGAACAGCTTCAAATACTTGGGGTGTACTATAAGCAATAGCATGAGCTGCAGCCAGGAAGCCAAAAGGAGGATAGCAATGGCCAAGGAAGCTTTTAATAGAAAAGGAAGCATCTTCTGCGGACCTCTGGAAAAAGAACTACGGAAGAGACTAGTGAAGTGCTTTGTAAATGTTATATTTAATGATGCTCGCAACTGCCGAGGTTATGTCAGCATCGCCAGTGTGCCAGAATTTTGTCCTGCAGGAGTTCTTTTACATGCCAGTAAATCTACTGACATCGACCTGGCCTGGGATCGAACCCGCAAGCTCGGGTATAGAAGGCCAGCGCTACACCAACTGTGCCAACCAGGCCAACAAGTGCTTTGCATGGAGTGTGGCATTGTATGGGACAGAAACATGGACATTACGATGAAGTGAAGAGAAGTGAATAGAAGCATTTGAAATGTGGATATGGAGAAGAATGGAATGTGTGAAGTGGACAGACAGAATAAGAAATAAAGCTGTGTTAGAAAAAGTGGGTGAAGAATGAATGATGCTGAAACTGATCAGGGAAAAGAAAAGGAATTGGTTGGGTCATTGGCTGAGAAGAAACTGCCTACTGAAGGATGCACTGGAAGGAATGGTGAACAGGAGAAGAGTTCGGGGTAGAAGAAGATATCAGATGATAGACTACATTAAGATATATGAGGAAACGAAGAGGAAGGTAGAAAATAGGAAAGAATGGAGAAAGCTGGGGTTGCAGTGAAAAACCTGCATCTTAAAAGATTGATTCTACAAACTGCAACAAATTTAACAAGCGGTTGGGCGAACTGGTGAAAATCAACTGAATGACACCACTGCATTTATGCTTTTTACAAAATGTATTTCCTTTTCTGGAGTTATTTTATGCCTAACTTCAGAATATGAATAAATTACTGTGTATAAACTATAATAATAATAATAATAATAATAATAATAATAATAATAATAAATTCACAGAATGACAAAAAAAATGTAGAGGGGAGTTTTATTACGAAAAACGAACACTCCCACTCCTAGTTGCGCATCCCGTACTGCGTCTGTCGTTGATCATGCGTAGTGTAACAAAATTTTCCATCACGTACTGGCATTGTGAATTTAACATACTGGTGGGATGTATCTAGTTTATTTTTTCGAGATGTTCTAATTACAAACAGGTCTATGAAATATTTTGGAGTAAAATAATACGTATAGTATTCAAAAACTTTAAATTTATGTTTGTATCAAAGAGGCTGAGGAAGTGGAAAAGTATTTTAGAGAAATTGACGTAGAGCTGCAGCAAGTTTCCAGAAGACCGTGAACATGGTAAATGTATTACTAATGCTAGAATTTGTATTGTGATTGTGTGCACTGATGAATTCAATATTTCAATTGTACAAATTGTACGGAGTTAGAAAATAGCACTATAATAGTCGTGGAGAGTAAATGTGAGTATAAAGACTAGATCGAATGTGTCGTTCTAGTGTTCGATGACCTGACGGAAACGCTTTTCTTGAACTCTACAAATCAATAAATACGTGTATGTGCATGGCCCTTGGTATTTTAGATATTAACAGTGAAACTATGTATTCTGCCTAATGGCTTACTTCAGATGACATTTCAAGCAATTACTTTGCTTCGTATGTTAATGTAGAGCACGATTGAACTTGATATATCATACTGGTTTCAATTTTTTACGTTTTGTCTTAGCTCTGCGGGTATACCCTGCATTTAATAGTCCAAGATTGCATAGGTTATAGTTCTCCTGAGTCTCCTGTAATAGCAGTAGCTGCAGCCCTTGTCAGACGATACAAAAAACAGATAGAACAATATTATAAAGTAGACATGTTGTATGTATCTGATAGAATATAAGAACATAATTTACACGGGAAGTGCAATGTTAGAAAGTAGAAATAGGAATCATGTAGACACAATAAGGATGATTTTAATTTCCATTGTCACAGCGATGATTCACTTATGTTCTAGCATTGAAACTAGGGAAATTGTAATAGGATAATATCTTAAGAAAGGGATGTTGAATTTTGCATAGTTAGTCAAAAGCGAGATATTTTTATTTATTCATTAAAGACATCAGCTCAAAGAATTTGAGTGACCACAAGGGTCCTGAATACAATAAACATGTACAGTAAGTTATAATGTGATTTGAAATATTAAAGAAAAAAGAAAGTTAATTGTTGAAGGCAAATAATATAAGTGGATTAACTGAAATGGAGATGAAGTAATATTTGAAGAGAATCCTTGATAATATTTATAAGAATAGACATTACATAATCAAAAGGAATGTGAAGTTCCTTAAGATAATTCCATGTGAATTTTGTAATTGAACCTCTACTGCCAAACAGCAAACCAATGACAGACCATTGTTTAAGAGGGACCTTGTACTTTTGAGAAAGATAAGGCAGATAGGGTTCATATAATAGACTTCTTCTCAGTATCAACTTCGGTGGCTTGATTTAGGTTCCTTTCGAAATGGATAGTAGGGTCAAGAACAAGAGCCCGTTTTAAGTGTCCATTAATAGCAATAATGTCTGCCCATCTGAAAGAACCATCTGATGATACACAATGTACTTCCTCATGAATCTCCCAATTTAAAGTTTTTAACAATGTCGCCAAAGCATGTCGTACACGATGATGTCTACCATTGATCAGCAGCTCGCCTTTAGGTCATTGTCCAAGCACGTGTCCAAGTGTTTCAAGCTCGCTACAGTCTGGATGACGGCAGCAGGTTGTGCTTAAGAGTTCTAGACTTTTGTGAGTTGCATGTATTTTGCCCTCCTGTACAACAGCAATAAAATCAGGCTACTCTAGACTTGAAGTGAATTTGCATTATCTCCGCTGAGATAACTTCTTGATGTAGGCCTAGGCCTAGTTAAACAGTAGATTGTGTAGATTAATACATAATGCTTGAATAAATATTAACTCATATTACTGCAGCATGCATACTCATTCGATAGGATATCCTGTGATGATAATTTCAATCAGTGCTCAGAGGTGTACACAATCAGCAGTCATGTAAGCTATTAGGCCTATAGTTTTATTAGTATTTCTTAAGTTAGTTGGTAGGCTATAGGCTATTCATGTCATTTTTAATTTTGAGAGGGAAATTAATGAGGACAACCCATCTTTCTTGTGCCCTACACTATTAATATTGCTATGAGAGTAAATTCTTATTACTTACATACAAATGGTTTTTAAGGAACCCACTGGTTCATTGCGGCCCTCACATAAGCCTGCCATCGGTCCCTATCCTGTGGAAGATTAATCCAGTCTCTATCATCATATCCCACCTTCCTCAAATCCATTTTAATAGTTGGCCTGGTTGGCGCAGTTGGTATAGCGCTGGCCTTGTATGCCCGAAGTTGCGGGTTCGATCCCGGACCAGGTAGATGGCATTTAATTGTGCTTAAATGCGACAGGCTCATGTCAGTAGATTTACTGACATGTAAAAGAACTCCTGCGGGACAAAATTCCGGCACACTGGCGATGCTGATATAACCTCGGCAGTTGCAAGCGTCATTAAATAAAACATAACATTTTTTCCCTCCATTTTAATATTATCCTCCCATTTACGTCTCGGCCTCCCCAAAGGTCTTTTTCCCTCCGGTCTCCCAACTAACACTCTATATGCATTTCAGGATTCGCCCATACGTGCTACATGCCCTGCCCATCTCAAACGTCTGGATTTAATGTTCCTAATTATGTCATATGAAGAATACAATACGCGCAGTTCTGCGTTTTGTAACTTTCTCCATTCTTCTGTAACTTCATCCCTCTCAGCCCCAAACATTTTCTTAAGAACCTTATTTTCAGACACCTTAATCTCTACTTCTCTCTCAAAGTGAGACTCCAAGTTTCACAACCATACAAAACAACCGGTAATATAACTGTTTTATAAATTCTAACTTTCAGATTTTTTGACAGCAGACTAGATGACAAAAGCTTCTCAATCGAATAATAACAGGCATTTCCCATATTTATTCTGCATTTAATTTCCTCCCGAGTGTCATTTATATTTGTTACTGTTGCTCCAAGATATTTGAATTTTTCCACTTCTCCAATTTTTATGTTTCCATTTTGTACAATATTCTGGTCACGAGACATAATCATATACTTTGTCTTTTCGGGATTTACTTCCAAACCTATTGCTTTACTTGCTTCAAGTAAAATTTCCGTGTTTTCCCTAATTGTTTGTGGATTTTCTCCTAACATATTCACGTCATCTGCATAGACAAGAAGCATAGTCAAGGCAAATATTTAGAAATTACTGCAAAGTACAGATTACCAAACTCCACCAGCATTAGTGACCGTGCCTTGCCATGTTGTGCGGGATAGCCTTCTACCAGGAATAGCCAATGTTGCCAACTCTCGCAGTGCCCTACCTGCCAGATTAATCTTACAAACTTGTTATTATATCTGCCACATTTAGAAAATTCTGTCTTGTTGTATACACAACTCTTTTTTGGTAGGCCTAATTATTTATTTCTGTGCAAAATTGAGCGTTGGTCAATATGGCGGACATCATTGAGGATCAGTGACAGGTTAGATTTTGTTTGTTCATGTTTTTGGTTTGCCTTGCATATTATACATTTTTTGGTAGGCATACCATAAACCTGAACCAACGAAACTTTACATTTATGTACTGAGTTGACTCGTCCAACAATAGACTATATGGACTACATATGACGAATATCGTCTGTCAATTCTTGTACTGCTGTAATGCTTTTAGAGCCGGAAAGTATAATAAAGTGGTGGGGGGGGGGGGAGAAAGAAAAAAAAATTGTACAAAGAATGGACCTAACACATTTTGAACAATTACTGAGCATTTTGTCTTTTAGGCTGAATGTTTTCATTTACTTGACCAGGGAATATTTTTTGCACATTGTACTGTAGTAAAATGATCAGTATTCTGAATATTACCATGTTCAGCAATAATAGCAAAGGGTAACAAAAAAAGTATGAGTAGACACAAAATATCTGAATCATTCTGAGGACAATAATATCTCTTCCCTTAAAGCATTAGTGACAGACTGGATCAAATATTTCTGAATATCTGGTTATATGTCTTCAGAAAACAGAAATGCTTTCAAGTTGGTCTTTCATGGAAGGCTTCTTCTATTGCCATTAAGTCTATGATTTCTAATAAACTGTATTTACTTATTGATCCTTGGCATTCTTGAGTTCCTCTAATGCCTAATTTATTCTTGTCATCCGAAGTGTCATTACTACATCAACAGTGTGACCAAATATTCGTTTAACAATTCCTAATGATGTTTCCGCTAGTATTCTGTTGTTTCTTCTCAACATGTGGACCATTTCTGCATTTTTAATATGTTTTTTTTTCTGCATACTTTATAGCTTTTACTTCAAAATTTTTTTACTGCGGGAACACCAGTACGTCTCTAAGATTCTTCACTTGCTCAGAACCACATAGCCACTTTTTAGAGTACCAAAGAGTACTTTGACATTTTCTAATCACATTTCCTTCTTTCAGGGACAAATTTAATTGAGAATTATTTATTTTAGACTTAAGGTCAGCTTCTGTTCAACAGAAGACAACAAAGAATTGCTTTTAAGGAAACTAACAGAATGAGAAGTCACATTTTTCATGCCAACCATCACCTGATCTCTTTACATGCTTGATAGAGATTGTTAGAACTGCATCACAAGAAAAAAACACTCACAGGAAGGAATCAGGATAGACAAGTCTAGCCACCTGCGAGTAGGGGGGAGGGGGTGTGTGTGTGTGTGTGCGCGCACGTGCGTGCTTTTTTTTTCTGCGCATGCATGTTTTTAAAGCATAGTCAGAACCGCTAGTCTGGTGCAGCTACAAGAGACAAGCGGGTGGGAGAGACAAATCGTGTTCTGTCTATTCTACATGCACCATGGCTGTAGGAACTTTTCTGAGAAGCCTAAAATAGATTAAGCAGAACTTTATTAACTTTATCAGAAGTTAAAAGAAATCTGTTTAGAAATTTAAAAGAACATGTAGTAGATGATGTCTACCCTGACACCACGTCACTATTCAGAAATATCGAACTAACATTCCTCAATTGACTTTTCAATGGCTGAAGTCTTTGCGGAATTTATAACACCTTGAACTTGTTTATATTCTGATCCTCTTGTTTCACTGAATATTTTTCTTATGTGGAATTCAGAATATTATCTGATTCAGCGTGTTTCTTTCAAGTCGAATGTGCCTTTAAGTCATTTAATTTATTGGATTGTGTTTTGTCAAAGAATTTGCATCTTGCTATTTCACTAGCCATACTCTGACACACATCTAACTATTCTTTTAAGCAACGGATCATGCAACCAATCAGAACAAAATTTCTGCTGATACTGTGGTTTAGGCATCTATAAATGAAAAAAAATTAGGCATATTAATTTACTGTAAATATTGTGACAAAGGGGACTTTTTAAATGTAGACTACTGCAATTTACTTGGTGTACATATCAAAGACGAAATTCTTTATACGTGCAATGTAAAAATACATACACATCAACTGAATGAAACTTATTACTCCCTTACTGGACACTGTTAAAGAAGAATGTTAGAAGCATTTGAATGATCGATATTCGACTTATTCAATTTAATAAAGGCTGGTGAAAATTACACCATTGATGGAAGGGCAGGTCTTTCACTGCAGATCCAGCTTTCTCCAATCTTTCCTATTTTCTGCCTTCCTCTTAAGTCTCTGCATATAATCCATATATCGTCATTCATTCAGCGTTCTGCCCAAGTGTAGGTCTTTCACTGCAAACCCAGCTTTCTCCAATCTTTTCTATTTTCTGCTTTCCTCTTTGTCCATATTATCTTAATGTCGTCTATTATTAGGAGATGATGATTCATATTTAAAAATTAGAAATTAAAATTATTTTACTGTAATTAATTTCATATAGCCTACTTAGTTACATCATCAGTACTACCAAGATTCTTCTTCCTGGTTTATTGTACAGAGCAGTGGTCCCCAGACTGTCTTGACCTAGCTTACTTTGAAAGCTTTCATCTGACTGGTGATCTACTGCAGAAAAATGTTCTGAAAACACAAATAATAATTACAATGGGTTTAGAAAAAATATTATTCCCTTAGATTACAGGAAAATGAACATTCTGGTAAGGAAAATGAAAAATTTTTAAGATGAACATGCCCTTGTTAGTGGGAATGACACTCCTGCTCATTAACTATTTTTTTCTAAATTTATGTGGGTTAGAGCTTATGACTGCCATTCTGATGTAGTTGTCCAGGTGAGAATCATCGGTTTCAGCACTTGTTTTTGACGTGTTTCGTGGTAGTAAAAGATTACTCACATAGGTTATGGAGGACACTACTTATTTGTAAAGTCACGCGCACTAAAACGAGATATTTTTCTTTTGCCACAAGGGACCAGACAAACGCTGAACTTGACGCAGCCACTCTCTTCAGTGACAAGTCACTCTAAAACATTATCAATTCCATTTCCAGGGTTGTGATGTCTTCTTTAAACATCTCTGTGACATGATTAGAAAATTCAACATCAATGTTCATTAAAGGAGTTGAAACCCGATGCTGAAACTATCTTCTCAAAGTGCAGAGAATCTCAAGATTACTGACACCAGTGTGCTAATTAGAAGCATTCTCATTTTCAGTACGTTCTTTAAAGCAAGGAAATTGTTTTAAATCTTCTCTACTGAGTTCCTTCTTCCAGAGTTCAAGTTTCTTGGAGAATGTTTACATACTATAATTATCATTTCTCCATAGTTTTCTCTTTGCCCTGAAGTTTGATTCAATTTATAAGGAGGCTATAGTCTATTTTAATTTCGGATGCTAACAATTTGTCTTTTGAGGCAGCATGGGCGAAGAAAAGAGTGAGGGCATTATATTTACCCGGCACATTGTTGTAATACCCAAGTTTTCTGGGTACAGTTATTGCCACATTATCTGTTATGAAAATTCGAAATGGAGAAAGCATTTTCAACGAAGTGATAATTTAAGAATAATTTGGCACTTTTATGGTATCTCTGTGCATGTTTGTTTAAGGGAGGAGGAATTCAGACAAAAAAATATTGAAAATCTTTTAAGAAACTGTTTTTGTTTAAAAGTTTGACACTTGTGTCGTTTTATTTTTTTTTATTTTTTATTTTTTTTTTGTAACTTCTCAATACATTAGCACGCATCATTTGTCCTAAAATAGGCTAAAAAAAAAAACAAGGTCTGTAATAATTATAGTATCAATATATGCACTTCTTATTGGAAACACATTACAGTTCAAACTCATTAAGTTTAATAGAATTACGTGTAACCAGCCCATTGTAAGTCCCTATCACTATGGCATGGTGCGTTCTCAGGTTGCATATAGAGGAGACTGCCTCCAGTTATGGAGGGTAACTGTGAATATATTTAATAAGCAGTCGCAGACAGCTGTTAAGTTTTGATCCTTCAGCTTGGGGGTTGGGTGAAGGGCTAACAACCCATCACTATAAAAAAGAGCTTGTTACAAAACCCCAATATAGTCCTCAGAATGGGGCTGATTCTTTGGCCCAACCACAGCAATGCAAGTAAGTAGAAAGGTTTGGAAGTAAATCCCGAAAAACGAAGTATATGATTGTCTCGTGATCAGAACATAGTATGAACTGGAAATATAAAAATTGGAAATTTATCCTTTGAAAAAATGGAAAAATTCAAATACCTTGGAGCAAATATAACAAATATAAATGACACTCGAGAGAAAATTAAACTCAGAATAAATATGGGAAATGCCTGCTATTATTCAGTTGAGAAGATTTTGTAATCCAGTCTACTTTAAAAAAAAAACTGAAAGTTAGAATTTATAAAACAGTTATATTACTGGTGTTCTATATGGTTGTGAAACTTGGACTCTCACTTTGAAAGAGAAACAGAGGTTAAGGGTGTATGAGAAGAAGATGCTTAGGAAAATATTTGAGGCTAAGAGGGATGAAGTTACAGGAGAATGGAGAAAGTTACACAACACAGAACTACACGCCTTGTATTCTTCAGCTAACATAGTTGGAAATATTAAATCTAGACATTTGAGATGCACAAGGCATGCAGCACATATTGGTGAATTCAGAAATCCATATAGAGTGTTTGTTGTAAGACCTGAGGGAAAAAGATCTTTGGGGAGGCCGAGATATAGATGGGAGGATAATATTAAAATGGATTTGAGGGAGGTGGGATATGATGCTAGGGACTGAATTAATCTTGCTCATGACAGGAACCATTGGCGGGCTTATGTGAGGATGGCAATGAACCTCCAGGTTCTCTAAGAGCCGCTTGTAAGTAACATGTAATCAACAGTTTTATACATTTTTTTCAAAATAAATTAATTTAGAACATAGGCTACCTGATTTACATACTAATTGTATGATGTGACAAGACAAGTACTGTAATGTCGTCGCATATTATATTGTGAGACACCGTTACTAATCTTAAAACACATTAAAACTGTAACATTCTTCCCATCCATTGCTAAATCTATGTTTTCTAAGACTATTTTCATGCTTGGAAGACATTGTGAAAATGTTTGAACACTCTGAATAACACACTGATGAAGTCAGTCCACCGCTGCTCTCCCTTTACATAAGAACATTGAACATGTACAGACGGGGATGGGTGAGATAGAGTGCACTCAGTACATTATATCTTGGATTCAGTTCCGTAAATTTAGGGACATACTCTCGAGAAGAATTTTGGAGAATACTGGATTGTACAATGACATGTGAAGGTGTATAAGGAAAACTGTTTTACCCAATTACCTCTAAGCACTGTTGCCCAGTTAGCTGGAGCGCTACATGCCACTGTGAAGACGTGTTTTTGTTTAACATTTCCACCCACCTAATCCTCTACTGATAAACACATAAGAAAAATACGTTTCAAAACAGCTTTGTTTATAGAATCTGAGGATTACATTCTTAATCGAGGTGATTAAACATTCAACTGGACTGTACTGTCAGCAAAATTTAAATTAAAATTTCATGTCTATTCACACCAAATTAGGAGTTAGAAATTAAAGATATTTCTGAAACAAAATTACAGAATTGAAATTTTTGGGGACATCAATCATTAGTTATTTTGCAAAACTTCTGGTTGTTGATTTGTCAGGAATTAATTCATGTATTTATTTCTTACATTGTCCGAAAATAATCTTGGTCTATATATTGGCAAGGCACAGGTCCGATGATCATATCAGATGCAACTTTTAAATTAGTGACAGTTGTTAGTTACGTAGTGTATATTTTATTGGTTATTACTTTAAGCATTGTTGCTTATAAAATTAAATAGATAAGCAAGTTGTACTGCCACTGTGATGTATCTATAGAACTGACAATCAGCATCAGGTGCAGCACTTGCCCGTTTAAGTAAGAGTAATACATATGGTGTGCTAAAAGGATTGTGGGTTAGCTTTCTGTTACACCTTTCTGTGACTCGTTCTTTCTTCTCTCCTATTCTTCTTTCTCACTTCTATTCTTTTCTTCTTTTTTCTCTTCATTTTACTTTCTTCCTCCCCCCCCCCCCCTTTTGACCCGATCACCCACTCACATTAAGTTTGAAAACTGCTGGATGATGTCTGCAAAACATGAAGAGAACCGTTTCCAATGTTATGCTGTTTACATCTTGAAAATAATTACATTGTAGTATTATAGTTATTGCTTGAAAGATATAGATTTGCTATACTGCCAGTTGCAGTAAGTATGTGTGTCGTTGTACTGTAAATGGTACATTTTTCATATTTATTTTATGATTACTGTAACTCAAACACAGGAGTAATACAAGATGATTTTGTTTTATGACCAAAAAGAGATATGAAAACATGTAATTATGGCCAGCTGAAAGATATTTTTAGCCCATTCTTGTAGAGCACAACATATACTGTTTTCGCTGTAAGAAAAATCCTAATGTAAACATAAGCACGTTGCTGTCATACTCGTGATTGGCTCCCAGTCGAAACACTCACATGACGCAGGAAAATATAGTTCGTATTTGGAAACCACAATCTTGTATTATTTGAAAATAAAAAATTGAATTCTAGTTGTTAAACATGATGAAACATTTAATTTCACTCATGTGTAAAATGCTATGTAAAAGAAAAGCTACTTTTATATTTTGTTATGTACTATGAACGCGGATGAATACCAATAGTAATACCGAGGTAGTCTGTTCTTGTAACAAGCTGGCATCACTTGAGCTCGTAGTTGTTCACGTAAGCACGTGGTACTGAAGTATGGCTTCTGTATCCTCAACTGTCCATTGTGAAGACATAAGATTTAAAAATGATTTAATTGCAGTAATTATAAAGTAAATGTTTCCTAAGCAAACAAATGCATAGTAGTGAGGTTAGGCCTACTTGATGAGAACGGTAATTGTTTAACATGAAACAGAATTTACAACAGGAGGCGGGAACACGTACTAAGAATCTATGGCGCCAAACAGTGGCCAGTGAAGCCTCACTTCAGTCACGTGCTATTGTTTACATTAGGATTTTTCTTACAGTGAAAAGATTATAGACTAGTCAGTGTGGGATCGAAATTTAGCTGTTCGAAATACTAGTCCTGAAAATAACTTGTATTTGTCGATGTTGGAGACTCCATCCTATGATGACAAACAGTTTTCTGTTGCAGCTGAGTCTACAGATCCCATCAAATATGTCCGTCATGGCTGGAGCCAAGATCCAGGAGGAAATGAATAACATCCCCCTGGCTGATGACGATCCTCAGGGTGAGTACAGCAATATAAACACAGTATGTGAGTAAGTAAATTAGAATCTTTTATCTGAATGAACAAAATATTGAAGAGACCCAATGCTACCTAAGGAACAACGCA
The DNA here is from genome assembly GCF_040183065.1 of Periplaneta americana. Taxonomy (NCBI): domain Eukaryota; kingdom Metazoa; phylum Arthropoda; class Insecta; order Blattodea; family Blattidae; genus Periplaneta; species Periplaneta americana. The sequence continues at coordinate 111,497,170 of NC_091119.1, forward strand.
GAGTCTAGGAACAGGTGGTTTTAAAAGCTGAATATATCGTAAATCTGATTTATTATGAAAATCTTATTTATGTAATACAAAGGGCTTTCAATAAACACCAACGCAACACTTTTTTTTTTCTTTCAACTTCTGTTGAAAAACAATAATTACGTTTTATGTAGATCATCTTTCAACCTTCCTGTGCTACCTCATGTAGTTTCATTATGTTCCATTATGTGGCAGCCAGTATAGTTAATTTTCAGAAATGAGTATGTGAGTGAGGTGCATGCAAAACCGAGAGTACGTAGTGATTGAATTTCTTTTGACTGGAAATGAGACCATCATTCACAGGCATTTCAAAAATATCTATGGAGTTATGGTACTGGATAAAAGCACCATGAGTCATTGGATCTGTTATCATCAGAAGCAGGGCGAGGCAATTTATTTGATCTCCATGATGCAGCTGGCTGCACACAACAGTAACACCTGCAGATGGAATGTGCCAATAGTCTTATTCAGAGCAATTGATAATTACAACCATAGAACTCGCTGTACAATTTGATGTCTCCACGAGCAGTGTCAACACAATTATCCACAAGCTGGGATATTCCAAAATTGTACCAGATGGGTCCCTCGAAGCCTGAGGACCATAGAGGACAAAGAAGAATCATCTATTTAACGCAGTTTGCTCATTATGAGGCTGATGGTGACGATTTCTTATCCAACATTGTCACAGAGGATGAAATATGCATTCATCATTTCGAACCTGAGACAGACAATCCATGGAGTGGCATTACATAAATTGTTCCCAGAAGAAAGAGTTCAAGACGGTATCCTTACTTGGCAATGTCATGTCCACAGCCTTCTGGGACTCTGAAGGAGTAATTCTGATTAACAAATTGGCTTGTGGTGAAATTATCAAATCAGAAGTTTGTCACCACTCTTAGGAAGCTGAAGACATATTTTTGCACGCTTGTCCCCACAAAGATGTAAAAAAAATTATTCCACCATCACAATGCATGACCACACACAAGCAAGCACACCTTAGAGGAAATCACGAAACTTGATGAACTGATGTTTTGTAGGTAGCTATCATTTCTTTTTAAAAAAATGGAATCATATGCACGACAGCCCATGCAGAACAGTCAGCTATTGGCTTCACGTCCACATGTCACAACAGAGATGAACATCAACCAGTATGATGGTAACATGTGGTCAGCACCACACAGTGATTCCCCCAACTGTTACACCTGGCTTACGAAGCTGGATTTTGCCACTCACTGTAGCTACCCAAATTCATAATGATGCTTCATGTGCACCAGTTCCGTACACTGGCTGAAAGTTCATGAGAAAATCTCTCTTCACATGAAGACTCGAACTAGCTCGCATTTCGTTTGCTAGTCCAAGGTATATCTTAGATCACACAGCAATAGTGCAGGACATCATCTCTCATACAGTGTGTGATTTCTAGCGTACTTTCTCATTTTCGGGAGACATGTTTGGTAACCAGAAGACCTAGTAGTGGATCAAATCATAAGACTGTACAGATGCCTCAAACTAGCAAGCTGCCTCGTTCGCGCAGGCGCATAGAGCACTTCTCCCCTACCACTGTCCGCCTACTGCTGTGCACTGTGGACTAGAACGGTACAGCTCAATTCTAATAACAGTTGAGAAGGCTTCATAGGGAGGGTACATCTTGAATACATTGTCAAGAGGTCAACTTTTCAGATAATATGACTATATCTGGGTAACGGAGCCTAGGTGGGCCCCCTCCGTTAGCTCTACTACTTCCCCTTTCCAGGCAGCTTCCTAGTTTGAGGCATCTGTATCTCAACAGGACCATCACATCACAATTCAACCAAGAAGAACACCATTTGCTACAGCTAGACATATATAACAAGACCTTCAGAACGCCACTGACCTTTTGGTATCTGATCATACAATTAGAAATAGACTTTGGGAAGAAGGTTTGACGTCCTATAGACCGTTTGACATCCTATAGACCATTGTAATGCATAGCACTTGAACCAATCCATTGCAGATAAAGATTAGCATGGGTCAATCAGAGGATCGAAGAAGGTATGTTTTGGGAGAAATGTTCTTATTACTGACGAGTCCAGATACTGCTTCTTTAATGAGAACAGATGTCAGAGAGTATTAAGGTCTGCTGGTAATCTCAGTTTGCCGCAATATGTCCAACAAGTAGTTCCTCATGGTGGAGGAAGTGTTATGGTTTGGGGAGGTGTGTCCATAAGGCTGGTGAACTGAGCTTCATATAATCAATGGAGTGCTGAGAGGTCAAAGGTACGCAGAGGAGATGGTGAGGAAGTGCATTTCGAACAGACGTGATGCTGTTGGTCAAGAGAATTTTATATTTCTTTATGATAATGCATGTCCACATGAAGCTGCAGTAATCATGGAAGATCTTCAGATAAATCATCTTCCACTTCCACCTCGGTCACCAGACCTAAATGCAATTGAACATGTCTAGCATTTGCTTCAGAGGTAACTTGACAACCATCTACCACACCCAGCTACCATCAGAGAACTTGCAGAGATAATACTCATAGCATTCAATGAAATACCACAAGACCAGATTGATAATTGGATTCGAAGCATGCCAGAGAGATGTCAAGCTGTTGCAAATGTCCGAGGATCTTTACTAATGTGACAAAAAAACCTGTCAGTCTTGTTCTTATTGTAATAAATACTTAACACAGATATATCCCAACTTTTGTCCTTGGTTTTTTTTTTTTTTTTTTTTTTTTTTTGCTGTCTGGTAGTATTGTGTAACAAATACCCTAGAAAACCTTCAACTTAGTTTATTATTTAATTACATGTAAGAATAAATAACATGTAATTAAGATTTTTTATTTTGATTGCAATATCCCTATTCATCGCTGTAGAATATGCCATAAGGAAAGTTCAGGATAACAGACAGGGTTTGGAATTGAACAGGTTACATCAGCTTCTTGTCTATGCAGATGACGTGAATATGTTAGGAGAAAATCCACAAACAATTAGGGAAAACACGGAAATTTTACTTGAAGCAAGTAAAGCGATAGGTTCGGAAGTAAATCCTGAAAAGACAAAGTATATGATTATGTCTTGTGAATAGAATATTGTATGAAATGGAAACATAAAAATTGGAGATTTATCCTTCGAAGAGGTGGAAAAATTCAAATATCTTGGAGCAACAGTAACAAATATAAATGACACTCAGGAGGAAATTAAACGCAGAATAAATATGGGAAATGCCTGTTATTATTCGGTTGAGAAGCTTTTGTCATCTAGTCTGCCGTCAAAAAATCTGAAAGTTAGAATTTATAAAACAGTTATATTACCAGTTGTTCTGTATGGTTGTGAAACTTGGACTCTCACTTTGAGAGAGGAGCAGAGATTAAGGGTGTTTGAGAATAAGGTTCTTAGGAAAATATTAGGGCTAAGAGGGATGAAGTTACAGGAGAATGGAGAAAGTTACACAACTCAAAACTGCACACATTATATTCTTCACCTGACATAATCAGGAACATTAAATCCAGACATTTGAGATGGGCAGGGCATGTGGCACGTATGGGCGAATCCAGAAATGCATATAGAGTGTTAGTTGGGAGACCAGAGGGAAAAAGACCTTTGGGGAGGCCAAGACGTAGATGGGAGGATAATATTAAAATGGATTTGAGGGAGGTAGGATATGATGATAGAGACTGGATTAATCTTGCTCAGGATAGAGACCGATGACGGGCTTATGTGAGGGCGGCAATGATCCTGCGGGTTTCTTAAAAGTAAGTTGTAAGTATCCCTATTCATTTTTGAGTAGTTTATTTCGGGAGGAGCTTGAATTCTTTTATTTATTTCTGTTAATATCCTTATCTCTGCACTATACATAGACTTGAGTGTTGTCATTTGCAGTATTTATAACGTATTTTTAGGCTGTTTCACCATTTTTATTTTGCAGACACCTATCGGTATTGTTTCATGCACATTAGTTTTTCTTCTGTATCTGTATTTTAAAGAAGAAATATCGCAGCTTAATTGCTGTAGTTTGTTGACCTGTTCATTTATTTTAAAACCAGAAATATCGTAGTTTTGAGGTGTTAAGATTGTAATTTGTAGTTACTAATCATAATAAATTTATGTATGACTGTGTACAGTTAATGAAATGAACACTTGATCAAGTCGTTATGGGAGAAGAAATTTTCTCGTGTAATTTCGGTCAGTGCATGGAACTGGTGCCACCTAGCATACAGTAGTTAAGAATTTGGAGAGCTACAGTGAGTAGCAAAATATGGTTTCGCACACCAACTGTAATGTCTAGGGAAACTACACATTACTGCCATAACAGGTTGGATGATTATTTAACTCTGCTGTGGCATGTGGACATCATGTCAGCAATTAGCTGATTAACCTTAGCTCTTCATGGACTGTCATACCATGGATTTATAATTTTCTCCACAGAAACTGCTAATGGTATTTAGATAAAATTTTAACACTTAACGTTCTGTATGAGTTTTTAAACTTTCACAGTGACTATGATTAGAATTAGGCTTTTGGTTAATTCACCGTGTCCTGGAACTTGACATTTCCAATGTTTCAGAACTACATACAGATTGCATCATCAAGGTAAGACCAGAGAAGTCGCCTATATAATGTTCTAGTTATAAAATTGGGCATTTAAAGAGTAAGTTTTTTTATGTTTGCACTTCACATTTGCATAAATATTCATTTGTTGTATTATTGATTTTAACATATTAAAGCCAGTAGTTTGCATTGTATTCTTCTGGGCTGATTTCCAGCTCATAGAGTGCACAATGGGTCATTTGTGTCAAATTGCTACAGTTGAAATATACACCCTTAAATTAGAAGAAGAAGGAGAAGAAGAAGAAGAAGATGATTTTGAAACATTCGAAGAAGAATAAGACATTCTCCTTAACCAGATGCAGATCGAGTAATTACCAAGTCTGGCCTAAATAATTTGCAGAGAAATTATTGGAAAATAGTTTTTTGTTTTAACAGAGCCATCAACACTTCACATCTATTATCAATTTAATTTTCAATTACCTCTTCGATTCTTTTTTTGACAGATGACATTGCACATTTTGTATAAGTATAACAAGTACTTATCCTAATCACAGGTTTGGATAACAGTCTTTCTCATTGCAAATCTGGCTTTCAGGTAAAGCTCTCTATGAAGCAGACTTGAATAATTTCAAAAGAAAAATTGTTCCGAGGTCGGGTACCGACCCATCACTTAGCACACGAATACTCTAAATACGTCACTGTAGATATGTTAACAGAAAACCACAATTCAAGTCCCACAGAGTTTGTGTGCACTCAAAATTGGGTTTCTGGCGCCTTGTCAGCTCACTTGAGTTGTGTGGATATAAAGGGAAAAATTGGGATGGTGTTGGGTGTAGTTCCTGGGTAGCTCAGTTTGTAGAGCATTTGATACCCGGCCCTGGAACAATTTTTACCTTGAAATTATTCAAGTCACTCTCATTGTTGGTAATTCCAGTATGATTCCTTACACATTTCATCCACATGTCTTGAGAATGAAGATAAATTTGTTTCTATGTTGACAGAAATATTACAATGGACATTTAATACAGTTACAGTAGGTTGCACTATAATTCTCAGATACATCATTCTGTAGCCTTCTTTATAGCAGAGTTCATCTTGGAGCATAGTACCTGTTAAATTGTTGTATACCTTTTGACACCCAATCTTGGTCTGTTACAGTTATTATTCAAGATGATACTGAAGCAACAGATATGTCACATGCATCTGATGCAATGATTCATGGTCGTAGTCTGGATTCCATTCCCTCTACCTTCACCAATGGCAGCAGCAGTCCAGGACCAAACAGTACGTGTACTATGTATTGATAGAGTTGTCACATATCCAAGAGTTTTACTTAACCCTTTGGTGCCAGAATTTAAACACCTTTGTGATAAGTAGCTGACCAGGATTTAACTGCCGTATTATCCCATTTTAATAGACATGTGTAACTACTAAAGCCGACTTTTATTTTTTTGTGATACATTTACTGTTGATTAAGGTCGATGTTAGGAGTCGAAAGGTTAAATGATTATTTGATTAATATTATCTAAGGAAATGTCGATATGTGTGTTAATACTAGAAAATTAAAATGTTTTGATATGAAAAGTTTACCCTGACATCACTCATGGTGCCATGGAAACAGAAGACCAGAAGTGTAAGTGGTTTATTCACACATTCCAGCTTGCTTCATTCTCTATTAATTTAATGCACCTCCAGATTTTCTACACAATAATGACGGAAATATTATGTGTGTTATAGTTTATATTGTGGCACCAGTCTGAATTGTTTTGGTTGCCTCAGGAGTGTGCGCGCACATCTAGCGAGAAGAAAGGCACGGGGAAATGGAAACTCGAACCCCTGACGCTATCGCGGTACAGAGCGAGGGGAGAAGGCTACTGTGACGGCGCAGAGCAGAGAGAGCAAGGGAAACATCTAGAAGCAGATTGCTCTCGAAAATCTACAAAACCACACGAATCAAAGATTCCAGAATATGTGGTGTAGTAATAAAAGTGAGAGTTGCTAACAGAGAATCAGTCTTGGACAGCAGGCGAGTTCGACGTGCAGTGAACCGCATTTGGGAGACTTGGGTTCGATGTGCAGTGAATCGCATGTGGGAAATCTGGATTTGATGTGCATTGGACCGCAGCTCGGGAGACCTGAGTTCGACGTGCAGTGAACTGGAGTGAGTGAGTCTGTGACTGTGACCATGTCCACCAGACTAGTGTGATGCAGTTCGGGAGACCTGAGTTTGACGTGTAGTGAACTTGAGCGGTGAGCTAGAAGAACTAGTTAAGGCAAGCAAACTGTGAACTGATAACTGACAGTTCTGTTCTGCACATAGTGCATTGCGAACATTAATTGAAATTAGGAGTACATGTTCTTCTCTATAATACACATCGTATATTGTCATTGTCTCTATGTGAAGTGCAATAACGACTATTGTGTTGCTGTGTTGAGTGGAATACCCATTGTTGTAGGTTGAATTATTAAGAATAAAAGTCACATTGTTGTCGGGTGTATGGTGGTTAAAGTAGAACAAAATTTACAGTATTATATTATAACCAATTACAGTGCATTTAGTTTTCATTTACACTTCTTTTAGTTTTAGAGTAAAATCACTTCTATACACTCTGCATAATACAACATACTTTCTGTAATAACTTTTATGTCATTCGTCTGTTTCAAAGATATTTTACCATTACAGCTTATGCCAGGTGATGAATTGGAAAATGCTACTTGTTCTGCTGCAAATGTTCAGTAAAGTTTCTTATAGAGAAAAATTTCTACATACATCCACGTAAATTTTCCAGAAATTTTATTTAAGAAATGCTGAAAGCAAGATTTTAGCAAGTTCTATGTTGTGTTCCATTAAATTAAAATTGTGAATGAATTGCATTACGCTGGCTGCAGGCATGTATTGTGTGTTCCAGGTCTTGACCCTGATATCAGTCCTGACGAGCAGGAAGAGAAAGCTCGCCTCATCTCACAGGTGCTGGAGTTGCAGAACACTTTGGATGGTATGACAGTTACTCACTAGAAAGAAGAGACTTTGAGGTTCCATATCAGATTAGCCTTTAAATATACTGTAAAGGCATTCTTTCTTTAATGTTATAGTATATTTCTCATAAACCGATTTTTGCACAAACACTGTAGGAGTTTACCATTGAACACTTCCCAAAATAAAAGTAAATGTTATAAGATGGACCATTACTTCTAGACATGTGATTATTTCCTATGCCAATTAGACAATACTGTAAGAAGTAATCTTCGAAAAAAAATTAAAAACTGTGTTTAATACTATATTTCAGTATATCCAAAGCTTTTTGGATTTTTTATTCCGAATTAAATTGACTGCTAGTATCATTTTTCTCGAACCTCGTTCAAAGAAGCAGAGATGACCATTCATGTGTGTTACTTCTAAGTGCATGATCCGTTTTAACGAAATGTGATTCATCCATTCAGCTCCTGGCTGGGAATGTGTGCATAAGCCATGTATGCGTGGCTGGCCTAGGTTGCACTATTTTCAATTGATAAATCTCTGATTGAGGTTCTGGCTACGTACACTTATTATCAGGCAGTACATCTCACTTGACACTATGTGTCAGAGGAAAAACAATATTGTTTGTATACTGTACATCTGAAATCTGATTAGTAGGGCTATGAAAAGGGAGCAGTTAAAGCTAGTGATGGTACCGAATATAGCAGGTGGAATGGGGTGAATTTCCCCTGCAACTTGATGCGAGCAGCGTACAGTCTGTACTGCTGCTTATGTCAAATTGTAGGGGAAATTCACCCCCTTCCACCTGCTGCAGCTATACTCTGTACCATCACTAGCTTTAACTGCTCATTTTTCATAGCCCTACTGATTAGTGTAGTATGTAGCTAATCAGCGATGTATGCAATGGAGGGGGGAAGGAACTGGCAACACTACCTCATTATCTCCTGGCTTAGTTGTCTCATAAGTGGTGTCTTGTTGGTATCACTTGTGAGGTTCAGACCTGTCTTCGAACAGTTAACTAAACAACAATCTGCTGCATACAGTCATGTAACTTCGATTGATAATAGCATGCACACATTTATATTTTATTTCATAATGAGTACAAATCCGTGTTATAGGAGTTGTTCAAAGTGGTGTCTGTCTGCATTCACATATTCGTGACATCTTTTGACAAAATTTTTATTTGTGTACGCACATTCTCCTTCTGTCTTCTTCAGCTAGACTCATGTCGTGGCTATGGAGTCAAGTATGAGATAGCATCCTCCATCTGTCACGGTCCTCTCAGTTCTTCTGTTCCACTACTTCTCACCACGTTTTTCCTCTTTTTTCAATGTCCTTAATTTGATCTTCCCATCTTGTTCTGTGTCTTCTAGCTTTTCCCTTTTACTTTAAGTTTTAGTGCCTTTTTTGGTAATCTCTCTTCACCCATCCTCATAACATGTCCAAATCATCTAAGTCTGTTTTTCTGTTGTTGTCCTACAATTTTGCAATTCCAAAAATATATCTTATAGCTTCATTTTTAACTCTCTCTTCGTGTTTTCTGTACTATACTTCTAATTTCATCTCTGTTGCCTGAATTCTGCTCTGATCTTTTTTTGTCATAGTCTAAGTTTTTGCTGCATATATTAAGACTGGTTTTAAGTATGAATTATACATTATTTTCTTGCACTTTTCAGATGTCTCCATTCCATAGTAAAACTTTCACTTGTTGGTAACATCTACCATTATACTGTATTCTTCTAGTAATTTCATGTTGTATCTCGTATAATTTCTGTGTTTATATTATCTTGAAGTTCTTCTGTAGTGTGAGGATTATTTCTGAAGACTATATTTTTTATGGTTCCTACAAATAATAATTGCACATGGTAAGGTCTGGGGAACGTGGGCCATAATCCTTTAGAAATAATTCTGCCATAAAAAACCTCCCTTATGAATCCTGAGCAGTACGTCCTGTGAAAAAGTCTTGTTGAAAATATGGATATTGTTTTTCACTATTTGACAATAAGCCAGAAAACAATGTATTTGTGTATGGTACCTCTTTGAATTTTCTGCATCTTCAAAAATATGAACACTATGATTCTTGAAGTTTAGTGCTATTGTTTGGTTATGATTTCTAATAAAGACACATTAATTTTTCTCTAATAGAGGAGAATTACTAGTAAAGAAATGTTACATTGTTTACGAGTATGCTCATATAGTACCTGCATCTGAGAGTAAGAACTGTAGTTTGACATTAAAAATATGTACCAGTTTGAGAATTTCTTATTGCAACACTAATTGATTGAATGTTATATGTTTCTTTTATGTATCACAAACATAGTCTGACACGATCTTAAACTTCACTTCTCTTCTAAAGGAAGTCATTCTTCAAAATTTTGTCTCAAAAATGCACTGTTCTAGGCTGGGTTTGAACCCACAATACTTGGATTCAGAGACAAATAGTAACCAATATATTCGTTGCCACAAGTGACAACGTGATCTATTATATGCTGTGTACTACTGACAGGAGAAGTACTTGAGTTGTCAAAAAGAAATATTGGATATTTCTATATCATTAGCAAGAACTAGTGATGTAGTTATCAAACCTAAGAAGAAGCGTCTGATTTTCCAGTGTGTTTAAGCAGAGGCGACCTTTACACTTGTTACATTACATACAAAATAAATCGTAATATACCGTATAAAGAATTTCCATTTGTTCACATCCATGCTTTCAACATAGGACTCCAAACATTGAAAAGGTCATCATTTGCGACAGCTGTCATAAAATACACTTACTTATTTTTATACTCATGGCAGGTACTAAACTATTCGTCATTCACCAATATCAAGCCAGTTAAATACTCCAGTTTACCGACAAGAGTCTTTGCCTGGGATGCGTCATAGGAGACTGGTCTACACTACATTCATTCTCTGGCCCAAATTTGAATGTGGGACTCGTGAATTGGATGACCCAGAAGTCCGAGAGTACCAAATAGTGCAACCTGTTCAACAAATCTCCTCTATTGTCACCTTGAACGAGGAGTTGCTTTTTCCAGCAATGAATTTGTCGCAAGCTACTGTATTTGAATTGAGCTTGAATTGTTGTCACCATTTTAGGCCTTAATAAAACAAATTATTAATATAAAAGTTATTTACTAATAAAGGAATATATAATAAACCAAGAAAATTATAAACATAAAATATATCTAGATGAAACTATATTTCTTTTCCAGCGAGGACACATATTGTAATTGGGACAATTTGCATTTGTCTTCAACAGACTTGGCTGATTGTGAAGATGGTCTTGTATCTATTGCTTTCTCATTGTCTTCGTCGAATATCTTTCCAATCAGCAGTATTCGTTCTTCAAATGAGGCATGAGGTCAGAGGACTATATTGTGTTCGAATTGCCAAACAAGTTCGGCTTTCGATTTGGTTTGCGAGAATGTATTCATTGCGAGTAGGGTGACCAGATTCACATTGATAAAAAAAGAGGACACAAAGCTCCAGAAAGGAGGACATTGTTCGAAAAAGGAAGTCAGAAAATATGTACTTAGATTTGGACTTATTATACTTTAAATTGCGTCAATATTTTTTTTTTTTACAAAATATTTACAGTACAGATTTATGCTTATAGCATAGTTAAAACTATGTTAATATCTACTTATTACAAAATAATAATTATGAAAAAAATTAATAATAATGATTTTACAATTAGCTACAAATGAAAGTCAAGAAAACTAGTATAATTATTATTAAAGAGGATAGAAAATATCTATTTAGATCAGAACATCTTTGATTTAGATTTATATTCGCACTTCAATCTCTCGATTTACTAGCTACCTCCAGCAACGACCATAACAAGGAGCAGCAAAGATGGTTATGATCATTCGTAAAGAGTATATTCCATCGATGCTGCTGCAACCCACAGGCAAATTACTTGAAAAAGGCGTCAAATCAAATAATTTCAAAATATCAGGCATACAAGTTACGAAAAGGAGGACATTTCTTTATTTTTTTTAAATCCGCCCAGACCCCGGACAGAGACCTAAAAAGGAGAACATGTCCGGACAAAAGAGGACGTCTGGTCACCCTAATTGCGAGTCACTGGCACAAATTCGATGTTCCTGGTTGTTTGAAACATTTTCTGGATGATGATACTTGGATTGACCTAACGTCTCACTATTGTAACATTTACATAGCATAATTGTATACAAAACGTGCCAAAGTGTAAGTATGATTTCAGTATAAAGTAAAAGTAAAAAATCAGATGTTTCTTTTTATATTCGATAATTACGTCAGTAGTTCTTGCTAATGATGTAGAAATATCCAATACTTCTTTCTGACAACTCGAGTATTTCCCTTGTGAGAATAACTTGCGTATAACAGCCCATCAGTGTCATTAGATTTGAAGTGCTCTTTGTAAACTGCATCTCTATGCCACATGCCAACAAATTTAAAGATTTAAGTATGTTTTGATATTTGTTTTTTTATACAGCGTGTAAAATATTAGTGTTAGTGTAAACATGGCAGAACATGGATGCAAAGAATGTATATCTGTTTTAAGCAAGAAGCAGATGTTGCCAAAGTTTAGTAATGCACAGCTTAATCTAGTAGTGACATTTTTAAGCCTGCAGGGAAGTATGAGCAGATATTATTCTCGCAGTGACACAAAGTATTTATATCTGTCTTTGAATCTCCATGCTTACCCATCTTCCATCATTCATAGTGACAATGTTGGTTACCAAGACGACCAGATTCTGTGAATGTCCAAAACTTCTTAATTTGTATTATTTTCATAGTGGTCTGCAGAGGAAAACCTATAAAAAAATCTTAGAATGTAGGCTTTCACAGCCGGCGTTGATAGGATGGGTATTTTCCGTGCTAGAAGGCCGTGGTCTGTCGGTTAACAAAGCTTGGTATCCAGCCCTCAGAAGCACACACATCAAACCCTTATCGGGGAAAGAGTTTGTAACTATGACAAACAATCAGAACACCGAAGCCACTGCACAGGGGGCCAGACTGAGTAAAAAATGGGACAAAATTGAAAAAAATGAACTTTTTTTTTTACAATACTTTTGACAGTGTATACTCATAGTAGGGATCCTGGTGAGCACTAAACTCATGATGCATCATCGATAACATGTTTTAACAGCTGTGGCTACAGCCTTGAAAGAGAGCTATTGTAACCAGACGATAGCGCACCAGTCAGTCCTAGGCCGTGCGCTTGAGACAGTGGTGTGTGTTACGTGGTCATATTCGTGAATAAAGAAATAACAATGGCTGAGAATGTTAGAACAAAGGGTAGGTTTTATTAGGAATACATGTAATTTTGAATTGGTTTATATAGAGTGTAAATATTTGTGATAACTCGGAGGAATGCAATTTAAGCTAATATATTTTAGTTTTCAATATTTAAAGAGGGTTATAAAGAGCATGTCACTCGATGTTACGAAAACTTTTGTGTCGATGGTTTAAACAGACCCTATAGATTGCAGAAAAGTCTTATTCAGCTGCAGCTACTTGCACTTTTCTGCTTAATGTGTGAAAATTCAGATACCTACGTACAGTATTATTCATTACTATTCCAGATGACCGCTATTTTTTTACACTGTGAAATCATGGAAGCCTTGCTACAAAATAATATTGATAAGACAGCTGTTCATGAGTTTGTTATTTCATAATTAGGATTATTTGAAAATTGTCGACAAGATTTTTCTCAGAACTAAAGAAAAAAAATAGTTCATTCTGCAGTAATTTGAATAAAAGATAGCAGAATTGCTACAGCATGAAAAATAAATAGGAAGAAAAATACGGCAGTTCATTGGATCAAGAATTTAAGCTGCTCCCATATAATAAATTTCATGTTGAACATGTGGCTGGATGTTCATAGTTGTATAGTCATTCTGGTCATCCAAGAAAATTGTTCTCTGAATCATCTCAGAAGACCAAGAGGAGGAAAACTGAACATAGAGAAGCTGCTGATCCTACTGCGCTTGTTCTTGCTACTCAGATAAGTCTGAAGGCTTCTGGTAAACAGAAGCAGCTAAGCTAATGGAAAATGCTGTAAGTACACCAACCCGTGCGGCAAAAATTCCAACTGCATATAATGAGCATAGTGGTTCCTGCAAAAATGTTGAAAAATATAGTGGTGATGACGTTTTAGCCCTGATAATGGATACGAAATTATCTAAGTACCCAGTAAACTTTATTGAGACTACAAGCAAAATGTAGAAATGTAGATTTATATCAGCATACAATGAAGTTCGAGAAGCAAAGCTGCATTGCTATCCATGTGATATTACTCTGACAGAAATAAGTGCAGAAGTGAAGTTACAGAGTCTGTCAAATCATACAGCCAGACGAATTTATGAAAAGGAGAAAGGAAGAAATTCAGAGTCTGTTTCCAAATGAGATGGGACTTCTTGTGGACAAACCTAAACTAGGAGAGAGTGGAACCTCAAACAACGGGAATACTCCTAGAAGATTTTTCTCAAATTCCGAATTAACATATCCATAACCGGGATAGATAAAGACTTAATTATACGTTTTGCAGTTGTTCTTCGAGTAATTTCTAGTAGAAGAGACAGTAAAATTGATTCTTTCAATCAATATGCGCTAGAAAATGCAAAATTATTCATTCAGAAGTATCCCTAGTTTAACCTCCTAGCTAGTGTACACAAAATTCTCATCCATGGGTCTCAGATTATTAACTCAGCTCTGCTTCCAATTGCACAGTTATCTGAGGAAGCTCACGAGGCTCATAATAAAGATATTAAAATAATATATCGAGAGCCCCACACAAGGAAAAGTTCTCGCAAAAACACAATGACAGATTTAGTCAACAACCTTCTCATATCTTCCGATCCTCTCATTTCAAATATCAGAAAGTCACATAAAAACACAAAACTCCCTTGTGGAAGAAAGGATTACAGCTATTGAAAGACTCTAGTGAGGAAGAAGAAGAAAGTGTCATTCATGAAGAAAATGTCAGTAATGAAAATGTAATGATGAGGACTCAGATATTGAATAAAAAAAACTATTATGTTGTGAAAGTGCTTTTAACTTAAAGAAAAAGTGAAAACTATTGAATAACTATTGATTTTATGCATCCAAGAAAACAATGGAGATATAAAATAATTTTGTCCCATTTTGAGTCGACTCTGGCCCACTGTGCACTGGTGCGGACTGCGGTGACAATGACAAGCCACAACCGTCCCACGCCTTAAATATCGACGTGCTACCAGTCTCAATGCCAATTCCTGATACACACAGCAGATCTCTCCGCACACGTGTACCACGCCACTGAAGATGTCCACCGGAGTAGTGGACGAAACGTTTGGTTGTAACATCAACAGACCATGGCCCTCTAGCCCGGAAAATACCCATCCTATAAAAAAAAGTTGGTGCTCTTTGTCATATATTTTGACAAGTTTTACTTGGTATTGCAGATCTCTCACAACGAGTTGATAGTGTGAAAGAGGAAAACCTGAAGTTGCGCTCTGAGAACCAGGTATTGGGGCAATACATCGAGAACCTGATGTCTGCTTCTAGCGTGTTTCAGTCTACCTCACCCAAGACCAAGAAGAAGTGAAGAGATTTTCTATCACCACCTTCCCTCTAGTTCCACGCAAGCACCAGGGACTGGTAGGTGACTTGTGATGCTTTTATCTCGATTATTTCTTCCCCACAGCCTCTGTGATAATAAGTTAATACAGAAGTCATCGCTTTTATGTTACATTGCCACTGCCTTAGACATTTTGCAATTCTCACTGTAAAAAAGTAAATTCCTCTCTTCTTCGTAATTGTCTTTTAACACAAGACCAAGTTCAGTGGTATATGCTTTGTTTACATTCCGTATAGTCATTACATACCAGCAATTGTTGAAATCAATTATTATCATCATGTTAAGATTACAGATGAGCATGTCAAGAGAGCAGTAATTGTTTTAATTTATGTTTGTCTATTCCATAATAAAGTTAATAATTATTTATGAATATCTTATATTTTATTGCTTAACTCATGCCTCATGAAATATATATTATGCATCCAGATAAGTTGACGTGTCTGCTGCCTCTTGGATGCATAAGGAATGTAAAATAAGAAAGATGGAATATTTATGTAGAGTAATAATAATAATAATATGTGGGACAGATAATGCACCGTATGAAAGGAACTGTACAGGCTTTCAAGTAATGCAAGGCATTCATTTGTTTTCTGCCTCAGTTTTATTATTTATAAATACTGTATATGTATTAATGATGTAACTTTGTGTTGAAAGTATGTTTCTTGCCAAAGAATGTTACTTCATGATTGTATTGTGGTGTAGAATAGTTTATTTTACACCGATTATAAGGCAGATTAATATTGTATAATAAATTGTCACACAAGCAATGTACTTCTCTCTTGTCACCTATGAACAAAGTCTCCTAATGTCCTTTCCTTCTAACGGCACTTTATGCATGGGATGGTAACAACACTAATGCTGGAATGGGAAATATATGTTTTTTTTTTTTTTTTTTTTAAATAGAATCTGTTATCCTTAATTAGAGGGGAAAGGTTCATTGTGTAATCGAAATCTCTCAGATGGTGGTGTACTTTAATTCTTACTTCTCTGAGGAATTTGGAAATGGATGTGACATTAAAGCACACATGTGTAGACAGCAGTGGCAGCTGATTAACTGAGGCAAGTGAGGCCAGGCCTTGGTCACTTGGCTTAACTGAAATCAAATTTTGTGTTTTATATAATATATTAGTCATTTGAATGAAGCATATATCGCTGTAGAAGTATTTGGAAACTTTGTGATGTATATAGACCTGTTTTGCAGTAAAATTTGTTCCTGAGGCCAGGATTGCTCGTGCTAGGTCTGGCTTCTGCATTTCGTATGTTTTCGAGGGGCTTTGAGATTGTGCTTGAAATGTTGAAGCTGAGGCACAATTCGTCTGGCCTCGTGGCCTGGTCAGCTTTCACTCCTCTCATCCATGGACCGGTCTCAAGGGTGGAATGGAGTGGGTATAGCAGTGGTGATTTATCTTCCTAGATAGTCCATAAATGACATAAAAATTCCCGCTGTTTAGCAGGCAGAGACCCACACTGTTCTCTCCCCTTACAGTATGTTTAATTTATGACTTAAGTGAGGGTGTTGTACTATTGTACTTCATAGTACAGTAGTGAGTGTGGCTCAATGTTATGTGTTTCGGGAAACTATAAACAGAAATAGATGCGAGAAATAATGATGTAATTAATCCATTGTTAGAGTGTCCTTTTTCGAGAAGAAATGATACTGAAAGAAAGGAAGTTTTAAATAAAGATATAGCTTACCTAGAAACCTACGCCATCACTGACAATTTTTCTAGCAGATAATCTTAAAACGCAAGTTTCTATTGCATCCTGATATGGGCTACATAAATGGTTAAGTAGTAATGTGGTGCAAAACAAACTTAAATAAAAATAAACCTTGTTTGTTGCTGTGAAAGGAAAAAAATAAAAAGGAAAGAAAGAAAGAAAGAAAAGTGTGTCTACTGAGAGCTTCAGCGATCTGAAAAATATTTCCAAGAGAATTTCAACATATACTTCTTCAGCTGAGCATAATATGGGTTGCTTCATTACACTCAAACAATCATTGAAACAAATTCACAGCATAACTTATTTGGTGAGTGACATTATTATTTTTCATTAATAATAATAATAATAATAATAATAATAATCATAATAATACATTATATAAACTCAGGGATATAGAAGTCATCGGATTAATGGTGGGCGCTAGAGGGACCATAACAAAACAATTTGTGTCATTCTGTCATAAATTTGGAGTCTCAATAACAACAATTAAGGAAATTTCTATTATAGCTTTGAAGGGTTCTCTGCAGATTTTACGGCGACATTTGTATTTTAATTCAAATTACAGTTGAATTTTCTCAGTCCATTTTTTTGTCTGTATTTTTATAAATTTTCATTATGTGAAATATATCTATTGCAAATTTTAGTTTCTTGTAAACAAATTTCTTTTTGACTATAATTATTTATTTAAGCAAAGGTGGCACAGTAAATAAATAATTATAGTCAAATATTAATAGCTTATCGGCATACCACAATATGAAATTGTTAAACAAATTTCTTGTAAGAAATTTTTAATGTCATTTTAAACGTTACTGTTTAACATTCTTTGTCTTTGGCAACCTCACCAAGTTGAGAAAGATTTATTTATTTATGATATTAATAATATAATAACAATACTAATTAATATCATGAATAAACATTTCCTATTGGAGGCACTTAAACTAATTATTTCATCTGGCTTCACCGAGAATTTCGGTCACCGGCTGCTACTGGTAGACACACATCTATCTGGTGTAGTTGGCTATGATTCATAAATGCTCACTTTCTGATTGTATTGTTGGCTGTATGGCGACTTTCATCCTTCATAAATTCAAAACTTCATCCCTCTTAGCCCCAAATATTTTCTTAAGAACCTTATTTTCAAACATCCTAATCTCTGTTAGATGCCTAACATTAGGAAATAGAAGAACTCCTAGAAAAATTCCCTATTGCAACCTTGTCCACCACTAGTGTCACTATGGACCAAGGTTAAAAAGTATCGCACGGTATTTTACATGTTTTTATGAAAAAAAATCTCTCCCATAGTTAGAAACCATTGGTTCAAATTATGTGAGTGTGCTGCAAAATTTTAAATTACAACTTCAGTGTGCCACATGTTGAAAAAGGTTGAAAAATGCCGGTCTAGGCATTGGACATACACGCAAAAGTATAATAATAGGACCTCACAATAATAATAATAATAATAATAATAATAATAATAGTAAAACAGTAGTAACAGAAACAACAATACGAGCAATGCTGTAGTAGATATATTGTACTGTGGAGTTGACACTTGTCTTCGGATTTTTGGTAAAAAATCTGGTAACCTTATTCGTTTTTTTTGCTTGGTTATTTAATGACGCTGTGTCAATTACGAGGTTATTTAGCGTCGATGGAATTGGAGATGGCGAGACGAGGCCGAAGATTTGCCGTAGATTACCTGACATTCGCCTTATGGTTGGGAAAAACCTCGGAAAAAACATAACCAGATAATCAGTCCAAGCGGGGATCGAACCCGCACCCGAGCGCAACTCCGGATTGGCAGGCAAGCGCCTTAGCCGACTGAGCTACACCGGTAGCACTTTATTCTTAATAATAATAATAATAGGATAAGTGTTTTGGAAAAACTGTCTAGAATATTTTTATTTTGGGGAATTTCGGCATTTCTTTCGAGTAATTTCACATTTCCTTCACCTGCCACTTTGCTGATTGTGATCTGTGCTCCGAATGTTAATGAGTGTGTCGCGATAATTACTGGCAGGATAATGATTTTTTTTCCCGCTTCTTTTGATCTTAATATTGCTATGGAAATACGTTTATAGGTAGAAAAAACCTTATTAAAATCAAGCCCCTATAGCTGAGGCTGTGCAGAAGTTTAGAGTCGGGACAAATTGGTTGCGCCTGCCACCATGATTTGGGAAAAGCACTGGCTAGCAGACATTTGTACTATGCAAAGTTGAAGTATGTTTGGTGTATATTATAAATCAGTCTGAATGGATAAATGAAACAAATCCTGTTAGCATTCAAACCGACAATGTTATGGACATAATTAAAGCTTAGTTACCATTAGTTTTATACATGAAATTAAAGAAGACTGGAACAATTTGATAACCAGAGACGTGGTAGTTATTTGATAACATGCAGAGTGAATAGAAATACAAATGCATATTGTAGCAATAGTTGAGATGAAAACAAAATTATTAGTATTTCCTATTATTAGTAAAACACTGCCAGCATAAAGCAATACAGTATATTATATTATGAACACATGTTCACTTTGATGTGAACGAGAAACGAACATTATTTATCTACTTCCATATCACATAATTATAATACACTGTCTTATAAAATAAATGTAGGCCTAATGTTTCAGTTTGAAAATATAGGTATACCGACCATTCATTAGCTTATTATCACAGTAGTAGCATGCATGAATTACTCCGTCAAATAAACCTGAACACATACAGGGTCTAAAAAAATATATGTTACAAGACTAGGTGGTAGATAGACGGGTATCATGTGATCATATTTTATTAATAAGTCCATGTTCATAAAAGCTTTGTTTGAATTGAATTTAATGGAGGGGGGCACTATGGCCCAGCACTGCGACCTGTTAAAGTCTATTGCACTAACCCTTTGGTGACGCATTCCCAAACTCACACCAGCTGACCACACTAAGGTTCTCTGTGTGCCCAGGTTTCGAGCAGGCAACCCCACTCGTTCTTAGGCCAGCCCCCTCCGTGTGTCGCCAGCCGACGTTCAGGGAATGCTACAGAATGATAACGAAATGAAGAAATGGTAACGGAATGATGAAACTGCCTAATTTGGGGAAAAACAGGAGAAGTCTGGGAAAAACCCCAACTGCGACCTTGTCCACCACAAGTGTCACTATGGATTCTTTCAATGAAAAAATCCCAGACCCGACCGGGAATCGAACCTGGGCCGCCTGCGTGACAGTCTGAAGGTCTGACCATTCAGCCACTGCAGAGTTAGTGTCTCTGAATTGTGGAGGTGGACATAGGCAGTATGGATCACAAAAGCTAGGAAAGAAGTAAAAAAGACAATTGAAATATTGTAAATAAATAGCATTTTAATCAACTACAGAAGGTGCTCCAAATGACTGCCACCAACTTCGATACATTTTGTGCATCGCCTGGTTATGTCATGTCGAACTCTTGGAAAGATTCCCGGCATATCTCGGATGACTCCAGCCGCTACTTGAATTCGTGCCACAAGATCTTGTTGTGTCTCCACGGAAGTCTCGTACACCAGGGTTTTCATATACCCCAGAAAAATAAATCTAATGTTATCAGGTCAGATGAGCAAGGGGTCCAGACTATTGGACCTCCACATCCAATCCATCTGTTGCCAAAGGTGTCAGTCAAGTGGCCACATACCTCATGATCGAAGTGTGCTGGAGAGCCATCATGCTGGAACCACATCGCACAACAGATTTCCAAAGGCAACTTGGGTAAGACTTGTCACAGAAATACTAGGTAATTGGGACCATTAAGACTCAGAGGTATGAGGCTGTGGGATATGGCGAAGGACTGCTGTGCATCACATAACACCTGATGCAGTACCACTGGTAAACAACTCTTAACTAATGAATGCAACCTCTACTGCTTGTCACGGAGTCTAATGATTTGTTTATCTACAGTCATTCCCCTGCTGTTTTGGAGGCTCTAGCACATAAACAAAGAGTCTCTGGACATGGGTGCAATTTCAATTGTCATTTTTACTTCTTTCCTAGCTTTTTTGATTCTTACTGCCTACATCCTCCTCCACATTTCAGTGATGCTTGCACGTAAACAAAGCGTTTCTGGACATGGGTTTATTAACAAAATATGATCACATGGTACCCATCTACCTACTACCGAACCTTGTATTTTTTACACTCTGTATAATGGACTTCAAGTCTACTGTACAAAACAATATCTTCCCTATTGATTCACAATTAATAAGATTGACTTCGTTAAAGTTGTCTTAAAACTGCTTTTTATGTAAACTTGCGTTCTTTTAGCTGTGTGTTGACATATGTTCTTTATGTACATATTTATGGTCAGTTTAACAAGTTTAAAAGTCTTTCTATAGGAACTCGTTTCCTAAAATATATTCCTGTGTTGTGGAAAGATTGTACAAATGTTCAACTGTTGGATCACATTATTTTTCACACGATGTAACATAGAACCCATGAGAGGTAGACCATTGTTCTCTACCAGTACCTATCCATATCTGCGCAATCGCTGTTTCATTTAAGCAGCATATTTTTATAATCTCAGATGTATAAGACAAGACTCCTAGTACTCTTTCGTCAAAATAATGAGATTTTGTTCTCTGCTGGTACCATAAATTGATTATTCAGATGTATTACAACATATTTTCCTATTAATATAATAACGAAATCAGCAATGTATACAGTCACATTCTCGGAATATTCTGTCATTGAGAATGGTGTAAGAATGAGGGAGCTGTAATTGTTGTATACAGTTGAAAGTTAAAAACAGTCATATCGCCTCTGATTCTCAAAACACTGAAGATCATTATTATTGTGAGTTCGGAGTTTAGAAAATACCACTGGGCATATTCTGAATGGACACACTCGCTTTTTGTAATATAACTTCAGTAAGTTATTTACGTATTTCCTAACGTATATAAAAAATAACAGAAGTAAATCTACTCCATGTATTCGGTTACTGGAAATGCGTTATATAAACTAATACATAAGTCTATTTATGAGCAATATAAAGCGATATCAGAAGCAATGCTTATCATAGTTACAATTTTTACATTTATTTGTATTTCTATTGTTTTATACAAGCTAGAAAATATGTAAATAAATTACTTTAGTTATATTATAAAGAAGGGAGGATGTCCGCTAAGAAGACGCCTATATATTCAGTGATATTTTCTAAATTCCGAATGCTTTATACATAGAAACACATTTATAGAAAAATTTTGTGCTCCCAAAACATGGCGTCATGCGAACCTGCGCGAGTGTGTTCAAATTTGTACAGCACACCAGCGCCAATTGTGTGTCTAGATCAGTGATCTCAACATTATATTATATTATTTTAGTATAGAGCTCAATGATCTAGATATATAACATCATCATCATCATCATCATCATCATTCTTCACGAATTAGGCCTCTGTAGACCTATTTCGGCCCCATCTAGTAGTCTTCTTAAAGGTCTTCCTGGTCGACGATGTCCTCTAGGTTTATACTACATCATAATTTTTGGGATTCTTGAATTTTCCATTCTTCTTACATGATCTAGCCAATTGAATTTGTATCTGCTGATTTTTTCTTCTACTGACTCTACTTCTAATTGTTCTAAAATTTCTTCATTCCTTTTTCGGTCTAAAAGAGTATATCCTGCTGTCCTCCTGAAAAATTTCATTTCTGTTGCTTTGATTCTGTTCATGTCTTTTTTCTTTAATGTCCAAATCTCGCTTCCGTATAAAAGGGAGGGTAATGCTAATGTGTTATATATTTTTATTCTTGTAGATTTTTGTACTAATTTAGCTTTTAATGTAGTGTTTATTATTCCTAGAATTTGTGTAAATTTGGTAATTTTCTTGTTCACATCTTTTTCATTTTGATAAGATATTTCACAACCCAGATAATTGAACTTTTGATTTTTGTGCTGAAATTTCCATCCCAAAATCTTTTAATATTTTATTTAATGTATACATTGTTGCTTACGAGATTACACAAGCTGGCGCATAGAGCTTGAAAAACGAGTCTGAAGTGGTTCCCTCGTAATGCCAATTCCGCCGCTCGGAGCGCTGTTCTGCCCTATATATTCATAGCAGAACACTTAAAAGACATTGACATTTGGGACATTTAAAGGACTCACAATTGCTTATTAAATGCTTCGTACAATATTTTATGGACAATAGACGTAATTTGCAAACTTCTACTCCTCAATTATATTACAATAAAAGGCTGTCATTCTTGATATTAAAACATATTACATATAAACTGAGGGACTGTCTGCTCTGTACTTCAGTTCATACACCAAACATTTCCGGAAATAAATTAACTTGACATCTTACATATACGCACTATAGCCTACCCTTTTCACCTAATATTATTAATATTGTTATTAATTAAGACATTGCAACTAATTAAGGTACTGCATTATCTTTAATTTCCTTGAATTCATAATTAAGCATTTGCAAGAAGGCGTAACTTTTCCCTCTCTTTTAAAAAAATACGAACGTCACAATAATTGAGAAGTATAATTATTACGCGATTTTTTCTTGCAGTGGTGAAAACATTTCTATAGGCCTACTGATTAATCTATTGAGCATAGTAATAGTAAACGCTGTAGTATTCTTTTCTGAAGCCAAGATTTTCGCAAGAACTGAAGTGCGACACATGTAAAGATGAGGAAATGTCCCTCTTTCTTTTGGGAAAACTTGTGAAGCCACTACTGGACAATATTGCCAAAGATATTTCCAGTAAATACGAAGTGATTAGGAAATTTAATCAGAAGCCCCTAAATAGAAAAGTGCTGAAAGTGCAATAAACTGGGCCATTTCTTAATTACATATAGAACACTGGAACTGACTATCTACAAGGACCCTCGTGTTATAAATATTATGATTATTTCAGATTGTGATACAGTTATAAGCGCACATTCCTAAAATTTAAAAGTAACAATGAGGATGCCCTATGATATAGGAAAGTTTTAAACGTGTACATTTAACTTTTTTATGAATGATTTCCTGATCAAGATTTTCATTAACTATGTGCCAAACTTTTGAAGTGAAGAGTGCAGTAAGAAACTGTTGGACATCTGATCAGTATTTTAATCATGTGCTGGTTACAGTACATTAGATGTCTTCTTGAATATACCTGATGAGGTATGTATATGAAGTTTGTATCGTCAGTATTCAAGTAGCCTACTTGTGTATGTAATTTTTATTATCTGTACAGTAAAAATTTAGCTTACGTGATAGTATAAAGTAATCTCTCACGAAATAACAAGGAAGAGAAAGGTGCTTAAATTTAAATATTGAAAACAGGGTGATAAGAAGAAAATAATTTTTACTTCCTTTCAATTATTAATGAAACCTGGCCACTCACCATTCGCAGTTGATTTCTATGGTTACAGGTCTATTCTTCATATTCTGTAGCTTTCAAATAATTTCTAAAATAAATATTACGCCTACTTAGCTCTTGTAAAACGAAATTTTCACTTTCACTTTCAACGGAACACTCACTTATATTCAGTTCTTGTATCTTGCAGTAAATGATCCATTTGTGATCATCTTTCCAATATAACCTCCCATTGAAACGACCACTTAAAATCATGAGCTAGAATTTATTATTTTAAAAACATTTCCACGTACATACTGTTATAATTGTTATGAACCACAATACAAAAGACAACACTGTGAAATTGGATTAATTTACCAAGATAAACATCAATACCGGTAGTATAAAATCACATACAGGCCTAGGCTATATTATTTCATTACTTTATGGTCTTAATTAGAAGAATTAATTTTGAAGAATTTACAAATATGCTCAAATAATTTATGACACCTCTTATAGAAATGTAAAAATATATATGTACATTTTGAAACAATGGGTATAGCACCACTTGAAAATGTTGAGCACTTTAACAGTAACTTGTAAATTGTTCCATCACGTTGTCTATAGTGTTCATTTAATGTAGCACTTTTAGAATGAACGTGGTTCACATACATAAGAAGAAATGACAATGGAATGAGTCGAAGACATACAGTTTTCTTTAATTTTTAGCAAATGAAGGAGTTGAATATATACTGTTACTTCATATCTTAACATAAGTAGAGTTGCCACCATAGATGTAACACCTCCGTAACACCTGAAATGAATATAAAATAAATTAATATATTGGTAATGATACAAGAATAAAAAGAAATTAGGCTAGACATAACCTCACAAAATTACAAACACATGCTAAAACAAAAAAAAAAAAAAAAAACACAAAAAAAAAACTTCACGTATCCGTATATAATAAAACTAGATATTCTACTAGATATAATTTGATTCACACGATAACCACTCAGCCTATTTCGCAGCAGCCATTAGTTGCCAGTTTGAGGTGCATTACCTAATCTCATACTAACCTTGTTAAGTTCTCTTACCTAATTCACTGATAATTACGTAACAATACACAGGTCTAAAATACAGACAAATACGCATTAATTACCTAATAAGTACAGCATGAAAATAATTCATTACTTTTGTCGGTATTTTCTAAAAGAGAAAGGGAAAACAGTAACAACATTATCTTCAATGTTTACATCACGTCGTTCACATTTTCATTAGGCCTATATCAGTAATGCTTGGTAAGTGAAACAATGCATGAAATTATTTTACATTTCGGGTCACATCATTCGAGAATCGGAAAATGCAATTCGCCACTTTTAACATAGCATTGCTTGTTATATGAGAGAACTTTGACATTTACCTTAACCTATAAATATACGACCTGTTGGTACAGAGTTCTTCACATAGCAAAACACAGACAATTTTCGAATATAACTTAGCTGAACAAACTTCAAATAACACTGTAATATGCTTGGCATATTTGTAATATTCGTACTCAATGAGTAATGCACAATTAATCGAACTATTTTCACGATGCACAATGCTTTGTAATGGTACTATTCATCATTTCATAGGGCAGAGAGGCGAACCTAGCGGCAGAAATTGTCATGACTCACAGAGACCTACTCTCGATCGTGCTATGCGCCAGCTTGTGTAATCACGTAAGCAACGGTATACATATAACAACGTCTGGGTTAAAATGAAATGTTTGAACTTTTTTGGCTGGAACTTTTAGTTTGCTGCGTTGGCTACAATGGATACTTGGACTGCTTTGCAGTGTAGCCACTATAGCCATTTTGTAGCTAAATCGCGATTTTTAGCTGTTTTCGGCGACAATTTCTTATATGTTTTCTTTTGCTTAAATTGTAATTTAGCAACTTTCTCAACACCCTCTAGCGACAAAAATAATACTTTATCTTTTGATAATCCTTGATCATACTAGTATATAGTTATGTATGATCAGACTCTAGGTGATAATGTTGATGATAAGGAATCTAGCGATTTTTCGAACACTTCAGTTGGCTATGCTGACTGTTTGTATATCACATGAACAGATTAGCACAAACGAGCGCAAAGAATTTCAAAATACATGACCGCAAAAAATGTAAAGAAAGAAGTGGAATAATGTCTATTACATTTGTGTTACCGTAAATTTTTGACATTAAGTGATTTAAATTCTTTACTGTTGCATCATAATGATTGAAGTTGATCCTTATTCCTCATATTAGATTCACTTATTTTGTTGCGTGATATGTTTATAACCTCAATGCATAAATTGTGTGTATAAAATGGAAGTGGTAAATGCTGTAGATAAATTGAATTTAGAGTCACTGGATTCTGATTATGTTGAATCTGTGTGGGCTCAGGAATTTATGGGCGATGTTTTATTGCAAGACTACTGCGAAGAGTATTACCAGGAAAATGGTGTTAAGATTCTCAATAGAATTATTATTGCAGTTGACAAGTGGCAAAATTATGATTTTACTGTACCATCGGATTCTAAATGTAGGCTTAATGAAGAAGAGGAAGGTAGATCTTGGAAACAATTGATTGATTTGAATTTGAATTACAAGGCGTTACTTTCTCTTATATGGCATTTCATAAATGATGGAGAAAAAAACAAATGTGAAAAAGTTTCTAGGACTCTTGCTACGAAAGCATCATGTTTGTATATCAAACTTATAACAGTGTCTGGAAGCCGAGTGTATAATGCTTTTCATCCGTTTTTATGTTTCAAATGTATGAGTGTATTGAAATTTGCAAGTATGCTTACTCCGAAACGAAAGAAATCTAGGAAGAATAATCTAGACTCATCAGATGATTGGAACAATGTACAGTTGAGCTCACATGAAGCTTTGTTTCTCGCAGAAGAATTATATTTATTATTGGGGTCACTGAAATTATTTTTGTTGAAATTTTCATTAGAGTCTCAAGAAGAATTGCTAGAGGAAATTATTGAAAGATTGATAGAAACCACAAGATTGGAAGTGACCACACCTCTATTGACACTTCCTGTGACGAGTAGATCAGAGATTGCAGCAGTCACATCTCTTGCGTTAAGATGTTACGATGCTTTGGAGTGTTTGTGTTCTCCATTAAACGGCGAAGTAGAAGACATAGTAATTATGATGCTGAAACATCTCCTACCGAGTTTTCTTCTGTCTGACCATGACCTCTCGTTTCGCGAACAGTGTATGATCAAAGAGCATTCGTTGCATTTCGTAAAGTTCATGTTTTCCAAGCTGGGTCCGATCATGTATAGAGGTCTCACGATATTGGTCCATCATGTTTTCACACGGATAGGCGAGAAGGCTGAGGTTCGGCAGAAAGGGAAGGAGACCATTGTGAGTATCATGGGCGTTTTGCCCTATCAGCAGTACAGGGATCTGGTGAAATGGATGTGCGACTGTGCCCACAGTGACAGGCCATCATACCGACTCCTCGCGCTTGAGGTGATATCCCAGCTCCTGCACGAAAATCCTCAGTTTCCATCTTCTGTCGTCAATCGGGACTCTGTGGGGGATCCAAGATGTTCTGCAAATGGTGAACCAGGCAGGTGGAAAAATATTTCATTAGACTGTCTTATGAAATCATGGCTTAGATTTCCATTGTAGTCTGAGATTTTTTAAATATTATAAACCAACAATGCATGCTGTCTGTTACCGGTAGATCTACATTATGGAATAAGTATGTCAAATCAATACCTTTTTTATTTTACGACGCTTTATCAACTGCTACATGGTTATCTAGCGTCTGATTGAGATGAAGATGATATTGCCAGTAAATCCACGGTCCAGCACCCAAAGCTACCCAACATTTACTCTTAATGATTTGAGGGAAAACCCCGGAAAAAAATCCTCAACCAGGTAGGTAACTTGACCCAAACAGAATTTGAACCTGGGCCCACTCTTTACATGGTCAGACGTGTTAACCATTAGACCTACTCCACAGCAGTGAACATCAACACTCTTAGCCTATGCGTAATTTTCAACCAGATCTTAATTCAATTCCAGTGAAGTTTGGTGAACATATTACTTTATGTAAGAAATGAACATGTACAAAATAATAGAGTTCTACATGTAAGAGTTTTTGAGTTACTTAATGCTTGGAAAAGAAAAAAAAAGTGAAATTTAAACGTACTTTTGACAAATGTCATAATTTCCAAACCAGTGAATATAGCCTACAGACATGGATGGTCTTACCGAAAAGCATAGCCTATAAAACTAGCTTTCTTCAATATATAAATACACGGTAATGTCACTAAAAAATACAGTGTGCTCATGAAAAATACTGTAAACATTTTCGCAAGGTTTTAAAGAAAGGTACAATTTTAAAATTTTGAAGGAAAAAAATTATTGCTCTACCAGTACATATGTTTTACATAAGCTCACCATACAAGTTTGATCTTGGAACTCACTATTTTTGGAGTTTTTATATTATAGGCCTACATTAAATATACAAGTTTCTTTGGGTCTATATGACTATAGGATATCGGTAGTATGTTTCTGAGAATATATGTTGGCTAGATTGGGGAATGGGGTGATGTCATAAGATTGACGTCATCGGTTAGTAGGGTTACAGTTTGTGTTTGCGGGTAAAAATATAAAGGTCGCTGTGCATTCCGGTGGGTAGGTTGGTATAAGTGTAAATTTTATTGGTGGTTGGTACTGATGAGGTTTGAATGGCGTACCGGTAAAGCATGTGTTTGGATGGTGTGTAAATCATTCTATTATTTGTTCAATTCGTGAGCAGTTGTGCTACTGGTGATTTGTTTGGCTATGGAGTGCGTTGCTGGCCCAAGAGGAGTGAAACGGAGGGCTGAACAAGGTCGACGTATATGAGAAGGTTAGAGGGTTAGTTGAGGTGATAGGCTATCTCAGTGACATGAGGTTGACTTACGTGAGAAGGTTAGTGGGTTAGTTGAGGTGATGTCTCAGTGACTTGAGGTCGACGTATGTGAGAAGGTTAGTGGGTTAGTTGAGGTGATATCTCAGTGACATGAGGTCGACGTATGTGAGAAGGTTAGAGGGTTAGTTGAGGTGATATCTCAGTGCCTTGAGATTGATGTATGTGAGAAGGTTAGAGGGTTAGTTGAGGTGATATCTCAGTGACATGAGGTCGACGTATGTGGGAAGGTTAGAGGGTTAGTTGAGGTGATATCTCAGTGACATGAGGTCGACGTATGTGAGAAGGTTAGTGGGTTAGTTGAGGTGATATCTCAGTGACATGAGGTCGAATACTGTAAATTCAATTATATAAGTGCGTTTTCTCTGCCATGTATAGTGTCGAATTGCCGAAATTTCATGTATGGGATCGTGTTGATGATATCCTATTTTGAATAAGAACGGATGGGTTGTATTCCAGAATGGGATGTTGTGAGATTGTTTTGCTGATATCCTATTTTGGATGGGCTCTGTTCCAGAATGGGCTTATCGTCAATTTGTGTGATTATTGCTTTTTAGATAATGGGATCATGTTGATGATATCCTATTTTGAATAAGAGCGGATCGGTTGTATTCCAGAATGGGATGTTGTGAAATTGTTTTGCTGATATCCTATTTTGGATAAGAGCGGATGGGCTCTGTTCCAGAATGGGATATTGTCAATTTGTGTGATTATTCTTTTTAGATAGTTTTATTTACTTGTCGTGTTAGTTTACATTGGCCATGTGACGTCACTGCGTTGTGACGTATAACTACCGCCATGTTGTAACGTCATCGTTTGTCAAACTTGACGAAAATTAAGCGATATCCTATAATAAAAGAATCCCGTTTCTTTTAATGATGATACATCTTTATTTTCTCACTTTTGCAGATTAGAGACTATAAGTTCTTCACTGTAGTCGTTTGCAAATCAATTTGCATCAATACCAACAGCCTAGATAGTCTTATATATCTGATGTCAGGTCTTGCAGGATGAGTATAAGATTGTAATGGCATGCTGTGTAACACACTTCCAATCCACCAGTTGCCCCTTTCAAAGAGAGACCATAAATTTACATACCTAGCCTAATCAAACTCATCATTAAGGACAATATTTTCTTCCTTGAATTGTTGGAACTCATTCTTTGCATTGATGGAAATGAGAACATGAAGCCTTTGAGTTCCTGGTTTGCTGAATATTTCTTGTAGAATTAGCTGTTCTACATTGTTTTGAGAGGTGAATTATAATATTCAAAGTCACATGATTTTACATTTTCTAGACTCCAGTTATACAGCTGAAGGGAAGTCATAATATGTTACTGTATGGTCTTTGTAGACTAGCTAAACGTTCCATTGTTTCATCAGAACATCACATGGGACTTTTTGGTGAAATATAACATAAAAATACCATTCAGCATATCCTACACTTCAAAATATTTTTCCTTAAACCTGCAAAGTTTCATGACTGTTCAAGAGCTGTTGGGTTATGACCTGTGTTGATTTGACATGGAATGACCCATATGAGAACATTCGTCGGTCATATAGGCAATATTTACTTTTTATATGTTGAAATTATTGTCCACAAGAAACGTGTAAATGATTGCGTTCAAGAGTGTGACTACAATGGTAATCTATTCTGAAAATTGGAATTACCCTATTTGAATTTTGTGGATTGTAGATGTGATAAAGTAAATGAGATTTTGTAGAAAATAATTAAGCCTCTTGAATGTAACTAGTATATTCATATAGACTATGTAAAGAACCACTGTTGAATAAGGCAGTGGATTTTATTGAAGTAATTCCTTTCAGTTTTTAAATTTGAATCACACATTTAGTATCTTAAATAAATTTGAAATTACCATATTGACCTAATCTGGTACGCTTTTGCATAAGAATAGCTACTGGTGTGGGAATACTGTATCCATGCTATAATCACAGCCTAACTCAGATTTTCAGTTGTAAAGAAGTCTAGGCCTACTTTGTAGAACGTGCTTAAAAAGGGGACTGTAGTCTGACCCTAGCAAATTAAAAAAAAGAGTGTGCAGTTGCTGGCCTAGTGGATAATTCTAGCATGGCACAGGATCAGCAATGAGTCAATTGTGAAGGGTTTCAAGAAGTGCTGTGTTTCTAATAACATGGATGGCAGTGGGGATGACATATTGAGAGAGGATTACCAGTCTGAAGAAGATTCTAGTTCAGAAGTGAAGTGATAGAAGGGAGGAAGAAATGAAGATGATGGGTTGTTAGAATTAAACCTAAGGAACTGGTATTCCTGCTGTCTTCCGACAGTGGATAACATTTTTGCCATCTCACAGCACTAGAGTGTGACAAGTGACCTTTTGCCTAATTAGTAAATTAGTTATGGAAATGAAGGGAATATCTTCTGAATTTCAGATCAGTTGTTCGAAATATCTCCATTACGTTCTATGCTACTCAAGTTGCAGCATGTATGAAGTTCTCTGTGAAGTCAGGAAAGCTAAATGCACTAATTACCACACAGCAATCTCGGAACTTGGTAAGAATGTCAGCAACATAAATTTAAGGTCCATCCAAGACTCAGTGCTTTTGTTTTCCTTATCAATTGTTGCATCATGCTCGCACTTAGCTGTCTGAATTCTGTTGAGGAGAGATGTTAGGTATACAGTACAGAATGAATTTTTCTCATTGAAACTTTTTTACTGAAGAACAAGCGGTATAAGTTGTGTTTATGCTAGTTTTAGCTGCACTTTTCCAGAAACTACACAATCTCAAAACATTGTACTGTTAAATTATTCAATATATGTGAACTTCATATATCGCTGAACCCTGTGTACGTAGAACATAATGGAGTACAGATGAGGAACTGCTCTGAAATTCAGATAACATTCTGTCCTTAAATCAATCATTTACTAGTTATACATAGAATCACTAGTCTCAGTAGCGCTGTGAGATGGGAGTAGTGCTGGTCTCTTGGGTTTAACTTACCCTGTAGAAGTAGAATAGGATGTTACTAAATACTGGAGTTGAAAGTTTGAAAATAGCTTTAAATTTATAAGTTTATGGTATTTTGAATCGTAAGGATTGTTTAACAGAGTTGCAACTATGTATGTAAAGTACGACTTACCAGGCTAGCACCTTTTATTTTACACTTCACGGGCTATACAACCATTTCTTTTAACATCTCACTCACAGCCTTCTTTTTTCGCCATTCATTAAATAGTGACAGTTCCTTATGATATTGATCTCGCAGTTTTCTTTGTATAGCTCTTTGGCTTGCTTATTCTGCCTCTACCAATATTTCGTTAGGAATTTCAATACAATCCGTTCCTACAAATCTCGGACAAAACCATTTTGTAGTAAACACTTTTGTTTTATTTTCCTACCAAAGTAACCGATTATGATGTTTTCCCTATCATAGTAACTGCTTAAGATGTTTTTCAATTGTTATTTTATCTACAAATTCTCAATAATTTATGTTCCAACAACATACAAAATACACTTATTAATTTATTTTCCCTTAAGATACACGATTCAAAATACTATTAAACATTGTACAATACACGACTGATATAACTCAACATACTCACATAGATAGGCCTAACTAAACTTGCTGTCACTTGTTTAGTTATAGTTTATTCTCGCATGTTAAGTTCTACATAATGGTCTTGTAATGTAAATAATATAATTATTTTCATTCTGTGATATTTTCAAAGTGTAGGTCGTATTATACACTATTGAGATATTTTTATTTTTCAATGTTGAATATCAGAAAATTTCGGGCTTTTATGGTAATATTAATGCAACAAGAAATTGTGTATAAGCTGATAAATACTACGTAATTATTATTATTATTGTTGTTGTTGTTGTTGTTGTTGTTGTTGTTGTTGTAATGGGAGATATGTGTAATTTATATTGAAATTATTCCATCCTGAAAACAGGACATTCAACAGGGAGTGAACCAGGACAGTCAACAGGGAGTGAACCAGGACAGTCAACAGGGAGTGAACCAGGACAGTCAACAGGGAGTGAACCAGGACAATCAACAGCGAGTGAACCAGGACAATCAACAGAGAGAGAATCAGAATGCTCATTTGATAATTGTTCTGGCGAGACAGAACTGTCAGCCAGGGAAGATGTTCTGTTACACAAATGCATGCTGGCTGTTATCTTCGCACGGTTTCGTGATTCGTCAGGGAGCGTGAAGGCAAAGGCATTGTCACTCATAGGGCAGTGCATGGCAAGTGACAAAATGGTAGTACGCAGCCTTATGAATGAGATATTCTTACTCAACTCACAGCAGGAAGACAGGAACGAGAAGGGGTTTCTGAAGTACAAGCAGATTGTTAGGGCTTTGAATGAGAAGACTTGTATGGACCCTTTACCGAGTGCTGGCATCATCATTAAAGAGTTGAAACGACTTGCCTGTGACAGCAAGGTGAACGTCCGCAAGACAGCTCTACAAGCTTTGGAGAGCATTGTCAAGCATAATAGAAGCTGGCTTACAGGGAGCATACTCAAGGTTGTTATTATTGTTATTAATTTACTTCATTAGCATCACTTAGACCAACCTAACCAAACCTAACTTAGCTTAATTTTCCCTACTGTTCTCTACCATTAGTAGGAGGCATATAGGCCTACTGAAATATTCAATCGTCTAATTATTGAGATCTGTGACATTAATGTTGGGTAGGCCTATGTTTTCTTTGACCAATTTAGTTTCTTCAGTCATTTACTTTGTTCATTTGTTCAAAACAGACATCAAGTAGCTGCTTTTACTTCACATTTGGATTAAACTTTCAAAGATCATTTATAGAGCTCTTCACAGTTCAAAGGAACTACAAGAACAATTCAAAATGAATTGCTGAATAGCAATAAAATTATGGAAGGAACTTAAAGAAGCTCGTTATCTTGCAATAATGGCCGACGTAACAACTGACACTGCCACAAAATCACAATTAAATTAAATTAAAATGAAATGGTTTTAGTTCTCTGTTACCTATCATCCGTTATATCAAAGATGTACCAATAGAACGGCTATGGACATTTCTCTTTATTACCACCAAAACATGATGCTGAAAGTTTGGTGCAAATTATCTTAATGGAATATAGGCCTAACAGAAATTCAGGCAGTTATTGAACTGCATAAATTAATTGTGTATGTGTGTGTGTGTCCTACAGCTCATTTCTTGCGCTGTTATGCCAAAGAATTAAATTTAATAATGCAACAAATATGTTCACAAACTAGTCAAACCTGCTCTCAAATTATTATAAATAGATTTCTCTGTATTGACCTATGAAATTTATAGATTTGTATCTGCAAGAAATGTGTTCTGTAAAAGAATATCAAGTAAATAAATACAAATAGGCCTAAAGTGTTTAATTGTGAAAAATAATAATCTACAAATTCGAAATATAAGACTTATACCAGTCTGCATTATTATCTGTTCAGCTACGTTGACATTAGCAAAAAAGCTGTAACTGATAGGAAGTTATGATACCTGATGGCAGTAGGCCCTACTGTTTTGTTTAGTGACTGTCTATGCCTAATAATTCATTATGTGTTTAGATTTGCTCTTTAGTTCGATATAGATTACATTTCCTTTTGGCGCACTTCACTTGTAAGCAAAGCACATGACATTCTCAAATCATATGAGATTTTTGGCTCTCACAGTGGCAGTGTTCAGAAGCAGACTTTTGGGTATTTCAACATCTCTAATGTTTTAGAACTGCGCGCAGGTTGCATCTTCAGTGACCAATTTCTAAATTTCCTGTAAATTGATCTGGATCACCAATTTCCAGATCAATTTACAGGAAATTTAGAAATTGGTCACTGAATAGTGACAGAAAATACTTTTCTTTACTCCAAAAGACTAGGCCTATGCAATATATTTCAGAACGTATTCACCCCCATATGATTGTTTTTTGCAGTTGCTAGGTGCAGAGCATCCCTACTTTCTATTAGAACACTGTGAGTTACGACTCATGGTCCAGTTACTGCTGTGTTGTGCAGGGCATTTCAGAAAGCCCTAAATTTGAAGGACTGTTACTACATGATCGCTGATACTTGGAATTTAGTAAAAACCTAGCCTTTAAAAAGGACCTGGAATAAACTTATTGGAAGAAAGAAACTGCACTTTCATAATACAGTAACATCTTGCTAGACTGATTTTCATTTTTGATGCAATCATTCGGATTTCTGCATATCCAGATCATTCCAATCCCCAGTTAGTCCAGATAATTGGAAATCTACTGTACTTTATTTGACCTGTTGTGCCTGTCTGCTTCAGACAGCTGTTCAACTGGACCCAATTATTTGGAGTAACCAGGTATATTGGACCCTGAAAATAAGGCCTATATATACAGTCCCAAAATATTGTGGATGTTAGATTCTAACACATGGAGGAATACCTAAAAGTTTACTTGTAATTCTCACATCAATTTTAAGTTTCTAGCAATGCCTTTAAAAAGCTTTTCAAAATCGCACAACTTTGTACCATCCAGTAATCTTGTAATCTATTTGTTTGCAGAAGGAAGTTTAAGTTTTCTATGATTTTTAAGATTGTACAGATACGGAATTAAATTTCGAGCTACTTTTGATGATGCTTACAGTGCCAGATGCACACTACTATGTTCCCTGTCTATGTAATGCTGTAACTTGACTGTCATCAGGAGATCAACACGCCACGCAGATGACAGAGTTTGTGTCTCATCAGAATAGCTCAGTTGTTTGCGTTGTCTGAGCGACATGCAGAAGATTATGGGTTCAGTCACCATGGATGGCAAATTGTTTTGTCTTAACATAATATTGTTTCGGACAACTGTGACAGATGTTTCAGTTAGTTTTTTTATGTGGAATAAATTATTTCCCAAGTCACATCGGTATTTGGCTTGACCCTGCAGAAAGAACAGTATAAAAATATATATTGGAAGATGTCTCCCTAATGAAAAAATTAAAAAAAAAAAGAGGTTAATCTTAATAAAGAAAATAAAATAAAAAACACCAGCCATCTACTTCTATCACTGCTCTGATCGACGAGACTGCAGAACAAGGGTTCTCGATCCATGGCAAGGTCTTCCCACATTTCGAGAACTTGACTCCACGGGTCACACTGATTCCAAGGGGAATTGTTTTTTTAATTTCTCGCGCCTCCTCTCTTTTAATTCTGCCCACACATTCTCTATTACCTTCAAATTTGGCGACAAAGGAGACCAGTTGACCACTTCGATCTCAAGTCTCCCAGCAAACCAGATTTGAACATCTCTCACTGTATGCATAGCAAAGTTATCCTGCTGAAACAATAATGTTCCTTCGGGATAATGTCTCGAGCGGATGAGAGGAACACGTTCTCCAAACTGTGTTGGTACTGCGCTGAATCTAAGTGGCCATATACCCTTTCTTTGACACCTGCCCCGTCTTGAGACATCCAGGCTCAGCATGCATGTTATGCTAATGCGTTCTGACCTGCTACATCAGTTCACATGTTGCGGATCATACCTCGAACCTGGCTCTCTATAAACTTTAACAGGCCCATCGTAATCAGTCTAAATGCTGGTCTCGTCAGAGAAAATAACTCTCCCCCAATTGAAATCATCATCTAGGGCAGTTACAAAAGCAAGAAGGTCTACAGCTTGTTCTAATGACATTTTCTCTTTAGTCGCTACCTGTAGCATCTAATATTATAATCTATTCTCAGATGGTTATGAACCATTGGAGAACAACCTGGAAAGCCAGGCACAGCCTGCAGTGACGAGCAGAGCAGAAAGCATCTGCAGAAACCGCTCTGTTCCCTTGTAAAAATACGCAGACGTCCAGAACCAGGACATCTGCTGACCTCCCCATGATTTCGAAAATGGCGAGCCCACACCTTAGCCATAGAACAAGGAATTCCAGTCTACAATCTGCCTTTGGGACTGAAAAACCATTTTCGATCAGAGCAATCAGCTGAAATCTCAGTTCTCTGCAGTCTGCCATGTTAATGAGACATGGCTTCACCACAAACATCGATATAGCTACTATTAATCAAAATACACATCTAATAATGATGACAACAACATGGTTTAAGAATAGTTCAATCCAGTATTATTTTACTGGTATTAGAGGAAGATATGTTTTCCCTACTAATAAACTCGCGAAATTACTCAAACTAATAACTGAAAGTCGTTCAGTAAACGAACACGGTAAGATAATCGTGATTATGACATTCGTCTCCAAGCATTCTGATAGCTCTGTGACATCGTGCTTGATTGCTAAGAACAAGGCTCTGTGTTCGGATTGTGATGTCGATTTTTTTTTTTTTAATTCATAATGTACATAGGCAAATTTAATTTACTGTCATTCTATTTTACTGCAATGTTTATAAATACCCATCTACTCTTAATATTAGATCACTTTTCATCACATCATTTCAAATGCCTTTCAGATTGTGACAAGAATCAAAGAAAAATTATATATTTCAATTGCTGACAAAACGCTGCTGTGTGGACTACCACTTTGGAGAATTGGTCACGTGCAGTGTGTTGTAAGCGAAACTTATACAATAAGGGAGCTCCAAATTTTATTACTGTATCTGTACATGGTATACTCTGTTACAGATGATGGGGTTAGGTTGTCGAGACCCTTCTGTTTCTATTCGGAAGGAGATGGTGCAGATTCTTTCTGATTTACTACAGAAGTATCCAGATGACAAAGAACTTGCACGAATTTGGGCCAAATGTGTTGTACCATTGGTTTTGGATCAAGAAGGAAAACTTCAGGAATGTGTTCTGAAAGTAAGTTCACAAAAGTTGTATTGTAGTTAGCTTTTAAAACTTGAAGTCGATGTTCGAGAAATATACAAAAAAAGGTTTAATTCATGATATTCCTTTCATGATTAGGTAAGTAAATCTGTAGTAAAATTTCTCAAGTGTTGATTTAACATTAATTGAAATCAAATTAAACTGTAATTCAATGCACAGAAAATAATATTAGCTTGTCTGAAAGTTAGGTGTATGATTTAACTAGTTGTATCATAGAATGTTTGAATATTTGGTTATTTATTTAATTAACATAATTTCTTTTTTGTATTGCTGAATTTGTCAGGGACAGAGCTGGAGGTTTTGCGTGAATATGTCTGTATTAAATTAGCAGATATAGACGAGATCTTTCGTTTGGCACCAATATCAGGGCACTAGGACATTAGAGTCACTAGATGTAGGTTTACTGCCCGAAAATTTCGCTCACGCCAAAAATTGCTCGCCATGGGCCCCACCAAGTTCATGCTCGCATCATAATAGTATACCCGATCGAAAGAGACCACATTTATTTCAGTCATGTTATTAGTCACGAAGTTATGGTGTTGGAATGAATCACCCTGCAAACATTACATCGTTACATCACAGTTTCCATCCTTTTACCCTGTATCTCAGTCTGATTTTAAAGATGTATTCACATCTTAAAATAAATATAGGTAAAAAACAATGCCCTTGAAGTTTGAGACTTTTTTTCGCGGGAAGGTAACAGGGTAATGGTGGTGTACATTAAACATGGAAGGACATTACATCTCACATGTGTTTACAACTTATGCTGAGGGCAGAGGAATGCTATTTGACTTATTGGCCTCGTGAGTTCCATTTGGATTAATGATAGACTCTTAATTTGTTCCAGGCAATGCGGCAAATGATCCTGGATAATCTGAAGGAGTACAGTCAGCAGGAGAATGATGTATGGTCTGCTCTACCCTGGCAGCTACTGGCCCACATTGTCCAGTTTAATCATCATATGTGTTTCATGAAGGCCTGCGAGGTGTGGGTCAAGGCGAAAGAAATCAGGTCTGATTTACCTTGCATGTCCAGACTATGGTATTCTGAAGATATTCAATCTTTTTAAAATTGAAACTGTCAAGATAGTTTATCTGTAATGAAATTTTATATTTATTTCATGTAAGGAGGGAATCACCTAACATGTTTTGGCGCACATATGCAAATATAAATGAATCATTTAAGAAATAAATTCACAAATAAAATTATTTCCTGGAATAATCTTTCTGTCATTGCCATAGATTATGAACTGTGATGTGAGATTTAAGACTTTCAATTGAGATTAGATTTTAGTGCGTATTATCTACAGTCTTTTGAGACTTGTAAGTGGTTCCATCTTATGGTAGAAAGAAACAGTTGACAACTGATAGTAGATATGTAGCATTTTGTAATTATTTAACATATAAGAAAATGGCATTTGTACAGGGAACGTATTTGTATTTAATGAAGTAAATATTAAAGATATTTCATCATCATATCATCGAAGACCATTTCTGCATCAGTCTGTATTGATAGATTTTTTCGTTAATCTGTATCATTAATTCTTTTTGATTTGTTTCAATCATTTCTGTTTATTGTCTTTTATTTTACTGTAAAAATCAAAACAAATATTGAGCTGCTGTCTTACGGCATCCCGCGCCGTGGCATTGCAGTCTAAGGCATCCTGCCTAGGACTCGCGTTACGGAATGCACGCTGGTTCGAGTCCTCATGGGAGAAGAAATTTTCTCATGAAATTTCGGCCAGTGTATGGGACTGGTGCCCACCCAGCATCGTGATGCACTTGGGGAGCTACAATAGGTAGCGAAATCCGGTTGCAAATGCCAGCTATAACGGCTGGGGGATCATCGTGCTAACCACACGATACCTCCATTCTGGTTGGATGATCGTCCACCTCTGCTTCGAATGTGGGCGTGAGGCCAGCAGCCGGCTGGTCGGTCTAGGCCCTTCACAGGCTATAGCGCCACGGATTATTATTATTATTATTATTATTATTGTTATTATTATTATTATTATTATTATTATTATTATTATTATTATTATTATTATTATTATGCTGTCTTACAGCATGACAATGAAATTGATGTCACAAGGCATATTGAGAGGCATATCTCTAGAACTTAATTTCAGATGATTCTGTTTAATCTTCTGTCTGTCCTAGTCGTAATCCAATTTTCAAATCCATACATAATCTTGAGACTACCAGAACTTTATAAAATTTTGAAGTCATTAAAGTTATACTAACTACAATATTTCTTCAAACTTGGTGAATGCTATTAAAGCACTATATGATGATACTCAGATTATTTTCAATCAAGGAGTTCCCCTTAATGTAAGTCAAGGGCTAAGGCAAGCATGCGAATTGTCACAAATTCTCTTCTATATGCACATAATAAAGCTGTATTAGAGTAAAAATGAAGTAATCTTAGGAGAATATTATATATACCTCAGCAGAGACAAATTTATTAATACAGTTTTAGTAGCTGATGAAGTGCTTCTTGCAGATTCAGAAAAATGCTCTACAAGAAAATGTAACAAAATTAAACAAAGTCCTGTAGGATTATAACATGAAAATGTCTACTGGGGGGAGTTGAAGGGGGAGGGGGAGTTATGGCAGTGGAGAGAAAGTACAATAGAAGAACAAAAATAATGATGACTAATAATATAATAGAGCAAATAAGCTGCCTTAGATAT
The DNA here is from genome assembly GCF_040183065.1 of Periplaneta americana. Taxonomy (NCBI): domain Eukaryota; kingdom Metazoa; phylum Arthropoda; class Insecta; order Blattodea; family Blattidae; genus Periplaneta; species Periplaneta americana. The sequence continues at coordinate 111,537,789 of NC_091119.1, forward strand.
CTGGGATGAGGCATTTATATACATAAAATGAATCGAGATATGAAATATAATATAGGTCAGTAATGCAATGAATACTTGTATTAAAACATACCTGAGAAAATCAGTGAGGAAGGATATAAAGCTATGGCTTCATAATATTGTAGCAGAACAAGCTTCATTTATGCGTCAATGAAATCTATACATTGACAGAAAGAGACGTCCAACAAATAGAAACTGCAAAAATGATCAAATGATGTTCGTGAGATCATTCTTGAGGTTGATTGTTAAGAGAGAAAGTAAGAAGTTACAACATTAAAAAGGGAATTAAATTCTGAGACAACTATTTTTGAGAAAACTAGGACCTACCAGAGGAAAAAATACAGTCATGTAAAAAGGATACCACCTAATCACCTCCAAAGGCAAGCACTGTATTGTAATCCTACTGGAAGATGAAATATAGGACGGTCAAGAAAAAAAAAAAAAAAAAATTGTTTATTTAATGATGCTTGCAACTGTCGAGGTTATATCAGCGTTGCTGGTGTGCCGGAATTTTGTCCCGGAATTTGTTCTTTTACATGCCAGTAAATCTACTGACATGAGCCTGTCGCATTTAAGCACACTTAAAAGCCATCAACCTGGGCCGGGATCGAACCCGCAACCTTTAGAGAGTACTGTTACTGACTGGGAACCCTGTGGTTGCTGGGTATTCCCAAACCTTCCACTACATTACAGTACATTGAACTGAACAAGTAAAGGAATCAACAATCTGTAATAAAATATAGATATTATAGTTTCCTAGACCTTCCCAAATTAAAGAATGAGTGCAGTATGTATTTTGTGTATAACAAAAAAAAAAAGCCTTTTGGTTAACCTGGGTTTTGTATGATCGAAGTTCGGATAAACAGAGTTCTGCTGTATTTTCTTGCAATTTTGAAAGTCGTTTTTATTGCAGGTATTATGTTACGTGTGTTTATTTTTATAGCAGTGTGTGAAATAATAAATAGTTTCAATTGGAGTGTAAGTATATAGGCTAGCAGATGGATGTCTGGACAGACACATACTTACATGTAGAACAAGAGTATTATGTGTATTATACTCTACCACAAGACATCTTTATATTCTTCATCCTATACAGTTTCAGTTGCTATAAATTGGAACTTTCTTCCCAGTGATGGTTGGACAATAACTTGATTTAGGTCAAAATTACATAAATTCTTACTTAACAGATTAATTACTGATTAATATTTGTTGCGGTACTTAATATAATGAAACTAACATCTGTTCATTCTTATTATTATCATTAATTTCTCTAAATAGAATACAAAACCTCTAATGGCAAAATTTCATTATATTAATATTCTCGTTATATAAATATATTTCATTTTTTTTTTTTTTCGTTTCATTTATTATATTCCATAGATCTTACGTTAGTAGTAAAGCTTTAAGATGTGGAACAAGTCAAAATTTTACAATATTACAATTACATTTTTACGATATTTTGGCGAGATGTAGTGAGATGAGGTGATTTATATTTTTTTCTCCCTATAACATAGTTCCAGTAAACTTATATTAAATTAATTCTCATCATTTTAACAAACTAGCTATCTCAACTTAATTATAATTCTTTACATATTGCATATAGACTGGATTGAATTAAATTAGCTCATAAATTACTACTTTATCTTATAGGTTTATCTCAATTTAAATAACATGTACTAGTCGTTAAAACTTACTGAAGAATTTTGCTGGAGAATCTTTTAAGTTTATTATAAATATTCATAATTTAAATATGTATGTAACTATTATATTGATTAAGGCTGGTTGAGTGGAAGAGAAGGCCCTATGGCCTTAACTCTGCCAGCGAAAATAAAACATTCTATTCTATGTGTGAATTTACTTGTTTTATTTAACTTATTGTTACGTACATTTTGCATGCAGGAGCACCTTGGTAAAGGAATTGTGTACCCACGTGGGTACCGAGAACAATCTGCCTGCTTGGATTGTTCTGTACTGTCTGTCGACTCATATGGATTTAAAGAAGCCGTTGTTTGCTGTTGAATACTATCGTGAGGCTGTGGCTTCAAAAGAAGTTAAGGTCTGTATATCTATGCCATAGACTCTTTCCATTGCACATTCTATATCATTAGTCTCAAAGTAATTTCACTATCTACATAGAACAGACTTAAATAGCTGACATAGTGGAGAAAAAACAACGACGACTTAAATATAGTTGATGGTTAGATTATAGTTTGCTGTTCTTCTTAGAAAGAAGATACGTACATCAACGTTTGAATGTTCAGCAAATGGTGAAAATATGGGAAGAGTAAAAGTGAATCAATCTGATTGTGAGATTATAATGTCAAAGAGAAAGAGTTGTCTTGGTAGCAGTGTACATAACTGCTCCTGCATGACTCATGACTACTTGAATCTAGTGCTGAATAATGCCACAGGAAAAATATATTAACTATGTATTTCCACTTTTTTCCTCTCATACACACAATAGGGAAGTCATTGAACTGGCTGTTTTGAATCAGCTCAGGTAGAAATAGTCTTCTTGAGTCTGTAGACTAAGGAATTTTTACTTGATACATATGAATTGCCAAATTATTTGCATTGTCTCTCTTCATTTTCTCTTCTTCTACGTGAATATATGTTTCCTATTAGCAGATTACTATATATGAATATATGTTATTTCCGGCTGTTAAATTCTAAGTGTTATGTATTATTATTTTTGGTAGGGTTCAGTATGAAAATTTTTTTACGAGACTTATGGTAATTGTATTGTTGCTTGTGGGGTCTCATGGCAATATGTATTGTTTTCTTTTTGTACACACTGATGTCAGTCTATATTGCTTCCTTCTTATAGAGTCCCATGCTAATAGTTCGTTTCTGTAACAGTTTCCAACTGTTTATAGAAACAAACCTAATATGCATTGTTTCTTATGGAAACCCGTGTTAACAAGTTTTATTTTCATCTTATAGGGTTCCTTGTGAATATGTGATAATTTTTTGCTGCCATGACCCTCAGTGAGTTCGTATTATTTTGGCAGATTTCCACGTCATTGCTGGTAATAGTACTCGAGGTCTTACTGTCCTGCTGCTCGTACTTGCCTCGCCAGATACAGCAGGACATGTTGGACGAATTCTTGGATAAACTCTGTAACTTCACTGTACAGTGCGAGCTGATCAGACTCAATGTTGAAATTGCTGTCGAGCTCACATATCATCTGTCAAATTCAAAGAAGGATGCAGCCAGGAAGGTGAAATCATGGACTGGCGAGATCTTGAAGGTAAGGTAGCTGTCAGAGTTTATGTAACAGAGAAATGTACTGATCAACCAGCTGTTTTGTTGAGCAGTAGTGTAACTACGAACAGACTTTTTGGGCCCTCTTGCAGTGAACTTTTAAGGACCTTTGTCCCAAAGTTATTTAGATTGTATCAGCTAATTCTATGCATCTGCTTTTATTTATTCATTCATTCACTCATTTAATGACTCATTTATTTACTTATTTATTTGTTGCAATCTATCATTAGTAACTCCGAAAAAAAAATGCATGGTATATCTAAATCTGGAACATTTATTGGAAAATAACTAAATTATACTTGGCTTCGTTAGAACTGAAAACTACGACATCGAAAATAAAAAAAAAAATTCTTCCTGGTTTCACATCAGTTAAATCTTTAATAATATAGCACAATGTGTGTACAGTGTTTTTGGCTGAATCGCCAGAATATTTCCTGAACACCTCTGTCTACTCCGCACATCATTGAATCCCCATCCCAATTCTGACCTCTGTAGTATTTCATGTCAAGTCTATTATTTATTGTTCTGCTTATCTAAAATGTTATTTTTCAGCCCTTTTCTCCCGTGATTATTTACACAAATAAATTAAAAAAAGAAAAGAGAAAAGTTCATTAATATTGACTTCAAATCTTCTCGAGACATTTTATTAGTAATATTTACATGACAAATAGCATTTATCTGATTTTTTTAAAATAGAAGTTCTGAGCTATATGTATTATTATTGTAAAAAAAATGGGAACTCTTTTATCTTCTTCACTAGTACATTCTTCTGTAGGTCACTGGAGATACACTGCACCAACTGATATTATATTCTTCTATGTGTATGTCCTTCTGGAATTTTTTCATAACATATTTACGCCTAACAAGCAAATGAACTTGTCCCTCAGTATAAATTAATTTTTTTGCAAGCGGGAGTATTGTTGATTAACCTGTCTAAAACTTGACACCAAAAATTATCTTCAAAATCGAGTTCGTTTTTCCATTGTTCTATTTACCCCTTTATCCTCCTCCCCTTCCATGGACCGTAGATGTAGATATGACATGAAGTGATGTCAGGAAAACTTCTATTGAATTCAACTTTAGGAAAGGGCCCCGACATGTCTGATGGTCAACTGCTTTAAGTTATCATTTAGAGTAAAATCAGTTGCACTTTGAAGAGAACAACCGCCAGGATCGCCAACAGTTCACCGTAAATGAACATGAGATGGCAGTACATTCGCTAATACAATTCAAATGGGAGTTATGACGTGACTCCTTATGTAACAACTAGATGGCAGCATAGTAAACCTGACAAAAGTTGTTACCATCAAAACCTATAACGCTGAGCAATCTGGGTATATGTGATCTAGGCTATAACTCACACCCGTTCACCATAAATCTGTCTCATTTCACTACCACTACAACTCTCAGAATTTACTGAGCTCACTGCGCTTTCACAACAACACACTGCACAACCAATATAAATCACTGGAGATTCACTATGTTTCTCTGCTTACTCACTATACTTGTAAAACCACAAAATAGTGTGCATAATATATTACCGTCCGTTAGTAAAGTCCTTAAGGCTATTTGTAAATATATTTTTGGTTATTGGTAAAGCCTTTAGTAAGTCTGAAGGTAGAGCATTCCAGTCCCTGTTAGTACGGTTGAGAAAAGAAAACTTTCCAGTGTCTGTCCTCTGTCTTCTTTCCCTCAATTTATGTGAGTGGTCGTTTCTTGAAGAGTAATTTAGCGGCTGCAATCTATTCTTTACTTCTCTCCAGGCAGGCTCACCTCTGTATGTTTTGTACATTGCGCATAATCGAAGTACCTGTAAGTACCTGTAATAAAAAATAACCTCCCTTATTCAAGGGAGATTTTCTTTTTGTGTCTATATAGAGTTTTCCATGTATTAATTAATTTATTTATTCTGTTAATAGTTGTGTGCTGGACTTCCTTATTCCTTCTCCCATCCTGCAGTGCGGAGTTCCATGGCATTGTACTCATGCTACTTCTGTTACTTTGATCATATTTTGTAAATATCATTCCTTGCATGTTACATATTTGAGCAGGTTAGTGGTAATCCTGTGTTACGTTTTGTTATAAATAAAATTAAACATTTTTTGCTGTAGATTGGAGTTTTAATTTATAATCAAATAACGTTATTATTAGTGAATTAAACATTATTATAAATATTTTGTAGGCCTATTTTCGTTATGTGCTGTATGTGTTGTATGATTGACTTAAGTTATGGGTACTTTCATTGTGTTTTTTTTTTTTTTTTTTTTTTTTTTTTTTTTTTTTTTTTCAGCAATGTGAAACGTATCTCCAGAAAGAGTTTGAACATAATGCAACAAAGGCACTGGATGGTGACCTGTTTGGGCGGCATGTGCACATGCTAGGGGAGGTGGCAATTCATAACCCACGACAAGTGAATGAGAGGACATTCGTCCTGTTGCATCAGTTCCTCTTCCTGTCGGACAGACATGGTGAGAATTGATCTCAGCTGTGTGCTGGTATTATTTTATTAAACTGATATGAAAAAAAAAATAAAGTACGATATACAAAACCCATTCCTAATCATGTCTGGTTGATTAATATTGCCCACCCCTTCACATTAAGTCATTGCCTCTTCTCAGTTGGTATAGCTTCATTTATCCCATTTTTAATTTGTGCAACTCGTACTAATATGTAGACAAGTAGTAATTGTTGCTGGACCAGAGAGATTATGCATTGACATGTTCTACTCCTTTCTATCAGAAATTTTCCCATTCATTATTGGGATGACATTTGATATCAAGTATTGAGAATGTAGTAACGATGTATTGGAAATATACTGTGTTTACTCGAATATAATACGTATCCCAATTTTTTTATCCTAAAAATCAGAAAAAGGAAAAATTCAAATATCTTGCAGCAACAGTAACAAATATAAATGATACTCAGGAATAAATGAAACGCAGAATAAATATGGGAAATGCGTGTTATTATTTGGTTGAGAAGCTTTTATCAGCCAGTCTGCTCTCAAAAAAGCTGAAAGTTAGAATTTATAAAACAATTATATTGCTGGTTCTTCTGTATGGTCGTGAAACTTGGACTCTTACTTTGAGGGAGGAACAGAGGTTAAGGGTATCTGAGAATGAGGTGCTTAGGAAAATATTTGGGGCTAAGAGGGATGAGTTAAAGGAGAATGGAGAAAGTTACACAATGCAGAACTGCATGCATTTCATTCTTCACCTGACATAATTAAAAACATTAAATCCAGACATTTGAGATTGGCAGGGCATGTAGCATGTATTGCGAATCTAGAAATGCATATAGAGTGTTAGTTGGGAGGCCGGAGGGAATAAGACCTTTGGGGAGGCCGAAACATAGATGGAAGGATAATATTAAATTGGATTTGAGGGAGGTGAGATAGGGTAGGGACTGGATTAAACTTGCTCAGAATAGGGACCGATGGCGGTCTTATGTTTGGCCAGCAATGAACCTCTGGGTTCTTTAAAAGCCATTTGTAAGTAAGTGAGCCTCTTACTAATCCATCCATTCTGTGCACAGAGGGGTGCCTGATTAGTGAGAGTGCCAGATTACTGAGAATGCATAAACATGTCATTAAATTTAATATTATATGCTGTGCCAACAACTCCACTTGGACTTCCAAATCGAAACTAGAATGTTCCACATGTGGCCGGCATATGTATACATATATAAGTATATATGTGTACAATTAATATGTATAACACATGGCACAGGTGCAAATTTCTCAAAAACGTCATTTATGTAAATAGTGAATAGTAGTGGTGCTAGTACAGATTCCTGAGGAACTCCAGACTCAAAAATACACCAAGAGGAAGGAATATTAAATATAAATGTTCAATAGTTTAACTGTAAATATTGCACAGTTACTCAGAAAATTATTGATCGCATTTGTGATATCATATTTTGTAAGTTTTGTTCAGATGTGAGGCCATTCTACACAGTAATATGTATTTATTCATTCATTTGTTACTAGACTATGCCTTGGCTTTCTGTTGTTGTTATTATTATTATTATTATTATTATTATTATTATTATTATTATTATTATTATTATTATTATTATATGGTATTTTGGAAAAATATCATGACATGACGATTTGAACTAAAATAAGTGATTTATTCTTGTATTTTAGGTGAGTTCACGTCTCCATTTGCCAAAGCACTTGCAGTGGTAACGATGGGGAAGTTATGCATTCTGAACCAGGTCTGGGCCCACCTGTCAGCAAAGCCCCTTGTCCAGCTGCTGCAGAAGACCCAGGATCTGCCCACCATTGTGAACATCATATATGTGCTCAGGGACTTGTGTGTGAGGTGGATTATTATTTATTATTATTGTTATTATTATTATTATTATTATTATTATTATTATTATTATTATTATTATTATTATTATTATTATTATTATTATACCTGCTTATGCACTGGACATGACTGCCTAGCTCAACACCTCCATCGTTTTGGTTACTACCAGACCCAAAATGTACCTTGTGTGATCTACAAGAAGATTTGTACAGGGACCACCTACTTCACTGTCCAACCTTAACTGAATTAAAAGAGTGTGATCTATACTGGGAGGCGAGGAACTTAATGAGACAATGAAGGACATTTTCTTCTCTTGTTGCATTCTATGTCTTTTTTTATTTTTTTTATTTTAGTTTAGTTTTTTTTTATATTAAAGTTGTGTTTAGGTCAAAGATGTAAATCTCAGTACCTGTCATTGGAAAATAAATAAATAATAATAATTATTATTATTACATGGTTTAAGCTCGATAATTCGGGCTAATTGGGGTGATGAATTGTCCAAATTAACGAAAATCCGGATTAACTCAAATAATCTAAAAGAGCAGTAGAAAGTGCATTGAAACTCCGTTTACAGCAACAGTTCACATCTATGATAGCTACATTTAAAATTATAGACCTAAAACACATAACATGTAAAGTAATGCAATACAGTACACTATATACGTGATAATTATGATAACGTGTCTGATGGATCTGTCTTTGCATCACTCGAAATGCTTGCTGCAGAAATTGGTTTAAAATATTTATTTATATTCTGTTGGGATTCTTTGAAATTTTCCTTCGCTAATAATTCGCGGAGGTGCCTCGAGTGGTCGTTTCTTTCTGGATTAAGCAAAGTCCGGTTTTGTTGTATCTAATTTTTCATGGATTCTCAATGACTGGGTCTTCAACCGGACATTCATTAGCAAACATGTCATATCTGGAATCTGAAGTAAATATATTGTAATCAGAAGGGTTATTGGTATTTTCTATACTTCAAACAGATTCTTTTTTGACGGTTGAATACGCTCAATAGAAGTTCCGTTCATCACATGAACAGGATTCTGGGATGTCCTTGTCTAATATAGTTCTGTCTTACTCCAAGTGTAAGCATTTAAATTATTTGGCTCTGTATGAATCTAAGGATCATATGTTGGTTGATGGTGGTGGGGCAATGCTAGAGGAAGAGAAAAGTGTAAATCTGTTACATTTATACTATTTAAGGGCGAAGACAAGTGAAATTTTGGTCATTTTCAATCAAATAAATAGCATTTTCGTTTCCTTATGAAAATAAATCAGCAATATCTTATTTATATGTTGAGCAAGTTTTAATGCTCTGCAGCGCTCGAAAGCATAAAAATTACGCAATATATAAATGGCAGCACCCTTGAATTTTAATTCCATGCAAATTTTACAAGCTGTTTTCTTACACTTTTTTTCAATACATTTCCTCAAGTTCGAAGTGTAAAGACTTACAATTTTGATTTATGGTTAACAAAATAGGGCATCGGTTTTATGTTTTTAGTGATTGATATTTCATAACTCTAATGAAATCTGTCTTCTTTAGTTAGGATTGTGTACAACAGCAGCAAGAATAGCATCCCATTCCCATTGTACTTAACTCTGGACCCCAGCATTACAGTTTATTAGTTCAGTTATAAAAGTGAGCAAAGAAATCCAGTATGTCATTTCATTCTTAGTAGCCTTGTTATTGTTTTAATTGGCTCTGGACCCCAATATTACAGGTTCAAACCCAACAGAAAGCGGAAAAATCCAAAGTATGGCTTCCTCTGGAAGGGAAGTAAAGCTGAGATTGTTATATCACACTAATTTTGCGGCATACAGTAGAATCATGTATTGTGGGTCCCTATCACGACGGCATGGTGCATCCTCAGGTTGCGGATAGAAGAGACGGACTCCAGATATGGAGAGTAGCTGCGAATATATTGAATAAGCAGTCTTGGACAGCCAATAAGGGGTGGTCCTCCAGCTTGGGGGTTGGGCGAATGGCTAACAACCCATCACCATAAAAAACAGCTTGTTACAAATCAGTACAATAAGCCTCAGAATGGGACTGATTCTCTGGCATTAAAAATTGGAGATTTATCCTTCGAAGAGGTGGAAAAATTAAATTATTTTGGAGCAACAGTAACAAATATAAATGACACTCGGGAGGAAATTAAACACAGAATAAATATGGGAAATGCCTGTTATTATTTGGTTGAGAGGTTTTTGTCATCTAGTCTGCTGTCAAAAAATCTGAAAGTTAGAATTTATAAAACAGTTATATTACCGGTTGTTCTTTATGGTTTTGAAACTTGGACTCTCACTTTGAGAGAGGAACAGAGATTAAGGGTGTTTGAGAATAAGGTTCTTAGGAAAATATTTGGGGCTAAGAGGGATGAAGTTACAGGAGAATGGAGAAAGTTACACAATGCAGAACTGCACACATTGTATTCTTCACCTGACATAATTAGGAACATTAAATCCATATATTTGAGGTGGTCAGGGCATGTAGCATGTATGGGCGAATCCAGAAATGCGTATAGAGTGTTAGTTGGTAGACCGGAGGAAAAAGACCTTTGGGAGGCTGAGCCATAGATGGGAGGATAATATTAAAATGTATTTGAGGGAGTGTGGGATATGATGATAGAGACTGGATTAATCTTGCACAGGCTAGGGACCGATGGCAGGCTTATGTGAGGGTGGCAATGAACCTGCGGGTTCCTTAAAAGCCATTTGTAAGTAAGTACTGTAGAATCCTTTACAAACTAATACCATAACAAAATTTCTCAAATAGTCATGTACCTACAGTGTTCTTCTGGCTAACACTTGGTAATTTTTAAGTCACTTATTTAATTGTGCTCTGTCAACTGCTTTATTATTTAACGCCAATGGAATTGGTGATAGCAAGATGCTATCCGATGAGATGGAACTGGAGAATTCACCATGTAATTACCTGACATTCGCCTAACAGTTGGGAAAACCTCGGAAAAAATCCAACTAGGTAATCAGCCCAAGTGGGAATCGAACCCACACTCAAGCGTGACCTCGAATCAGTAGACAAATATCTGCTGCCTGAACTGCGCCAGTGGCTCCTGTAGTAGTGTCCTGTGGTGTGTAAAAGTGAAGCCTCGGTAACATAGAGTCGTGAGTAAAAATCATGGCTCCACATATGTCTGAATTTCATATTATGTGCTAATGATTATTATCAGACCCATCTACAAAGAAGAAAGATGATTTGTTTATGCCACAGGCTATGCTTCACACCCATAGCATGCACTTTATTCCTGCAATTTTTCTTCCATAAGTTCTACTTCTCACCACATCCCTATCCCTGTTCTGCTGCAGATATGGTGCCATAATGGAGCCCCACCTACCACGGCTATGGCTGTGTCTTAAGGACATAAGTGCGGATGTACGTTTGACAGCACTGACGTGTCTGGTGGAGTTACTGCAGGGGGACTATGTCAAGCTGCGTGGTGCCATGTTCTTCCACTTGCTGACTGCACTTTGTGACAAGGATGAAGCTATCACTGAGCTCGCCAAATGCTTCCTGCGTGATTGTCTTGCTGTAACTAACAAGAACATCATGTATGAACACCTCATTGAGGCCCTGTTCCACTACAATGAGTATAAGGTGCGTAAATCTTCACTCTTCATGAATAACTTTCTTTGTCTCTTTGAGCCCCTTCACACACAGCCACTGAGTAGCTCTTCTCAAAAGCATTTCTGTTGAAAAGCATTAGTTCGAATGGTGGTATTCACACGTGCATCTCAAATGAGCTGCAGTTGTACTTACTAGTGCACTCTTGTCACCAGCAACTGAAAAGCACTGCTGCACCATCATTAGCAGATCATTGTTTTAAATAGGTGCCACATACTGAGTTGTAAACATTTCCAAGTATATGATCTGCGTGGAATTTTACATTATTGAGAGAGAGTTGTATGTGCATAATGGACGTGAATGCAGAAGATTTTACTATTAGAATAGAAAAACATCCATCAATATGGAATATGGAGTGTGAAGACTATTCTAATGAACTGGAGACGATGAAAGCATGGGAGGCAGTAATTTGCAAGTTTCCTTATAGAAATAATAATTAGTGAGCATAATTTTTCACTTGTATTTTTACCTCTGAAATTTCCTTTCATTTTGTAATAGACAACATTCTTATCAACCTAGTACATGACATAACTCTTCACAGATACACATCATGCATAATGTGGCCTGCCGAAATGGTCTGCAACTTGAAAATGGGTAATAGTCCTACCTCTATTCGGAATATGTGGAACCCGAATCACATAAGTGAAGTAGGTAGGCATTAGACACACACACATTCTTAACAATGTATTTGTTGAAACAAAAACAACGTGCAATTAAATATGCTTTATAAATAGTATGTTACAGTGTTCATAAGTATTCTTAACTAATGCTGAGTTCTTGGTAATAAAGCCATTCACTATCTTGTTCTCCAATCTGTAGCAAAAAATATAACTGTTTTAACTTATGCATCATGTTTTTATATTATGTTGGTTATATCACCTCCATAAAACCCCCAAACTGTTTGGAGGACCACACCTGCCTTTGGTTAGCAAGTCCATATGACCTAGCCAGAAGGATTGTCAGACAGCTCCACCGACTATATCTTCTCTTCATTATGTAGGGGGATGCTTGTGCACTGTTGCCAGAACCTCGTTTGTTAAAAACAGGTTGTGCCACAGGAAGATGAGGATGGAATTTGAGTAGGAGAGGTTATGGAAAGCACTTCACTATTCCTTGCAATACCAATGTTCATAAGTGACTCATATGATATTTATTGTCAACAACATCAGTATCCATTATTGTTTGCCTTCACATAAGTGAATCATATAATCAGCGATTAACAGATTAAGCAAATACTATAATTTTCTGTTACATCGCCATTGTTAATGTTTGATTAAATACCGTATATATGCGAATATTCTGCACATATTTTTTTCGAAATTTAGTGAAGAAAAACTGGAGTGTACGCATTATTTGAAATAAAGTTTGTACCACTTCGCCTCTTTTTAATTTTTTTTATTATTTTTTTATTTAATTTCTCTCCTAAAATTAGGGTGCACGGAGTATTCATGTATATACGGTATTACATATATATATATAAAACAAATATTTTAATAGCATTCAGATGTTGGACTACTTGATCTCAGATTTTTTGTAGTTGGCATGGTAGTTAACCCTTGGCATTCATAAAGTAATCTGCTAATTTTTCACGAATACTTTCCAATTTTTTTCTTCCTGTGTTGGGTTGGCAGGCAGGCAAACCGTATATAGTCAAAGTACTTCACATCTGTATCCACCCTGATCATGTATCAGGGTTAAAAGTTCGTTAATGATTGTTGTGACATTTGGAAATAAAAAAAAAACTTTCATCATTGTTCAGAAGATCATCATATAATAATTATGTGAAATAAAACTTCAGCTATTCTTCCTTCTAACAAAGGATGCACCCAAAATTAACTATTACTTTCCTTCTTTTAGTTTTCGTGTTCAGTAACATAAGTAAAAGAAAGGCATCCTCCTCAGAATACATGATAGAACTAAAAATGAAGCCACAAAATAGCGCAAGTGTTTCTCAGTGGCTCTGTAGGAAGGGGCTCTTGGAGTTTAATCAACAAATATACACTTGAAATTATTTCACTGATGGGTTTGTTTATGCCACAATAGAATCAGTATAGAGTGGAACCCCATTTATGCAGTTCAAATGGTACCAGGCATGATCTGGATTATTGATATGAGTAATTAGGATAATCCAGAAAACAGGTTAAATAACATAAATAAGACTGTCTGCATACATGTTATTGCATTTCACAATGCACCACTATTTATTAAAATACAGTACAGAACAAATTAATTATCTACATATATGTGTATATGAACAACATAATTGACGAAACTCATCAGTACAGATCGAACTGATATAATCATCTAAACTAAGGATGGAACCCCAAGCCATCTCCCGATACAACTTTTCAACTCCACACCAACAGAAAACGAGGCATGGGTTGCCCAAGGAGATGATGGAGAGACCAGTTGTGATGCCGGAATGGGTCATCAGGCCCAAGCCGTTTAGAATATGATGATGGTGATACACGTATATTGAAACTGTAATAAGTACATACAATATAAGTTTGAGTTCAGTTATGTCACTGTACAGCTGTCAGAAAAAAAGTGACCGCACTCGTGAACAGTGAATATATTCTAAATCCACTTCCGATCATGGTAATGTTACATGATGCATGTGCTTGTAGAATTGCACTTGAAGCAGTTTCAGAACTACTGTGTTTAAGCAGGAATCATTTGATATCTGCGTCTCGTTGAGCAGTGGTAGCGTGCTGGCTTAGTGATTCAAAGGTTGTGAGTTTGAACCATGTTCAAGTTCTCATTTTGTTTTGTTATCGTTCGTTAGCGATATAAATAATATTCAAGTTATCATTTGTATTCTGTTATCGTTCTTTAGTGGTATAAATAGGCTAATATTCAAGTCATTTATATTCTGTTATCGTTCTTTAGCCATATAAATAATATTCAAGTTATTATTTATATTCTGTTATTGTTCTTTAGCAATAAAAATAATATTCAAGTTAACATTTATATTCTGTTATTGTTCTTTAGTGATATAAATAATATAAATTTAATGTTAGGTTTGAAACAATACAACTGCATAATACTAGTGTTAAGTTTTTCTTCTTATATTATTACATTATACTATGCTGTAACGCAATAAAATGAAAAGGAGTGACGAGGATTTGAACCTGAGACATTGACATCAAAATTCTGACATTCTTCTGACTGAGCTACAGGAGCACAAGTAAAGAAGCATATGCGGCATAATTGGCCCAATCCACCTCCAAGATGTCCTGATTATTTGTGGAAGCTCGTTCTTCAGAATGCCTGGGATGTTATGGCTGAGAACAGTCACTATTTGAAAAGACTAGTCGATTTCATGCCAACTCAGCTGCAAAATGTGATTGAGATGGAAGGAAGATGAACTTAGTATTGAATCGTGGTTTTATGTTTTGTTTTTTGAACTTTTAATTGTTTGGATTTTCTAAGGTAGGTGCCAGTAAGTATGTTTTGTTTGTGCCACGAAAGATATTTTTCTTGAGAATAAAATCTTTCTTTTTTTCTTTCTTTCTTTCTTTCTTTCTTTCTTTCTTTCTTTCCATTTGCAGCCATAATGTCATAATAAATAATTATAAAATCATGGCATAATATATTCATGAACCTGATGTTAATTACTAAAAGAGTCATGAAGAGGCAGGAGCATTTATATTTTCTCTCTCTCTCTCTTAAAAACAAAAAAAAAAAGAACATAAAAAAGCACTAGATTGAGTTTGAACGCACAACCTCATACATACCAGGCTGGAATGCTACCACTATGCTGCAATAGTAGCATGCAGATATATAACTGTAGACATCAGGCCATGTGGTCCAACAAATGTAACATCGCCTGTCTCCAAATTGTGCTGAAGATACCTGCAGGGAACTTAGCTTCTAGAGAGTGGTCACTTTTTCTTTTGACAGCTGTACATTATTTCAGTTGTGTACCTCAGAGTTTCTTTTGTTTCCTCTTAGCATGACATTTGCTGGCTGTGCTACAATGAATACTTCAGTGCATAATACGTCATGAAAAACACATTTGCTTATGGAATGTGTCTATTTTTCTTAGACAGGCATAATAAAATAGTTAATAAATTTTACAAAATCAGTCCAGATAAACCAGAAATCCTGATTAATGAAATCTGGATGAACGGGGTTCCACTCTCTCTGAATTTTTTCGGGTATACATTTATTATATACTATTACGAAAAATATCAATGTGTGTGTATATTCACCAAATACATGATATTAGGATTCTTGGACACTAATTCATAGCTTGCTCCTGTTGCAATTCAAGTTTTATTTTTTAATGAAAATACTTCATCATTTCTATATTGAATTTTCTGAATATAATCAATATAAGAGAATGGGACACAACCCATTAGTGTAGAGTTGTCACAACTTCTTTTCTTGCAAACACTATGATGCGTAAGAGGTAGAATAATTAATTTAGGGATAGTGTGAAATGCGTATTTCTTTTTAATTTTTACAATTTTAAGTAGACTCCAAGTGAGAACCCTATTAATTTTATATTATATGGGCCTAACTCTTCAATTTGTAGTTTGATTTATTCTTTGTCATTTACTACTGCAAACTTTATAGTCGTGGTTTAAGATAATTATGCTGTGTAATCATTTCTTTTACTGTCCATAGTAAGCGTGATTGATTTTAAATTCTTGTCAACAGGGTCATGAAGTATACGGCAAATGTTCAATGGCAAAAGAAGAAAGGGAGAACTTTGTGTTGAAAGGAGAACAGTTCAGAAAAAGCAGAGAACTCATATATGCGTTCATGTTGGAGAACATGGATGATGAACATCGGATGCTCACAAGGACAGATCTTGTGCTCAAGGTTCTTGGTATGTACCATACATTCTGCAGTAACTTCAGATCGTTTTCTTTTCGTCCATCTCAAAGCAAAATAATACCTGTACTATGCAAATATTGGCAACTTGCTATAATAAATCTTCGTCTGTCATTATTGTGGATAACCAGCAAATGCAAATGTTCTCTGACCATTTGCTGATTATTTGTATGTTGCTCCAAATGGCAAAGGTTCGTTTCGTCATTCGTTTGTTATTCTTTCACTACATGTATATGCTCCTTAACGAAAACGAAGTAACAGCTCACTGTGTGCCTGTGTTGGCATAGGCGGCGCAGGTGAGAGTGGGAGAAAAAAGTCATGTGTGTTGGAACACATGCAATGTGTGATTGTTCATCAATATGGCCGCCGACTACCAAGTTTGAATACAGTAAGTGGAAAACGTCAAACGTGTAAACGGGTAATTTTAATGTATGTTTAATGGAATTGGGGCTGGGACTTCCAAAAATAGGCGTACTAAACAGTAAAAATTACTGTATTATTGTTGTTGTTGTTGTTATTATTATTATTATTATTATTATTATTATTATTATTATTATTATTATTATTATTATTATTATTATTATTATTATTATTATTATTATTATTTAACTTCAAGATTTAGGTTTTTTGACCTATTCCATTCACAGTTCTGTAAAAATATTTTATGGTATTTTGAATCGTAAAGATTGTTTAACAGAGGTGCATCTATGTAAGTAAAGTACGACCTAATGGGCTAGCACCTTTTGTTTTACACTTAACAGACTACACAATCGTTTCATTCAACATCTCACTCACTGCCTTCTTTTTTCGCCATTCATTAAATAGTGATAGCTTCTTATAATATTGATCCGCGATTTTCCTGGTATTTTGGCTTGCTTATTCTGCTTCTACCAATATTTCGTTAGGAATTTCAATGCAATCCATTTCTACAAATTAATCTCAGACAAAACCATTTCTAGTAAACACTTTTGTTTTATTTTCATACCATAGTAACCGATTATAATGTTTTCCCTATCATAGTAACTGATTAAGACGTTTCTCAAGTATTTTATCTACAAATTCTCAATAATTTATGTCCCAACAACATACAAAATACAGTTATTAATTTATTTTCTCTTAAGATATACAATTCAGAATACCATAAAATGTTATACAGTACACGACTGTTATAAGAACTTAACATGCGAGCATGGAATTTAACTAAACAAGCGACAGCGTTACATTCCTGTAACGTAAATAACTATTACCAGCATTAGTTATTCACAAGTTACAGGCGAAACAAAAGATGAGGAACATACACTTGTTCCTTAGTGTAGGAAATGTATTTCCATTTTCCTACCTGGAATTGAACCCTAATCTGCTAGATTTGTAGCTAGAAATAATATCACTTGAGCCACAGTAATGGATGATGATGATGATGATGATTTGATAATTTTATTCAATTCTGAGATTTCTCTCTAACCAAATACCTGTTGTTCCTATGGCTCCATGAAGAATTATTTCATTTTACTTCTGGCATTCCAATAAACTATAGCTAAGTTTCTTTATTTTTTATGAATACAGTTGAGTCCAGTGCAGCGTAGGAGATGGTCAGCATCCATGATGGAATTTGGATATGGCAAATGGTGCAATCACATGTTGAGTATTTTGCCATTTACACAAGGTGTGCTGCAGACATTCATTGTTGGTTGTCAGTCTAACTGCTGCCATAGCTTCCTTTCTATTCTCACCAACCAAATATTATATAAAAAAAAATACATTTTCTCTTTCACGTGAATATTCCACATATGACAGAGAAATATATTGTGTTATAGCCCGTACATGTCCATCAATTAAACATTGTTTTCTGTTTTTATTATCTACATTTTCATCTGTCATCCCGAATTTCTCCACATTATGGTCCCAACTCTTCTATTCCTTCCTCCAATCTTCAATTTCTGCACTGTCTTCAGTATTCTATGTCCTCCATCCTTTTCACGTTGTCATACCAACTCAATTTCCTTTGCTCAGTTTCATCCATTATAATCTTTTCTGCCTGCACCATTCTTCAGATCTCAGTATTTCTAATTTTTTCTCGTCTAGATTTCCGTATTTACTCGATTATAAGATATACCTTTTGGTCCACACCTGAGGAGTAAAGGTTAGCGCATCTGGCCGCGAAACCAGGTGGCCCGGGTTGGATTCCCGGTCGGGGCAAGTTACCTGGTTGAGGTTTTTTCTGGCGTTTTCCCTCAACCCAATATGAGCAAATGCTGGGTAACTTTTGGTGCTGGACCCCGGACTCATTTCACCAGCATTATCACCTTCACCTCATTCAGATGCTACATAACCTAAACTGTTGATAAAGCATTGTAAGATAACCTATTAAAAAAAATACACCTTTTGTGGTAAAATCGAAACTTATGTGCGTGTTATTTTTTAAAGAAGTGCTGCATTTCCAATGCTTTAAATGGTAGTGAAGACAGCCAGCTTTGAATAGATGACATTCAAAGAGATTTCAACTTGGACATGATGTCAGAGACATCAGATTGTGCACATGGAAGCATGGAAATGGGACAGGACAGAATGTGGTGCGTAGACAAAAATTCAACATTTTTTTTTACAGTAGACCTTATGTGTATATTTGGTATGAGTGCATGTTATAATCGAGCAAATACAGTAATAGTAGTTGTGGTGGTTGATGGAGGAAGTGGTAGCGGGTGCAGGGGCAGTAATAATAATAATAATAATAAAAATAATAATAATAATAATAATAATAATAATAATAATAATGATCATTATCATCATCATCATCATCATCATCATTATTATTAATCTGCACTTTAGCAAAGGCAAAGATTGCTTATTCTCGTTGTGAGTAGATTCTTCAGATTTCACTGGTCCCTGCTGCTTAATTTACAGATCCAATTAAATATAAATTTTCCTGTCAGAAAACCTGACAGCAATTTAATAATTTGCCAACTTGCAGATGGCGCAGCAGAGGGCAAGATAGAACTGAATAATGATGGTGAGAGTGTGGTGTTAGATGCCTTGCATGTCCTGAACAGCAAGGAGATTCGGCTGATTGCTTTGGACCAGGGTCGTGATGAGGACCCTGCTGCTGACAATGTGGAGAAGGCGACCACATTACTTATCAAGGCGAGGAACAAAGCCATTGCAGAGGTTAGTTCAGTACAGAAGAGTGTTTTTCGATGGTTAGTTTGTTAATAGTAGAAACATATCAAATGTTCAGCATTTAACACTATAGCCATATACAGGGTTTTAAAAAAAGTATCCAATATTTTAGGAGGTGGTAATATGCATCAAAACAAGAAAAAAATGTCTAATAAACATGGGTCCTACAACACATACTTTCTGAGATCTAAACACTTGTTCATAGGAAGTGCTCTATGTGACATCCATTCATGGCAATGCATTCCTCTGCCCTTCAACGTAAGGAATCACGCACTCTTTGAAATTTACCTGGTTGTTCTTGATAACCAAAAGTCTAGGAAATAAGCAGGCCAAGGTGTGGGGCCTCCCCAATCAATCCAGCATTCCTGAAATGTCAGCATCAGGTGTTCACACTCACTGCGAAAAAAATGTGCTGGTGTGCCATCATGCATGAACCACATCTGTAGTCTTTGCTGACATGGCACATACTCCAGCAAGGTAGGCAATATGTTAATAAGAAAGTCCTGAAAATGAGCCCCAGTTAATCTCTGTGATAGCATGTGTGACCCTTAATCTATGACCAAGAATGCCTGCCCATATGTTGATTGAGAATCGGTGCTGATGCCTTGTTTCTTCAACTGCATGGGGATTTTCATCAGCCCATACATGCTGATTACGAAAATTCACGACTCTGCTGAACTCTGTTCATATCCGTAACCAAACTTTTGTTTTCAGTATTCCTTGCAACTTATCATTATTCCATACCAGGAGTGTCAACTATGGTATGATTATCTGGTAGTCTGCTGTATTGTAGGGCAGAGAAATGCATTGCCATGAATGGACGTCACATTGAGCACCTCCTATGAACAAGTGTTCAGATCTCAGAAAGTATGTGTTGTAGGACCCATGTTTATTAGACATTTTTTTCTTGTTCTGATGCATACTATAACCTCCTAAAATATTGGATACTTTTTTAATACCCTGTATAATATTAATGAATTGATTCAAACTTGTGATTTCCGTTTGTTACAGAACTCGAGTTCATTGCTGTTCTTAGCCCCTTACATATTCTCTCTCTGAGTAAATCCAGTTTGAAAACCTGTAGCCCACCTCCCCTATCATCTCAGTAGTCGTGAAAAGATTTCTTATGTTTATGAAATTGTATAATGTGTCACAGTGTATGAAGAAGAACATGATCGAGTATGTTGTTCCTGTTGTCATTCATCTGAAAGCTGTGCTGCAGGAGAAGTACTCGAAGCTTGTGCCTGATCTCATGATCTTCGTCAGAGACATGATGAAGGACTACAAGAATGAGGTAAACATTTTTTTAACAAATGCGAAATATTCTGTCTTTCCCTTCACTTTATTATCTCCTTTTTATTGTGTTGTAATGAAATCAGAGAAGAACTTATGGTAACAAGTAATATGCTAACCACCTCTGTGGTGTAGGGGTCAGCATGCTGATCTCTTACGCAGAGGGCCCGGGTTCGATTCCCGATTGGGTTGAATTTTCTGGTTGAGGTTTTTTCAAGGTTTTTCCTCAACTGTAAGGCAAATGCCAGAAAATTCAGGCCATAACATCCCTGAATATCATCAGCCTCATTCATCAGCGAAATCATATTCATAACAAATCACTAATACATATACAGTCGCCATCTAGTTCACAACAATAGAACCAGTCTCAACAATAGTATACAGGCCTTCGGATTTCACCCAAAAGATAAACTCGCAATATGACCAGAGATATTAAAGTGAATATAAATAACAGCGAGAAAAAAAAAAAAAGTAATATGTTAGAAGCAGTTGTTAAATATCAGAATAAATTGTACAACCATATAAAAAGAATGTCCCCTGATAGACTACCACTGGACTCTTACTTTTATAAACCTTGAGGCAGAGGAGATGGAACAGCTGAGGAAAATATAGGAACAGCAATTTATGTTATTCTCTTTAGGTTTGGAATGAGATTTGTCCAATCCTTGATATGGAGGAAGAAGAAGTAATGAAATTTCATTATAATGAAGAAGTTTCATAGTCATTGTCATTCAAAACCTCATGTTCATTGCTGTTCAAGTGGTTTCCTTATCACTGGTTCTGAGGTTCGTGCCTCATACCCAGCAGGGTAATTGATTTTTAAGGTTGATGAAAATATTTAGCTTAGTTTCCTTCACAAGTGAAGAGAAACAGGGAGGCTTGTATAGTAGATTTATGGGATATAAAAGAACCTTGTTTTTGAATGATAGGATTCCAGTCAAAATTTACTAGCCATTTCTCGCCCAGGTCAAGATTTTGTTTTTGAGATAGCATAGTGGATACGTGTGGGTTTTTTTTATCCATCCATCATTAATTACAGTTATCATCAATGTTACTACCAGGAGCATGATTGGTATCTGAACTGAGTTTCTTGATTGAGACTGTACACTTTCTCACAGAGTATTAGTGATTTAGATATTCAGAAATTAAAAAACAGTTACTCCATATTTCAGAGTAATGCCTCGAAATGGCCATATAATCCTGTAAGTGCATCTAAAAATGTTCATTGCTACATATTGAAGTTTTTACTGAAAATTTTATAAATTTCATGTTATACTTTTTTAAGAATGTGAATTGTCTATATACATTTTTTCTTTAAACATTGTAACATTCCCCACAAATAAAATTTACACCAGTTCAAGTCCAGTAATCTGGAGGAACTTAGCTCATACAATGTTATCTTAATTGTAAAAAAAATGTAACTTAGGCCTATAGTGTTGTAGATTTATATAAAACTAGCATAAAATAAAGTTCTTTAAGTGAAACTCACTTAGCCTTTGGAAAATTGGTCCAAATGTTCTCTGGGAAATAGAAGTGCAGAAATCTTGTACTTCATATTGTGCAATGACTACTAATGCTTAATATTTATTTATTTATTTTTCCAGAAGCAGGTATATTGAAATACATCATTGACCCATAAGTAGAGATCTGTGAAATTTTTTTAGAATACTTGTTATTTTATTCGTGAAATCTTAACAATAATGTATTTTAAGTACAGTAATATTTTCATAATTTCAGGTCTTTTAATTTTTATGGCATATTTTGTTCCCCTATTTAAATGAATGCAACCATGTATCAAAATCTGTTCAAATTCTAAAAACTGAAAATATATGTTGAAAATGCTGCATATACTACTCTTAATGCTTTTAATATTTTAAGCCAAAATTATGAAACTTGTATGTATATAATTTTAAAATAGCACTGCCAAATTGACAATAACACCGAAATCTTGAAATTTTAAAACGAATTTTTCTTAAAAATAAAACCACTTTCACAGGACTCTACCCATAAGACCTTTTGCTTCCCAGTATTAGTCACACACTGAAGTTTTTGATAGAGTGGGACAGTACTGTAAGTGTCCTCCATTCATGATTTCGTGCATAATATTGAGATATCTAGTTTTCTAGAAATTCCTGTTCCACTGTTTACTGTATATAGTTGTATAGATTAAAACCATGCTTTGTTAGCATAAAAGATAAGCTAAAGATCAAGTAAAACTTTGACAACAACTTCCTGAAACTGCTAAATTATTGCAATTTGGACTGATGTTCTGACAGTAAAAGACTTTACATAACATTTGATTTTAAGAATGTCTGCAATTGGAAGTGCTCAATGCTGGCATTACATACTGGTACTTCAGAAGCCATATAACAAAGAATCAGTACCGTCATTCCCATAACTGTGGTCCACAATACAGCCATTCAAATTTTGTACTCCGTAACATAGTACCTTCGTTTATCTATATTTTTGCTGTACTGTAATTTGAAGTCAAGTCATTGCAGCTATCTACAAACAGTCTATGTTACTTCTGCAATGTTCTTTGAATGGTTGTATCATCGACCATAGATGTGTTCCAGGACCATAGTTATGGAAAATGACAGTAGCTACTGTCTTAGAAGTCGGCCAAAATAATACTTGATAAACCTTGTTCCAGAACCAAAATTAATATTTTTGTTAATAAGCTTACTGCTTAAGCAGAAGCAAAATAATTTAATTCTGTTCTGTGGATAACTATCCTAAATTTGATGATTTGCCACTTGAACTGATGTTATGTTGACAAGAAACCTGTCCAAAACAATATATTTTAAGCCATCCAGTTCTCACATTTTTTCTTCTTCACATTTCATTTTATAAATGCATATTTACTGTTACCTATGTGTTTCAACATTGCACAGAATGGACTGCAGGTTGTAAGTTTCATTGTGCTCTGCAGCATAATCTTTCAACTAACTCAGTGGGGTGAAGTATGAAGTGGTATGGTCCTAGCACAGTATGACTACATTTTCTGCCAGTTTGTTCCCAATATACTTTTTAAAATTACCCCTGATATTTGTAACTAAACCTTAAAGTTCAGTTTTCACCACAGAATCTTCAATATTAACTTTTCTGGATCAAAGTTAAGACTATGTATTGCCTTTACAAAGAATCTTTGGGTATTATAATAACACAGTATGAGTTTAACTTTGGCATAATATTTTTATCCAGTTTTGAACATATCTGCTATCATTTTTTATAGAAAGATCTTGATTTCGATTTGTTTTCCTTGTAGAATCAATTCATACTTCAAAGTGTGTGATATTTGTTAATCAATGTTTAATTTAGATATAATTTTCATCCATTATTTTTATGAAACCTAATTTTACACAAGTAATATCTTCAGCGTCTGATAAAATTTTCTGAATTGTTGGTGGTTAATCATTGGTAAATAATTTATGCATTCTTCTACATATCACAGACTTCATAAAGTTATTTTTCTAAAATATGTCTTCCACGCTTCTTTTTCTTCCCAGCAGTTGAGACCTTTTCCAAGGTCTATTTGCATGCTCAAAATACGAGGATGTTTCATAAAGTAACAACATATTCCCCAACCAAAAGGCAAATGCCGGGTAATCTTTTGGCAAATCCTCAGGCCTCACCTCATCTCACTACATCTCGCCAAAATATTGTAAAAAATTGTACAAAATTGTAACACTGTAAAAATTGTAAAATATTGTAAAAATTGTAATATTGTAAAATTTTGACTTGTTCCATATCTTAAAGGTTCATTGCTCATATAAGACCTATGGAATATAATAAATGAAATGAAAATGAAAAACACTATTATACGAAATAAACATCTCAAATATTTGAAATTTCACGAAGAGAAGATACATGCTTTGAGGAGGCGTTGTCACTTCTAACAGATGGTAAGCCCTGCTGAATGGGAAGGACAATTTAAAAAAGATGTTGGCACCATTGGTTATGTGCACCATAGAAGAATAGTGAACAGTTATCAGATATTTGTGGGTAGAGGCCGAGAATCTTCATTAAATTCATGTCGGAAAGGTACAGAGATAGCTGCATTAGCAAGAGGAGAGTGTACAATTGGATAGATGTATTTAAGTGCAGGTGTACACCAATCTTTGATGAACAGCGCTATAGTCCTGGTACAACACAACTAAAAACATTTTTTTCTTTCCAATGGAATAAATAGTCTGTGCAATGGTGTGAGAGATGTATTGAAAGGAGGGGAGATTATATCGAAAATCATATATTATATATTATTTATATCTCTAATTGAATTATACATATATATATATATATTTTTTTTTTTTTTCAAAATTTTAATTTGCTGTTACTTTCTGAAACACCCTCATATATTGTGTGCCGACGCCAGTAAAATCAGAAGTCAATTTTACAAATTCTCTTTTGGGAGCTAGAATTTTTGTTGCGCAGATTATCGAATATATTTATAAAACTTTTAAAACTCAAGAGTGTTAAAATATGCTAAAAAAAGAATAATATATCTTAAATATGCAATACAGCCATTTCGAAGTGGTATGCTTCATTGTCAACGGTCTTACTATTGCTTTGGTCTTGTATCTTCCAGATCACTGTCTTCTATTGGTGCAGGTATATGGATGTGGTGATGGGAGGTAGTGGGGATGTCTTTGCGTTGTTTATTATTATCATATCAAAGAATGTATTTAAATTGAAGTTTAATTGTGTATTAAACATGTGGTGTTTGTGTGTTCTGGTATGTTATATTTCATATTGTTCTGATATGTTTAATTATTGACTTTTGGGTCCAGTGTGTTCATTTTATTGGCTGTAATTCGATTTACATCTTTATTTTTCATTATCTATTCCTCACTTCCTTAACATAGTATAAGTTTTGCATATAATCATATTTTTGTGAGTTGTATCAGGGAAAAGTTCAATATTCTGTTAATTATTCCTATGTTTTACTTATTTAGCAAAAAAAAAATTGATTTAGTAAATTTTGTGAGAACTTTCTAACTTATCAAAAAAATTGTAGTTATATCCGAAATATGTAAAAGCATTTCTCACACCCAGTAAAATACTGTTGTAAGTCGAAAATCACATATTACTTTCGTAAATTATTTCCAATGCCGTTTTACTAGTTGGAGATATGAAATTCAAATAATAAAATAGTAAATTATGAAAGGTTTTGGTACCTATTTATGAAAATATTTTTACACCAGTGTTTTACTAGGAAATAGCATATCTTTACAAATCACAATTTTCGAGTTACGACACTATTTTACTGGGAGTACGATTTACCCTTTCAATTCACTTATTTTTATGCCTATTTTACTTAAAATAGGATATTCTTCACAGAATGTCATAATTTGTTTTCCGTATTTATTTCCATATCATATTTTTCACAACTAATGTTTAAATTGTGTACTAAATACTGAATATTATCTTCACTAAATTCTACAAGAGTTAGATCATCTGTCTTTATTACAGAATAATTCCATTCATATACATAAATGGTGAAAGGCCAAACTCTTATCTCACATCACTATACATTTTCTGCCATTGTGTGAGTGTGGGTATTACTTCTAACTGCTATCAATTTTTTTATATATGCTATAAATATTTTATATCAACCTCTGTGGTGGCTGAATGGTCAGCCTTCATACTGTCACGCAGGTGGCCCGGATTCGAATCCTATCAGTTCTGGAGTTTTTTTCATTGAAAAAATCCATAGTGACGCTTGTGGCGGACAAGGTCGCAGTTGGGGTTTTTCCTGGGATTCTCCTGTTTTTCCCCAAATTAGGCATTTACATCATTCCGTCACCATTTCTCCATTTCATTATCTTTCCGTAGTGTTCCCCGAACGCCAGCCAGCAACGCATATAGGGGATTGGCCTATGGACGAGTGGGGTTGCCTGCTCGAAACCTGGACCAGAGAACCTTAGTGTGGTCGGCCAGTGTAGGTTTGGGAATGTGTCACCAGAGGGCTAGCGCAATAGATCTGAACAAGTTGCAATGCTGGGCCATAGTGCCCCCCTCCGTTAAATTCAATTCAATTCTAATATTTTATATCATTGCCACACATTTGGAGTGTGATACTTTTTTAGTATTGTGTGTTTTGAAGGAAATTTTCAATACTTCTCAAACTCATACACAGATAGTATAACATTATCTATAGAAATATGCTTCAAAACTAAGATTTTTCTTGTGTAATTTTAGAGTGAATAAGTATTTCACAATTTGCCTGGGGCTAATTAGTATGAAGTTTTCTCTCTGATAGAATGATTAGTGGCTCTTCGTTTTACAGTTCAGCAGGTGTAGGTCGAGTTAAATTCTTCCTCTGTTTATTGTTAGATTATTTACGTCTTGTCTCTAGAATTAAATTATTATACTACTACTTTGAGGTTATAATATGTTTCTTGTTCCAGGTTAAACAAATATTTGCAGAAGACAGTCAGATGGCTATAGAAATCTTGTCTGACATTCGTGAACTGGAGAGGAAACAGAGCCATCCGCAAGAGGTAGAGTCAGAGCGAGCTGAGGAGGAAGTGGTGACACCAGAATGGCAAATGCCACCACATCTGAGTAACCTGCTGCTAAGTGCATCACCCTGGATACAGCAGAGCCTGGGTCCAGAGATGATTCGCTGCTATCAAGCAGGTGGAGAGCAAATGATGATGCAATATGCGCGCTCTAAGTTGATGCAGTACAGGCAGTTGACCCAGCAGAACAGAAGGTCAAGTCATTCTGATAGCTTCATCCAGCAACCTAAGGAAGAAGGGGGAGACACTGAAGTTGGTAATGATGCAATTACACAGGATGCTGTGGAGGAAGAAGAAGAGGAGGAGGAGGAGGACAGGGAGACTGAGGACGATGAATTTGGAGGGAAGAGTGATGAAGAACTAGGACTCAATTGTAGGGAAACAACAGAACAACATAAAAGGAGACAAACTACTGAGACAGAGCCTGAACAAAGGGGCACTGCAGAGCAAGAACTTGAAAGGAGTGAACTTTCTCAAAGAGAATTTGATGGAGGAGAAACTGGAGAGCTGGACATTGAAACAAGACAAACTGCTGAGGAAGAACTTGAAGGAGAAACTTCTGACGAAGAATATGAAATGAGTGAAAATAATAAATTTAAAGGTTGGGCAGCTGCCTCTGAAGCACCTGGAGAAAGAAAAACAGTAGTTGAAGAATCTGAAGAAAGAGAAATTACTGGAGAAGATGTTAGGGAAAAGGAAACCAGTGACGAAGAATTTGAAGACAGGGAAGAATTCGATGAAGGAGGAAGTACTGAAGAAGAACTTGAAAGGGAGAGTTCTGAAGAAGAACTTGAAGGAAAGAAGAAGTCAAAAGAAAAACTTGGAGGAAAGAAGTCCATAGTTGTGGAATGTGAATCTCGTGAGACAAGTGGAGATAGTGCGGAAGTGAGAATAGAAGCTTCTTCAAACAGGGAGGACAGTCCAGTAGCAGTGAAACCAAAGAGAAGGAAGTTAATGGGTTTAGCAAACACTTCACAGGTATCTGGTGAAATAGATGTCACATTCCCAACCTGCAAGAGTACTATTGAGAGAGATTTCACCAGCAACAGCTGAAAAAGAAAGCATCGCTTACCAGAACAAGGGCCCACAGAACCACGGCAATGGGAGGTGACTGTCCTTGACAAGAATGCAGTTGCAGACCTCTCGCTGCTGACTCTACCCCACTCAGCGAGCTGTCTCTGGGACCAGCACATATGGTTCTCATCTTCTGTCCCCATGTTGCTGTGAGCCCTTGTTGTGGTGAGTATTGTAGGCATGTTCGCCTGCTTCACATGCATTTATCTCACCAGACTGTATTATTTCAGTTAGATCTACCAGCCAATGAATAGTGGCCAGAATTTAAGATGTAAAAATAGAAGTACTGACCAGTGGATAGTGTCCAAAATTACAAAACTGGATTTACTCTTATCCTGAATATTTTATATGCACAAAACATATGCCTTCAGTTGTCTCTGTTTCTTCTGTATTTAACCGTCATTCTTTGTTTTATTCAACTAGCTCCTTTGTTTATTTTTAAATCAATAACACTTTTAGTAGGTTTATGTAAATATAGCCAAAGTGAAAATGAGAGTTTTTTATACATTTCATTTTATACAATCATTTAGTCTTCTCCTATTTTAGAAAATACTAAAATTTAAGGTAAAATATTTTGTAGATTTCCTTGAAACATTAATTAAGTAATTAAATCTTAATTAATAATGTTTATCCTAATAGGAGGTCTTGGAGGAAATAATAATATTCGACAAAAAGTCAATATTTCTATTTTAGTAATTATATGTATGTACATGCAAAACTACTTATACAAATTTTATGGGAGTTAGGGAACATCAAGGCTAATATTTTTTAATGAGTGTTTGTCCACTGACATCACCTTCTGGTACCAGGGGCATTTAAATGGATATTATGGACGTAGTAGGAAAAAAAAACAATGACGAATGGAAATGAATGTGACTAAGTTTATTCACAGATCTCAAAGTTGCGACTGTCAATAACACTGTATGCACAACAGTGTTGAAGCATTGATATCTGTACATGTGCAAAGATTTCCGGCATGTTACAAATGGTTCTAGCAGCCAAGGCGATTCTTGTGATAAGATCCTCATCTGAATCAATGGGAGTCTCATACATGAGGTTCTTCATGTGTCCCCAGAAGAAGAAATTGATGCATGATAAGTCAGGTGATTTTGGTGACCAGACAACATGTTCATCCCAGCCTATCCATCCTCAAGTTTTGTGCAGATGAGTCCTTACAGCCTTCTTTCCCTCCTTCTGTCAACAGCTAAGGGTACAGCTTCCACCAGTTCCAGGAACATTTGTTGAAGGAATGCTAGATAACATAGCTCATTGATTCAGTGAGGTAGCAAATATGGTCTAAACATTAAAACGAACTGTTGTTGATGACCATGGATCCTTGTGGCATTTCTTCTACCCAAATATGAGAATTGTGCACATTAAACATACCCTCACATGTAAATGAGTCATCACAGAAGAGCAACTAGGATGGAAAATCGGGTTACAACATTGTCTGTTACAGAAATCACTACACAAATTCCACGTGATGAGGATAATCTGCAGGTTGCAAGTCTTGGATCCTCTGAAGATGGAAGGGATGTAACTGCTAATTGTGCACTACCTTCCACACAAGGGTATGGTGCACATTCAGGATATGTGCAATAGCTCACATGCTTATGGTTGGATTGTCCTCAATCTGCCATAGGATATCTTCTTCCATGTCAGAAGTATGTACTGTTCTGTGACGCCCAGTGTCATGCATGTTTGCTCAGAATGTTCCAGTTTCTCGTAATTTCTGGTGCAAATACGCAAATTTTTGGTAGTTTGGCACATGTCTCTTGCCGTCAATACAGTCTCTTAGCAGTTCTTCCATTCCCATGGCAGCCCTGTACATCATATACATATCAGCCATTTCAGCATTCATGAAACACTCCATGTTGAGTTTAATGTGTTCACGTTATGAATACTGACATCCTTACTTCTCCCGCAATTGCCGCTGACTAAACAAAGTACACCACTATTCTGCGTCCATAAACAACCAGTCTTGGTAAGTACTTGGACTAACTCTGTTTACTTGTCACGTACATACTTGGACTGTACTGTAGATTCGTTCTTGTGACTTCATCATCAAACATTGTGAGTTCACCTGTTCAGCTGTAGTAAACAAATGCACCACCGTTTCTGTAAAAGTCCTCTAGCTCCGAAAGGTGACGTCAAGAGACATACACTCACTAACAACAAATGTTTCGTCGGCTTAGAGTGTACACCTGCTACCCACCAAAAAGAAAATTTTACAAGGGAAGCAAAAAAACTGAGTTTAAATTAACTCTGAAAGTTTAGGAACAAATCTAAAGTAAAGGTACAAATGCCACCTGTACTTTGGATTTGGTCCTAAAGTTCCAGAGTTAATTTAAATTTAGTTTCTTGCTTCCCTTGTAAAATTTTCTTTTTGGCAGTTAGCAGGTTTACATTCTTAAGTCAACGGTTTGTCTTGGTGCCCTCTATCTCCCATAAAAATTTGTACACATGATTTTGCAACAACCTGTGTACATATATCATAAACTATCCCTTGGTGTGTCTGCATGCAAAATTTGAGAAACCTGCATTAAGAAATGCTGTGTAAAGTACCGGTACCATTTCTTCCAAAAAAAGCAAAAAAAAAAAAAAAAAAAAAAACACTCTTTAAGATTCCAAAGATAAGTAATTATATATATATTAAATATTAATAATCCTAAATTTTCTAACTATACTGCATGATATTAATATTTTTTTCTACAGTGTTTTTAACAAAAGTTTTGGAAAATATTCACCATCAGATCCATAAGACATAATATGCTATCAAAATTGCTCTCACTCATTTCTTGAGTAACTATGTATAGCAAAGCCAGCAGCTCTGGAAGAGCAGTTTATATTCTTGAGAAGAGGTTCTGAATCTTTTCAGTGCTTTAGTAAATGTTGTTTGCGAAAATATATATACACCGTGTGTTCTTTTGCATACAGGACGTAGGTATTTAAATTGCCATAAGAAACCTATATATACATACAATGAAGAAAATAACTTAATCAGTGGGCCATGTTTAGAAATTAGCAGGCTTGACGATTTGTAAAACAAGCGACATTATTTATGGTTGGTAAGTTAAAGCCTGATGTTCTCTTGTTTTACAAATTGTCACAGTCTGCTAATTTCTGAACATGGTCCACTAATTGTTTTGTTTTTATACATAGGTTTCTTATGAAAATGTTAAATCCCTGTGTCCTATGCCTAGAAAAATATACAGTATGTTGCAGCACCGCCTGCTTGAACACATCCATACATCTGCTTATACTGCCTGCTCATTCAGTGGTCAAACATGTTACATGAATAGAAAGAAATTGTTAGTAGATGGCAGCTCCTACTGGCCAGTGAAGTTGCATTACTTTGTTTTGCAGCTCTAATAGCTTCTTCTTCCTCTTCGAGTTAATCCATTATGTTCTTTGCTCTTGAAAGAACAAGAAAACTGGAAAATTTTTTGTGTTGAATTTCCTTACATTACTAAGTAGAGGTTTTACGAATTTATCCACAAGAGTTTCTGATGGTTATTATTCTTTACACAGTTCAATATGTCACACTGGCACAAAATAGAACTTTTTTTTTTCATAGTTCGGAGCAGACATATGGATGAACATAGTATATTTGGTGCTGCCACCTACCATTTTAGTGAAAGCATTGTTAGAATGGTCTTATCAGAAGGCAGTATTAGCAGCCATCAGATGTGATCAAGCAGGCGGTGGTTTACAGATTTAGGTCAAGTGTCGAAGTTTTCCTTGTTTCAGCACTTGATTCAGCAGGATTTTGTTTATTCTGGGAAACCTTTTTACGGATTTATGTAGTTTCGTTTATATTTATTTTTTCCAAGAATGCATACTGTGATGGTATTTCTATCACTGCAGATGAATCAGTTATGTAGCTATATAAGTAAGCAACCAGATCACTGACAAAATGAAACACTTCATCTCTTTATACTTGTTTTTTCTTAAAGATGGGACATAACAGGAGCATTGCGATGGGAAAAACAACTGAATGTCACATAGCATGATAGGCCTGTTGCTATGGTAACAACGGTTGAGTTGTTAAACTTACCATTCCCACGAGGTGTGTGCTTAATAGCTCTCTTGGCGACATCTATTGTGCACACAATGTTAGCATTGGTACATTTTGTCTTTGATTCTCTGTCGATTTTTGTATTGTTTTCTTATCTTCGCGTAATTGTCAGTGAATATTTTAACGTCAACTACTTAACGACAATTGCTATAGCTTCCATCAGCTGGCAGTGTGGTACTCCATATTGGCAACATGACACTGTAGTTCCAAGCTCGGCCGCTTAACTGTCATGTCCCATCTTAAAAATAAAACAAGTATAGAGTGATTCACATTTATTAACACACACACATATAATATATGTAAGACTTGTGAGAAAATACAGTACAGAATATTTGTGCAATTACACACTAGGAAGTGTGAGAAGTGTAATTTAGGAAGTTGTAACTTGAAACCCATGTGATGTTACAAATATTTTATACTATACCATAAAAATGCATGTATTACAATTGTAGCTTTAGCAATGGAATTGTTGAACCGATAGCATATTTCTTTGGTTTCAGATATGTAATTCATATTATATGAAACTCTATTATGAGTTTTTTTGGTGAAGAATCTTTATGGAACTTGACATTGAAATATTTCATTTCTTTCCTTCCCCTTCACCTACCTCCATGTCTTGTCTTTTGAAGATGTATTTGTATATAACAGTTTTAAGAGAAAATTTACTTTTTAATATAATGCAGTTTCGTACTTAATAATTTATTATACTATATTGTATTGCAGACTTAACAGTATATACATTTCTCTGCCTCTGTGTGTTGCAAAAGTCTCCATTCATGCAGTTTCAAATATAAATGTCACATAATGTGACACTCCCCAGAGCTTATACCTCTTGATTTTTACCTCTGGGGTTACTTTAAGTTGCAGGTCTACTAGGAGAAAATCCAGGACATGCACCATTTGCAGGCCTGTATCATCGACTTCTGTTATTGTGTGATGCTGGACATGTTGTAAAAGGTGTACTGGTTGGATCACATTTACCTATGTCTGACTCTCGAAGGCTGCCACATTATGTGGCAATTCTATTTTCAACTAACATTTACTATGTATGAAGACTTTTGGGACACTCTGTATTTTTACAAATCACTGTTTCGTAATAGTTAGAAGACTCATAATTAGTAGTTATCATTAATGAAACCAGCTACTAGTTTCATACCTATGCAGTAGCGGCCCGTGGTTACAAAGGTTGGTAGTTCTGCATGAAAAATAGTATATTTAGCAAACACATGCTGTTTATTGCATCTAAATCGGATAACGTGTGTAATTACAGCCCCTTCTCGAAGTTGACTGTGCATCCGAAATTGTACTCCAACCATCCATGCGCTACACTCTCCCACTTGGTACAACTAGTCACGTAGTGGAGATGTGCCCCACAAGCTTTTCTAGTTTTTTAAGTCAAATTAACTAAATCCTTCACTCCGATGTTTGTCCATGTATTTTCTCCTCTAAACAGAATAGGCCTAGACAGGTGGAGGAGAAAGCGTTTTCATGAGCGCAGCAAAAAACCAATCATTTCCATTACACATTTGGGTATTAAAATGACTAGTAGACTACATGATTTCCTCGACTTTTTCCAGAAATTTTAATATTTAAATTTTGTATAGGACGTCCTAATTTCTTAAGTTAACATGCAGTTTATCTTTTAATTTCGAAAAGGGTTGGTCGATTAGGTTTTCATTTCATTTATTTTTAATATAAAATATTTCCTTAGACACACTGACTAATCACATCACACCACCCACACTACTTAACACACTGGAACCGTAATGATATACGGTAGTCCAGAAGCCTATGTGTTCTAACGCAGGTCATAAAGAGATGAGGGTGTTGACGGTTCTTTTGTATATTCGGAGAGAGCTGCTTCGGTTGCAGCTCTAATGCAGTCTTATGGGATGGTGAAGAAAACCAGTTTTCTGCTGCCGACTACCCAAGAGGAGTAAAATTCTACTCCTCTTGCGACTACCCTACGTTGAGCTTCAGGAACTGCCAATCACAGATCCAAAAAGTACACTACAGATCAAATTCTCGAGCAGTTCAAGGCTTCTACAGACAGTAAAATCTCAAATCGAAGGAGAATAAATTGGAAAAATAAATGAAACAATGAACTAGATTACATAAAAGCACGTTTTATATTTTTAATTTTTGGCTGCAAAAGGGTATCTGTCGGATACAGGGGGGAGAGCCATTAATCCTTCCCATTGAAGGCTTTAAGGAACGAACCTGGACAAATACCCAATGTCCCATCCCTACCTTCCCATGGTGCAGCTGTTAGTAAGTATAATTTTACAAGCTGAACTAAAGAGAGGGGCTACTCATCAATTAGCACTGGTCAGCTTGATGAGTTAATGACTGAATTTGGTATAATTTTCCTCTAACCAATACCTAATTCCCTCTTTACCCTTTCCTATCCAGTCCTCTGACTGAACTCTTACTTTCTTCGACCCTGACGGCATTAGAGCATTTGAGGCCTAGGGGTTCATTTCCCTTTCCTTCCTCCTCTTTCTACTTTTCTGTTCCTAGTGCTGACCTGCTATGGCACTAAAATCGTCCTCCAGTGGCTTAAGGAGGGAAAGCTGGTGATCAACAAGATCTCCCAGCTAGGTCCAATGGACCCGTCGACCAACAGCAGGTGTGGTCCTCCAGACATTCTGGGGGTTGTGTGTGAATGAAGTAGCCACCAAAACGTTAAAATATGGTGTTCACTTAAATCGGCTACAACTTGCCATTTTTCACTTACCCTCCCTATTAGAGGAATCAAACATGAAAACAGCACTATTTGCAGATTATATAGTTTTGTGGACTTCCGGATCTTACAGACATAGAGACAAAATTCAAAATTCTGTTCTTAAAGCTCTAAATCAACTACACGAATGGAATACATCAAATTTGATGACACTCAATTTAAGCAAAAGTAACTACCAAATATTTTCACTTGGTAAAAAAGAAAGAGAATTCAATATCCAATACAATGGCCAACACCTTCCTAGGACTTATGAATCCAAATATCTTGGAGTTATTTTCGATAGTAAGTTAACATGGAGCAACCATTTGAAATACATTTCTGAAAAAGCTCGTAAAAGATTCTCCCTTCTAAAAAGACTAGCAGGAAAGAAATGGGGATGCTCTAGGATTACTTTGAACACTACGTACAAAATGTTTATACAGCCAGTGCTGACATACTGCGGAGAAATTTTAATTACTTCATCTTTCATAAACGAAATAGAATATGTTCAAAACCAAGCTCTCAGACTCATTACTGGTGGAACCAAAACAACTCCAATAGATTCTATGAGATTCCTCACTAATATTAACAGCATCAAAATGACAATAGAAGAAAAAGCACTAATTCAATATGAAAAACTTATCAGATTACCAGAAAACAATTGGCGTTCATACAATCCTCTCTGTAGATTGAAAACTCAAAAAAGTTTCATATCCATTGTTCAAGAATTAAAACAGAAAATCAATATCCCGAATTTAAAAGAAAACCTACAAATTAAACCAAACCCTTTAACTCTATTAAATATGGAATATAATCTAAATTTAACAGAAGAAATACTGAAATCAGAAGTAAACACTGAAATACTAAAACAATTGTCTTTAGAGACAATTAATATTAGATACCCTCCACAAAACTGGCTTCATTTATACACTGACGGATCCTTGATCTCCAGAGAACAAGGTGCCGGTGCAGGTGTTACGTGCTGTCTCTTCTCACTTTATAGATCTCTTGGGTATGGAACAACAAGTTTTGATGGAGAAATCATTGCAATAAGTGAAAGTCTCAGGAATCTTCTATGCCACATCAGTAAATTTAGGAATGCAGTTATATTGTCAGACTCCAAAGCAGCTATTCTATCAATAGTCTCTAAACACACACCTTCGTCTCAAACAGCAGAAATAACTAAAATGCTCTCTCAATTAATATCACTCAATAAAAGAATTGTATTCCAATGGATACCATCCCATTGTGGAATCCTGGGAAACGAGAATGCGGATGCTTTAGCACAGAAGGGCAGCACTGCTACTTACAGACCTGTTACTAAATCTACGTATTACTCTGTGAAAAGATTTATTAAATCTACATACTTAGACTTCAACAAACAAAATTTGATAACACAATCCCAAGAGAAAAAATGGAACTCTCTGCATCAAAATCCACAGTTAATTCCCGATTTACCACGAAAATCGTCCGTAGCTGCATTTAGATTGGCAACAGGCCATGATTGTTTGGCCAAACACCTGCATAGAATTGGAATATATCAGTCCCCTAACTGTCCATTGTGCAACTCAAACCAAGAAATGGATTCGGAACACCTCAAAATCTGTGCTTCAGTGGCTGGTCATGATAATATCTTTGAAAAATATTGGAGTGCAAGAGGTCAAATGACTTTATTGTCAAACGCCTGGCATCAGAAAACAACAACAACATATTTTTAATTTTTTCAGGTCCATTTAAATGGCGGTTCTGCAGTTCTTATTGTAGAGCCGCCCCTGTACCTATGCTATTTCATAAAACTAACAATCTAAAATACGGTAGTAGTTAGAAATATAATAGTTCTAAAGTAATGTAGGTTTTTAGCAGGGGACTTCTGAGTTTATGGAACAGAAATGTTTACACTCCTAACTACTAACTCTTATAATTTAGAAAGTGTATTATATTAGTACTTTTATGAAACTGGTCCCTGGACATGGAAATATTGCTTTCAGCTACACAAGTAGATTGTATGAAGAGGATTTATACATGAACACTTGAAAAAATTATTATAAATTTACTAATATTTAAACTGCAGAGCCACAAAAAGTTGTAGCCACAAATTGATGCAGTTATTTAGATCATTATAATGTATAATTTAGGAATATGACAAAACATACCTTATAGGTGCATAGGTTTTCCTTTACTGACTATAACACACTATGATAAAATATATTTTTAAATTCGCAATGAATATGAGTGCATAGATTTCAAACTAAATGGTGTAAAAAACTATTTTTATATTAGTAGTTCTTAATAAGATAATTTTCAAGCTGGGCTATTATAATAGTGAAAAAAAAAAAATTCAGTTGTTAAAAGTCACTCTAATAAAAATTAACAGGTCCTGTAAAAAATCTTAAAATTCTTACATTGACATCATAATAGTAGTCCGCTTCTAATTTACGCGAGTTCTCAAAGTCCACACGAAATTTCAGCTTTCTAACATAATTTGTTCTTAAGATGCACTATCACTTTTACTTTTTAACTTCGATCTAGAATATGCCATTAGGAAAGTTCAGGATAATAGACAGGGTTTGGAATTGAACGGGTTACATCAGCTGCTTGTCTATGCGAATGACATGAATATGTTAGGAGAAAATCCACAAACTATTAGGGAAAACACGGGAATTTTACTTGAGGCAGGTAAAGAGAGAGATTTTAAAGTAAATCCCGAAAAGACTAAGTATATGATGATGTCTCGTGACCAGAATATTGTACGAAATGGAAATATAAAAATTTAAAATTTGTCCTTTGAGAAGGTGGAAAAATTCAAATATCTTGGAGCAACAGTAACAAATATAAATGACACTCGGGAGGAAATTAAACACAGAATAAATATGGGCAATGTCTATTATTATTCGGTTGAGAAGCTTTTGTCATCCAGTCTGCTCTCGAAAAAGGTGAAAGTTAGAATTTATAAAACAGTTATATTACCAATTGTTCCATATGGTTGTGGAACTTGGACTCTCACTTTGAGAAATGAACAGAGGTTAAGGGTGTTTGAGAATAAGGTGCTTAGGATTGTATTCTTCACCTGACATAGTTAGGAATGTTAAATCCAGACGTTTGAAATGGGCAGAACATGTAGCACATATTGGCAAATCCAGAAATACATATAGTGTGTTAGTTGGGAGACCGAGATGTAGATGGGAGGATAATATAAAAATGATTTGAGGGAGGTGGGATATGATGGTAGAGACTGGATTGATCTTGCTGAGAATAGGGACTGATGGCGGGCTTATGTGAGGGCAGCAATGAACCTCTGGGTTCCTTAAAAGCCATTTGTAAATAAGTAAAGATGTTTCCAGTATATACAAATTTAAAAATATTTTTAAATTAATATTATGTAATCAATCGATCTTCTTAATGTATCCAACTGTTTGCTGACAACATAAAGTCCACTGTAATCTTTTCAGTTCTTGCTTTTTATGAGAAATTAAGGGTATTTTGATCGGTATTCATTCTGTATATTCCTGTTGCTAGTAGCCAGAGTTGGGGTGTAGTCAATATATACTGCAGAGCCGTGTCTTCTGCAACTGGTACTGATGATTTTAATTTACTTCTTTTGTGGTTTATGGATGGACAGTATAGAAGAATGTGTTCCAGATCTTCATCATGATTATTACACCAGATTATCAGAAATGTGAAATCGGTCTAGGTACAATTGTGTGACAATGTGACCTGTTCTGGCTCTTGTTAAAAATGTTTGAACATGTCTGGGCAAGTTTTTGTACATTTCCAGGTCATTTGATTTCTTTTGAACGGACTGTAAAATGTTTCCTTTGTCAGAAGAGAGCCAATTGTTAATCGATAGGTTTATAAAATGAGACCTTACTGAAGCAAAGGCACTGGATAGAGGTATCACTTGAAGAGGTTGCAAATATGTTGCTTCTTTTGAAATGTTATTTCCTTTTGGAGTTTTTTTAGGTTACTTAGTTGTTTCTGAATTGGAATAATTCTATGTGGGTATAAGTTTGATACATATTTGATTATATTAAATATAGCCTCCATTGAAGTCGATAAGTTTGCAAATAGATTTTTCAGAAATTTGAGTAACGCACTGAAGAGCAGCATCAATAGCTAGCAATTCAGTGTCAAGACTGGAGGAGGCTGAACATGGTATGAAGTAACTTTCTTGATATTTTGGAATATAATACCCTGTTCCTGATGTCCCATCATTAGGGCACCCCCTCATGGGTACTCACCTTGACGTGGTGAGGGGGCTTAAACTTGTTGTTTAAGCTAACAAGTAACAAAGAGGTACCCACAGAAGCTGCATTAACACCAACGCAGTCCCACTATATTTTTCACTGCTTATGAATCATGGAGACCCTCAGTGTAAAATTCTCTGGAGGTAAAATAGTCCCTCAATCGGATCTCTGGGTAGGGACTGCACTGAGAGATGCCAAGAATCGTACTAAAGTACTTATTTGGAACACCAAAAGTCACACTGTTAAGTCAATCAGAGCCAAGTTTAATATTATATAATAATAAATAAAGAAAAAATTATGCACCTAAAAGTAATACCTCACACTTTAATTAAATATTCTTAAATATAATCCTATAAAAATTACGTCAAATTATGGCAGTTAACTTTTTGTGACATTTTCAATTTTAAACATTAGCTGATTATGATTTTTTCTATGCATTCACGTACAAATGCCGATAATCTTAAAGTCTGTAATGAAAAATATTAGTTTTGCATCATGTTCAGTACAAATAAACCTTATTGTACTACATTAAATGTGACTATAATTCCTTTGTGAAGTCAGTGACATCGAGAAAATTTTTGTTGTATTGTCATTGCACCAAAATACGTATACATTGCATTGTACTTGTTCTACCTATCAATTTAAAATGTGGTGTAAATTTCTAAGGGAAAACATTGCTTTAGTTGGTATTACTGGCATGTGTCATATTGGTCTATGAACATAAATTGAGTGCAACCATAAAATGTAAACGTTGATGAATGGAATTTTATCAAATCACGCCAAAGTATTGTAATAGGGACTTTGATGTTTTGAAGTTTAAAATAATGTGCATTTTGTGATTGCATAAATTCTTAAATTTGGATCAGAATGACTACTAAACAGTATTATGTGGTAGCAGTAGCGAAGCGTGACAATTTTTGGGTAAGCTGGGGTTCAGAAATAGTGATGTAGGCCGTGTTTTACATCGCTAAAAGGTAAACAAAATGCGGAATCGCTCCTGTTTTTAATTAACTAATTCTAAATTGATCTTGTCCCTTCTTCGAAAATGTTTGGGAAAGCTCAGCTTACCCTGTCTACCTGAAGCTTCACCACTGGGCTGTAGGTATAGATGATGAGGCGAGACCTGTGAGCTATGTGGAAGCTATGAGCTATCAGAAAGAGAGTTTGTTTCATGATTGTTAATATTATACGAATCTATTGACACGACAGTTCATCTCAGATTAAAACTTATCTTCCCCCTCCACACCCATGGCACATGATAAGGTCACAGGATCTCTGCTATACTAACTTCAGGAAGAAAAAGTATCAGATTTTGAAAAGTTGTATTAGATTATTTTTCTCTATTTTCACTGTAATTAGGTCATTTTATGTTATTAATATCTAACTGAACACAGTATTTATATCTTTAAACTGATTTAAAAGTCCCAAATGAATATAACTTAATTTACATGCAAATTTTGTTATGAAAACATAACAGTGACAAAATGAAATACCCTTTAGTAACTGAAGAAGTGTCTTTGTAACAAATTTCTTATTTTTTACCAGTTATTAAATGTTGTTGTTTTCTAATGCCAGGTGTTTGACAATAAAGTCATTTGACCTCTTGCACTCCAATATTTTTCAAAGATATTATTGTGGCCAGCCACTGAAGCACAGATTTTGAGATGTTCCGAATCCATTTCTTGGTTTGAGTTGCACAATGGGCAGTTAGGAGACTGATATATTCCAATTCTATGCAGGTGTTTGGCCAAACAATCATGGCCTGTTGCCAATCTAAATGCAGCTACAGACGATTTTCGTGGTAAATCAGGAATTAACTGTGGATTTTGATGCAGAGAGTTCCATTTTTTCCCTTGGGATTGTGTTATCAAATTTTGTTTGTTGAAGTCTAAGTATGTAGATTTAATAAATCTCTTCACAGAGTAATACGTAGATTTAGTAACAGGTCTGTAAGTAGCAGTGCTGCCCTTCTTTGCTAAAGCATCCGCATTCTCGTTTCCCAGGATTCCACAATGGGATGGTATCCATTGGAATACAATTCTTTTATTGAGTGATATTAATTGAGAGAGCATTTTAGTTATTTCTGCTGTTTGAGATGAAGGTGTGTGTTTAGAGACTATTGATAGAATAGCTGCTTTGGAGTCTGACAATATAACTGCATTCTTAAATTTATTGATGTGAAATAGAAGATTCCTGAGACTTTCACTTATTGCAACGATTTCTCCATCAAAACTTGTTGTTCCATATCCAAGAGATCTATAAAGTGAGAAGAGACAGCATGTAACACCTGCACCGGCACCTTGTTCTCTGGAGATCAAGGATCCGTCGGTGTATAAATGAAGCCAGTTTTGTGGAGGGTACCTAATATTAATTGTCTCTAAAGACAATTGTTTCAGTATTTCAGTGTTTACTTCTGATTTCAGTATTTCTTCTGTTAAATTTAGATTATATTCTATATTTAATAGAGGTAGTTAGAGTCACCAACTTCAAAGAACAAATCTGTAGATCTAGAAGATTTTGGTATCATTTAACAACAAATTTTACATGAAGGTAATGAGTGACTTTTTTTATAACGATTTTACAGTTAATCCAGATGGATCCTAAAACATAGTTTAAAATATTTTATTTCATAGAGATTTTAAAAAATAACACTATGTAAAGTTTAAAAAAAAAAAAAATACATAATACTTTAACCATATTCACAGTATGGATAGAGCAGATGAATACATTTCTATGTATTACAGTATCTCACTTTTGCTGGCCAATGCACTTCACACAGTAGATATATGAGCTATGGACGAAACATTCCAGTCCCTACTACAGATTTTGACTAAGCATAGAATGATGCTTCAATTGCTTCAAGTCTGAATGTAAGTGAATGTTCATGTGTGTTAGAGAAGTATATCAGAACAATGATTTTTTTAATTACAATATGTATTATTAGGGCTGTGATTTTATGATGATTATTTTACTCTGATGAAATCATACACCTCTGATTGAGGTTCTGGCTGATATGTACATCTATTATCAGGCAGTACATCTCGCTTGACTGTATGTGTCAGAGGAAGAACAATTGTTTTGTATGCATCTGAAGCCTGATTAGTGTAATATGTAGCTAATTGCTGATGTATGCAATGGAGGGGGAAAGGAGCTGGCCACCCTGCCCCATTATCTCCTGGCCTAGTTGCCTCATAAATGGCGCCTTCTTGGTATCATTTGTGAGATTCAGGTCTGTCTTCGGACAGTTGACTAAACAACAACAACAATTTTACCCTGATAATTAAAATGGTTTAATTTCAGTGAATATTTTGTAAAAGAAAAAGGAATTTCGTGCATATTTCGCACCCTAAAGAAAATAAAACAACGTTTTTTTCTTTTAAATTATTTCTGAAACTAACAGAAAATTGTTTGTATCATTAATTCAATTCATAATTCAATTTCATTTGACTGTAAGGGGTTGACAGCATTGCCTTCTTGATCTCACAATGGCAGTTCTTGCAGGAAAGAGAAATGATTGTTGTCTGCTTGCGCTGCTCTGGAAGTAGTCCCTGAAGCTATGCATACATCATTGCCAGATGTCACACACATGTAATGCTGAATGATCAGA
Source organism: Periplaneta americana (assembly GCF_040183065.1). Lineage (NCBI taxonomy): Eukaryota > Metazoa > Arthropoda > Insecta > Blattodea > Blattidae > Periplaneta > Periplaneta americana. The sequence goes on from NC_091119.1 coordinate 111,580,592, forward strand.
TATGTAGAAATGTTCATGTATATTTCATAATGCAGCAAATTTTCATGTTTTATTTATTTTATGCGAATTTTCCATAAAACTAGAGGTTTTTTCCAAATGTGATTATAAAATACTAGTAATTTCGTGGATTTCTATAAATTTCGCGGCTATATTAATTTTCACTTAATATTGGACTTTCATTATGGGATTTAAATTTTCCATGCATAAAATTAAGTTTTTAACACATTTCACACATATCGTTAATACCAAAAAATCATACCTCTATGTATTATTTTATAGAAGAATTAGCTCCAGCAGCATTTGTATTTCCAATGATGTAATGGATTCCCATTGCAGCATTTGAATGCAAAACTGCTTGTATGAGCATTTCATGTCATTATTTACATCATAATTATGGTTGAAACTACACCACACTAAACATTGTATGGAATTCCCCCCCTCCCCAAGAAAAAACCTGTTTACAAAACTAAATCAAAGCTCTTCTTGCTTCTGTGGTCTGCTGATCCACATGCTGGCTTCCAAATCTGGAGATTCCAGGCTTGGCTCTTGGTGAATTTTTCTTGAAGAAGAAAAATTGCCTGGCTGTCGAGCCTGGACATTTGTATGAATGTGAGTGTGCCAGGTTAATATTAATTAGCCAATCTTCAAAAATGTAAAATACAATATATCAGGACTGTCATTGGGCAGTAACCTGAACACAAGTTTCAGCGTCACATTGTTGACAAGTAACTCCAAAGCTCTTCAATAATTTCTTAAAAAAAAAAAAAAAGTTCTAGATATCTACAGGATGATTCAGTGACAGTTACAAACTATTAGGGATGATAGAGGAGACAATTATGAACAATTTTCATATAGGAACCTATGTTCGGAAACACTCTGTTTGGTAGTTACAAACCTAGACATGTTAGTCCAGGGCTGCCGACAGGTTTTATGTGCCCCTGTGCAATGTTGTGCTCGGGCTCCGTTGAAAAAAAAAGTTAAAAAATGACAAGTTACCAATTATTCTGCCATAATAATTATTTGCAAAATAAATAAAAGATAATCCCATACATAGATACGAATCTAAAAATATACACTTTTGTTACAATGAAAACTTTTAGCAAAACTTCACAGTAGCACAATATGTTATATTCATCACACTTTTTCAGTAGGGCCTACATAGTATGCTTCGTGACGAAACTTTCGTCTTTTTGTTGTCGTTTGTTTCGTTTCGTTTTCATAAAACATTATTCTTAAACAGCTGTAATTTTTGACTTGCAGGCCAACATCAACAAACAACTCCCCTTGACTTCATTGATGCAAAATCATCAATTATATCATCAAAATTTAAAGACCTAGCAAGATCGCTCTCCAGACTAAGGAGGCCAAGGTTACTGTCTCTCTTGACACATTGTCTACTACTAGACTGTGTTGTTACTCTGAATACATTTTTATTTCCTTCATTTTGTTTTAAGTTGGTGTGAAATTGAGCGTTGCTAGTGAAGGTGCAGAAAATAAACCAGTCTCAAGCCCGTCTGTTCAGGTTGTCAAAAATGAAGACAGTTCATGCTTAGAAGTGAATACGGATGGTTGTGGCTGTTTAGAAAAAAATTCTGATAACAGTAGTATTGAATCAGAACAAGCAAACAATAGTAAAAATGATGTGTTAATATGTGCAAGTGAAACAAATTTACCCACACCAGTTCCTAACTCTGAGTCATGGCAAGTAACATGCGACCTTGGAAAACTAAAATGTGGCGGACAAATTGTAAGTGTCATTGAATGTGTTGTTCTAAAAAGTACCCCCAACCTGCCTAATAACCTTCTAAGTGACGGAACAAGAGCCTACAAGAGCCTTTCCAGTATTATTTTCTAAACTCAAGAATGGAGAATGTGTTCCCAGAGACTGGCTAGTGTGGAGTGAAACAAATCAGTCATTCTACTATTTTCCCCGATTTCTTTCACTCCACACTAGCCAGTCTCTGGGAACACATTCTCCATTCTTGAGTTTAGAAAATACTGTAATACTGTTTTTGAAAAGGCTCTTGTTTTCGAACAACACATTCAATGACATAATTTGTCTGCTACTTTTTAGTTTTCCAAGGTCGCTCAATTTCACACCAACTTCAAACAAAGTTCTACTCCCTTTCTTAATATCTTCCAATTTTTCTGTCTCTCCTTGCGCTTCTCAGCTTCCGACTTATGCTTCTACTTGTCCATTGTCCAATGGTAACACTAATGAACAGAATTTACTAGAAAAACGAAAATGAAAAGACGAAAGTTTCGACACGAAAGGTACTATATAGGCCTTACTGAAAAGGAAACGTGATCCTGCAGCTTGGATTTGGGAGAGTCCACTAACATATGTGGTGGGCTGGCAGGTGTTGGTAATTAAGAGGACAAACCAATTGAACATGTTCGGTACAAGCGACAGGAATATATTTCAGGCAAATCCCGGAGGCCTCAATTATCGTGTCGATGATTGTTAACGTGGGAAACCCATATTCTATTATATAAAAGTTAAAATTTACATAATGAAGTGATAATTTGTATTAATTCTACTATTGTTGGTTAATATGTCAGATTCATGTAACAAATGTTCTTACAAAATTTTATAGTACTGGTAGGCCTATGTATCTGAATAATTATTCGTGATAATAAAAAGTAATCAGACTCACTTAATCTGGCGGGCCCATATGCACTTGCCCCATTTGCCCCCCCTTCTCGGCAGCCCTGTGTTAGTGTAACCAGCTAGAATCGAACCCAAGGCCATCGTTTTGAAGTTTCGTTGTAGACGACCGTTCCTGCAAATGTTGGTGATGTTTCATAAACATGGTATAAGCTAGTTGGCATTGTAAATGATATTCTGATTAAATTTTGCAACTTTCCTCGCAACTTGCTGATACCGGTACAGTATGCATTTAATTTATGGAAGAGCAAAAGACAATGGAAGGAAAGTTGCGAGGTATAATCAGCCAAAATATCATTTACGATGCCAACTAGCTTATACCATGTTTATGAGAAATCACCAACGTTTGCAGGAACAGATCGTCTGCAACCCAACTTCAAAAGGATGGCCTTGAGTTCGATTTTAACTGGTTACACTTTCTACTGGTAACTTACCTAAGCTTATAACTACCAAATGGAATATTTCCTGACAGAGGTTCCTATATAAAAGTTGTTCATAATTGTCTCCTCTATCATCCCTAAGAGTGTGTAACATAGTCACTGAATCACTCTGTATAAATAGCTGCCTGAATGTTGACAAAAGTCCCATTTTCGATTCGGCCAAGGAAATCAGTTTTACCTCTTTTCAAATAGGTACTAAGTGACATAGTCAGTGGCATAATGTGAATGTAATAAAGTCTAAATACTTTTAAAATTCAGTGATTTCTGGGTAATGTTTATGAACAAAGATTCCTCTGTGGCTAATCCTTAAAAAAATTGACCAATTTTACATTGACTATTCTCTCCTTTTCAAATTCAAATGCTGAAGAAAAAAGTCTTCAACTGAACACAAACAAAAAAGTTAAGAAGTTGGCCGAAAAGTATAACTTTTGCAGCAATATAACACTAAGGATATTATGAAATGCCTGAAAAAATGCTGCATAAAATTGTGTCCACCACATGTCACATGCCTTGCAAAACAAGCAAAATTCACACAACTATCGAAAGAACTGCTTAATGCGAAGAAGATAGCGCAGGAAAATTACCTAAATAAACTTTTCAAAGGTGAACAAAACGGGTGGGGGAAATTTTATAAATATGTGAAGAGACGACGCAAGGAAAACTATTTGAGCCTCCCCCTAAAAAATGACCACAATCAATTTATCGTACAGGACAGCGAAAAAGCAGAAAAATTAAATTCCTATTATGCCACTGTTTTTGGGATGAGGACAATAATACCACACTTAGCTTCTGTGGAAAATACAGGTCAGTTTTCTATCAAGCCTAGGGACATAAGGAGAAGGATCTCTAAATTGAAAACTCATAAATCAGTAGGACCTGATGGTATCGCCGGAGACGTACTAAAATTGGGAGGGGAAGCCATGATTCCCTATCTAGTGCGTATATTTGAAATATCAATTAACAATGGTACTGTCCCGCGAGATTGGAAAGATGCAATAGTGGTGCCAATTTATAAGTCAGGGTCTCGCTCAGATACAAAAAATTACAGACCGGTCAGCCTCACCTCTGTGGTTTACAAACAGATGGAACACTTGATTTCAGCTTATCTAAGGCAGCATTGGGATGATCAAATTGGTTACATAACTGTCAGCATGGATTTCGATGGGGCTATTCATGTGAGAGTCAATTAGTAACTGTATGTCAGGATTTAGAAGACGGAATAGATTCCAGTAGCCAAGTAGATGCAGTGATTATTGACTTTTCACGCGCATTTGATGTACTCCCACACGATATATTGTGGTTAAACTACAATCAACGGGGATTGACTTCAGAGTACTCCAGTGGATCAAGGAATTTTTAACTTGTCGCACTCAGAGAGTACGGGTAGGGGAGGAATTATCGAACCCAATTGAAATTACTTCAAGAGTCCCACAGGGGAGTGTCTTGGGGCCTCTTCTATTCCTGGCTTTTGTAAATGATCTGCCAGTTAATATCTTGTCTAGGGTTCGCTTATTCGCGGATGATTGTATGGTATACAGGGAAATAAAAAGTTATGAAGATACTACTCTTCTTCAGAATGATCTCAATAGAATAAACGATTGGGCAATAGCCAACAAAATGAAAATAAATTCTCTAAAGAGCAAAGCCATCAGCTTTACAAGGAAAAGAAATAAAATAATCGCATCGTATACATTAGGGGGTGAAACCATTCCAGAAGTTAACAAATGTAAATACCTCAGAATAACATTTAGCAGCGATCTCGGCTGGGGGGAACACGTTACAGACACAGCGGGAAAAGCATGGAGAGCGTTACACTTTGTGATGAAGGTACTAAGAAAAGGCTCTGATAAATCCAAAGAGATTGCATATAAATCACTAGTACGTCCAGTAATGGAATATGGTGCTGCATGTTGGGATCCTTACAGATTAGAACATATTAAGACACTGGAAAAGATTCAAAAACGGGCTCTTAAGTGTTGTCGGAAAAATTCACCATTAAAATGGGACACACTCAAGGACAGGAAAACGCGAATTTGATTATGCGCACTGTTCAAAACATACAGAGGTGAGCCTGCCTGGAGAGAAATAAAAAATAAGTTGCAGCCGCCAAATTACTCTTCAAGGAACGACCACTCTTATAAATTGAGGGAAAGAAGACAGAGGACGGACACTGGAAAGTTTCTTTTCTCAATCGTACTATCAGGGACTGGAATGCTTTACCTGCAGACTTACTAAAAGCTTTACCAACAACCAAAAATGTATTTAAAAATAGGCTTAAGGAATTTACTAATAGACGGTAATTATACACAGTATTTAAAGGGTATAAATGATATTTTGTTATTGAAGTGTTGTATCAGTAAAGAATTATGTGGTGTCAGTGAAGTGTATTATGTAAGTGAAACGTGTTCCTGTCAGTGAAGCTTTATAGTTTATAGTGGCAGTGCAAAGTATTTGAACAGTGAAATGTTTTTGAAGTGTTAGTGAAAGCAGGATAGAATCAGTGAAATGTGTCGTAGTTCCAGTGCAGTGAGTGAGTTGACAGCGAAATGAGTGTAGTGTTGAAAGGTACTTGTGCAGATATGAACATATCATACTCGTGGGTTTTAGTTCGAACTTAGGTTTAAGATACAAATTAGATTTACTGTAAATGTTATTTTAAGTGATCGTGCTTCATTTAATTTAGGATGTTCCCTGTTATTATTATTATTATTATTATTATTATTATTATTATTATTATTATTATTATTATTATTATAAATTATTGTTAGTATTAATTATTAGTATTATTATTATTATTGTTAGTATTAATTATTAGTATTATTATTATTATTATTAATTGTATTTTTTATTAATTGAGTTTATTATTGTCATTATTGAGTGTAATTAGTTACCACTGCCACCGGGTATATACCCATTGCAGTGTGAATAAATACATACATACATATATGTCACAGACATTTGCAATAGAGGAGGATGAACTCTTCTTTTGCTCAACAGGTATATTCATTTGTACTTTTACTGTTCTTCTCTTTTGGATAAGTTGGGAAAAGAGCACGACATCTTTAATTTTCGACATAGAAATTTAGATGAGTTTGATTTAGCTACTTTTGATTTCGGCTTTGGTAACTTTTAGGTAGCAATAGTTGGCGACAAAGTTGATAATGCACTGCACAGTGTGTGTTGCTAACTCAGCGGTTTTCCAGCTAGATCTGGTGTACCTCCGTTTGTGTAGGAGTAAAATTTCTTAAATTTATATTGTTGGTATAGGGATTTAGCATGTTGTTTTTTTTTAAAGCTCTGGAGTGGCAGAATAATCGGTTATACACTTCACTGATCGTGATCACCATAACGAGGGAAGAGAATTATCTAATATAATTATGTTATTTTTCTCTTAAGTTACGTCCCCTAATGACGGAACAGGCCAGGTGGCCTATACCACAGTCTAATATATACAGTCACGAAGCTCAATACTTAGTAAATATGTATCCATAGATAATTGCTAACCACTTGCATCGTTACTATCTCCTCATTACAGACAATGCGAAATAGTACGTGCACTGTCTATTGTTCCTAGCACCCTCACAACTCAAGCTTCGTGACTGTATATACTGGACTGTGCCTATACCACAGTCTCATATATATATATATATATATATATATATATATATATATATATATATATATATATATATTAGACTGTGCCTATACCTTGTGGCTGCTGTTGATCTCTTAAAGTGATCAGCACATGGATTATTATTCATGACCATAGCAAAGTTGTGCTGTAGTCTACGAAAGTGTACAATGCTGCTATTTAAAGGAAACTCCATTATTTTGGTCCACGGTAACATACTAATTCTTAGTCCATTTCTATTATATTTTTGTCCAAGGGGAATATTCGATCCTTAGGAAAAACTTATTTTGTCACAGTAAGTTATTGTATCACTCGACCAAGGCGCGAGCGTAATGTGAACTATCGTGATGCGGTATTACGAACGCAGGAGCAGTAGCGCTACGGCTCCGGGCTGCAGGTCTCCATTGGCCTTGCTCGAGTAATACCTTTTTTTTTTTGTGTTCAGAAAAAATACTAATCTTTAAGGCAAAATAAAAGAAAAAAACCCAAAGGATTGCCTCAAATTGTACATTTAACCTTAACCTAAACGTTAAATGCCGCATGGTGAGATTAAACGAAGTTTTACGAAATATTATTTTCCATTCATAATGGCGATTTCTGTAGTTTTCAAGAGTCGTATTGGCAACACTGAATTAGTTACAACTGCCGCCAACTTGGTAATTTGAAATTTGTATTCGTTTAACATGGCTGTTGTTTCGGAAAATGTGAAAGAAGCACTGTTAAATTTTGCATTGACAGAACTTTCAAAATCTGCAACGAACCATGTTTATACGTTTGTTAAATCTGAGATGGGATCATCTCGCCATCACTTTTTAATGTCGCTGCTTGCAGCAAAGGATAATGCAGAAAATAGTCAAGAGGGCGGCGAACGTGCACAGAAACCTAGCGTGAGCTATGATGTACTTTTAACATGCAGTGACTCGGAGTTTAAAACTTATTTCAGGATGACCAGAAAGACTATGCAAGTACGACAATTGTTTATGTTACTGTGATTAACGTGCTTTACAATGTTACATTGCGCTATATTGCACTAAGAATTTAGGTTATGTTTCATTGTAGCATGTATTATGTGAAATATTTTCACATACGGTACCGGTAATCAAATAGAGTTAAGGCTGGTTCACAATAAACCGGAAACGGAAACGACAACGAGAACGAGAACGGAAATAATGTTAAAATAAACGTATTTAAATGTGAGCATTCACAATAGTTAATTGTGAATTCTTACATTTAAATACATTTATTTTAACAATATTTCCGTTCTCGTTTTGGTTGTCGTTTCCGTTCCCGGTTTATTGTGAACCAGCCTTTATCCTATGATTGCAAATGACCACGTAAGTGGGTGCGGAGCGCTCTGCGCCAGTTTCAAAACTTTGGTGGGGGGGGGGGAGAAGTAGGAAATTACAAATTGGGCAATTCTCCAGAAACACTACACCAATACTATCTCGAAACTTGTATTTTTCTCTGCCGTATCCTTGAATGGTTGGCTACTTTTGACATGCATGAGTGTTGTAAAGATGTGTTTATTTTCAATTCGCAACTAGCCCCTAAGCTTATCCTTGCATCTGTCATTCTGTTTTTAAGACCCGTCACACACTTGAAGAGATCTCGCTAGCGAGAAGGAGGCGAAGAGCCCTCCTCTACATACTTAGCGAGGTCTCGTTATGATCATCTATGCACTGCCTTCATGCAGAGAGTATTTTTCTGATTGTAGTAAAGACTCATTGGGGGGAATAGTAGCCTACAGGTTATGTACGAGTATATTGTAGTTTACAAAAGATGTACGAACGCCAGTATGTTGAATCTGAAACTTCAGATGATGGAGAAATGAAGTTACGTGTACTTATTTTGTTAATTAAAAGAAAATGTAGGCCTAAAATTAAAGCCAGAAAAATCTGGATAAGAAATCACATTGTATCTCACGAAGATAAAGGTAAGTTTCGGGTACTGATTTCGGATTTGAATGATGATACATTTAGGCTTTATTTCAGGTTGAATAGACCTCAGGTTTTGCGATATTCATGATATGATGGAGGATTCTTTGCTATGTTCTGATTAAAATTATGCAAACTATTAAGACATACAGATACAGTTTCAAATAAAATAAAACCCTAGGATAGTTATTTCAGATCATCTGATATTTGTCTCCAGATTTCTTCTTTAAGTTTCTTTTTTTTATATAGTTTTCATCCCGTGTATCATTTAAATAGGCCTACAGGAGACATTGTACAAGTTCGATAAGTTTCTCACTGCAATTATTATCAGCCATCTTTCCTCATTGTCAGTGTCAATAAAAACAATGCAATATATTTAACGCCACCTGTATTACTTCATCTTTTTTTTACATTCAATCGTCAATGAGTATAAATGTCAGACATCTTTGATAAATGTGTCAAGAATAGCTATTTGTTGAGCCAACGATTCCAGTGAGAAACTCTCTCGAGGTTTTCGCCTCGAACGACTGTCTCTTCCAGTGTGTGGACGTCCATTAGAATCCATGTTATCAATCTTTGACTTTTCTAGCTATATATTTCTCACTAGCGAGATCTCTTCAATTGTGTAATGGGCCTAAGTGATGGGATTTGTCGGGTGGTTTTCATGTGTTGTATAATTGAAAAATGGATTATGTTCCTTGAGGTAAATTACATACACAATATTATATCACCAATACTAATTATTCAAGAAAAATATTTAATCAAAGTGACTCATTTATCACTATCCACCCTAGGCTTATCTAATTTCTCATGCGACTTAATGAATTTTAAGTAATTTATATGATATAAATTTACAAAATTACTATGACGAGCTGGAATGATAAATATTTCACCATAAGGATGGGAAATTATCCTACTTTCATGAGCATATTTTAGATGGTGCCCATATTTGCTGTTTTTTTGAGAATATACTGTTTTCCCGGCTGCAAAAGGGTATCTGTAGGATACAGGGGGGAGAGGCATTAATCCTTCCCATTGAAGGCTTTATGGAACCAACCTGGACAAATACCCAATGTCCCATCCCTACCTTCCCGTGGCGCAGCTGTTAGTAAGCATAATTTTACAAGCTGAACTAAAGGGAGGGGCTACTCATCAATTAGCATTGGTCAGCTTGATGAGTTAATGACTGAATTTGGTATAATTTTCCTCTATTCAATACCTAATTTCCTCTTTACCCTTTCCTATGCAGTCCTCTGACTGAACTCTTACTTTCTTCGACCCTGATGGCATTAGAGCATTCGAGGCCTAGAGGTTCATTTCACTTTCCTTCCTCCTCTTTCTACTTTTCTGTTCCTAGTGCTGACCTGCTATGGCACTAAAATCGTCCTCCAGTGGCTTAAGGAGGGAAAGCGGTGAGCAACAAGATCTCCCAGCTAGGTCCAATGGACCCGTCGACCAACAGCAGCTGTGGTCCTCCAGACATTCTGGGGGTTGTGTGTGAATGAAGTAGCCACCAAAACGTTAAAATATGGTGTTCACTTAAGTCGGCTACAACTTGCCATTTTATTGGAGTGCAAGAGGTCAAATGACTTTATTGTCAAACACCTGGCATTAGAAAACAACAACATGTTTTCCCAGGGTCATGTGTCATATTGAGGCACGCACAGTGAATCAGAACATAAATCTAGATGGACAAAAATTAATAATTTCTCTCCTATATTAATATAGACTTTTACGAAACTTTGTACAGGAGTTACAGTTATCTAACGGATTTTACGAAACATTGTACAGGAATTACAGATAGCATATAGGCCTATGTATATATATATATATATATATATATATATAGCAACATAAATTGCACCACTTCCCAGGATTTTGATTTTCAGTTAATAGGCTTAATTATAATAAAAATTACCATTTATGTTCTCTATTGGCAATATGTTATTCATCAATAGGTTAATAATTGGTCTGATATAAAAATTCTGATTTTATAAATTTATTTTTGGAAATTTACTGATATTTATACAAAGATGACATATTTGTGTTTTTTGGAGGATTTGCATATCTCCAATTTAGCACTAAAAACCGTAAAAGAAGGTATATATTAAAAAAAATAGCATAAACAGACGCGTCACTTTTTACTATAGATCACTTATTTCAATTCAATTACTTCACAATACCATAAATAATAAATCATCTCCAAATTTCCAAAACTAAAAGGTGGGAATGTGTCTCAACCCAAAACGTCCCAGGATACCCAAGGAAGAATGCAGTTGCAATTTTTAGACTGTTTACGGGTCACAATTGCTTGGCCAAACACCTCCACAGGATTGGAATATATTCTTCACCACTCTGTCACTTATGTGATCTTCAAGAGGAAATGGATCAAGATTATCTTCAACACTGCCCAGCCATTATCAGCTTGGCGTTTTTGAGTGAAAAATACTGGAGAGCAAGAGAATAAATTAATGATTTTATTGTCAGAAATTCAACATTAGCAAACAACAACAACTTATTTCAATTCTCAGTACTTTGTATGTCCTCCACGTGCTTTGATTACAGCTGAGCACCTCTTGGGCATGGAATGTATTAGTTTTCTTAAATAATCACTTCCCACTCTTGGTACCACATTCGATTTATTGTTTCCTCTAGAGATTACATTGTTTTTTGGCTTATTTTCGGCAATTTTGGTTCCCATAACATGTCAGCAATTTTCTATGGGATTTAAATCCAGGCTATTTCCAGGCCAGTCCAACAAAGTAATATGACATTTCTGAATATAATTCTTCACCTATAGAAGAAAATTACAAATTATTTAATGTTCATTGAATTAAAATGTTCAAAACATGTTAGTTAATTAAACAAGATAGATATTTACATTTTTAGCAGTGTGGCATGGTGCAGAAATATGCAGTTTTGTGTCTGGTGAAAGCTGTATTTGATGAATGGTTTCAGACATTCTTCTAATCTGACAATGTACTGCTCAACATTTACAGTACTACTTATAAACGTTGGTTTTCCAACCTCCTTACTTGTGATGCATTCCCAGACCATTTCACTAACAGGAAATTTCATTTTTGTGTCAATGCAGTCAGGATGGTAGGTTTCACTTCTTTAGCTTCGTACATATTGCTTCCCATCTGATCCATGCAAATTGAATTTTGATTCGTCAGAGAATGGTATGGTTTCTCACTGCTGGATTGTCCAATTGAAGTGCTCTTATGCCCATGCCAATCGTTTTTTCTTCATGTAAGTAGTTAACAGTGGCTTCTTACGAGATCTGTAGGCCTTAAGGCCTAAGTCAAAAAGCCACTTTCGCACTGTTATGACACTAGCACTGACACCCCCGTGCTCTTCCCACGCAAGTTTCAAATCATTAGATCCTGCTCGATGATCACTCAGACACAAACGCTTTAAAATTCGGTCTTGAGCAGGAGTACTGACATGTTTTAGTTCTGTTCCATGTTTTCTTGTAACATCTCCTGTTTGAAGATTCCTTGTAAGAATTCGTGATATAGAAGAACGATTACAGCCCACTTTTCTTGCAATTTCTCGACAAGATAGTCCTTCTCTGTCTAAAGCAACAACACTTTTCTTCCGAGGTGTTAACTGTTTGTATGATGCCATAGTCACAGTCTTCACAAGCAGAGCACGCTGACTGCTCTGTCTGATAACTGTTCCTCTTATAGATAAATTGGTGTTGTCATAAGATGACGCATTATATGCAATAATATTACACAATATGATGCAGTCAAACACTGTGCATACTAAATATAAATGAAACTGGTAATTATATCAAGTTTCGTTGCTATAATCTACAAGATAAGTAAATTTTGGAGGGTGGTGCAATTTATGATGCTGCTACCGGTACTGTATATATGATGGAACATCCTGGAACAGTGTTCTTGCAACTTTTTGTTGTATTTTTAACTATGGAACTGAACAATGTTTATGTTTTAACTTAATTTTTCTTTGAACTCGCTTAGACCTCGAAAGCCATGAAGTTGAATGAGAGAAAGGTTAAAAACGACAATTTCCTGTACACTGGATAGTAATTATCTCTCTGTCTGTTTTAATAATATCCTGCACAGAGTTCCACCACCTTTTTCGCCAGAAGAAAAGCACTATATCGCTTATAATATATAGGCCTATATATATTTTTCCTCTGATTGAGGTTCTGGCTGATATGTATAGTTTCCCAGTTTCATTGAAAGGTAAAGTTCTATAGCACAGTTCATGCGATATCGACGTAGCCAGGAAGACAACTGGTCATGCATATGTAGGCCTATTTTTATCCTGCTCCAAGTACACACCAGTGCAGAATGTTATCAGTTGACTGTCTATTTCTGGTATAGGTCTCTGTTTACATCCTTGATTGTTACCTTTTATGAAAGTTTGAAATATACCTTGTAACACGAAAGTCATTTGCCAAAGTGGGGGAACAATATTAATTTTGAAATGACAAATGTAGACCAACGGCAAAGACAGCAAGCAACTTTGTAAGGACCACGACAAAGACAACGAGGACCACAACAAGGACAAAGATCAGGACCATAATAACATATTACAAGGAACATAACAAATACCATGACAAGGATTATGCTAAATGCCACGACATGGACCATGATAGGAATACAAAGACCAGAACCACGAAAAGGATTATTAGAAAGACAACAAGGACAACAATAAGGACCACGACAAAGATATCAAGGACCTTCATAAGGACCATGAAAAGGACAAAGATATGAATGACAAGAACCACAATAAGGATCACGACATGAACCATGGTAAAGAAAACGATAAGGATCACAACATGGACCACGACAAGAAGCATGATAAGGACTACGACGGAGACCGTGGTAAGGATCACAAGATACACGACAAGCTTCAAAATAAGAATCGCAATATGGACCACAATAAGGTTCACGACAAGTACAATGATAAGGATCACAACTTGGATCACGATAAGGATCACGACGTGAACCACGACAAGGATCACGATAATGACTCCGACATGGGCCACAATAAGGATCATAAATATGGACCACGATTTACACCACGACAAAGATAAGGATCACGACGTGAACAATGACAAACAAAACAAGGATCACAGTAGGAACCATGACTTGGATCATGATAAAGTCTTCGAAATTTACCAAGATAAGGACCATGACAAAAACTAGAAATACCACTATAAAGACCATGACAAGGACAACAAATGGAACGATAAAGAACATTGCAATGGCAACAAGCATTATGGTAAGGACTATGGAGAAAACAACAAGGATCACTCTAACGGGTGCGATAAAGTCAAAGGCCATGATAAGGATCACGACATGGACCATGATAAGCACCACAATGATCACGATAAGAACTACGCAATGGAGAATGATAGGTATCACGATAAGGATGTCAAGAACCACAAAAGGACCATGACAAGAACCAAGAAAGAACCATGAGAGGATCACGAAAGGATCGCAATAAGAATTGCGTCAAAGATAACAAGGACAAAGCAAAGACAAGGACCACGATAATGATGATATGGGCCACGAAAAGCACTTTAATAGGGATCACTATAAGGACCACGACAATGATCATAAGAAGGACTGTGAGGGAGATTACAATGACCACAATTGCGATAAGAACTATGAGAATGACAAGGACAATGATGAAGATCATGACATGGCCACAATGAGCACCACAAGAATGATCATGGAAGGTACCACGATAAAGATCACAAGGAACAGGATTACTATAAGTGCTATGAGATTGACAGGGACCACTATAGGACCATGACAATAACGAAAACAGAGACCACAATAAAGATCCCAACATGGACCACGACAAGAATCCCAAGAATGATCACGATATGGACCACGACACGGGCCACGATAAGGACCACGACAAGAACCATGATAGGGACCAAGACCACAATAAGAACATTGACAAAGACAACAAATACCTAATAATGACCATAACAAGAGCAGCAAGGAAGATGATAAGGTCTATTACAATGTCAACAAGGACCACTATAAATACAACAAAGATCACGATAAGGGACATGTCGAAGACAACAGGGACCACTACAGAAACAATAAGGATCACGATAAGGACCTTGACAAGGAAAACAAGGACAATGTAAGAAACGCGACATGGACAAAAACAAGGGTCACAATAATAATTACGAAATGGACCATGATAAGGACAAAGGTCTCGATAAGGGTCATGGTATGAACCACAATAAGGAGCAAGACCACTATAACAAAGACAACAAATACCACGATAAGGATGATGATAAAGACAATAAGAATGATAAGGGCCATTGCAGTAACAAGGATCATGATAAGGATCACAACAAAGACAACAAGAACCATGATAAGAAACATGACAAAGACAACAGCGACCATGATAAGGACTGTGGCAAAGACAAGGATCATTATAAGATCCATGACAATGATCATGATAAGGATCACAACATTATAAGATCCATGACAACGATCACAATAAGGGTCACAAGTACCAAGAGACAGATCATGACAAGGACCGTGATTTACATCATGATACTCAGACCTATTGTGATTTTTTTTGTCTTTGTCAAGGCCCTTATGCTGATCCTTGTTATCTTTGTCACGGTCCTTACTGTGATCTTTGTCTTTATCATGGTCTTTATCGCGATGATGTTGTCTTTATTGTGGTCCTTATTTTCTTTGTCAGGGTCGTTATTGTGGTCTTGTTCATTATCATAATCCTTATCGTGGTTCATTTCATGGTCCTTATCATGATTTTTGTTGTGGTGCTTGTTGCAGTTCATGTTATGATCCTTGTCGTCGTCCTCATCTTTGTCCTTGTCGTGGTCCTTATTGTTTTTATCATGCTCCTACAATTGTCATTTAAAATAATAATGTTTTTCCCCTTTGGCAAGTGACTATTGTTTTACATGGTAGATGTCGTCTCAAAGCGGAGTCTTAAGATACTGTATGGCAGCCTGACCGATCACAGATTTACCCAGGATATTTTCCATTAGCGTCACGTAACTAATTTTGACGTGAGCTATACTACAGCAGAGGAGGCAAGACCTGTCCTGTGACATCATGTGCCATGGCTGTATCACCAATGAGTATAAAGGGGAAAGATAGATAAACTTTCGTGTCAGTAGATTCATATAACAACTCTCTTTCTGATAGCTCCTTCTTTTCCCTGTGACACAGCTCATATGTCATATCTCGCCTCAACATATAAGTACCTACCTACAAAAAAAATTTGTACAATTGTAATCTTACAAAATTGTTACTTATTTCACATCTAAAGCTTCAATGCTAATGTAATATCTATAGAATACAATAAATGAAATGAAATGAAAAAAATTTGATTTGAAAGCCTTCTCGAGGATGGGAAGTCAGCATCTCACTCGCATGTTTCCTCTCTCGGAACGTCTTCCTAAATGATCCAGGCTATAATATTCTTTGTCAGTATTTTGAATGGGAACCTGCCTGTGGTGAGACTAAAGAGCTGGATATATGTTTGTCTCTCCATCTTGTCTTGTGGCTGATATGGTTAATATTTGAATGTAGTTATTTAAAATCAACTTCTTAATGCTTGTTGTCAAAGTGTTTCACATTTTCAATTTCATTGTAATTGTTAGTTTTTAATATATATGCATTTATACTGTGTATATATGTATGTATATATATATATATATGCTATGTGTAAAATATAAATGGTATAAATGCATTCATTTGATTAATGTTTATAATATTATAATTTGTAATTTTGTATTGTCTGTGATGATTAACGCTTAATCTCAGGACTCTATAAAACTCTATTTCAACGTCATTCAGATAAAAAAAAAAATGGTAGGTATAGACTAAGAATCGAACTCGCTTTCTTCTACACAATACACAGAAGACTAGCATCTAAGCTATTGAGATGACACGAAAGCTTTGATTTCTGTGTGGAGTGTCGATCTAGTCATGAAGGTTCAAATGTCGATTTAACTACACGATTTATGTATATATTTATCTATTATTTACGTCATATTACCATATTTTTTGTAGTTTTTGAAATGAATTTTGGAACGATGCTAGCAACAAACCAAATGGCCTGAATTTAAGTAATTCAAATATTCTTTATATTGTGTATCAGTGCTCTAGTCTCCGATCATGCACAGTGTCTTACATCTGAAACTTAAGAATATTCCATCGTCTCATTCCTTTTTTGGGGAACTGTACATCTATTATCAGGCAGTACATCTCACTTTACAATATGTATCAGAGGAAGAACAATTGTTTGTATGCATCTGAAGTCTGACTAGTATAATATGTAGCTAGTCGGTGATGTAAGCAATGAAAGTGGAAAGGAATTGGCCACCCTACTTCATTATCCTTGGCCTAGTTGCCTCATAAGTGGTGCCTTTTTGGTATCACTTGTGAGGTACAGACCTGTCTTCGGACAGTTGACTAAACAACAACACATATATTAAATGTAAGAGAAACTATCCGTTTATATGGAATGATTTTAGACAAACTTCTTTCGTAAGAGATTTTTATGAAACTTTCCACAGGTATCACAGATAGTATATATATTTTTGTGTACAAGCACTCATTACTTTTGTGTAAGAGGAATTACCGCTTTATAGTGGTGTATTTAGTCAAAATAAAATTAAATATTTCTCTCCTATCTAATAGATTTTTTATGAAAGCTTGTACAGAAGTTACAGGAAGCAGATATTTTTGTTTACAGTAGTCGTATGCTGCCTGTAACTTCTGTACAAATTTTCATAAAAAATCTGTTCTGTAAGAACAGATTGTCTAAATGCAGCCTCTTAAAGGGGTAGTTCGTCCATACAATTGTAATCGGAATTTGTGCAAAATAAATATGCTACCTGTTAATGCTGTCTCTTAAAAGGGTAGTTCCTTTATACAAACGTAATCGGAGTTTGTACACAAAAAAATATGCTGTCTGTAATAGTTTCATTAAAGGTTACTTTATTAAATACAGCTGTTGAAAGCTACATTTGAATAAATACAACAAACACAAGATAATTTTACAAAAAAAAAATTATAATCTGTTTCGTAAGAAACTTATACCTGTCGAAGAAACTAAACACAAAGAGGATATATTCCTGGCAGCATATTGTGGGGAAAATATATACAAACAGACACTGCATTCCCCGTTCTGAAAAACACTCTACAACATAAGTTCTGTGGTAGTTACTCTGGCATCTACATTTCGGTAACAGTATTGTCAAACATCCATTACTTAAAGTTATTTATTAGAAATATAATTTATGGTGATCACTTTCACGTGTTAATTGCGAACTAAGTTTATAAATACCTGGTTGACTAGTTTCAGCTTAGGAGGAGCCATCTTCGGTATTAAAGTGCTCTTAAACTGTAAGCATGACAGAAACGTTACACAAACTATTTTCTGGAACTGAGAACTCTGTTGTAAAGGTATATGGAAAATGTGTTCTAAATATATTTAAAAGACAATGAGATAAAAAAATCATGTAAAATACGAGGCGCATCCAGAAAGTAAGTTTCCCGATTTTTTCCCCTTGAAAGTAAACGTAATTAGCCGTGTCAATTGTGCATGCGTAACAGATCTATGACGTATCAATCATATGCCAGCCGGACAGGTCCTGCCTGGTGCCAGTAGCGTGGCAGCAGTAGTCCGAAATGGAAGCTCTTATTCCTTCTCCCGCCGCCTGCGAGGTTCGGTCGGTGATAAAGTTCTTTAATGCACAAAGCATTGCACTAATTGAAATTCATCGGCAGCTCTGTCAGGTCTATGGGCCGAACATCATGAGTAAGCAGATGGTGTGTCGCTGGTGTAGGCAGTTTTCCGGAGGTCGTCAAAGTGTCCATGATGAAGAGCGCAGTGGGCGACCGTCCCTCATCAATGATGATCGTGTTGAGCTGGTGCGGCAGTGCATCATGGAGAACCGTCGCTTCATGATTACGGAGCTGAGCAGCCATTTTCCGCAGATATCGCGATCCTTGTTGCATAAGATTGTCACTAAGCACCTGCTGTTCAAAAAAGTGTGTACCAGGTGGGTGCTGAAAAACCTGACACCCGAACACAAAATGCAACATTTAGGAGCAGCACTGACATTTCTGCAACGGTATCACGATGACGGCGAAGAGTTCCTCGACAGGATCGTCACGGGCGATGAGACTTGGATTTCGCACTTCACCCCGGAAACCAAGCAGCAGCAGCAGCAGTCAATGCATTGGCGGCATAGTGGATCTCCGGTCAGGACGAAATTCAAACAGATGCTGTCGGTACGGAAAGTGATGTGCATGGTGTTCTGGGACAGGAAGGGCATTCTGCTCATTGACTTCCTTCCAAGAGGTGAAACAGTGAACGCTGACCGTTACTGTGAAACACTGCGAAAATTGCGACGTGCCATTCAAAACAAGAGGCGTGGAATGCTTACTGCAGGTGTTGTGCTCCTCCATGACAATGCTCGTCCACATACGGTTCGGCACACAGCAGCTGTTTTGACGGAATTTGGCTGGGAGTTGTTTGATCATCCACCCTACAGTCCTGATCTTGCTCCCAGCGATTTTCACGTTTTCTTGCACCTCAAGAAATTCCTGTCCTCCGGTGAGCATTTTGGCAACGACAAAGAGCTGAAGACGTCTGTCACACGCTGGTTCCATTCACAGGCGGCAGAGTTCTACGACAGAGGGATACAAAAGTTGATCCCATGATACGACAAGTGTCTCAATTCTGATGGTGGCTATGTGAAAAATAGCTGAAACATTGCTGTACCTGTTGCCAATAAATGTTTACCTGAAAATGTGTGTTCTTTTTTTTTTTTTTACAAAATAGGGAAACTTACTTTCTGGATGCGCCTCGTAATTAGCCTATTGCTGCGAAATCTAAGTAAAAAGGGACAAAATGGTAGAGGACTTCTCTATCCATAGAATGCTAAGAATTCTTCCCTTAAAAGGACTGTCATTGAACACTTTCCACCCTGTATACACCATTGATCATCAGATCTTCGGAACCATCACTATAGATTTACTGATTTTCATTTTATCAATGATTGTAGGAAAATGAGAAGTCGTAAGGAAACAGATTATCTGTTCACTAAAAAATTCTCTTTGGGCACTCAGATTTATTAGCTATGAATGATGTAAAAAGTTAGCAGTAAGAATCTCTTCTACGAGATGCATAATTTATCACTATTCTTTATTAATGATGGCATGTAAGACTTTATAGTGGGACTACATTGGAGATGATAATGAAAATTTTAAATCTGATGGTTTGCCCTTTAAGCCTTTTTTTGTATTGACATAATTATCACTCATCTCTTATCCTGATGAACTAATTGCTGCTCAAATAGCCACAATTTATATAGTCATTATTTGTATTACATAATCACATGAAAACTGTGCAATTCAAAAGGCATTAGGATTTAAAAATAAATTTGGTCTAGAAATAAACAACACAAAACTATTTTACTGGTATCAAACAGTCATCGGTCACATACAATACAGTATAGAACTTAGCACGAGCCATGAGTGACTGGAAGTAATTGACAGAGTTGTCAATGCATAGTGAATAATAAAAAGAGGAGTTCACAGATGTAACAAAGCTGGGGAATCATGAACCACACAGAATATTAATAATTTCTTCAGCCAATAATAAATATTTTAAAATTGTACGCATACATCAGCTGAAAGTGGAGCAAATAGTGTTGTGTTAATGTAGATTACATCAATGAAGTTTTCAGGAATTATATTCGTCAACACTTGTTTCTTTTTCGGTATCAGTGTTACAGTAAAGCAAATGTGACATTGGCATTGTTTTGGAGTCAGTATTATCATAGGCATTAAAGGTCAGACAAATTATGACTTATATTGGATAAGCTGGTGGCTAATGAGTGAGCAATATGGGTGCAGCTGTTGAAGCTGTAAGCAAGACGGCAGAGAAAGCAAAAATTTGATTAAGCAGAAAATTTTCCTTCTTGCATCACTAATTGGAGACCAATGAGTTTAATTGTTTCTGCAGTACTCCGTACTTTATTCACTAGACTTACAAAGGACGAACTTATTTGTGTAGGTTTTTTTTTGATAGAGGGAATCTATGGTGGAAGTTTCAAATGTAGCCTGCATGCTAGACGAAGAAATGAGGTGATGTGTTACTTATGAATGTGATTCATTAAGCCTCAGAAAATACTAACTAGTTTGATATCATCAGTCACGTGTATACATTACTACCAAACAGAATTGAAGGGTACATGGGAATAACGATCAAGGTCCATTTTAGAAAGTTTCGAGAAAAACGAATTTTAAAGTTTAAGCACTGAATACTTTGTTATGTGTGTATTTAATAGAAATTGACATAGTGGAATGTCAAGAACGATGATTTCTTATATTACTAGCTAGACCACATGATAGTACTTCCTTTCCACTAAAAGATAGCATTATTAACTCAATTTCGATTTTTGATGGACCTTGATCATTTTTCCCATGTACCCTTCAATTGTGAATTTTCTTCTGAGAATGATCAGAATTTCAGAACAATTTAATTAAGTCCGATTTTTAGATGTAAAAGAGATAAGATGTAGGGAGCCCATTTAATTTGTGTCTGTTTTCTGTTGTATTTTGCATCTGAAGTTTTCTCCTGTGTTGTTTTCAGAGTTTGACCCGCATCATAGGGAAAAGGCTTACAGCATCACCTGATACAGTTCATCCATTGGTTCCTGTGGAGAAGAAAGTTCTTCTGACAGCTTGGCTAATGGGTAACAACCAGTCATACATGGCTGCTGCCAAACTGTTCGAGATCAGCAAGGGGACTGTGTACCGTGTCTTCCACCAGATCTGCAGTGAACTCACAATCCTTGCTGGCAAGTATGTACAATGGCCAGACCCAGATGAGTGCGATGAGATATCAACGTCATTTGAGAACCAATATGGGTTTCCGGGCGTGATTGGGGTGATAGGTGCCTGTCATGTGGAAATCCGGGAACCAGAGTCGAGAGAAGAGGCAGTACGGTTCAAGAACGAGCAGACTGGACAGTACACTGTAATCCTGCAAGCTGTGTGTGACCACAAGCTGAAGTTCCGAGATGTTTGTGCGGGGTTCCCAGGGCAGACTAGCAAATCTCGGGTGCTGGTTGGCAGCCCATTGTACACCCGCTTGTCAAGCCGCACAGATCCGCTGATTGAGCCGCACAAACATATTCTGGGCAGTTCTGACTACCCGCAGTTGTCGACATTGTTGACGCCATACAGTGAGAGTGCCAGTGGCCGCCCACTCACCAAGCAGGAGCTCAAGTTCAACATTTTGCACCGCTCTGCACGCTCTGTTGTTGAGCAGGCATTTGAAATACTCAAGAAGCGGTTTCAGAGGTTGCGGTTCATTGATGTATCCCGCACAGAGCTGGCCAGCAAGGTGGTTGTGGCAGCATGTGTACTGCATAACTTTGCTCTCATGCATGGTGACGAGTTTGATGTTGGTGACAAGACACCTTGAGCAGGTAAGATTTCGACCAGAGATCCGTTTCTGCAAATTAACCAAGTAGCTAGTGACTGAGATTCAGATCTCTCTAGTTTACTTACTAATGGCTTGTAAGGAACCTGGAGGTTCATTATCGCTCTCACATAAGCCCGCCATCGGTCCCTACCCCGAGCAAGATTAATCCAGTCTCTACCATCATATCCCACCTCCCTCAAATCCATTTTTATATTATCCTCCCATCTACGTCTCAGTCTCCCCAAAGGTCTTTTTCCCTCCGGTTTCCTAACACTATATGCAGTGGCGGCTCCTGCATATTTTTTAAGAGGAGGAAAGAAGTTAACAGCGCAAAATTACACCTTCTTGAGAGAAACATGCTACAAATTAGCCTACATGCATACATGTAAGACCAGGTAGTGATGGGATTGTCCTTCCTCCCTTTTGTGTAGCAATAATCTGTTTTTGTAAACTGAGTTTCCTAAATTGTCAAAAATATAATATGTTTTTACTTCCATTCATTGATGAATAATTGCACAAATTAACAATTACAAGGAAATTCACAACCTCACAGCATTTTTCACGCACACTACAGCATCACACGTGTTGGAAGAGACCAGCTACTAACACATAACCGGAACCGTTTTATGGAAATGAGAATGAGAAATAATCTGTTAGAAAAGCGAGAAAACTGCACCCACCCACGTGGTCTGTGTTGTCACATGTACATTTTACAAGTTCAGTATCACATGCTTTTGAAGAATGTCAGTTCTTGCAAAGTCATACTACCATTATTGTTCAAAGCTGCCAGTGGCCAATTAATTTTTTATGTTAAAAATAATGTAGTTTGCACTACTTTCAATTTCAAAGATATTTGTGGAAAACTGACAACTTGGCTGTTGTCCTGTCTAGTAGACAATGAATGGAAGTGAATTTCAGGGGCCAAAAAGATCTGTGTTACTAATGTAGAACTACTTCCTCTTTGTTTTATATAAATCCAACTTCAACTTTCAGATATCCTCGAAAGTCTCATACCATGAATAGTAGCTTTTATAAAGTTCAATGAATAATATATTTTGATCTATAATTAAAAAAAAAAAAAATTATATGGTGTCTTTCATAGCTTTGCGTTAAAACTGTTTTTATTGTGTCTCCTCCTAGATGTGTTATAGTCTGGTTGAATGCAGCATCGTTAGATGGCAGCGGTAGCGAGCTTGCTGCAGGACCAGTCGGTTTCTATTTCCCGCCCATGCTCTGATTCAGAGGAGGATCTCCTCCCTCTCCATTCATTTACTTGCTTTAAAACTCTGCTTCTTTCTTTGGCTGCTAGTGCGCTGTTGTCTATGTGTATTAACTGCAGTAAAGGATTAATGGATTGACATTCCTCCACACAAACAATCTCGCATCCTTCTCACAGTTTTCTAGTAGCACATGAGTGCGCGTCTTTAAAAACTCGATCAACCGAGGTTTTCTTATAGCTGTGGACTTAAAAATTATCGGATCTTCCTCGAATTTCAAAGCATATATTTCATTTGGTATTTACATTCAAAAGAAGAAAAATGTGAGAAGGACGTTCCTCCCTTCCCTCCCCTGAGGAACCGCCACTGACTATATGCATTTCTGGATTCACCCGTATGTGCTACATGTCCTGCCCATCTCAAACATCTGGATTTAATATTCCTAATTATGTCAGGTGAAGAATACAATGCGTGCAGTTTGTGTTGTATAACTTTCTTCAGTCTTCTGTAACTTCATTCCTCTTAGCTCCAAATATTTTCCTAAGCATCTTATTTTCGAACACCCCTACTTAAGTTCTGTTCCTCTCTCAAAGAGAGAGTCCAAGTTTCACAACCATATAGAACAACTGGTAATATAACTGTTTTATAAATTCTAACTTTCAGCTTTTTTGAGAGCAGATTGGATGACAAAAACTTCCCAACCGAATAATAACAGGCATTTCCCACATTTATTTTACGTTTAATTTCCTCCTGAGTGCAGATCTCTCTAGTAGTGGATAAAAACTATGTTGCAGCAGATTTTGCTATGATACCCTTCACTACATGATATTTTAGAGTATTGCCTGTTTTCAACTTTTCTATCTCTTAAGTTGCAACAAGAAAAAAGCTGCGTTGGTTTAAACAGCAATTCTACTGTCTACTACTCCTTTCAGGAAACACAACTAGCTTAATGTGTGTTGTGACAGTGGTATGGTGGACCTACACTGACTATTGACTGCATGGACAGACATTTTTCTAATAAACTGTATAGATAGGCAGTTCCTGGAATTCGTGTGGCAACCATCCTCCACTTCAATAGTACTCAGTGTGGCTGAGCTTGTGCATGGATGTAGTTTCTTAGCAATCTGTGAAAGTAAAGCATATTTGAGAACCCATTTTTCCAAAACTCACTTTCTTCCAAAAATTGATAATGAGTTATATAGTGCATCAGATTTGAAATAGCCCTCCTTCTTTCTCTGCAATAAATTTTTTCATAACTCGCCTTGCTCCACTTTGATTAAGTGGCAAAGTTTGGTAGTTTTTGCAAAATGACTTCATAATGTGCAAGAGTTACCCTATGGCAAAATTCACTTTGTCGTAAAATTCATTCACCTTACAATCAGAGCCACCAATAAGTACCATATACTTCTTATTTTGATTCGATACACCTACAACAATGTGTGGTAATATACGACAGCTGTGTAATATGCACTTACAATATTCAAACAAACTTTAACTTGGTACACGATAGTGTAGCTGCTGAAAGCTTAGATACCGGTACATAATTATTATGTTGTAACATTTTCGGTGACAAGAGGTTGTCCTAATTTCTTACTATGGATGGTGAATATTCTGATTCTGTCATACTTTGGATAAAGGAAGGAAAAGGCATTGTGAAAGTATAAACAGAAAAAAAATTGTAGATATCATCGTCCTAACAAGTATTGGGCCTAATGGCCCATTACAGTCTCAAGCCATCTTTTTAAAGGTCTTTATCATGGCAGCTACTTTAGTCCAAACTAAATATCGAGTGTAACAAGGTGGTAGCCACCGGCGTAGCTCGGTCGTTAAGGTGCTTGCCTGCTGATCTGAGTTGTGTTCAGGTGCGGGCTCGATTTCTGCTTGGGCTGATTACCTGGTTGGACTTTTTCCGAGGTTTTCCCCAATCGTAAGGCAAATGTAAGGTAATCTATGGCGAATCCTCAGCCTCATCTCGCTATCACCAATTCCATCGATGCTAAATAACTTCGTAGTTGATAAAGTGTCGTTAAATAACCAAGTAAAAAAAAAACAACGTGGTAGTGAAGGAGAAATGGAGGGAAATATTATTATCCTGAAAGAAGAAGAAATGCTATTCGTTTTATTAAATAGAATGTTTAATTTGTTGTAGATATATATTTAATAGACATACTGTTTACATATGTACAAAAATAGTTCTCAATTCATGTTTCAGAATGTGATGTTAAATTAGCGCTAGTAACAACTTTGATTTGGATACAACTTGTGAATCATGTCAGCTGCTATTAATATATTTGAATTAACATGATAGTTCTTGCTGTACAACAAAAGACTATGTAACTGCAGTTGTTCATTTTTCTCTTGCTTAGCTGACATTAACACAACCACTTGAACACACAAAATGAGATTGGTACATCTGTTAGCTAGCTTCTGTGTAAAGTTCTACAAGAATTTGTTTTGGATGGAAATACAATTTACTGCATTTTATTGAATAAGTGAATGAATGTAAAAGGTGTGAAATCAATGCAGAGAACAAAAACTTGTCTTCCTAGAGTTATTAAATGAAAATCATGCTTTTAAAAATTTTACGCTGATTGATTGCTTGATTCGTTTATTCCTTTGAGTGTTCATATTCTAAGCCTATTTCAGTCACACCTCTGTCATGATGTACCTACGTATGTCTGTTTTCTTCATGTCAGTATTTAATTATTTTTAGGCTGCTTTGTTACTGTTTAAATGAATTATATAAGAAATGATTAAGATTATTCTAGTCTAAGAAGAAGATACAGTATACAGATATAAGTATTTTCAAAATTCGTCTTGATACAAAAGGCAACAATTTGTCATTCCTTAAAAGAAGAATCTGCTTGGAAGTTGGAGATAGGATTTTCTGTGTGTTCAAATGGTTAATTGGTTTCTTCTGATTTCAAATTCAACATAAATTCTCGCGAAATGAACTCTTAACCTAGCTATACAATGTTATGTATTTAATATGGAAACGTAGTTCGAGACCAGGCCTATTCAGAAAAGTTCACAATTGATTTCGAACACTTTAGACACTGGATTTCGATGAACCATAAAGATATGTCACAAAAATGGTCATGAAAACCGTTATCAAAATTGTTCTCAACCTGTTAACACTTGAGATTACAGACACATCCATTTGGTCTCAAAACAAATGACGGTAGTAGTAGTGTTATATTATTCATTGTTGTGTTATTTTAAAACAACTGTTCCAGTGACTCATTTTCTTCTTCTCCTTCACAGTAACTGTTGACTGGTTAGTATATATATAAGTGGATTACAGTGCTTATGTCTTTTGTTACAATGAGATATTAGACATGTAACGGCAAGGTAAATTGTAGCATTGGTTTGCATTCGCCAATTGAGATAAAATCTTGAAATATACAAACAGCATAGTAGGAATTCATTTGAACACAGCCGTTGTGTCAATTCCTACATTTTAATTTCCCATAATAGTTACAAGATTCATGTTAAAACATTTTCAACAATAAACTAAAAATATATTATCTAAAGCAAGTTATCATTATAACATTTGGTGTTTTTGTGTACAATTTTATGATACACAGTAACATTTGTATTATTATTATTATTATTATTTATTATTATCATCGTTATTAATATTATTATTGAAAAATATTTACTTTTCAATAGTGATATAGTGGGAATACATTTGTACAAACACTATAAATAGAGTAACATGACAAATTTGTATTACAAAGACTTTTCTTTACTAAAATTACACTTAATTGTGGCCATGCTGCAATATTGTCAAAAATGTAATGAGCATGGAATGAAAAGCAAATGGCCATATAAACATGACGATTTTCAGTTAAAACGATCTGGCCCACCATCACTACCCCATCAATGTAACCACCACCTGTACCATCTCTTGTCCTACACATCATGTGAGCAAGTAAATTTTAGATCACCTATTGTGCTTCTATTCTAGGCTGGTTTCCAAGAGACACAAATCCGTATCATTCGTGGAGCTGAAGAGATTTCAGCAATACAGTTGTGGTATTCCACAAGGACACTTCACTGGCAAAATCTGTTTCCTTAATTGTATTTGTTTAGAAGAAATTTAAGAGGCTGGTATAAAAAAGAAGCTATTCTTAAATCTTACTTTTATTAAAATATGTTGAATCAGAAGAAAGAACCACTGAACCTTATTACAAGCCTCCTAAGAATAAAGCGTGACTTACATTGTTACTTAAATAATAAGCAGTTTGTCTCTCCAACAAAAATTTGGAAATGAATATGAGTCCATTTTTCACTAACTGATTAAATGCCGTTAAATTTGCTAGCATAGCTAAAAATTACATTGATTTTTGTTACATTAACTTAATATTGTATGGATATTATGCAGAGGGGAAGAGACTTTTAAATAATTTTCTACTTAACTGTTAGGGCCATCATAAATTTCTTAAGCGAGTGCCATTTTTATTCAGAGTTGAAAATCTCTCATACATAAAAATATTTTCTTTTATTTAATAACGTGTGAAATTCATGTCATTTAAATGTTAGTCTTAATCTGACAAAATTGAGAAACCAGCCTGCAATGTTATCCATCAGGTAAAATGCTCTTGGAGTGTGTACAATGTGGCTTATTGTTATTATTTTTTCTCTCTTATGGAGATGTATGAATATACTGTGCTTATATAAGCTTTATGTTTGAGGAAATATACTGAATAATGTTTAGCATTTTATGTGATTTCTTCATGCTTTTGTCATCCAGATGAGTTCTTGTAGACTGTCAACCATGTCATGGTAAAATACAGTCTAAAACACTGAAGCTATTAGTATAAGTTTTTTATTAGTTATATGGTGTTTTATTTCATACAGATTTATATCTGTTATCGTATCATATGTTATTAAATGCGTAATTAGTATGACACCATAGAAATCCTGTGTATAATCTTGTTTATTTTTTTGGAAAGGGATAATTTCAAAGAAAGTTTTTACTCCTAGAGAAATAAAACTGCATATGGTCAAAGAATGTTAACATTTCTTTCTTATATTATGTTTAAAGAATTTTGCAGACTTAAACGTAGGCTAGTTGCATAATTAACCAATTAAAGTGTTTCTTTATTATGTGGATCTCTAACCTTTTCACATAGATTTTTTTTTTACAGAAATTTACTTCATTTAGTATTTTACAGTGGCAGATTCAGAAATTCCCAACGAAAGTGGGCTGTGAATTGTGTTTAAATATTTGATATAAAACACGATAATCTTACCAGACATTTATGCAAAATAATAATAATCATCTTAACACTGTGTGCATCCTCTGCAACTTGGACCTTACACCAAGTTGTGAAATTCAGAGATGGAAAGGATCTGACAGTTTATATATTGGGATGCCAAAAGGCAGACTATATAAAACCACAAGCTTGATGTTATTGGAATACAAATTTAATATAAAAGTGAACAGGATCTCTCAAGTGGACGAGAGTTAAAGAAAATAGTCATTATGTGTGGGTTCCAGAAGTATAATATTTGTATTTTTTTAATGACTAAATAGTTTCAGAGGTGTTTGTATTATTATTCCACTTAGGTATAGCAGTTCACAAAAACTCCATCTTAGAGACAGTAAAAATGTGATATAGCTCACATGTGTTTCATATATTAGAGCAGTGCTGCCGACATGCTAAACAGTTTATGAATCAGGCACCTCAGACATTAATAAAACTAACTTCCAAGTTTTGATCTTGCTCTTCAAGTAATTCTACTATAAAAATTCTAGTTATCATTTTTTTTATCCTATACAGTGGCTTGTTTCCATTCCTGAGGAGTTTCACACCCACCTCTGACTAGTCATATTGTTCGCTTCGGGACATTTCCAGTCCGTTCGTGTTTCATTAATGGAATGATGGGAGGACTGGCAGCTCATCAGAGTAGGCTGGCCGCCTTCAGACTTTGCTCTCTGGTCCCTCTGTGTTGTGCTTGAATGAACTGCGGATGCGAGTGAGGTACAGGGCACAGATGTGACCGTAACTCTTGTTGTACCACTCCGGTGTTCGTCCCCTGCAAAAAAACGAACAGTTCAGTCATTTTCATTCCTTTGCTTTTATTTTGTATAATGAAAAGCACTGTGATGCTGCAGCAGTGGTTTATGGCACACCATGAATCTGTTTGGCTACTTTTCCTTCCCTCTATCTACAGCCTCCGTCAGTTCATCAGAAAGTATGCACAATACATACGAGATAAGTTACATTCGCAAATTTACTCTTGTCAAATTGTGGTACACCTGGAGTGATGGTGGGTGTATCCTGTTCAACCACCATCCTAATGAATAAACACTTGTAGAGTGACTGACTTCGGTCCAGTCATGGGAATCGTATTTGCAGAAGCCTGTTTATCTATGTTGACCCAACATAGTGTCAGATGGAACAGATTTTATTTTAGAGCATAGAACGAATGTGAACTTTTAGTGAAATACGAAAAAATGTTACAGAAATGTTAAAAAGATAATCAGAGGGGAAGAAGGAAATCAATGACGAATATTGAGTCAGCCACCAACAATACACACAAATGTGAGGAATATATATATATATATATAACTTTCCCGTGTTAATGAACTAGGTTTAAAGTTACCTTAGTTGACTAATTTCGGCCTGGGGGCCATCTTCAGAACTGGATGGTCTTCGCGTCTTCTGTTGTTTTCGTTCCCTGTGGGGGTGCATTTGTGTAGTGAAGTGTGGAGCCGAATAGTATGTGTGTTCTGAAATTGAGTTGTGTGTTGAGGATTTGTTGTGGGTTTGTTTTTGGATATCTGTATATTTCGTATTGTTCTAGTGTGTTTAGTTTCTGGTTTCAGAACACACACACACTATTCGATTCCACAGTGTACTACACAAACACACTCCCACAGGGGATGTAAACAACAGAAGACTCGAAACCATCCAGTTCTGAAGATGGCCCTCAGGCCGAAACTAGTCAACCAAGGTAACTTTAAACCTAGTTCATTAACACGAAAAAGTAATATATATATATATATATATATATATATATATATATATATATATTTATATTCCTCAGTGCTATAGTCTTAAAAGTTGTGTAATCAAGATGTACACAAAATGTGATTGAAATTTGTGTTTTAGTGCAAGAAAGTTTATGAGTGATTGTTAATTAATATCAACAAGGAAAAGGTTCACAAAATATTAACAGATTCTTAGCATGACAAAAATGCCAGTGTGGTATCAAGGAATGTTAATGATGAACAAAAGCAAAAAATTGCTGAAATTTGCAGAGATATTCTAGAGCAAAAAGAACCGGAGATGATATACTAAACTACGTAATCACTGATGATGAGTCCTGGATGCACCAGTATGACCAAGATTCGAAGTGCCAATGGAAGATGGCTCATCACAACCACAAAAGACACGCATATGTTAAAAAAAAAAAAAACACCTCGAAATTGACTAACAATTTTCTTTCATTTTAAATAGTGCCAAATGAAGCAGTATAGACTATACGCATCCTAAACATTTGTTTTAAAACGTTATTAGCTAAACAATTAATCAAAAGCAAGAAGTGACATAAGTGCCTGCAGCATTACTGTGTCAATATGGAGGATAATTCATGACTAACAAGCATAAATTCAGAACGTGATCGATCTTTCAGGTTGCTATTGGTAAGAATAGCTTCTGTAGCATGTGTTCGATTTTGAACAGCTGTAGATTGTTCCTCTTGTTCATATATTGTCTGTCCTGTCCGGCTATTCTTTTACATACAGACATTAAATGTTTAATTACACAGAAACTCATATTCATTTGATTACATTATGTGTAAAAAACCATTGAAATCACTTCTGGTATTGCATAACAGTAGCAGTATTTCTATTGCAAAATTGATTGTGGCTGCAGAATATGTGTGAGACATGTACAGCATTATGGATGAAACTTCAGAAACATAAAGACTATGTGTGTCCACTTATTAAAGCTTTAAACAGAATAAAATTAGTCATGGTTGGGATGTTGCTTATATTATGAGAGTTCAAACGTAGTTAACAGAAATAATATAATAATATAAAAATCGACAACTCTGCTATGTTGAAAATCAAACCCATGTTCATAGGAATTATTACCAGAGAAACCTGAGAGTTCATCTCTTTAGATTATACACATTAATCATGATCATGTGTACTCGTATTTCTGAAACACATTTTTATGTGGAATATAGTATGCAACCTTTAAACTTTTTCTCAAATTCATATGTCATTGACTTGGTTCTTTAATTCCAAACCCTCCATTATGTTGACACTTTTTCATAGCATTATATCTTTTGTTCCATACCTGGTCATATATGCTTATCAGGAAGATTTGTTGGCAGGTAAAGTGAGACATTTCTTCATAAATCGACAATAGTGATATACCGTTAATAATAAATTCTTGGAATTTTGCTGATGGAAACGAATATGTGAAGAAAGCATGCAAACCATCAGTGAAATACTTAATAGTCAGTATTGCAACCAAATCCCTAACAAAGAAAGCTAATATTGTAGAACTCTTAAAATGAACATTAAAAATTACGGGACAAGAAAAAAAAAATTGAAGCATTAACCATCAGGTATAATAAAATTATCTCCATTTGATTAATAGTGCATCCATATTATTCCAAGTTCATTATTGTACAATAAAAATTGAACTTCTACAAACTGTTCTTTTGTACATTCCAGCTTTAGTTAATGTCGCAAGATGAGGTTATATTTTATATAAGAATTTTATGTGTATCTCACAATGATGATTACAGGAACAACAAATTATTTAAAAAAAAATACATATTTCTCAAATTTAACATGTATGTTTCAAATTATTACTCGAAATAACATTGGAAGTCTGCAACATAGAGATCATAACTTTTCATAAAAGGGGAAGAATTGAGAAGAGAGTTTAGTTTTAGCATATGATCACTGTCTTAGCTCTCCTGCAGAACTCACTTTGTGTCAACTCTGGAAAGATGCATGATGCGCGACTTCCCAGACCCACAGGGCTCGATGAGGTATCTGGAAGCAAGGACGATGCCCCGCACTCCTCCAAGCATGACTGGTCCATCAGGATGCTCCACTGACGTCTCCACTATTACACACGCACCCTTGGGCAAATCTGTCCGCCAGGACCTGACACAAACAAACCACGAAATCCAACAGTAGTTAACAAAAAAGATTTGAGTTAGCAAGTTTCTACAATCTACTCAAATCATTGGAGTGACACATGACTTAGAGGAAAAAATAAAGGTCACAAATCACTATGTAGATTCGAACATACCACTCTTCAATACCTATGTACTTATGAATGAATATGGAGGACATCTATAGGCATCCAACAAGGAAAACTCAGTGCACAGAAACCAGTGGGTGTGACTGTCTCGCGCAGATGACGTTTGCTCCCATTCCCAGCATGCTAACTCACCTACTGCAGGAGAGTAAAAGGGGTATAAAATGCACGCCGCGAAGAGTCCGAGCTGAGTTTTGCTTGTAGGATACCTATAACAGGTACATTTCCTTTGCATGGCCTCACAAAGATCAGGAAGTAATTGAATTAGCTATGCGAACTCTTAGATCATCAGCCACTTTTCTCAATGTGATCATTGTCACATACACATTACAGAACTTTTGAATAGAAAATTGTTAAACACATAAGCTAGTGCTAGTCCAGAAGATAATAACTGTGTTGCCTGTTAGTTGTCTTCTAATAGACCCAACTGTCACTGTTTGGAACCTGCGACTCTTTAGTACGCATTTCTTTCTCCAATATGTTTTTAGCAAGTTACATACTAGGGCTGGATAAAAAGTAATGGCAACAGTTCGATATTTCTGACATGGCTTTATTCATAGGGGTACAACATTTACGTACCTTCTATATAGTCGCCCCACTTATTTATTACCTTTTGCCAAATGTTTGGAAGGTGTCGTACACCATCAGCGCGTCCATCTTTGTTGATGTTCCGTATTGACCGCCCTATAGCTCGGATAATTTCATCTCTGGTATTGTACTGGGTCCCTCGCAGTGGTTCTTTCACTTTGGTGAAAAGATTGTAATTGCATGGACTCATATTGGGTGAGTACGATGGGTGTTCTAGAATCTCCTGTTGCCAGCGGCGCAAGAGGTCCTTGACAGCAGCAGCAGTGTGACTCCTTGCATTATCATGAAGAATGATGGGATTCTGTACCACCAAGTGTCGTCGTTTTCTCCTGAGGGATGGACGAAGATGGTACTGCAGGAACCTGCAGTAGTAGTCCACGTTTGCCGTCTGCCTTGGATGTACAGCGTGGTGCAGTATTACCCCATCAATGTCATATGCCACAATGAACATCACCTTCACAGCACTTTGTGTAGGGTGCACTTTCTTCTTCTGGATGCTTCCATTCATTTGATTGACGTTTCAAGTTTGGTTGGTTCATATGAGCGAGCCCAGGTTTCGTCCATAGCGACGATTCGTCCAAGAAAGTCGTCATCTTTCCTTTGGTACCGGTCCAACAAGGCCTGTGCGACTGCATAGCGGTGCCATTGTTAAACTTCGGAAATTTCATGGGGTATCCAACGCCCTGTAATTTTGCGGTACCCAGAATGTCTTGCAGAATGTGGAGCACAGTTTTGTGACATACTCCGACTTCCGCTGCTAACTCACGTGCAGTCCATCAGCGATCAGAATCCAACAGGGAAGCAAGGAGGTGAACTGTGTTGTCCTCCACGCGGGGTCATCCTGTACGGAGGTTGTCCTGGACGGCATCCCTGCCTTCCCGGAATGCTTTAACCCATCGTGCCACTGTGTGATATGGCAACGCTGCATCGGCACATGCTTCACGCATGTGTCACTTCAATTTTGATTCAGGAACGTTGGTCTAGTTTTGTAAACGTGGTCTTAGGGTGCTTGCACTATCCCTATGAAAGTCAACGTTCTACACACTGCAGTAGATTGACAAAGTACTGTCGCCGCTGGCTGCACTAACTCATCTAACAGTCCTTGTTCATGTCCACACAGCTGACAGCTCTCCAACGCACCATCGTCACGTGACAGCAGTGTTGCCATAACTTTTTATCCAACCTATGTATTATAAAATATTGTGAATGCCATAGTTTTGATGATGGTGGTGACTAATTATTAGTTTTAACTGATTATTTATCAACACTGAATTAAATGCACAGTTGATGGAACTGGTGATAGTGAGATATTCGGACTGCCCATGGCATTACCTGATATTTGCCTTATAGTTGAGAAAAACTTCGAAAAATCCCAACAAGGTATTCAGCCCAATCTGACTTCGAACACATTCCCGAGCGCAACCTCAAACCTACGTGAGTGACAAAAAAATTGATTGACTAATTTAGAGGAAGTAGAAGTATCCAAGAAAACATACTCCCGACATCATCGCTATGTACGACTATTACAAAATGAATTTTTATCTTGAGATTTTAACCAGGATTATAGCAGAAAAATAGAATTTCGATCCTTAGAATTGACTGAATTTGCGAGGGGAGGCAGCCTTCATTGCAACTTCTGAGTGAAACATGACTGAAATAAATAACTTAAAATGATGCGCATATTATGGTCAGGTTGTGGCAACACTTTTAACACTAACACTACTCTTGAAGCTATTACACCTACTAAAGCGGATGAACATAAAAAAGTATATGCACAAATCATTCATTCATATTTTTCTGTCCGAGGACAGGTATTTCACTGCAAACCCAGCATCCTCCAATCTTTCCTATTTTTCACCTTTCTCTTAGTCTCTGCATACAACCCATATTATCTTAATGTTGGCTACTATTTGATTTCTTCTGCCTCGAACTTTTTTTCTGTTCACCATTCCTTCCAGTCCATTCTTCAGTAGGCTGTTTCTTCTTAGCCAGTGACCCAGCCAATTTCTTTTTCTCCTCCTGATCAGTTTCGGCATTATTCCTTCTTCACCCCTCTTTCTAGCAAAGCTTCATTTCTTATTCTGTCAATCCATTTCACACACTCCATTCTTCTCCATATCCACATTTCAGATGCTTCTAGTCGCTTCTCTTAACTTCGTTGTAATGTCCATGTTTCTGCCTCATACAATGCCACACTTCACACAAAGCACTCCTTAGTCTCTTCTGTAGTTCTTCGTCCAGAGGTCCGCAGAAGATGCTCCTTTTTCAATTAAAAGCTTCATTTGCGAATGCTATCCTCCTTTTGACTTTCTGGCAGCAGCTCGTGTACTACTTACAATACACCCCAAGTATCTGAAGCTGTCCACTTGTTCTACTGCCTCATTTCAAATGTACACGTTTACCTTGTTTATTTTTTTCCCGATAATTGTGGTCTTTGTCTTGTTTGCATTTATCTTCATCCCATACTGCTCACAGTTGTCACTTTCTTCCAGTAGCATATCCCTTAGTATCATATTCTCTTCTGCTAGCAACGCCATATCATCAGCAAATCTTATGCATTTTATTCTTTTTCCTCCAACTACATATTTAACAGGATAGCTGATAAAGCACATCCTTGTCATATTCCTTTTCCAATTCGACTTCCTTGACTTCTCCCATCCTGACTTTGACTCATTTCATATAAAGATTACTGAAAAGTCTGCTCTCTTTTCATTCCACATAAATTTTCTTCAGGATCCCCATGAGTTTACTCCAATCCACTCTATCAAAAGCCTTTTCCAGGTCGACAAATACTATATACACTAGTTAATTTTTTTCTAGGTATGTTCTACCGATTGTTTGCATTTCTCGTACCTTTTCCCTTCCTGAAGCAAAATTGCTCTTCCAACTCTCCTATTTTAGATTATAAACGTCGATTCAGTATCTGCAGGAGAATCTTTGCCGAATGCTATAATACAAGGCTGATAATTCTGAATTCATTACATTTCTTGACATTATTTTTCTTCAGTATTGATAGCAGCACTGTCTCTGTGAAATCTTTCGACTATTCTCATATGTTTCGTTGCGTAAGGATAGACTATTCTTTTCGTCTTCAACCAAGCATTTCACTAACTGAATGGGGATTCCATGAATTCCTGTTGCTTTCCCATACTTCATTTCTTTAAGAGCTACCTCAACTTGTTCTCTTAGGATAGAAGATCCTTTTTTTGTCTTCTGATATGGCTGCTTCATTTTCTATAGCTAAGTAATCTGGATGATTCCCTGTCTCATTTAGTTACTATATATGTACATTTTAATTTTCTTTGTACAAACTACAAGTGTGCACGAATCTTCTTCTTTTCTATCATTTCTATGTATTGCAGAATTCACTCACTATGTGTAGTGAGTTAATGCAGAAGCTAGTTTGTAATCTTCAGTAATCTATCATATAAAAATCTGTACTAACATTGTTTTTTTTTCCTCACTCAGTGCCATTTTTTTTCTTTTGCCTTACTCCAATTTAATACCAGTAATGTTACTTTCTTTGCACATCAAACAAATCTTCTGGTGATATTTTTCTTGTGAGGAGTAGGAAGAATGATTCTAACATTATTATTCCCACTCACTGATTTGTCCCATAGTCTTTACTTGGTCTGTACATCCTTATCCCTCACCCCACAAAGGGAGAAAGATCCCTTTATCTGAGTTGTATAACTGTGACTTTCACTATACATTTGCTTCATTCTGATCACAAATTGCAACAGAGAATAGTTCTTAGGCTCAAATACCAACATACATACTACAGATATATCATAGCTCGAATCTGTACCTGAGCACACAGAAGTCCTTGGCAGGCAGCGGTGCCATGCTGGCACATACATACTGGAACACCTCGACCTGCGGGTCCAGCCGTGCCACAATCCGCCACTTGAGCAGCGTGTAGTCCCATACATGACGCTCCCTCAGCACCCGCTGTAACAGCTCGAGGGGTGGCGCCTCCACCTCGGTGGACACCCTCCATAGCCGGAGAGGATGACCATCACCCACCTTCTTATATGCCATTTCTACTTGCCCATCCGTCGTGCATGGCATACTCACCCATCCACGACTCCTGCAACGTAGACACCTAAAGGTTACGTCAGACATTGAGTGGGATTAATTATACTTTGTGGTAGTGGTATAGGTAGTGATGATGGTGGTAGTCTTTTTATGTATTGCAAGACAGTAGAATTTCGATTAACGTAATAATTCGGTCCCCAATATTACAAAAATCAACAAGGGAAATCTGAAAAACGAGCTGTATAGAATTTTCTCTCCAAATCTGTTATACATGAATGAGCACTGTAAGAAAAGAATAAGAGCGACAATTGCAGTTGTCTCAGGTGGTCCAGTACCATGTTTCTAAATGAAAAGGCTTTAGGCATAATTCGCATATATAGGTGACCATGTGTACGTGTATTTTGCTCACCCCTAAGATCCATCCATCACATTAACTGCAAGGATTTGCAAACTGAGTCTGGATCTTAGGTCATAGAAACATTTCATACAAGAAGACTCCGCAAGTAAACAAATACACGTGTCTGAAGCCTTTCCTATTGGCTGCAGGACAGAAAAAACCTCTTTATGGCGTCTAAAACGCGACATTAATTAGTTTCCTGTTTGGAAGCATGCATGTTATAGCCTATACCGTATTTCATCGCATAATGTCGCAGTTTTAATCCTTTTTTTTTTTTTTCGAGTGAAAATATATGGTGCGATCATTTGTGAAGAATAAATTGAAATGGTAACGATTAGTCACTTCAACTTTCAGTAATCAGCTCCCTTGTAACAGGGAAGTGTGCGAGCAAGCAGGGACAAGTTGCGTGATTCGTAGCAGAAGAGAAAGGAAAGGGATGCTTGAACCATAACGTGAATAATATCTTAATAAAATAAAAATTATTGTGATGCAGTAGCGGCTCGCCGTAAAAAAAAATAGGTGAAGTGCTGTTCACATAAACAAATGCATGAACAGTTTTACCAATATAATGAGTAGGACTACTATTCGTAAAATACGTACAGTTTTACTAGTTCTAGAACACATTCAAGCAGGAAAACTAATTTATTTCAGGATTCACCGAATTTCTTGCATATCAAGTCAATTCTCCTATCTTTTAAAGCAGCAAACCTGACGATGATGTCTTCATAAAATGTCCGAGTTTAACTTAGAGTGGACAGTATATCTCTATGCAAAGCTATGGGGCTGATGATGAAAGTCCCTCCTGTGATGTAGCATTCCGAGTAAAATTTTCAATATTTTCAAACAGAAAACCTTCTTTCATTGGAAGAATTTTTTGAAGTTATTTTATACAACTTCTCTATTTTCTTAGCACTTTTTTAAATAAAGAACAAAATAATGGAACTGTAAGTCGTCCAGAATTTAAAACATCTTTCTTATCCTCATATTTAAGTCTACAAAACGGTATTTCTAATAAATTACAAACCGTTTCATTTTCGGAATACATATTTCGCACTCATTTATCAACATTTTCTATGTACTGGTACCTAAGTACTCATATTTGTACAGTGCGATCCAAAAGTCCCTCCGCAGCTCCATTAGTTATAGTAATCCTGTAGAC
This sequence comes from Periplaneta americana, assembly GCF_040183065.1. Lineage (NCBI taxonomy): Eukaryota > Metazoa > Arthropoda > Insecta > Blattodea > Blattidae > Periplaneta > Periplaneta americana. Next base: position 111,619,454 of record NC_091119.1, read on the forward strand.
AGCTGGTACGTAATCTTGTAGAAAGTTGACACTTCCCCATTAATTCCGGTTTGACAACCTCACATCCCCAGTCAATCATATGCTTAGCGGCCAGTGCTGCCACTTGAATTCTCTGCCTAGTGGATTCTCGGCTGCACCGTGGCTACAGAAGCACTGCGGAGAAACTTCTCGCTCGCACTGTATAATAGCGCTATAGTGGTTAAACATGTAATATACACTTAAATGTAGGATTAATACACTATATACACTTACCACTAATATACCATAAATACATTAAATAATAAGTTAGTATATATGTACACAGTATTAAACTACATGTGTACATTTAGCTGCGCGTTAAACTTTCAAATATTGTACAAGAGCTGGATCAAAACTGACGACTCATGAGAAGAAATAATACATGCCGCGGAAAACAACTTTTAAACTTTGCGAATGTATGTGGGGTGTATTCCTGATAAAATAACATAGCGCCAGCTAATTTACCACTGCAGGGGTGGCTGCTTGGACACAGGGAATGAGAATACTATTCTCGAGTCAGATAGTACATTACGGGCCTTAAACAATAGTCCCCGGCCTTGGAGACCAACTTCAATCCTTCTGTATTATTAATACCGTTAGATCTGCGAACTGGTTACTCCACCTACAAGTCTGACAATTCTTCGTAACCGAAAGACTCAGAAACGCACTTCACTCATACAATTTTTCTTTAGTGAGTGACGTCACGTTACCATGGAAACCAAGTGCTGTATGAGAATGGGAACCCAAATAATTTCACTTCTACAGTATTGTAAGTTCCAATAGACACTGCTCGGCGCTCGTAACAGTTGACATTATTTTATTCAGTGGGGTTCCAGGTACTATTTATGCAACTAAACACTGTTCATAACGACTGAAAAGAAAACTTTTTTTTTAGAAATACAGTACCAGTAATAACTAGAATTAATTAGGTAAAATTGTGTTTTACACATAAATAGATGAAGTGACACTTCACCTACTTCACCTGAATAACCGCCCCTGTTGTGATGTTATTGAATTAAAGATACTTTTGTTGACTAAAAACATTCACGGTATTGTTGAATCACATGTACTGGTACATCGGGTTACGCTAGAGTCTGTATTATCTGACTAATGAACTGATCCGCAGAAAAATGATTGGTCTAGGCCTAAATAAGTATTTAAACACTCGTAAACAACAACCACTTACAACCAACAATTTTGTACTGAATTAAAGGTATTTATAGCCATTGGCTTGGTGCTAACATCGCACTTCCACTCCATTCACTTTCGTCAGCGGCCACTGCTATTTCTCTCGCATTCGACCTTGAGCATAACGGTATTTTGTGTTGCAGTGGTGGCACGTTATTTTTAAGTAATTCTTGATCGTGATAAACAGAAATATCCATGCGACGATTATGCGGTGAAATTTTAAAGTCTGATCAGCATGTCTATATAGGTAAATAAGGGTCCGACCATTATGAGATGGCGACGATTACACGATGAAATGCGGTATTTTTAAAGTCTTAATGACAAATTTGCTGTTTTTCTAAACGTTAGAAGGAAATACGATATTTGAAGCAGAAAGGCTGTCGTGAAATAATGTAATTAGGAGGGATTATGACATAACAAGGAGGTTGTGTGATGGCTATGTCACCACTCAAAGCCTAACCCAAGTAAAGAGATAGAAATGGGGTGATGGATCGATCAGTTTCTGTTACTGGTTGCTTCATGTATACTACTGTATTGCAATACAGTGTCTGTACTGCGACATATGTATAATGATAGTGTAGGCTATAATGGCTGAGTTAGTTGCCAGTAATTCAGACCTAAAATATATAAAGGGAAACCATTCAACTGAGAAGTTCAATAAATAATGCTGAATCCTGTGTTTCGATGGGATGTGATATGGTGTATAAACACTCACTTTTCTCTGGCCTCCTTGAGTAGTGCGGTCGTGCATGCATACAAATAGCCTCTCCAGTCCTGCTGAAACTCCGCCCCCAGTTCCTCCAGTGCCACGGGGATGCTCTCCTCCATGTAGTTGAAATGGCATTGGGCCAATGTTTCCTCCGACACCTGTTGTACAAGAAATGTCTTAATACCAAAGACTTGTTGCATTCTTTGTTTTTTCATGATCATTAACTTAACAGCCCTGAATGGACGCTGAACTTAAGAATTCGTTCTATTCTTCTCTATTCGCAGCCAACCTAGCTTCAGTACCTTTCCCCAAAAAATGTTTGTATCTTGATCCACACTATTCCTCCATCTCATGATTTGCCTTCCCACTCTCTATTTGCTTCCAGTTCTGAAAACCAGTGATAAAAACAGAGGGTGGACCGAGGGGAGGAATTCTTCTCTTCGGGATCAAAATCCCCTCTCATTGGATTTCAAGTGTGTTTCAATTTAATTTTAGGTTATTTCTGTTAAGTTTAACTAACCCTCTATTTTAAAAATGATATACTTGCATTAATAAAGTGGTCTATGGTCTACTCTTAGCAAAACATGATGTATCCATCAGACGCATATGCATTCGATAATAATAATAATAATAATAATAATAATAATAATAATAATAATAATAATAACAACAACAATAATGCTATGCAGCATCGACATTGAACGTGGATGAGGAATGACTGACAAATTTGACTGAGGACCTCTATCATGGACAGGGTTCTTTCGCTTGCCTCTGTCTACGACATGGGACCAACAGCTTTATTTCCTTCCTTTAAAATGCACTGCCTTCATCCAAGTTTGAGCTTGCAGGCCATCCACGAGTGTAGTAAGTTAAGCAAGAGCTTCAAAACAGCTGCATATTGGTACTGACATCGCTTCATTTCAGAGCAGCAGCTACAAATATTCTCTGTTTGCATCTAGGCATAAATGACATATATAAATTTACACGAAAGAATTCTTGTAAAGTGTAGGAATTGTAGTTATACACTTTGTTCCTTAAATTTCCACATACGTACAAGTTACATGGAAAGCAATTCCCACTTTCGTCAAATTTCACGTCTGTTTCTTTTTTAACTTGTTATTTAATGACTCTCTCTACTACTAGGTTATTTAGTTTCAATGTGATTGATGATAGCGAGATGGTATTTGGCGAGATGAGGCCGAGGATTCGCCATAGATTACCTGACATTTGCCTTACGTTTGGGAATTCACGTCTGTTAGCACACGGCGTCTTCATTTTTGTTTTCTTGTCTTGTTTTATTTACGATCTTGCATCTCGTGTATGAGCCACTAAAATTGGGAATTGCAATATCAGGCAGTTTACTGCGAAATATTCTTATTATCCCTAGTGACTTGGTTCTCACTTAAGAATCGCACATAAATGATCATTATTGTAATAAGTACCGTACTCTCGGCATAGCAATACTGACCAACTTGTTTTTCGCACCAAAGTAACAAATGACTATCTCAACTTGAAGCGCATGCAACTCAACACTGCGCTGTTTATCCTTTGAACTATGATACAGATGTGTTTTATAACCGAAAGCTTTGCTCTTGGTTCTCTAGGGAAGGTCTCCCTCCTTACCCTGTCTGCTTCTTAGCGTTTTCAGTTTAGTTCAAAGCAATGCTATTGTGTCACAAGGTGAAGTGAGGTCAAGTTACGGCTATCATTATCACCATCCTTTCCAGGAACTTCCGCATTGTCACACCCCTTAGCCAATAAGCACATGAATTCTAGCAAGTGACTGATATGACTGCTACTGATTAACTCCACGCGGATTGATGTACAGTAAAGATGTTGCCAAACTTACCTAAACTTGACCACAGTTCAATATTTCACGTATTCTTGAAGCAAAAGGTTCACTCACTCGTACATACATAAGTGTGCATGAAAAACATATTTTGGTGCGCTACACACATCGGAAATAAATTGCGGAAACTTAACTTCCAGAAAGAAACGTGACAGCACTGCTTCTCTGTTTCTTGCTTATTTTGGTTTTCACACCTTCGCAGCATACCACCGATTTAAGTGTTGCTAGCCCCGCCCTAGCTTTCAAACTGATAAGGCATCAGAGTTATGCGTCTAGAAACTGAATGAGAATTGCTACTGTACAGTTTGTTGCATAGCTTAAAAATTGTGCTGTGCATTAGCTAGACGCACCATTAGCCAAAACTCAAGTTTAAATCTTCAGTCCATGAGAATATGCCAGCAGACAAAGGCAGTGTTTCGAGTAGATTTTCTGGGGATACTCCCTTTAATTCTTGCTATCATAGCACAGTCAGCTCAGGGAAGGACAGTAGTTCTTGTATCTTCGTTTGACGTTATTCAGCATTATATTTGAATAGTCATGATGTCCTTGCAGCTACAGTATATCCATGATCAAGAAGTGTTAGCTCGTATCTGTAAAATTGCAGGTGAATAAAAAAGGTTTTAAAAATTAATTTTTTCTCAAAATATACGAACTTTTTACACAAGTTTTTGCTTTTCAAGATCTTCTCGAGGACAAAATTTTAGTTAATTGTCCTATATTGTTAAAATAACAATGTGGTTAATCTAAACTACACTAAATTCTCATTTTTGTAGATACGAGATATCACTTTTTAGCCATCGATATTTAGTTTCAAACATTAACATTTCTACTGAGACGTCTCTTTCCCCCCACCCCCTCCACATATTCTCTCACTTCGGCTGATTCAGTTTTACCTTTCCTATATACATACTAGGTTCAAAAAGTTCCCGGAATTTGCTAGTATCATAGAAACAACGTACCTTAAACACTATTCTACAGCATTCCCTTCAAAATAGTTGCCTTCCGCAACAACACACTTTTGCCAACGCGTGTAGAGTTCCTGGAAGCAGGCCTGGAAGCCATTTTGTGAAACCCGTCATAGTGCTCTCGTCGCGTTTGCGATAACCTCTTCAGCATTGAATCTCCGCCCTTTCAGATGACTTTTCAGACGGGGAAACAGAAAGTAATCAGGTGGTGAGAGATCAGGAGAGTATGGTGGGTGATCCAAAGCAGTTATGTTGTGCCTGGCAAGAAAATTCTTTACAATAATTGCGCGATGAGCAGGTGCATTGTCATGCATAAGGAACCAGTTGTTTTCTACCCACTTCTCTGGACGTTTCCTTCTCACTGCGTCCCGTAGGCGACGGAGGATTTCTACGTACAATTCTTTCAATACAGTACGACCTTCTGGAATGAACTGATGGTGGATGAGACCCTGAGAGTCGAAGAAAACGTCCAACATAACTTTGCCTTTGGAAGTGTCCCTAGGAAATGTTTGCTTCCGAGGTTTTTTTTCGATTTCCACTCAGATGACTGTCGTTTAGGGACTGGGTCGTACAAGTAGCTCCAAGTTTCATCACCAGCAATAATTTTGTTTAAGAAATCACCATCATCATCAGCCATACTGATCATGTCCCCAGCAAGAGTCATTCTTGTTTCTTTCCGTTCTGCCGACAACATTTTCGGAACTAACTTCTGAGACACGTAATGCATGTTGAGATGCTTGTGAAGAACATTGTGTACACTTCCGGCTGATATTCCGACCTCTGCTGCTATCTCTCTTATGATTTTACGTCGGTCGTCCCTCACAACATTACGCACACGCTGAGCGATTGCTTCATTTGTTGCAGTTGTTGGTCGGCCGCTGCGTACGTCATCTTTGATGCTATCGCGGCCACCAGAAAAGCGTTTATGCCAGGCATACACTTGAGTTTTTTCATTGCTGCTTCGCCATATGCTTCTTCCAACAATCTTAATGTCTCTGCAGGAGTTTTGTGTAACAAAACACAGAACTTGATGTTTGTACGTTGCTCTGTGGACATAATTACAAAATACGACGAACAATCAAAACACTATGATAAACAATTGCCTACAACTCAAAACCAACAATCGCCATTATCAACAAACTTTAAGGAAATGACATCATGAATGTTACCAACAAAACAAATGTATAATATCCCTTGTTATATATTAAGACGAAAAATGGTAGTAAAATTCCGGGAACTTTTTGAACCCAGTAGTATATATCTGCTGAACATTCAAACTATGGCGTACATGCCCTATTAAGTAGCAAGGTACAGAAAAAGTGAAAGATTGGCTATGTTCTGGAAATCTCTCTTTCTTCTTCCATCTTGTCGACCTGGGTAGCGCAGTTAGTATAGCGCTGGCCTTCTGTACTTGAGGTTGCGGGCTCGATCCTGGCCCAGGTCGATGACATTTAAGTGTGCTTAAATGCGACAGGCTCGTGTCAGTAGATTTACTGGCATGTAAAAGAACTTCTGCGGAACAAAATTGCGGCACACCGCGACGCTAATATAACCTCGGCAATTGCGAGCGTCGTTAAATAAACCATAATTTAATTTAATTTCTTCCATCTTCAGCAATGTGTGGGCGTTTCAATGATCTAATCTTGAAACCACTGGACTAGGATAAACACAACATGCACAATAGACATGTTTCGTTACCATGAAGAGCTCGCGGTGCTCCTTGATGAGGTACAGGAGGCAGTCGTGCGCCGCGCGGTTCTCGCCCAGCTCGCGTTGGTCCGGCACCCCCACAGTCTTGCGGCGCCGTGGAGACGCCGATGACGAGCGGCTGGAGCTGGACGAGGAAGAGGGGGTGTGGTGCAGGTGGAACACGGAGGGCGCGAGGCACACGGCCAGGTTGCTCGCCGTCATCTGGTTGCATGCCGAGCGCGCCGACACCTGGCACAGGAACTCCAGCAATGTCTGCAACGCTTCTCGGTGCTCATCGGGCAGCAGCAGGAGCACGCACTGCACGGCTTCCGCGCGCAGGTTGTTGGGCACGTCTGCAGTCGTGAAGAAATGGTGCAAATTATTATGCGCATAATTTGATATTTGATACAGTCGGTGCACGAAGAGTGTGATTAACTGATTACAGTTGTCACATTGCTTGCTATCGCACTTTGAAATCATAATTGCTTTCTATGAAATACTTATCTGTGTGCCATACTATCCATGCTATAAATATTATACAAATTATTACTTATGTAGCCACATGTGAAATATTTGATTCTGCATTATTATTATAACTGCGCGCATTGTATTCTTCACCTGACATAATTAAGAACATTAAACCCAGACGTTTGAGATGGGCAGGGCATGTAGCACGTATGGGCGAATCCAGAAATGCATATAGAGCGTTAGTTGGGAGGCCGGAAGGAAAAAGACCTTTGGGGAGGCAGAGACGTAGATGGGAGGATAATATTAAAATGGATTAAGGGATGTGGGATATGATGTTCCTCAGGATAGGGACCGATGGCGGCCTTATGTGAGGGTGGCAATGAGCCTCCGGGTTCCATAAAAGCCATTTGTAAGTAATTATTATTATTATTATTATTATTATTATTATTATTATTATTATTATTATTATTATTATTATTACATTTGACAGTAATTGAACAATTGCTAAAACAGATAAGAGAATGGTGGAGACCACAGAAATGTGATTCCTGAGATACGTTCCTGGATGCATCTTTAGAATCTACAGTATTTATAATGTAGGATGTCAGAAACAGAAAAACATAATATTATATATTCAATCTAAATAATGAAATTGGGATATAAATTTAATTGGTACAAATACATGAGTCGCTTGGGTTACATAAGGAATAATGAACAGAAAAATGTATTTTACTTGTTACTAATGGAATTTCGAAATTATAAAAACTAATTCTGAAATGAATCACTTTCCACTCACACACTCATTCATTCACTCACTAATCCATTCATTCATTCGTCCTTTTCTCCTTTCTTTCATTTCCTCCTCTTTCTCGCTTCTTCATTTTAGACTTAGTATCTTTTCCTCCTTTACTATTTATTGCTTAATTTCTTTCCTTTTCCCAATCCATTATTTACTCCTTTATTTTTCGTTCTATCGTACTGTTTGCTGTATCCAGTGAAATAACGAATCTCTCCAATTAAATATTTTTACATTATGGAAATAAGTACAAAGAATAAGTATAAAGAATGTAATTTTCATTATCAATTAATAATTTTCCTTTAAACTGTTTACAATTAATATGTCTTTACAGAAATAAATATGGCGTTTCCTAACGTTTAACTTAAAGCAACTTTATTCCTAAATTCGCGCATTTTATTTTAAAAAATTTACATTGGGGCTGTTACAGCACGCAGGCTTAACTCCGCGTGAGGGACGTGGTCGTGAATTCTAATCCACCCTCCTATGACTGATATTTGAAAGAGAGTCAGAAGCAAAGTGATATAAGTGCACTTAAGTTATTTGTGAGAAAATATGGTTGAAAGTACTTAAGATTTCGTAATTCCGTGAAATTTTTTATTTCAATTTTAGTGTGTGGTGTGGTTAAAAGATGTATCTCTTTGCCACTAAAATTTTTAAATGTTTTAACTTGCCCTGGATGCACTTAACTCATGTTCTTAGAAATTTCATTTGTACCCTTTTGCTTCTGACCCCCTCATTTGTCATTGTTAATGTGAAGTCCTGTGTAGTCTTAGGTGGTGACTAATCTTACGTTATGGAAGTTCCACTATTTTTATGTCTAATGTTAGGTTTTGAGAACTTTTAAATTAGTTCAGAGCCCACAACGTCTGTACAGCTATTGATGAATGAATCTGAGAATCATTTTAAATACATAAATGAGTAATAACAACACAGCCTACTTGTTTGTCGATGCTAAAATTTGATTTCGATCCATAAAAGTACACAAATTTTTCTTCTATTCCTTCTGTATGTATCAGGTTCTACTGATCTGCGGAATGGTATAATAAATGTAATGGGAAATAAATAAACCTGAACATACCTCTCCTAAAGAACACTTCTCATTAAGTTCGTAGTTTGTAATTGACTTTATTCTTCTGGATAGGCAGTTAAAATTTATGTATGCTATTTTGAAAGAGTAATAATGATCAAGAGAATATGTATATATGAGTCCCTATCACCACGACATGGCACATCCTCAGGTTGCGGATAGAGGAGACGGCCTCCAGATATGGAGGGTAGCTGCGAATATATTGAATAAGCAGTCATGGACAGCCAATAAGGGGTGGTCCTCCAGCTTGGAGGTTGGGCGAAGGTCTAACAACCCATCACCGTAAAAAACAGCTTGTTACGAATCCATACAATTTGGGAGGCAGGAGGAAAAAGACATTTAGGGAGGCCGAGACGTAGGTGGGAAGATAATATTAAAATGGATTTGAGGGAGGTGGGATATGATGATAGAGACTGGATTAATCTTGCACAGGATAGGGACCGACGGCAGGCTTATGCGAGGGTGGCAATGAACCTGCGGGTTCCTTAAAAGCCATTTGTAAGTATGTAAGTAAGTAAGAATATACCATAAAGTAGGATGAATAAGATGGGATATATCAATTTATGTTAGTAAGAATAGAATCCTGGAAGGAATGTAAGTAAAGTGTGGAACTAACAGATGGTAGCTAACAACCCATCACCGTAAAAAAAACAGCTTGTTACGAATCCATACAATTTGGGAGGCAGGAGGAAAAAGGACCTTTGGGGAGGCCGAGACGTAGATGGGAGGATAGCATTATAATGGGTTTGAGGGAGGTGCGATACGATGATAGAGACTGGATTAGTCTTGCACAAGATAGGGACTGATGGCAGGCTTATGCAAGGGTGGGAATGAACCTGCGGGTTCCTTAAAAGCCATTTGTAAGTATGTAAGTAAGTAAGAATATACCATAAAGTAGGACGAGTAAGATGGGATATATCAATTTATGTTAGTAAGAATAGAATCCGGGAAGGAATGTAAGTAAAATTTGGAACTAACAGATGGTAGCTATTTAAGACCAATAAGGAGAAATGGAATGTTTTGGGAGTTAAGTTAATAGCGGGAGCAGAAGAGTTATTAGTTAGACAGAAATGTGGTGGTACACTATAACTGGTCCTAAATATTGATGACAATACAAATAAATAAATAAAATAAATTTTACTGTTCATTCCAAACATATGATTTTTTTTTTCAGTCCATTATTATGATGTATGGCCCACAAGTGCTAAAATTTTGAATTTCTTTACAGAGACAGTACAGTATCGCCTATGAGACTCACGTTGGAAGATGGCGATAAACGTCTCGGAGAGCTTGTTGGTTAGCAGCGCCTCAGGAAGCTCCCTGAAGTACTGCTTCACCATGTCGGCCACATCGTAGGCCTGCTGGCCGTCAAAGCTGATGCTCTCACCCTGCGACTCTGTCATGAGCTTGAGCTTCTGGATGCGGGATCGAACCCCTGACTTGCGGAAGATCCCCACCTGGTCGAGGGAATTGATGCGCAGCCACCTGAGTGCTGCCTGGATGCACTTGGGCAGCGCCTGGCCGTTCCTCTGCAGTGAGAGCAGCAGTGGCACTCCAAACACAGTCTTGTCTGCAACAATGACACAACAGGCTTTCTGTTTTTGTTCATACTATCAAAACATATCCTCCTTTCCTTTCTCTGCTCTTTTATTCCCAATTAGCTGATTGCAGCTCACTAATGGGAGACTGATATTCAACCAGTGATCGTACTGTAAGTCTTTTTTGGTAAAATTTCCCTTTTTAAATTTTCATGTCCGAATTTGCTTATATTTAATATCCCTCGAAGTCCAAGAAGAGAAAATACAAAATGAGCCATTGTGAAGTACGAACTAGCGCGCAGTATTTGTGCTGTGGCCGAGAGGACAGCTGGTTCCCACCTGTGGGCATGCAGTCAAGGTCGCGTCAGTAAGCCAATGGCAGCCTAGTGAGATGATTTATTTATTAGGAGTTGAGTGTTTATTGCATATATAACCCCAGAGTAATTACTGTTCCGCTAGTGTTTTCCACTGATCAACGTGTATTTATTATGATTCGTACATGTTAACATAGTCAGCTCACATAATTAAAAGTTTTTCTTTTTACTCGGTTATTTAACGACGCTGTATCAACTACGAGGTTATTTAGCGTCGATGGGATTGGTGATAGCGAGATGATATTTGACGATATGAGACCGAGGATTCGCCAGAGATTGCCTGACATTTGCCGTACAGTTGAGGAAAACCTCGGAAAAAACTCAACCAGACAATCAGCCCGAGCGCAACTCCGGATTGGCAGGCAAGCGTCTCAGCCGACTGAGCTACGCCAGTGGCCCTTCAAAGTCTATTTTAAGAAAGATTCTAGAGTGTAAAGGTTACAGGTCGTACACAAATTCTTGCTCTTAATACATTTCGGGTGAAAGGAAGTGTTCATGCTAAGAAACCAAACAGCATAAGTTTCTCACCAAAGAAACAGAAAACATTGGTCATCACTTGGAAAATTTTCCTAAAAAATCTATTCGGTGCCTTTCACAACAAATGGAACTTTCATATAGTCTTATGCGAAGAGCTACAAAATTATTGTTAAATTAAAACCATCTAAAATAATTGTGGCACATAAACTTGCACTTCTGATCCTGTATGTAAGCCTACACTTTGTGGGTAGATTCTGAATATTTTTATTATTTATTTATTTATTTAACCTGGTAGAGAGAAGGCCTTCTCTTCCCCTCTACCAGGGAATTACAACTACAATATTAAGAATACAATTACAATTATAATTACAATTAATATTAAATTTACATATACAATAACAATCAAAGTACTGAAAGATTAACTGATTAATAAAGGCTAGATAGTTTATTGTAGAAGTTAAGAAGAAAGAAAGAAAGAAAGAAAGAAAGAAAGAATAATGTATATAATGAAGAAATATAGATCCACACTGAATATTTTTCTTGGACGAGGCTTGGTTCCCTCTCCATGGATATGTGAACTCGCAAAATAATTGCTACTGGTGTTCTGAAGAACCTGATATCATCATGAAGTGCTCCTGCACAGTGAGAAAACTGGTGTATGATGTGCCATGTGCGGTGAAAGATTAGTAGGACCAGTCTTTATGAGACAACAGTTGATGCTACTGAAACCTATCAGCAAACAGATCTGTCCCAATTGAGGCCTACCAAGATTGTGAAACTGTTTGGCATGAACAATGAATTGGAGGTGAAACTAGTGAACTATATCGTGAAAATGCAGGAGCATGGGTTCGGCCTGACAGTGAACCAAATAAGACATTGCCTATAAATTAGTGAAGAAATCAGGAGTCCCACACCCATTTAACAAAAAACTAAACAAATGGTTGGATGGTTTTGGTGAGGAAACTTCAAAGAATGCTACGGTCTTATACTGAGGCAGTCAGAGAATCTTATCAGCATATCAAGCATCAACTACCTCTGATTGAGATTCTGGCTGATATGTACATCTATTATTAGGCAGTACATCTCACTTGACGATATGTGTCAGAGAAAAACAATTGTTTGTATGCATCTGAAGTCTGATTAGTGTAATATGTAGCTAATCGGCCATGTATGCATTGAAGGAGGAAAGGAACTGGCCACCCTACCCTATTATCTCCTGGCCTAGTTGCCTCATCAGTGATACCATGTTGGTATCACTTGTGAGGTTCAGACCTGTCTTCAGACAGTTGATTAAACCACCACAACCAAACATTAACAGCAAACAGTGAGGTCTTTTATGAAAAGTTGGAAAAGCTTGCAGAATCTTTGAGAACAACTAACTTACCAGGATGATTTTGGAACACAGATGAGACAGGACTCACCTATATGATGAAACCAAAGTGGTAACCCTTGTTGGAAAAAAGTATATCTACGAGCAGAGCTATACAGTAAAGGAGTGTCACAGCAACTATGAATGTTACCACAACTATGTTGAGATGTGTCAGTGCATCTGACTGTCAGTACCTCCAATAGTCATATTTCAAGGAGTTTGATAGTTGATGGGCTGAGTGAGAACATGATTCCTGGGGCTTGGTTCACCTGTCAAAAGCTGGTTGGATCAATATGTACAGAATTATTTACTGAATGGTTCATTTCACTTTTTGGACAAACTTTCTCCAGTAAGATCAATTATTTTGCTGATGGACAGTTATTGTAACCATTTGAGTCCACAGGTTCTAGAGCTGGCAGCACCCAATAATGTGCAATATGTGACATGGCTCTGTCCTGCTGAAACCACATGTTTTCGATGCTAAGATCGTGCGTCTTGGTGCAAAGAATGTTTCAATCATAGCAAAATACTGCTAGATAATCGATGGAAGACGTTCGCCAATTGTTTGGAAGGCGTGTCATGTCACGTGACGGTGACATTCCATGACCTGTGAGATACCCTGATCTCAGCGTTTGCGATTTCTTCCTGTGGGTACATCTTGAAAGCAATGTGTACTGCACACGTCCTGCAACCATTGCTGAACTAAAACAGAGGATTGAAGACAAAATCACTGGCATTCCTCGAGACATGATACACTAAGCATTCCAGAGTTTCCACACCAGGCTAACAGAATGTGTACCCCGAAATAAAGCACATCTTTCTGATGTCATCTTCAAGAAATAACATGACAAGTGACATTGTGAAATAATAGCAACATAAATGGCATATTATGTACATGCACTTCCATCAATAAATAATGTTTGTATTGTGTTTATTCGTGCCATTTATGTTATTTCAGAATTCCTCATTCCTGGTGCCACTCTGTATTTCATATTTTAATTTAATGTATTAAACTTTTACCCAGACTAAAAGTGCTAACGTGGACCCTGCTTTGTTGTCAAACACATTTGTCACATATGAGTGAGCTACTTTTAAATACAGAGCTTCATAAATAGAAAAATAATATTCAAATGATTATTTTATGTAGTTTATGGTCAGATTTAATTACTTGTATCTACGTAAAGTGTACAATGTATAAATTAAGTCAAATGTCTTACCTTCAGAATGATAAATAATGCCTTTTTGTGTGCAATTCAGGAAACGAAAGTTCATCTTATTAGATTGCACATTAAATAATTTCATAAATGTTTGTCTTGCAAATAATAGTTCAAGAAAAGAATTGTGAACAGTAATATCATTCGCGACATGGCAAAGGAACTGAAATGTGAAACGCATAAGAAGTATAATAAGAAAGCATGTGTCAACTTTTTGATACTCTAATTTTTAAATCTATTGCTAGCCTTCCTTTCATCCTTTCTCATTGCTGCTTTTGCTTTGCTTTACTTACATTCTCTCTTATTCTTTTTTCTTTCTCGCCTTCTACTACCTATCAAACCTTGATTTACTTTCCTTCCCTCTCGTTATTTGTTTCTCTCCATTCCTTTCTTCGTCTCTCTATCAATGCATTCCTGACTTTGATTCTCTGAGAGTTATTCTGCCTGGAGATTAGATTATCTCGAGAACCGAAGCCGTCTCTGTTGTGCCTACTCACCCTTGTAGTCAGGCGTCTTGATCTTGCGGATGAACTTGGGCAGTTCCCAGTTCCAGCCAGTGCGATGTGTGGGGCAGTAGCGCTCCATGCAGGCCGTCAGCTTGAGAAGCGCCAGCTTCCGCAGCACGAGGAGCTGCCCGCACGACAGCGCCGCCAAGGGGCGTGATCCCTGTGACATTGCGACACCTCCGCCACCCTCTGTTGCACGGAACAGGTACGAGTCAGGACGTGAAGAACCCCGCTGGAAGCTGTGCCACCGCACCACCACGCCCCTGCCAAACACCACATTGCTTTAGTAAGAGACTGACTGAAATTGTTGCAGCAGCTAAAATCTCGGAGGCTGATTTTTAAATTGAAGTTATCATTTCTACAATACCAGTTTATGTTCAGTATAATCAACTGTCTGCATGATGTGCTTACTATGTGCCAGTGACAAAGTTAAATATATTCGTCTGAAGTGATTAGTATCTGCACGCTATTCACTTTTATAGCTTTAAAAGTTGGATTCTACTTCAACCGTTGTCTGTTGTGTCAGCTTTCCTTTTGTGAACAAAAGTCAGTGTTTTTATCTCTTGTTATCGAGACATGTTATTGTATTATTGGAGTGAGATTTTTTATAAATGTTGAAATAAGAAATTTGCTTAAAATAGTGATAAATTAATGCATACAGTATGACCATAAATATTTAATATAAATATGATTATGTTTACTTCCATGAAAAATTACTGTGTACTGAATGTGAGATCGGAACACAATAATTTCACAGTCTAGTATATACAGTCACCAGTGGCGGCTCGTGAACTTGTGGATTGGGAGAGCTGCAGTAGATTTCGGTACATACAAATTTCACTTCTTGATACCATTACTAATAAGTATAGGACAAAAATAAATGCACTACATATCGAAAAACCAAAACTTCCTGACTTAGTTAGGAGATGTCTGTGGGACCATTTGCTAATCCCTAAGAAAAACTAATACCATCGATTTCAGTCTGAATTTCAGATCGGCAGACACTCAACTTACAATCTACCAGTTCATTCTGAATTGTCTGAGAATAACCTTAAACAGTGGCATGTTCTAAATTATTTTTGAGAGGCTCGTTTAGATTACTCACGAATTGTAGCAACCCACGAAACACATCAGGATTCTTCGAATCGTTTTTTCATCATGTCCCCTAAGGGGAAGTTCATATTGGCCACAAAATTTGATACAATCAATATTTTTTTTTAAATAATTTCACGATTTTTTCTCATTTCTTGATTATGTTTGAGAATGTTTGTTCTGTTCGTTTTACTTAATTGCACAGCAGTATGAGTTGCGTAACATAGCCAATGAAACAACATTTTTCAGGTGAGATTGCGAAGATTCGTGCATTTTGCTTTTTAGGGGCAAATGTCCTAAATCTGTCACACCACTCCTAGTCCATGCAGCTCACCACCGAAGAGGAGGCAAGGAAAAGAAAATACAGATTTTTTTTTGTTCTCATCCACGTAACACAAATGCTTAACGTAAATTTCATTGTTATACTTCCTTACATATATGCACTATTTCGGCTGGATGAAGCTTAAGTAAGATTTAAGTCAGGTAACGGACGACCCTTTAATTTCGCTTCATTACATCAATATTCTCCGCAAGGGAAAGTTGAAAAAAAAATTAAATTAATATTCTGTAATTCACACACACTCATGCTTGCAAATTTGCACTGGTTAAGTTACGGTATTAAGACGTCACACCAAAGCAACACTCAGATATACTGATGGTCAACAATTTTCTAAAACTGGAGAAGAAGTCTCTTTCGTATTTTAAGTGCTATATCAAAAGGATTCTACTCTTGCAATCATTTTGAGTTAAGGCAAATATTAGGTTCTGCTAGAGGCTGGATATATACGTAATAATAAGGCAAAAGAGAATATTAATTTCGTCATATTAACGCGATAAGATTCTACAACAATAAGTATGTGAAAAGAAAATAAAAATTTTGTCATTAAGTTTCAAGGGAATAGAGAATCCATTTGACGCAGCATTACAATAGCGGTGTGGGAGGAGAGGAAAGATCCCTTGTGGCCTGGCTCTGCAAGCCACTGCAGCGAGATATGGGTTTTAAACAGCGGCAGTTTCCCTCTGCTTCCCTTCACCTCTCTACTGACCATGCAAGAGACACTCTCTATGTGCTGACCACCCTGCAGATCCCAGGACGACTTTGAATGCAGTGTCAATTCCAATACAGTCTACGCGCAAAAAGATTATGCATAAGATAATAGTACATATTCCCGGCCAGATGAAATATAAAGCAATTTACCAATAAAAGCTGTAACAATTCCTCTAAAAATTAAAATAAATATTATTTTTATTTTCCTGTCAAAGCAGGGAGTGCTGCAGCTCCGCAGCTCTTATGGACGAGCCGCCCCTGACGTTCACGAAGCTTGAGTTGTTGAGACTACTAGGAACAATAGACTGCCTGTACTATTTCGCATTGTCTGTGATGAGGCGATAGTAGCGATCCTAATCTATAGATGCATATTCCCTATGTATTGAGCCTCGTGACTGTATATACTAGACTAGACTGTGATAATTCTTTATCACTGCTGTTGATCCAAACCTGAAGACCTACATGTCAACACCAATTCGAGGTATTCTGCAGCTAATGGTAGATGCTGAAGCAACTGTGAACTTTGATTACTGGGAATGATTATTTTGTCCATTACCAGTAACAGTTCGCATATGAAATGCATACTATGTGTTAGAGATATAATAATCTATGTTTTAATTTAATTTAATTGCTTAATAAATGCAACTGTTCTAATAACGAAACCTAAGCAGTTTTTAAAAGAATAAATTGCTACTTGTTTATTACTGTTGGTTCACCACTGTGTGAAGTAACAATATGTTAAATCCTGGTTGGGACAAGTTACCCGGTTGAAGTTTTATTCTGGGGTTTTCCCTCAACCCAATTAGAGCAAATGCTGTGTTACTTTCGGCGCTGAACTCTGGACTCTGCTGGCGCAGACGCAAAATAATCATTACAGTTGATAAAGCATCGTAAAATAAACCAATAAAATTATCATTGTGCTACATCTTGAAGTCGGCATCATCTTTCGGAATTTCATGGTTATACTCGTATGTTTTATGAAATGTTTTTGTATGACTACGCATTAGTGTTAAAACTTTAGCTGCAATTAATCCATGTATAATAGGAAAAATAAACAGTTACTGATACATCAATATTACCATAACTAACGGCACTCAGACATATCGAAAACAATGGTGACTACTACTTATGACTAATAAATCGTACATATATAAATTACCGATATACTAAGGAGTGCTACATAATTAACCTTGGATCTTTATGATTAGCATGAAAAAGTGTGTGTTGTTTGATAGTCTGATGTTAAAAATTTAGCTGATACTACATTGTGAATTTTTTTAAAGAAAGTGAGTGATAAAAGGTTCAATTTTGTTAAAACTCAGTACAGTTAGCGATAATGCACTAATTTTTGAAAGGGTTATCTGGCAAGGAAATTTGTGCGGATATGGCGAATACATGAACAGATCATTGTCCTTTGTACGCCACCATAAAAACTAGGTTACAGAGTTTAGGAGAGGAAGAACGAGCTCAAATATGAACTTCGTGTAGAAAGATCTGTTTCTGTGACCACTCCAGAAAATATCGATGAGTCGATTGACGGATTGGGCTCAAACATACAGTCCCAGAAACAAAAAATGGCCAGACTCTAGAAGTTCCTTACAGAGCACGAGTCACGCCACACAATTTAACAACGGTTTTCAATCCAGTATTATTTGAGCACTTTACTAGCATGCTTGCTCGCAGAATACAAAATTCAGGGTTGGAATAATGTGGAGGAAAGAGTTTTATAATTAATTATGCAGGTTAATTTCGTTTGCTATCATTCTATTTTAATCACATTTTTTTTTCAAATGCCTTTCGTGTTACAGCAACAGTCGTAGTAAAATTAATTTCAGTAACTGCCAAAGTGATCTTGTGTACCACTGTTTTGGAGCACTGAGCACGCGCAATGCGTTGAATATGGAACATAGAAAATTCAGGCGGGCATTTTGTTCTGGAACTGTACATCAGAGACTAGCAGGCGGGCCATTTTGTTCTGGAACTGTAAGCTTACATCAGAGACTAGAAATTTCTCATGAACGTTCTTTCATATTGTACATCATGATTTGAGTATATGGAAAATTATCTGCTAAATCACGATGAACCCCCAACCATTATAGCTGGTTTTTGGAAACCGGATTTCGCTACCTATCGTAGCTCCCCAACGCAAATCCATGACATGATGCCTTTTGCAAAGAACCACACTTACTTGTGCCTGGGGGTGGCTTCCCCATCGTCGTGGTCGCTCTCTGCCTGCGACGCCAAGGTGCTGCTGGAGTCTTGACTGCCCATCAGCTCTGAAGACCCAGACTTATCGCGGTAAACCGTCACATCTGCAACAGTCGGCGAACAAACATCAGGAATCATCAACACGAAGCAAAGATCCATCCAGACCTCAGTCAGCTGAATATATTTCAGTAGAGAGGGGGATTCGATCCACGTGCGCCTTAATAAAAAATTCGTATCTCCAACACACGTTATAAAATCGTTATGAAATTACGACGCACGCACAATACTGGACTTTTAAGCTATGGATCCTGAATTGTGTTATCGAGTGCGATACAGCGCAGAAATGCTATACTAATATTTTTTCCAAGATGAGCTACGTAGTTAGTGACTTTGCTCAAGTGAAATCAAGGCGTTACCTTTTGCTTCATTGACATAGTGATTGTTAGCTATTGTAAATAAAATCATAATGTGTTTTTGTTAATTAAAATTAAAAATGCCTTTGTCAGTAAAACTGTGTGTGCTCATTTGTTCTCTCTTACGTCATATTAATAGAAAGTGCATGTAGATTACGTATCGTTCGAACAAGGTGTATGTGAAAACAAGAAATGTACTGCAAAGAGGAGTAAACTTGACCATAAAGCAAGAAAACCTGATATATCTGCTCTATTTGTGACTTAAAATAATAAAAAGCATTTAAATGGAAAACAGAACTTTAAAAAATGTTCAGTGAGTCTGTTATGATTTAAATCCTTTTCATGGTGAAATTTACCCCATTTTACGATATGGAAAATAGTTCATTTCAGAGAAATAAGGATGGAGTACACCACGCACGCAGTGTAGCTACCCTATAAATTTTATTAGGGCTGAGGTTTGCGGTTTTTAGCCTGACAGAGGACGATGGAGCTTTAAGGACCATGAAACTATATGTCAAAATTAAGGTACTTGTTAGCTATGGATGCAATGTTCTATGTCACCATATTGATCCGACGACACGAAAATCTCTTTATGCTCGACCACGCCGAAATGTAGTAATTATACACCTGGTAGTAGCCCTTTAATGCACCTCATTAAAGTACACCTATTCATTATAATTCAGTTGTTTAGCCAATGAAAAATCACCCTTGTACTGATTGTATCATTATAAAACCGCAAGTATCGATTATTCTCGGATATGCAATCGAAAGACAATTAGCGAAAAGTCACGGAGGCTGGAAATCCAATACTGTCGCAGAAGGTTATGTTCTGTTACTATAATAATTAGCGTTAATTGTAAATAATATTCAAATGAATTCAATTTGTCATCTCGTTTTTCAATTCTAAATCAATTTCCAGGTTATATCAAGCATAATCTTCATGTTATTCTCTAGATTATATCAAGGTCAATGACATTCGTGTTTCGGAAAAAATCAATACTTTCGCGTCTGCAGACATCTCACAATTCAGGTCAGTTCATTCCTCACATAACCATAACATGAATACTTCTGAATAATTTCAAGTTAGAAATATGGTCGAGCATAAAAAGTCGTATAAAACTTGTCTATAATGGTAATTAAGACGCTCGTACGAAAATTATGAAACTCGCTTGCGCTCGTTTCATAAACAAACATACTCGCGTCTTAATTACTACCATTATAGGCTCGTTGCATAATTTACTATTATATCCGTTTAATGTAGGTATGGACAAACGCCTATTACATTCAGGAATGCGGGAAGTCTTTAGCAGTGAGAATGCTGAGAGAACAAACTAAGAATAATAAGTAAATATTATTATAGACGCATAACGTTAGCCGAACGGCTAGTGTGTCAGCAGTCCACGTCGAGAAACGAGTTCAAACCGCGGCTAAATGGTGTTTGAGACAGATTTTTCCGTTTGTCCTACCAGAACTGCACGATTTCTGCCTCGATTATCATAATTCTGTGTGTCACAGATATACCTCTATGTCGAAGACGACAATATGATCTGCAGTTTTGGCACATGTATCCTCAAGAGAGCCACATTAATTAAAATGATCAAGGATTAAGTACCGCTAAATGAGGAACGAACCGTAATGTTATCAGATTTATACTTTAAAAGTTCTAACTTTCATTTGTGTCAAACAGGATCAAATAATACAATTGGGTTAAATAGAAACATCGATAAAATCCCATTTCATCCATACTTCACAATTAAAGATGTTGTGGGATTCATTATTCTAATTAAATTACTAACAGAACCACTCGCAAACGCAAATTCACTATTATTTTATTTAAGTAAACGTAAAAACATCCCGTAATACGCCTAGAAGGCACTTGGAGGGGATGAAAGCAGAGCTTTCTTGACTTCAGCACTACAATGAAGTGGTGTGGTTGGTACCAAACTGCGACAACCTTTTACCCCTAGGAAAGACCCAGTACTCGATTTGATAGGAGGCTGAGTGAATTTAGGGCCCTTCTGGAAGTTTTGGTAACGAAAAAATCTCTTCACCACTCAATTTAAATTTCATAAAGTCACGTTACAGGTGAATCGTGTGGATTCTGATATATCCCATTCTTTTGGCAGTGGTGCTGTTATATTTTATATCTCATATAAGTTACAGGGTTGTTTCCGATCTCTGATAACGAATTTGAATGACATGTGCGTCAGGAGTCATACGACAGCTGAACTGTGACGCGAGGTGACAGACCAGTAGTGTGAGTGATCTCATAGTCAGAGTGCACGGCGACTCACAGCAGAAATTCCCAAGAAAATCGAGGCTCTTTTTGGGAGGGGTACATAACAACCCTTTCAGATGTCAGTACAGTTAAGTGAATATAAAATAAACCTGCAATAAACGAGGTTTCGTTATTTCCAAGAAAGGAATCTGTGTACTTAATAAGATTGGTGAAGTTTGAATGGAATTAATTTGTATCATCTCGTGGTGTCCGGCGACTTGTGACGGGGGGTGGATTTGCTTGCTTTTTTCACTCTGGAATTAATCCCATCAGAGCTTTGCCAGCCTTATTAGGTACACACAAGATGCCTTTCTTGGAATTAACGAAACCACGTTTTTTGCAGGCTCCTATGATTTTCACGTAACTGTACTTGGCATCAGAAAAGGTTTGTTATGCACCCCTCCCAAAAAGGCTCGACTTTCTTGGACATTGCTACTGTGATACACCGTGCACTCTGATTATGAAATCACTCACTACTGGTCTGTCACCTCTCGTCGCAATTCAGCTGTCGGTGTAATTCCTGACGCACATAACGTCATTCAAATTCATTATCAGAGATCGGAAACAACCCGGTATAAAATATAGATATTAATATTACTTGAAAAACCGAGGAACTAACTCAACTATCCAAGACAAAATCATTTTTTAACTTCATATGAAATCCTCTTTTTCGAGACGATAATTTAGATGACGTGTACATAAACCAACCGATATTGACGGAGTATGGTCACGTGGTGCAATGGCCATGGGTGTAATGAAGGCACGATTGAACGTATGATCACAACCTTTCACTTGATCATAGCTAGTGTAGTGTGCAGATAAAATTAAATATAGAAACTAAGACAGTCGGGTAGAAAACAACAGAGAGCGAATCTGAATATCAAAGTTGAGACAAAACGCGATCAGGGTCCATGAAATCCAATATATTTATCAGAAAGAGACGATTCTTATGCTTTCTTAACCTCTACACTGGAAAGAGGTGACCAACACACAATCTGATCACATTCTCCCCTACTAGTAGTAATACGTTGCAGGAAGCTAAGTTTTCACATTACTTGGAGACAAAACGAAGTATTGTTTTGAAATTGCGTATATGGTATACCACGCCTACCTTTTCTCAGTTCTCCCTGGAGTTTCTCTCTGTACCGCTGACTCTCCTTCCCCAGATTGAGACTCCCGGTTCTTGCCTGGGACTTGCTGCTGCCCGACGTCCTCCGAACCGAGTCGTGGTCGTGAGTTCGACCGTCTACGTAATCCAGAACCTGTGAGGGATAAGCATTAAGGCGTTATAGTAAAGTAATATATTTAAAATCAGTTAGGAATTATTCACAGTAGGTAAAAAGGCAGCTTTAAAATAACTAGGTCGAAACCTCCCTTCAAAGTCGGAATATGTAAAGGAAAGATTAAATACAAATAAAAGACTGTTAATACCAGGCGCTATTAGCTCCATTAAGTCATGTAGACCACCCCTAAACTCCTCACTCCATCTTCATAGGCTGAGACAGTTACGTTTCGTGCGGTACTAGCGAACAGTAAGGTCAGTGACGGGTTGCACCAGGCTTTTACGAACTTTCGCTGGTCGCCTAAAATTCACCACTGATGCACAGAACCTTGCTCTGCGTTTGTTCATAAGGCGGTGTAAACGAAAAGAACATGAGCGGGGGTTTCTGAGTCCCTTCTAGTTATCCTTTTATGTACAAGGCTGGTTAATACAGTCGGCCTGGGTAGCGTAGTCGGTATAGCGCTGGTCTTCTGTGCTCGAGTTTGTGAGTTCGATCCCGGCTCAGGTCGATGGCATTTAAGTGTGTTTAAATGCGACAGGCTCATGTCAGTAGATTTACTGGCACGTAAAAGAACTCCTGCGGGAAAAAATTTTGGTACACAGGCGACGCTGATATAACGTCGGCAGTTGCGAGCGTCGTTAAATAAATCATACTTTAATTTTTTTTATTTTTTAGCTAATAAAAACTGTAAGATATAAAACAGCTTCCAAAATAGGACGAAACTTCCATTTGAATAAACTTCTTGTTACACTGTTGGAACACACGTGCTTAACATGGCTCTTCAAAATTATTTACTTTTAATCCACTAGGATTGCGGACCAAATGTAAACATTCTGTGTTCGACCTTTTTCAAACTGGATTAGTATTGGCAGAGAGTGCGATGTTCAAACAACGCACATAGTTCAAATTGAGGCTTATCAATCTATCACTGCAGTGTAATTTATGATCCAACTAACTTGTTTTCGGTATGAAGTACAAATGTTATTCAAATACTGCTACAACGGAACATTTTACGCAATTTTTTTTTGTATTGACAGCTTTATTGTTGGTCACTTGTTCTTTACACTGTTAGCCAGTATTATGTACAAGTACAAATCTTCAAGAGGAGTTTCGATTTACTGCTGTGGAATGTCACGTTGTGAGATGCGAGCTGAAGATAGAGGAAGAATACGAATCTGCATGCAGAAATCTAAAATATACAAATTTCATTTGTGTTCTATTTTATGGGCACGCAAATTCAAATGTTCAACATACTTCAAGCTCAGTATTCTAGATCTTAATCCTGTTGCCTAATTATAGTTTTAACGTTCGGGTTTATTCCAACTTGGTACTAGACGAACAAACGAAGAAACTTTTGTGACGTGGGGTCGGCAAAGACACCAAGTTGCCGTCTTAGAGCACAGGATGTCGTAATGCTAACGGACTGATATAGCTGTCCTACGTGATATTTCGGACAAAGACAAACACCGTCCACACCTGTGGAGTAACGGTTAGCGCGTCTGGCCGCGAAACCAGATGACCCAGGTTCGAATCCCGATTGGGGCAAGTTACCTGGTTGAGGTTTTACCGGGGTTTTCCCTCAACTCAATTTGAGCAAATGCTAGGAACTTTCGGTGCTGGATCCCGGACTCATTTCACCAGCATTATCACCTTCATCTCATTCAGACGCTAAATAACCTGAGATGTTGATACAGCGTCGTAAAATAACCTACTTAAAAAAGACAAACGCCTTTATGCAGCGTTTAATTCACAATATTTAGACATTTCACATTTCAAGATACAGCGTAAATTTAAAGACCTCTTTAAGACATGCACCGTTCTGTATAAAGACTTGTGTTCGAAGTATAAAGCACTCAAATACTTGAATTCTATAGGTTTCAGACGCTAAATAACCTGAGATGTTGATACAGCGTCGTAAAATAACCTACTTAAAAAAGACAAACGCCTTTGTGCAGCGTTTAATTCACAATATTTAGACATCACATTTCAAGATACAGCGTAAATTTAAAGACCTCTTTAAGACATGCACCGTTCTGTATAAAGACTTGTGTTCGAAGTATAAAGCGTTCAAATACTTGAATTCTATAGGTTATCGGTACGTCCATTTTCGATTTTTTCCTTCGAAATGTCTTCGGACCCTTTCAGGGAACGGCTACAAACGGAGTAAGAAAAATGGCCTACAGACTCGGAGCTCACATAATTTCTTCCTCCACAGTCCAAAATCCTCTTGCAAGGATGTTCGATCACATACTTTTTAATTAATATTTTTTCCTTCCACTATCCTCATAGGATTCTATTCGAATTAATCGGATAGGTTTTCTCAATGAAGGTAATTGTTTTGTCTCATTTTGTATGGTGCCATTCCCGGCACAAACTCCTGGCATACCCATAACTACTCGCTCTGTTAAATTTCGCTGTAGGAACACTATGAAGATAATTACCTTGAGACTTGATATTATGTGGAGGTAGCAGTGGCGGTGCGTCCTATGCGTTCAATGGTTCAGAGAATCCCCAGGAAAAACAATTTAATTATTTAAATAAATTTATTTATAATTTACACATTATTTGTTTCTTGCTCATCTTTAATAAGTTTACTTGCGACTCTGATGTATTTTTGTCGTATGAAAACCTATGAACCGCAGAGATCGAATACCTACATGCTTCTAAGCTTCCGAGATTCAATTTCTCCTCTGAACCTCGCCGAGCGAACTTCTGGACTTGCGTGCGGGGCGAGAGGCAAGGAGAAATGCTTGGACCAGCACAGCTGTGGTCACGTGATCGTGAGACAGCCGACACGCGAAAGATTTCGTGATGCAAACCGGAAGTTAGCTCCGATTTGTAGCTGAGATCTCGCTTTTAGCACGTGGCACGTGTGTGTTACTGATTATTACATTTATTAATCTTACAATCCTTAAATGTCCATTTAGTCTTAATATATTGCTGTGAGTGTGACAGTGTTCCTTTCCAAAGAAAATGAATAGTGTAGAATATATTTTACAAACAAATTTTTCAGTTTTAATCTTGGAAGATAAGTGTAAGATAAAGGTCGTTACCTCAACTTGATTTAAAGCAAGCACAAAACAAGCCAACCAAAGAGTTCCGGATAAATTCGAGAACGTCAAGACAGCTTTTGGTTGATGAACAAGTAATAGGACCTGTGTACTCATTTGCTTATCTTGGAAGTATAATTACCCAATCGGGAGGAACATCGGAGGATGTTATAAACAGAATTAAGAGAGCGAATGCTATATTTGTACAACTTTACCCTGTCTGGAGAAATAAATATATCTCCAGAAACACCAAATTAAAAATTTTTAGGCGTAATGTCAAAGCAGTTCTTCTTTATGGATCAGAGACTTGGTTCTCAAATACCGGTAGAGCTATCAATGTAAAATTGAAAACCTTCGCCAATAGATGCCTGCGAAGAATTTTGAACATTTTTTTTTGGCCAGTAATAATAAGTAATAAAAATTTATGGAGATTGGCAGATGAGGATCCAATTGCACTACAAATTAGATGGCGCAAGTGGAGGTGGATAGGACATTCGTTAAGGAAACCGAGGGAGGATATTGCAAAACAAGCATTAGAGTGGAATCCCCAATGAGCCCGAACAATGGGACGCCCAAGAGGTACCTGGAGGAGATCTGTGAGAGAAGAGGCTGAGAGCACTGGAAGAGTGTGGAATGAGGTCAAGGCTATTGCTGCCAATCGTGTCCGTTGGAGATCTCTCATTGATGCCCTATGCTCCACCAGGGAGTGAAAGGACTTACTACTACTACTACTACAAAACAAGTCGAGATAAGACATTTTGCAGGACTTTCAATGTAAAAAAATATGAAACAGCTGAATTTGTGATTGTGAATCTACAAATAAATTATTTTGTTTCCCGTGCCTGCTATTTGCTAAGAGTGAAGATACGAGCTGGACATGCACTGGTATGTCATATTTAAGTCATTTGACACAGAAAATTAAGAAGTATGAGGAATCTATTGCTCATAAGAATGCTTGCCTAGATTTATCAGTTCTTGGAAAAAGAGAAATTAAGCAACAGCTTAGCTCAGCTTTCAGGCAGATATTGAAAGGCAGAATGATAATGTAAAGGAAAATCGCTATGTTCTTTCGAAGATAATTGATCATCATCATCATCATCATCATCATCAGGCTCATTTTAAGATAATTAGTTCACACCTGTGGAGTAACGGTTAGCGCGTCTGGCCACGAAACCAGGTGGCCCGGGTTCGATTCCCGGTCGGGGCAAGTTACCTGGTTGAGGTTTTTTTCCGGGGGTTTCCCTCTCAACCCAATATGAGCAAATGCTGGGTAATTTTAGATGCTGGACCCCAGACTTATTTCACCGTCATTATCACCTTCATCTCATTCAGACGCTATATAACCTAAGATGTTGATAAAGCGTCGTAAAATAACGTACTTAAAGAAAAGAACCATCTTATGCTAATGCTATTAGTCGTTAGGCCATGAACCAATTCAACTTGTGTGATCACGCCCAATGACTCCATCTCCTCTCGCTACGGGCATGAGGGCGCTGAAGTTGCATACAAAATTATCCGTGCCGCGCGCCCTCTCTCAGTAATATCTCGGCATCGAGAGCAGCTACAGACCTGTGCCACCACTCCTTTGATTTGTAATCGCGAGTTCTGCAATATTAAAGTGATAACATATACGTATGATATAGTTTGAGTGAACCATAGTGAAAAAATTGCGAGCTCGGACTAATTTTGGAATGTAGCTTCACATGAAGAGAAAATATATTGCGTGTCCTTCAGTAATTACTTGTGTTATCATAGACCCATACTGTCCACTTGAAAAAGAAACAAAAATAAAACATTCACACCAACACAAATGTAGTTTCATTTCTGAAACTGGGTGACGTACAGTATTCTACGTGCCGGTATATCCCTGATACAGGGCAGAACTTTATGAGCATCACTTCGGTTCTTTTTGGTCATCCGATAACTCAAAAGACGTAATGTGAAATGCTCTGTGGAGGTAGGTAACCTACCTTGGTGTGGTTGCTGTTGGCGTCCTTGAGGAACTGCTGGCGCCAGCTGGTGGGCTGGCACTCCGAGTCCGACAGCGCCCCGTGGTCGTCCGCCTTGCTGCTCCTCAGCAGCTTTTTCGCGCGGGTCAGCTTGGAGCGGCCGCGGTGGTGCGGGGGTGCCGTCGAACTCCCACCGCCTTGACTTCCGTCCGAGCTGTCGTCCCCGAATACCGGAACCAGCGTGCCCGACGCCGGTGAAGGCGTGGGGGTGGCCGTGGAGGACGGCGAGGGCGGCAGGGTAAGGCCTATGGGTGGCTGCTGGTCCGGGGAGGAGGTGCACGTGCCAGTGGGCGACACGTCCACACAGTTGAGGTCCTTCATCCGCTGCTGCATCGTCGTCACGTCCAGCACCTGTCCACCAGACACTCGAGATGAATGTGAACGGTGCACAAGAAGTACTATAATTTGTTGTTTACATCTTCCGATTACCAATGCAGTCGGCCTGGGTGGCGCAGTCGGTAGAGTGTTGGCCTTCTGTGTCCTAGGTTGCGGGTTCGATCCCGGTCCAGGTTGATGGCATTTAAATGTGCTTAAAAGCGACAGGCTCATGCCAGTAGATTTACTGGCATATAAAAGAACTCTGCCATAATTCAAAGTTATTTCGATTTTTATGTATGAATTTTATTAGTACAATATAATAAATTTGTCTTATTTTAAGAACCTTAAAGTCTAAAATAATTTTTGAGATGGAAAATCAATAAGTTTATGAAGACATATTTTAATTATTGTCTTCTGTAATAAATGAAGTGGATTAAAATTGGTTTTAAATAAGCTACCCCTTCTTATAATTCCATACATAATTACCAATTGAAATAAAGTTAAGTATATATTGAATCTGAAGAAAAGTATGGCTGTATCCGTGGGGATAATTACCCTTTTTACCAGTTTTGATGAGAACAACACTATAGTATATTGCGATACAAGCGTAGTAAGTGCACTGTAACAGAATCAAGGAAAAGTTAGAGAAGATGAGTCGAGTCTTCTCTATTTCCGAGAATCTGTTATGCAGTTCACACATGTATTGCATACTATTTTTCGGCCGATATTGATGAAAATATATTATTATTAATCATTTTTAATTTAAATAAATAGTTTGTTTTTGGACGCTAACATTTTCATGTGTGATCGCCGTTTACTTTTTCGTAGATAGGTGTCATTTATTTGTTATTATTCGTATTTGTCGATAGGTGTTATTCATTTATGTAATAAAATGAATTATAGAAAGTTTAGTTTTGTCTTGAAAGAAGTAGGTAGGTGACACATTAATTATACATCAGTGTAAATAAATTGCATTCCGGTATAGGTTAATGCTTTAATACGTATTTTACTCCATGGATGTTTTCGCGTTCAGCCACGACCCCACGACTGGCGCTCAGAGCAACAACCGGAAGTCGTCGGAATTGGTTTTCACTCCTGTTTTCTAACAAATAAATAAAAGTCGATTTTATTTAGTTACTTGCAGCACGTGTGTTGTAAGTTTAACTTACCAACAACATCGGTAAGGTTGTTGAAAAACACGATCGGCCAAAAAAGTTTTTAGTTATGTATTGAATTATATAATGATATCACGCTTAACAGATTGTGACATTCATCGTCTTTCCCTTCAATTGAAACAAAACAGTGCGAGGTGGAATACCTGCGGGCCGCTGATGACGACGCCGTCGCGGTTCTGCCGCCGCCGTCTGCGCGACTTGAGGCTCTCCATGCGGCGCAGCAGCGCTTTGGCGCCGTCCCTGAGGCGCTCGCTGCCGGTGCGACGGAAGCGCACGGCCAGCAGGTCGGGGTCGCCCCCCGGGTGCCCGGGAGGCAGGCTGCCATAGCGCAGACTAGATATGACGGGGATCTCCTCGGGGTCGTAGTCCTCCTCCTCGTCTAGCAGGCGCAGTGGCTCCTCGTCGTCGTCAGCAACCGACTGCTCCTTCTCCTGACCGCTCGCAGCTGCAACAGCAAAGCGATCCCACGGCTACTCGTCAAGCCAATCCCACTACAACAGCTGCTGTGTCATCATAAGGGTACAGGCGGGGGACTGAGGAGTAAGAGGAGCAGGCTCTGTGATGTGTCTCTTCTTTAGACAGTTCTGGTAAGAAACCAAGAGATGCGATTCGCAATTACAGTTGAACTTCGTTATTACGATATCAGTTTACGCGATCCCAGTCTATAACGTCAGATATTCTGTGGTACAGATACCGGGACCAGTCCTTGCGCTTGGCGACCGTTGCACGACCGTCACTTGGGTGAGGCGGTGAAGTATGGAAATGGGGCTGCGAACAGGTAGTGTTCTGAAAACAAACATTTCCTTCCACCGGAACGAACCAACACGTAACAGATAAGCCAACTCAAGACCAACGTTTTCAACTCAGGTAATCCTGCTAGTGCGGATACGGAGATGTGACGTAGCTGTGATGTACGCCTGGCGCACAGATTGGTCTCGGTATCGGTACGAATTAATTCCTTACAAGATACGTGTTGTGCTTAATGAGACATGTATATAAATGCATGTACGTCGTATACAGCGTCATAGTCTTTCTTCATTTTCAGTGTACGTGTCCCAAAATGATTGCTCCGATATTAGTAAGGTTGGTCTCAACAGACAGCTAATAACATATATTTTATTAAGCGCATGGCTATCGTATGGATTTGTGATGTTCCTGCAATTTCCTGCAATTCACTGTAACTGAGCCTATTGCCGCTGTGAAATGTACACTGAGCACTAGACGTGTGGAACTTTTGCACCACTTAAAAGGCCTATATATGAATATTACAATCACATGAAAAAGAGAATTTGAGAAAAATTGTGACTTATGGGGTTTGTGTAATTCACGATTGATTTAGTATATCCAAGACAATATCTTATCACTGGAGAGGACAAGAATTACAATATAAGTTCGGTAGATTAAATCGATAGCTCAGATCAATTATACGTACCTACATCAGTTAATAGTGAGAAAGATGTAGATTATCAACTGTAATATCACAAGAACTGATAGTTTTCGGTAATTCAATTGAGCTTAACGAATGTTTCTTGCCATGTTAATTACTTCGAGACCTAAGATCTCATGGCAAGAAACGTGCGTTTAAAAGAAAAACTGTATTACCAGTGAAAAGTATTTTGCGGTGTGAAATTCGGCTAGATAATTCCCATATGAATAACTGGATCCTACTGCGTGAGTGCGTTCAAATAATTTTCCTGTGAAAGCCCATTGCAGAATGAAATTCATCGGTAAACATTTGAGGTTATAACACTTTATTGTGAAATATATTTCATTTATTTATATTTCAAAACATGAATTTTATTGTCAACTCTTTCCTATAAAACTTAGTGTACGGATTGCTCTCTTCTCCTCTACCACCACTACTTATTTTCTTTTTTCCTACCTCAAGCGCCAGTACATTGGAGTTTTACCCCCATATATTTCTTCAGTTGATGTTAAATCTTCTATAACTTCACTTATTATTTCTGTATTTTCACATCAAAATCGTGCCATGTTTGCTTAACTCTTCGTACTAACCGCTAATAATAATTTCGAGAGGAATAATCGATTGGAAAGCAGAAACGAGAGAAATAGAAAGCTCCTTGAAATGGAACAAACGATCGCAGGATAAAATACTATCAAATATTACTTTTCAGCATCATACTTTTATTTCAGTATAGTACGAGTCTCATTGGTGAATTGAGCATCAGTAAGCTTGTTGATTGGCTCAGAGTCTTTCGCGTGGAATTATCGTATAAATATGGCCATGAGCGCTATAAGACAGCTAAACAACGTGCTATAGAATCAAGATATTCAATAGGATAGTAATGAAAAAGGCCAGGCCAAACCCTGACCGCTTACGTAACAGGCTGATGGTCTGCACCACACACCCACCGCAGGACGAGTATCAGAGTTTGTGCCGAAACCCCACGACACAATGTCAACAAAACTGATTGCCTTGGCAAATTCACACAATGCACTCTTCACAATCGATTCCATCAATCGATGTTCCCACTCTCCTTACGCCAAGCTATGTTTGCGTTTATAAAAGCTCACTGTGAATGCAGCCTTACAGTCACGTAATTTGAATTCGTATGCAAGGGTGAACTGGAGTGTCGTGAGTTCGTTCAACCTTCTGCACAGCAGTGCTGCGTCCTTGCCGGCAGGCCGGGCACTTTGTGTCTAGCCTGTATCGTGGTCGAGTGGTATGATGATTATGGTGACGAAGATATTATATGACAATGATAATAAGAATAATAAGGCGACCTCAGTGGTCTAATGGTTACCATAAGGGGTCGTTGAACGATACAATTCTTAGCTTCCTCCGGGAGCGACGTAAAGCTGTGAGTCCCATGTCGTACAAATGTGGCCTGTAAACCACAGGACTGCAGCCTATATCTCTTGGTCATTTCTCGCCCACGTTGAATAACCTCTTGAAGCGTCGTTAAATAAAATACTACTGCTACTACTACTACTACTACTACTACTACTACTACTACTACCACCACTAATACTACTACTACTAATAATAATAATAACAATAACAATAAAATAATAATAATACCTAATAATATTTTAGGAGTATTCCATTATACAATGGTTCTCCTTCAGCCCAAATCAATTTGCTGTCGCCAAATGTTCCTGTCCCTAGCAATATCACATAGTCCTCTTCTCTGCATGCTCCGTCGAACCCCATCCTACCAACATTCTCGTGATCTACTCGTTCCTCTTGTCCCTTCCGCCGTCCAATTCAGTATCTTCTATGGTATTAACGTAATAATAATAATAATAATAATAATAATAATAATAATAATAATAATAATAATAATAACAATAATAATAATAATAATAATAATAATACAGGGCTTTCATTTCAAAACTTCCCAGTCTAAATAACTGATTATTTAAATTGAATTCAACTTAAACAAAAAACACGTCAATTTAGATATTGAGAGAGTAGTCTGAAACCAGGCTTAATTGCATTTTAGATTTCACCCCCACACCTCAATCGTCTTCCTTTAGAAATTTCAAATGGCACCCTATATTTTTATACTTTAATATGAAAGGGGATTCAATTGTTTATACACCTCATTCATTTATTTTACATCTTTTGTTTTTATATCGTTGCCCGGGAACTGTTGATTAGAGCTGAAGCTATAAATACCATTGAACATTTCTTGTAATACTTGTGTTCGTGTATTAAATTATTGTAAAATGGTGTATACCCTTCAAGAGAGAACAGAAATCATATTTAATTATGGAGCTGAAAACCGTTGTGCTCGTAGAATCTTCTAGAGCAGCGGTCATCAAAACATTGCACGCTCGGACTAGCGTCTCTTACCCGCGGACAAGACACTGCCCTAGCGTGCAATCGTCGCTGCTGGCGGGTATGCTGTATCTCTATCCCTTGAGCACGACGGAGCAGTTCCTTAGCTTCCATGCACTGTACCCATTTCAGCGAGTGCTGAAGACCACTGCTTCAATAAGATGCAGCCTGAGAAAAACGTAAGTCACCGATGTCATACAGTAGATCTAATAATGGAAATTTAAAGAAACTGGTTCTGTGTGCAATAAAGCAAATGGCCAACCTAGAAAACTCGATGAAACTTCGCAGATTGAAATACTAGGTAATTTCATTAATGAACCCACCATCTCCATTCCAAAAGTAGCTCTGTAACAAACATTTCGGTTGGTTCCATACATAAAGTGCTGAAAAAAAATCCCCTACAAAATACAACAGCTCAGCGAAGGCGATTTTGATAGAAGAGTGGAATTTCGTGAACAGATGTCTCAGAGAAGTGAAGATGATCCAAATTTAACAAAAAATATTTGCTTTAGTGATGAAGCGATTTTTTCTTAAACGGGTTTGTCAACAAGCACAATAATTGTAGGTACTGGGACATTGAAAATCCTCATGTGTTTCGTGAAGATAATACCCAATTTCCTCAGAAGATCTATGTGTGGGCTGGAATTTTTAGGGATGATATTGTTGGACCAATTTTCATTGAAGAAAACCTGACAAGTACAACAGTTTTCAGCTCCATAAATAAATATGATTTCTGTTCTCTCTTGAATAATTTATTACACGAACACAAGTATTACAAGAAATGTTCAATGGTATTTGTAGCTTCAGCTCTAATCAAGAGTAAAAACAATCGAGGTTGCCGATGAACGATATAAAACAAAAGATGTGAAATAATGAGGTGCTCTTTCATATTTAGGTATAAAAATATAGGGATGCCACTTAAAAATCTACAAACTTCCCCTCCGATGTCGTGTTTGCAGCGGCAGATTTTCAGGGGAGGCAAGGGAGGCCGTGCCTCCCCTAATATTTTACCAGAAAACAATATGGCAGTAATAATTTCAGCTGAATTAAGATCACAGACAAGTTACAGCAAATGAACATTTTTCCTTTTATATTAATTTTACTATTCACTACGACTAAGATGTTACGTAAAGTCGACCAAATTCAGTTGGTGATGCCCGCTCACTATACTGTAGATAGTACAAATAATTCGTACTGAAAATAACAGATAGTGCTGTAATCTGTATAGTCGATATCTAGCGAGAGGAGTCGGCTACATGACGCTACTCCCCGGTAACCATGACAACAGCAGTTCAACCAATAAGATAGCTAGTTAGAAGAGTGTTTAAACTTGACTAGAACGCGCGAGGGGAGCCGATTTGGAGACGTCCTACCCACCGCTGACAACTGTACTGCTTATAGTCACGGCTGGTTTCGGCTGTATTAGGAAGTTCTCTCTCTCTTTGTCTCTTCTTGATTTTAGAAACTTGAGTCACATGTTGTTAGTTTCTCTCCCTGCGTAAAAGTTTTCATTTATGTTGTTAGATTTTCTCTTGTTTGCGGGTGTTCTTGTTATTTTATTTTTTTGTGTTACGAGATGTATTTACTTATACAGTATTTTAAATATATCGAGAGTTTAGAAACAAATGCAGATTTGTCTCTAGCTTCTTCTAGTTGCAGTTGTTCAGTATGTTGTGACCTATTTTATTGTGAGGAACGTCCAGTTAATTTGCTGTAAAATTAGACTATGTAATAGTAATAAACAAGCCCCGGGTTCATGGGTTCGAATCAATTTTGTTGCTATCTCGTTACTCTCGAAATATTGCTTTTCTTATTCGTTTTATGTAGCAAAGAGTAACATTCTTAAATTCAATATGACCTAAAAGACCTAATTCGTAGGTTGACTTAAAGTGTCTTAAAAAGAAGCAATCTTTACCAAGCCGTTGTAATATATTAACAGTATGTTGTTTATTTTTATTTTTTGCCGTAAAATCATATAAATTCCTAAACATAAGATTTAAAATCCTAAAACATAAATTGGAAGGAAAACCTAATTTTAATTTCTTAAAACCTATAAATTCTGCGCTTGGTAATGAGGTACGTCACAGCCTTATATTTTTATATTCTCATCATTCACGTCTTGGCCTCCTCAACTTTCAAACCCACCGTCCGCTACTGGGTGTTTGCCGTCTTGATCATCAACATTAGCCCAACTTTTCTTCTTCTTCTTCTTCTTCGTCTTCGTCTTCTTCTTCTTCTTCTTCTTCAATGCCTTTGGTCCGTTCCATCCTCATTCACTTGACAAGCTGTAGAACTCCGTAGCCATATTGTGGGCATGGCCCAATGCCAGAGTTTAAAGTACCGACAAGGAACACGGGAATAGAACTGGGGTCGTCTGAGTTTGTAGCCAGTGTTTGATAACCAGAGCAGGTTGAGATACGTTGCTGTGGTTTGGTGTGGTTGCTGTTCACGTCCTTGAGAAAATGCTGGCGCCAGGTAACCGTTCGATTGGCACTTCCACCGTAGGCACCATAAAACGTTGACCGAATTGTAAAATGTATGGGAAGGGATCCGAAGAGACCGTTCCAAATTCATAAAATATGTAAACAAGAAACGCAACAATACAACAAACTGTCATCCACGGGAGCGGCAAAGCTTCCTTACGGTCTACACAAACGCACATAGGTACTTGATATTCACTTGCTAAACTCATGACGTCACAGAGTGGTTTCTGTAATGATACCAGCAGACGCGCTGTCCTTGTATCGTGTGCAGATACCATCTGGAACCTCCTGGCGAACAATGGAGAAATTCTCAGATCCACAAGAGCGTGAAGTCGAAAACAATTCCCCAAGGATGGGTTGCTCATTCGTCAGGGATACAGTCCAGAGGTCAGCGACACGAAGATGACGCGATAGATAGCAAAACAATGATAGAAACAGCAGCAGAATCTCACTGTCTTTACAAACATCGCCGATGAAACAATTCCAAGACTTTCTCTGAGAGTTATAATTATCGTGGAAACAAAGCTCCTTGGGAAAGTAGCTCTTACAATTGAACGTAAGTAATAATCTGTCACTGCCATGGTTAATTTATTTAGCTGCCCTAAAATAGGCTATATAACCTGAAAAAATCTGGTTCAATAGTATTACCATTTCGCCTGTTTGTGTAAAGCTAGAGCAAATAGAAGTTAGGAAACCAGGGAGGGAGGAATAGTAATTTACGCTACTAATAAGAAAATCAAGCAAGAAATGGAGAATATTTACAATAAAATGATAATATAAAATTTGCACAGAAAGTTACAGAAAAATTACTTCACAATGTGGGATGTACTTAAGTTCACGGAAAACAATTTTAACCTACCTATTAATATTACAAATTTACGCCTTTTATTGAAATCTTGGTATTACATGTAGATGTCATTTTCAGTTTTTTAAAATTATATCCTATTATGTTAACAACTGTTCCCAAAACTAACGGTGAGTTTTCACCTACACCTGCTGTCCGTCCGAGTGGTTATGTCGCATCCCTGTTTCCCTCACCCGTTTCTGCTGGCGTCTCTGTAAAAGCTGGCCAGTCAGAAAGCACTTGCTATTCGGATCTGGACTTCTACGTAATATTATACAACTGTTTAAAACAACTTAAAGAAAAGGCCCTCGTTAAGTAAGGGTCACGTGATTTCCCTCGTTTCGATGGCCCTGTGACATAACCACTCGGACGGACAACCTACTGGACAAGTTTCGAAAGTGACTATTTTATGGGACCGTTATGTCGTCGTGACCATAATAAATTTGCAAAATTGGTAGTTCAATTTAGATCCAAAAGCAGAGGAAAATCGACAAAAGAAAAAGAGGAATTTGAAAACAGCACCGTGCTTACTCTACCTACTCTAATCAGTCCGGGTTGAACACGTGGTCCTGAAATTTAACGTAACGGAGAAGAAGAGTTTGGTATATGGCAAGGCAATCGTACATCCAACACAGTTACTCACACATGATTAGCTAATATTTAATTTGACTAGGGCACTGACCAGGGTAAAGTTTGTAATGGTACAATGTTTCTACAAAGCGATGAAAGGAAAGCATCTATACCGCTGCAAAGATGATAGTCAACGTCTAAAAATGACTGTGCTCACTCTATTCTTAATCGAAACGAACGTACGTCTATCCTATAATTATTTTAGTGTAACATTTGTTTGCCTTTGGGCGCTATTATATTGCCAGGTTGCATTTATTTAATTTTCAGTGCTGTTAGGTCAAAATCTTAAAAACGGAAAATAAAAAGCGAAAATGATTATATCCTAATGTGAGTCTAAAGTACTAATGGACATAATTACTAGATTTAAATGTGTTATATATATATGAAGAGTTCGCGGGTAAAACAATGAATGTCACATTTCTGTTAAGGATTAGATAATGATCTAATTGAGTCTATAACTGCAAGATGTAGTGCTGTTTCTATAGAAAATAAAGGAAAGGATTATTGTATTAGTAGTGATAATTCTCCTTTTTACCATTTTTCATAGGAATAACATTAAATTTCGCAGTGATCCATTGAATTAGATAATGACATCAACCTTAAGAAAACTGTGACATTCATCGTTTTTCCCGCGAACTCTTCATATATATATATATATATATATATATATATATATATATATATATATTATATTGAATATCCATAAAGGAAAAGGATGAAGAAGATTAATAGGAATGTGTTTGCAATTCAGGGCCTCAATTATACCAGGGCACTGTGCAATATCCTAAAATCCATTCATAACATTTCTTAGTTCAGCCTGCGACTCAGGAAAAGATACTCGAGTGTTCCCTTTTAAGGGGTTAACTATAGCTTACAGCAGTAAAATTTTGAAAATATTCAATATTTTTTCCTCCATTATTGTATCTTGTACAATAATGAAAATTAAACACTGTCCTTCTGCTATATTAAAAAAATATTTTTACGATTTAAAAAATCATTATTTACATTTTTCTTTTTCAAAATTCATTTCATTGTGCAGTGATGAAGCATTTCCCACATAACTCAAAAACTATAAAACATTCTGTGATGAAATTTTTTGTGTGTATTTATGCATGTTATATCTACAATATTATGCAAGATCACTACATTTGATAGATTGTCCGATAAAAAATAAATTCATTTAAAAAATAGTCAAGTATCAGTACTTTCTTCTAACACAAAATATAAAAAAATATTATTTATTAAGGAATGTAGTTTCAGCAATAAAATAAAAGATAGAGAGAACATGAAAAGTTAACAAGTTTATGAATTATGAGGGAAACGCTTCATCACTGCACAGTGAACTGCCACCATTTTGAATTTGTAAAACAAAAAAATATATATATTTTTAATTGTAAAAATATTTTTTCATATAGCAGAAGGACATTGTTTTACACATACCAATTTTCATTATTGAACAAGATACAGGAATGGAGGAAAAAAAATGTTGAATATTTCCAAAAATTTTACGCCTGTAAGCTGTACCTAATCCCTTAAAATACTGAAAATATCAATTGCATAGAATCGTTATGTAATCAGACGATTAATAGGAGAAATAAGATTATTTGTTTGTGGGTTATTCCCAGTGATCGATTTCTTGCAGTAGAAATGACACGGTATATTTTGCTAAACGAAATCTCTCCTGAGATTATCTGCCATCTAATCCCTCGTAAGAATTCACTCTTTCCAAAAATGCACGCTCACCATCATCCAAGTACAGTACATCCACTCATGCCACGATGATGTTACTGACCAGACAAAGCTTGGAGCCGCTCTGCATGCTGAGCCGTCACCTCGCAGACACGGGACCATCGCCTGGACTCCGGCTGGAATGTCCAGTTCTCGCTGAGGGCGCACGGGTCATCGTCGTCAGAGTCGTCAACCTGGAACAAAAAATAATTCTGGATACATCTGTCTTACACTACTACACATTTTCACAATTTAACTATGACTCCCGACATCTGACATCTTGGTTGTTCACTCGATTTAAGGATAAGGCCAGAAACACTTCTTAGAAATTTTAGATGTGAAGATTAATGTTTGATTTATTTATTTGTCTATTTGTTTATTTGATTCTTTGTTTATATGTTCATTTGTTTTGTTTGTTTACTTTTTATTTACTTATTTCATTTCCTCATATACGAAGTATGAAGGGAAAGTATTATGATGCTCAAGGAATTATTTACAGATTTTCACAGAAATGCAAGTTTTCAGCATTCCTGATACCCACAAGTTAGTTTTCTACAACCCGTCAGTTTGCTTGAGTACAGCGATTTCTGATTAACTACTGGGCGGATTCTGTTCATATTCAATATCGACTGATTAATTCATCCGGAAATAATGTATGACAAGACAATTTTAGTAAAAAGTAAATCTGTCTTTATTTGAAATCAATAACATGCAACGGCGTCTCCTTCACATCAAATATAGCAATTTTCTTCGTGATTTTTTTTTTGTATTGGGTAGAATCATCAGCTTCCAAATAAGATGGTATAAATTGTATCAAAGAAAAAGATTTCTCCTGGGAAATATTGATTATCATCTACAAAATTATTTCTAGTCTTGGTTGTGTTTTCGCGTCATCCCGGACATAAATCATTACGCGTCGGGCTACCTGTCCTTCCCTGCTCAAGTGTCACTTTTTCTTTCTTACACGATAAGCCGTCACATGTTCTAAGCACCCACACTGACAAGCTTGGATGAATATCCATAAGAGCTATAATGTAATTCCACAAACGTCACTCAGCGCATCCGAGTGGTGCGCCTACTAGCAGAAATATGTCATATATTAGCTCATTAACTTCATTGGCCGCTGCCTGTGAACATTTCAGTACTTTATTAACTGAAGTTTGCATGTTGTTGATAACAATGGTTGGCCGCCACCGACAGTCACAGTGGCTCGGCTGCACTTCGCATCTGAATACTCAATTTAAAGTAACGTTTGCAAGTTATAGCGATGCTGAATAATGCCACTGAGTGACAGCGCGTGAAAGGATATTTGGTGTTACAACTTTCCCTTCTAATATAGCAGAACTACTGGTTATTTGATAATATGTAAAACGGTATAATTTCAAAACCACCGATGTAGATCAGGCGGTAGTGCGTTTATCTGCTCATCCGGAGCTGCAAGGCGTGGGGTCTATTCTCGTGATTACCTAGTTTGACTTTTCCGAGGTTTCCTCCATCTGTAAGGCGAATGGCAGGTAATGTATGGCGAATCCTCCGTCTCCTCTCGCCAAATACCTTCTCGTTATCACAAATTTCGTCGAAGCTAAATAACCTAGTAGTTGATACAGTGTCATTAAATAACCGACTAAAAAGTAGAAATTCGATTACTGTTATCTTTGGCTATCGTTGTTTCTACGAACCCTCGTTCATTACATAATACCATTAAATTCGATTATCATAAAAAATCTGCTAATCGTCGTTTTTTTACTATCATATACCCGCGTATTTCTGCAGGATGACTAATAGGCCTATTTTCTTAATCTCG
The DNA here is from genome assembly GCF_040183065.1 of Periplaneta americana. NCBI lineage: Eukaryota > Metazoa > Arthropoda > Insecta > Blattodea > Blattidae > Periplaneta > Periplaneta americana. Next base: position 111,659,872 of record NC_091119.1, read on the forward strand.
AACATCCCATCACGTGCCTAACCAAAGAAGTAAGGTTATCATTATAGGGGGTGAATTCGTACGCACTAAAAAACGGAAAAATATGCATGCACGTATGCATTTAAAAATGCACTAAAAATAACAAAACATGCACTTTTAAAATTGAAAAAGAAAATAGCAATTTACTACTATTGATGGTTTTTCTGTTATACATAATAATAATGAGACACAATCAGTTGCTGAAGTTCTGTGTCCTCCAATCGACTGCTTAAACATTCTTCTAGCACATTTTTCGTTAGGCATCGCTGATAAAACTAATTCAAAATTAATCATTTTCTTGCAGCTGAGCTGTTCTAGAATACAATGCATTCTACACCCTGTCGAAGTTTCTAAGACCTGTCACTATAATAAAATGAAATATTCTTATTTGCCACGTTGGTACTTAAAACACAGAAAATTGCATTATTGTGCTTATATTATTGCTGACAGGTAGTGAAATTTGAGTTTAGCGAGTGCAAAGAAGCCTATGAACACTTTATGTAACTTCTGCTCCAATCATATTGCAGCCTTCTAGTGACAAATATCTTATGCACATGCGGAGTAGACAATAAAGTAGCTTCTTGTTTTGAATAACTGTTCTTTTAATCGCAATTTTCATCCATTATAACATCCCAATATTGTAAATTTGAACAGAGACAGTAATGCACTTTTTTCCGATTTTCCGTATTCTTGATCTTGATTTACGCACAATATTTCTAAAAAATAACGAAATGTGCTTTTATAGGTCTATGCACTAAAAGGTGAAATATGCGTATTCTGTATATGCACTATAAAATCTTAACTTTTGGTACAAATAACTTGAAATACATTTACTGTATATAATAGTAGCATATGATTTTCAGCTAAGGAATAAAACATGCAAATATGCTAAAATCCGCCCCCTAGATGAAACAATGAAATATCGAGTTGTTCCAAGGAGCAAAACGATTCAGCGACTTCAGAACCCCAGCCATCCACTTCATAAACACAAAACATCGCTTCCATGTTTTGAGATCATGTTGGTAACTCTTTGGTAACCAGAAGATAGCGCGGGATCTCACTGGAATTCAGACGATGATGAATATCACGTCGAAACTAGCCAATTAACACTTAACATTTTAGAAGAAAAATTCGCTCCGGCGCCGTGGATCGAACCCGGGTCCTTGGTTCTACGTACCAAGCGCTCTGACCATTGAGCTACGCCGAATTCAATCCACAGCACTGGCTCGAACTTTCCTCCTTAGATGTTTCCCTTTGTGGCCTGACTCCAAGTTAGGCATATATATGTTGACGTGTATCCAATGTCAACTGCCATTATACTAAGAGCACACTCAGCTGAGTGACTTTTTGGCCGGGAATCCGCAATTATTATGCACTGCTAGCTGAGAGAATATTATAGATATGTTAATTTGTCCACAATTGTGGTAAGTATTAGGTTGTCATCTATTTTCGGTTCTCTCCTTCAAAACTCTTTCTCAAAGCCCCAAATTCCTTTGCAAGAACGCGCGACTACGTACCATTCAATTGTTTCTCCTCCCATTTCCTCTTGTTTAATTATCATTGTTTGCCACACAACAGTTATGGAAATAATGGGTATATATGAGTTATTGTATTGCACATGAATATCAAATAAAGTCATTGTATTGTACTGTACATTAATATCAAATAAAGTCACTATAGTGATAAAGTTCATACTGTATTTTATTAAGGTACTTTAATTCGAGTAGAGACGTTTTACGCAATCATTGGGATTTCATTAAATACCCAGCCAATTTTTTTCTAACATATATATATATATAGTGAAGTGTTTTGTATGGAGTGTGGTATTGTGTGGGGCAGAAACATGGACGTTACGACGAAGTGAAGAGAAGCGAATAGAAGCATTTGAAATGTGGATACGGAGAAGAATGGAACGTGTGAAGTGGACAGACAGAATAAGAAATGAAGCTGTGTTGGAAAGAGTGGGTGAAGAAAGAATGACGTTGAAACTGATTAGGAAGAGAAAAAGGAATTGGTTCGTTCACTGGCTGAGAATAAACTGCCTACTGAAGGATACACTGGAAAGAATGGTGAACGGGAGAAGAGTTCGGGGCAGAAGAAGATATCAGATGATAGACGACATTAAGATATATGGATCATATGAGGAGACAAAGAGGAAGGCAGAAAATAGGAAAGATTGGAGAAAGTTGGGTTTGCACTGAAAGATCTGCTCTTGGGCAGAACACTAAATGAATGAATGAATCTCTACAGTTTAAGAACAAATTCCGCACACAGGAGGAGAGACGGAAGACTGCATTGACAAAGGTAGATAATTAATAATTATATAGACTGAGTGATTCGCTCGCTAGAGATCTCAAATTTTTCGCAATTAAGTAACATACTTTGAATTTGGAATGCAAATGTTTATACTTATACTTCAAAGCTTGTAAAACAGATCTCCTCACCAGTTACTTATCTGGACTCTTTTGTTGTGATGTTTCGTCCTTGCTTAAGTTAGTGTGAACTTTATAGTTGAGCGATAGCTCTTCCTTTTTGTAAATATTGGTAAATGGTTTCGTTTAAAGCGTTTCAAAACCCATTTCGGAACATTTTTGGTGGACAAAATTTAAATTCAAAATACTGTAATTAATAATAAAATTAATACAACAGCAAATTTTATCAACGAACAATTATGACGCCGGAAATTGTCTGATCGCACGATATAAGATGTAAAAGAGCGACTGGAAGCATCACCATGGAAATATATAAGGAAACTCTCAAGACATCAACTAATATTCAATATTCTGCGTATCGAAGAGCTGGCAGAAAAGCAAAACATCAACCATATCCTGTGACGCAAGTTCACGAATTATTTCCAGGTCGCAAAGTGTTCGGATGCTAAAGGGGGGAATTTTCACCGAGATGTGTGAGAGAGAATTTTTTTTTTCAATGTATGCGGGTATACAGTTTCTTTCCAAAAAAAATGCATAATGACTGTACTGCGAAAAGAATACGATCTCTAGCGAGCGATTCATAAATCTTGTACTTATTCGTATTCAGGAGTATGACAATGCTTTCTTTGTGCTTAATATAGTACTGTGAGGAAAAAAGAGGTAGTAGTAACTAACGAAGGCTTTTTGGGAAAATTTTCATATGGAATTCATCATTAACACAGAACTAGAGAAAGCTTAAATGCGCAATACACAAGAAAGCCGCCCCGCTTCAGTAGAATCTTTTCACATTTTCATACGCCCCACTTTTCAGAAATGCTCAGCACTGCGTCTCTCCAAGCAACGCGTTTGTTTTGTTTCTCTCTCTGCGATAACAAAAAGAATCACAATTCCCACGGTCACAGTTTGTACTCGCCATGCATACTTAACTCCGTGACACGCTAATTCTGAAGAACATGCCTTCCGCCTCTGCGAGGTGGGAATCTGGAGCGATAACTTCACAGGATGAAGACAATTTCAACTCCATTGTCTCGGCTACGAGCTGCGCCACTTTCAGCAAGGTGGGAACTTCACACTTTTATTATTGACTGGGGTCGCCCGCCATACAACTGAGGACATCACATTTAAAGTCGACTGTGCACTACAAAAGACACAGCTATACTCGAATTTAAAGTAATAAAATACAATACCTACTTTCTTTAACACTGTACTGTATATTATTTTATATTCATGTACCGTATATACACAACCCTTATGTGCCCAATATTTCCATAACTGTCGTGTGGAATGAATGATTGAATTGGGGAAATGTAAAAGGAACATTTTAAAAGGTATGAAAACGCGCGTCCTTGCAAGGGAATTATCGCTGTTCCAGTTGGAAATATTAGAGAATTTTGAAAGGGGAAGCCAAAATGGAACTTCAATCAATCAAACAGAGGTGACACCATAATGAGTGAATTTAATGACAGGTAGGTCTTTTGCAACTTCATGCCTCTCATAAACTAATAATATTTATAACTTTCCCATCTGATTTAATAGTAACACTGTTGGTTATTTGAAAAAAAGAAACATGCGTAGAAACAAATTATGAACAAATAATAGTTTTACAGCTTTCCCATCTTATTTAGCAGTATTGTTGCTTATTGGAAAATAAATAAACTGCTTAGAAACTCACTACAAACCATAATAGTTTTCTAACTTTCCCATCTGATTTAGCAGTACTGTTGGTCATTTGAAAAAAGTAACCAGCTTCGAAGCACATTATGAACCGATGGTAATTTTACAGTTTTCCCATCTAATTTAGGAGTGCTGTTGATCATTTGAAAAAAGGAACCTGCTTAGAAGCACATTATGAACTGATAATAATTTTACAGCTTTCCCATCTAATTTAGGAGTACTATTAATCATATCAAAAAAGGAACCTGCTTAGAAGCACATTATGAACCGATAATAATTTTACAGCTTTCCCATCTAATTAAGGAGTACTATTAATCATATGAAAAAGGGAACCTGCTAAGAAGCACATTATTAATCGATAATAATTTTACTGTTTTCCCATCTAATTTGGTACTACTGGAGATCATTTGAAAAAGGGACCTTTTTAGAAGCACATTATGAACCGGTAATAATTTTACAGCTTTCCCATTTAATTTAGGAGTACTGTTGGTCATTTGTAAAAAGGAACCTGTTTAGAAGCACATTATGAACCGATAAAAATTTTACAGCTTTCCCATCTGATTTAGCAGTACTGTTGGTCATTTGTAAAAAGGAACCTGCGTAGAAGCACATTATAAACCGATAATAGTTTTACAGCTTTCCCATGTGATTTAGCAGTATTGTTGGTCATTTTTAAAAAGGAACCTGATTAGAAGCACATTATGAACCGATAATAGTTTTACAGCTTTCCCATCTGATTTAGCAGTACTGTTGGTCATTCGTAAAAAGGAACCTGCGTAGAAGCACATTATGAACAGATAATAATTTTACAGCTTTCCCATGTGATTTAGCAGTATTGTTGGTCATTTTTAAAAAGGAACCTGATTAGAAGCACATTATGAACCGATAATAGTTTTACAGCTTTCCCATCTGATTTAGCAGTACTGTTGGTCATTCGTAAAAAGGAACCTGCGTAGAAGCACATTATGAACAGATAATAATTTTACAGCTTTCCCATGTGATTTAGCAGTATTGTTGGTCATTTTTAAAAAGGAAAATGCTTAGAAGCACATTATGAACTGATAATAGTTTTACAGCTTTCCCATTTTATTTAGCAGTACTGTTGATCATTTGTCAAAAAGAACCTACTTAGAAGCACATTATGAACCGATAATAATTTTACAGTTTTCCCATCTGATTTAGCAGTACTGTTGGTCATTTGAAAAAAGGGAACCTTTTTAGAAGCACATTAAGAACCGATAATAATTTTACAGCTTTCCCATTTAATTTAGGAGTACTGTAGGTGATTTGTAAAAAGGAACCTGCTTAGAAGCACATTATGAACCGATATAATTTTACAGCTTTCCCATCTGATTTAGCAGTACTGTTGATCATTTGAAAGAAGGAACCTGCTTAGAAGCACATTATGAACCGATAATAGTTTTACAGCTTTCCCATCTGATTTAGCAGTACTGTTGGTCATTTGAAAAAAGGAACCTTTTTAGAAGCACATTATGAACCGATAATAATTTTACAGCTTTCCCATTTAATTTAGGAGTACTGTTGGTGATTTGTAAAAAGGAACCTGCGTAGAAGCACATTATGAACCGATAATAATTTTACAGATTTCCCATGTGATTTAGCAGTATTGTTGGTCATTTTTAAAAAGGAACCTGCTTAGAAGCACATTATGAACCGATAATAGTTTTACAGCTTTCCCATCTGATTTAGCAGTACTGTTGGTCATTTGTAAAAAGGAACCTGCGTAGAAGCACATTATAAACCGATAATAATTTTACAGCTTTCCCATGTGATTTAGCAGTATTGTTGGTCATTTTTAAAAAGGAACCTGCTTAGAAGCACATTATGAACTGATAATAGTTTTACAGCTTTCCCATTTTATTTAGCAGTACTGTTGATCATTTGTCAAAAAGAATTTGCTTAGAAGCACATTATGAACCGATAATAATTTTACAGTTTTCCCATCTGATTTAGCAGTACTGTTGGTCATTTGTAAAAAGGAACCTACTTAGAAGCACATTATGAACCGATAATAATTTTACAGTTTTCCCATCTGATTTAGCAGTACTGTTGGTCATTTGAAAAAAGGGAACCTTTTTAGAAGCACATTATGAACCGATAATAATTTTACAGCTTTCCCATTTAATTTAGGAGTACTGTAGGTGATTTGTAAAAAGGAACCTGCTTAGAAGAACATTATGAACCGATATAATTTTACAGCTTTCCCATCTGATTTAGCAGTACTGTTGATCATTTGAAAGAAGGAACCTGCTTAGAAGCACATTATGAACCGATAATAATTTTACAGCTTACCATCTTATTTAGCAGTACTGTTGGTCATTTTTAAAAAGGAACCTCCTTAGCAGCACATTATGAACCGATAATAAATAATTTTACAGCTTTCCCATCTCATTTAGTAATAGCTATTGTTAAGTTTTGGAAAATAAATTATACTGCTCAGAAGCTCATTATAAACTTATAATAGTTTTACAGCTTTCCCATCTTATTTAGCGATACAGTAGCTTAAGTATTCGAAAAGAAATAGTCTTTAGAAACTCACTATAAAGCAATAATAGTTTCATAACTTTCCCATCTGATTTAGCAATACTGCTGGTTATTTCAAAAGACAGGAACTTGCTCAGTAGTACATTATGAACCAATGATAAATTTCAGTTTTCCCATCTAATTTAGCAATACTACTGGTTATTTGAAAAGACAGGAACCTGCTCAGTAGTACATTATGAACCAATGATAAATTTCAGTTTTCCCATCTAATTTAGCAATACTACTTGTTATTTGAAAAGACAGGAACTTGCTCAGTAGTACATTATGAACCAATGATAAATTTCAGTTTTCCCATCTAATTTAGCAATACTGCTGGTTATTTGAAAAGACAGGAACTTGCTCAATAGTACATTATGAACCAATGATAAATTTCAGTTTTCCCATCTAATTTAGCAATACTACTGGTTATTTGAAAAGACAGGAACTTGCTCAGTAGTACATTATGAACCAATGATAAATTTCAGTTTTCCCATCTAATTTAGCAATACTACTGGTTATTTGAAAAGACAGGAACTTGCTCAGTAGTACATTATGAACCAATGATAAATTTCAGTTTTACCATCTAATTTAGCAATACTGCTGGTTATTTGAAAAGTCAGGAAACTGCTCAGTAGTACATTATGAACCTATGACAAAATTTTAGTTTCCCATCTAATTTAGCAATACTGCTGGTTATTTGAAAAGACAGGAACTTACTCAGTCGTACATTATGAACCAATGATAAATTTCAGTTTTACTATCTAATTTAGCAATACTGCTGGTTATTTGAGAAAAGAAGGAACCTGCTCAGTAGTACATTAAGAACCAATGACAAAATTTCAGTTTTCTCATTTAATTTAGCAATACTGTTGGTTATTTGAAAAGACAGGAACCTGCTCAGTAGTACTTACATTATGAATAGATGACAAAATTTTAGTTTTCCCATCTAATTTAGCAATACTGTTGGTGATTTGAAAATAAATAAGCTGCTAAGAAGTTCATTATAAACTTATCATAGTTTTATAATTTTCCCATCTTATTTAGCAGTACTGTTGGTTGTTTGAAAAGAAATGAACTTGTTAGAAATTCATTATAAACTAATAATAGTTTTACAGCTTTCCCAGCTTATCTGGTTATTTGAAATGGAAGATACATGCTTCGAAGTTGATTTGCAAGTCAATAATATATTTTAATAATAATAATAATAATAATAATAATAATAATAATAATAATAATAATAATAATAATAATAATAATAATAATAATAATAATAATAAAGGTGGCTTTTATTAAAGATTGTCCAGTAGAATACAGCATACTGTAATAATTAATAAAGACAAATTCAAACACATATTACATACACATTTTTATTTAAATTTAATTTACTTTAACGTAAAGGCAAAGCTTTATTAAGATATTAACATTTAATTAAATGGCAAAGCTTTATTAAAATATTAACATTTAATTAAAACTATTATTTTACACACGCAAATCAAGCTTTCAGGTATAACTCCCTGTAAAGTTAATTTGAATAATTTCGAGGGAAAAATTGTTCCGGGGCCAGGTATCGAACCCGGGACCTTTGGTTTAACGTACCAACTGAGCTACCCGGGAACTCTACCAGACACCGATCGAATACAATACAATACATGACAGATGTGAGCATTATTTATATAAATGATTCCTTAAAAATTAACAGAAAATTTAACTTCAAGTTCAGATTTTAGATTTTAGTAAATAGAAAGATGTTATTAGAAACTATTGCAATATATGAATTTCTATTTTATGTAAAATTATGTAATAAGAATTACATCTGCTTAAACAATAGACTTTATAAGTTACCGGTATTTATAATATCTTACATTTTAGAGTTACCAAGAATTTCTTCCGAGTGCCACACAGAAAAAAGAAATTGTATATTTTTATTTGAGTGCATGGTAAGTTATATAATCTAGATGTGACTTTTGAATGATAGTTAAAATAATAAGCTACAAGCAGTAATATCATTCCCTTCACGATGAAGAACCAAAGTACTGCGAAACCTAATATCTTTCTAGTTCTAACAAACAGATCCTGTTCAGGGAGATTATGATTCTGCGATAGTGAATCAATGACAGATCTATGTGACAGCAAAAATCGAAATATTCGTAGAATGCCTGCTTCACAGCTACTGTATTTATCACAAATATCACATGATCTTCCGAAACCCGAAGCCCGGTCTACTGTCAACTAACGAAATGAAAAGGAAAGGTCATAGCATAAAGGGGCGAGGACCCTGCATGCCACCGCTGTGCAGGAAATAGGAACACCGGAAATAAGTTATTTTAACCACGCTATAATTTCACATCAGAGAGTTCATTCACCACTCACAAGCACAGTGCGAAAAGCTCAAAATGGGAAAAGTTCGCAGAAAGAACAAAAAACACATACAAATCTATCCGAAGTCGCGGAAAATAGATAACTTTTATTGAAATAGTTGAAAAACAATGGGCAATCGAAACATTGATATGATTTATTTATTCAAACTCCATTTTAACTAATGGGAGTAGGCCTACTTAGAGACTATAAAATGACCATATTTTGATTTAAATTAATGTTGAAAATAAACTGGCAGGGAAAACCTTGTTTTTAGCTCTCACAAGCAAACATTCTGATGAGGGCAGATAAAAAAGTTAATATTTTTTCTGAAACCATGTTAATAATGTCAAAAGAAGTGCTTATACAAATTTTGGCCAATCCACCGCAATTACGAGGCCGTCCAGAAAGTGATTTTCCCTGGAACCGTTTACAGAAAAAAACACAATTTCACGGAAATATTTATTGGAACGGATACAGCAATTGTTGCGCTATTTGTCAACATATTCCCCACCGGAAATGAGACATTTGTCATACCGATTCGGCAGACTTCTACGACACAAGAATACAAAAATTGATCCCATGTTATGACAATTGTCTCAATTCCAGTGGGGAACATGCTGAAAAATAGCGCAATAATTGCTGTATCTGTTTCAATAAATCTTTCCATGAAATAATGCTTTTTTCTGTAAACGGTCCCAAGGAAAATCACTTTCTGGACGGCCTCGTAATTGCGATGGAGTGGCCAAAATTTGTATAAGCACTTGTTTTGACATTAATGACATGGCGGAAGAAAAAAATAACTTTTTTATCTGCCCCCCCCCCCCACCATAGAATGTTTGCTTGCCAGAGAAAACCTTCCAACAGCCGCTTTTATATAAAAAAAATCTCACATCTGTTGGAACTAGAGCTTTGTCCATCCCTTGATGCGAAGCCTATATTCTGTTGCCTATGTAGATGACTCTGTCTGGTATAGCTCTGCACCATTAACTATATACAGTGGTAAAACATTGGGTATATTGCTTATGGGTAGACTTGAAGAAAAGATATAGCTTATAGCGTCATTCAGTTAACTTCAATATTGTATTTCATATTTTGAAATAATTTGATACTCCTGCTAAATTAGTTTTCCACAATAAAGATATGATGATCGATCTTTTATGAATGAAAGATAGATGCGAGTTAGAATGCTTTCCTTTGACGTATGCAGAAAATATGATCAGCTGGAGCGCGTTTGTTGTCAACGGTTAATGGAATATCTATAGTAGAATTCACTCGATTAAAGAAGACAAGCAACAGTCGATCGTAGGAGAGGAATACAAACCGGTTACGTCTCGGTCTGAGAACATTTATTTCGCGCGAATTAAATATTTTAGTGGAAATGGAGGTAATTTTAAATGTCGATGAAATTCTATTTGTACGTATGATGTGCTGCAGTTAATTAAGTCTCTCCGTAAGCTCCATTTTGTGTGATTAAATCGCTAAAAAGTTTTGGTGTTTGGTTCGGTGCTTGCAGCTACATGGCGTCGTTTTGGTGACAAGCTTCCTTCTCTGCGTGAGTACGACAAGGGTTGCCCAGTTCTATGCAAATTATATTGCATTTCTTTGATTTTAGTTCGTAACATGACACTGTGCTTAATGCTATCTCTTTCTCCTTGAACTAGTATGTTACTTAAGATAATTATATGATTATTGATTTAACTTATACCGACTACAGGTGTTTATAATAAGAATCCCCTCTTGTATAGAATATGTCCTTTTTGAATTGTAGATTAATTTGTGTGTATGGATCGGGCACCACTAATAACTTAAGCTTGCATAATAAAGTATGCAGAAAGGTAGAAGTCATAGCGAAATAAAACTATAATTTGCGAATTTTCGTATATCTGCATTTAACTCGAATTTTTATGAAATAAATCAAACTATTATATCTCGCAGACTAGCAGAATGTGCGCTTGTTACTGGTTTACAGCAATAGATGGCTACGTAGGAAGAGTTCGTGTTGGAACTTTAAAAGAGTCGTACTGGTATCCATAAGGACGCAAATAACCATAGTAGCTGATGCGCCCTTTTTAAACTCCACTAACTACTGTATCCGAAGATTATTTGCAATTGTCTCGTACGGATTTCTAAAGCATTATACAAACAATTGTTCTTGATCTGACATATCAAGTGAGATGTGCTGTCTGATAATAGATGTAAGTCCCCATATCAGCCAGAACCTCAATCAGAGATATTGGTGATGTGATGATAATTGTGATGAAACAAATAATAAATACATTTACAGTTTCTCGAAAATTCGTTAAGTGCTTCTTAAAGACATTCATGAAATTGAGCAAGTTATGCTTCAAAATGTCCTGTCACGCGTTGACTTAAGTTCCTCCTCCTGTAAGTTTGTCGTTCGTTGACGCAGAACTGCATCTTTCTAACTTCAGTCCATAATAACTTGGACAATTTTTAACATATATCCACTAAAACATCATTAGTTAAAAATAAAAGTACTATATTGAACATTCCATTATTTGTTTCTTACATATTAGAAAAAAACTAGGTAATTAGGTAGAAAACGGCCAATATGATGGACATCAACAAGGATCAGTGACAAATTAGGTTTGGTTTGTTCAGACATATTTTGGTAGGCATACCAAAATCCTGAACATACCAAAGCTAACCTGTCACCGATCTTTGTTGAAGCCCACCATGTTGAGCAATTTTTTCGACCGAATTACCAAAAAGAATAACAATTTATGGAAACTGTTATCTTTTTCATGTGCATGTTAGCTACAAGTTAAAAACGGTTAAAGAAGAATTGGCAAACATTAACAAATTGGAGAGTTATGAAGGACTACTTCTTTTTAGGATATTTCATGCAGTCAAAATATTAAAAAATATAAATATAAACAGTAACATTTACCAGAATATGACAATATGGTTTTGATAAAGGAACAAACATAATACTTGCATGACTTCATATCAAATTAACTTAATGGTAATGAGATACAAAAATTATGTCTTGCACCATTTTTATGCCGTAAAGGAATATGCATTCCCTTCAGTTAAGATTCATTGTATATCACAGCCTGGCATTTCCTTTTACCATCTCACGCCAGTTACGACGTTACGTAAAAGACTTCGTGGGGAAAATCTCATTCTCATTTTTTCAGCTCCCGAAAGAGAGACAGTGAAAGGGAAATAGAATAGTGATGGTGGTACACACAAACATTAGTTAAAAGAAACCTTGATTTTTTTTCCTTGTTCAAGCACTGTATGCACTTTGTCACATTAGGACAACAACGGCTCATATCCTTATTCGAATTCTAGTGCTTCGAGCCAAGCGCTTATGAGAAGGTTGATAAAGAGCTCAGATTCTGTACCTCATTTTTGGCCAAAACATCAGCCTCTTCGTTCCCTGTAACACCAGTATGTCTAGCAACTCGTTGCATTCATTTGTTACGTACTATATAGTTCGATCACATGCAGAGAAAAGATTCTTTTTCTTTGCCAAAGTATCTGAGTTAGCTCTCCAGTCGATTCAGACGCCAACTACTTCGGTAGTTAAGTAGTGCGCGTTCCTAGGGAACACGTAATCACTGGTTGAAGCGAAAGCCATTTAAGTTTACCAGGCATTCTTGACATAGAGGTGAGAACGTACACAGGCAGTTGACGCTGTTTCGTCACTGGTCTTTTTGTTTTGTTTTGTTTTTCGGTAAATTTAAAGATACGATGGAAAGGTATGATGTCATTGATGACGTCACAAGGTAGCTATAATAGTTATGTGTACCGCCATTATTTTTTTCAAATTGACGTTGATTATATATTATAGTGTTAATGCAATTTAATTAAGTATATGTAATATATAGTACTCACCATTCTGTTTTATTCATCATCTACTTTCACTATTCCTCGAGCAGTATAAGCTTTTGGACTTAATTTCTGCTTACCGTATCCTGGGTACACTTTGGCGATGTCTTGTAAGAAGGTCGATAAAATTTGGGAAGGAGTGTTGAAACCGTATGATCGTAAGTTGTGGAAGTAAAGGTATTGAAATAAGGTACCTGGGAGTATTAAGGCCCAGCATGTTACAAGGCCCACTACCTAGTTTTGTCATTAGTTATACACTTTAGCATAAGAGAGCAACAGCTCTTGAGACCTATTTCTTCTTGCATTCGAGTGAGGTATAAAGAAATTAGATTCTCGTTCTTGTTTGTAGCTGACTGGTGGCAACAAGTTATGTGTGATTATTTCTACTTTCATTATAACATTTTTCAAAATTTAAGTTGATATTTAATCGTTTTACTGTGTGTTATTAATATAATATTAAATGCAAGTTATTATGTAAACATTAAGAAGTTTGGGGCTACCGTGAAACTTTCGCTAATAAGCATATGAGCACTCCATAAATTAAAATTGGCGCGAAGTAACAGAGCAGGAAATAAGGCCCATGAAATAAATGCTTGGAAACGCCCACAAGTTCAAACTCTGAAGCACAATCTTTTTTGCAAGAAATGAAACAAACGAAAGATTGACCATTCCTAATGCAGAAAGAACATTGAATGAGCCATCAACTTCAGGATTTGTAAACATCCAGGGGACGAGGATGTGTTCTGTCTGCGAAGAGAATAAATTGTTGTACTCGTAGATATACATCTGTATGTCTCTTGTGAATGTTGGGTGCACGATGAATGTGCAGGCCTCACTGAAAAAAACTGAAGGTTTTGTATGTCCAAGTTCTGTTCAATACTTATATTCTTTATTGTGGGCCTCATTATCTGTCACAGCAGAATATAAGGCCCAGTGACATGATGTTAATTTTCATTGCTCACAGCATTTATGTGTCTGTTTGAATATTTATTTGAAGTAAAATATTATAGGATAACTATAAAAGTATGCTGTTCCATTATTTAAAACTTGCTAAACGTCTCCATTTCAAAGAAAGAACGTTTTATTCCTTAGGTAGCCTTATTACCTCCGGTTGCCTTATATACATTTCATCTTTTTTGCCTGGTCCTCCTTCTCTTTTTATAACGTTTTTGAGAGATTTCCAAAGTCTTTAAATGGTTTGTGTATGTACTGTACGATCTTCACTTTTCACAAATTATATCGAGTAACAAAGTCATGGATGTATCCTTCATTCTGTAAATCTTGATATGATTTCCACTCGTCTGTATATCTCTTAGTACCAGGTAGAATGAAATGTTTTATTAACGAAACTAGTGTATTTTTGTTTCTAGAATTAACCCTTCTTATAAAACACTTTCTTGATTATCTTTCTATTCCCCCAAACATCCAGATATGTTGAAGTTCGTTTCTTAAGAGTCTACCCTTTGTGTACTTTCTTGTTACAATATGAGATTCATCTAAATCTGCTATTTGCCCTGGTCCACCGATAGGAGTTGAATTATTTGTCGTTATTACGTAACAAACTTCTCTACAAAAAACCGAAGTAATTGCATATGGTTTCTATGCTTAGGTTAGTTCCGCTGCTAGTTATTTCTAAAGTTATTCTATGAAGCCAACAATATATTAGAACTGTTCTGCAAAATTGAAAATTTACAGTCTTAAAACTAAGTATTTTTTGTGATAGCAGTCTTTTTTTTTACAGTTACTGCACTGTAGTTCGAAAGGAAAATTCACTTTTGACGATCGTTTGAGAGTTTTAACTGTCAACTGTTTTTCACAATGCACACAATTTTTGGTTCTTCTGATGGAAGTTATATTGCTTACAAAACTGAACACTTTTTTCTTCATTTTGTAGTGATGATATAATACGTATCCACGTTAAAATGTGTGGTATATTTTTTTTCGGATTGCATTGTTCTTCTACTACTCGCTTCCATGCTCGAAGTGATGTCTGCACTAACAGTATTATGAATAAGTACGAATTTATAATCTCTTAACCTATTTAAATATACGTATACCGCCATTTGTTGTTTCGTTTATAGGCTATTAAACATACAAATATTCGTTATAGTTCTACAGATATTTGATTTTGACCACTGATTTGTAACTTGTCTTCTTAGCTTAATGGCCAAGGTGTTCGAGAAATAGTGAGGTGTAAAGGTTCTTGGATCGAATCCGAACGTCGGCAATGGCGAGTAAATAAATTGTAAAATTGTAATATAATGTATGTGATATATATATATATATATATATATATATATATATATATATATATATATATATATATATAATTAAAGTGTAATTGTGAACATAAAATACATGTAAAGAGGAAGAAGAAAGAAGAGAAAGTAGAAGTAAAGATAAGTACAGAAAGAAAAGAAATAGAGAGAGGGGGGGAAGGAGATAAGAAAATAATTTTAATTAAATATTGATATTTCGGAATTAGTGACGTCATCAATGACATACCTTTCCATCGTATCTTTAAAGTTACCGTTTTTCTTTACACGAAGATTGGCTTACGTAGCATCAGGTGATTCAAGGTCATAGAAATTGAAAGATCAAAGCGCGCCTTGCGAGTGTATCGCTTCTCTATTGATGTCGTCTGGGTAACACTTTGAATGACGACAAAAACGATGGAAGCGTAATGCTGGGCACTCACCTGCCTCCATTAGGAAACAATCTGTGTCGCCCTGCACAACACGTTATTTTATCTTGCCTGTTTGCTATCATATGATCTCAGAGTTTGAAGAAATCGATAAGCAAAAACTATCCACATATCCACTTATCCTCTCTGTTTCGTGCCCTTCTATCTACTTAGTTCTTACAATGATCAGGACTAACAATTGTTCAACTGTAGGCTGTGGATGGAGTAACTACTTCATGTCTATCGACTGTTCAGAACCGACATATCGATAAATGAGGGGTTCACAACCAGAGTGGACCAAGTCCATCTGGAATAGTTCTGAAATATTAAGTCTTAAAGTTCCTGACTCACGCTTAGCAACCTTCACCTTCCATAGGAAATGCTGCCCTCTGTGGAGTAACAAATGAGTTATGGACTTTGTTATGGCGATGAATAAATATAAGTTTTCTTCGTCCGAGATTGTAATCGTCCCTCCTCTGGCAAACTAGCGAAAGTGAAAAATAAGCGACCCTGCACTTAAGGTCTATATTGCACTATTTAATAATGCAATATAGACCTTAAGTTAAGGGTCGCTAATTTGTCACTTTCGCTAGTTTGCCAGAGGAGGGACGGTATTAATCCACAAATTGATCACTGGTGGACTTGGTCCACTCTGGTTGTGAGCCCCTCAAATAATGAAGAAAAAGTGGGACGAGTCTCCATCATTGGTCCGGAAAAAACCTCCTGTCTCAGTTGTAATCTACTAAAGCAAGACAATAACACCTTGCGATATTTCATACTATTCCTTCCTGCTTGGGGGTGGAATAGGACTTAATAAGCTGAGGGTAGATTTATATGGGATCGTATGGGTCGTTGTCACGAACTTATATAATTTTTGGTTAATAAAAAAAAAAGAAAAAAATATTGCGAAAAAGTTCGTTTTACAATGAACTCGTCACTTTCGAGAAAGTACTGCTCAAATGGTTGCGTTCAATTATGCGTATTAAAAAAAACGGAACCTTTCAAGTCATTTTAATGGAGGTGACAAATTAAGCAGAACAATAAGGCTTCAAAAACAAACGTTTATTTGATGATTTTTGCCAAATTTTTGTAATCAAGGAATACATATGAAGATACTTGTTGTTACTTCAAGAACTACACTATGCATAGATACTTTTGGCTTTTTGTTTTTCGCCGTTATTATTTATTTTCGTCATTTTTGTTGACAATCAGATCACTGCGACAAAAAGTTATATAACAGAAAACCTACAGTTTCTCACATCCGTTAATTTATCACACTTCCATTAATTCAGTCGATTAATGAAAATGAAATTAATGGAGATGACTTTTATTCAGATTTCGAGCTGTAATGCTTATGATTTACTGTGAGCAACGCTAAGCTCAAAATTCTGAATCCACCAGACATTACAAATGATCATATGAAATGAAAATATTTTTAATTAGACGTCTTCAAGAAGTATATTATTTTGTATATCAAATATACATCATCATCATCATCATCATCATCATCATCATCGTCGTCGTCATCATCAACAACACGGCATGGACCTATCGACCCGTTCCGTCCCCAATTAGAACTGTTGCCTCCATCGAAGTCTCGGACGACCTACATCTCTTCTGCCTTCTGGATGATATTGGAAAGCTATCTTTGGGAAACGCTCTTCCTCCCTCCTATCTAGGTGGTGCATCCATTTACTCTGATAATCCTTCACGAGTTGATTTAGTTTTTCTATCTGTAGTTCATTTCTTATCTCTTCGTTTCTCATATGTTCAAGCCGTGAAATTCCTGCTACTGATCGCAGATACCTCATCTCAGAGGCTTCAAGCCGCCTTTTGTCTTCTTTTGTTAATGTCCAAGTTTCTGCGCCGTATAGGAGTATTGGTAATGCAACTGATTTATACAACTTCATGTGTGTATCTTTCCTTACTTTGTTTCCTAAGGATCTCCTTAAAGTTCCACATATCCAATGGTATTTATGTAGCTTTTCTTCCATGTCCATTTTTTTCTGATAGGATACTCTGCAACCTAAATATTTAAAATCGCTTACTTGCTCAATAATTTTTGAATCTATTACAATTTTTGACCTTTTATGTTGTTTACCTTTAAAGGCCATTGCTTTTGTTTTTGAATTTGAAATTGTTAAATTGTAATGCTTTGTTATTTGAAATAATTTATGTGCAGTGCTTTTGCAGATGATTTTCAGAATCTGATATCACGACTTGGTCGTCCGCAAAGAGTAGACAGTTCAAATTCGGTGTGTTTACTCTAAAATTATAATTTAAAACATTCAGCCATGTTTCAATGGCATCGTGCAGATATATATTAAATAATGTCGGGGACAAAGGGCACCCCTGTCTTAGACCGCCGTTAATGTTTGCCATTTGTCTTCCTAGGCTATCTCCTATGTGTATACATATTCTTGTGTTATAATATGGGCTGCGTGTGGCTCTTATTAGCTGTGGAGGATATCCTTTTCTAAGCATTATTTCCCATAGTTTTGTTCTATTTATTTTATCAAATGCTTTCTCGTAACCCACAAATAACATGTGAGTTTCGAGATTGTGTTCTTTTCTCTTTTCAATTAATTGATTTATGGTAAATACACAGTCTATTGTTGATCTACCTTTTCTGAAACCATGTTGTTCATTTTGCAATAATACTTCTGCGATTTTATTTAAACGAGTAGATATTATTTTAGCATATATTTTATAGCATATTCCTAAGAGACTGATGCCTCTGTAATTATTACAATTGTTCCTTTCGCCTTTTTTAAATATTGGAATAACCATAGCGATATTCCACTCTTCTGGCACATGACCATATGTCCAACATATATTTATCACATTCAAAAGTTTATACAGTATAGCTGGTTTTGCATTTTTTACAAGTTCAACATTTATACCATCAATGCCGGGAGACTTCTTATTTTTTAAATTCTTTATAACATTCATCATTTCATCAAAAGTGATAGTGTCCGTATTAATTTCATTTATTATATGCTCTTCCTTTTCTTCTTCACTCTGAGTCCATAGATCTTTATAAAATGTTAACCATTCTGATTCTGATATTGGGCTAAATTGTAATTTATCTTTCTCCTGGGCATTTAGTAACTTTAAAACTTTGTATGCATATTCTTGTGCTCCATGCAAATATACATCGAAGTTGCATTACGCTCGTTGCGGGGCCCCATCAATAACAAGATCACTAGGATATCCCTCAATACAAGTATATGGATAATAAGAGGGCCATGAATTAAATAATCATAGACAAAAGTTGATCCTTCCTTACCCATGTTCTCATCTTATCACACAGATAAAACCTTGGAATAAAATCGCAAAGAAAATGTAAATAACTGTATATAAAACAATTAGGGATCATATTTTACGGTGAATAAAAAATCTTAAATTCCGATAGATAATAGACTCGTCCACACGACGAGACGCAGTGCAACCATCTTGTACGTATCTAAGTAAATGTTTTATACCGTATGCATTGGAAAGGTTTTTAGTGGTATGTTTTTATACTGGTAGAAGTTGAATGGCATAAGTAATTACAGTAGCGTAATTCTATTTTCTGCAACCTTTTGAAGAACGTAACATAGTGTAAAATAAATAACTTACTACATAAGCATCGGAGACCCATGCTATTACTCAACCGAGGCGAGTGAAGCCGCGGGCGTAATGTGAACTATAGCGATGACGCTATACGAACGCAGGAGCAGTACAAGTGGCGCTCCGGTCTGCAGGGCTCCATTGGCTTCGGTCGAGTAATATCACCAACGCTTCGCCCTAGCCTATTTTAAACTATTGCAGAAGATGGGTGAAATCTAGGGAGAGGAAGAGTGTATGTGGCATGATAAAAGTAAACGGGAATAGCCCGAGAGAAATTCTCAACCGTCTGCGTTGTCCACCCCAAATTCCATCACGAGTCCGGGGATCGAACCCGGGAAATACACATACGAGGGTCACTCCAAAGGTAATGCACAAAATTTATTTAAAAATAACATTTTTATCTCACAGCTTTGCTATTTTCACAGAATGTAGATACACCCTTTAGGAACAAAATGTCACTTTTCCACATAATCCCCGTCCCTTTCAACTGCCTTACGCCACCTAGGAACGAGGACCTGTATACCTGCATGGTAAAAGTCTGGATCAACCGTCTGAGCCGCTCTTTAGCAGCATGCACGAAGGAGTCGTCATCTTTAAATCTCGTTCCGCGAAGGGAATCCTTCAGTTTACCAAATAGATGGTAATCGCATGGTGCCAGACCAGGACTGTAAGGCGGATGTTTGTGTTGTCCATCCAAGCTTTCTGATCTGGTCTGTGGTCTTGTGAGTTACGTGGCCGTGCGTTGTCGTGCAATAGCAAACATTCCGCTTCTCCCGATGTGGTCGAACACGACTCAGTTGAAGTTTCTTGATAGTTGCCACATACGCGTCACAATTAATGATGGTTCCGTGTGGCATGATGTTCACAAGCAAGAATCCTACTGAATCGAAAAACACAGTAGCCATAACTTTTCCTGCCGAAGGCGCAGTTTTGAATTTCTTTGGTGAATTTCCATGATGTCACTCCATTGTCTGTCTCTTTGTCTCCGGTTCAAAATGGTGGAGCCATGTTTCATCTCCTGTCACAATTCTTGCAAGAAAGTCATCTCCACCATTCTCATACTAGTCCAAAAGTTCGCCGCACACTGTTTTTCGGGTTTCTTTGTGGGCTTCTATCCACATCCTCGGAACCCACTTGGCACAAACCTTTTTTAACCTCCACTGTTTCAGTATTCTGCACACACTTGCTTCTCCTATGTATTCCAACTTGGAGTGACAATTCTTTCACTGTTACGCGTTTGTCAGCCACAACCATGTTGTTAACGCGCTGCACACTGTCAGGACTTCGTGCAGTGCAGGGTCTGCCGCTACTACGAGTATTCCGAATATTGGCGTGCCCTCTTTTACAAGATAATCTGCTTGCCCACCGTCTAATCGTACTGCGATCGACAGCTGCACCTCCGTCTCTTATTCAAGTACAGGAACTCGAAAACAGCACTTTGCTTCTGACGAATGTCTAGTACAGCAGCCATCTTGAAGGAGTCTATCATGGCGGTAACGACTTAAATTAAATTTGAATACAAGCGAGAAGGAAATATCTATGACCTCCATAAATTGCAAAGGTGTAGAATAAAAAAATACAAAAACGTTGTGCATTACTTTTGGAGTGTCCCTCGTACATGTACGTACGTACGTACATACATACATACATACATACATACATACATACATACATACAAATATCACTCTTAATATCGCAGCAATTATAACAGAACATGGGAATATTAAAGATATTTTATTAATTTGTCCTACAGAATAATATATACATATATGCCTAACTTGGGGTCAGGCCAAAAGGGAAACATTCAAGGAGGAAGGTTCGGTCCGTTTCTGTGGATTGAATTCGGCTTAGCTCAGTGGTCAGAGCGCTTGGTACGTAGAACCAAGGACCCGGGTTCGATCCCCGGTGCCGGAGCGAATTTTTCTCCTCAAATATTAATTGTCAATATTACAGATATTATTCTGTAGGACAAATTAATAAAATATCTTTAATATTCTCATAGCTAGCAGTGCATATTTCTGTACATATTACTGTGCACTTAACTGCGGAATCCCGGCCAAACAAGTCACTCAACTGAGTGCGCTCCTAATATAATGACAGTTGACATTGGACATACATGTTAACATATATGCCTAACTTGGAGTCAGGCCAAAAGGGAAACATTCAAGGAGGAAGGTTCGGTCCGTTGCTGTGGATTGAATTCGGCGTAGCTCAGTGGTCAGAGCGCTTGGTACGTAGAACCAAGGACCTGGGTTCGATCCCCGGCGCCGGAACGAATTTTTCTCCTCAAATATTAAAAACATGGGAAAACAAGAGCTTATCTAAAGCGTTTTAAAATAATTGAAAATTCCATTTTGTGTTTGTGATATAGGTGAACAAACGGTTGAACATTCAGTATTCAAGTGTCCTACCTAGAGAACAAAAGACAAAATCTTAAAACAAGAGTTTCGTACTCGAAACAATGGCCAGTGAACAATAGTGTATTAGTACAATATTATTTGTAACCTTTTATCCATTTTATCAATTCAATATATTTTGAAAAACTCTAAAAACAGATACTTCAAATCTAACAGAGTGAACTAAACATCTAAGTCATCACAACTGTATTTGTCAGAAACCTATGTATATATCACTAGTGTGTAAATGCGTATATGCATGTAGTATTACTAAAATTACGTACGTACATGTACGAGTACATACATACAATAAGTTTGGTTTCATATTATTTATGCCCAACGAAGGTAATTGGGAAACTAATTTGGTTACAGTAGAAATCTATACCATTCTGTCTTTTCCTATCATGTAAAATAATGAAATATCGACCAGTTCAACGTTGCGATGCATGAAGATAAATTACTCCTAATGGCTTTTAACTTGCACGCTCTTCTGATTTACTTTTTTTCGCAACTGAGAAATATGGCCGCATTTCTTGCAGGAATATTTAAGCGACGTAACGTTACAGCGACGCATGCGGCTGTATACTGAAATTAATAAGAGTAGGAAGTGATGTGAGAAAATTAATTACCTTGCAGAAGTGATCTGGAACAATCGGCCTGGAAAATGGTTCAGGAATGTATCCGAGTGAGGTGCCTTCAATGATTAATTTCGCCTAGCTTCGTAGGCTGTATGTATTGTTGACGACCAGGATAGACTTCTCACTGCTGCATGACCACAACAGAGTCCATTTAATATGACCCAATACTTATAGCACCGAAAAAGTTACGGCGAAATAGTTTCAAACTGTATTCGACAGTGCAAGACCAAAACTAATTTGTCCTCAACGCAACATGACATTACGTAACTTAACACAACTTAACGTATTTCTCATCACCTCTGAAATTACATTACCTAACATCGTATTTCTGTAGCTCTTGACGGTCGCGGTAGTTGAGTAACCACAAATCCTTCTTGCTCCAATTATCCACTACTTGCTTAGGGGAAACATATTCTTAAGAATGTATACTGTACCTGTTTGAAAACTTAATTGTCTATACAGTATAATTAAAGAGGAGAGGCCAGGACGTTGAGGGGTGACAGTATGAGGGATTCAAAGGAAAAATATTAAATATAATCATCGTATGCCTTATTTTCAATGGTTTTGGAGCATAGGCGGAGTTATGGGGGGGGGGGGGAGGGCATGGGAGGGCACTGCCACCCCAAACTCGGCCGAACTTTTTTTTTTCTATTAATGTTAGAAAATATTGAATTCAAAAGATTTTCCTTGCTTTTGTTTATGACTAAGTTTCTGTGCTTAAATTGACGAATTAATGTCTTCAGATCATGTGTCTGGACTATAATATTTATTTTAAATTTTTGAATGTATAAGAATTTCTATACCTCATTTGAGGAATGGAATCACTATAATGTTTTTTTTCTTTTGTAACAGCCTGTACTGATGTGTTAGAACTCTGCAGGTGTTCAAACAGTCACTTGGAGAAATATGAATAACATACTGGACAATAATGCAGAAAAAAGAAAAGTGATCCCGGTATAATATGTAAACTTAAAGACGACATTAAATAAAATAATAATTAGAATTTACATTTCATGTGATATCTTGCATTTTTAGATAAACAGATAATGTAAATGTAAAATTGGTCCACCGCTGTGGAGTAATGGTTAGCACGTCTGGCCATGAAACGAGCGGGCCCAGGTTCAAATCCTGTTTGGGACAAGTTACCTGGTTGGGGTTTTTCCTCAACCAATTGAAGCAGAATTGTTAGGTAATTTTCAGTGTTGGACCTTGAACTCATTTCGCCATCATTAATCTATACGATAGCCCGGGTTAAGTTCACAGTGCGGCGTGCTGTACTTGTACAAGAGCGCAGCCATTCGGTTACCCAACCATTCACAGATTAGGAGTGGTAAGCACAATAAGCCTCAGGCTGCATTGCAAGCCTTCGGGTCCCTCCCCCGTACAAGAGGAAAAAAAAAAAGTAAAATTATCTGTATATGTTGTTACTTTATTACAATACCTTTATTAAATGATCATATTCCGATATACTGTACCAAGGTCAAGGTATAACGGGGGTAAGAGATAAATGATGTACCTCATAATCTCATTATATCGGGACTCTATGGAAACTGTTCTTTCTTCGCCTACGTTTTGGAGAAAACAGAAAACCATTGAAACCATGAGGAATGCCGTGCTGCTAATTTGAGCTAGTTCGGAAATTCCTTACTGTGATCATAAGCATTTGCCCTCTTGCGCTTGTAGAATTCGCTCTTTAGCAAACTTCACAAACAAGCTAATGGTGTAAGGTCAGGTGACTTCGATGGCCAAGAAATGATACCACCGCGACCGATCCAACACCCATGGAAAGCTTAATTACCGGTACTGGATCACTGGCAGGATCAAATGTGCAGAGACCTCATCTTGTTAAAAGTACGTACTAGCATATGTTGCCGAAAGAACATCCTCCAAGTATTCTGGCAAGACCTGCGCACATGCAAATGACCAGCATGACGAAAGCAATAGAATAGCCTAATGTCGTTTGCGTTGCGTCTGCATCAATGTGAGCAATTATTTAGAGAAAGAAGAGAAGATGCATGCCTGTTATTTTCAAATAACAGTTTCTCAGAAAGCATTGAGAATGACATGTTTATATGTTTTCTCTATAGAATCGCCCGTACTATCACCTCTGAACGTATGGCCTTGTCCTCCTGATATATTTGTATATCTTATAGAAATACAATTCGTGAAGAAAATATTAAAATGTCACATGGTTTGGAAATGACATTTCATTAATGTGACGTCACAACATACGTAACTAAAAAGAAACTAGCCGCCGGCGTAGCTCAGAAAATAGGCGCATTTGCCTGCTGATCCGGGCTGCGTTCGGCAGAGAGTCTGATCTCATTGTTTTGTTGATTTTTCTTCCCGAGGTTTTCCTCAATTGTAAGCGTATGTCACCGGCTATAACTCGCCAAAGAGCACCTTGATATCAATCAATTCCATTGAATGAAGAATGGGTAGAACGGAGAAAAATTCTCTCCGACACCGGAACTCGAACCGGGTTTTCAGCTCTACGTGCTGACTCTTTATCCACTAAGCCACACCGGATTCGAGTTCTGATGTCGGATTGAATCCTTCTCAATTTAAGTTCTACCTCGCTGTTCACCTTTGGTGGCCTACCCTAATGTCCTGTGTTACAGAATATGTGACAGCGGCACATTGTCCAACACTATGTACACAGGTGCACTCATTACGAGTGACTATGTGGCCGGGATCCGACGGAACAGTTTAAGGATTGAATCAGACATCGGAACTCGAATCCGGTGTGGCTTAGTGGATAAATCGTCAGCACGTAGAGCTGAAAACCCGGGTTCGAGTCCCGGTGCCGGAGAGAATTTTTCTCCATTCTACCCATTCTTCACCATATGGCAGCCGTCGGCAAATATGTACTCACTGTGACATCACTGGACGCAAGCCGCAATACATAAGATATAATATCAATCGAAGAGTATAGAGCATTCCGTTCGGATTCCAGTGGCGGACTCTCAACCCAATCTGACGTAGACTATACAGTATTGATTTATAGATGAGCAGGTTATATTTTATTTCACCTTTATTTTTACTGTGCTACAATAACCTACGAGAATACGTCACAAATTGTCACTCTTAATACAAGTCGTAAATTTTCGTCTGCTAGTCACGATCATTGTTTAGATATCAGAATTTTTCGTTGAGAAAAAAAGTTAGTGTTCCGAAATATATTGAATATAGAGCCAGATATAGCAACTATGTAGGGTAGCGGCAGGAGACCTATGATAGGACAATACATCGTTGTTCCTGCAATAACTCCTATGTGACATATTTATCGATTTTCAGATTTTTGCTCTAATATTTTTTCTATGGAGAGCATTTTAAATTAATCTAAACCAGTCTGGTGTGTTACACTATGGCAACGTTTTATGTCCTCACTTATTTCCAGTTGTCTTAATAACACGTTAGTCCATCTAGTAGACTTTTTTAAAGTCGTATTTCGAGTCCCGTATGTTACTATAGATACAAATTGCTTTATGTTCAGTCATTTCTTCTATATATATATATATATATATATATATATATATATATATATATATATCTTCTTCATGCTTGGAAAACTCCTCTCCTGTTGTATTTTTTTTTACGTGCATTGACATTGAGAAAATATTCTTGTACACAGAGATCCTTCGTAACTCCGCGGGTGAACATTACCAATTATACTCTATCAACATCTGTGTTTCCACCTAAAGCGAGTCCACACCTGTGGAGTAACGGTCAGCGCGTCTGGCCGCGAAACCAGGTGGCCCGGGTTCGAATCCTGGTCGGGGGAAGTTACCTGGTTGAGGTTTTTTCCGGGGTTTTCCCTCAACCCAATACGAGCAAATGCTGGGTAACTTTCGGTGTTGGACCCCGGACTCATTTCACTGCCATTATCACCCCCATATCATTCAGACGCTAAATAACCTCAGACGTTGATACAGCATCGTAAAATAACCCAATAAAAAAACCTAAAGCGAGAGATTAGACCACTGTTTGTGCATCTTTGATTTTATTTCTAGTTCAGCTAGTGTTTCAATATCCCTCATCCTCCTTCGTATTGTCCGTGTGGATAATTTCATACTGTTGATAACAAATAATGTTAGCAACTTTATTCAGACATGTTTTAATGAACTGTCCATTATAGAAGTTCGATGGTTTTGCGATTTCCAAAGCAATAACATAACTTGCATGGAGTTCCCTTTGACTCATAGATTGTTTCATCATATTTTAGTACCACAACTATTATTTCAATTCAGTTTTTTATGTTTTAATTGCTTCGCCCCGTCCAGCCCTACGAAAAGAAAATTATGTCTTTACTTATTTTCTACTGTATACATTTCTGTTTACAATTACATTGGATATGTTCATGCTTACCTATGATTTCGTGATAATCTTATGACATGTCGTAATGTCAAAAGATGTTCGATTTTTAAGTGCCTATTAGAATTTTATAACACGAGGCGTCTACATTGTCACCATATGCATGACAAATACTGTTCCTCCAATTCTTCCTTAAACACATGTTTCCGAACAGACGATGAAGGTTTTGAGATAGAAGCAATCTAAATCTAATCAGATAACCCGCCCCTGATAGATGACTGTGAACTGGAGTTGTAGGGGACTTGGAAGGGAGGGGGTGAAGCAAAGACAGTTTACAGCGCTGCCCCTGCGACGTCACTATTGCTAGTGATCACGATGACATTTCTGCCGATCTCTACCATATGGTAATGCAGAATTCCTGCACGGAAATATCATATGTACTTCGGTACATCATAGTAAAATGTCATTGAAGCTAAATAACCTACAATTTGATACAGTGTCAATAAAAACCGACAAAGATTGATTCAGATGATATGAAATTTCAATGCGCTTCGTGTTTGTATTCATGTCAGTTGGTTGTTTGTCAATTATTGTAGGAGTTTGTTATGAGATCTATTCTTGTTTAACTTACGCACACGAAGAATTCTTACATTTGAAATTGATCGCCCTTATAATCTGTAATCATGATCAGAGCAGTTTTATACAATAGGTCACAGGAGGCCCCGGTCTAGGGCGGCAGTTTTATATTTCCACTTCACATTCATTTTAATGATGTCTTCAAATGAGATACAGCGGATGAGGTCAGATTCGATGGCGAAAAAAGCTATGTAATTGACGGTATTCTCATTCATTAAAGACCGTAGATGGTTCTTATGACATTTCAATGTTGAGACAGAGCGCTCGGCCGAGGCATTACTACCAACGTGCAGAGCAACGTCCACATTGGGATAAACAATTTGGAGCTCTTTCTGCGACTACGTTCCAGTGATATGCTTATTTTAACAGTTTATGATACAAGATGAGCACGTATAAATGAAGATATATAATCTTCCAAATCACTTTAACAATACAATAGCACTTTGCACTGTCCTGGATCTCTAAAATGTCGAACTCAGATTTTTTAATGATTGCTCAGCTCAGAGGTGAAGAAGAGTTAAAGTTTAAACCAGTCGTCGGCAAATTTGTACTCACTATGACATCACTGGACGCAACTAGCAATACATAGCCTAAGACAGTGGTCCTCAACTCAGAGCACTGTGTCGTCATCAAGCCTTGCCCGCTCGGCAAGCGAAAGTCGTAACAGGGCAGGTAAGACGTTCGGCGGCGGGACCACAATATGAATTTACTGCATAGGTTTATGATTGTTTTCTGATGTAAAAAGATAGGGCTAAACAGAAATAGCTAAATAAACATGTTAAGCAATTTGAAAAACATTGTAGCCTATTTTCGACAAAGTCAGAAGTTAATAAATTTATAATTACTTTTAGAAATGTAATACACAATTCATGTTAATTATTCGGGTAATGCATGACAATTACTGTAAATGTGTAAACTGCTTCTGTTAGGGAAAGTGTTGCACAAAACACATAAAAACCCTGGGAATAGTGATGCAGAAATTAACTCCATTCAGTTCACTCAACACTGGCATTAGCACTGATTTTTCGGGATTTGTTTAATTCTCTTTTCCCTCAGCAATTTCTCAACGTTTGGAATTATTCTTCGTATAGTGCATAATATGAGAACACATTTTAAGTTGTGATCCAATACTTGGTTTCGTAACATGGCTTGTTTATCTTCATCATAGGAAAAAATTACTGTTCGCACAGATATAGGCTATGGATCCTAACATATATGTCTGTACAATCGGGGAAATCTAACACATGGAAAGTTCATATAAAAGTCAGATAAACTTCTTTTGTTTTGATATTTGTCCTTCAATTCACTATCGTAAAGTAAATCAATAAGTTCCAATTACAGATAATAATCGAAAATCAAATTGAAAATTTTCCTAGTCTTTAAATCTCGAATCAAATTCCTGGCGCAGATCGCATTATGTGTGAATATATTCTTCGAAATCCAAAGTCTTAAGAAACTAGTTGGCCTATATCGTTGCTCCGAGAGAGGAACATAGGTTAAGGGTGTTTGAGAATAAGTGCTTAGGAAAATATTTGGGGCTAAGCGGGATGAAGTTACAGGAGAATGGAGAAAGTTACACAACGCAGAACTGCACGCATTGTATTCTTCACCTGACATAATTAGGAACATTAAATCCAGACGTTTGAGATGGGCAGGGCATGTAGCACGTATGGGCGAATCCAGAAATGCATATAGAGTGTTAGTTGGGAGACCGGAGGGAAAAAGACCTTTAGGGAGGCCGAGACGTAGATGGGAAGATAATATTAAAATGGATTTGAGGGAGGTGGGATATGATGATAGAGATTGGATTAATCTTGCACAGGATAGAGACCGATGGCGGGCTTATGTGAGGGCGGCAATGAACCTTCGGGTTCCTTAAAAGCCATTTGTAAGTAAGTAAGTGCTCTAACTTATCCTTTTAGTTAAGCTAACGTTCCATAATTAGAGGTGGTTTCATATTAAACGCCTTCACTATGTCATATAAAAAAGGTATCCCCGTCACACGCTATGAAGGCACTTGGGTGGCATGGAGGTAGAGCCCCATGCTTTCCATGACCTCGGCACTAGAATAAGTTGGTGTGGTCGGCACCACGCTCCGACCACCTTTTACCCCCGGGAAAGACCCGGTACTCAATTTTATAGGCGGCTGAGTGAACCTCGGGGCTGTTCTGTAAGTTTGGCAACGAGAAAAATCCCGTCGCCACTTGGGATCGAACCCCGAACCTACTGTGCAATAATCTTGTTCTTACCTTGTAGAAAACAATTTAAAGCATTCACATAATTACATTAAGAAGGCAAATTCACAAATCCATTTTTTCATTTTTCACTTATGATACAGGCTTTTCTTTTTTCTTCATGAACGATGATGTTTCCTCCCTCAGTTCAAAGAACCTAACCAATAATAATACTAATAATAATTTAATATTAATCCACCAATCTCAACATCGTCTCTTTTTTCACTCAGTTATTACTAGTATTATTATTTATTAATTTTATTACCATCTTTATGTGAGCTTTTTTCTTGAGTATTTTGTCTACATATATGTAACGGAACTGTCCCGGAACACGAGCTTTGCTCTTTCGGGGTATTTTAATGTAACGTTTTTATGTATATGTTATTATTAAATAAATTTAAATAAATAAAATAAAATAAATAATTTGCCACGACTTAGTCACCGCACTTTACTATAATATGACAGATCGCCATATTCACTATTGCATTCGTCAAGAAAGACTTAAATTGACGATGAGTGAGATCTTTCGATCTAATTGTTGGTGTATAATGAAGTTAATAGAAATTAAAGCTTTTCACTCCATCCTTTAGACTCCTTATTACACCCGTTTTACTTCCAATCATGAGGGGAGCACCATTGCTTGGCAAGGATATAAGTTTATTCCAAGAAAGTCCAAAATAATTTCTACAGCCTCTACATGAAAATAATGGAATCAATATTAGTATTTTTTATGAGAATAATATATAAGAGCTCTCCTTAATCTGAAGGTTTTCAATAACGCTTCTTACAAAAATCACCAGTTGGGGATTATCGCTAACGTAAGTATTTTCATCTACTGCCAAAGAATAACAAATGAAAGGTGACAAATAATTACTAGTTGCACCTGAACGTCCTCGGCTAGACCTCGGATGGGACGCATTACGGTGGAAGGAGATAAGCTAATAGATTCAAACTCCTACACTTGTTGTGACAAAAGTTCTTCAGTTGCAATTAAACATTCTTAAAATTTTCACTCTTTAAAAGGTTTCTAATACCGTAGACTATTATTACAAGTGAAATTTTATAACTGAGTCGCAGAGCCGATTCACTAACATTGTGATCTTAAACAACTTCTAGCTCATTTTCCTTCAATTGTTGAACTAATACTGCATGCTCTTCATCTTCGTATCTGCCATATGCGTTACTGTGAGTTGTATAATGTATCTGTAAATTGTATTTCTTCAGTGTGGCCTACGTTTTGAAGTGTTTTCTGCTCCTCACATCTCCTGTTTAAATGGATGGCAAGAACCGCCTCTGCTCACTACAACGCAACGTTACAAACCGGTCGGTCCTCTGCCCGGTACAGTAAGCACGCAACAGCCAAGCACTGCCCGTGCCCGTTCATACGCGTGTTGATGATCACTGGCCTAAGATGTAATATCAATCTAGGAGTATAGAGCACTCCGTTCGGATCCCAGTGGTGAACTCTTAACACAAGCATCTGTCGTAGACTACACGATATTGATTTATAGATGTACAGATTATATATTGTTTCGTCTTTTATTTATACGTCACAAATTGTCACTTTAATATAACTCGTACAACTTTCGTCTGTCAGTCACGATCTTTGTTTAGATATTACAAGTTTTCGTTTAGAAAAGAAGTGTTCCGAAATATATTGAATATAGAGCCAAACATAGCACTATGTAGGGTAGCGGCAGGCGACTTATGATAGGAGAGCATTTTAAATAAATGTAAGCCAGTCTGGTGTGCTATACAATGACAACGTTTTATGTCCTCACTTATTTCCAGCTCTCTTAACACGTTAGTCCACCTAGTATACTTTAAAGTCGTATTTCGAGTCCCGTATGTTACTACAGATACAAGTTGCTTTATGTTCAGATTAATTTCTTCTATATATCTGCAGTGCTTGGGAAAAGTGACATAAGTCAGTTTCCACAAACCTTTTTTGATAATTTATTGACAACTTACGGAACATCTGCTCGCTTGGGAAAAAATACATAAGTATTTCTCCATTTACAATAATTCATACAGAAAAAAATCAAATCGATATAAACCAGTGTAAGTCGTCAATAAATTATCAAAAATGGTTTGTGGAAACTGACTTATGTCACTTTTCCCAAGCACTGCAGATATTTTCTTCTTGCTTGGAATAACTCCTCTCCTGTTGTATTTCCTTTAAATGCAATGACTTCGAGCAAATATTCTTACACAGAGAGACCCTTCGTAACTCCGTGATTGAACATTACCAATTCTATTCTATTAATATGTCTTTCCGCCTAGAGCGAGAGACTAGACCACTGTTTATGCAGCTTTTATTTTATTTCTCGTTCAGCTAGTGTTTCAATATCCCTCATCCTCCTTTGTATTGTTCGTGTCGATAATTTCATATTGTTAAAAACATCAGATTATTCGGGACGAATATTGATATCACTTCATTATAGCACTTCAATGATTTTGCTATTTCCAAAGCAATAACGTAACTTGCATGGAGTTTCCTTTGACTCAGCTTGTTTCATCATAATTTAGTACCGGAACTGTTATTTGAATTTAGTTTCTTTTATATTTTAATTGTTCGCTGAAGTCCACCCCTAAGAAAAGAAAATTATTTTTATACTTGTTTTCTACTGTATACATTTCCGTTTACAAATACATTGGATATATTGATGCCTGCCTATGATTTCGTGATAATCTTATGACGTGGCTTAATGTAGCTAGATGTTTGATTTATACGTGCCTATTAGAATAGAACACAAGAAGCGTCTACATTGTCATCATATGCACAATAAATACTGTTCCTTCCATTCTTCCTTAAAAACACGTTTCCTAACAGATATTGAAGGTTTGAGAAAGAAGCAAACTAAATCTTATTAGGTAATCCGCCACTGATAGATGCCTGTATACTCCAGTTGTAGGGAATTTCGAGGGAAGGGAGAGGGGTGAAGCAAAGACAGTTTACTGCGCTGCCCCTGCGACGTCACTATTGCTAGTGATCACGATGACATTTCTGCCGATCTCTGGTTTAAATTGTCAAAACCAATGGAAATGAGTCAACATCAGTGTAGCGTGTAAGTTAATATTATGTATTATTTTAGTGGAGCTGCAGACACACAAGTGTCTATGGGCGGGAAAATACCAAAAAACGGCCCTGATCAAGACACATTTTGCACTTCACACTATATTTGGCGCTTTTTGCGATTGACGTTTTCTTCAATATTACCCTTTGGATTTTTTTCCGTTAGCACTGTTTACAAAATGTCAGTAAGATAAACGTTTTCAAAACCTCACCTAATAATAGACAAAGTGGTGACTTAAGAAAGCCCATTCCGCTACGTAATTTGTGACCTTGGTACAGTGAATTTCGGCCCCACGAAGCACTCTTTCTCTTTACGGAGGGAACTACAGTAAATTAATCTACAGTGGTACATTATCGGATTGCGCCTTCCTGATTCCTCCACCAGCCACCGCCATCGTTTTGAACACAAGAATAATTAACAATAAAAAAATGTAACTAACAATACAATCAGACAAAGGGCATATCCTGTATCGCGTCCAACTGGAAACTAGCTTCTAGCGGCAGTACCTGCACAAAGCTGGGTGTATACTGTGACTCACACTATTTTCAGATGCCTTAGGGAAAGCAGAATTGTAATACATTATCAATCACTTGCAAAACAAAGGTACTCTTCAGCCTTAACGGTTACAGAATTTATTAACATACAAAGTGTATTTTCCTGTTACAACGCTCTTAATTTCAAGTGGCTGAGTTCGCATTCCAACAATATTGTTTCATCTTCATTGAAAACAGAATACTAGGTCGTATGAAATGATTCCAAGGAATTGGATACTGCGTTTCGATCGTAGGCTGGCTGGTACGCTGTTCTCCGCGAAACTGGAGAAGGAAGATCATCTCGTGGGTCGCTAAGCAACGACATTCAATTCACTAATGGTGCGCTGGTCGACACCGCATGTAATTAGCGTTGTTAGTTAGCAACCTTCCATGTCCGTCTGCCTGTCTGTATCCTTACTTTCCCAACGCAAATGGGCTACTGTTTTCGACGTACCGGTAATTTGCGTCACAGCTTCAGATCTCTAACGTTCACTTCTGTATGAAAGTAGTATGGGGAGCACGGAATTAGTTTCTTTTTAATTTCTGGAGGTATCTGTGAATGTCCTAACGCTGACTGCGAATAAGTGAATTATATTCTATTAATACAACTAGTGCATCTGTCTTTCTATTTATGTAAATCATAGGAAACAAAACTTGCTTCATATACGACAGTGCTTCACGGAGTGCACTGCACTGCGCAGTGTATTTTGCAGTGCATTAACAGGACAATACTCACGGGGTGTCAGTGCAAACTGTATACGTGACGGCGAAATAAATAAATGTAAGGTACATATTTATTACAATTTTTGTTTTTATTACGGTAAGTAATATCTGACAGGAAGTGTGTTGAGGTAACTAGAATGTTTTTATTTTATTGACAGAAACATAACACTTAGGATAAAACATCGTATTGATGTTTCTTTCGTTGTTTTTTGCGATAATACCAGTTATATCAGGAGCAATAGTACGACTCATAGAAACCCTGAGAATAGCATCTGAAATAGCATCTGAAATACTCGACCGCAATTTTATTTTTGTACACTTGAGGACAGAAAAAAATTGTTCAGATATACAAGTTGAGTAAAACTTAAAGTAAACAAAGTCAACCTCGGCGCAGTCTCGGCGATCTCAAATTATTAATGTCAAATATTACTAAATATAAGCAGTTTAAACACAACTGGCATATCCAGATAGAAAAAAAGAGATTCCAAACTATTATCTTTAATATTATTGGTACTGCTTAAGAAATTATATAACACTCACTACAGTTCTAGTTTAGAAATGAAGTAGAACTTTTTCCGGATGTTATTTTTCAGTACTTCCTGAGTATATGGACTATTTGATACATTTTCCTCACGTTATCCAGAGAAAAATAAAAAAAAGGAGTACGAGGTGATAGAAAACATTAAAAACTTACGCTGTTCTTTGGCATATTGTCGACCTTCATCTTGGCGCAGCGGTTCAGAGCGTGCAAGCGCCGAAATAGAGACTGCAGCGAGTCCGGATCCAGGAACGGGTGGTCCTTCTGCACCCCGCTCACGTCGATGGGGAATTGGAAGTCTGCAACAGGATCCATAATATAATGTAATGTAATGAAATATAATATAACTACAGTACAGTACATAGTACAGTATAGTAAAGTACAGTACAGTACCTAGTGCAGTACATATTACAGTACAGTACATATAGCAGTACAGTGCAGTACAATACATAGTACAGTACAGTACAATTCAGTGCAGCGCAAATTACAGTACATGCTTGCATTGGAGTACATAATATAATATAATATAATATAATATAATATAATATAATATAATATAATATAATATAATATATAATATAATATAATATAATATAATATAATATAATATAATATAATATAATAGGAGCTGCGCTCGGGCGTGTCTTCCACTTGAACTGATTAGGCCTATTACCAATGCCACCGATGCTAGATAAGCGCTCAGTTGATACGATGTCTTTATATAATATATTACGAAAAACTGTAAAATTGATCATGAAAGGTGAGTACAGTGTCATTTCATGACTTTCATGGCGCATACTGTAGGCCTATATCTAAATGGATAAAAGCACAGTCAAGTCTTGAACAGCTTTCGCATCATATGACTAAAAACGAAACTCAATCATTTGTCTCTGTGACTACGTATTGAACCCTAGCCTCTAGTATTGCGATTGGGGTCTAGTTCTAGTCCAGAACGGTGTTTAGGTGTTAAAAAGAGAACGTAACAAAGTCTGCTATAGGACGAGGAATCTTATCATTGGCCTCAAATAGTAATTGTTCTGCATTGAAAAGAATTATTTGTTCGTGATTCGAAATGAGTAATGGCAGTATTTTAAATGTTGTATCGAGATCATTCATTATTCTTTTATCACTCTTTGGTCACACACTCGGGAAGGGACCAGTATGAAGTAACTTGTAACTTTTTATTTAACGACGCTCGCAACTGTCGAGGTTATATCAGCGTCGCCAGTGTGCCGGAATTTTTGTCCCGCAGGAGTTTTTACATGCCAGTAAAGACAGTATGAAGAAAATCATGAAAATTATTTAGGCAAAATATGAAATAAATATTTAAATACTAAATATCTTCGTTCCTAAATCATTTGAAGTAAGTTATATTTACAGCAATATTTTTTTATAAAACAAGCTTTTATAACAGGCTGTGGCATAGAGGAGAAGGGAAAAGGAAAGGAGATACTCCCGCCAAAACACACGGACATGCACTGTGCACCAGTGGTGGATTTTAGGCGAGTAGCGAGACCCGAAAGCTATGATGCTTGCCTTTCACAATCCGTCACTCAGCAGTGTTTGCCTACCTCTGTACTTGTATCGGTCCAAAACATAACCGTCTCTGCCGGGAAAGGTGAAGTGGGGAGTTAAGAGGTAGTCTGCTGTGACTCAATGGAGTTGCTGCCTGCTCTAGAGAATAATAGTTTTGTCTGTATTTAATATGCTACCAAAAAGAATATAATAAATCTGTGTAATTGAACAGTTAGTCGGTATCAACAAATCCATGCCTAAGTTTAAGAAGTAGAAAACTTCTCATCACTCTTTACAATGCAGCACATGTAACTTTTGTTTATTTATTTATTTTATTTATTTTTTTTTTTTTTGCAAAAGTCAAAATCTTCTGTTAGTTAATATTGTTTGGACGACAAGAAACCCATGAAGTTGCAAAACAAGGAGAAATAAGTAGGGAACAAAATTGATTATTGAAACCCGTTAAGGAGACACTTAAGTGACTTTTAAATATTTTACAAACTTAATCCAAAATTTATGAATTTTAAACTACATAAACGTACCTACAATACTATCATCTGTACAAAATTTGGTACCATTAGGGCTAGTAATTTTAAAAATATATTTTATATTGACATCACTAAAAAGGCTCCTTGCGTCACAATTTTCACAACTTTAGTTTATATTAGCTCTAAAGCTTCAATATAGTCATGGGAACATAAATTAATTAGCTTTTTGAGCTCGGTATAAATAGACTGTGACAATAAATTATTAAGTGAATTTTCTTAATTTTTCACCATTATTTCACCATAGTGTCCCCTTAAAATATTTACATATACTTACACTATGAAGACCTGACAAGACTGAAACGATTTTCACTGGATTCGAAAGACTTACAACTAAACATTCTCATGGGGACAGATGAAAAAGTTCATTTTCTTTCTTCCACCATGTTAATAATGTTAAAACAAGTACTTGTACAAATTTTGGCCACTCGAACGCAGTTACGAA
Organism: Periplaneta americana; assembly: GCF_040183065.1. NCBI lineage: Eukaryota > Metazoa > Arthropoda > Insecta > Blattodea > Blattidae > Periplaneta > Periplaneta americana. Next base: position 111,696,645 of record NC_091119.1, read on the forward strand.
GGCCGTAAAAATTCCCTGTGGCCAAAGAAAATATAATTCCATAAAACAAATTTATCGGAACATATAGGCCTACAACAACTGTTGAGCTATTTTTCAATATATTCCCCACTGAAATTGAGACATTGTCATACCATGGGATCGACAGAGAGGTGCAGACGGCTGTCACACACTGGATCCGATTCCAGGCGGCAGACTTCTACGACACAGGGATACAAAAATTGATCTTATGGTATGATAAATGTCTCTATTTCGATGGGGAATATGTTGAAAAATAGCTCAACTGCTGTATCTGTTTCAATAAATCTTTCCATGTAATTGTGTTTTCTTACTGTAAAGAGCCCCAGGGAAACTTATTTGTTAGGACCCTCGTAATTACGCTCGAGTGGTCAAAATTTGTGTAGGCACTTGTTTGACATTATTAACATAGCGGAAGAAAAAAAATAACTTTATCTCCCCCCGTGAGAATGTTTGTGGGCAAAGGAACCGCTTAATGCGTTTTGGCTCTCAAATTCATTGATGCTACGAGTTCAATGATTTTAAAGGCGAATTTGGAGATTTCACTTGTCTTTTGGAATCCCAGAATATTGTGGAAAGAGTGGCTTGGGATTTCCAAGTGTTTCCTGGAAACATCTCTATTATCTCATTATAGTCCAATATCTGAAAAGTTCGGTTCAGTGGTAATTATATATATATATATATATATATATATATATATATATATATATATATATATATTAATGAAGATGCAAAAATTGTGCAAAATATGATGCAAAATAGAGAAGATTTTGATGAAATATGAACATTTTATCAAAATATTGTGAAATGTGACTTTTTTTGCGTTAACTGCATTTTACACATTCCGAATCGTGAAAATTATTTTTTCCATGCTGCTAGCAGTAATGTTTAGAATATGAAATTTCATATTTTGCCTGTCTCTAGTCAATACTCTAAACATTATGGAGCCCCCTGATAGAAGTAGTAAAACGTCGATTTAAAATCTCTTTGGACATGCCTTCTGTGAGGCGCAGAGCTCGTTCGCGTACATGTTGAACAGAATGGAAATAAATTAAGCCGACTCTAGTCAAGAGGAGGCAAGACTTTTTTGTCAAGTGTTCTGCAATGGAATCTAACCTTAATTTTTCTCTGTAAGTAAAAGCGTCGTTAAACATTACCATCGTCTTCCCCTAAAGACAGTATGCTACATGTTGTCTCCGTGGTTAGGCTGTGACCTACTCCACAGTAATTAAAGTTTCTCTTTGTGCTGAGTGGCATTGTTATTCCGAAATTCAATTATGAACGGGTATCAGTGTCCCCCCCCCCAACTCCTCTCCCTCTCAGGTGTTCAAGAAACCGAGTGCAGATAGAGACGAGCGTTTGTGCAAAAACATCTTTAGAGTAATGTGTGATATAACGCAACTTCACCGCAGAGGTGGTGAGTGTAGCTGTATTCTATGCATTACCAATTTCACGATTCATCGTTTGTCATATTTATTCACTTCACTAACTCACTCGTTAAATTTTTTACTCACTTCACTTCACTCCAGTTATTTTCCTATGTTGTCTGTCGAAAACTAATAACTTCCCCATTCATTGATTGATTAGCACTCGCTCTCTCATTGAACTTTCGCTAATGCATTCTTTGATCCGAATCTCTAATTTGTTCACCGACAGACAGCCCATTAAATCTTGCTGAGTTTATAATAAATCACTGTCTGACCTGGATTATAATTCACCTGTTGACCTATAATTTATTTAATTTCCCGATTTAGGAATTCATTCACTGATAAGCGTTTTGAATTCATTCGTTCACTTAAATCATTAATTCACTCGCTGATCTGAGTCGCATACTATTTCGCTGACCTTTACGCATTTATTGACTTGCTGATAGATTCGTTAATCTATTCGCTGACCCGGTGACATTAATTCACTCGTTTTATGTAACTCGGCAATCCTCTTGTTTACTAAACTTGTCCATTCACTTCCTCCTCTGACTTGTTAATTCACTCGCTGGTATAACCCATTAAATTAAATCTATGATTTGACTCGTGGATTCATTCGTTCACGTGAGTCTTAATTCACTCGTTGATGTAACCCAATAAATTAAATCGATGATTTGACTCTTGAATTCATTCGTTGACTTGAGTCTTGATTCACTTGCTGGTATAACCCATTAAATTAAATCGATGATTTGACTCGTGAATTCATTGGTTCACTTGAGTCTTAATTCACTCGCTGGTATAACCCATTAAATTAAATCGATGATTTGACTCGTAAACTCATTCGTTCACTTGAGTCTTAATTCACTCGTTGATATAACCCAATAAATTAAATCGATGATCTGACTCGTGAATTCATTCACTTGAGTCTTAATTCACTCGTAGATATAACCCATTAAATTAAATATATGATTTGACTCGTGAATTCATTCGTTCACTTGAGTCTTAATTCACTCGCTGGTATAACCCATTAAATTAAATCGATGATTTGACTCGTAAACTCATTCCTTCATTTGAGTCTTAATTCACTCGTTGATATAACCCATTAAATTAAATCGATTTGACTCATGAATTCATTCGTTCACTTGAGTCTTAATTCACTCGCTGGTATAACCCATTAAATTAAATCGATGGTTTGACTCGTGAATTCATTCGTTCACTTGAGTCTTAATTCACTCGCTGGTATAACCCATTAAATTAAATCGATGGTTTGACTCGTGAATTCATTCTTTCACTTGAGTCTTAATTCACTCGCTGGTATAACCCATTAAATTAAATCGATGGTTTGACTCATGAATTCATTCGTTCACTTGAGTCTTAATTCACTCGCTGGTATAACCCATTAAATTAAATCGATGGTTTGACTCATGAATTCATTCGTTCACTTGAGTCTTAATTCACTCGCTGGTATAACCCATTAAATTAAATCGATGGTTTGACTCGTGAATTCATTCGTTCACTTGAGTCTTAATTCACTCGCTGGTATAACCCATTAAATTAAATCGATGGTTTGACTCGTGAATTCATTCGTTCACTTGAGTCATTAATTCACTCGTTGATATATCCCATTAAATTAAATCGATGATTTGACTCGTGAATTCATTCGTTCACTTGAGTCTTAATTCACTCGTTGATATATCCCATTAAATTAAATCGATGATTTGACTCGTGAATTCATTCGTTCACTTGAGTCTTAATTCACTCGTTGATGTAACCCATTAAATTAAATCGATGATTTGACTCGTGAATTCATTCGTTCACTTGAGTCTTAATTCACTCGCTGGTATAACCCATTAAATTAAATCGATGATTTGACTCGTGAATTCATTCTTTCACTTGAGTCATTAATTCACTCGTTGATATGAGTCGTATATTATTTCACTGACCTTTACGCATTAATTGACTCGCTATAGATTCGTTGATCTATTCGCTGACCCAGCAACATTAATTCACTCATTATAATTAAGCAGTTCTCTTGCTTACTAAACTTGTTCATTCACTTCCTACTCTGACTCGTTAATTCACTTTCTGGTATAACCAATTAAATTAAATCGATGACTTGACTCGTGAATTTACTCGAGCACTTGAATCGTTCATTCACTCGCTATCATGAGTCACAAATTGTTTCGCTAACCTTCACAAATTAATTCACTCACTGATCTGCTCCGTTAATCTTTTCGCTGGTCCTACAGCTACTCAAGTCTCTTATATTACACATTAGTTGTTCCGCTTATCAAACTCGTTCATTCATTTACTCTTCACTCATCTGATTCGATGATTATTCATTGTCGTAAGTCTTTTAGTCACTCGCAGACGTGACCCTTAAATTCACTCCCTAATTTGGCTTGCCTATTTGGTTTCAAAATCATTAGGTTCCTCGCTGATACATTGATTTACTAATCGAAACTATTAATACTATTAATTAACTCGTAGATTCTTTCATTTGCTGTTACACTGTTGGTCTGACTCTAGTTCACTCCCTCAGTCTGTCACTGTGTTCACTATTTTTCGCGTTGCAAAGGAACGCAGTAATGATCATCTCACGTACCGTACCTTCATAACCGACGTGTAATGTGATTTTACACCTGAGAGATTGATTCGGGGCACGAACCGATGGGCTACTAGTGATTAACGCTTCAGGCAAGATGCACATCACACTGCGATTACGTCACATACTGTTGCCAGGACGATGTTAATGCGATGTTCGTCAAATGGGACAGCTTCCAAGCTGCATACTCACGCGATAGTGACACTGACGTTTGAATTCTGTTGTATTTATACCCGAACCTATCCGTATATTGTAATAAATCGTGACGCGAGAAACCGTTGAGAGCCAAGACCGACCAGCCAATTGCTGGCGTCACATCCACACGCGTGAGCAGAGGTGAACGATCATCCAACCTATATAGAGTAACGTGTGATCATTACGATGATCCCCCATCGATTGATTAATCGATCAATTTATGTTGTAAGATTAATCGATCAAAAATATTTAATCGAATAATCGAGTCGATTAAAAGTAATCGGTTGTAGTTGATATTAGCTATTATTTTGTTAATACAAACTCATACTAAAAATTCAGACAATATTTCTCTCTCGGAAATTGCTTACTTAAAAGCACAATACTACGGTTATTTTCTAACTGTAAATCGGGTAGCGTAGAGAAAATCTTTGCACAAACACTTCCGAAAGAGATGGAGATGAGGACAGTGACCTAGTCTACCTCTATTGAAAGTGGAAACAATGCGAAACCCTTATTAAGTTTTATGGTTTTCCAAGAAAACTTCCAGCTTGTTGTCAGCTCATCTTCCTAGTACCTATATGAAAATACTTTACTAGGATTCGTCCCCCTCATCCCTTATAAAATGTCTACACTGTGTGCAAGTGAGAGCGTAACTACCTTCTTCTCTTTCTAAAATCTGGTAATTCGACTGCTGTACTTTTGCAGGAGTTGCAGTTTCTGTATTAAATTTGTATCTGAAGGTTGTGTGTTTAGGTTGATAATGAAAAAAGAATCAGTTTTCTGTAGTTTGTGAAAAGTGTAAACTCCATTATGTCATACGAGAATTTGAGAGGTAAACTAGGTGAAACGTTTGGATTTAAATTGAACGATCGTGAAGAAGTGTTTGAGAGAGAAAAAAGTTTTTTTCGTGTTTAGTGATGCAGGAAACATTGTTACTAAACGTAGAGCGGCACTTAATTCGGAGCATGTGAATGCACTCACATGTTTAAAATCATGGATGAAGCAGTATTAACTAGGTGAGTCTTAATACTTTTTGTTATTTATGTTTGTCTCAAAAACTTCCGGAAAAATTGACACAATAAATCATAAGCCTCATAATAAATATGTTAGTAAGTAATTAAAATAGTTTTGTAATATAACGAAACAATATAGCCTATACAGATATACAGCATTTAATACTTATGCTTATCACCAAACACAAGTTAAATTTAACAATAATTGTGTATTAGCCTACAGTATATTAAAATATTTTTTCAACTCTATCAAAACTCAAAAATATTTTGATCGATCAACAGCACTAATAATAATGGTCAGACTATAAAACTAGTGTGCTCGGGTTTGAATCTTGGTAGGAACAAATTGAGTTGTTGGGAGTTTTTTCTTGGATTTTCCTCAGTTAAATGCTTAGTAATTTTCGGCGTTGGACCTTCGGGCCTATTTTGCTATAATTAACGCGTTGGACCTTCGGGCCCATTTTGCTATAATTAATTCTCTTCTTCTTCTTCTTCTTCCCTATTAGTGCCAGTATTGCAGCGTTAGGGGATTGCCTTTCCATGGATAGACTGCGAAGTGGGCCAGTGATTTTTCTCTATTCGCCGCTACCTGCTTCAGCTTCACCATCTCTTCCACGTGGTCCTTGGGCTACCTTCAGGTCTGTGTCCTTGTGGTTTCGCCTCCATGAACTGGCGTGATTTCCGGTCTTTCTCCATCCTTGTTAAATGTTCAAACCATGCAAGCTGTCTATCCTCTGTCCTCTTACTTACGGAACCTGTTGTAACTTATAATTATTATTCAACTTAATTTGTCAACATTCAGTGGTTTACAGTCAACAAAGGATGCAGTAGGATGTAGTACCGATTACATACACACGAGGAGATTGCATAAATCTCAAGACTGCCCCACAATAAACCGGGAACGGAAACAACGAGAACGGAAATATTATTAAAATAAATGATTCACAATTAATTTTCACGTTCCCGATCCCGGTCTCCGGTAAGCTTCTCGTTAATTCTGAATGCTCACATTTAAATACATTTATTTTAACAATATTTCTGTTCTCGTTCTCGTTTCCATTCCCGGTTTATTGTGGACCAGCCTTCAGAGGGACGGATGGGCAAACGCAAACTTCGTTGGAACTGAATGTTGCGTATGCTTAATCGAAAAAATGGTACCAAATAATAGTGAATTACGATACTCACAGGATTGTGGTCCTATGAACTACAATGATCATTCGTATGGTAGAGTGGTAAACACTAACCCTCGGGCTGCGGTGCAATCCTTTGGGCCCTTCCCCCATAAAGAAGAAAAAATAGGCTCGACGCTTTACACCACGCGGCTATGGCGCGGGAACTTTCTTGTATTGCTTTTAATCGGTTACTTAACGAGCATTGCTTAGCATCGGCGAAACTGGTGATAGCGAAATTAATCCGAGGATTCACTCCGAAATTGATTTACATTCGCCTTGCATTTGGAGAAAACCTCGGAAAAACTCTATCGTGTAACAGCCAAGCAGGATTTGAACCCACGCCAGAGGACACAACTTCGTATCAGAAGTCTGTGGATGACGACTGAAACCGACTGTTTACGGAAACAGACTGACAGACGCGCAGGGTCAATAGGTTAGAAATACACCTCAAAACAGACGGGTATCTGTAGCTATTTGTTACTAATTTCCATGGAAACAATAAAGCAAGTCGCGACACCGTGTCGTATTTATCAGATGAGCACTGAACAAATAAACAGTGAACAGTGGCGGCTAGTACCGTGGCATCGCACGGAATTACTACTGTGCTTATTTATTCTTCAGCGAGAAAGAGTTGCAGCTTTTTGGAAAAAACGAGTTTGATCCTCTCTGTAGAAATTTCGTCGCAACGTCTTCGCAGAGGTACATAAGTGAATGAATTCTTAGACTGGTTTTGTTGGAACAGCTTCATTTTCACATGAAAAAGAAACATCTCTGTAAGAAGGAAATTATTCTCAAGAAACTCTCTCATATGTCAATTGGAGCAAGTTTTTGCCAGACAGGGTAATATCGTAACTTTCGTAATTTGTTTTAAAGTGATACATGTTTATAGTATTTTTGCACAAGTTATAACACTGTACAACAATATGCAAACAAATGGAGCACCAGTCATTTGACCGAATCTACTATAAAGATGACCTACTTCACCGTATTTCTCGTATAGTCAATAAATGCATTTATCATGGACACCACCGATTTTGGCGTATGGATAATGTCACCTCAAAATCTGAGACAGTGACTAAGAAGATCAACAACAAGAACAACTTCACCCTCTCATTTATTAATTTATTGTACATGATATAAATAGTCATGAAGACAATGTTTTAATTTGACTGTGACTAAATTGCCACTGTACTTATAATAAAATCCCATAAAATTGTTACTATAAAATATTATATTTTATGTGTACAATTCCAGAATAAAAGGAATACTCATATGAATAAAATTAGATCTACGGTTTAGAAGAATTCGCTATATGGCACGCCAAAAACCACTTTTTCCGTATCAGGGATGATGAAAAGATGTATTTCAGCGAAAATCTGGTAATATATTTCGTAAAACTTCGTTTACTCCCACCTTGCAACCTTCAACGGAAAGATGGTGCAGTTAACGTCGAAGGAAAAACGTCCGACTAAGAAGTTGTGTGAATACAAATCTATTTTCACTTTTCGTTGCGAGTTTTCTAGCTTTTAAAAACTCCAATGTACAGTACAGCGGGCAGGTAGTGACAGAATAGAGACTGGTTAATTTTTCAAGAATTACACCGTTCTGCATGGATTTTGTTGTTTTGAAATAAATGAGCGTTTCTGAACCACAATTTCACACTAATTGCAAAACTGAAATCCGTTTTCGCGTGCCACGTCAGAATTTTTTACAATTCAAAATTGTATGTTTTCAATATTTTTCGTAATATAGTAATATTACAGTGTGCTTTTCATTTGTTAAAAAGGTACGACAGCTTATAATTTAAAATTTATTACTGAAAATGTGACATAATATATTTGATTATGTTTGTATTTGATATTTATTAAAATCTACTAACTATATCCGCCCATTAGGGATGTACAAAATTGCATCCTCCGCCTTAAAATGAACTGAGGTTAAGACGTCCGTTGTTTATTCTTGGAGATTTTTATCTGTCTGCAACCAACGTTATCTATAAACAGGAAGTTGAAATGTTTAGTATCTCAGGTTATAAAAAATTATGAAGGAAATAGTTACTCTTAGAGATTGCTATTAAACCTAACAATGAATTAGAGAAATGACATAGGGTCCCCAATATATATTTATTTATGGAAGTGCAATCCAGCTTATGAGGCTACAGATTTCCTTACTGAGATAATAAACCTATTCCCTTTTAAAAGTTGTTTTAAAATTAGAGGTTCAGTTTTGTGTTGTTAGTTATCGTGTAAAAGTGAAGTGTGTGAGTTCTCATTTTTATGCGAGAGTACAACTTAATAGTGTTTTTCATAGACATGTCGAAACGTGGTTGTGTAAATGATCCAAATTTGTTTTGCTATACATGTGGGTCATAAACGTTGGTAAAACAGAGACAGAAAACAACAGCTTTTGTAAAGAATACTTACTTTCAATATTTTGGCATTAAGTTAGGAGGCCAGGACAAATCCTGATGCCCCCATAAAGTGTGTCGTAGTTGTGTTGAAGAGTTGAAGAGTTGGAAAAATGGAAAAAGGAAATGATTGTCCTTTGGTATCCCTATGATTTGGAGGGAACCTATAAATCATGGAGACGATTGTTATTTTTGTGTAGTTAAGGTAGCTGGCTATACTGCTAAAAACAAGAAAGATATTCTATATCCTAACATTCCCTCTCCATTCGGCCCGTACCTCATGGTCCCGATATTCCCGTTCCGGTACACCCTGAATCAGATACATTGCCATCTGCATCCAGTAGCACTGAAACTGAATCTCCAGTGGATCATACTTATGAACCAGACAATACTGGCGATGATAGATGTTTTAATCAAAATGAGCTAAATGATTTAGTGAGGGATTTAAATTTGCCTAAAGAATCAGCAGAACTATTACGTTCTAGGTTAAAACAAAAGAAAGTATTGGCTGAGGATACATATTTTTCATGGTACCGGCATCGTGAGAAGGAACTTGTACCTTTTTTTGCTGAAGAAGAAAATTTAGTGTATTGCCAAGACATCCTTGCCGTCTTAAAATTTTATTAGATAAACTGTAATTCCAAAGAGTGGAGGTTCTTCATAGATTCTTCTCAGAAAAGTCTTAAAGTTGTTTTGCTTCATAATGGAAACATTGCGGACTACTGCTGGATGTTAAAAAGGGACTGCTCTGAACAACATGCGAGGAGGTCAAAGAGGAGAAAATTTGAAGTGCAATATTGAAATAATATTATGAAAGTGCTTATAATTATTAATTAATGATTAATTAGTGGCAAACAACAAATTGTGGCCTAGCTTTTCTCACAAAATTCTTGTTGAAAATAATTTTTATGACGTTTCACAAAGCTATAATTCCATTTCTAGTTATTCATGAACTGTTTGAAAACCTGAAGTGATGGGGCAAAATGGAGATTATTTTCGAATTCAGCACAAAAAAAATCCGTTTAGAATCGCCTATCAGATTGAAAACAACAGAAAATAAATTTTGAAATGCAGAACGGTGTTACCATTCCCTGTGAACACATGCCACGCGTGAATTAAATCATTGAAGCAATTCTCATATTTATTCATTTCTGTTATTTCTTTTGGAACATGAGGTCTCTTGCCTGGTGTGTCCAATGCTGATCTCATTTCAAAGTGCCTCTTTCGGTTATGTAACACTTGAATTCGGACGTCTGTTGCTTTGACAACTCATTCTTGTACTTTCTGAATGTTTGTTATGAATCTTTGGAACACAATTTGAATTTATTCATACCTGTTTTTCGCCAGTCGCTTCATGAAGTCCTAAACATTAGCAATATAATTACTTAGTTCTGACTATGCAATGTTTTTCATTTTAATTAAGAAAATGTAGGAGACATACTGTAGAATTATTGCGAATGAAGTCACTTACGGCATGCAATTGAATCCACTCGGACTATACTGTGTACCTTTACTTGGCATTGTTGTTCGTCCTGTGTTATTTAAACCGTGTCCTAGCAGCACACTATCAATAGAGAGACTCGGTATACTTTTGAATGTATGTGTTGGTTAGTTAACGACGCATGTCAATTGGACGGTTATTTAGCATCGTTGGATTTGGTAACTGCTAGATGAGTCCTCGAATTCGCGGCAGAATTACCTGACATTCACTTTACATTGGAGAAACTCATTAGAAAATTCAGAACAGGAAGAATATGGCCTCAAGCGGGGTTTGAACCTACGCCCAAGCTCAGCCTCGGAGCATGAGTCCCGCTCGTAACTATTCACCACGCCAGAGCTCCCTTAATATTGGGTAAGAAATCGAATGTACTTAAGAGCAAAAAATCATCCCTATTTTTTGAAAATCAGAGAGACTTGGAGATTAAAATTATTTTTTGTACTGCAGCATTAGAAAGAGCCTTCGTCATTAGTGAAAATCGTTCATGATATGCCACAATTTTGTACTACCATTGCCGTAAAATATTATCGTGCCAAGTAAAAACGTCATGACGCTTTATGACGTTATAACTTATGTCATGAATCTACGTAAAGATTAATCTTTTGGTCCTACAGAATTTATCTGTTATGGTAACAACTGTTGTTAGAGGAGAAAAATTCGCTCCGGCGCCATAACAGATAAATTCTGTAGGACCAAAAAATTAATCTTTACGTAGATTATTCGCCCAGCAGTGCATATACCTACTGTGGAATCCCGGCCACTAAGTCACTCAGTTGAGTGCGCTCCTTGTGTAATGGCAGTTGACTTAATATAATATGTCAACATATTATATGTCGAACATGGAGTAAGGCCACAAAGGGGAAAATCGCTAGAGGAGAGGGATTTGATCCGGTGCTGTGGATTGAATTTCGGCGTAGCTCAGTGGTTAGAGCGCTTGGTGCGTAGAACCAAGGACGCGTGTTCGATCCCCGGCGCCTCTAATAATTGTCATGAAGTTAATATTATGAAACTATTTGCGGTGCTATAATATTTAACACATCATTGCTGTCATAGCAACCCCTTCATAAACCATGGTATCAAACTACCCATCATTACAAATTCGATATGTTATTTCTTTAGCATCTGTCTTATAATGCTGTCGTACAAAAAATAACGTACCGGTACGTTTATAATTTTGTACAATTATTCATTCGTCAAAACTAGGAAACTCGTTTCCTAAACGACACGTACAATAAATTTATTAATAATGGAGAAAAATTCGCTCCCCAGTTCTACGCACTGGGTGCTCTACCTCTGAGCTACGCCAGGCTCAATCCATGGTCCTGGGTTCGATCCCCGGCGCCGGAGCGAATTTTTCTCTGTTATTAATAAATAATAACCACAACAGAGAATTTTGTGGGATCAAAAATTAATATCATATAGATCACATAATAAAAGTATAACATAAATTTGTTTCATAACACACTATTATTTACACTTCGAAATTATACAGGATAGGCCTACTTCAATAAAATAAGCCCAACTACAGCTTTTCTGTGTTTTATAAATATATACTCCAAATTCGATAACATTATAGGAGAGAAAATTGAAAATTCTGACGTCACTCTTTAATATTCTTGCTAACTTACGGGGTTTTCGGCTTTTCCTTTGACAAATGTACTTAAGTCTCTTAAGTTTGACATTGTAAACGAAGTGGGACAAGTGACCTTTAGGCTAGGAGCTCAATTAATGTTAAAATGATCTAAAGAGTCCTTGCAAAGATGCGCACTCGTGTATATTTTAGCTTACTCTCCCTATTTTCTTCCTCATTGAATCATTGAGGTTTCTCATACTGTTCCGTCTCACACTATTCTTAAGTTATTGGATACGGTGTACCCATCATGCCCGTAGTATGTATTTCTGTAATTCTTAAATCCAGCCCCACATAACCTAAAAACCACGTACCAAGAATAAAGACGTTTCACGTTCACGTAATCCAAGAAATGTCATAAATCCCTGGTCCCTTTTTATTGAGTTATTTTACGACGCTGTATCAACATCTAGGTTATTTAGCGTCTGAATGATATGAAGGTGATAATGCCGGTGAAATGAGTCCGGGGTCCAGCACCGAAAGTTACCCAGCATTTGCTCGTATTGGGTTGAGGGAAAACCCCGGAAAAAACCTCAACCAGGTAACTTGCCCCGACCAGGACTCGAACCCGGGCCACCTGGTTTCGCGGCCAGACGCGCTGACCGTTACTCCACAGGTGTGGACCTGGTCCCTTTTGACGTGAATACGTCGTATAATAATAATCAGACCGACACACGGGCTACCAGAGCAAAACGGCTATGCAACGTTTGCAGGATGATCTATTCCGATACCATAATTTCGCGACTAATAATACGATCTAAATAAATGTGGTCTCGTTCGATCTGGTATACAACTACGATGTCGCCGAGCATGCATGAGGGACTGGCGGCCATTTTGGACGAGAGCGAAAATTTCGGAGCAGTATATCTCGCGACTCAGATGTGCTCATATACAGGACGTAAGGGGTATAAGTGCCATTATTTTAACTGATGATTATTCATGTCATAAGGAAGAAAAAAAGTCCTCACAATTTTTTTCTAATTGCAATATTTAACTAATTATTAAAGTTTACAATATTAGACGTCAGCGCGTCTGGCCGCGAAACCAGGTGGCCCGGGTTCGAATCCCGGTCGGGGCAAGTTACCTGGTTGAGGTTTTTTCCGGGGTTTTCCCTCAACCCAATTACGAGCAAATGCTGAGTAACTTTCGGTGCTGGACCCCGGACTCATTTCACCGGCATTATCACCTTCATTTCATTCAGACGCTAAATAAACTAGATGATAAAGCGTCGTAAAATAACCCAATAAAATAAATAAAATATTAGACGTTTGGCAACGTTGCTGGAAGGGAAGGAGGAAGTTTACAAGTACACGGTACAGCTCAAGCGGATACAGATATAGTATAAAACAGATGCTCTGTTCTAATGCAGGGGCAGACAGTTGTTTACATAAAACGAACAGCAAATACAAACTTTGAATCTCATTACTAGAACTTTATGTAAATTTCCATTTTATTTAACAATATTCGCAATATTGGTCCATTTTTTGTTGTACGTCTAAAAAATAAACAATGGTTTACTGCACAAAATCACACGAACGTTTTTTTAAATGCAACATTTTGATCTCTCCCGTTTTCATAAAGCAGTACCATTTTTAAAGATATTTCTGTTTGTGTGATTTTCTGAACGAGGTAAGAGATTCCTAGTTTCTAATAATAATCGTTGAAAAACCGCTACAAAAGTTCGCCGATTAGGTAACCCTCTTTGCAGAAAACATTGACGTACATCCTTCTTGCCTCACTTGAATTACGATGACTTTCTCCATAAATTAATAACATATGATATTCCTAAACTGTGAATGACATTGTAAGTTGTTTGTCGAATACCTGGTACCGAAGTGTCATCCGCTCGGCAGTAGAGCTATGGACAGGAATCTTGAACTCAGATGACATGTATGTACGTCTATGCAGAGTACTGCCTGCTGAACACGTTGCCAGAATATTAACAAATTTATGCATGTAATTTTATTTAATTTCACGAAAACGTAATAGAACACATAAATATTTATTTAAACCAATATTAACTCTTTGCTAGATATACCTACTGATGTAATTGTTTTCGTAATTTTACTAACGATATAAGCAGTATAACGCGAATAAAATAAGAGAAGAAATATTTTTTTCTGCGAAAACTATTACGTTTTGACCCTATGTTGTATGGACATTTTTGATCCTGTAGACCGCCCCCGAAGACTGTAAAAAGGACGGCACTTATACCCCTTACACTCTGTATAACTACAACATCTTTGGATGTGCTAGCGCACTGATTTTGGTGCCAAGCGAAAGATCTCTTCTAGATTTGTTCATTCACTTAAAATCCACGGCCGTGTCTCTCGACAGTCACACTCCGATGATGATGATGATGATGATGATGATGATGATGATTATTATTATCATTATTATTATTATTATGTTGCTAACTTCATTAATGCCAGTACCACTGCTGCCATTACTACAGACTTTTATGAGTCATAGTCCGTATGCAGTATAAAGTCTAGTCATTGAGTCGTAAATGAAGACTACGGTAAGCCGTTCTCGTTGTGTATCACAGGCTATGCACTGTTTAAAGCCGACGTAAAATATGGTCCAAGACCTTGAACAGTCGTAAGTCACAGACTGCTTCAAAGAAGAGCCATCTGCATTCTCAAGTGCGAATACGTCGTCTTGGCAGTTACGAGCCGCACGTTGATTGCCATGGTGACGTATTGTGCATCTAAACAATAGATTTGGAAACATCTGTCAGCACTTGAAGCTGTTGTTACGAGTATCGATGCTCAGATGAACTTCTTTAGACACCTAGTAGAGAGGGAAGGCCAATTCAGATATCAGGTTGGTTTCCAAACTTGGATAAATTCTAGTACAGTGGGAAGCGCAAACGTGCAGTGTGTGTAGGCTTCGTATTAGCCAAATGCAGTTGGCTATCTCGAGAAAATCTAGCAACGTAATTTGTTTCTTTTCGTGTCTTAATTTTGATTTATTTTCATTCTTCTTCTCTTCGTAACTTGTATTCACCTATTTTATCTATATTTTAAAACAAAGTTTCCTAATGTCGGCCTACATCGTTGTCACATTTTTCATTCTCTGATGTTTTATATTTCCCCGTCTGCTTTCCACTTTCTCCGCATTGTTTCCTCTTCTTTTTCGTCATCTTTTCCTGTTTTATGTTTCTTCTTCGACAGCTTTTTTCTGTGACATGCTTCTCCTTTTTTCGTCGTCTTCTTCTTCTTCTTCTTCAAACCCTTTTCCGTATCTTCGACATTCTTTTACGTGACCTATTTCCTTCTTCTTCTACACTTCCGTGTTTTTTATGTCTCTTATTTTTCTTCTTATTTGAAACTTTTTTGTATCTTATCGCTCTTATACTTCTTCTTCTTCTTCTTCTTCGAAACTTTAGCGGTGTCTCTTATGTCTTCAAAACGCTTTGCTGCATCTATGTCTCTTCTTCTTCTTCTTCGAAACTTTTCCGGTCTTATGTCTTTCTTCTTCTCTTTCTTCCTCTTCTCGGAAACCTCTTTCTATCTTATGTCTCTTCTTCTTCGAAACCATTTTCCGAGTGTTTCTTCTCTTCGAAATCCTTTTCGTTTTAAGTTTCTTTATCTCCTTCTCTTCGACACCCTTTTCGTGTCTCACGTTTCTTCTTCTCCTACGCCTCTCTATGTCTTACATTTCATCAGCTTTTTTATTTACCTTATATTTATTTGTTTCGTAATTCCTCATTTGACTCATTTTTGTATCTTTTTACTTCTCGTATGTTCATTTTTCGTCTTCTATTCCCTTATATTTCTTCATTTACGACTACTTTATCTTCTGTTTACTCTTCATTGTCTACTTTTTCTTTTCCTTTCTCTATATTGACCCTTTTTCGTGTCCATTTTCCTTCTCTTTTACTCTTTATTTTCATTAACGTTCCTTTATGTCCATCTTTCATATTACTGTATTTTCTTGCTTCTTATATATGTCTTATTTTCCTTGTATTCAGACTACTCCGTCTTCTTTTTCCTCTTAATTTTTTCCGCTGTCTTCGTTTTTATCTTAGATTGATTATTTTTGCCCTCCGTTATATTTATTCTTCTTCGTCTGTTCCATTCATTTGTTTTCATTGTAGTTTACAGCCAGTTTTGTATAGATTTAATTTGTATCATTTTACCTGTATCTTCTATTTTACGCTTATATATGATATATGATAATACATGTTATGAAGTGTCATGATGTGATATGATATGATATATGAATGAGGCATTTTTGTTCCATGAAGGGCTAAGGCCTCCTAAAAGGGAGAGCTCGTTTGAAAACTCATGTGGTGAGCTAATACACATGATATTGTATAAATATTACAGATACTTTAAACAGTACAACCTATACTTCTAGAATAGTCACACGTTTGGAAACATTCACACGAGAATTTGAACTGCACATTGAGTCTTAGAACTACTCAGAGATAATTAACTTAAGTCTTTTAACTGTATGCACCATTTGTCCACACATCGACGAAAACAAGCTTCATGTTGCTGTGAAAAATCCAATTAACTTCACTTTAATTCTAAACTTATATATATATATATATATATATATATATATATATATATATATATATATATATATATATATATATATATATATTAACATAATTCGGAGTAATTTCAATGACCCTTGGATTTTTTACGTAACATGGAACTTTAAATTACAGTTTTCTCAAAGCTTTAAATTTTGAGTTGTTTCTCTTTTGAACTGGGCCGTCGATATGTTTGTTCTGACAAGGTTTATTTTTTTTTCATGCATTACGGCTCCTTGCCGCTCTGGACCAGTGTGCACTCCTGCGATTTCCTTAGAGGAATTTGCCCATCTACTTGCTGGTCTGTCTCAATTTTACATCTACTTTTATTTATGACTTTGCATCTCATTTGACGTTGTTCGTTTTTTCACTTATTATTTTTCATCTTTATCTTATTTTCATTCTTCGTCCTCTTTCACGATCACTAGCATAGTCTTGAGATAGAGAGCAGGACTCATGATACTATGCAGCACTCGAGCGTGAGTTCGATTCTCGCACGGACATATTACCGGTTTGGTTTCTTCCCGAAGTTCTTCCCAACTGTAAGGCAAATGTCAGGTAAACCGCGGACCCATCTCGCCAGAATACAATCTCGCTATCACCAATTCCACCGAAGTTAGATAAGCTTGTAGTCGATACAGCGTCATTAAATAACAGATCAAAGAAAATAAGGAAACTCCTCTTATTTGAGGACTTTAAAACTCCAATTCAAAATACACTGTGGGCTGCTATCTCTCGCAATGTGCTATGCTAAATGAATGATTTCTCTTCCTGTTGATTTAGGCACATCTAATACAGGCAAGCGAATTAGTTGGGGAAAATGGCCGAATGCTAGCAATAGAAAAGCAAGTGTCCGACACAGTGCCATAACACAAATTCGAAATAAATTTCTTCAGAATGTATTCCAGATATCGGACGCATAAAAGAGTTCTGCAAGCATTACGTTCAGATGCGATGCACGTGAATAAAACTTGACCCCTAACTATATTTCATGTCTGACATAATTTACTGAGAACTGAACCCCCTTCGGTTTGTTTGTACCACAAAGGTTTCCACAAATGAAAGTCGAATTGTGCTGAAGCCATGCTTGAGTAACCCCTTGCATCCTACAACCACTTTGACGTGTATATCAGAAACCAATTAGGCAACCAGGTGACTCAGGTAAGCGGTTTCTGCTCTTCCAGGAACAGGTGAATGACGTTATCCACATCCTCCTAGTTAGCAACGGCCCCATTTCTGACCACACTGTGCTAGGAAATGAATAGGTGAAATCCGATTCCTGCTATCGAAGCCATAACCTTGTGTATTGTTCCAAATGAGCACCTGAGACTGCAGCGAATTCACTTTTATAACGCCCATAATTATACAACTGCAATCACATGGCGTCTTTGTTTGGTCAACATAGCGAGCCGGTCGCCTTCACCTGTCTACGCGTATAATAACAAAGACATAAGGACCACTTTTAAGTTTCCAATTTAATTTTATTATTAAGATTGTGACTCGTCCGTGTTACTGGGAAACCTATTCAGTAAAATGGTGGATAGTAGGTTTATAAATTCTCAGCACTTTCTAGCTGTTCGTTCAACTTTATATTAAGGCGTTGACTTGTTGCTAGGAGACTACTGAGGAATTGTAAGTTGACTGTGTCTGTGGAGTAACAATGGTGGATAAAGCTTTTATAATTCTCAGCACTTCATTATTTTATCTTTTACAATCGCTTTTACACAACTTAACAAGTTTAATGAAACCAATGAGAGAATTCTCTCTGCAGCCTTAACTAGCTTTGTTATTAAGGTGCGTGGCTCGTTTCTACGGTCCTGTACTACTCGCACTAGTGTGCGTGTGATTGTACGTAAGATAAAGCCTCAGTCAATTTATTCCTTGTTGTAATAGGTGTTGGTCTTCTTTTGTCCGGTCGTTGTTGATATTATCTACAATTCCGCTTTCTGTTACCGGTTCGCTTCATATCCGAGGTGGCTACAGATGAAAATCTTCCAAATAAGCCAGAATCGCAGTGGTGGCTCGCACAGAACTCAAAATACTTCGGGGACTGAAATTCGCTTGAATAGTGGACTGCCAGTACGCAGCTTTGATCAGAAAATACTTTCCACCTCATCTGGTTTTCGAAACTCTTCAGGCTTCCTTCTTGTCTAGGACAGGGGTTGTCAAGAGTGTGCCGCGAAAAAAATTGCATGAACAGATGAAAACAGGCTTGTGTATTAAATATTTTGTAATGTTATTTATCATTCTTAGAAAACTGCAAACATGCAACACAAACTAAAAAAATAATAATGTTCTTTCAGTAATAGTACACCATCGTTGTAATTCAGTGAGAAACGTATGCTTGTTTACTTTTGCACAATTGTTCAATGCGGGGAGGAATCACGGACAAACACACCAGTAATTTTTGGACTACAGAAAGAAGATGCTTTCGTTTTTTATTTAATGTGAGTCAGTGGTGCCGAAAATCCCTGTTCGCATAGATATGTTGTTGAAAACTGAAGTAGTATAGATGTGGCATGTTCTGATAGCACTAAGAACTCTCTTTTCACTAAAATCCAGAATTGAAATCCTTAAATTTAAGCTGCAAAGTTCGATCAGCCTGAAATTCAGCCATCTCTTCTGCCTCTTCTAATGGTAGGTGTTTTGGTCCTCAGTAGTAATGGCAAAGGGATTGCGAACTCTATCGTATTCGTTCACGTTGAAAGAAAAAAATATTGTTGCAATTTGTCCTCCAAAACATAAAGATGTTCTAAAATCGGACTAGAATTAATATCAGTATCATCTGTGAGAGGAAATATTTCAAGTTCACTCTTTTCAACTTTTGACTTCCTCAGTTGAATTTTTCTTAAGAACCCATTCAGCTTGTCACTTGAAGTAAGAATTTTCTCTTTCTTTCCCTGCATACTAGCATTAACAATATTAAAAAGTCCAAAAATATCAGCTATATATGCAACTTTGGAACATGCTTCGTCACTCATGAAGGCAGCAAACTCAGTTTTTCTGTGGTAAATATTTCTAATAATTAATTTTCAAATTCATAAAATCTGGAGAGTACATTTGAGTTGACGGCTTTCGGTGTGAAGGACCAGAGTTTCATGAACAGCTTCTGGTTCCTGGTACATGTCTTTGAGAAATCTAGTTTTTAGAGCTAATATAATTAACCATTACGCTCCTTTGGGCTTATGGAATGGTTTTTACCAACAAAACTTCCCGATGTAAAAACAATGCTTTACTCTTAAAGCAAAGCCTTTCATTCGACCAGTCATTGCCGGAGCACCAGCAGTGCACATTGAAATAAAATTTTTTCAACACAATCAATTTTCTTCCAATGTAGCTCTCATACAATTGTAGATGTCTGTTTCTGTTGACTTCAGAAGTAATTCTTTACAGGATATGAACTGTTCAGCGAGTGATTCTTCGTTTAAAAATCTTATGTAGCTCATTAATTGGCATTTTTTGCTTATGTCTGTTGATTCGTCAAATTTTGGAAAATATAAGACTATTATCATAGGTGCATAACTTCTTGATCTGTGCATTCAGTATCCGTAATAAATAAATTGGAGTTATTGACAAGACTACAGATTGTAAATATGTGTTTTTCGAAAAGTATTACAGCATGGGAAAGCCTTAAAATGTGCGTATTGAGATTATTGTCGGTTGGTGCCTAGCAGGTCGAGAAGGCTGGAAGGGGTCACTACATTACCCAATAAATGTAAATAATGGTTCTTCGATCGTATTAACCTTGGCACACACTTCTCTTACTTAGGCTTTACTGGGTATGATGTTTGCATTTGTTTTTCCTGAAAGTGAATTCAAAATAGTTGTTGACATGTTTAAACTGCATCAACATGCTGGCCAATGTAATAAATTTTGCAACTGCATCATACGCATTAACGTTGACATAAAAATCCACATAATTTTATGGTTAAAAGTTAAAATGTCCATTGCAAAATGTTCACAGCACAAATGTGTCCATAAACTATGATGTCCACCTTGTCAGGACGTCTACCACGATTTAATATCCAGCAATGATATGTCCAAAATACATAAATGTCCAGAAACTATACAAAATGACATTCTATTAAATTTGTCTGATTTGTGGTTCTTCAACAAATTCCCTGTGCATTTTCAGATCTTCTCGCTATTTCTTCAATATGCCTCATGTAGGTGCTGATAACTTCCATCCTTAAGAATAACTGTGTGTTCCAGATAAGTTATTTGTCACGCATCTTGCCTTACATGTTTGCCTGTCTGCACATCTTCAATACAGTTTTTCCTCATTTTTGCTTCTAGAATGGAAATGGTATACAAACTGTAGTTCACTAATATATTTTTCTTTTTCTGTGGTAGTATTACTTCAGCCATACTGAAACATTTTAATGGATTGCTAAGTAACAGCTCTGCATTATTAAAATATCAACTTGTAGATTTTGTAATGTCTTGATAAGCAGTAACTTTGAACTGATATTTACAGTGGACATTTCTGCATGTGAACTTTGTGTCTCGTGAACATTTCAGATTATGGACTTTTATATGGAATTTTAGTTGTGGACATTTATGTTGTGGACTTTTATTTATGGACATTTATGTTGTGAGCTTTTATTTACATGGGCTTTTTGAAATGGACATTTATGTTGTGGGCTTTTATTTACATAGGCTTTTGGAAATGGACATTTTAATCTGGAAGTAATTTTACTTACCGCACGCATTTACATACCGCACGCTTTTACTTACAGCACTCTTGTTGCCGTAGCAACCACTCGAATACGGTATGATCAACTTAACAGACATTAAAACAGCAACGGCGCGTACAATATACCACACCATGTGCAAAAATGAGTTTTTGAAAAGACGTGTGATATTTTAATCGTTTCCATGGTAGTTCATTTTGAAGCAGAAAAAAAGAAGAAACTTCAAGAATTAAAGTAGGCCTATTACGGTTACAACAATTAGATAATTGTCAAAGATCCTCATCTCGCCTAAGCTCTGTACCTTCTACTGGTAATAAAGTTACTGACAGCTAAAATTACGGTACTAGCGATGTTAAGAGAACATAAACTTTAGAAGTATACAGTATGAAGGGGTGAGAATGAGACAGTCCAAAGCCACACTTTTAACAAAAACGTTTTTGTGCGAGTTCATTTCTTACACATATGACGAAGCTATATAGTAAAGTAGAAGTATATAGTATATATATTTATTCAATCTGGTAGAGATAAGGCCATCAGACTTTTCTTCCCCTCTACCAGGGGATTACAACTACAATATTAAGAACATAATTACAATTGCTGATAGTAAAACTATTATAAAAATTACTCGACAAATGATGTACAGTACGATTATTTAGTCCTGACAGTCGCTGACAATGTGCGCTTGGGTCAGGCGAGTCCATTAAGTTACAATAAGGGGTGTTCGGGTTAGTCAGTCGCTTGCATTCAGAGCGATCGGATGTCACGCCGTGTGATACAGCAGTGTGTTTCCAGTACAGTTAAGCTCTACTGCATTTCTTTACTGACCGCTCGCCCCTATCTCTACTCCGGAGCTCTCCCCACTACTCCTATTATTTCCCCTCTTTCGCGTCGCCGAGCTGTCAGATCTAAATAATCGGTCTGTATGTATACGACGAAGAAATTACGATACCGCACCTAATAGCATTGGACTCTAAACCTTCAATACGCTCTCCTGTAAAATCTTGTTTGTGTGGCTTAGGACTGTCATTCTCACCTCTTCAAATACTTCCTATCACCACCACTACCGCTCGTAAGCTTCTGGAGATGTAATAATGGTTACCATATTTTCATTAAATTCGAGGTTCAAACTCTGCGATGAATTTTTAAGAAAGATGAAAACCATTAGCATAGCTTTCTTCGGAAGTGAAATAAAGTTATTATTCCCATGTCATTTATGCCACGTAAAATAAACTGAATGAAAGGATTCCCGCTGATATTACGTGTCATCACAGCGGTTTTGACTGCTACAAAGTCGTTAAAACTTGAGGAAATAAATGGAACTGGTTTAATATAACTTAGTATAAGATACTAGACAACCTAGCACTACGACCCGACTGGATCTGACAGTCAAGACTAACGAAAATTGTATGTAGATGAATTAAACTATTCTACCACCATTACGTACTTTATCGAAGATTCATTCATTATAGTGTTCTACCCAAGGGCAGGTCTTTTATTGCAAACCCAGCTTTCTCCAGTCTTTCCTGCTTTCTGCCTTCCTCTTTGTCTCTGCATATGATCTATATATCTTAATGTCATCTGATATCTTCTTCTGTCACGAACTCTTCTCCCGTTCACCATTCCTTCCAGTGCAGCCTTCAATAGAGTTTCTTCTCAACCAGTGACCCAACCAATTCCTTTTCCTCTTCCTGATCAGTTTCAGCATCATTCTTTCTTCATCCACTCTTTCCAACACAGCTTCGTTTCTTACTCTGTCCATTTCACATGCTCCATCCTTCTCCACATCCACATTTCAAATGCTTCTATTCGCTTCTCTTCACTTCGTCGTAATGTCCAAGTTTCTGCCCCATACAATGTTACACTCCACACAAAGCACTTCACTAGTCTCTTTCTTAGTTGCTTCTCTAGAGATCCGCAGAAGATGCTCCTTTTTCCATTAGAAGCTTCCTTAGCCATTGCTATTCTCCTTTTAACTTCCTGGCAGCAGCTCATCTTACTGCTTATAGTACACCTCAAGTATTTGAAGCTGTCCACTTGCTCTACTGCCTCATTTAGAATTTGCAAGTTTACCTTCTTCCTATGACCATGGTCTTAGTCTTGTTGGCATTTAAAAAAAAGTATGGTTTGTTTAACGACGCTCGCAACTGCAGAGGTTATATCAGCGTCGCCGGTGTGCAGGAATTTTGTCCCGTAGGAGTTCTTTTACATGCCAGTAAATCTACTGACATGAGCGTGTAACACACTTAAATGCCATCGACCTGGGCCGTAATCGAACCCGCAACCTCGAGCACAGAAGATCAGCGCTATACCGACTACGCTACCGTGGCCGACTGTTGGCATTTATCTTCATTCCAAACTGTTATCGAAAATTAATCACTCTTTAATCACTTCGTAACCAGTGTGTACTAAGAACAGTTGCTCAGAAATTGCGACACACCAGTATCATCACGTAAGAACGCGTAGTAGTAGTCTAATGAAAGAAGTTGACAAATATCATTCATGATTTTGATCCATTTTTTGTCGATTATATAGCCTATTCCATTTCCATAGGTTACTACAAGCCATTTAACAAGCCGCCACTGACTGTAGAACTCCATTCTTTGTCCTCTTGAAGTGCGACATAATTACAAGACATTGTAGCAAATATGGCGAAGATAAAATCTGACGCAGAGCACACAGGTTTCATCTGACCTGCATGACATACAACCGCATAACAAATGAACGCTCATTTACAATTCTGCTCCTTTAATAGTGAAACGTCTCTCACATTTGTTTCAGGTCGAACATTTATATTCAATTTAGCTCTCCGCATTGCTTGCTGACGTCATTGCTCTGAAATTAAAATGTAGAACAAACACGCGTAATTGCAATCACGCGATTACTTATGAGAGATTAATGGTTTCATACGAACATAGTCATAAAAAATGTTCTCGTCACATGTGGCATAGGTTTTCCTATGCTCATTTAGCGTTCACGTCATAAGCCGTCAGTTCTGATCTTTGTCAGCATGTTAATTTAATCCGAGAATGCAGTAGAAACGCCGACCAAAGACGCAATGTTGTGGCCTATTCATTTGTTTCCGGTTAATCTCTAGGATAGGCTACTTTATATAAGGAAATCGCCGTTGAGACACCGTTAATTACAACTGAACTGTATGAAGCTATTTTTTTTGTAACTTTACCATAATGTTTAAATACGAAATCTAATGCTAAACAATACAATTACATAGCAATGCTAACAGTTATTTAAATCTAATACTAAAATATACAAGGAAATAGTTACGCTATTTTTTGTAACTTTACCATAATGTTTAAATACTAAATCTAATATTAAATAATACAATGAAATAACAATGCTAACATTTATTTAAATGTAATACTAAAAGACACAAAGAAATAGTTATGCTAATAGTTATTTAAATCTACGCTAAAAGACACAAGGAAATAGTTATGCTAATAGTTATTTAAATGTAATACTAAAAGACACAAAGAAATAGTTATGCTAATAGTTATTTAAATCTACGCTAAAAGACACAAGGAAATAGTTATGCTAATAGTTATTTAAATGAAATACTAAAAGACACAAAGAAATAGTTATGCTAATAGTTATTTAAATCTACGCTAAAAGACACAAGGAAATAGTTATGCTAATAGTTATTTAAATGTAATACTAAAAGACACAAAGAAATAGTTATGCTAATAGTTATTTAAATCTACGCTAAAAGACACAAGGAAATAGTTATGCTAATAGTTATTTAAATGTAATACTAAAAGACACAAAGAAATAGTTATGCTAATAGTTATTTAAATCTAAGCTAATACTAATACTAAAAGACACAAGGAAATAGTTTAAGCTATTTTTTGTAACTTTACCATAATGTTTAAATACTAAATCTAATATTAAATAATACAATGAAATAGCAATGCTAACATTTATTTAAATCTAATACTAAAAGAGACAAAGAAATAGTTATGCTAATAGTTATTTAAATCTACACTAAAAGACACAAGGAAATAGTTATGCTAATAGTTACCGATATTTAAATCTAATACTAAAAGACACAAGGAAATAGTTAAGCTATTTTTTGTAACATTTACTGTAATGTTTAAGTAGAAATCTAATACTAAATAATACAATGAAATAGCAGTGCTAACAGTTATTTAAATCTAATACTATTTGTGATGTGAAACCAAATTTTATATCATACCAAACCTTCTTGAGCTGCTGTCGTGAACTGTAATTGAACACATTATTATGATGTACCGGAGTATAGACCTATATATTTCCGTGCAGGAATTCTGCGTTACAATATGATGCAGGATGGATAGAACAGAGAAAAATTATCTCCGAACCGGAACTCGAACCAGGGTTTTCAACTCTACGTGTTGACGCCTTATCCACTAAGCCACATCCGATTCCAGTTCCGATGCCGGATCGAATCCCCTCAGTTTAAGTTCTATCTCTCAGTTTATCATATGTACTTCGGTACATTATAATAATACGATATGCGTAAGTATCCACTTAGTGATTTAAGACGGCGCTCATCCCGTCCACTTAGTCACTCGTAATGAGTGCACTTCTGTACATAGTGCGTTGGACATTGCGCCACTGTCACATATTGTGACACAGTACATGAGGGTAGGCCACCAAAGGGAAAACTGAGAGATAGAACTTAAACTGAAGGGATTCGATCCGGCATCGGAACTGGAATCCGGTGTGGCTTAGTGGATAAAGCGTCAGCACGTAGAGCTGAAAACCCAGGTTCGAGTCCCGGTACCGGAGAGAATTTTTCTCTGTTCTATCCATCCGTCAACAGGAAAACTTTGCTTCTACATCTAAATAATAAATTTATATTTATACTCAACAAGTATTCCTGATGTTACAGGAAACGTAATTTTGTCTATTTATCGGCGCAAAAATATAATTGCTTGCATGTTTAGTAAGGTTTTTAGGAAATGAGCTTCCAGGTACTTTTATTATCGTATTCTATTAGTAATGAACTGAGACGAACATGAATATGTTTGATTACGCTAATGGGGTTCTTCTTTAACAACTGCGCCTCCAAAAAAAGAGAAAAGTTGTTGCAGAAGTTGACCTGTCCTGCAGCTACCAGAGTTGCGGACGCGTTGCTCGTTGTCACTACAGTATATTAATGTCTCATGCCACACACAACAGGTGGAGTTCGTCGCAACCTCTTCACTCCCTTGCTCCTTCTATCAATTCACATCGTCGTCGCACAACGCCTAATGCTGAATACATTATAAAACCGTCAGTTAACAGATTTATAAAATTGTGTAAATTTAATCAAAGTTTAGAGTCGCAGTGAACTTTGAAATTTTCACCACCCCCTCTCGTCAAACAAACAGGAGGTCGTTATCTGCAGCGCCTACACCGTCGCTCACCCCCTACCACTTTTGCATAATAAAATTCCCTTTCTGATGTCAGTCTGTCTCTTTCTCGATTCATACAGTGTTTGCTTCTCTGCTTGCGATTTTGAAGTACAATGAAGTCTGGTGAAATGTGGCTCTAGTATTTCTGTAAATGTAGAAATTATTAATAAAAGTGTGCAATGTAAATCACACATACTTCCATAGAAATGATCTATACGCGGATTATAAATAGATTTTGTTCTTTTCATAACGATTATTACATATATAGGACTCTCAAATATTTCCTTGGAACAAATAAGGAACCAATAAAGTGAAAGTGAAAATACGCCGTTTCTGTTCAGTATGACAACAGAACAAACTTTTACACTATAAACATTTCAGTGACTCTTATTTTATTAATAATACATAGCATAAAACACATGGTACTTTTTTAAAAATATGAATATAAAAAACAACTGTAAATTAAACTGGCAGAGAAAGCAGATTTTTTCCTCAGAAAATTTTTTCACTCTCTCTTCCTCTGCGTTGAATATTACTAAACTTTTTTTTATTTCATTTTAATTTAAGGCCACTTCGCTATTCAGCTTCGCATGTACTGTCACATGTAAATGCTTATTGTGCTTGCAGTCATTTTCTATTTTTGTCTTTTATCAAAGTAGTTCTGTGCAGTCTCACGAGACACTGTCTTGCAGACACACTTACTTGTCTAAAACAGAGAATCTTAGAGACGAGAAACAGGTGATATGAATTTTGCCTGCAGGTCTCTTATTTAGGGACAGAGTTGTGTGTAGTGTAAAACTTTATTTTTTTCTCAAATTTTCTATCGTGCCTAAAAAGGAACTATCACGATCATCATCCTGTTTCAAGTCAAGTAACCCGAATCTAATGTCGAGAAGTGCTATTTACGCGTAACCATTAAAGTGTTGTGAACACAGTAGCTGATTTGGTGGAGCAACGGACTGCGGACTGGAAAGGTTCCGGTTTTACTCCCGAGTTGTGGCGGGATTTTTCTCGTCATCATAACTTCCAGAATGGCAACGAGAAGCATTCAACTTCCCGTCCAGTTAAATACCAAGAAAAATTCTCTCCGGCACCGGGATTTGAACCCGGGTTTTCAGCTCTACATGCTGATGCTCTATCCACTAAGACAGACCGGATTTCCATACCGATGTCGGATCGAATCCTCTCAGTTTAAGTTCCGCCTCTTGGGTTCCCTCTAGTGGCCTACCCTCATGCACTGTGTCTTAGATGTAGGCCACTAGACGGAACCCAAGAGGTGGAACTTAAACTGAGAGGATTCGATCCGACATCGGGATGGGAATCCGGTGTGGCTTAGTGGATAGAGCATCAGCACGTAGAGCTGAAAACCCATTTGCATAATATATATATATATATATATATATATATATATATATACGTTGCTGTAGGTACATTAATAGAAAACCACAATTTCAAGTTACACAGAGTTTGTGTGCACTCGATGTGGGTTTCTGGCATCTTGTCAGCCTACTCGAGATATGTGTATATAAAGGGAAAACTTGAGACGGTGTCGGGTGAAGTTCCGGGCAGCTCAGTCGTAGAGCGTTGGTGCGCTTAGCTAACCGTCCAGTGATCGATATCCGGCCCCGGAACAATTTTTCCATTGAAATTATTCAAGTCTGCTTCACATGGAGGTTTACCTGAAAGCCAGATTTGCATAATATATACGTTTTATAGGTACGTTAACAGAAAACCACAATTTCAAGCCTCACAGAGTTTGTGTGCATTCGATGTGAGTTTCTGGCGTCTTGTCAGCCCACTCGAGGTATGTGTATATAAAGGGAAAACTTGAGATGGTGTCGGGTGAAGTTCCTGGGTAGCTCAGTCGTAGAGCGTTGGTGCGCTCAACCAAATGTCCCGGGATCGATACCCGGCCCGGAACAATTTTTTCCCTTTTTCCTTTGAAGTTACGAAGATGGTTGTCAGTTTTTCTTTAGTAGTGCAGAGAACTTGCTAAGAGATGGATGAAATGAAATGGTACACGCTTAATTTTCCCAGTCATTATACGCACAACTAATGCTAAGTGAAAACCGTGGTCATGAACTTCGCATCGGTTGTAGGGCATGGGTATTCGTTGGGAGTGCGAAGTCATGTGTTGTCTTTAGATGCAGATCCAGAATCGAACCGACGCCATCAGGGGAGTTTCACGTCGTGTCCCGCATATTTGAGAAAGTTTCCAGATATAACGTCTCAGACTCTGCTGAGAGACTTGCAAGATAGTAAGTCAATCGCTCTTGGAATGTCCCACACAGATAAGTTCGGTTATATGTTTAAAAATTGCATTGCATTAACGTTTTCGTGAGGCTGTTGGAGAATACTTCCTTTACACTGCTCTGATGATTCTTTCTGTAAACCAAATACGACTTCTTGGATAGTCTTTGTCATATAGAATTTTTATTGATTTATATGGGGGTCATAAGGACCAAGTACTTAGAACATTCTCTGGTCCATTGTGTTAAACCCCCCCCCCCCCGAGCTAGACGCACTCCCATCCACATCGGTCGACCGTATTAGGCTCGCTTTATACCAAGCGTTCAAGCAACCTCGCATACCCCTGTATAAGCCTCCTCCGCATGTCGCCGAAGGGTGATCGGAGACATGCTTACGAATATAAT
The DNA here is from genome assembly GCF_040183065.1 of Periplaneta americana. Lineage (NCBI taxonomy): Eukaryota > Metazoa > Arthropoda > Insecta > Blattodea > Blattidae > Periplaneta > Periplaneta americana. Next base: position 111,725,891 of record NC_091119.1, read on the forward strand.
GTAATGGACAAATGTGGGCGGAATGATGACGATGCCTATATTGGAGTTTCGGGACCTTGTCAGTCATAAAAAAATTTACCAGGCCCTATCGGGTTTCGAATCTGGATCGCCTGCGTGACAGGCTGATGGTCTAGACCATGCAGCCACGGCAGAGGTGGCCATACTGAATTACTACTGGCACTGACTAATTTTAAATTATGACTAACAATTTGCAGTACACAACTGTGCGTCTATTGTGATGTGATGCATATGGCTTGGTTTCGTTAATAAACCTGAGTAGAAAGATATTCAAACAGTATTAATAGAACAGAACATTTTATACTGTATTCGAAACCTATTTTTGCGTTTTACAGTTCGTATTGACCGCCACGGTGGCTCAGTGCTAGCTCGCAATAGGTCCCGAGTTCAAATCTCGGTCTAGCTACTCCGAATTTATAGCTTGTGTTGAACAAACCGGTAGTCCAGAAAACACAAGGGTTTTCTTCGGATTCCCCTGTAACATCTCAACAATTCTCCATCATAATTCATTATGAGTGTAATGTAGATCCAGTCTCTGACGAACAAAGTGGTCTACGCTTCTTGCCACTAGCTCCTTCTATGAACCACTTTCGTAGAATCGGAGCGAATAACCGCAAGTTAAGGGCCCTGCCATTACCCACACATACAAAAGAAAGTAAGTTTGTATCGACAAAAATATTAATTATGTATCACACTTCTCCAGTTTTGCATTTTACCCGAAACAAATTTCAAAACTAGTTTCGACCTGATGCAGTGTGAGAAATTCGCTTGCACGGCCAAAATCACTTCTGGCTATAGGACCAAAAGAATACAGCCTTACAAAATGTTGTAATGTCAACGATCTGCAAAGAGTTTCCGAAGTATTCTGAAAACACTTTACCTCACATTATCATGCAGGAAAGGACAATCTTTATCGCCGTTCTGACTTAATACTGATGTTGTGTTTCTTTCAGCTAAAAATCTGTCTTCCTCTATTTATTTACCATTTTTCATTCTCAAAATATCGTTACACATTTCGAAAATATATCTTTTAATATTACATGCGAGTATTAACACAACTTCTTGCGTCCTTCATTGTGTGTCAATTTACGACGTTTTTATTTACTCGTACAAATGCAATCACCAACTTTTTAGTTTAACAATGCTGGCTATTAACCAGATGGTTTTGAATTAGATTCCCGAGACTATCAAGGAATTTTTCCTTGGTTAGGTATTCTTCCTTAGTTATATATGATGGCCTGGGTGTTCATATTATCCTCAGATTTGAGTTATATAGATGTGTTAGGAGGGGACTGACACCACTGAAATATCCCTTCAGTTATCACTTGGGAGTTGCTAGCGGCCCGACGAATTTAGGACAAACAAGTGAAGGAAATTGTTTTGTATACTACTTTCACTGGAGGAAGAAAATGAAGCTTTACTAAAGGGTGATCCGTTTGGGTATGGATAAAATAAAAACACCGTAAAACATTTACCACTGAACTTTATTTGTTGAAACTTTGTGCATACAACACTGAAAGACGGGAGATTCATAAAAGCTCAACAAGACCCCCATTGCGCATCCTGCACAACTCAATAACGGTGATCCAATTAAGCCCATTCCATTGTAACATAAGAGGGGTGATTTGTTGAAAAGCTTATTCTCAGGTTATCAATGTTCCTGGGTTTCTGTGAATTGACAATATCTTTAACAAAACCCCACACGAAGAAGTCAGGAGGGATTAGATTGGGGAAGTTTGGAGGCCAAGCAAAGAGATAGGCTGCTTCGCCTGCGACCTCCTGCATGTGTTTTTTTTTTTTTTTTTTTTTTTAGAACCTGTTTCTTCAAATGTTCGATACCACAACATTATGGAATGTTGTAGCCATTTTAATCATCTACGATTTTCATATGTTCTTTCAGATTATGCATTGTTGATCGTCATATATGGAAACTCCGATCTTTTAATCATAATATAACCTGCAAGAAATTTTTCCTACTATCATAATAGCTTTATAATAATAAATTAATATTATCTATACCCAAACGGATCAGACTGTATATCCACTCTATAAGAAAGATGATAAATTTCATTGTTCCAATTACAGATGAATAAGTATGTATGTTTTACACTGTTTGTTAAAATAACCTTTTGTTGAAACGTACATATCGAAGCCTCATTATGGATTTAGAAAAGGGTAGGACCTGTACGGATTGTATCTTTACATTGGCGCAGCTAACAGGAAAAAGAAGATAATTTAGACTACCCAAGGTACCTTATTACATTTTCATTGATTATGAGAAAGCATTTTATGAACGTGAAAGGAAACTACACTGGAAAGTACGATATTAACAAATGCTGGCGTTCCATCTCATTTAGTTATAGAAATTCAAACATGTGGGCGTATAAATAATAAAAATAAAAACTGGAACTCTGAGAAAAGATACAGCTGCAGCTGATATTAACCAAGGAGTCAGACCAGGTATGTCCACTTTCATCCACACTTTTTAATGTCCATATTATAATGTTTATAGTGACGAGGCCGTTAAACATTGGCTGATGACACTAAATGACATTTTAACTATTAACAGCATAAATGTTAATACCTTACTCTTTGCTGATGATCAGCTTATTATCTGAGAATGAAATCCATGAATCCGTATATACTCGTTAATAATAAATACGGTATGATTACAACTAAAATGATGGCGTTCCAAGGACTAAAACATGTTAAGAGCTAAAATTTTAATAGGTGGAACAATAATAGAACAGAAAAGTGAGTTCAGATATCTAGGATATTATTTTTACTATAAAAGACCAGATGATGTTGAAATAAAATTATAGATTCGGAAGTTTTGTGTGAAAGGAAACTTTACTAAAACTGTTCAAAGTCATCGCATTGCCAATACTATCAGGCCTACATGGATGCGAAAGCTGGACATTAGCGTCATATCAATTAAGTCAAAATCATTAATCAGAAACGAGACTCTCCGTTTGTAGCAGGTTACACATTGTTAGACCATAAAAGAAGTATCGACAACAGACTATAACGCAATGTTGAATGAATTTCAGCTATAATTGAAAGATATACAATAAATTAGATAAATCATGTCCAGCGTGTGTTCGATTCCAGAATAATCGAGGCTGCCTTCTGTACAGTTCTACAGGACAGATAAATTCCGGTCGGCTCTTGCAAAAATTCTTTTTTGACCGAATGGGCCGAAAGGTCTAATCGATGAAGATGAAGATGAAGATGAAGAAGAAGAAGAAGAAGAAGAAGAAGAAGAAGAAGGTGTTTGATGTGATCTTTATAAGTAAGGGCAAAAGAAACGAAGGGCACAATCCTTGAAAATATGTCTACTCAAGGAGAAGGAAAGAGAAGGAGCGTGGTGGTGGTGACGACGATACGTAATTCCTAGTTATAAGTTATGAATATTATAATTTACTAACATTGCAGACGTCCCTGTAAAATGCCTATGTCTCCTCTATGCCGTCCTTGCTGCTGATGTACAAGATAATAATAATCAGTCTGCGAGTTAATCCAGCACTGGTTTTATGGTGTGCATATGTTCATATGTGAACTCTGTTTACTGCACCCAGTCAGTTATAACTGCGAAACGGCAATAAAAAGAATGCACAACGTAATCCGGGAATGCATCTGCTGCAAACATGAACAAGCGATTTCATTATACAAGACGCCAGGATTAATTAACTAGCCAGCAAGCGCACAGGAAGCAAAGCAATGCTGGAAACCTCCAACGTTTACACTCGTTTGCGGGATTCATTCTTCGCTTATTCGATAACTTCTAAATTAATTCGAGAATCGATTTTATGTCATTTTCCTAACTATATTAATTGAAGTGACTGGCTGCTTGGGTACTATTGAGAGTTATAAAATCAGCTCTGTTATAGTCAGGAACGTGATGGATGGTAAATTTGAAATTCTCAGCCGTACATCTGTCTGTTAGCATCACTTCTGCATATGTTATAATGTAATTAGGACTTATACGTAAATGCATGGAAAACATCATTATACATTTTCTAATATTTAAACTATGATACACAACATGTTGAACTCACAATCTGATGTAATATTTATACCGTTGTAATGGTTCATTCAGAGATATTTTGAGGTGTCAGACATGACTTTAAAGTGCATTGTTTTTTCTTTACTCACTGTTACATATTATGTGAAAAAAATATAGGTTTAAATTAAAAAGAAATGCATATACGAGTACGAGTGCACATATATCAAAACCAAATTATGTAAGATATCTGCTTTTTACGGTAGTTCTTAATGAGAGAGAATCTTTAAATTAGACCAGTCATTTCCAAATGTATGCTCTGTAAAAAAATTATTTTATAAGAAACATTTCATAGCATATTTTGGGAGAGCTATTGAATTAATTTCCAATATGCTCAGTCAATTTAAGAGAGAAGTATATTATGATAATCAGACATCGGATTCTAGGGCAAATGCCTATTTTGTTTCTTTAGGAGAAAAATAAAAATAATTATTAATATTCGTGTTTCATGGAAATTGAAAGGTATTCAAAGAGTTTTATAGTGCCCTAAAATGCCCTAAAACGGTTATTAGAGCCTAATTTGTTAATATTCGCCTAAAAATGCCTAACTCACTGTAAAGTTTCGCATTTTACTCTTACTTTTTATAATTTATACATGCATTCACTGCGAAATTTAAGGCATTTAAAAAGTGGAAAGTTTGCTTCACACCGGCCATGAAACCATTGATAAAGGAAACAAAATGTTTTGAATCTCACGACACTCGCAATAGATTTCACCGAATTTAACACGTTTGGAGGCATTAAGCCAACAAAGAACCAACCTTAGTTTTGAAGCAGGCAACAATCACAACATGTGCTGCTACCGATTCAGAGATATACTATACTATAAAAATGACTGTTTTCGGTCTGAAACCGATTAGCTGTACTGCCCTTCAGAGTGTCATAAAATCACAATTTTTGGAGAAAGAGTGTTTTTGAAATATTTATGAAAAGTCGTAAAACTGCGAATTAGTAGGGTAAACCGTTACAAAATATTTAAAAGAATGGCCCTCCTAGTGTTAACACTACCAGGAAATGCAACAATAAGTGGAACTTTGTATTTTTGTCCAATTGAATCTCAATAACAACGGTTCATTTGAATGCTCGTTAACAGTTGCTCTTTCCCTCACCTTATTTGTGTTGAGAAGTTTTGAGCGGTAGGACGTTTTCCTGTGAAGTTTAACGCGATAATGCCGAAAAATATAAGTGCAAAATCTACATTGATCCGGCAATGGCTAACAGAATATTCAGAATTCACTTATGATGGAAAAATAATATTCTGCAAGATTTGTAGCAAACAGGTATGTAACAATAGTTGAAATATATAAATTCTATTAATTTTAATGAGTAGGCCTATAATATTTATACATTGACTGAGCTATACTGAGGTATAATTCTTTTTAAGACCACTACACTTTAACCTTTTAAATTCGGATAGTTAAAGTATTTGCAGGTCATTAAAATTTTGATTGTTCGAACCCACTAACTTTGTGATAGAAATACGGCAATACAACAATTAGGATTGTATTTTAATTCAGTTTACTTTACATTTTTAGATTTCGCAAGAAAAGAAGTGCCACCTAAAGCAGCATGTGCAAGGAGCGGCTCATAAGGCTAAAGCTCAGCAGAAAAATCAACTACAACAAACTTTACTAACACAGCCTACTTCATCCAATCTCAGCAGCAATTTCATGCTGATTTAACCAGAGCGTTTGTTGCTGCTAACATTCCCTGGAATGCAATTGAAAATCCGGTTTTAAGACAGTTTTTACAAAAATACTGCAAACAAAATATCCAATCTGAGTCGACCCTAAGAAAAAAATTACTTAGACAGAATATACAATGAAACTTTAGCTTCCATTCGGGAGGATATAGGTGATTCTTACATATGGGTCTCTGTGGATGAAACCTCAGATCCTATGAATAGGTATATAGCAAATATGGTAGTAGGAAAACTTAGTCCTGATGGACCTTCGATTCCACACCTCGTATGTGTTAAGGAACTTTCGAAAGTGAATAGCCAAGCCATTGCTTACTTTGTAAATAAAGGCCTACAGTCTTTATACTCAGGTAATATAGACGATTCTAAAGTTCTGTTGTTTTGTACTGATGCTGCCTCATACATGGTTGCTGCAGCTCCACTTCTTAAAACATTTTATCCTAACCTCACGCATGTAACCTGTCTAGCACATGGCCTTCACAGGGTTTCTGAAACAATCCGAAATGAATTTCCTCTTGTCAATTCGTTTATTTCTAACACAAAAAAATGTTTTTGTAAAGCCCCATCCAGGATTTCAATATTCAGAGAGAACTTTCCAGATATCCCACTCCCACCTCAGCCGGTTGTTACACGATGGGGAACCTGGATTCAGTCAGTGGTGTATTATTCTAAGTATTTTAAAGAAGTGGTCACAGTTATTGATAAATTACCTGAAACTGATAGTGCAGCGTGTGTGAAAGCAGTGAAAGATTGTCTGAATGACTCACGAGTGAAAAACGATATTGCCTACATAACCTCAAATTTTTCTTTCATACCTGCAAGCATTGAACAATTAGAACGTGAAAAACAATCTCTTTGTAGCCAAATAGCAATAGTAAAGGAAGCTCAAGTGAACATACATTCTGCTTTGGGCGAAACTGGGAAAAAAGTTAAAAATAAGTGGGACAACGTATTAAATAAGAATGTAGGATTTTCATTGTTGGAAAAAGTATCAAGAGTGATATCGGGGGAAAGTGTAAATGTTCCAGTAAGTATTGATGTTTCTATTGTACCTAATTTAAAATTTGCGCCTCTCACATCAGTTTCGGTTGAAAGAAGTTTTTCTGCTTTCAAAATGATTCTCAGTGACAAAAGGCAAAGGTTAACTGTGGATAATTTAGAAAAAATTCTGGTGGTGTACTGTGCAGATAATTATAATAAAGTCTGAGCATGGAACTGAATTTCAATAACTTAAAATGAGTAATCTTGATATCAATAATCATTATTTCATTAGTTTCAATATATTAAATTTGTGCAGCTCTGTTTATAAATGTTTAAACGTACTTTTTTGTGCGTATTTTAGTGTATAACTAAAAATTTCAGTGAAAGAAATAAGTATGATACCTTGATGTGCCTAAAATGCCTATATTCATTAAAATAGAGCCTAATTTTACAAATTTTGAGCTTGTTTTAGGCGCCTAAAACTGCAATTTTTAGTGCCTAAAAATCCGATGTCTAATGATAATAAATGACTGAAAGAATTTTAGTTTTATTCTTCAAATGTGCAGAAATGTGATCCAAACCGATGTAAGTTTTCGTTCCGCAAAGGAATTTCAAAACCTGGCGCGGTGTGACAACACTGTAAATCTGCCTGGAAAGATGCAGCTCGCGTACGCAAGGAATGGATGAGTGAGACAACGAAAAATTGGAACGTAAGACATTGCTTTTAAATATGGGTCGGGAAATTTGATTTCTTGTTTATAAGCTTAGCGATTACTACTTTAAAACTTAAAATGGAGGGAACTACTTCTAATTGGCTGAAGAAAATGATCGTAGTAGAACAAGAGGAGATCTTATATATCATTAATGCATTTGTATAATGTACAATAAGTTTTTTTTATTGGCTGTGTTCACCGCATATGTAATTAAAATTAAATCGAAGAGTTTAAAAATAAAATTTGTTGTACAGCCGTCAAAAGAGAAAGTGGCCGCCCTCGTGAACAGCGAATATTTTCTGAGTCCACTTCGGATAACAGTGATGTTACATGATGCTTGCGCAGGAATCATTCATATAATATGCGTCTCGTAGAGCAGCGGTAATGTGTTCACTTAATGATTCGTATGTTCAAGAGTTCAAGATTTCGAAGAGAAAGAGAAATGAATGTAAATTTCTTCTCTTATCTAGTTTAAGCCAATCTATTGCATCCCTGGAAGCAATAGATTGGCTTAAACTAGATAAGAAAAGAAATTTACATTCATTTCTCTTTCTCTTCGAAATCTTGAACTCTTCTATTCCTTCGTACCTGTCGTCTCGTTTCACTTACCTTTCTTCCCACCATAATCTGAACACACGCTCTCGTCATGAAACAATACTAACAATACCATCCCATCGCACCTCCTCATACTCATCCTCTTTCACAATAGCCCTGTCAAGACTCTGGAATTCGCTACCTACTAGCATCAGGGACTGTCAAAATAAAATTGAATTCAAACGCAAAGTTACTAGGCACTTGGTCAGTAATTGATTTCTTGTAAATAGTTTCTTTAATCTATCACAAAATATTTCAATATCTAGTAATTTAATCGCTATACAATTTTGTTATTCTAGGTTTAATTTGTAATTCAGTAAATATAAAATATTCTTTGTTTTTCTATGATAAATTAGCTAACTTTAATTAGTCAGGTAATCTTTTCGTACTTTGATTTTTATTGTAATTGTAATTGTAAATTTAATACTAATTGTAATTTTATTTGTAATTGTAATTGTAAATTTAATACTAATTGTAATTTTATTGTTCATATTATAGTTGGAATCTCCTGGTAGAGGGGCAGAGAAGGCCTGACGGCCTTATCTCTACCAGGTTAAATAAATAAATAAATACTAAATACTACTAATACTATGTTGTGAGTTCGAGCCTTGTGCAAGTTATTTTATTTTGTTATCGTTCTACTCTAATTATAAGTTGGCTGTTGTAACCTATTCACTTACTTAGTAACATTATTTTAGTCATCGGAGGTGTACACCAAAATTGTTTCGTGCAATGCAACCTTGTGGTATATTTTACTTAATAATCCCTTTGAGAAATTGACTGAGAATTTTCGAGGGTCGGACCTTTCTCACAGTGGCCCATTATGTGCCTTGCACTTGCGATGATTGTTCCAAGTCCGAAAGGTGGTTTGGCCAGCCTGTAGATGAGACAAGACAAAACCCAGGGCTCGGAGACCCCAAACCCTTAGAACCTATATAAGCATTGTAAACCTGTACCACCCGCAAAACTGTATCCTGGACTATTTTTAACTATTGCATATGATGGATGAAACGAGAAGGTGTTTAATCCCTTGGAACGAAAGAAGGAAGAACAACTATTCCGAAAAAAAAAAAAAAAAAAAAACTTTACAACGTTCGCTTTGTTCACCAAAAATCCCATCACGATCAGATCGTGGATCGACCCAGGGAAGCATGGATGGAAGACCAACGCACTAACGCTGAGCTACAACCTCTTGAGAGGTAGATGAGATGAGAGGATTGCTATTGGATTTGCAACTCCAGACACATGTGTATGGAGGATTTCAATTTTTTTTTACTAACTTTTTCAAACGGGTGTGCGTTACGTCAATAATATGTATGTGCTCGTATGTATTTTGTATAGCAATAAATACTGAATACATTTTGCTGAGAGCAACTAAGGGCGACCACGAGGAGTAGCCAGTCGTAGCAATTGTTACCACTGAGATTTTTTTTACGTGTTTTTTTTCTCTACGTACTCGATACATGTTTCCTCAAACCATCGGTAAACAATTCAACAAAAGCGAGAGCTTTAAACTATGAATGCTTGCGCAGGGTAATTTAGATTTCAGAACTGGCTATTTTTCATGTTCAATTTTCTCTCTCCTCGTCCATCCATTTCCTCTAATTTTATAACCATCTTGCTACCATTGAGATTGGATCCTGCGGGCGTCCTTGCTACAATACTGCCCATAACGTCTTTATTTTGCAGCGATAAAATGGACGTAAGTCATAAATTGTAAATTTTCACAAGAGCAAAAGCAGTGTGAGGACCATTATCGTTATGACGGGCTGCAAATCTGACGGCCTACATCATTATGAAAGAGGATATACTATGTTCTTTATACCATCTGAAGACACGTTTTGTAATCGCATGGAGGTCATAACTCAAAACCATTATTTCTGACTTACTGCCTTTTTACTGCCCACCATAGATATATTCATGGACTACTAATACGTAAATAATAAAATTACTCTATATTGCACAATTTCTTGCTTTTTGTTTTCTTTTATTTATTCGTATTAATATAACTTCTTAATATTCCACTATCATGTGCATTGTCTTTGCTCCATAGATACTGCACGGGTAAAAACAATCGTGGCGCGACAGTCCATGAAGAATCAAGGCCGAACAGCCGATTGCTGACCTCACGTCCATATGCCTCAGCGGAGGTGAACGATCATCTAACCAGAACGGGAGTAACGTGTGGTCAATATGATGATCCCCAAGCCATTATAACTGGTTTTCGAAACAGAATTTCTCTACATATCGTATTTCCCCAAATTCACCACGATGCTGGGTGGGCATCGTCCCATACACTGGCCGAAATTTCATGAGAGCATTCCTTCCCCATGAGGACTCGAACCGGCGCTTATTCCGTAATTTGAGCCCAGGTATGATGTATTAGTTATTTTCTTAGCAGTCGTCTGACTGATAATATCAACAATGCTAAGAAATCGGTCTCGCCATCGACGTTCCCAACGTTCTTCATGATGGAAAGAATATTTATAATTCAGCATTTCGTTATACAGTGTGCTAGTTTACATGCATTGTTATAATAATAATAATAATAATAATAATAATAATAATAATAATAATAATAATAATATTATATTATTATTATTATTATTATTATTATTATTATTATTATTATTATTATTATTATTATTATTATGAAACTAAGAAAAAGAAACCGTGGTTTGATGAAGATTGTTGCATTGCAGTAGAAAGAAGGAAACAGGCAAAATTGAAATTCTTACAGGATCCAGTTGAGGAGAAGAGAGATAATTATTTCAATGAAAGACGGGAAGCAAGTCGTACACTTAGGAATAAAAAGAGAGGTTACTTGAAGGAAAAACTGAATGAGGTAGAAACAAATAGTAAGAATAAAAACATTCGAGATTTATATAAGGGTATAAAGGAATTTAAGAACGGATATCAGCCAAGGGTAAACGTGATCAAGGATGAGAATGGTGACTTGCTTGCAGACTCTCCATCAGTCCTAAACAGATGGAAAAACTATTTTGCGCAACTACTAAATGTACATAGGCCAAACAGAAATGATCGGGACGAAATTTAAATACAAACTGCTGAGCCATTTATACCCGAACCCACGCTTTCAGAAGTCGAAATTGCGATAGAAAATCTGAAAAAGTACAAGTCTCCAGGTATCGATCAAATTCCAGCAGAATTAATACAAGAGGGTGGAAGTGCATTATATAGCGAAATTTATAAACTTGTACTTGCTATTTGGGAAAAGGAAATTGTACCAGAACAATGGAAGGAGTCCATAATTGTACCTATTTTTAAGAAGGGGGACAAAACCAACTGGTAACTTTCAAGGAATATCACTTTTGTTGACGTCGTACAAAATTCTGTCCAATATTCTTTTGAGAAGATTAACTCCGTACGTAGATGCAATTATTGGGGATCATCAGTGTGGTTTTAGGCGTAATAGATCGACTATTGATAAGATTTTTTGTATTCGACAGATAATGGAGAAAAAATGGGAGTATAAGGGTACAGTACATCAGTTATTCATAGATTTCAAAAAGCATATGACTCGGTTAAGAGGGAAGTATTATATGATATTCTTATTGAATTTGGTATTCTCAAGCAACTAGTTCGATTAATTAAAATGTGTCTCAGTGAAACATACAGCACAGTCCGTATAGGTCAATTTCTATCTGATGCTTTTCCAATTCACTGCGGGCTAAAGCAGGGAGATGCACTATCACCTTTACTTTTTAACTTCGCTTTAGAATATGACATTAGGAAAGTTCAGGATAACAGGCAGGGTTTGGAATTGAACGGGTTACATCAGCTTCTTGTCTATGCTGATGACGTGAATATGTTAGGAGAAAATCCACAAACGATTAGGGAAAACACGGAAATTTTACTTGAAGCAAGTAAAGCGATCGGTTTGGAAGTAAATCCCGAAAAGACAAAGTATATGATTATGTCTCGTGACCAGAATATTGTACGAAATGGAAATATAAAAATTGGAGATTTATCCTTCGAAGGGGTGGAAAAATTCAAATATCTTGAAGCAACAGTAACAAATATAAATGACACTCGGGAGGAAATTAAACGCAGAATAAATATGGGAAATGCGTGTTATTATTCGTTTGAGAAGCTTTTATCATCTAGTCTGCTGTCAAAAAATCTGAAAGTTAGAATTTATAAAACAGTTATATTACCGGTTGTTCTGTATGGTTGTGAAACTTAGACTCTCACTCTGAAAGAGGAACATAGGTTAAGGATGTTAGAGAATAAGGTGCTTAAGAAAATATTTGGGGCTAAGCGGGATGAAGTTACAGGAGAATGGAGAAAGTTACACAACGCAGAACTGCACGCATTGTATTCTTCACCCGACATAATTAGGAACATTAAATCCAGACGTTTGAGATGGGCAGGGCATGTAGCACGTATGGGCGAATCCAGAATTGCATATAGAGTGTTAGTTGGGAGACCGGAGGGAAAAAGACCTTTGGGGAGACCTAGACGTATATGGGAGGATAATATTAAAATGGATTTGAGGGAGGTGGGATATGATGATAGAGACTGGATTAATCTTGCACAGGATAGGGACCGATGGCGGGCTTATGTGAGGGCGGCAATGAACCTTCGGGTTCCTTAAAAGCCATTTGTAAGTAATAATAATAATAATAATAATAATAATAATAATAATAATAATAATAATAATATTATTATTATTATTATTAAGTGGCGCTAAAGCCCATGAAGGGCCTAGACCGACCAGCCGGCTGCTGGCCTCACGCCCACATGCCGAAGCAGAGGTGGACGATCATCCAACCAGAATGGAGGTATCGTGTGGTTAGCACGATGATCCCCCCAGCCGTTATAGCTGGTATTCGCAACCGAATTTCGCTACCTATCGTAGCTCCCCAAGTGCATCACGATGCTGGGTGAGCACCGGTCCCATACACTGATCGAAATTTCATGAGAAAATTTCTTCCCCCATGAGGACTCGAACCAGCGCGCATTCCGTAACGCGAGTCCCAGGCAGGATGCCTTTGACTGCAACGCCATGGCGCGGGACCATGCATTGTTATAATCATAATTAAAAATAACTAGGTATATGTATTTCTGACATCGCCTTGTGTACCATTACATTATAATGTGTGGCACGTTAGCACACTATGTGCATTTCTTACCGTTTTCGAGTTCAGTAGGAAAAAATGTGACAGTTGAGCCGTATGATAAAACGTTGTTGTGCACTTGGCGTTTGTTTTTGTTTTCGAAACATACCACCGCACAACATTCCGGGGTGCGATAATAAACTGCGGTGCAGGTAAGTACAGTATAAATTGCAGGACGTTGTCACTTGTGAAGCCCTGCTGATAGCGATCTCGAGACGTCATGTCGGGCGACATGGCTCATAAACAAGGGTGCCTAGCCCTCGCAAATTTCCTGGAAGGAGACACAAGGCTTCGGTCCGAATTTTGTGTGCCGGATCCTGCGTTGTAAAAGTTTCAACAGAGGGAATTGTCTATAATTCCAATAAATGCGGATTGATTTGCAGGTTCTATTACTATTACTACCACTACCACAGCTGATACTTCTACTATCAGCATTGAAATGTTTTTGTATAATGGTACAATAATTATTATTAAACACGAATATGGATAACTTTCTGCCATTTTATTTATTTATTCTGGAGCCTAGCTCAGGACCTCCTACAGCGAGGGTAGTTGTGGAATGTTGGCGAAGTGATGGAGCGGTGGTAAATTGCACTGGAATTCAAACTTCTTGTATGTAAACTGGACTGATTTTGCATGTGGCAAATTGCACTAGATGTTGTAAATTGCACTTCCTCTCATTTCATTAAGTTTAGCCAACATTTTTTCCCAGTCTGTACACTCTCGACAATCGATACATCGCAGTGCTTGAATTTGCCATTTCTAGCAAATGTGAGAAGAACTTTAGCCTGCTACAGTAATTTCAGATCTCGAAATAGCTATTTATGTTGCAGTGAAAAACGTGTGGGCAAATGTTGAAGATTTTCTGTGTAGATTTCATTTAACCAATTCCTGGTGAAAAAAAAAGTTCAGGGGTTAGGTCCGGCGTGTGAATACAAAATCAAGGATTCTATTACTGGACAGTGGTTACACTATGTATTCCGGCTGCTTTACTTACAGTAGATGAAGTAGGGGATGCGTTTGTGCATAATCTGATTCCCATGGAACCTGAAACTGAGTTTAGTACAATTTTCTTCTTATTTAATTGGCAATTATATTGATGATGATGCGCCATTTCCACCGAATATGTGGGCAGCACAGTCTACGGACACAGGTCGGACATCGAATGGGTGCGAATTCTTCCAATCGCATTTCAACTCTTTTAATTCTTCTCATCCCTCTATACATATTTTTGTGGACCAGTTAATCAGTCTTCAGACCGAAATTTACGTAAAGATCAATAGCATCAATACACCACATAGCGGAAAAAATTCACACACTAAGAAGAAACAAATTTACGTCGAAAGACAAATTTCTGATTACCAGGAAGGAAAAACTGATCGATTCAGATTCATAAAAAAAAAATACATGTTATAGCTTTGCCAAAGTGCAGTACAGTATTAATGTTGAATAAGTGTTTGATAATCGACACACATAAAGTACAGTATTAATGTTGAATAAGTATTTCATAATCGGCACGCATAATAAATTGAAGTGTTAGTACAGTCTATGCAATAAATATGAGCTCATAGCTTGTGCAGTTTGTATCTTCTCTTCGGTCGTGCAGTGCAGTTTACATGGTAAGTGATTAACCGTCCGGTTTCTTTGCAGTGCAGTTTACTATTTTCCAGTGCAATTTACAATCACCCAAATGATGATGATGGTGAAGGGGAACGAGAGAACTCGGAGAGAAACTCCTCGCGCCCGCTTTGTCCACCACAAAATCTATCGTAGCCCAGAAAGGGTATGGAATCCGGGACACCACAGTGGAAGGCAGAGAGGGTAACCATTAGGCTTACACAATGGCCAAGATAAACTTAAATGCTGTTAAGAAAGGACAGTCCCGGGCTTCCAATCTTACTAAGCAATGAATACCGGTACTCAGTTTTCGATATGATGTCCTACATATCGAGAACCGATATCTTGCTGACACATCCAAAATGTTTGTCTTGTTCTAAATCGAAGAGGTAGGTCAAACGTAGGTTTTTATTATTTTTTTTCGTCCATACAAGCGACGGGCGAAAGTCTTTTCTCGGCCGTTCGTTGATTCTTTTTTTCTTTCTTTCTTTGCTTAATCAGACCTTTTATCCGACTTACACTGCAGATAGGGAGGGAGCTTCATGTAAATAATCGTACATTGGTCATACAAAAATGCGGACCTTCTTGGTCAAAGGATCGGCTTGGTGCACGTCCACCGCTGAGACATCGCAAGACAATGACAAGACAAAGAACAAACACCCGGTCCCGTGGATGGAAGAAAAATTTCTCCTATTGTCCACTTTGGATCGCTCGGTTGAAAAGCGCACGCGCTATCCATAGGCTTGTAACCACAACGGCGATCTTCATTGATTTATTATGCACAGATAATCATATTCATCGTGACCATGGCAACTCTGCGTGAGGACAGAGATGAGATGGGTCATGACGTGATGATAAATCCCTATTGGTTAATTTAAAGCTCGTAGATAGGCTTAGGCAGCTTCCTAACGGTAACCAGAAATATAAATTAATCACGTATGCCAATAGTCCAGCCAATTGGAAAATAATAATAATAATAATAATAATAATAATAATAATAATAATAATAATAATAATACTCACCCTCGTACATCTGCGCATACTGGGGGAAGCCCGCAGCTCGCAGCCACTTGCAGGCCTCCGCGGCTTCGATCTCTGCAACGAAACAAATATGTACCGTTAGTTATATGAATTCACTAACTTGTGTTCTTATCGGTGACGTCACGCCAAATAAAGTATATCTATCAGGAATGTGTCGTGTTACTTGTATTACATGCGACTGTTCTATTTGCTAGGACACAGAATCGTACTGATACTGAGGGCGACGTGAATTGATTTTGTGTGCACCATTCATTAAAAATTTAACGTTGCAATCGGTTTTTATAGCGTTAGCACAATCAGTTATTAAAAAATAATTGTGATTGGTAGAATGCAAAATAATGATATTAAAGTAACTGGCACAAAGGAATTACGTGTAAAATTTGTTTTATTTATTAGAATTTGATTATATAGTGAGTATTATGCTGCAATAGCTCAGTAAGTATCCAAATAAAATCTTCCAGAGTAATCTAAGTTAGAAACAATATTTTTACAGCAGTTTTATAAATATAATTAATCTGACAATGAAATTAACCTCCAATTAAGCTGGACTTGCAGTAGATGTTTGGTTGTATGAAAACATTAATGCTAGAATATTTCATCCACCGCTGTGAAGTAACGGTTAGCATGCCTGGCCGTGAACGAGCGGGTCCTGGTTCAAATCCCGGTTGGGACAAGTTACCTGGTTGAGGTTTTTTCCGGGGCTTTCCCTCAACTCATTAAGAGTAAATGCTGGCTAACTGTCGACGCTGGACCCTGGATTCATCTCACTTGATAAAGAGTCGTAAAATAACCAATTAACCCTAGGATGCATGAGCTACTTTTCCTACACATTTACATAACATGGGTCCGTTGGACTCGTATGCTATTTAATGAGGAATTACTCATAAAATGGAATAATATTAACCTATTTTGAATCTAATTTGAATTTAGAAGTTTTAATTGTGGAAAATAAATATAAAATTTTATAACTAAGTAACATGTGAGTATACAAACATATATTATATTCATTTATTTCTACAAGATAATAGTGTAGGTTCCTAATGTTTTTTCTTTGGGCAAAGAAAATAATATAGTTTTATAACTAAGTAGCGAGTGAAAATAAATTTTTGTTACAACATAAACACATATATTTATTTATATAAGATAATAATCTAATATATCCACGACATAGAAGAAGAAGAAGAAGAAGAAGAGTAAGGAATAACCACACAGTCTTTACACTTATTACACACGACTTTACTATAGTAAAGTAAATCCATGGCGCTATGGTACATGAAGAGCCAAGACCGACCAGCCGGCTGCCGGCCACACGTTTACATGCCGAAGCAGAGGTCGACAATCATCCAACCAGAAAGGAGGTATCGTGCGGTTAGGTTAGAGTCGGATAGTAAATAGTCGGTAGAGTCACAATGTGAATTAGTTATTTAGATAATAATTGTTAAATATTCCGCCGGGTCCAATGGACCCATGTTATGCATCCTAGAGTTAAAAATAAAACAAATGGAATATTTCGTCTTGACCTGACTTGTAAATGGCGATTTTTCTTGGTTGAAGATGATTGAACTTAGTTTAATAATAAACAAATAATAATCCGTGGCGCCATAGTCCTTGAAGGCCCAGACCGACCAGCCGGCTGCTGGCCTCACGTTCACATGCCGAAGCAGAGGTGGACGATCATCCAACCAGATTGGAGGTATCGTGTGATTAGCACGATGATTCCCCCAGCCGTTACAGCTGGCTCCTCAAGTGGATCACGATGTTGGGTGGGCCCCAGTTTAACAGAAGCTAAATAATTCTTTATCAAAATAGAGAAGATTAAGTAAAACGATGAAGTTAATTGTAATAATATGCAGAAAAAGGTCTGGACTAATATTTCACGTATAATTAATGCGCACAATAATAGAATGTATAATGCACTGTTGTTTATGTTGTGTTGTAGTTTATTATTTCCAGATTTCACGTCTCTTTCTGTCTTCATAACAAACAGCAAGCAGCTTCATTTATTTCTTTCCTTGAATGAATAAATGTTTTTCTTCTTTGATATTATTGTTATTATTATTATTATTATTATTATTACTAATATTATTATTATTATTATTATTATTACTAATATTATTATTATTACTAATATTATTATTATTACTAATATTATTATTATTATTATTATTATTATTATTATTATTATTATTATTATAGTTGTGTTTGAGAATTTAATCCAACGTCTTTTTCTTTATCTCCATCATTCTGTTTTTTAAAATTAGCTGCATTCTTCTTCTTCTTCTTCTTCTTCTTCTTCTTCTTCTTCTTGCATGATTTGTTATAAATATGAATTCTATTTATTTATTTTCTTGTTAGAAGTAGAAATATTCATTTTACTGTTCATTTTCTTGTTAGAAATAGAAAAGGCTATTCTTTTTAATATTAATTTTCTTCTTGACTGGCGATGTTGCTCACGATATGCGGCACTGTTATGATGAGCCACCGTGTAATTGCCTCTTTGATTCCTTATTTATAGTTCAAGTAGGGAGCGCTTCTAAAGAAGAGAACTCAGTAATTTAGGCTGATCATGAAACCTTTAAAATATAATTACGGCATAGAACTCACACTGAAATGAACTTAATGGGATGGACGAAGACAGCAGCCTTGACTACTGGGTGGGTATGAATGTTAAATCGCTGCTTATCAGGAAGGTCTTCTGCAGCGGGGACATGGCGAATTCTTTGAGAAAGAATCATCCCGGAAATTGCCCGATCCATCTCAGTGAAGCCTCGAAATGCGAGAGGCAGAATAAAAAAGACGGACGAACTGTCATCTAGCCGGGAATTGAATTTGACGTTTGCTCACTTCCTGCTCCGCGTCCCATGATCCGATGCGGTATCAGCGGCGGACTGAACTGCTTTTAGGGGCAGATCGGCAGTCATTGAAATAAAACCCAAAGGTTCCGTCAGTATAAAATACATGGAAAATAAATTAAATTGAACTGAGGTGTATACAGCTTACGAGTTAGAATCTTAGTCCATTGTTACAGTTATGTTTTGTATTATTTCAAATGAAGGGCCTGAGTTGTGTTGAACTCAAGTTTGGCAAGTATGACAAGTACAGTATCTGTCTAGTGTACAGTAGAAGGTTTAAAACTAATAAGCAAAGCACGAAGTCCTTGTTAAGGGTAAAACATATGAGAAAGGAAATGCATGGAGGAAAAACGGAAAAGAAGGCGAAAGGTACAATGGACAGAAAGAAATAAGTAAATACGAATGACAGGAGAAAGAATAAGAAGGTATCAAAATAGGTACATTAAATAGACAATACTGAAAGAAAGAAATAGGTAAATAAACAAATAAATCTATAATTGAATGAAATTATGGAAGAAAGTGAATGTTACATGGTCAGACAAGTGAATGAGAGAAGTGAAGGAAGACGAAAGAATAAAATGATGAACAAAACGAGAAAAACATGATGAAAGATAGGACGATGTAGAGGGAAAAAAATAGGTTGAAATATAGAACCAAGTAAAGGAGAAAAACAGAATTAAAGATAAGACGAAGTAAAGGAGAAAACAGGATGAAGGATAGAACAAAGTAAAGGAGAAAAACAGAATAAAAGATAGCACGAAGTAAAGGAGAAAAACAGGATGAAGAGGACAAAGTAAAGGAGAAAACAGAATGAAAGATAGGACGAAGTAAAGGAAAAAACAGGACGAAGGATAGAACAAAGTAAAGGAGAAAAACAGAATGAAAGATAGGACGAAGTAAAGGAGAAAATAGGATGAAGGATAGAACGAAGTAAAGGAGAAAAATAGAATGAAAGATAGTACGAAGTAAAGGAAAAAAACAGGATGAAGGATAGAACGAAGTAAAGGAGAAAAACAGAAAAAAGATAGGACGAAGTAAAAGAAAAAAGAATGGAAGATAGGATGAAGTGAAGGAGAAAAATAGGATGAAGGGTAGAACGAAGTAAAAGAAAAAAGAATTAAAGATAGGGTGAAGTGAGGGAGAAAAATAGGATGAAGGGTAGGACGAAGTAAAAGAAAAAAGAATGAAAGGTAGGATGAAGTAAAAAGAGAACAGCAATATAGGAAGAACAAAGGATAGAAGAGGAGGCATGAATAAACTAAGGAGAGAAAATTGGGCGAAAGGGAGGATGAGAAAAGAGGAAAATAGGAATGAAGATGGATGGAAGATAGAAAATATAAATATGGATAAAAGAAAAGAAGGAAACAAAGAAGAAAACATAAATAAAAGGCGAAATAATGGAGGGAAAACATGAAGAAAGGAAGGACAGAAAAGAAAATAAAACGAATGAAGGGAAAGACGGATAACAGAAAGAAAGAATGAATTAAGGGTAAGAGAGCATGCTTAATCCATTTATACGCGTCAATAATATTAAGAGAAGAGGCAATCGAGATGTCTTCATTCATTCTGTTATAACTTATAACAGGCATTAGATCCTTAAGAGAGTCACAGAGCAGAAGAAAGCAATAATAGCAAGATGGTAAAATAATGAAGGAAATAAAAATGATGGGAGAACAAGCAGAGAATCACTGAACGAAGAAAGAGGATATACGAATGAAATTGAGAACGATGGACAGAAAGAAGGGTAATGAAGGGAGAAATAAAAGATTATTAGAAGCAGAAAAGAATTAAAGTGGTAGCCTATTAAATAAATATGAAGAGAGAAATGCAATTCTGATATGGTTGCAGAACTGTTAAACAGTTATAGAAATATCTTGCCGAACAACTTGTACAATATGGCCAGGAAATATTAAGTGAACCGGAAGTAACTGACGAAAATTAAATAACAGTGACGAACTGCTTCAGATATAGGCTAGAAATCATATTGTCATTAACAATTACTCCAGTATCGCAGAAAACAAAATGGCGACTCAAATACAGAAAGCTAAGCTGTTATTTGGTATCATGAATAATAAACGGCAATGACACTGCGAAGATGATTTCGTAGCGAGTTCCGTGAGACAGCACTTTCACAATTATTTTGGAACTTTTTCCACGTAAATAAATTGGCCACCTCCTTCCCATGTCCTGAGACCGCTCGAATTCTTCTTCTTTTCTGGGGTGACATAAACGATGTTGTTTGTCAGTAATGCCAGCTACTTATTGAGCTGGAACAGATACAATAGCCTATAACATCTGCCGACCTATGCACACATTGAACGTTTGTAAATTCGGTGAACGTGTGTTAAAACTTGAACATTCATTCTATCAAAGTAAGTTTATGTTTAATTCCTGCTTCATTCGCTTTATGAGCAAAATCACAATGTAATAGTACGCACCTTATGTGTAGGCTACACTCTGTGTGGTGTATTCCCAAGAATAATTGGATTGTCTGTCTGCCAAATATTAAACTTTACTAAAAAATGTTATGCTTACAAACATTGCTTAAAATGAACCCATATCTTTACAGAAATACGAGTAATTAAGAAATTATGTGATCTTTTTTATCCACTTTTATTCAGGGAAATAATACTTATTTTCCCTCGTACATAAAGTAACATAATTTTAAATATAAACCCATTGATTATAACACAGTTTTCCTACCTATGTTAAAATAGTGTTACTTTTTTTTTTTTTTTAATTTTATGATTTAATCTGAGAATAAATCTTCTCCAGCCATCATGACACAGTCAACTGAAACTTTTCCCTTCTAAGGTGTTCCTTGAGTTTTAAAAAATAATAAAAGCCGCTAGGGTCAAGGCCAGGGGAATAGGGGATATTGAATTAGTTCATATTCATCATCCATAGCAATGAGACTCTTGTGAGCAGGAGCGTTGTCTTGATGGAAGAGAAATTTTCCTCATTCCTTCTTTGATATAGGTAATCGTTGTTGTTGTTTAGTCAGCTGTCCGAAGACAGGTCTGGATCCCACAAGTGACACCAAGAAGGCATCACTCATGAGGCAACTATGACAGGAGATAATGGGGTAAGGTGGCCACAGTTTTTTCCCCCTTCATTGCATGCATCGCTGACTAGTTACATATTACACTAATCAGATTTCATATTATTCTTCCTCTGACACATATCGTCAAGTGAGATGTACTGCCTGATAATAAATGTACCTCAATCAGAGATAGATTATGCGAGTAAATAACGCTGTATCGTCTGATCTTTGTTCTAATAGTCAACAATTAAAATTCCGTTAGCATCCCAGAATAATTTATTATCATCTTTCTGCTGAGGTTTACATCCGAAACTTAAGAGGTGGAGGACAATCTATAGGCCTATGCTGCTTCTGGATACTAGACTCTGGATCAAAGTGATACATCTATCACAAATCGACCAAGAAAACTTTCTGGATCTCGCCTTAATAAAGCCAAATTGGCTTAAAGCAAAGCACGCTTACACGCTTTTGTTCCGAATTCAGCATTCTTGGCATGCACCTGGCAGACACTTCATGGAGGCCCATATAATCATTTAGAATAATTCTAACTGTGCCGTTTGAGAAGCCTGTTATTTCAGCAATATTTATAGTGGTCAGCTGACGATCTACCATGTTTAAATCATTCACACAGTCAACATTTTCAACATTTTTTTGAGTACATATTGATTGTGGTCAACCTTCAATATATGTGTGTGTTCGCTTGTTGTCCTTTCACATCTAAAATTGCGGCACCATTTACCATTTGATGAGAAGGGGCATAATCTCCTAGCACGCTTGACATATCTTGATGAATTCTGACAGGCGTTGAACCTTTATTCTGGAAGTAATTAGTCTTTGCATGAAGTTATTTTCCTTTCTATTCATCAAAAACGTCATGCAGCAACTTCTTTCAATTAGAAAATCTCCTAAAATACAAGTGATAAGCTGTAAATGCTACAAGATTGAATGAACTAATTTCCTTCCTACGGTAATATCGTGGTAAGCCAAGTATGTCAGGGACAATAAATACTGTATTGTACATCGTAGAACTTGCAATTCGTACATGTCTAGCAGTAGTTTTTCGACGTTTCTTTCCTATATCTGTAGCGCTGTCATCACTGTTATTTAATATTCGTCAGTTATTTCTGATTCACTTAATATTTCCTGGCCATACTGTATAAGTTTCATTTGATGTAAATTTTCATGAAACAGACTGTTTTATACTGCCATGTATTGGTATGATAAAAACACTTGCGATTTATATCGCATTATTTCTGGGGTAGACGGACAAGCGTGAGCGGTTGTCATGGTGTCATTTTGCTTGAAACGTTGCAACTGTCATCTTTTGACGCTACAGGTTGATGTTTTATAAGGGAATTGTTTGTTGCCATAGGGAAGTTTAACCGAGAAATAAATGACGTATGCTAAAAACTGAAAGACCAGTTTCAAAAGGAATAAAAGGAAACTTGCGAGAGCTGTCAAGATCATACGAAGGGGCATCGCGGTTGTCTGTCTGAGTTCGCAAAGTCGATTCCAGAGTTCTGTGCGATCATGTGTGGACTCGGCTCCATTCCGAAATATGTCATGAATATTTTAATATGCTTCGCCCGTACTGCACTCTTTATACCGAAATATTAATATTAATTAGAACCAGCGGGCAGTTTTCCACTGTATACAAATACAACACATCTGCCTAAGAAAGATTCGCAGAAGCTACTGTTTGATGCAATACATTTTCTTTTTATTCTTTAATAATAATAATAATAATGATAATAATAATAATAATAATAATTATTATTATTATTATATTATTACTATAATAATAAATCTATGGCAACAAACAATTTCCTTATAAAACATCAACCTGTAGCGTCAAAAGATGACAGTTGCAACGTTTCAAGCAAAATGACACCATGACAACCGCTCACGCTTGTCCGTCTACCCCAGAAATAATGCGATATAAATCGCAAGTGTTTATATCATACCAATATATGGCAGAATAATAATAATATTTATTATTATTATATTATTACTATAATAATAAATATTATTATTATTATTATTATTATTATTATTATTATTATTATTATTATTATTATTATTATAGGTTATTTGTCTAAAATTAACAAGGGGTATTTGCTGCTACAGGTCATTAATATAATATAATATAATATAATATAATATAATATAATATAAGCCTACAATGCAATGTAATATAATGTAATGCAAAGTAATATATATATTTTTACAAAAATATAAAATCAAAATACCCGTCTCCAAAATCGAAGTAAAATCGGTTAACAAGTAATCGAATATGTATCCACTTGAAAAACATTTTTGGACTGTATAGTTGATATCGACGTCAAGATACGAATATATAACAAAACAAATTGACCTTTAAAAATACATTTTAAATAAATGAAAACATATGGAGCACAAATTTAAGACTTTATAAACTTTTGATCTAAACCGTAATTGAAGAAGTGCATTCCAAACTGGCCTAAGTCCAAATGACAAGTAATGAGAAAATAGCAAAAAATGATAAAATAAATTTGACGTCCTTAGATCCGTTTGCAAAAACATATACAGATGCTAAGTCAAGACTTAGGAGAGTTTGTTAAATAAATTTTATATATATATATATATATATATATATATATATATATATATATAGACTTGAAAAGGATAAATTAAAACGTGAATAAAGCAAGTTAGAGTCTAAAAAAAAAAGACTTAGGACACTTCGGAATTCACCTCTTCAGTTATACTGCATGTAGAAAAAGAGGCATTATTAGAAAATATTTAGATTTCCATATGTATTATTTCCTGTCGTTCCGAAGCAACTTTGAAATATGGAAGTGATTTCGGATTTTAAATAAAAATGTCGTCATAAGAGAAAAAGGTATGCAATACTATTAGTGCAGTGGACAGAATGATCGGCAATTAAAGTCAGTCCAACCAAATCATGAAGTGATGTGAACACATGCGCGTGATCTTGAGGTCTCTTATTGCTTCTTGGACGCATCACATTTTTTCTCCCATAAAATAGTCCTACCGAGGCCGCGTTCAGTAATCCAAAGCGATATTTGCTTAATATTCTTAATGGTCAGAAACACGTCATGTGAGCGGTAGCGGCCAGCATAATTTTGTTTAGTGTTCTTGTACCTATGACACTATGATATTCACAAGTGCACTTCTGTTACGGAGAAAAGTCTTGTTTTTAATTACATATTATGTGAGCACTAAAGGCAGCCACGTCCAAGCCAGTTTAATTTTATTATTATTATCAATTTCAATAGAACTGCCACACTACTAAAGAAATACGTATTGTGAGCAACACTGTGCATCAAGCGCAACACGAATACGTATCTCTGTCCACTCTGCCTGCCGATGTAGCCTATTTACGTGAAGTTGGCCATGCGTTGCAAGGCAATTTGTTATAAAAAAAAAAAGTATCTTGAACGAAGCCAAACATTCGGCGTGTCATTAGTGTTAAAGTGATTTGTAGCTGTAACCAGAGGCAAGTACCTCTACTCCTCACATGACACGTTTCCTGCCATCATTCATTCATAGTTTTTTGACCAAAGGTACGTCTTTCACTGCAAACCCAGTATTCTCCAATCTTTCCTATGTTCTGCCTTCCTCTTACTCTTCGCATACATCCATATATCTTAATACTGCCTATTATTTGATATATTCTTCTGTCCCCAACTTCTCTCCGTTCACCATTCCTTCCATTGCATCCTTTAGTAGGCAGTCTCTTCTCAGCCAGTGACCCAGCCACCATTAAATATATTAAGCAAATGTCATCGCTTTAGACCACTGAACCCGCACCCAGTCTAACAACTTCTGATAAACGGTGTATGATTTTAAAGTTCATTATAAAGAAGAACGTTTTCCTCTTGTTTGTTGCCATGTCAACAGATCTATTGATAATGTTAATTAAGAAGCAGCAATGAATATTTAGCAACGGCAAAGTTATAGTAGGTCTACATTTGGATCTGTAATTGGTATTCTTTGCGTTATAGGGCCTTTGGTCCACTACGTTTCGTCCACATTCTTTTTTTGTCCACTGATATATTTGTCCATTTCAAATCCCAATCGTGCATCTTGCATTACAATTCTGTCGATCCTCACATCTCCAATATCTTCTTCTTCCATCTTTGCTGATTGAGTGGACATTATAATGTAACATTGGTTGCCTCCGACGTGTATATAGGCTTACATCCTCTGCCATAATTTTTAAAATCCAAAATGGAAAACATTATATTCATACTTTTTTAATATCCAAAGGAAAATGAAACGTATCTAAGAAACAGACGACAATGATGACAATACCTTCTGTTGTAATTGTAAGTGGGAAACACAAATACTGTATGTATTCTAAGATGGACGAAATGTTATTGACATAAAAAGTGTGGACAAAATGTGTGGATGGACGAAAATTGTATGGACCAATCAGTTGTGGACAAGGGAACATGGACGAAAGTGAGCGGACGAAAGATAATGGACGAAACAAATTGTGGACAAAAGATTGTGCACGAAAGGCCCACAAACCGTTCTATGGTTTACGTCATTTTATTCTTTCACGGGACAGAGTACAGAGTGTAAATGATACACTTACGGAACCGTGCAAACAAAATATTTAAATGGAGATTAAAGGAACGTAAAAATTGCAGTTTTATATTATAAGAATAAACAGTCTTCAAACTACTTCAATGACTGTAAGTGTGTAATAAAGTCTAACAATACAGTATAATAGTTCTGTATATATTTAATTACAACGAAAATGGTCCTATGGGAAAAGTATAATTGATTTCAACAAATTTGAGTTACTATAGATATCCCGAAATAGCTACGTGGCAGTTTTAACCAAAACACAACCAGTAGGCAGGCACTGAAGTGTTCACTTGAGTCTCTCGCAAACTCAGATGATGGATGCGAGCAGTGACCGGCGCCATGTTTATGACGGGGCCATCCCAAACACTTGCCACTTGTTTCCGCAGCCTTGGGTAGCAGGCAGATAGCATCAGCGGAGATGAAACAACTCCCAGCTTTCACAAAACACGACCAATTTCGTCAGCTTGTTTGTACAAGGAGGGACACCAGAGGAATGCCACACCGGACTTGAATTAGTTGGTAATTTTCAAAGAAAACTTATCAAGAACTTCCCCCGAGTTCGTCCATTCCTTTTAACATCAGGAACCGAGACATTCGCTCCCGGCATAAACAAAACATTTTTTTTAAATAATGCGATACAGTATTTTTCTAGAAGATATTGTGATATACATACATGCAAAAGATATGGAATGTGCTTCTCGTACAATGTGACATACCTATTAACTGTACAACCTTGAAACTACAAGAAATTAACAGTCAGCGACATAGTATCGCCCGTATAAGAAGTAAAGCTTGGGATGAAATTTATAGGAAGCAAATATAACTTACTGTATTTTGTAAGTCGATGGCCCTAAAAAATTTGATATTAGAAGATGAAATAATGGTAAAATTGTATAAGAAAATTGCGTATTAAACAGGTATAACTAATTTGAGGCAACTTCGATGCAGAACTCATAAGTAGGAGGACTGAAATGGTCCACACCTGTGGAGTAACTGTCAGCGCGTCTGGCCGCGAAACCAGGTGGCCCGGGTTCGAATCCCGGTCTGTGCAAGTTACCTGGTTGAGGTTTTTTCCGGGGTTTTCCCTAAACACAATACGAGCAAATGCTGGGTAACTTTCGGTGTTGGACCCCGGACTCACTTCACCGGCATTATCACCTTCATTTCATTCAGACGCTAAATAACCAGAGATGTTGTTGATACAGCGTCGTAAAAAAATCCAATAAAAAAAGGACTGAAATCTTTATAGTATCAATTTTTTAAAGTAAATGTATTACAATTCAAAAGGGAAAACTATTGCCAGGAGAACTTACATCATTATGTGGGTCCGTCATTTAAAGTTTGAACAAGTCAGAAAGCATCAAATACCGGGTGTTGAATTTAATGACGAAATAAAGTTAGATAAAAAGAAAATTATAACTAATTTGTCACGTGACGTCAATAATAATCTCGTCCGATGCTTATTGTTAAAACCAGAACAAAAACTGAAAATAATTAACGAATACGTATGGCCAGGTCTTGTTTATCCTTTGCGCTTCACTCAGCCAACTTCCTGAAAATCTTTTGAAAAATATTGATAAAATTATCAGAAGTGTAATCAAGGAAATATTGTCCCTCCCAGACGACACTCCGAATGCCATGTGTATGCATCGAAGAACGTAACAGGTCTTGGAATTCTGAGAGTTGAATGTGAAGTCACTGAAGTCAGTATTCAACACTATAACATCTGTAGGCGACTGGCACACGTGAATGATGCACATCTACATCACATGAGAAATCTAGAAGAGGAGAAGAAAACATCTCTCACGCGTCTGAAAATTGCTCCAAACAGCGTCACTCTTCAAACTACAGGAAAACATCTCAGAGAAGTTCTCAGAAAACAATCATTCCAGTCATGGTGTCAGCTCCCACATAAAGACAAAGGTGTTTGTACATATGAAGAATGCCCCAAAGCCAA
This sequence comes from Periplaneta americana, assembly GCF_040183065.1. Taxonomy (NCBI): domain Eukaryota; kingdom Metazoa; phylum Arthropoda; class Insecta; order Blattodea; family Blattidae; genus Periplaneta; species Periplaneta americana. The sequence continues at coordinate 111,754,209 of NC_091119.1, forward strand.
CTTCTGGATATCCTCTAAAAAGCGTCTTTCGTCCTCGGAATAGATCAATGCCATCAAGATGTCTTGCAACGTCACCGCAGTGAGATCTGTCCCTGGCAGAACCTTCAGTACTACCCATTGTCGCCATCCCGGCTGCAGCGAGACTGAAACACTTGGCCATGTACTGGGGTTCTGTAAGAAGGGAGAGCTACTGCGTAACAACAGACACCACCATCGTGCTCGTACAGCAATTGCCAACCTGCTAAGAAACAGAGGATGGGAAGTACATGAGGAGATTCATTGTGTGTCTGAAGATGATTCTCATAGAAGAGTCTATATAATTGCCATCAATAGAAGAACCGAGAAAGCAATGAACTTAGACCCTACGATTTGCTTTGAGCGAGATACGAATCAGGCACTGCAGATAAATAATGACAAGCGAACTAAATATGTACTTTGTCTTCCATACCTCAGTGAAAAATATGGCATTTTGCTTTACAACTGGGACGTTACAGGCTTACTATTTGGAGCGAGGGGTTGTTTACCAAAATTTATATGTAATATCCTTAAATCTTTTAAAATTCCCTTTTATGAGGTTCAAAAGATTGTACTGGAAATTCTGAAGGCCTCTCTTCACATTCTACACTATCATCTATATGTTAACACGTAATATTTTGTTTTACTGTACGAATCGAATCATTATTTTGCTCGTTTCATTTCTCTTTATTTTGTTATGTTTGTTAATTCCGGATCCCAGTGGTGAACCTCACTTGAGAACAGATGATTTTAAATAAATCTTAGTAGTAAGGATAAGATATTGGAATCAAAATAATAATTAATTATTATCAATACATACAATGTAACATTGGGATGCATAACGTGTGGTTCCAAGCAGGAAGTTCAAAGGAAAAACGAGTAAATTAAATGTTACCTTTTTACTAAAATACTTAAAAAAAATAGTTCTTACGAATGGAATTATTTGCTCAGAAACAGACTTTCGGGTATTTCAGCGTAAGTTTCGTCTTCAGGGCAAATTAGTACAACATACTCCGTTGGATCTGTTGTGCGTACTGGAATATACGCAGTATAACGGTCCTACTAGAGTGAGCAACTCCTCAGGTCGTACCATTTTGACCTGAGGATGGAACCTGTAGCTAGTTCCGAAACGTTAGAGATGTTAATTTCCAGCACACGGTGGAATACCCAAAAAGTCTGCTTTTGAACACAGTCACCGTGAAAAACTAAAATTTCATTAAATTAGTTACTATAGTCCCGTCGCTCTTATTTCCGGCAGCCAATCACGTTGCAAGTCGTTACATTTAAACATGTGCGTCTTGTCATTCGCTGTTGATTTCGTTATGAACTTCCTAAGGCTCTATAGATACTGGGTATAATCGTCCGCCTTTTCGTTCTTTCCTTGCCGTTTGCAGCAAGCAGACGAGAATTTACAACAGTACAAATTTTAATTCTGCGCTCTTTTAGGTGTACTTGTTTAAAATAATAATAATAATAATAATAATAATAATAATAATAATAATAATAATAATAATAATAATAATAACAATAATAATAGAATCAAGGGTAACAATCGACTTTGAGCCATGCAGCTGGATACTCCGGTAATTAAACCTTCAACAAATAGTGCAACATTTGATCCACATACATTAACGTTATAGTCAACAATTGATTTCGTTAGGTATACAAAAGCTATCTCACCATTCACTTAGCTATTTATTTTTAAGTTTCTCACATTAAATATTATAACAAGAACGTAATCGACAAATTGAATTTTTTCCGGCAGCGAGTCCCACAAAGCGCGGGGCCTGGAGTGACCGCCCCACTTGCCCCGCCGAAGAGCCGGCCTTTCTACGAGAATCCACAGTTCTAACAGACTAGAGATGGGAAAAGTTATTTTCTCGTAACAGTTCCAACTGTTCCAGTTCTATGAAAATACTAGGTTCCAAATAACAGTTCTAAAATAACAGTACCACTCTATAATATAGCCTACGCCGAAGTTCGCTCCACAGCACCGGACCGAATCCCTCCTCCAGTGTTTTTCCCTTTGTGACCTGACTCCATGTTGTTACCATAACAGATAAATTCTGTAGGACCAGAAATTAATTTTTACATTATATATATACATATATATACAGTATATATATATATATATATATATATATATATATATATATATATATAATTTAATGTGGAAACTGTACCAAAATAAAACATACCAGGAATGTACGAAACTCCTCCAGAGTCAAGTCCCTAAATTCAGTTCTGTCATTCTGTGAAGCGTGTGACACAATTTATTTTTGTTAAAACCCTTTAGTCAAAGTAGTTTATGCAAACATTTGGGTAAAAAAGGCAAAAGTATAAGTCGAGGGCCATGAGAAAGTCCAGAAGTCATACTGACAGTATTGACACCACGAAACCAATTACGTTATATTTATGCACGACGCCAGTTCAGGATTAAAAGTTGGTATTGATTTTGTCCCTGAAAATTGTTAAGGGTAGCCAGATCAAGTGACAAAGTCGCTAAATTGATAACACTGCAACAACGGTTGTCATAATGTAGTTCCATACACGGCCGACTTGATGCTAGCTTCGCTTCATTTTTGAAAGCGAAGGGAGCATCAAGTCGGCCGTGTTCCATAACATCGAGTATATTGTAACATGTAACAGCAAGTATTTTGTATAACAGGTACAGTACCTACTAGTATGTAATGTAACAGTGATGGTTTGGAACAGGCCGTTACGTTATATTATAATCATGACTCATAATGTAGTTCCATAACATCGAGTATTTTTTGTAACAGCAAGTTATTTTTTGTAACAGGAGTATTTAATGTAACAGTGGAAGAGCCACGTACTACTAGTACGTAATGTAACAGTGGTATTTAGGAACATGTACGGACGCTAAATGATCACATACTTTCCTGTGTGCCATGTGATGCAGTACGATGTCATAATAAGTCGAGATGTGAATTCCTGGAAATGAAATCTTTTCTAATGCTAAATTGAATTCGTAGATCAGGTTTGTTCGAAGCAGGAAATGTAATGCAATTTTAAATCATTTGTAAATTGGTCATGAAATCGAAATGGATCCCAGTGGTAAATAAAACCTAACCTATTCTTCCTCTTCTGCTTAGCTAAAGGTCAAAGTAGTTTTCAATTTCTCCAAAAATGCGTAAATAAAAGCTATAATCATTTCGGCCGTGCTAAAATTCATATTAATAATGTACCGTCATGAAGAATAATAATCTCATTGTAATGAAATATGAAAATTTACCGTTGTACTTTTTTAAACAAAAGAACTTCAATAATACAGTCATGTTTCAACAGATTTTAGTTTAATTTCAAGAATTGGTAATGAAACTAAAACTGTAAAATATTTGGAAATAAAACATAACCTATATATTTTCATCTCCCTTGATAAAATTCACAATGTAGTTACTATAATACAGGCATTATATTGTTATTTGATAGAATCCTATACTTAATTAACATCAGTTCCAAGATAATGTGTACATTTTTTAAAGACTATCTTCGTATCTTTACTATTTATCTTTTACTTTAGTTTCCAACATTTTTTAGTACGACGAAAGGATTCCCAATTCTGCTTTCGAACAGTGGCGCCAACTTATATGGGCTCGTGGAATCCGAGCCCACCCAATAATTTATCGTGTTGTGAGATTTATTTAACTTAAGGCTCGTCAAATGTTTGAGCCCACCCACTGTTTTTCAAAAGTTGGCGTCACTGCTTTCAATAGTACCAAACCATAGACTTACTGTACCAAACATGTTCCGTTCTGTGGAACAGGCGTTGTCATAATGTAATTCCAAAGTGAAACGAGTATTTGTAACCGCAAGTATTTCGTATTAGCTCAGAGCAACACTGTTATTTTGGAACATAGTGTTCCAAGGTGCTGTTACTTTTTGGAATAGTTCCAAACAAGGAACGGTTCCAAAATAACTGTTACATTATTTTTTTCCCCACCTCTATAACAGACCTAAGTTGTTACTCTGAGGTCCGCGCATATGTTACTCCCAGTCACTTTTGAAAGTAATTCTTTCTAAACTTTTCTCTCGCTTTGACTCCCATCTAAAGTTAAAAATAGAAAAACTTTTGAAGGTGTCAATGTCTATTTTGAACATGACACTTCGAAGTTAGTAATTTTTTCTCCCTTCCCAAAAAACATTTTGATTTAGAATTTTTTCCATGCTTTCCTGAGATATTTATCTATGAAACCTAAAATTTACAATGCGATTATCATAGGTGCTACGACGTGATAATGTTTAACGGTGCGGAAAATAGCGTCGTCTGCTAACCGCAACTGGCAATGAAAGAACTAAAATGGCGAACGATTATATGTACCTACTCTTTATAGAACCTACTCTTACTAGGACGTAAGCAAAGAGGCGGAGCCACGAAGGAAATAACAGCGACGTGACTTTACATACGTACATGTATTCATATGTGATACACTACAAGGAATACAGTAGATCTACAAGAACACCGTGGATAAAGAAAGCGGCTTCACTTTTAGAAATTTGATTTGTTACTGACTTTAGAAAGCCAATATATAGATATCTACACGAGGTAAAACAGCTATACTGACGGAATAGTGTAACGATGATAAAGGTGATGGAGAAGAACGAAATAATTATAGAAAACCAGTCCATAGTTGATTCAATTTCTATAAAACTGTGTCTGTAGATAATTTAAGCGTGCCGTTTTGCAGCGAGTGCTACAATTTGTATTTAAGATTTTTATTGCCACCTGTTCACAAGCATTTATTCGCCACATTTTCAATTTTACTGACATCACACTTTTTATATTTTTCTTACTTGGTACAAGAAATGGGCCAATGTTGTCCAATGACTGTAACCCCAAAGGAAGAAATCCATTGGAATCAAATCGGGATTGCGCGGTGGCCAAGCAATGGGACCCCTTCTGCCTATCTATTTCCCTGTAAATCGCTCATTGAGTAGAGTAGCCTATGCACAATAGCTGCATAATGTGTCGGGACCCCATCCTGTTAGAAAATGAGGCCCTCCACATTCTGAGTCTGAAGACAAACCAGTTTCACTAGCATATCCAGATATGTCACACTCGTTATCGTCTCCTCTTAAAAAAATGTCCATCAATGTGATCATGCATTATGTCACTCCAGACATCGACTCGATTTTATTTCAATGGATTTATTCTTTTGAGGTTAAGTAAAAGATGTGTATCAAGAAAAGATTCAGTTCCTTGACCACCTGCACCACAGAATAACAGTAACTATAAAAGCAATTCATATGGATATGCTTATCTGAGTATGATCTGAGTTGAAATTCCGTTTTGATGTAGGCCTAATTCCGTTCTGTGACATTGTACTTCGTTAATATATTGTCCACGTATTTCTGCTTCAAATATAAAATAAACTGCATTGAAAGCCCTGGAGTTACTATTGGACACTCGGTATATACCATACTACAATGAATTACAAACAAATATTATCACTACCGAATAAATAATTAGATATAATACTTACCACAGTAAATTATTAGTTAGGATCACATTGTATTCTGTAGTATTTTGCTTCTGTATCTACATACACTGCAGAAATCACAAAATACGCACTTCACTTAGGCTACAACTTTGACGGCCACTTATGATCAGTATCACGTTCAAATTAATGTAGCCTACGAATTCACATAACACACAACAAAAATTAACTTTATAACAGAAATTATTTACGTAACCATATACTGTACACTAATATTCACATTAAAATATTTCTTAGTTCTTTTCTTCAACTCGAGGGCTAGGACCACGGCCTGTTCCGGCTTCTCAATACACTCGGAAATTGAATTAAACTTTCTTTGTTTTCAATGGCACGTACTTGACTTTGCGTCATTCACCCACAATTAAACTTAAAAAAAAAAGTGATAACACTTGTGACAGAATCACGATCATAGGTCTCCATGACAACACTGACGTTCCCATCCTATCGCGCAACCGCTATGGGGGCGTCTTGTAACGTGACATATTCATATATCCGAGAGATGTCAGTATTGTTCTAATTTTAAACTCGGGTTTTCTCTAAACTTAGTGACGCAGGAGGGGCAGGGAGTCGTGACCCACTAATAAATCCTCGATCAGCGGACCACGTGGCGCACGCCACCTGGCCTCGTGACGTCACACCCTGCCGCCGGCCGTGTTTTGTTTTGATTGTTACAAAAATAGAGTATACTTTCTAGTGCAGCTATTTGTGCAACCCGGGCTACTGCAGTGAGGCGAATGACCTTACAGACGATGGTTTTTCAATTATTGATCGATCATTCGCCGGAACATATACCGCCCTGTACCTGTAATTAAGGTAGGGACGGATTAAGTATTCACTGACGCGCGGATTAGCACTATCTGGCGGTAAAAAAATACAGACGGGTTGATTTTACATTAGCACGATCTGTGTGAACTATTTGCGCTTGCAAGCATACATTGAATTATTATAATCTAAGTTAATTGTATTTGGTTGTTAGTTAGTGGCGTTACCACAACCTAAGTTAATTACATTTGATTGTTATTGTTAATGGCGTCACACAATCTAAGTTAATTGCACTTGATTGTTAGGATACTTATTGTTAGCGGCGTTAGCACAATCTAAGTTAATTTCATTTGATTGTTATTGTTAGTGGCGTTGGCACAATCTAAGTTAAATACATTTGGCGTGTTAGTGGCGCTAGCACAACCTAAGTTAATTTTATGTGGTTGTTAGATTACTTATTGTTAGTGACGATTAGCACAACCTAAATTAATTGTGTTTGGTTGTTAGATTATTTTATGTTAGTTGCGTTAGCACAACCTAAGTTAATTGTATTTAGTTGTTAGGATGCTTATTGTTAGTGGCGTTAGCACAATCTACAATCTAAGTCAGTTGTATTTGGTTGTTAGGATACTTAGGTTGTGCTAAGTCCACTAACAATGAGTATCCCAACAACCAAATACAATTAACTTAGGTTGTGCTAATCGTCACTAACAATAAATAATCTAACAACCAAATACAATTAACTTAGGTTGTGCTAGCGCGACTAACAATAAGTATCCTAACAACCAAATACAATTACTTATTATTAGTAGCGTTAGCACAACATAAGTTAATTGTACTTGATTGTTAGGATACTTATTGTTAGTGGCGTTAGCACAATCTAAGTTAATTGTGTTTGGTTGTTAGATTATTTTATGTTAGTTGCGTTAGCACAACCTAAGTTAATTGTATTTAGTTGTTAGGATGCTTATTGTTAGTGGCGTTAGCACAATCTACAATCTAAGTCAGTTGTATTTGGTTGTTAGGATACTTAGGTTGTGCTAAGTCCACTAACAATGAGTATCCCAACAACCAAATACAATTAACTTAGGTTGTGCTAATCGTCACTAATAATAAATAATCTAACAACCAAATACAATTAACTTAGGTTGTGCTAGCGCGACTAACAATAAGTATCCTAACAACCAAATACAATTACTTATTATTAGTAGCGTTAGCACAACATAAGTTAATTGTACTTGATTGTTAGGATACTTATTGTTAGTGGCGTTAGCACAATCTAAGTTAATTGCATTTGATTATTATTGTTAGTTGCGTTGGCACAATCTAAGTTAATTGTATTTAGTTAGGATACTTACTAAATCCCATTTCATTTTGGTTGATAGGCTTTCCCCTCTATTCACACTCCCTACGAACAGTGAAGGGAAAGATGCTACTGTCCGTCTCACAAACGTTCGACTAATTAACTTTCTACATAGTGACAAATTTTATTTCTGAAAGTGTTTACCGGTACACTATATTTCGAAAGTCCATACTAAGCGTTTATATTGAATTTTATTGCTGTTTATATTAACAGGCACATTAAAAAGTTACTGACAACAGAAGATAAATAATTTCTCCACCCCTAGTTGCTACTCTACAGCATACACACTGGGACAATCTGCACTGTATCGCTCCCCCTGACTTCATAATACAAACTAACATTCCTTAATCTAATTAATTATTAGTTGAAAATATTGTAAGAACAACACTAAAATATATTCTAACATGTAATTGTCAAACAACTGTGACACTGTATTTTATACAGTATTCACTTACGTACTTTATTTAATATTTTATTTGCTAGTGTGTGTGAAGCTTAGGGGGTGCAGGTACAGGAGGTAACAGCTACCAGTCTGTCACTGACGAACTCAGGGCAAGTAAAAGGGGAAAGAAATGCCTTCGCATCCTCTCAACTTGTATGAAATGTAGTTAGTAGTGGCGTTAGCACAACCTAAATCTAAGTCAGTTGTATTTGGTTGTTAGGATACTTAGGTTGTGCTAAGTTCACTAACAATAAGAATTCTAACAACCAAATACAATTACTTATTATTAGTAGCGTTAGCACAACCTAAGTTAATTGTATTTGGTTGTTAGGATACTTATTGTTAGTCGCGTTAGAAGTACCTAAGCTGTAATAACATAGCACACCAGTACAGAACTATTGTTAGTCGTGTTAGCACGTAGTTACCGGTATCGAAGTTAATTATACGTTATCACTAAATTATTTCAGTTATGTTGACATAACTAAGTTAGCCAAATTACTTCTACGTTGTTGATGCTTACCATATTAGCACAACGCACGTTAATTATTATGTACTGCAGTTGTTAGGTCATTTTAGTCCACAACCAAAAGTTATCTAGGCCTACATAATGGTCGTTAAGTTGCTTGGTTACGAAATTACTAAAGTTCGCACAATGTGTTAATTACATGTGACTGCTATGATACTACTGACGCATTACCACAGGTAGAGATGAGAACGATATATCGGTTTTTGCGGAATACCGATATTTTCGTTTCAATATATCGATATCGAAAATTTGATTCAATATATCGTAAAATATATCGGTTTTCTCAGAAATTTATCGTTTTTTTATATTTGTTTTTGTTTCTGTGGAAATATTATGAACAACAAAATCCACACTAGTTAACTCCGATAATCCCCCGAGAGATGGCGTTAATGAAAGTGGACAGTTACATAACTGTGCAATCTTGAAATATCTAATCCAATCAATGCCTTTCTCTGATTGGCTGGTCTAGAATTCGAATTCACACTATTTAATATTTAATATGAGATTTAGACGGGAGGTTTATCTACTACTGTTTTAGTATTAACGTTATCCAAGGCAGGAGCAAATGCCACTCTGAAAAGGAACCGTTTGACTTCAAAACTTTTATTTCTATGTTTTTAAATGGAAAGAGAAACAAGGATATAATACTGGTTTGAGATTTGTTTACGGCTAGGATTTCTATGCACAACCTAATACTGACATTGTTTTCTTATTATATATTTTAGTACATAAAAATTTTATCACCACCGCCGCCGCCGCGCCGCCGCCACCACCACCACCACCACCACCACCACCACCACCACCACCACCACCACCACCACCACCACCACCACCACCACCACCACCACCACCACCACCACCACCACCACCACCACCACCACCACCACCACCGATATTTGGAATGTTGGAGTGTAACAATAACTTGCAATAGGAACTTACTATAGAAGGTTTGTATCAAATCAATTGTGAAGTTTGTTAAAACTTGTAACATTCTAAGTACTGTTTACTTACATTTAAAAATGAATACAAGAACTGTTTACTTACATTTAAAAATGATTACGTTGTTATCTAGAAAAGAGCATTATATTTCTATCCTTGATTCAATCCTATATAAAATTAGAATAATTGAATCGTGGATTGGAATAAACTGATAGGGATACTAAAGAAAATTGAAGTGGATTGGAAAGAGAGAATGCTTTTCAGTAACCTACAAATGAAACGAGTCAAAGGAGAAGAAATGTCAGAAGCAAGTGACATAGGGAGAAGAGTAAGACAAGGATGCCCTTTATCACCTACCCTGTTCAATATCTACTTGGAGGATTTAGTGAACTGTTTTCAGAACATGGGAAGAGTGACAGTAGGAGGAAGAAGAATAAAGTGTTTAAGATTTTCTGATATGGCGTTGTTAGATGATACTAAGGAATAAGCTACTGGAGCTAAATAATAGCTGTGAGCAGTATGGAATGAAGATAAATGCCAACAAGACGAAAACCATGGACATAGGAAGAAAAGTAAAGAAGGTAAACTTGTGAATTCTAAATGAGGCAGTAGATCAAGTGGACAGCTTCAAATACTAGGGGTGTGCTATAAGCAGAAACATGAACTGCTGCCAAGAAGTCAAAAGGAGAATAGGAATGGCAAAGGAAGCTTTTAATAGAAAAAGCATTTTCTGCGGACCTCTGGAGGATGAGACTAGTGAAGCGCTTTGTGTGGAGTGTAGCATTGTATGGGGCAGAAACATGGATATTACTAAGAAGTGAAGAGAAGCGAATAGAAGCATTTGGAATGTGGATATGGAGAAGTATGAAGCGTGTGAAATGGACAGAGAGAGTAAGAAACGAAGCTGTGTTGGAAAGAGTGGATGAAGAAAGAATGATACTGAAACAGATCAGAAGGAGGAAAAGGAATTGGCTGGGTCACTGGCTGAGAAGAAACTGCCTACTGAAGGATGCGCTGGAAGGAATGGTGAACGGGAGAAGAGTTTGGGGCAGAAGAAGATATCAGATAATAGACGACATTGAGATACGTGGATCATATGCGGAGACAAAGAGGAAGGCAGGAAAGTAGGAAAGTCTTGAGAACGCTGGGTTTGCAGTGAAAGATCTTCCATTGGGCAGAATACTGTGAATATATAATTTCAAAGAGGAAGACAGAAAATAGTAAAGACTGGAGAATGCTTGCTTGCAGTGAAAGACCTGCCTTCGGGCAGAACACTATGAATGAATGAATGTTTGAATGTCAAATACTGACCCATATAGAGTTCACTTAACACATCCCCATTGTATCATTTAAGCTCATCTTACCTCTACTATAATTTTTATTTAGGTTAGGAACTACATAATAATTATGGTATTGAAAAATGTATTGTTTATCGTTGCAATTTTACAATTAATCTTTTGACTGTTATGATGTTGATTTCAATGCTATTAATTTGCGAAATAGCGATATATCGAATCGTTTCGATATATCGATATATTTTTTTGCAATATATATCGTTTATCGAAATTGGGTTTGCAATATATTGCAATATCAATATATCGGTATTTAAATTATTTTCTCCATCTCTAACCACAAGCTATGTTAGCTGTTTGCGTTTGCATTGATACGATATTCATAACGTTTGCACGATCTATTGTCATATAGGCCTGTGTGTGGTTCTTTGATTGCGTTAGGTCAATTTATATGAATTATGTGATGGCTAGGATACGAAATTTTGTTAGTGCTAAAACTGGAGTTAATTATTGTACATTAGTAACCACATTTCGGTTTAAAAATCAGTTATAATATTGAGTTTTACTGCGACATGTAGCCTATATTTACTTATTGACTACCGGTACATGTCTTACTAGAATATCAAGTACTGTATATATATATATATATATATATATATATATATATATCTCAAACATGACAAATTTTTGTATTGATAGTAATCAGATACAACTTCGGCATGGAATGTAGTCATGTTCTGTGGATATGAGATGTTACCATGATAAAGGACGGTGTCAGATTTCAGGCTTTCACTATGGCTCATTTGGGATATAGTTTTGGTTATAAGAACCGTATTTTCTATATTTTTGGATTAAATTTTTTAAAGAAATATTATGATCGACTTACGTTGCTTTATGTTCGTTCTGATCATAAATGAACTAGTGACTGATGCATATAGCTACATTTCATGAATTCATTTTCTCAAGTTCGTAAAATAATAAATGAGGCGTGTAATTGCAAAATCAGATACATCACTTTTTTTAAATGAGTTAATGTTATATTTCATATCTTCATATGATTCTACAACCGCTATAGTACTGTTACGCTCCAAAGCGAGATACATTACATGGATTTGTATGATGAAAAATAGTATTGGTTGCAAATCCTTGGTTCCTTGCAAACGTTTTTCCTTCATACTGAAAAATTATGTTTTAGTGAGTATCTGATTTTGCAACTAAACGCCTCAAATCATATTCTAACTTGACAACAGTTTTTAAAGTTTTTTTTTTCTACACTGAACATATCAGTAATGTTGTAACGGATAAAAATGCAACAATTTTTTAATAATTCTGTTTTGAATAGGATAATTTATCCAAGACCTTTATCCAAAACGCACCTTAATGAAATAAAGGCGCATCTAACCAGTACTTTAATGTTGGACACATTTCTTATAATAATTTTACTATACAATACTCTTCTTAGATCAGACCTTTACACAGAAAACAAGAAATGATACTGATCAACAGAAGCTTGAGTGCAGCATTGACATAAATATTATAAACTTAATAATGAATACAAATAAATCGCAAGAGACAGCTTTAACGCATGATCGAATTTCAATATACTCCATGTGACTTGACTCTCAATCATGTGATCTCTGTTTCGAGCACATGAAAACAGTTAGGCCAACGCTATAAAATGTAGTCACATCTTAAAAAATGATAAAAATTTGTCAATAATTTGAAGCTAAGGCTTGTAATTATTGTACTATGGTACTTACTCGTCTAATAGAGTGTTTTATGTAGGGCTATCTGTTGCAGACTATCTCATTGTACTGAAGGTGTAACCATCCGAATAAAACTATGAAATACAGAACCCAGCTTTGTTACGCGTTACTTATTTTCTTTTCATAATTTATACTAAGGAAATAAATGAAAAAGGGAACCGACTCCACTAAGTGAGACTTCCTCGGTGAAGGTGTATCCACTTTGCGATGAGGTGACGTTTCAAGTGTTACGTGACCACTTGTTGGTTTCATCTTCGTGCAGAACACATAGGCAACAGAACTGCGACAAGTTTATTGTAATTATCTTTAGTTAATTGCGGAGGGAAGCTTGCTATGTTGAATGAATTATGCCAAGTCAACCCTAACACCGATCATAATTGGACGGAGTTACGCAATAAGAAACCAAGCGCCAAAAACCTGTTTCGAGATATTGGCCATTGAAATAAATCTGATTTTTTTATAAAAAATTTTATGCATGAAGTATTATAACATTCATACTATTACAAAAAATAGCACAAATAATAACAAAAAAAAAGCTAATCGATTTTTAATGAGAGACCAGTAGTTGAATTAATATTTCAAATCAAAATAAATAAATGAATAAATAAATGAATAAATAAATAAATAAATAAATAAATAAATAAATAAATAAATAAATAAATAAATAAATAAATAAAATGTTAAAATGTTATGTTTTATTTAACGACGCTCGCAACTGCAGAGGTTATATCAGCGTCGCCGGATGTGCCGGAATTTTGTCCCGCAGGAGTTCTTTTACATGCCAGTAAATCTACTGACATGAGCCTTTTGCATTTAAGCACACTTAAATGCCATCGACCTGGCCCGGGATCGAACCCGCAACCTTGGGCATAGAAGGCCAGCGCTATACCAACTCGCCAACCAGGTCGAATAATAATAAAAAAAAATAAATGTTATGCAATAAACGAATTTTTGCTTATAAATAGCAGAAAAATTCAGATGGCATTCTTGATTTTTTTCCGAGTTAAATTAGCCTGCCATCAACAGATTTGTGCAAATATCTGTGTGTGTGTTTTTTTTTTTCAAATTGTCGGTTGGTTTATTATGGCTTAACTCCGTCCAATTATGATCTTATTTGAATTTAGCAATAGTCACATCTGTCGCTAAACTACTTTCCTTGGTGTAATGAATCTAACTGCATAGCTCGACGATGAAGATGGAATTGGCAGATAGTCCGAAAGCTTGCAAATATTTTAACAAAGTGGAAATAGCGGACAGTTTCGTCTTAAAATTCTCACTTAATTTTCTCCCTCTTAATCTTAGTGTTGTTTAGTGAACTGTTCGAAAATAGGTTTGAACCTCACAAGTGACACCTATAAGGCATCACTCATGAGGCAACTAAGCCAGAAGATAATAAGGTAGGGTGGCCAGCTCCTTTCCCCTCCATTGCATACATCACTGACTAATTACATATTATCCTAATCAGACTTCAGATCTAGATATACAAACACTTGTTCTTCCTGTGACATACATCGTCAAATTGTCGGTTGGTTTATTATGGCTTAACTCCGTCCAATTATGATCTTATTTGAATTTAGCAATAGTCACATCTGTCGCTAAACTACTTTCCTTGGTGTAATGAATCCAACTGCATAGCTCGACGATGAAGATGGAATTGGCAGATAGTCCGAAAGCTTGCAAATATTTTAACAAAGTGGAAATAGCGGACAGTTTCGTCTTAAAATTCTCACTTAATTTTCTCCCTCTTAATCTTATTGTTGTTTAGTGAACTGTTCGAAAATAGGTTTGAACCTCACAAGTGACACCTATAAGGCATCACTCATGAGGCAACTAAGCCAGAAGATAATAAGGTAGGGTGGCCAGCTCCTTTCCCCTCCATTGCATACATCACTGACTAATTACATATTATCCTAATCAGACTTCAGATCTAGATATACAAACACTTGTTCTTCCTGTGACATACATCGTCAAGTGAGATATACTGCCTGATGATAGATGTACAGAACTCAATCAGAGTTCTAATCTTATTAAACTTAAGAAAGATCGATATGACTTTAAAGCCTTTTCCTACAACACGAATGCTGAAAACATTTTTTTTGTCAAAATGTTGGAGTTAATAAGTTCGTGGCATCGCAGTACCTCGTGCTTGATGTAACGAGAAAGTGAAACCACACTAACTATGTGGCAGATCAGCAAATTCTAATTACTTGATTGTCATTCTAGAGGAGTTGGAGTGGCTCTGAACGCCCGTAAATTGCGATATGCCCCGCGGAACCTAATTGATGCAGCCCGCACAACGCCCATCCATCTTCATTAAGACGAGCAAGATTGAATACTGCGACCTCGATGTTTCTTCCACAACGCCAAGCCCGGTCTATAGCCTATTTTTCTAGTGGCTTTCGGTTCGGTCGCAGGACACACAGAAACATCAAATATGATAGCAAGAAGTTCATTTGCATACCAGAACTATAAAAGTTACTTATCCATTCGTTACTAACTACGCTGACGAAACAGTGTTTGGTTCCCTGCGAGATTTATGGAATTCTATTATAATTTCATATAGGGTCTGAGTGTTGTCTATTGTCGTAAAATTTCGTTCTGCAGAACACATCACAAATGCTAACCACACCTATAGAGACATCAACACAGACATGGAAATACTACACATCCAACCAAAAAGCCAGAAACAAAACACACTAGAACAATATGAAATATACAGACACGCAAAAACACATCCCAATGAAATTCTCGACACACAACTCAATTTCAGAACACACACACTCTTTTTGACTCCACATTACACCACACGAACACACTCTCACAGGAAACAAAACAAGAGGCGCCAAGACCAACAACGACCAGTTCTGAGGATGACCCATAATAGGTCGAAACATGTAAACCAGGTACGATAGAATCTAACATAAGAAAGTCATATAATACATATTCCGAACTAAACATTTTGTCTCACACCTTAAAATATTCGCAATTTTTATGCATATGCAGTTCAAGTATTAGCAGATTTATAGTTTTTCCTTGCGTTCACGTACATTCATTCATAGTTTCCTGCCCAAGTGTAGGTATTTCACTGCAAACCCCGCATTCTTCAATCTTCCCTATTTTCTGTCTTCCTCTTAGCCTTCGCATACGATCCATATATCTTAATACTGATATTTTCTTCTTCTTCTTCGAACTTTCTTCCGTTAACCATTTCCAGTTCATCTCTTCAGAAGAGAGTTCCTTCTTAGACAGTGACACAGCCAATTTATTTTTCTCTTTCTGATCAGGTTCAGCATTATTCTTTCTTCACCCATTCTTTCTGGCACAGCTTCAGTAATTCTCACAAAACGATCATTTAACGACACTGTATCAACTGCATGGTTATCTAGCGTCGGAAGAATTGGTGATAGTGAGATGATATTTGGCAAAATGTCAGAGGATTCATCATGGAATTATCTAACATTCGCCTTACAGTTAGGGAAAATCTCAGAAAACACCCAATAACGTAATCAGAACAAACAAGATTCGATCTCACGCCCGAGCGCAGTGGGACCCAATAGTAATGAGGGTAGTAGAAAATCAACATGTGAGCTTATTACTTAGTTTGTCAGTCAGGTCACTTTTGCCCTGCAAGCCTAAATTAGCTACACTTTGTATGATGTCCGTGGAACCAAGAGCGTTTCAAATAGGCCCCTAGTTAGATAAATTTTCGCAAATCCTACTGGAGAACCGTGTCCTTTCTTACAAGGTTCTCAACGCCGAGATCGGCGTCTCACCTTTCATATAGCAAATTGCTTCTGTTCTTAATGAGGTCAATGCTTTGATGTCTACAGCTCTGAGAAATGGCCTCGTTTCCACTATTTGATCCAATAAAAGAGCTCCTTTGCTGCATATTCCCATTGTCAGATCTCTTTATGCTGCTTTGACTGTCGACTGGAAGCTGTAACGCCTTACAACAATAAACAAAGAGGCAGCAACTGGAACTGTCGGTATTTTAAGGGTGAGGGCCATAACTTTGTCGTGAAAGTCTAATATATCACGTAGAGAGAGACACTAACTTTGCTATAGTTATACTGTAATATTTAGAAGTCGGAATTCTTGTGTGAGGGGTCCAGAGTTATATTAGAGAACAAGACAATGTAATATTATGTATACTTCTGTATACTTTATTTTTTGGAAGATCCTGCTATCTTTAATCAGAAACGAAAAATGCGTAACTCAATCAAAACACCTCTGCACTGTGATTTTGTTTTACTTCTCATTTTCCTGAATTTCTGAAAACAGGTGTAACGTCACACCACACATTCAACTTTATGCAGATACTAGGGTTGCCAGATTTGAATCTGGAACTTCCCAGGGATTTAGTAGCATATAATTGATTGTATATTGTTTAAGGTGAAAGGTCATTGCCATTCTTAACCATATTTTAGACATTTAACATTATAAAATAGGTACGGCACATTTACAGAACCTGAATGTTAGACTTTATTTATACAGGGTTGTTTCCGATCTTTGATAACGAAATTGAATGACGTCATGTGCGTCAGGAATCACACTGACAGCTAAACTGCGGCGAGAGGTGACAGACCAGTAATGAGTGATTTCATAATCAGAGTGTACGGTGTATCACAGTAGCAATGCCCAAGAAAATCGAGCCTTTTTGGGAAGGGGTGCAAGTACAGTTACGTGAAAATCATAGAAGCCTGCAAAAAAAGAGTGGTTTCGTTATTTCTAAGAAAGGCATCTTGTGTGTACCTAATAAGACTGGCAAAGCTCGGATGGATTAATTCAAGCAAGTCCACCCCCCCCCCCTCCGTCACAAGTCGCCGCACCCCACGAGATGATATAAATTAATTCCATCCGAGCTTTACCAATCTTATTAAGTACACAGAAGATGCCTTTCTTGGAAATAACGAAACCTCGTTTATTGCAGGCTTCTTTTATTTTCACTTAACTGTACTTGGCATTGGAAAGGCTTATTATGTACCCCTCCCAAAAAGTCTCGATTTCCTTGGGAATTTCTGCTGTGAGTCGCCATGCACTCTGACTATGAGATCATTCACTACTGCTCTGTCGCCTCGCGCCACAGTTCAGCTGTCGTGTGACTCCTGACGGACATGATGTCATTCAAATTCGTTATCAGAGATCGGAAACAACCCTGTATTTGTAGCATAAGTGTGTATAAGTGTAATATAACCATTTATACCTAGGAAAACATGAAGCATGGCTGATATTACTCACATTTTTAACATGATTTGGCAACTTGAAGCGATTTTGTATTTTTTTTTCGCCAAGATAAATTCTCTACATGACTGATTGAAGTTTAGAAAGTATAATTGTAGTCCACAGAACACATTTTTTTACAACTGACTACTTTAAACTTCATTAACCCTTACATTGGCAAAGCTTCATTTCTCACACTAGTTTATTAAACCTTGTCGGACCGTAAAGAAAACAACTATCGCAATGTCCATATTTTATATGTTGTACAATATCGATAGTATCGTGAAATTTTAATTTTCCTACCAATTTTTTTCTATGCTATTAAAATTATAGCATATAGCCTATTAACCTATTGTATCCTATAGGATACTTTGTCAATTTAAGGGTTAAAAGAGAACTCTCTTTCAACATAGGCATTATAATCTGGTATATCCACTGAACAGAAAACTTTTGCAATATTTTGGATTTTTGTTATATTATAACATGCCAACTTCAGAGAAAAGCCACTAGGTCTAATTATTTAAATTATTTTGCTGTAATCTACCATAAGACATATAGGCCTACTAAGTACCAGTATATTACAGTATTGGTATTATTAATGTTGTTGTTGTTATTATTATTATTATTATTATTATTATTATTATTATTATTATTATTATTATTGAGCCGTATAATTTGCATGATGGTAACGAAATGTCATAATTTACTACTTTATAGTACATTTACCACTGTTAGTTAGCGTCCACACCTGTGGAGTAACGGTTAGAGCGTCTAGCCGCGAAACCAGGTGGCCCGGGTTCTATTCCCGGTCGGGGCAAGTTACTTGGTTGAGGTTTTTTCCGGGGTTTTCCCTCAACCCAATATGAGCAAATAACTTTCGGTGTTGGACCCCGAACCCATTTCACCGGCATTATCACCTTCATCTCATTCAGACGCTAAATAACCTAAGCTGTTGATAAAGCGTCGTAAAATAATCTAATAAACCACTGTTAGTACATAATGAAATTTCGTGAAAGAGCGCAACTCAGATCCTGGCGTTTCGTGTACCGACATCGCATCGCTGCCTATTATAATGCCACGTTTAGCACACTCGAAGTGGTTGCTAGGAAGCTTTCTAGAAGATCTCTATTAAAAACTCTGCTTGAAGCTGTGCTGAATGTTGCTGTGTGGGTGTTGGTTTAGGTGCCAATTTTGTTCATTTAATGCTGTGATTCTATTAAGCATGCTCGCTCTTTCGCTATGACAAGAATTCTACCCTCGCTACCTCCGTGATAAAACAACAAAATAATTCGTTTCGCCTACGATACAAGAGATAGTGACACGTGTTCGCTAACGTGCGAATTTACAAGCACTCTGGTTAACAGTAATGTTCTCGCAATTGCAGGCGAAAATAATTTTAAAATTATTAAGGGACGTTGAAACGTTAACAATACCGTTAATAGAGCAATGGTTGAACGATGATAGGGCAAACTGAAGCACTTGGGAAAAAATCTGCCGCAGCTATTTCACGGTAGACTATCGTACGGATATTTATGTCCGGGATTGCCATTCTGTATCACTGACATTTCTATGACAAAATTAACCAGTAGCAATAAGTTACATGAAATTGAAGTTATCGCCTAAAATAAGGGAAACAAGTATATTTACAGAACGAAGTCATTTGAACTCGAAGACACAGATACAGAATATACTCCTAAATTGGGCTCTGCATGTTATGTGTTAAGATTCTTATCTTGTTTTGCTGATATAAACACGCTTAAAATGACATACTTCGCATTCTTCCATTCTGTAAAGAAATGTGGATTAATATTCTGGGGCAACTCTCATGGGTCCTGTTTCATAAAAGCTAATAGTCTTGTAGTACTAGTGTTTGACTTGTTATCTTATCTAGGTTTACTGGATATTATTGGATTAACATTAACAAGGTTTGGTGAAATTGGCCAACAGAAATATTAAAACATACATTCATAAAATCATTTTAGGCCTATATTCAAACACATTATTGAAATAATTTTACTTACTTTTTCATTGCAAATCAAGATTTCAGGTATAACTCCCTGTAAAGTTGATTTGAATAATTTCGAGGGAAAAATTGTTCCGGAGCCGGGTATCGAACCCGGGACCTTTGGTTTAACGTACCAACGCTCTAGCACTGAGCTACTCGGGAACTCTAACCGACACCGATCCAATTTTTCCCTCTATATCCACAGACCTCAAAGTGGGCTGACAACCGTCAAGCAACCAACTTCGAGTGCACACTAACTCTGTGTGACTTAAATTGTGGCTTTCTGTTAACGAACAGTGACGTGTATTATGCAAATCAAGATTTCAGGTATAACTCCCTGTAAAGTTGATTTGAATAATTTCGAGGGAAAAATTGTTCCGGAGCCGGGTATCGAACCCGGGACCTTTGGTTTAACGTACATTGCATAATACACGTCACTGTTCGTTAACAGAAAGCCACAATTTAAGTCACACAGAGTTAGTGTGCACTCGAAGTTGGTTGCTTGACGGTTGTCAGCCCACTTTGAGGTCTGTGGATATAGAGGGAAAAATTGGATCGGTGTCGGTTAGAGTTCCCGAGTAGCTCAGTGGTAGAGCGTTGGTACGTTAAACCAAAGGTCCCGGGTTCGATACCCGGCTCCGGAACAATTTTTCCCTCGAAATTATTACTTTTTCATTGTTTGAAGTTTGAAAATTGCTATATATTTTTATACTAGCCGTACCCGTGCGCTCCGCTGCACTTGTTAGAAATAAATATAAAGTAATTACATAATTAAAATAGGACATCTGCCCCAGGGAACATTCGTGTTTGATAGAAGGATAAATAGTTTAATATATTACTTAATTTAAATTGTATTTAAGTAATTAAAATGCTATCATTTTGGTCCAGAGACCACTCATTTGGTGCAATGATAATTCCTTTAACATATTTCTTATTTGTTATTACATCCAAATAATTAAAATATGATCATTTGGTTCAGAGAACATCCGTTTAACATTTTTCTAAATTAGTCTTGAGTGCATCTTCAATAAATCACTCCAGATTAATACAGTGGATTGTGTACGAAGATAATTTTTCTGTGCGTAAAGATCTATTTTCATCTTACCTCATTTCTTGTAGTAGTATTACATCCATCTAGAGAAACTACAAATTTCAAATGGTGAAGGAATTATCCAAATTAGATTCTGAGATTACTTCATACAAACAGACAAATTTAATATTCTTTGTATATTAATATTGATAAACGTCAAGGCCGCATTAAATAAACTTTCGTTATAGCCAGCGACCTCGTTCCTGCAATAACTCCTTTGTGACATATCGATTTTCAGATTTTTGCTCTATTAAATAACTTAAATAGTTATACAGCAAATAATACAATCTCCTATATGTAATTATATTTCTTTCTTTCGAAAATGTAAGAATTCGCGATCTCCTATGTACCACTGCCATGGAATGAATAAATCTGTTTTTTTCTTCCTACTGAAAAATTTTATATATTTTGCACATAGGAATTACGGAACAACGACGCTATAATCTGAGGCGGCGTTGAAAATGTATTGTATTGTTATTTTAAAACTCTTGTATATCCTTAAATATCAGTCCTATAAAAATTTTGCCTGGAATAAAACGTATCGGAAATAATGTTTAAAAAAACTTTTGTTATGTAACATTTATCACAAAAATCAATAATAAGCGAGTTATTTCGATTTATTTAATTCAGGTCCCCTTATAACCCCCCTTTCAAATAAAGTATTTTTAATGCCATATAGCCTAAAATCTAAGTTACAACGAACTTAATTTATATTCCAATTTTAATCGAAATCCGTTCAGCCATTATCGCGTGAAAAGGTAACAAACATCCAGACAGACAGACAGACAGACATACAAACAAAAATATCAAAAAAGCGATTTTCGGTTTCAGGATGATTAATTATACATGTTAACACCAATTATTTTTGGAAAATCGAAAATTACCAGAAAAATTTCGCTTACAGATTTATTATTAGTATAGATTTTATGATAATTCACATTTTTATTTCACACTTCAAGTATCACCAGCAGTGCCTCATGTACCACCAGTGGTACGCGTACCATAGGTTGAGAACCGCTGCATTACACTATAGGGATATCTTATGCAAAGTTTTACCGTTAGATGGCAGGAGCGTTCCATGCGGTATAACATGTTGTAGGGCTATATTATGCCATATGCTACAGCTGATTACGTTCTCCCGCTTGTTGGTTTTCTGTGGGTGTCAAAATTATATTTATAAGTTTATAATTCAGTATTTTCTTACCTCAAAATTTAATTAAATTTGCAAAAAATATAGCGTAAACTTGTTATAATACTGAGCGATTCCCCTTAAGAGCTGTATAGGGAAATCTACAGTATGCAGAATATTAGAGAAGAGTAAATTTAATGTTCATGAACCTAAACGAGAACTTTGAGAACGAGATGCACGAATATAAAAAAAGTAGGAACTTTGTCGAAGGTGAATATTGCCTCTTTAACAGTTAGTATTGTAAGTACCGCATGCGAAAAACTGGATATGCAGCCACCAATGTGTTTTTTTTTATGTGGAAGAGACTATCGGGCTTGAATTCCTCGTATTTGTTCTCTAGTTGCAGAAAGATCAAATGCAATTTTTAATGGAATAATATAATATAATCGAAGTAGTATCACGATTATTCGTGGGTTTTGTAGGTTAAGGATATGCACTTTTGAATATCCAGCTGAGTCCTGAGACATTTGTTCTTTTATTTTTAAAGTTCAATATCTGCACTCCAAAAAATAAAAAGTCACTGACATGACGAAAAGTGCTGAAAAATTCTGCAGATTACAGTAAGGGCACAAATGCAGGTATATTATACTATACTGCGGGTCTCTTCACATACTTCTTATATCATAATCATGTATCAGGACTCAGGAGGTTAAGTAGGATGATTTTGTAGATTTGAAATTAAAACATAGTTTTAATAATTAGTCCACATTAAAGACATCATTCACGAAATTGATTTTTGTAGTCAAGTTTACCCTACTTTCTTATTTTATACATAGACTATTTTTTTCCACTATGGATCATCCTGGATAATAAACATTCAAAATTTAATCGAGAGTTTACTGTAGGCCTGGTATCGTCCCATTGTAAAATGCAGGCGTAAACTTCGGAGATTCCTACAAGTACTGAATATAATCTAAGCTAACATAGCTTCTTGCTGTCGAGGTTGCATATGTTTCATTACAATTTTTCTTTGTCCTCTTCCAAAATGAAACTGTAGCCAGCAATTCCTTACTTGAAGTAGTTCTTTTTGTTTAACAGCTAGCACTTTCGAGGCGCAATTTAATTAGTTATATTTTTTAAGGTTGGAAGCATATATTCAGAATCTGTCGGGACCTGATTGAAGGCAAAAAACTTTCCTTTGTTTTTACATATAGGAACACAACAAAAATGTGGCATTTTGAGTTGTTTCTAAGTGTATTTAATATACTAGTACCACAGTCCAGTATATACAGTTACGAAGCTTGAGTTGTGAAGGTGCTAGGAACAATAGACTGCGCCGGTACTATTTCGCATTGTCTGTAATGAGGCGATATTAGCGATCCTAGTGGTTAGCAACTATCTATGGATGCATATTTACTATGTATTGAGCTTCGTGACTGTATATACTAGACTGTGCTAGTACACTAGGCCTACGTAAATCCTAAATGTTTATATACTGGAAAACAAAGGCACACGCAAAGCGCATCCCTCAAGTACACGCGCGCTATCTGTTGGTGCTAGTTCAGGATATCCATATTAACTTGTTGCTTTGTAACTTTTATGAAACAGGTCTCAGGAGATAAACATATTTTTGTTTTACAAAACAAAGCCCTAAGAACGACAAGTGTGCAAAAAGTGTCCGCCGCGGTGACTCTGAGATAGCGTATGGACTGCTAATCCAAGCGGTTAGTGGTTCAATTCCCGGCATGGGAAATGAAAGAAATTTATCTTTCGTCCCATGCCCATGATGCAAGCGCTCACTTCAGAGATCATTGTGCCCGCAGCTATCTTCGGGAGATTAGACAAGAACATATCATTAAAGAATGGGCTAGTCTACTGATAGGGGTTAGTGGAAACCGTAGGTCAGGGGTGTGTAACGCATACGTAGGTTACATGCAAGAGAACATACAGTAAATTGGATTCAGAATGCAGACTTATTTGTGAGTAAAAAAAAAAGTGGTGGGGAGAGAGAGTGCATGATATGAAAAAAAAAATGTAACGTGGAAAGACATTGCGAAAAATAAAACGAAGGAAATTATGAAAATATTAAAGGTAACCACAAACTGTAAGTTAACAAAGAATTTACTTTTGATGTAAGTATATGCTATTAATTACGAATTGTATTTTCATTTCTGATTTTTAAATATCAATCATCACATAAGTTT
The DNA here is from genome assembly GCF_040183065.1 of Periplaneta americana. Taxonomy (NCBI): domain Eukaryota; kingdom Metazoa; phylum Arthropoda; class Insecta; order Blattodea; family Blattidae; genus Periplaneta; species Periplaneta americana. The sequence goes on from NC_091119.1 coordinate 111,778,481, forward strand.
ACTGCGCACTTTCCTTATTTTTAAGACTGCAATATTTTATGAAATCTGTATGACATTATCAATTAGTTATGATAGGCCTATGTACCTCAAAATTGCAAATACGTGTCATTCTTTCTCTGATGGACCTTTTATTAAGAGTTATATTCAAGACTCTGTAGCCAAAATATCTCCCAATTATATAAGAAAGTACGAAGAAATATATATTTTTTAACCAGAAACATTGTAGCCAAGAGAATACAAGAATTGTCAGGGGATAGGCCTACTGAAGAAAGAAAGTAAATACTTACGTAACGAATATACTATTTTGTTTCTCATTATTTCTTTATGAAAGCACAGACGTGCCTGACACCTCGCAGCTTGCAGCTTTTGTTCGTGGTATAAATTAACACCTCATGCTTACAGAAGAACTATTACTGTATTTCGAAATCGGTGGAAAAACATAATACACATTTTAGGTAGTGCAAATATATAACTGAATGTTGAACACAGTGTTACTTTAATGTGGCATACTTTTTGAGAGAATGTTGTTTATTTACGTATGTTACTAATTTCAATCGTGTCATATTCAACTATTATATTTTCACAAAAGCAATGTAGAAAAGAACCATGGATATCTACGTATTTATAAATGAGCAGAAGTGGTGTAAGTCAAGAATGGGTAATGAGGGTTAAAGTCAACATTCTGTAAAATACAGTGCAAAGTAGCAATCAATATTCAATTTATTTAAACTATTAGCAGTCAGTGGATAGCTCGGAGGACATATTAATTGCTACTTTGCGCTGTATTTTACAGAATTTTCACTTTAAACCTCATTACCCAATTTTGACTTACACCACTTTTGCTCTGAACGGGTCAAATGCTGTTGTTCATATCACATTTCATGTACACGCATGACGCCAGCCTACTGTTTGTACACTGATTTCCTATCCCTCTGCAATCAGCAGGTTCCTATACGATTCACCTTGCCAATCTCCTGGCTGTGTCCTAGCGCCTGGCACCCGCGAGTGATTTCAAGGTCATAAAATGCGCTTGCTTTTGACATCGCTGGTCTACTGGACTTGTTGGCTGTCAATTATCTATGGTTGTCCTGTGGTGACTTTGCGTCACGCTAATCCCACATCCAGGGAGGCCCGCAATGTGTGGCTGTGTCTAGTGTCGATTCAGATAAAAAAATTCCTCCTTCCCCTCCACCGCATAGGCTTGTAAGTCGGTAAAATAGGTAAAGAAGAAGTACATAAAGGGACATACTGTAAAAATATTTTCCAAAATTTAGAAATATTAACATCACCTTGTAATGTGATGTTTTATGTTACAAAGCAAGATAGGGCTACATTTAACACTCATTAGAAAAATAACAATTTAATACTAGATGCAAATCGTATATACAATAATTGCACTTTTTGTCCAAGGTGTTATATACAGTCAATTCTGGAAATAGTGAACTTCTGCGGACTTGCATATTTCGTTCACTATATCCAAAGTTCACTAAATCTGAAGTGTCTCTCCCCTAACCTTAAATAACAGGAATGCATTTAACTGTGAACGAGAAAATAAAATACTATACAGTAATTAAAATATTTCATTTTTGTGGAATGGATTGCGCTGTACACTGTATACTGTTACTCACAGTTGATTTACTTAAACTATGCTGTCAACCCATGTCTGCTTGTGAAAGACCATGTTCAATGTCACTTATAATATTCACCTTATCTTCCAAAGAAGACACTTTACGCTTCGACATTTTTATACATTCACTGTTCGAACACTAGAAGCAGATTGATTAGGAAATGGCAAACGCTGTTATGGTGTGACTGCGTACTCAGCCTTGGAATTTCTCGGTTCACTTAATGGAAACTGGGAAGGGTTTGATGGAGTTTAAAAGCCATCGGATATAATGTCCGTTCCTTTTAATAAAAGAAGGCAATTTCATTTTCCGTTGTTTGGAAGCTATCCGTCATAATGGAAAGATTTCTGAGAACAGAATGGCAACCCTTTAACGGTGGAGTGAGAAAAGTCGCCATACGTTTCCTGAATTTACATTACAGCTCATTGTCTAGGAATCACTAATCCTACCTTTGTCCTCTGATTAAAGGAGTAAGAAACTTAGAATGTTGTTCTCAACACATTCTTTCAATTTTATACAAGGTCTGACTTCAGATAAGAATTTGTCAGGATACAACTCTTGTAACTTCAATTTTTAAGGTTCACTATAACCGAAGCGAGGGTTCACTTTAAACGGAAATATTAATGTGCTTTTAATGTATGCGAGTCGGGACCAACGATTTTGGTCCATTATAGCCGAATGTTCACTATAACCGAGTTCACTATATCTAAGAATTGACTGTATATATATAAAGTAGTTCGCTATTCATGTAAGGCAGTCAAATTCATGAAGATTCAAGTTGTTTATAGAAATTCTGAATCCATATTCAAATTGACTTTGTTTTACCAAATCTGACCTCAGAGACAGGCTTTTTATGTTCAGGTCAAACTTCATGAACCACTGAATAAATTAACAGTAACCAGAAAGGAAGGGAAGAAGACATAAGCAATAAGAAATGACGAGAACAAGAAGGATGAAAATAGAAAAGAGCAAAGCCAAACTGTTAAAAGACGCCAAATAGCAGGATGTCGTTATCTACTCCAGCGCCGTCAGAGCCATCATTAAGACGTTCTGTCGGGATCAATAGACGACCTTAATGAGAGCCTGTGTGGACACGTATCAACAATTAGGAGACTGGACGCTCCACAGATCCACGACTCGGCGTTTCCAGACGGCCGGCGATGTCATTACCTCTACAATTACAGTAGTATTAGGCCTACATGGTCGAAGCATGCATAAAACCGACATACCTATTGTTCTAATTTCATTGTTTTAATGAACATAAACACACAACAGCAAAGTAACACGATTTGAAGGCCACCGACGTAGCTCAATGATAAGGATCTGGTCTCCAGGTCCAAGCCTGCGCTACGGCGTGGGATCGAATCCCGGCTGGGATGATTACCCGGTGGATTTTTTCTCGAGGTTTTTCCAACTGTAAGGCAAATGACAGATAATCCAATGACGAATATTCTGCCTCATTTCGCTAATTACTGGGCGCTATCACCATTTGTACCGACGATAGATAACATTTCAGCTGATGCAGTATCGTTAAAAATAACCAATTAAAATACAATTTCATATCCTAGTAACTACAACCACATAATTCATTTAGAAATCTTCTCACTATTCTTGAGCTGCCACAAGGGACAAAGAGTAGTTAAACATATACTGTAAATGTTTACAAGTTCATTGAACCATTAATTTTGTTTTGACAAGTACATAGCTGCAAATACATTTTGAGATTAGTGGAAATATACCTAGTTTTAGAGAGGTATGTGTTACAAAAAAGTAAAGAATGCTAATGAACTTGGTTTCATTTCGATTATAGGTGATGCTTCAGGAGAGCAATTGATCCTTTCAATGCAGCTAAAGTTATAATCGGAATAATAGATGTAGGTATTCCAAGCCTCTTAAACACATCTTTCATGAAGAGAGTAGCGGTACCTCTTGCTCCAACCAGAAGTCCGATTACTTCAAGCTCTTTTAGCTGGTACTTTTGGAGGTAATATGGAATGGTAGGATTGTAGATATTCTTTTTTTTACTTATCCCTTCTGCTGGCTGTTCCTCATTCGTTTCGAAACGCACAGTGGGATCAATTATGAATCCAGATATTGTAGATTCCTTGAAAGCGCCGTGTTCTGCCAGTGACGGAGAGACCATGTACTTCTTCAAAGGTGTTATAATCGGCATCTTTAAGGGCAGTGGCTATAATTGATCGTACTTGGTGGTGTCTAGCGTTTCACAGAGCTTCGCCGTGCGGACAGGATCCCAGGACGTGTGCAAGAGTTTCAACCTCGTTGTGACAATGCCTACAACGGTTGTCTTGAAATCTTCCCGGCACAGATTGTGTTCTTTTTAATAATGCAAAATATAAAATTAACTTAACATCCACATTCTGTATTCTAAGAACTATAGAGTCATTCCACAGTAACTCACGTTACATTCAGACATATTTATGAACTTACTTAGATATACTAAAATAAAAAATAAAGGAAGTTTTTTTAACTTCTTCTCCTTTTTCTTCTTCTTCTTCTTCTTCTTCTTCTTCTTCTTCTTCTCTTATCAAGGTTTAGGTATTTCACCTGTTCCGGACAACAAGGTCTAGCCATCTTTTCCTTGGTCTACCAATATCTCTTCTCTCTGGATTATATGAAAGCATTTGTTTATGGATTCTTCCTTCAGGCATTCTTTCTACGAGTATATGACAACCATTTGTTTCTGTATTGTTCTATTTTGTCATTCAGTGATGTAATCTGTAATTCATTCCTTATATCTTCATTTGTAATTCTGTTCTGTCGTGTACATCCTTTCACGTATCTAAGAAGAAATTTTATTTCATTAGCTTGAATTCTACTCACATTCTTTTTTATTGGTACCCAATTTTCGGATCTATATAATATAGTAGGAAGAGCCATAACCTTATAGAATTCCATATATGTTTCTTTCGTTATTTTTCTTCTTAGTGTTTCGTATTGTTCCACATATTGAATTAAATTTTGAAATTTTATTATCAATATCACTGTCAAAATCTTGCCCAATATCGTATCCTAAATATTGAAAATGGGAAACCTGTTCTATAATAGTACCATTCACTACTATCTTTGATCTTATAGGGCAGCGGTCGTCAGCACAGAGCACCCTGGGGCTAGCGTCTCTTGCCCGCGGAGAACACAGTGCACCATGGTGCACTCGTAGCTGCTAGCGGGTATGCTCTCTACCTCTTCCTGCTGCACGACGGGGCACACGGGACGACTCCGCTTACCCTTTGCAAATTTCAGCGAGTGCTGACGACCACTGTTATAGGGTATTTCCCTATAACTGCGACTTCATAGCATTTAGGAACATTCTTCATGGCAATAACTAGTAATCGAGAATATAATTAATTATTAGAGATTTATTGACGAAATAGTTGCTGTAACTCACGTTACACACATAAGACGGTCCAAGCAGAGACAATAATGTTACTTCAAATCTCTGAAAGTAAAAGCCTCACACGTTTCCAGTTTTATCTATAGTAATCTCAGACCTCGAATGACATTTATTGGGACTATTTCATAAATAAAATAAAAATGTAAATAATATATCTCTCAAATTCGTTCACAAAATGTTAATAATTTCTATATTAAATAAATACTTAACCTATTCAGACAATGTGAAGTTGAAAAAGATTAATATCGATTATTGCAATAAAGAAATTGGATGTTATTCAGTAATGCCAATTGAGAAAAGCGAAGTACAGGTTTAACAATGTTAATTACATGTAGGTACTGTGTTTTACTCTTATTATAACAAATACATTTTCATTATCTGCTGAAATCGTAATTTAATTCAAACATTTTATAATATAATTACAAATAACCTGGATAATACATTCATTAAATGAACAATTGTTATGAAGGAGTGTAATTTTCTTTAGACACAATGGACTTAGAATTAAAAGATGGTGTGGAAGTAGGATTTCGCACTTTATTTAGTACAATGGATTCATGCTTACCGATTTACGGGGAAACAGTTGGCGGCACTGACTAAACAAAAGAACGACCATGCGATAAACTGATAGTGATAAATCGAGCTGCTAAAATTATCGCGATGTATGACTGTGATTACTCATTTTCTTGAACCATGGATAACAGAGGAATAAAAGAAAATAATTTTATTAGTAAGCACTAGTAATTCACGTTGCATTTTGTCTGTGAGTGTAAATTTGTGACCGTTATGTTTTGTTATACAGTGATTCATAAATCGTAATGGAAAATATAGAAAAATAAACGTTTTTAACAATGGTCTTTTATAACATTTCCACCCAAGGTGATTTTCTTACTTCATTATATGGTGTATGACGTCTCTATCATTTTACATAATTTTCACTTGATACACAAAGACAAATGAACATTTTACTTCAAAAGAACTTTAAATTCAAAGGTGTTACATATAATACAAACCCATTTACACTTATTTGATATCAAGTTTCCAATCAATATTGTAAAATATTCTGACCACTTTTATTTCAACAACTGATGTAGATAGCTTGCATAGACTCTGGTTCAGTTTCACATAATGATGTGTCTTTTTCATGGATTAAAAAAAATCCATAACTGCCAGCACTCTTGAAACATATTATTTTAACGTCATTCATCTACAGAACTTTTCAACATTCCTGAAACTTGTCCACACCTGTGGAGTAACGGTTAGCGCGTCTGGCCGCGAAACCAGGTGGCCCGGGGTTTGATTCCCGGTGGGGCAAGTTTAGTTCTTTTCAGGGGTTTTCCCTCAACCCAATATGAGCAAATGCTGGGTAACTTTCGGTGTTGGACTCCGGACTCAATTCACTGGCATTATTACCTTCATCTTATTCAGACGCTAAATAACCTAAGATGTTGATAAAGCGTCGTAAAATAACCAACTAAAATAAAAAAAAATCTGAAACTTCGGTTATGCTATCATTAAATTTGACTAATACTACAAAAGTTCCTACTTCAATATCCGTAGACATTGATTCACTCATTTCCTTGAAAGAAACTCTATCTGCTGACTCATCAGTGTCTGCACCATGCACCAAAGAATTCTTAGAAACAGTCCTTGAAGTCTAAGGGCTGATACCTATCTGGTAAACATATCTGGCAACTTTTTCTTCTTAAAACAGAGTACTTGTGTTAAGCTTATCTCTTTTATAAATTGAGTCTGGCACGAAACATTAAGGGTGCTATGCATAGACATTTCGCTAGCCCGCGCTACGGCTATCGACTGATTACTTGTACAGGATTCATATCATACCATATCGCTAACACTGGTTTATGAATACGAAAAACGTTAGTTCGCTGATCATCCACCGGAAGCCCGCGCTAAGAATGTCTATGAATATGGCCCTAAAGGATTAAAGGCAGACGTTAGGCCAAATCTAAAAACTTTGCTTCTGACACACATTGGAAATAATTCGATTTCTTGATTTCTGATTTCAAGAATTTTAACATCCCATTAAGTACAATATTTAAGGAAAATTTCATCTAAATGTCGTAACTAACGTTTGTTTGTTATGTGTAATACTTACAACTCTGTCTTTAAACTGTGATTCTCAATTGGATTTCAGTTTAACAATTGAAAAATTTCATACAATATTAAAAAGCATTGTATTTCCTTAGATATTTAAATTGTGAAGAAGTGTATTATAATGTTTTTACTCTAGTTTTTAAATAATTTTGCATCATTATATTGACATTTGGCACTATATTAACTGTAATATTATATTCTAGCATCTATTACTATTATGTATTTTCTTTCTTTCGTTTGTCTTGTTTGTTTTGTTGTTTCTTTTCTCTTATTATGTATTTTGTGTATATATCTGTGTAAGCCACCTGTAATTGGAAGCCTGCTTCTGTTGGTGGTGGATTTAAAATAAAATAAATATGCGTAACTCACGTTATATACTCTCAGATTTGAAAATAGGCTCTTGTATAGCCTAATACCAATAATGCATTTTTTTAAAGCTTGAAGACAAGAATGAATACTAAACAATTTAAGAGATACATGTGATTATTAAGACATCTATGGAAAATATTGGTTATTTTCGTAACTTACGTTACGCGGCAGATGATTATATTTTAACTCGCCTTATGAGTATTATACGGAAATTGAAAAAAAAAAAAATATATATATATATATATATATATAGGCTATACCCGAACCAGACAATTTTGTACACTGAAAGAGTTGTTTGGAAACAGGTGTAGCAAGCGATAATAATCACCAAACGAACTCGCGGGAAAACACAAGAATAATGCAGAAGAAATACGTATATTGATATTGTGAAAGTTGACTTAATGTACTTCAATAGAATATAGAAATTTTAGACAAAATGATAATTTTAAAATTCAACGCTTTTGTCTTTAATTTCGTAGAATGGCAATACATAAAGTTAACGTGTACTGTACATATGCCATGTGATAAAATTCACAGTAATATTAAACTATTACTTAATAATAGGCCTACACACAAGGGAGCTAGTTTGTATAGTTATATTATTGGCACGACTTGGAGTCTAAGCAACCATGTACAGTACATGATTATGCTAATGCGATATTAAAGACGAACTGTAAGGTTCATTAGCAATTAAACACATAAAATGAACTTAAAGATTTCCGTTTATCTGCACTGTGTCATATTCTAGTAATCAAATATAGTTTTATCATGATTTGTTCCAACGCGACAGAAGACCGACGATAAGGTTCAATTGCTACCAGTAATGTATACACACATTATTAGTTTAACGACATTTCTGTATATATATATATATATATATATATATGGTTATCTTATGTGAATTCTCTATGCACTTGTATTAGGGTACCCACGTTCATAATCACATGAGCGTCTTTCAGTATCATGTACAATGAAACTGGGTCCTGAAAAAACCTTACCTCAGGGGGAAAGAAAAAACTGTGTTCAGGCATAACATCCATGACCTGTTTTGTGAATTGTCAGACCAATGGTTTAAATACTGGTCATCTAAACAGCCCGAGGAGCATACAGAAAAGAGCATACAAGCGTTTTCATACACCAGGGGGCAGAGCAGGAAAATGTAAACGAGAAAATGGAAATGCAACTGGCTAGACAAAAAACTTTCACAATTTTTAACATTGTCTGAAGTTAATCCGAATGTAGCTGTAACAGTCTGTCGGTCGGTAAGTAAATAGGTCGGTCAAGTCAATCAGTCATCCATTGTTATTTAACTAGCTATCCAGCCAGTCAGCCAATTAATTAGCCGTTCAACCAACCAACCAACCAAACCAGCCAAACCAACCAACCAACCAACCAACCAACCAACCAACCAACCAACCAACCCAACGCAACCCCAAACAAACTCAACCAACCAACCAACCAACCAACCAGCCAGCCAGCCAGCCAGCCAGCCAGCCAGCCAGCCAGCCAGCCAGCCAGCCAGTTACGTCAGTGAGCCGTAGTCTGTTAGCATGCTAACGAACTAACGAATCAGTGTGCTGATGGCTTCTAACGAAGGTGCCAATATTCGCTGTTTGATACTGGCCAAACTTTATGGTAATTGTGTCAGCAGAAAAGCATCGGTATGAAATTCTTAAGAACTATGAAATTATATTCAACAGCAGAGGAATAAAAATGAACGTGTACGAAATATAGGGTGATTCAAAAGTCTGGAACCATATAAATATCTTCCAAATGCTTGATTTTCGATTACTATAGGTGTTACCAGTATTTGTAAGACCAAATGCTCTACCAGTGACACATTCGATTTTAGCCCTTAGCTAACTCAAAAGCCGCCATTTTGGATGTAACTTTGAAATTTTAAATGGAATTTAGCTGTAGCAATGTGGTGTCATAACTTGGGGTTTGTTTATTTAATGTAATTAGATTTAATTTGATTAGTTTCGCAACAATTGGACTTCCTGTTATATCCTGTTATTTAGATATTTAATTTAGGGTTGATTTATTAACTCTTACTATGCAAGATGCCTCTTATTTCAATAATTCTATATCATGTTAAATAGTCATTGTCTACACTAAAGTATTATCGTCATCTCTCATTTCTCATCGTAATGGCGAACCGACGTGACATGAGACAGCGAGTTATAGCTCTAGTTGAGGCTGGATATGGGGCTAGATCTGCTGGACGTTTGGTCGGTGTTCCTGGAAGTACAGCCGCGAGATGGGTTCATCGTTACCAAAATTTTGGGGAGGTCGAAAATCGCCCTATTCCTGGGCGTCCGCGGATTTCTTCATTGGAAGAGGATGCTCTTTTATTCGAGACAGTTCGACAGGACCCCTTTCTGACTGCTAACGAAATAAGAGCAGCATCTAACTTTCCCGGCTCTTCACAGACTGTGATCAGCAGGTTGAGGAACCGCGGTATTAGGAGCCGGAGGGCTGCGCAAATGGAAATATTGGGGGAAGCACAAGCTGTCGACCATCTTGCCTTCGCTACCAATCGAGTGGATTTCGATTGGAGAAATGTAATTTTCTCCGACGAAACAACCATCTCGAGTGATTACGAAGGTCCTGTCCGTGTCTATCGTGAGGATGGTCTCCGACATGATCAGCGCTATGTGCACCGACGTGAAAGATCGGGGCGCTTTAGCATATCGTGTTGGGGGTGGATGTCTTACGATAGACCTGGCGTTATAGAACGCATCGATGGCCGGTTTAATGCGGAAACTTACGAGCACATTCTGGAAAATATATTCCTTCCCTCCGCCCGAGAACGTTTTCCCGAAGGAACATTGCTGTTCCAGCAGGATAACCATCCCGTGCACTATGCTGCAAGCATTCAAAGATGGTTTCAAAGGAGACCCGAGATCGAAATCATTAATTGGCCTCCGAAGTCACCTGATTTGAATGTCATCGAAAATTTATGGGCGGAATTGAAAAAGAGAAGGATAGCCACCTATGCCCACCGACGCCCTCAAAATCGAGACGAATTGTGGGACAAGTTGTTGACACCTGGGAAGATCTCGCCGGGGATCAGAACTTATTCCACAATCTCGTGACATCCATGCCGGATCGACTTAGAGCTGCAATAGAAGCTGATGGCATGTGGTCAAGATTTTAAGTTAACAGGTCTCTTTTTGTTTCTTATGATTTTTGTTTGAGGAAGAATACTTTTAACTTCCAAGTAAGATTTATTTTTTTGACGAGGTTCAGCCCACTTGTAAGACCCAGAAATTGGGCATAAATTATTCCATATTTTTCGACAAATTAGACAGTCGAGGAACTCTGAACAAATTAATTACACCTCAATAAAAAAAAAAGTTTTACCTGGGATCGAACACGAGACGTTTCGGTTATACAATGGAACCGGCACGCTACTATATGAGCTACCGAGACAAGACAGTGATAGCAGCAGTCCAGAATGTAGATCCCTTAGCAGGCATTTGCCATTCGGTACAGTGAAGCAATGATATTTTGGGACTCGAGCTATGTTGTGAAATCCTGGCCTTAAATGGCAGTCTTCTTCGTGATCCTTATTCTGGTCCTTGTCCTTGTTGTGGTCCTTGTAACAATTCTTGTACTATCTGTCATGTTATGTATCCCTACGTCGATATCGAGTGAACCGCGCTGTAGAACTTTAACTTCCGACGACCAAGAATCGTCTCATTCTTTTTCAGGGTAACTGTACGTGTTTAAAATAATGCAACGAGAGCCTTACGCCACTCTTGCCGACAGCGCGTCTCTGAGGTCGTTGCTAGGATACGTGAACTTTACCTTTTGCTTTCTCTCTAGTCCGCTACAATTACCTCAGAGTTAGTCTGTCCATATTAGGAAACAAAAGCGACCCACCACAATTATACAATCAAACTTGTTAATGATTTTGTCTTCAAGTACGTCTTGAAGCAGGTTGTCCGCGTCACTGTTGTCTAGTAGAATTTATGGCGGACAGGGACAGTTGGGTCATGTTTTCTTTGGGTTTTCCCGTTCCTCCCTATTATAAGTCCCTTATTTCTTCGTAATAGGGAATCGTTCGAATGGCTAGACTGCATAGATGTCCAAATTGTAACTCGTACGAGGTAACCCCCTCGCATAAGCAACCCGTAGCGCATATTCTTTAAGGTCGTTTTTCCTATTTTATATGGAAAGTTATTGACCTTAGCAGAGCATGCTTGACGTGCAATATCTCCTGGTTCTATATGCGTTTGGACATCCATGGGCTAGAGTAAGGGTTGAGTTCAAATTATTGCCAGGCAAGGTGGAATACGTGGTTAGCAAACGTCATACAGAGACACTTTCCGTTTCCATCACTAATCTACCATTTCTTCATATTTATAGTGATTCTTACTGCGAGTTTTTTTTTTAGTTTTTAAATGGTTTCATAGATTTTCAGAAACGTCCAACGTTTTGGAGTGCATATCGTCTTATGAGGAAAGGCAAAAAGGAAGAGAAAATTGACAGGGTTTAAGGGAATCCCAGTGATTGCGTGGAACGTCTGTACTGGAATTAAAGTAATAAAATACCATATGTAGCTATATATGTAATTCAATATTTCCAGGATTTGTGTGGAAAGCTTCGAAGAACATTGAATAGAGACTGGAGCCCGACAGGCCTCTTAGAAAATCACTTACCTTTTGTTTTCATTGTACCACGAGTGACGTCAGAGTAAACTTTTTATGTGAAACGTTACAATTTTTTCTCTTTTATACCTCGAACAAAGATTTTTCACGTAAAAAGAAAACGAACATTTCTCCTGAATCAGTTGCCAAAGAATATTTCTATAGCAGACGTAGTAGCCTATGCTTTGCCTTTCTGATGCTGAATCCATTACCCTCAACATTGGATGTTGCCGCATTTTATATGTCACGAAAACCAGAAAATGTCGCAGCACCTTGAATACCATCAAAATCTTTATACACAATTATCCTTGTACGCGTAATACTATAATACTAGGAATTGATTACTGCATCATACCAACTTATCAAGAAGACCAACTACTGATACTAAAATAACCTTCACTTCTGAAGTTCATGGATAGTCGTCATGTATTGCTTGAATGTGCTGTACCCTGACACGAGTCAGCCGAAGTGAGAAAGCGTACAGTAGACTATGAATGGCGGAAAACTGAATTCGAATCTCTGTTGATAGAGATAGAGTTTGAAGGAAAATATGATATTTGGGAAGGCTTTACCGAGGTATTTCAATTTCACTGCCATAATAATTTCATCGTGATCTGTATTACCGATGTAGTTGTAACCTAAAACTATTGCACCATATCACCAAAAACGAACTCCATGGGATACCGAAAGTGAACGCTCACAAGCAAACATTCTCACGGGGGCAGATAAAAAAATTAATTTCTTTTCTTCCACCATGTCAATAATGTCAAAACAAGTGCTTATACAAATTTTGGCCACTTCACCGCAATTACGAGGACCGTTCAAAAAGTAAGTTTGCCTGAGCCATTTACAGAAAGAAAACACAATTTCATAGAAAGACTTACTGGAACAGATACAGCAATTTTTTTTAGCTATTTTTCAACACATTCCCCATTGGAACTGAGATATTTGTCATACCGTGGGATCAACAGAGAGGTGCAGACGGCTGTCACACACTGGTTCCGATCCCAGGCGACAGACTTCTACGACACACGGATACAAAAGTTGATCCCATGGTATGACAAGTGTCTCAATTCCGGTAGGGAATATGTTGGAAAATAGTTCAACAATTGCCGTATCTGTTCCAATAAATCTTTTCATGAAATTGTTTTCTTTCTGTAAACGTCTCCAGGCAAACTTACTTTCTGGACATCACTCGTAATTACGCTTGAGTGGCCAAAATTTGTATAAGCACTTGTTTTGACATTATTAGAATGATGAAAGAAAAAATAACTTTTGTATCTGTCCCCATGAGAATGTTTGCTTGTGAGCGGAGAGCTAGAATCTGTTGAAATCAAAGTGAACAATGTAGGGCCTATACAATTTCCTCTTTTCGTTAATTAGAGCAGAAAATAATCATCGCCGGCTAAAATCGTTCGGAAGCCGCGTGTATAGCTCAGCACTTGCGCGCTGGTGTTCCATGCAGGCAGTACGAGTTCGGCTTCAGTCTGGTCGTTATGAAATTTGTGGTGGACAAAATAGACATTGCAGACGGTTCTTCGCCAACTCCTCCCATCCTCCTTCAAGTGAGGATTGTCACGTATTGGATATAATACGGGTCCCCGATGCTGATAAACGATGTAAGGTCATGACCGCAGTGTTCATCAGGCACTTATCTGATGTCTGGGGTGAACCAGGATGGCCCGCCTCTCAGCATCGTATTCGTGAATGTCACCTGGACTACCTGTCGGACTAGAACAGTCATCGCATATAGGGCGCACAATGGGCCAATAAAATTGATTAAAAGGCGTACTAAGAGATTTAGACAGCGGTTGGCTGAAGAGTAGCCTTTTAACTTGCAATCTGCGATGCTCTTTAATGGATTTAATGATGCTGTATCAAGTGTATGATTATAAGTGGAACTGGTGAATGCGAGATGGTGTTTTGTTGAGATGAGTCCGTGAATTGGCCATGGGATTACCAAGTATTTCCTTACAGTTTAGAATAATCTCGGAAAAATTCAACGATGTAATCAGCCCACGCAGGATTCGAAATCACGTCGGTGCAGGAGTCCTGCAGGCTAAACGATAGACCGCGCCAGTGGCCTCTGTGATGTTTCTTTTACATACTCGTATATTAGAATTTAATTTGGTTAAAATAATATAATTTATTCACTCATTCCTCGCATACTGGTAAGCGAATCTTATGACCGGCCTTTGGAAAACATTGTGGTATAGTAATGACTAGAGATGAGAATTCCATGCAAATGCATGTTTTTATAGGAACATAGGATATATCTCAAACTTAGTACTTATCCATTTCATTACTTTCCGGTTCCAAATATGTTTACTTTTCCCTTGCATATTTGCATGTTTTGGCCTTTTTGGGTATAAAAACATGCATATTATATACATTATATTCAGTTTAAATGCATCTTTAATGGTTTTGGGTGGACATCTCAGTTTCTCGATTTTTATGTCCCTTACTTTAGCTTAAAGAATCAGGATTGAAGACGGGAAAAAACTAAATAACAGAAAAAGGTTAATTCAAGTTTGCACCCATAACTTCTTGTGATCTAGAGAGGTCATTTTTTGCCTACGAAAACATACTGGCTGACAAACGCAGGAACCTCACAGAAACCAATTTAGAAATGTTGTTAACTGTGCAAAAAAAAAAAAAAAAAAAAAAGTTAAGTGGAATAAGAAATTTGGAACAAAAATGAAAGTGCATATTTTAATGTATTTTTCGCTTGATCGTGCATGTTTTATAGTTTGATAGTGCAATGAATGCATGCATATTTTGGGATTTTATAGTGCATGAAATTCTCGTCTCTAATAATGACCAATCGCCCCATGTATGTTATATCATCACCATCACATTATCATTATAATCAACATAATGGACAGCACGGTGGACCAAAAATGCGTTGGGATCACATCTTCTTTTGTCATCTTCTTTTCGAGCGTCCGACGTCTCGTTCTTTGGGTTTGTAAGCATGAGCTTCTTTCGTCAGATATCTAGGAGTCATTCTTAAAATATGGCTCCACCAATTCTTCTTTTTTCTTTATTGCTTGTTTAAATGAAATATTCATAAATCTTTTCTAATAGTGAGGTCAATAATTTTATCTCGGCAAATGAATTATTAAATTATAAATTATTAAAAAAGGTTAAATAAATAAATACTACTAATACTAAATACTAAATTATAGTCTGCAACAGCCCTTAGAAATCTCACTTCGTTCGTCTCAACGTAGGATTAATAACCCGTCTTGATCTTTTTACTCAGAGGTCACACACGTTATATCACTACATAGACCCGTATTAATAGTAGGCTTGTCATATTTATTAAACTATATTTTAATTATCGCACGAGTCTGGAGGTGTGGGCATACGGCACGGATAGCACTCGAGAAACTGCTACATAGCACTCCAAGCGACACGAAACCGTGGAATTTCTGGACTAAATAGTCTCTCGGGACCTCTGACATTAATGCCAATACAGACGGCTGTACAGACATAGAGTGTATTGGATTCTATGGTTTGGACACCTCATGTTGTCTGGATGCAGCACCACAATCTGCCCGCTTATACGATACACCCGTGCTCGATTCAAAACCCCCAATTAGAGAGAACTTGTAGTGAAATCATAATTAAAACCTACAGCAATGAGCCACCATAAAATTAATGACGTCCTTCCACACGAGAGCCGTAATTTGACGTGGTGGCAGCCGAATGAACAGAATTTAACCGAGTCACCTGTCATCAGCTGCGATTTGCGTTTCACGCTTTTACTTTCCTCAAGTTACAAAGATTAAGGTCGATTTTATCATAAACATACCTTTAATATGTTAATTAATTGTGATAACCACCATGTTACAAAATAGAACGCAACCCATGTATGATTCTGAGTAATATATTAGCAACGATTCACACCAAATGTGGAGTTCGGTGAAGAGAAATGAGAAAGTCGATACTCGTTTAATTATAATTAATATTAAACTGTGTAAGATTCATCGGAGAGCATGGTAGCGTCGCGGTTAAGAAATTGCTCTGGAAGACGGAAGGTTGCGGGTTAGATCCCAATAGATTCATGGATTCTTTTTCCCTATTGTCATATAGACGGTTTACGGTCTAGATATTAATATAATAACTACTGTAAGCCAATTGTATTTAAATTAGAATTAGAGTCTGGCTGTGCGGAAGAGAAGGGCTACTGGCCTTAGCTCTGCCAGATTAAATACATTATTATTATTATTATTATTATTATTAATATTATTATTATTATTATTATTATTATTATTATTATTATTATTATTATTATAAACCGGATTTTAAAGGGAAAATTTTCCATCAAAAAGGGCTAAAAAAAGAGAAAGTTATAGCTAAAAAAGGGACTATATTCATGGATACACATAGCATATACAAGCTTATATTTATCGCTTCACAACATAAGGAAAGTGTTGTATTTGACCACATTCAACATTTCAATATGTTTCAATATGAGTCTGTCTCTTTGATTGCAGAATTTTTTTTATAAACAGAAAATGACAGCTCAACATCAACTGAAACCAGAGGTGAAAATTTTCCTTTTATCCCGAACTCTAAATCAGCACACTTTCTTAGTTTTCTAATGTCTGGAATTAGAAGAAGAACGATATTTATTTTCGCTTGCTCAGGAATTTATAGGCCTATCTAAAAAAAAATAGGAAAATTATCTAAATGTTTGCGATATTTGTAAAAAAAAAAAAGGACCAAAATAAGAGTTTTAAAAAAAAAGTGGAAAAAAGGGAATATAGACTAAAAAAGGAGAAAAAAGGGGAAGTCAAAACCACATAATTTGGTCGGTGGAAGATAGTTTTGAACATCGTAATTAATTATTTCGTGTTGAAATAAAACAAATGATTCCTTTAAAATCCGGTCTTTAGTAGTAGTAGTAGTAGTAGTAGTAGTAGTAGTAGTAGTAGTACTAATAATAATAATAATAATAATAATAATAATAATAATAATAATAATAATAATAATAGATTTTAAAGGAAAAATTTTTCATCTAAAAAGGACTAAAAAAGGGAAAATTATAGCCAAAAAAGGACTTGAAAAAGGACTATATTATTCCCCAAAACACACTTCAGCACATTCATGGATATAACATGGCACACACAATCTTACATTTATCTCTTCACAACATAAGGAAAGCGTTGTATTTGATATAGTAAAAAAAAAAATACTTCAAAAACACTATATTACTCCCTTAGCCCTTAAATTGGCAAAACTTCATTTCTCACACTAGTTTATTAAACCGTGTCGGACTGTAAAGAAAACAACTACCGCAATGTCCATATTTTATATGTCGTACAATACTATAGTATTGTGAAATTTTAATTTTCCTACCATTTTTTGTACTATTAAAATTAAAGCATATAGCCTATTAATCTGTTGTATCCTATAGGATACTTTGCGAATTTAAGGGTTAAAAGGGTGCTATTTTAATTGAAAACACACTCCAGCACATTCATGGATACACATAGCACACACAAGCTTATATTTATCGCTTCACAACATAAGGAAAGTCTACAATTTGGAATTTCTCGTTAGAGATTTTTCCTTCTCCAAATTCCAAATTGTATAATTTGATACACCTCCACAAATGCTATTGCTTTGTCTTTTGACTTACGTCTTTTGACTTTGCTTTGCAAATAAGGAAAGTGTTGTATTTAATCACATTCAACATTTCAATATGTTTCAACATGATTCTGCCTCTTTGAATGCAGAATGTCTTTATAAACAGAAAATGGCAGCTCAACAACTGTCTGGAATCAGAAGAAGAACGATATTTATTTTCGCTTGCTGAAGAATTTATAGGCCTATCTAAAAAAAATATAGGAAAATTATCTAAATGTTTGAATGTTTGCGATATTTGTGAAAAAAAGGACCAAAATAATAGCTGTTTTTGAAAAGGGGGAAAGAAGGAAATATTGACTAAAAAAAGGAAAAAAAAAAAGAAGGGAAGTCAAAACCACATAATTTGGTCGGTGGAAGATAGTTTTGAACATCGTAATTAATTTTTTCAAGTTTCGTGTTGAAATAAAAAAATGAATTCCCTTTAAAATCCGGTCTCTAATTATTATTATTATTATTATTATTATTATTATTATTATTATTATTATTGGGATAATATTAAAATGGATTTAAGGGAGGTGGATATGATGGTAGGGACTGGATTAATCTTGCTTAGGATAGGGACCTATGGCGGGCTTATGTGAGGGCGGCAATGAACCTCCGGGTTCCTTAAAAGCCATAAGTAAGTATTATTATTATTATTATTATTATTATTATTATTATTATTATTATTATTATTATTATTATTATAGACCTACAGCACACTACAACTCTGAGGCTCAGTCAGCCTGTAACGGAAATGAGTACCAGGGGTAGGCCTATTTCCTTGGGGGTAAAGGTGGCATGAATGTAAGACTGATATCCCTACTGATACTAATGCCGTTTGTCTGTAACTGTGGGAAACAATCTCCTGCTATCTTGCGGGCCTCCATCGTCTACAATTGGCTTAACTATAGACCTACATAAAATTGATCTTAACAGAAAGTAAGATAGAGATACTCCAATACATGCCATGAGGCACATGGGGCACTACTCCTAATTCACATTACAAGGGTGCAGGAAACTTCGCATTTATCAATTATTCTCATTAGTATCTAGCAACGAATCATACATCTCAAAATAAAGTTAGGTAATACAACATAAGAAAATAGACTCTTAGACATAATGAAATTATTAAATTGCTTGAAAGAGATCCAACAGCAAAAGTGAAGTGCTGGAAATTATAGCCTAGTGTGCTATGTGCCATGTTACTTTATAAGCCATAGCTCACTTACAATTCTCATTAGTATTCCAGTACCATGTCGCATAGCTCAGTATGAAGTTAGGTAAAACGACGTTTGAAAATCGAATTGCGAATTCAACTTGATTTTTTTTCCGCTTTTCAGCAGTTGTTTCTAATCATTGAACTCTATGCTTCACAACTGGAACGGACTTCAGCGGTCTTACATACGTCAGGCGCTGAAGCAGACAAGGAAGGAGATACCGAAGTAATGAAGGGTAATGAAGCTATTAACCTGTAAAGGGATAACACATTTTTATATAATGAATAAAATATGTAACAAGATAATTTTAATTGTGGAAAGTTAAAGGAGGGTCAATGACTTCAAAATTCCATTTGATATAAACCGAAAACTCATATTATAAATCAGGTTAGAGGTTTCCAAGCTTTTAAACAAAGTTAATAACTTTAAAATTCCATTTTATTCGCATCTAACGCCATCAGCGCAGTAGGACTATGTGAAAGACAAAGATAGCAATACTGAACTAGTGCGGGTTGCATACTTTCCTGCCGGCCTCACCTAGTAGCGCTTGGAAGCCGTTCCAGTTGTGAAGCATAGAGTTCAATGCCTCTAATAGACTACTCTTTCCTTCCGATACAGAGGAGCACACTCGGCCGATTGCGTTACTTCTCGGACAGATTGCCGGCCTATCACGCAAGGTGAAAATATGGCATACAATATTATCACAGTCTAGTATATAGTCACGAAGCTCTATACGTAGTAAATTGCATCCATAGATAGTTGCTAACCACTAGGATCGCTACTATCGCCTCATTACAGACAATGCGAAATAGTACCTGCACAGTCTATTGTTCCTAGTACCCTCTTAAACTCAAGCTTCGTGACTGTATATACTAGACTGTGGTATTATGTTATGAACTTATGAGCCTTCACGGTGGCTCAATATTAGAACGTTGAGTTCAAATCAAGATCTACCTTGACTGTATAACTTGTGTTGGGCAAGCTTATGGTCCGAGCAACATTGTAGGAGTTTTCTCCAGTTTCCTTGTAACATCTGAACAATTCTCCATCAACATAATCATCATCATCATCATCATCATCATCATCATCATCATCATTTCTAGTACCGTAATTCCACATAACTATGGTTCTGGAACACAACTATGGCCCACGACACAACCATTCATGGTGTTCCGCAGGGGTCAATTTTAGGTCCATTGTTGTTTCTAGTTTATATTAATGATTTAGCCTTGACCATAAACAATTCATCCCATGTAATTTTATTTGCAGATGATACAAGTGTAATTATTTCAAGCAAACAATACGATCATTTTATAAACACTTCTAATACAGTGCTGAATCTAATGAATGAATGGTTCCATGCAAATAAACTAGCACTTAATGTTGATAAAACCAGTGCAGTCAAATTTAGTACACACAATAGTGCTCAGGTTTCCTACAGTATTCGATTAAATGGAACTCATCTTAAAGAATCTATAAGCACAAAGTTTCTTGGATTAGAATTGGATAATCACTTGAACTGGAAAACGCATATAGAATGTATTATTCGTAAATTGAGCTCTGCCTGTTATGCATTAAGATCCTTATCTACTATTGGTGATATAAACTTACTTAAAATGTTATACTTTGCATATTTTCACTCTGTAATGAAATGTGGATTAATATTCTGGGGTAACTCGTCTGAAGCTAAACACGTTTTTGTTTTACAAAAGAAAGCTATAAGAATAATGACCGGTGTGCATAAAAGGACCTCATGTAAAAATATTTTCCGAAACTTAGAAATCTTGACTTTACCTTGTGAATACATTCTTTCCCTAATGATGCTGTATATTAAGAACCAAGATAAATTCAGTACTAATCAAGACATTCATCATTTTAATACAAGACATAAATCAGATCTTCATCTACCCTCTGTTAGTCTAAGCTGTTTTAAAAAAGGAGTTCGCTATTCATGTATAACAGTCTTCAATGCACTGCCTAACTATCTTAAAGATTTGAAGAACAACGAGAAAAGGTTCAGAAAAGAATTAACCAAATTTCTACATACTCATACCTTCTACACAATTGATGAATTGTTTATGCTTGTGAATTGAATTATTCTACTTAAATGACATGTACAATTTTATATAGCTCAACTAAAATATGTTTTTATAGTGACTTAATCTGTTTACTATGTATTGTATTTTTTGTTTAGCATAACTGATGAATTGTATGTACTGTAAATTGAATAGTACACTGTATAGGTCTACTGATGAATTGTTTAAGCTTATAAATTGAAATAATCTACTTCATATGAATTGTATAGCTTAACGAAAATACTAATTTGATTGTATATGTTTGTATAGTTTGGCTGATGAATTGTATATGTTCTTAAAATGATTACTAGTCTGTGTAGCTCTACTGATGAATTGTATATAGACCTACTGTAAATTGAATGGTAATATGTATAGCTCAACTGATGAATTGTTTATGATTATAAATTGAATTAATCTACTTGATATTAATTGCACAAATTTGTATAGCTTAATGAAAGTATGCTACTTTGTATTGTATATATTTGTATAGATTTGGCCGATGAATTGTATATGCTTTAAATTGAATAGTAATCTATATAGCTCTACTGATAAATTGTTTGTGTTTGTAATTTGAAGTAGTTTGCATGATATGTATTATCAATTTCTGTATATCACAACTGGTTGAATTGTTTATGCCTTAAATTTAATTAAATTGTTTTGTATTATAATATAGCTCAACTTATGAATGATCGTTTGCGTTTGTAAATTTAATAATCTGATTGGCTATGTATTGTATACTTTTAGTAGAGCCATCGATGTTGCTCAGTCGATAGACTCGCTGGGCTGCTGATCCGGAGCTGCGTTCGGGCTTGGGTTGGATCCCCCTTTGGACTTTGGTTTCTTCGGAGGTTTTCCCCAGCCGTGGGACTGAAGCCGGATGGTCTATGGCGAGTCCTTGGCATCAACCCCTTTGATTTGATTACCTGGTTGGGTTTTTCCGAGGTTTCCCCCACCGAAAAGGCAAATGCCGGGTAATATTTTGGCGAATCCTCGGACCTCATCTCATCTCACTACATCTCGCCAAAATGTAAAAAAAAAATGTAAAAAAATTGTACAAAATTGTAAAAATTGTAGAAAATTACTAAATTGTAAAACTATAAAAATTTGTAAAAATTGTAATTGTAATATTGTAAAATGTTGACATGTTCCACATCTTAAAGCTTCATTGCTCATGTAAGATCTATGGAATAAAATAAATGAATGAATGAATGAATGAATGAATGAATGAATGAATAACGTAGTATCTCGTTTATCCACATTTTTTGCTATATCTACTGAAGTTTGAAGTCAAGTTACTGCTACTATCTAAGAACGGTCTATAATACTACTACAGTCTTATTTGAATGGTTGTATTGTGGACTATAATTGTGTTCCAGAAACATAGTTGTATGAAATTACGGTATAATGTAGATCCACATCTGTGGTGCACTCTGGACAGTCTCTGACGAAATAAGTGGTCTAAGCTTCTCGGCACTGGCGGCATCTATGAGCCACGCTAGTAGAGTTGGGTGAATAACATATATATATATATATATATATATATATATATATATATATATATATACACACATAATATTGTTATGAAATATATATTATAGGATTGCAAAGGAAGCAAGTCGTGGCCTTTGTGATTGATAACACTCCAACATTCGTCTGGAGAATCTTGGAAAATCACGAAAAATCCAAGTCAAGATAGTCAGCCACCGAGATCGAACCCCATGCCTTTCGAATACAAGGCGACAAGTTAACCATTACACCATAATGCTCGGTTAAGTTGCATAGAAGTTATCCTAACAGATAGCTGAAGTGCTGGGAATTATGCATGCTATCCATCATGTTACTCAACAGGACACAGTTCACTCATAATTCTCAATGTGTTACAAACTTCAATAGTTAATAATCTTTTTTAAACACGAGTACGTACAACTTTCAGCCATTTTTCATTTGTTCTGAAGACCTGGTTCTGGATCTCGCAGAAATGAGGGTGATTGTGGAGTATTAGTGCAGTGATTATGAAATTGGTGAGGAGAAACGATACAACCCCGAGAAAAACCTCTCGCCCTCAATATAGAGCTGAGTAAAGCGACATGAGAAAATACTCTTGGGTTTGTTTAGTTAAATAAAAGTAACCCCAACAGGCAGCTGAAATAGGTACTGAGAATTATAAATAAGTTCTTATGTGTGCTACATAAAGTGCGTCAGAGATAAAGCATTTAAGAGA
This sequence comes from Periplaneta americana, assembly GCF_040183065.1. Lineage (NCBI taxonomy): Eukaryota > Metazoa > Arthropoda > Insecta > Blattodea > Blattidae > Periplaneta > Periplaneta americana. The sequence continues at coordinate 111,801,813 of NC_091119.1, forward strand.
TACGTGGCTCTTTAACATTTTCAAAATTCGTGCTTCAATGAAAGCAACAACCTACAGTACAAGGCAAATTATTCATTTCTACATCTTGAACTTGTGAGATTTGGGTCTACCCGCACCTACGTCATCTTGAGTGTTTAGGTGAGACACAAACAGTGAACAGTCATCACTGGTGCAATTACTTCACACTAAATCAGCGGCGACCAGAACTCGAGCAGCAGTGATTACATGCGACAGACAGCCTGTGAACTAAGGAGATGGAGGAAAGGCACTTGGCATGAAAACTACAACCAGTGGTGATTCCTGTACTAACATCTTGATCAATCCCGCGGATAAAAATCTCAAGCTTTGCTGTATCAGTAATGTCACTGCTGTCAAGAACCAGTGAATAATATAAGATTTTTGTTGCTTCTTTTTTTAACCTTCCTCTTGAATATAATCAGGAATTTTCTAAATTCTTCTCTCGATACTTGGTCGAGAAATTCGTAGTTTTTCAAAATTTAAAACTTCTTATGGACAAGTTATTTAAGTTATTTTAATCATCACTCTTTTGAGAAATTCTGTTCTATTAAAAGGCTTTAGAGCACGAGATATTTCAAAACCCATTAGGTAGCTGACTTCCTTATATTCATTTATCTCGTCTTTCTCTTCCTGGCTGTGATTTAAGACATGTCAATTCCTGGCGTTTAACAGTTCGTTGGCACATAATATTCAATCAGTTTTTCTACAATATTATTATTAAATGAATAACTAATAAATAGTTACCCTCATCTAAAGATTAAGAAGATTAAAATTGAGATAAAATCTAATAATTTTATCCTTTTAGGAAGAAGATCTAAAAATATCAATATTCATGCACGTACAGAAGAATTACAGAAACACATACTTAGTGATCAATAATAATAATAATAATAATAATAATAATAATAATAATAATAATAATAATAATAATAATAATTATTCAGCGTGGCAATTAATGTTTCTATATACTCCTAAATGAACCGTTGAGCAAAGTAAACATATTGCATTTTGTCCGACAGAACAACAAAAAAGCTCTCCTCATTCTTTACGAAACCACCTCTTACTGCTTGTAGAGACAGAGTTTGTAGAGCGACATGATCCCGCCTTTATGATTTTCAAATTTACATTTGAACAATTTTTTTTTACATTTCCTTTATCAATAATTTGGTTTACTTCATGTTTGGCTGAAACCAATCGTACTCCTTTTGATTTTGCTGAGGGTGAATCAGAGTTGGTTTCAGGTTTTAATGTTGAATATAGGAGTGGTGGTTTTGCATTTGCCTGCCTTCAGTACGTGAATGAAAAACACAGCAATGTACAGGCAACTCCTCGTACCCGTTTGAATGTCTGTGATTACACGATGTAATCACGACACCCAACTCTACACAACAATCTATGTCTACTGTTCTCAAATGAACATTTTCAGAGTCTACAGGTAAAGTTGAGAAACAAACTGCAACACTGTCTCAATTCTGTTTTAAGAAAATTGGTTTGATAATTTAGTCTTTTCGAAAAGTGAGTGAAGATATTCCGATGTACAGTACCTTTCTGCGCTGAAGGCAAGCATAAATAGCACACAGCTCTATTATAATCCTCAGTGGTATCCTAGCAACGAGTTATAACTCATAAGTATGAAAATGTTACAGATTTGTTGCTAGGATACAACTGAGACTTGTAGATAGACGTTTAGCACATTTAACATTTTCCGCTCCTTCATCTTTCCTAATACGCGCTGAGCAGTGTTGCCAACTTGTTAAAGTAATCGCATTCCTGTTGTCAGATGGATGCACTCGATTTGAGAACGAATTCGCGTGTGGTTGACGTCTTCACGCCCTGGCGGATGTGACACTCGCTCGGGTTGGCAGCTCGTGATCACTTGTACCGTGAAATCGCCCACATTCTTATCCCGCACTCAGCAGCGATCACAAGAGTTCTGACAGCGAATATTCAGGAAAGGGAAGAAAAAGTCTGGGTTTGGAGTAGGGTTCTAAATCGGTCACGCAATCCATGTTATAAACAGGTGCAAACACGATGTCTTTGTTGATATTGCCTGATAAAATGGGGAAAAAACATAGACTACAGATTTCTTACCAGACTTGTTTCCCGACAACGGACAAACCTTATGTGATTTATTATCCTGCGTATAAATGAGTCAGTCATTCATTTTGTGTGCGAATGAACCGATTTTAACATTATTTAGAGGCTCGGTCACAGTTCAAAAGGGAATGTCAAGATCCCGAAATGCGACGTTTTTCATTAAATCTGTACCAAACTATACAGTTTGAAGATCACATTATAGCCTAATACACGTAGTCTCTTCTGAGTAGCATAGACCTTCGGTCTGTGAGCGAGCAGTCCGAGATCGAGTACCGGTTAGTGTTGTGAAGAGTTCTGTATTTAGTGTGAGGTAATCGCACAAGTGATAACTGTTTACTGTATGTGTCTCATCTAAGCACTCAAGATGACCTAAGTGCGCATAGACCCAAATCTCACAAGTTCGGGGTATGAAAATGGATAATTTGTCTTGTAGTGTCGAGTTTTGCTTTCATTGAAACATGAATTTTGAAAATATTAAAGAGCCACGTATCTCTTAAATGTTTTACCTCTAACGCACTGATGACAAGATCGCGGTTGGGTTCTTCTCGGAGTTCTTCCATTTCTCCAGATTCAGCATCAACATCATTCCGTCCGATCTCCCTTCCATAGCAGTCGCCGATAACTGGCTGGCGACGCACGGAAGGATCTGGTCTATGGACGAGTGAGAGTGCTTGCTTCGAAACCTGGATACTCAGCGAATTTGACTGTAGTCAGCTGGTATGGGATGGGAATGTGGCTAACTGGAGAGTAAGCGCAATAGATTTGCAGTGCTGGGTCGTAGTCTAGATCATATATACCCAGATTGCTCGGCCTTATAGGCTCTAACGGTAACAACTTTTGTCAGGTTTACTATGCTGCCATCATTAACTCCCAATTGAATTGCATTAGCGACTGTACTGCCATCTCGCGTTCGTTTACGGCGGACGGTGGCGATCCTGGCGGTTGTTCTCTTCAAAGTACTACCGATTTTAACATAGGGATCAGCTATCTGTTATACATGTGATCTGGGGTCATAGTGAACCCCCCAGTAGTAAAGTCGTGACGTAAACGGTCAGCAAGTAGGCTAAAAGAAAAAAAAACTTGTTGAAACAGCACTGTTGCTAGGCTTTTAACTATGTACCAGCTGCTGCTTGTTGCTATTCCATGAAAGGATCTTATTTAGCTTCACAGATTACGCAGTATGCATGAGAATGTGGTATCGAATTCCCTATTTACACTATAATTGAAGTATTTGTTCTTCAGAAATTTCTGTTTTAGCACAATATACATACTCTTACACACAGAGTCAGGAATGAAGCTGTACTAGAATAATGCTCAAACTGATCAGGAACAGAAAAATAAATTGGTTGTCACTGGCTAAGAAGAAACTGTCTACTGAAGGATGCACTAGAAGGAAGGGTGAACGGAAGAAACGTTTGGGGCAGAAGATGGCAGGTGATAGACAACAGTAAGATATATGGATCATATGCGAAGACTAGGAGGAAGGCAGAAAATAGGGGAGATTGGAAAATGCTTGGATAGAAAACTATGAATGAATGAACATCAAGTATGTTTAACGTACACTTCTCGAAGTTACCAACCTACAAAGCTCATAGTACAAGAAATGTGAAAAAATATTAATTCATTCATAGCGTTCTGTCCAAAAGCAGGTCTTTCACTGCAAACCCAGCATTCTCCAATCTTTCCTATTTTTTGCCTTTCTCTTAGTCTCCGCATATGATCCATATATCTTAATGTCGTCTATTATTTGAATTCTTCTTCTGCCCCGAACTCTTCTCCCGTTCACCATTCCGTCCAGCGCACCCTTCAGTAGGCAGTTTCTTCTCAGCCAGTGACCCTACCAATTCATTTTTCTCTTCCTCATCAGTTTCAGAATCATTCCTTCTTCACCCACTCTTTCCAACAGCTTCGTGTATTATTCTGTCTATCCATTTCACACACTCTATCCTTCTCCGTATTCACATTTCAAGTGCTCGTCAATTGGACTCACTGTCATACACGTATTGTTAGAGCTCGGTTTCTGTTTCAATTGCTTTAAACAAGAATAGTGCCGACCATCTTCTGTGATAAAGCATGATAAAGAAGAAAACACTGAGACGTTCGGGAAGAAGGTTAAGCAACTGTGTTGAAGATATTTATCATATTTCGCGAGAAATTCTGATGTAACAATAGTTAACATACTCAAATTAGCAGCTGAATTCAAATTTAATACTTTTCTTTTTTTATTCTTTGTTGTTTTCCATTTTCTTGTACATGAATTCCATTTCTTAGTAACTGTTGACTTTTTCAGTCTGATCTATGTTTGTGTTATGTTTTATTAGTGGACTATATTTGTACATCACACATAATGTCCACAGATATAAACAGGATTTAATTGCTTCAATTTGTTTTCACAGCAATGTTTAAAAAACCGCGTTTCACAGTTTCCTTCCAGCTGTGGTACAGCTTTTACAATTCCTTTCCTGTGCTGCCAGATGCTGTGTGGCCAACGAGATACGGGTTGACGGATGATTACAGAAATGGTTTGTTTACTTGTACTTCATCCCTAACTGATATGTAATACGTTAATTTAACTCCACACGACTATATTTACACTGATTTGTCCGGCGTGTGCGCTGCCTGAGTATTATTTTATATGCTGACAGATTGGAATACTAAAGTAAGGAAAACTCCTTTTTGTGCGCTTCGTTTCACGTTTATATTAAGAGTCGACAATTTTTTTAGAACCACAGACCTTTAAACCTGAATCCACTGCACTATTTCGTCAGTATCTTGAGCTCATTTCAGTTTATAGATGGAGTAAAATTAACGAAATTGTTACTACTAACCCAATTTACTTTTATAAGGTTGTAAGGTCGGGAATAACCTAAACTTCATTATAGAAAAAAAATTATATCCTTCCAAGTCTGTTAAAAAGTACACAATTTATTCATGAACTTAAACTTTTATATGGATTACATACACGCACATTCTTATATTACTGTCATCGATTTCGTCTTTAGGTTAGACCCGTTAGCACTTCATACCACGAAATACCGTATCACTATCGCCAGTTTCATCTATGCTAATACCGTCGTTAAATATCAACTAAACAAATAAACAATACCAAACGAAACTAAAGGCATAATTAACACAACTGTGATGTTCCCAAGTCCCTAACGGAAGGGTTTTATTTTTCTATTAAGGAAGCTCACTTCTACAATCCTCGACATTTCTTTAGCGTGGCATGATATTAAGGACTCTAATCCTTGACTGCCCTATCTCAATAAAGTCAAATATCTGCTAGGTGCATAAAGTCCTTTCGGTGTTGCGGTAATAGACGTCTGAACCATAATTTTATTACACGAATTTAACATATCACAGTTTCGTGATTGTCTTAAAACTCCACAATCCTACCATACTAACCATTTTACGTCATTCCTCCCCTCTACACTACACTCCTTTCCTTTTTTCAATATCGCATGATATTATATTAAGGATTCTAATCCTTAGCTACCTAATCTCAAAAAGTTCTCATTTAAATGCCAGCATCTAGGTGCATAAAGATCTTGCGATGTTGTGATATTAAATATCGAACTATAACAGCACATCTTTGTTTGGAGTTGTTTCTTAACATCTTTAGTATATGAGCCGTTGAGAGTAGAAGTGATGTAAGTCAAAAATGGGAATTTGTCCTTTCAAATACCTTTAACTTCAACCTGTTTATGTATTTCTAATTTTGCTTTGTGTGGTATACCATTTTTGGCTGGATTTTATTCAAGGGATTTAATTTTGGAAATAGTATCTTTAAGATATGTAAATATCTTTGGATTTTTTTGTTTTATTTTTCCAAGGGTTTAACTGTTTGTTATTCTTTTCGTTTATTTTATTATACTTTGAATGAGAGTTAACCTAAACATTCTGCAAAATAGCAATCAATATTCAATTTATTTAAACTATTAGTAGTCAGTGGATAGCACGAAGGACATATTAATTGCTACTTTGCGCTGTATTTTACAGAATTTTTACTTTAAACCTCATTACCCAATTTTGACTTACACCACTTCTGCTCTGAACGGCCCATATAGGAATGCGATGAGGGACGACAGGACAATTTTTATCCCAGAAAAGTGCTTGTAAATATGACTAATCATATGCAGAAAAGAAATTATAATGTAGTAAATGACATTTTAATTATTAATTGTAATAAATTTGCACTACAGTCAGATTTGCTGATTGTAAACGAGGATTCTTTATTTCTGGCACGGAGAATTCAAGTTCTTGTAACTAGAAGTGCGCGTTGCTGCCATGTAGTTTTCTAAACAAAGTAATTTAGTATGCAATAGCACCTCTGTGTTTTCCTTGTACAGCATTAAGAGTAGCCTAGCCACATCTCTGTTTCCCTGTTGAGGAATCGGAAAGAATAGTAGACGTCACATCTTCCTTCTGAAATTCTGAACCAGACGTCTCACGATTCGTCTTGAATGCATTGTGCATGTGTTAAGGTGCGGCACTGTATATACAAATTGGCAAATCTTTTCCTTGTACCGTCGAAGAAAAATTATTCTGTGAAATGTTCATTACCCGGAAATTTAAGTGAGAACAGCAACTAATGTTAAAAACGTATAGGCCATAGGCCAGTGATCAACTCAGAGCACTGTGACGTCACCTCAGCGTTCCCTGCAGCCCGCTGCACTGGTTCTTCTCTTCAGTGGGCAAGCGCTGACGAAAAAGACCGTCTGTTTGCAGTGGCGACTCCTTTTTTTGTGATAATTGTTTCTCATATTAATCAAATTAAATTTAAAGTAATGTGAATGCCTAATACTCGTATTTACATGTATAAAACTAATTGATAGTTTAGAGATGAAATGAAACTAAATACTACCTACATTATTTTCAGATTTCTACTTTTTCCTTTCATATTGCTATGTTGTAAAATATAATTCTAACTTATTATCAGTTAATGCATTTTATACACGTACGCTTCATTACAAAATATGTAATAGAAAAAGTTACAAAACATGACAACTGAAAGTCTATATTGATATTATTGAACTCGGTTACAGTGTATTGTACGCCATGTTTCATTAAATTATCTATCTATATCTATCTATATATTTAATTTGAACTGTGGCGGAAAATTTTATGAAAACTATACAGCCTGTGAAGTTGTGTGACGTCTCAATCGAAAGCTAATAATTTAATATTAATATTGCGGGAAAATCTAAATGGTTTGTAGCGAAGTTCGTAAAAAGCTTTATATTTAAAAAAATAAATAAAAATATCTGGTCTGTCGCAGCAAAGTGTATACCGTAGGACCACAGTCTAGTATATACAGTCACGAAGCTTGAGTTTATGAGGGCACTAGGAACAATAGACTGTGCAGGTAATATTTCGCATTGTCTGTAATGAGGCGATAGTAGCGATCCTAATGGTTAATAACTATCTATGGATGCATATTTACTACGTATTGAACTTCGTGACTATATACTAGACTGTGGTAGGATATCATGCAATTTATTTCGTAGCATTGTGCAGAGGTCCGTGATTAACGTAACTCGCTTTAAATGTAGCCTACTTTATCTTAATTTGAGTTATTAATACAGCTGTGTTAGGTTTTTTTGAAGTTCGTGAATGGTGTCGGTAATGTGGGGCTTTATGTATGGGAAAGGCTAGGCCTATGGTTCAAATAATGAAATTTCGAACAATAAAACATCGAGTTTCTTAAAACGATAAAAAATGTAGTTATCGAAGCCTCCTGTCCATGCGAGATGTTGACGTCACAATATCATGCTCTTGGAGACCTCGATAATAATTATTGTTTATTTTTTCAACTGTCACGTAATTTTTTCGTGTTTCAATAGCCTATAGTACGTGTGTTTTTAATCTGGTGTTACCAAAAATTAATAGTACTGTTACGTTATAAATGTAGTTCGATCAAGAAAACGTGGTAGAACTTTTAGGAATGTAACTGCATCAAGAACTTATAAACGACAAAATGTTGTTTGTAACAACGTTTCAAGAAATTATGCATGAAGACAGTATTACACATTACGATGTTGATCCAGTTAAGCCTTTCATTTTGAGAGAGAGATCATTAATGGGCATTATAGTTCGTGCTGCCATAATGGCCTAATTTCCTTCCCTGAGCCGAGTACAAATATAGAACTCAAAGAACTCATGTCAAATGAGTGAAAGCAGCAAAAGATGTGAAATTAAAAATGGTTACAATATCACAACAGGGACACTGCCGAACATGGTGGCTATTATACCACAGAATTTTATTGTGGTTTTCAATCCCTATCAAGCAGCAGTTGCTGCTACAAGCCACTGGTATTTATTTATTACTTAAAATAAAACAAACACAAATGCATTATATTGGATCACTAGTGAAACTATTGACTGATCTTCTGTAATGCTGGTTTTACGGGTTTTTGGACTCCTTTATTGCGTACTAATTGCTCAATATTATACACTATGATCTGGACAGTGCATGAACTGGGGAAACTTTGTAGATTGTCGTCAGATGAATTAGTTACTTCTGTGATGAGATTTCCTTATTTTTACTAACGAAAACAACTGTTCGCATGTATGTAGATCCGAACATGCATAGTATGTTGGAAATGTGTTGAGAAATCTGAATTATGGAAAATGTGAATCAAATTCACACAAACTTTTTCCCAGTTTTATATTTCACCTTCATTTCACTATCAAATTCTAAGTATGTATTATCGCCTCACTCTCATGGTTAACATTCGGCAGGTCTTTGAGCGGCCTCGTGCATAACATTCGGCAGGTCTGTGAAATTTAATTGCATTATTGTTTTCAGTTTCTTACGTCGCCGCTCCAATTACTCGCCTCATTTTCAAAATTGCAACCAATGAGCTGCTTCCATTATTAAATGACATCTACTTGTCTGATCCACGTGGACTAAAACCGAGGTTGCAAAGTCATGTGCTGAGGACTAACATTAAGGTATGTGATTAAAAATTATTATTAAGAGTTAAGAATGTCAACGTACTCGTATATGAAATAATAATAATAATAATAATAATAATAATAATAATAATAATAATAATAATCATAATCATAATGATAGCCATTAACAATATAACAAACTAGTGTTTATTCTTATCGAGGAAGTAGACGTGACAACGTGACGCTTAGAGTGAAACCTACAGAGCAACAATCGGTCGGCAAAATTATGTTTTAAAAGCATACCGCACGTTATTGTATGATGCCGACATGTTAACCATGAGAGCGCGGCGATAATAATTTCTAGCTGAAGCTCAGCAGAAACGCCATCTACATCCACAGTGGATGGGTCTATAATAAATAAGGGGAAAATATCATAACATACTTTCGGAACAGTTCCGAGAAAATAACATATTCAGCGAAAGGAAATAATGGACAAAAGTATTTCAGATATATTTCCATTGAGTGAAACTGCAAGCGAAGATGGACTATCGGCAGTATATAGGTACTTTGAAGAGCAACACATCGTTCCGCTTTGTGGGTCAGAGACCCGGACAACTCGCGAACGTGAGAATGGTATGTAATCTCTTCGTTCTCAGTGTGAAAGAAGCTATTGTGCCTATATAAAAATATTAAATATTATTGCAGTGAATTATGTTCAAAGTGTAATAACTGTATAATATTCATAATGGTAGTGTGTTGTGTTACGAGTAAATCGAGTCATAGCACGGTGTAGAGGTATAGGCCTACCTATTATAATAAATAAATAAATAAATACAATTAAATATATAAGTAAATAAATAAATAAATAATAATTCATTCTAGTGCTATGAACTCTGAGAATACATTTACGTTTTTAATAATAAAACATGCCCACTCATGTACTCTCCAGTACCTGTTTCTGGTTGAAGGGGATGTGACGTACTACACGGGTCATTCAATAATTAGTGGCAACAATGTTTGTATGTGGCGCTATAGCGGTAAATGACGCAAGCTGATAACAATGAGAAAAAAGAACATCTGATGTGTGTTATCTGTGAGTTTGAAGACAATAATCTCATTTATAAGATATTTGTAGTGAGTTTAATTTGTAGACTGTTATCTGTAGTGCTCTAAAATGTTTAGCAAATACGAACAAAGATGCTTCGTTAAAATTCAGATTGCAAGAGGCTATAATGCTCGACAATGCCATACAGCATTACTGGAAGCTTGTGGTAGAGAAACTTCACCATATCGTACCGTAGCTAGGTGGGTATATCATATGCATTACCACTTAGAGGAGTTCGCTTTAGAACCAGACAGGCAATTATAGCAACTGTTCGAAGATTAGTACAACAAGACGCTGTGGATGGCATCCGTCGTCTCCCTGGAGGGGGGGTTCTTCACATTGGAGGAGATTACTTCTGAGCACTGCAACAATGTGACTGTTCCAAAAATGTTTTCTTTGTTTGACTATAATTATTTATTTACTGTGTCACCTTTGCTTATCTTAAAAGTTAATCATTTACATTAACGTTTTCGATACATTTGTATCAGCTTCAGATGTAGAGTGTTAAATAAACATTTATGATGAAAACCTTGCCTTATGGTATGGAACTTATTATGATTTTCGGATCTTGCTAAAGTGAATTGCTCTAACTTAACCTAATTTGGTCTATAATACACATGTTACATTAAGTTAAAATCATTTGCAGTCCATATAGTACAATTACGGAAGTGAAATCAGACCCCACAGAAACATACCAAAAACAAATAAAAACCGCCATAAAAAACGCACCTGATTTTATACCAAAAAATAAAACCCACAACTTTGTCATGAAGAATCCCAAAGCACCCAACTTAAAAACACTTCCCAAAACACACAAAACAGAAATGACAATGAGACCAATAGTGAATTGCAGAGAAGCCCCAAACTACAAAATTAATAAACACTTATACAAATTCTTAAGCAATAACATCATTCAAGACACTCAATACACCATCATCAATACGAAACAAATCATAAAAAAACTTCAAAAACTAAAAACCACGAACAATTCCAAAATGCTTTCACTAGATGTTACAAACTTATACACTAATATACCAATAGATGAAACCATCAATATAATTATCAAAAACCTCAATGAAGCCCAATTAGACAACAATCTAATTCAACAAATTACCCAATTACTAAAAACATCATTAAAACAAAATTATTTCAAATTTGATAATAAAATATACACCCAATCAACAGGATTAGCCATGGGCGACCCCCTGTCTGGATACCTAGCTAATATATTCCTACAAGACTTAGAAAACAAACACATAAACAATTTAAACAATAGGTTCAACTTTAGCATTTACGCAAGATACGTCGACGACACAATAATAATATACGAAAACACTCAAAACACAAATAATCAAATATTAGATGAGTTTAATAAATGGCAACAGAACATAAAATTCACATTAGAACAAAGTAACAAGAATAGTCTTAACTTTCTAGATCTAAATATAACACTAGAACCCCCAACAATAACATTTAACATACATAGGAAACAAACAGCAACTACACATTCCATAAACAAACACTCCATACATCCCACCACACACAAAATTAACAAATTCCGTTCCTTATTGACAGATTACTTACAACCCCACTAAATAAAGATAATTACAATAAAGAACTTAGTTACATAAAGCAGTTAGCCACGGAAAACGGATATGAAAAACAACTAATTAATAACCTAATACAAAAAAGGAAAACAAAATTACATAAAAAAGATTTCACAACACTTCAATCCGAGAAAACACAAAACAAAAAACAATGGCACAGTTTAACGTTTTAAGGTAAGATCTCAAACAAACTTAGTAACTTTTTTAAAAAGGAAAACATCAATATAGCCCCCCGTACCAACAACAAATTAAATAACATAATTCCCAATAAAACCAATAATAACGAACCCCTCCTAAACAGTGGCATATACCAATTAAGATGTAAAAATTGCACTAAAACATACATAGGACAGACCCGGCGCAATTTTAAAATAAGATTCCGCGAACATACCTCCGATTTCATTTATAATAGGAACAGATCCAAATTCGCACAACACCTCATAGACGAGAATCATGAATTAACAAATATAAACGAAACTTTGAAAATACTAAAAATCACAAATGATCCCACAATAGAAACAGCCGAACAATTCCACATCATAAAAGAATTCAACTTAGGAAAACCCCTTCTAAACGAACAAATAGCCAACACAAACAATCCACTTTTCAACTTATTTAAATTATTCCCGCCCAAACAAACACACACACAGGTTCCACCAACTCCCCCTCCACTTCCGGTATTAGACGACGTAACCTAAGAAATATTGTGAGCGAGCTCACCAGTTTAACATCAGCCAAGCACCAAGTAGGAGCAGTTTAACACATGTCAAATCGTAAGTTATTCTCTTGCAATAGTTTCTACCAGAAGCAGTTTCAACTAAAATTCAATTAAAACAACACCAGCCAATTTTCAATTCAATTTATTAATATTTACGCATATTGTTACAGACACGCAAGACTGTATTAAACTCATGGACTCGACAACATCCATCTTGTACCAATAACGTCAAACCACCGACACATAGCAACGTATATCTATGATTTTCACATCAATCTAATGAAATGCTTTAATAATACACATTGTTAATAATTATAGACATGTTAGTGATATAAACAGTACTCAGTTTTAGTTCGTTGTTAAAATCAAGATCAACAGAAGCAGCCCCATCTAACGATGTTAAAAACTGGCAAACACAGCCAACAAGTGTTTACAGTGTTTTAAAGTGTCCTATAACGTTTTATATTCCTCTGATTATATTTATAGTTTTATATCACTTTTAAATAATTTTAAATGTTTAAATTGTACTATATGGACTGCAAATGATTTTAACTTAATGTAACATGTGTATTATAGACCAAATTAGGTTAAGTTAGAGCAATTCACTTTAGCAAGATCCGAAAATCATAATAAGTTCCATACCATAAGGCAAGGTTTTCATCATAAATGTTTATTTAACACTCTACATCTGAAGATGATACAAATGTATCGAAAACGTTAATGTAAATTATTAACTTTTAAGATAAGCAAAGGTGGCACAGTAAATAAATAATTATAGTCAAATATTAATAGCTTATCGGCATACCACAATATGAAATTGTTTTCTTTGTTGTCAACTCAAATGTTGCCACTAATTATTGAATGACTCTGGGCGGATTTAAAAAAATTAAGAAAGTTCTCCTTTTTGTAACTTGTATGCCCGATATTTTTAAATTACCTGGTCTGACGCCTTTTTCAAGTAATTTGCCTGTAGGTGGCAGCAGCACCGACGGAATATAATCTTTGCCAACGATCATAACTCTCTTGGGTCCTCCTTGTTATGGTCGATGATCAGAGTTCTGATCACATATATAACAGATTGCTCAGCCTTATAGGCTTTGACGGCAACAACTTTTATAAATTTCACTATGTTGCCATCTAGCTACTGCATAAAAAATCATGTTATAACTCTCATTTGAATTGCATGGAGCAACTGTACTTCCATCCCTGATGACATATATATATATATATATATATATATATATATATATAACAGATTGATCACTCTTATGGCTTTGAAGGCAACCACTTTTATCAATTTCACTATGCTTTCATCTAGCGACAGTAGAAGAAATCACGACTCCCATTTGAATTGCATGGAGCAACTGTACTTCCATCTAGCGGTCGTTACTAATCGACAGTAGCGATCCTGGTGGTTATTCTCCTCCACAAGTTACCGTTTTTAATATTGGGATGGGCAATCTGTTATATATGTGATCTGGGCCCAGAGGTAGCTAGTAAATCGAGATATCGAGGTGCGAATGTATAGTAAATCTAAATAAATATTTTCCGTTCTCTTTAATAAATAATTGTAGTTCCCTTGACTTTCATATGTAGCTAACTGAAAAATCATGATTAAGTTTTTGATAATTATTTTGTAATAAAATAGATATTAACATACATTAACGTACCTAAATCTGTACTGTAAATATTTTGTAATAAATTAGATATTGACGTAATTTAAAGTATAATATAGGTTTAAGCCTAAATCTAAGTACATATTTTGTGTCCTCTTTTTTCGAACAATGTCCTCCTTTTTTTAAGCTTTGTGTCCTCTTTTTTATCGATGTGAATCTGGTCATCCTAGCTAGACTGTAACCTACAACGTGTGTCTTTTGAGATGTATGTACTGCTTTATAACAGAGATGTTGATAATAATGACAGATGGTGGTAATAAAGCTCGAGATGTTGATAATATAACGGAGGTTGTTGAGGTTTGGCATGGACTATTTCCTGCTGTTTTTCTGAACAATCTCATTTCAACTGCCTGCAGTCTCTCTGTTCTTCTTTTCCTAAGAGCGTTGTTCAATACTCCCACTTTTGTACGAATTTCTAATTTTTATAAACATCTTTGTCATTTTCGTCTGGGTATGATGCAGCATAGCCCAGGCAATTGGAATTTGGAATCTTTTCCAAACTTTAAATATAAATTGAAAGTGTACAAAGTAGTCTGATAATTCACGTGCCGGTGATGAATGTCTTACGGTGTATATTGTATAATATCACTTTACCACCAATACATGCTGAACTTAACGAGATAGCCGCGAAGTCGAAGGTTTGTAATCTACTTCACAGCCTTACTGAAGTCTTAATTTACGGCAAATTTTAAAGTAAAGAGATCATGTGTGTTCTTGTTCTTCTGGTATATGTTTGCGTTTATACTCTATTGTCCTGTTTTGCGCCATAAATTGGCGCATTCCCAATCGAGACCAGCCGACAAAGCAAATGTTTGCTGAGATTCAGTTCCGAGCTCGTCCCTAGACCAGCTCTCTTCGAGCACTGCCGGTGATCGGGGAAAATATTTATCACCACCATCCACACATATGAAGTAACGGTCAGCGCGTCTGGCTGCGAAACCAGGTGGCCCGGGTTCGAATCCCGGTTGGGGCAAGTTACCTGGTTGAGGTTTTTTCCGGGGTTTTCCCTCAACCCAATACGAGCAAATGCTGGGTAACTTTCGGTGCTGGACCCCGGACTAATTTCACAGGCATTATCACCTTCATTCAGACGCTAAATAACCTAGATGTTGATACAGCGTCGTAAAATAACGCAATAAAATAAAAAAAATTATCACCACCATCATCATAATAAACTTCACAGTGAGCCTAATGGCCCGTTCCACCTCAGAGATTATCTTCCCAACGTCTTCCCCGTCTCCCAACATCTCAGTAGGCCTGTCCTATCTGTCTATATCGCAGCGTTGTCTAGGTTTCGTTTCTCTCATTTTTATAAAGCGTTTTTGCCACTTCCTTTTGTTGCTTTCAATCTTATTATTTAAATTAAACACTTGTAAATGCTGTCATATTTTGATTTCGTATATTACCTGCGCGGTCCCTTCAATAGCCTCGCTGTTTAAGGAGTAATGCTGTAGCCCGGAAGATCGCGGATTCGATTTCCGATAGGATCATGGACTTTGTCCACTGAGCTAATCCTTCCGGCTGCACTTTGGCCCTAGGTTTACTCAGCCTCTAACACAAATGAGTACCAGTGGGATTTATCCTTGGGGATAAAGATGGCGGGCATGTAGGACTGATATTCCCACTGTCATTAATGCCTATTGTCTGTAAACCTTCTGCTACCCTCTGACCCGACTTGACCTGTAATGGGGTGGAGGAAAACCTATTAAGTCTGTGCGAGTATAGCCAGCAACTTTTCTTACAACTGTCATTTTTAGCATTTTTATGCTTCTCCTCTCTGTATTATCAAGGGTCCAATGCTAATGTATGTATGAAATGATGGTAGATCGGACAGAATGATACTGATATCTAACATGGAGAAACTACAGAACTCTGACAAAGCTCTCAACTGTGATCTTGTTATAGGCATCCAACAAGGAAAACTCAGTGCGCAGAAACCAGCGGGCGTGACTGCCTCGCGCAGATGACGTATGTTCTCATTCCCAGCAAGCTCTCAAGCCTACTGCAGGGGGGTAAGAGGGGTATAGCATGCGCGACGCGAGGAGTTCGAGCTGAGTTTTGCTTGTAGGTTACCTATAGTCATTAATGTCCTAGCAGGATTTTTCAATGAAATATCCGACACCTAACCGGAACTCATATCCGGAAAGCGTGCGTGACAACTGATGGTTTACCCCACGCAGTCACTGCAGGGCTCAGAGACTATGCAGGGACTAGAGAGCGGAATTTAGGCAAAAACCTATTTTTTTCCTTGATACATATAGGCTTGAGATTTAATATTTACATTTTTTTTATGAAAATATAGGTATAAATGAATGGGTTTTATAGTGCCTAAAAATGCCTATTTCGACGTTAGTGCCTATTTTTAGATTTTTTAAATTTTTGTATCATTTTTCGTAACTGTTTACAGTTTTCTTAACATCCTGTATCGTCTACATTTCAAGACGGATAACAACTCCTTTCTAGCAGTGAACAACACAATAGAGAAGTACCTAAGGGCCACCCCTTCTCATTCTTACAATCTTTCAATCCTAAAATTCCAACTTTCAGTCTGCCTAGGTAGCGTAGTAGGTACAATGCTGGCCTTCTGTGCTTGAGATTTCGGGTTCGATCCCAGCTCATGTCAATGACATTTAAGTGTACTTAAATACGACAGGCTATGTCAGTAGATTTACAGGCATGTAAAAGAATTCCTGCGGGACAAATTATTATTATTATTATTATTATTATTAATATTATTATTATTATTATTATTATTATCATCATCATCATCATCTTCCTCTGTTGTCAGCAATTTAACACAAACTCGCAGGGTTGTACCCGAATAAGCATTCTCTTACATTCCAAGATAGATAACAACCCCTTCTTTTTTCTCACCATTTGTAAGTACAGCAGTGAGCGACACAATAGCCACAATAGGTGCTGATCATCTACTGTGAAGCAAACTATGGAAATGTGATTGGTGAATGAAAAACTTAACTTAAAGATAGAATGTCTTCATTTTGTGTATGCATGTGTACGCTTGTAAAATGTGAAATGTGTGGAAGTTTCTTTTAATCCAAGAATTTTGCATTAAATAAATGTTGTATCTTATATTAGTGACATTCTTTAACAAACAAAAAAGCCTATTTTTTATTTTATAGAGCCTAAATAAAGGAATTTAAGAGCTTATTTTAGGCGCCTAAAATGTCGCTTTTTAGGGCCTAAAATTCCGCTCTCTAGTGATTACTCAGAGGAAAATAGAAGTATCTATTTGGAGCAACCTGCCTTACAACCGCTTTATCTCATAATATAGCATGTGTTGGGTCGGACAGAGTTCGAACCCGGAAGGCATGTATGATTGCATGTATTCAGAGAGTTTATCTGAATGGGGGAGGGGGCGGATAATCAATCAGAGCTACAATTAAGGACGGAGAGAGTCGCCGCTCCGTCTGCGGCCGCACTCGCCTGGGGCGATGGGGATTCTGGGAAACGGAGAAACGAACGCATTCCACAAGCAGCGTGCAGCTATACTAGCCGCGCCGCGCCGCTTCCTTCATGCCTTCCCGTACTTCCTTCTTCATTCCCTGCTTGTTTGTTTATTGTCATAGGAAGTCTATCAAATGACAACTTTGCAGACTACAGATCCAGCTGACCCAGGTTTGATTTCCAGCAGAGAAGTGTACAAGTCCATTGTGTGTGCTGACTAAAATCGATCGGCGGTATTGCGTCATGCTGTTTTCATAATCAGGAACACTTAACTACTTGCAAATGTCCATTGGTTTGTTGTTACTTCCCTACAAATGGCTTTTAAGGAACCCGGAGGTTCATTGCCGCCCTCACATAAGCCCGCCATCGGTCGCTATCCTGTGCAAGATTAATTCACTCTCTATCATATCCCACCTCCCTCAAATCCATTTTAATATTATCCTCCCACCTACGTCTTGGCCTCCCCAAAGGTCTTTTTCCCTGTGGTCTCCAAACTAACACTCTATATGCATTTCTGGATTCGCCCATGCCCTGTCCGTCTCAAACGTATGGATTTAATGTTCCTAATTATGTCAGGTGAAGAAAACAAAACGTGCAATTCTGCGTAGTGTAACTTTCTCTATTCTCCTGTAGCTTCATTCCTCTTAGCCCCAAATATTTTCCTAAGAAATTTATTCTCAAAAACCCTTAATCTCTGTTCCTCTCTCAAAGTGAGAGTCCAAGTTTCACAACCATACAGAACAACCGGTAATATAACTGTTTTATAAATTCTAACTTTCAGATTTTTTGACAGCAGACTAGATGTCAAAAGCTTCTTAACTGAATATTTATTCTGCGTTTAATTTCCTCCCGAGTGTCATTTATATTTGTTACTGTTGCTCCAAGATATTTGAGTTTTTCCATCTCTTCGAAGGATAAATCTCCAATTTTTATGTTTCCATTTCGTACAATATTCTGCTCACGAGACATAATCATATACTTTGTCTTTTCGGGATTTACTTCCAAACCTATCCCTCTACTTGGTTCAAGTAAAATTTCCATGTTTTTCCCTAATCGTTTGTGGATTTTCTCCAAACATATTCACGTCATCCGCATAGACAAGAAGCTGATATAATCCGTTCAATTCCAAACCCTCTCTGTTATCCTGAATTTTCCTAATGACATACTCTAGAGAAAGTTAAAAAGTAAAAGTGATAGTGCATCTCCTTGCTTTAGCCCGCAGTAAATTGGAAAAGCATCATATAGAAACTGGCCTATACGGACTCTGCTGTAAGTTTCATTGAATTTTATATAAAACTTCTCTCTTAACCGAGTCATATGCCTTTTTGGAATCTATGAATAACTGATGTACTGTACCCTTATATTTACATTTTTCTCCAATATCTGTCGAATTAAAAAAATCTGATCAATAGTCGATCTATTACGACTAAAACCGCACTGATGATCCCCAATAATTTCATCTATTCAAAAGAATATTGACAAAATTTTGTACCACTCACCTCATGAGACAACCAGTAATAAGCAGTAATAGGAATGTTAGCCTAGACCTACGTGCTGGCCGCCTTCATCCCAAGAAACACTTAATACTCATTTATGTTACACGCTGAGTGAACCTCAAGACGATATTGAGACCAAAGGAATTAGATGGATTGGCAAAATACGGACTTCACTGGAAATTGAACAAGTGACCTTCCGGCTTGTAGCGCGAGGTTAACGCGGAATAATTGTACAATCTCGTTCAGATACCCAGGATCATAAAAGAGAAAAGGACTGACATACCATATACATAGGCCTCATTTCAAATAGGAGGCTAGTCTAGAAAATGTAATACAACTTAATTTCGACTCGCCATTTCAGTTAAATAGGTACATTTTCCAATACTTTCACATTCTGAACCATCTGTTTTACCAGCCGCATTACTGAAATGGAACTTCAATCTCCTGTTAGGATTTCGACCGTGTTCGTCACTAGCTGCCACTGAACTCTTTTCAAACGCAGTTGGAAGGTGCAAACCGATCTCCAGAAGATTCGGTGACGTCATGGCAATGGAAGGTTCCGTTCTGATGACGTCTACCTCATTTCTGCGAGACATGGTTCCAATTATACCGAACGACTTCCGCTGAGATCATGCTTCGAGACCCTCCAATGACAACTGAGAATCGTCCTTCAGAGTCAACAGTCCAGTCACACAGCATCTGACTTTGTTCACTAGCAACTCGCGTCCCTGCAGTTCTTCGCATAGTTTTCTCATTAACGAAAGTATGTGATACAGAAAAAAAAAGAATAACAAATTTAGAGATTTTCATACAAATACGTTTCCAACACTTGCGATACTGAAAATATCTAGTATTAGACACGCCGTCTGCCTGTCTGTGTACAGCGATTTATTGTGAACCATTAGTCGGATATTGCTCATATTCAGTAATGAAAAAGGTGCACATCAAATTGAACAATTTTCAGTTTTTAATGACGAATCTTTATTTGAAACACAAAGGAAACTCATAACAGCTAAAGGTATTATACGTGATCTTTTTTATGCTCCGTAGAATAACTGACAAATGACAAGGTCTTGTTCCTATCGAGTAAATAACGATTTCCTAAGAGGAACTAATTATCACGAAGTACAGATTTCTGATAATAAAATATAAATATTTATATTTTTTGTAGGTTATTTTACGATGCTTTATCAACATCTTAGGTTATTTAGCGTCTGAATGAGAAGAAGGTAAAATGAGTCCGGGGTCCAGCACCGAAAGCTAGTCAACATTTGCTCATATTGGGTTGAGGGAAAACCCCGGAAAAAATCTGAACCAGGTAACTTAACCCGACCGGGAATCGAACGCGGGCCACCTGGTTTCGCGACCAGACAGGCTAACCGTTACTCCACAGGTATTTCTATAAATAAGACCAAATCAAAGACAATATCCAAGAATTCATTGTTTTCTTGAATTTTATTAATTAAATTATTATTTGTTTGTAATATTGATGGAATTGTGTATACATTTTTATTGGTTGATATTAGAGGAATAAATGATAATAAATTAATTTGTCGCGTTAAACTGGAAATACAAGGTAAAATCATAGAACAAGTAATTATATTTTAAACACTGAGGTATAGAGATCTATAGGAGAAACTGAAGCACAGACGAACTAGTTCATCAAGCAAAGAATAACAACAAAACATATGGATGCATAAACAACACAATTTGGAAAAATAGAAATTTTGGAATAGAAAGAAAATCAATAATGTATAAATCTGTCATGGCTGTGAAGGTCGAATAGAGACCCAAAAAGACAAAGCAAATTTGCGAACAACAGAAATGGAATCCCTAAAAAAGAATCACACGGAAATCATTGAGAGACAAAATTCACAGGTCTGCTATTAGAGAAGAATGCAAATTCGAACCAAATAAACCTTTGCATTAGTGACAGAAAATTAATTGGAACGGACCATAACAGAATGGGCAACATAAGTTTATTAGCGAAGAGAACACGCGACTGAGTACCTAAACAAGAAAGATCCTTAGGAAGACCGCAGCTACATTGGAAGGATGTTATCGTACCCGGAACTATACATCGCTCTGACAGGAGATGTAAACATTGCCGGCAGAGGGGGAGAGAAGTATAATTGCTATTCAACCAATGGCAAAGGTCTCATTGTACGCTTGACTTAAAGTTTGGTGGTCTGAAGCGTTCTACGTCCGCCCAGCTTCAAGATAAGCATGAATGAGACCTTTGCCATTGGTTGAACAGCAATTATAGACTATACTTCGCTCCTCTTCTGCCGGCAATGTTTATTTCTCCTGTCAGACATTATGGAACGAAATATAGGTGAATGGACACTCAACAAGAAATTAGCTCTCAGTGTAAAAGAAGAAGGAGGACAAATTGCAATTTCTTTTTGGAACAGTAGTTAGGGTTAGGCCCACGTCTATCCTGCAAAGTAATTAGTAGGGCTACAGAATATATTTATATCCTAATGTTTTTGTCTGAAGTTTTACATTGAACGATGTACGTACATAATTATTTTTTTCGATAGAAAATGTTTTTCGAAATACATTCTTTATAACATTTCATTTATCACACGATCTTACACTGTATAAAAATAAAATGACGAAAAAAATTGTTACGGTGTAGTTTGAGTTAATGATCACTTGCCACCGAATTCGCTTGATGTGAATCCCACTGAACATTCCTGGCTCTTAATGAAGACTCTCCGGAAACCGCGACCAACCAACAGAGAGAGCCTCTGGTTCATGGACCAGGACAATTCAGAAAAAACTCGCCATCAAAGAGTACTGTTTCAACAAACTTTCTGCTCGATGGGTTTCGAGAGGTCATAAAGCTGGAAGATGAACGGACGAGTTATTAATTTTTTTTTCGAATAGAAACTAAACTGTAGTAATGTAAGCCTGTGGCTTTCTTTATTTTCTCTTTTTGGGAGGGGGTGGGGAGAAGAGCTCGTTGCAATAACTAAAACCCATAAGTAGGGCACCTGACAACTTTACCCTGGAGCCTTGTAAAAATAAGAATATTACTAATAAATAAACAAAATATTTTAAGGAGATCTGGCTTTCAGGTAGAACTCACTGTGAAGCAAGCTTGAATAATTTCAAGGGAAAAATTGTTCCGAGGCCGGATATCGATCCCGGGACCCTTCGCTTAGCGCACGAATACTCTGCCGACTGAACTATCCCAGGAACTGTAGGTACGTTAACAGAAAGACACAATTTAAGTCACATAGAATTGTGTGCACTCATAGTTGGGTTCTGGCGTCTTGTCAGCCCATTTGAGTTCTGTGGATATAAAGGGAAGAATGTTCCTGGAGAGCTCAGTCGGTAGAGCATTCGTGCGCTAAGCGAAGGGTCCAGGGATCGATACCCGGCCCCGGAACAATTTTTTCCTTGAAATTATTCAAAATATTTTATTTCATTACTTTTTTTCGGGTGAAGATTGAAGTGTAGTATTAAGGTTGTCATTAATTTTATTTTCTATTTTTTTTTCCTCTCGAATTCGCAGCCATTAACTTACACCTATGAGTAGGACACCGGTCCCCTCCCCCCTGGAACTCGTAAAAAAGTATAATACTAATATTAATAAAAGAACAAAATATTTTGTTTCCATTATTCTTTTTTCAGGAAGAGATGCCGAACATATTTTATACCTAAATTCTGCATACATCTATTGGAAATATAATATTGATGTTGGCACAACTCATTTGCGCTCTGAAGAGTGCGCCAAAATGTAATTGTGGCGACTATAGTCTTATTTTTTTTAAAATAACAGTTGATTATCTGTTTGCTGTAAAACACATCTTTCCCTGCACTGAGTTAAGGACAGTCGCACCGAGATCCCTGGTGAAACAATGAATGGCAGAATTTCAAATATTTACAGTAACGAGCCACATCCGAATGCTAATATTATTAGTAGTTATGCCACGAACCACGTAACTTCTGTGACCACGCTCAATGACGCCACCTCCCCTCGCTGCGGGTATGAAGTCACTGCAGTTTGATATAAAATTAGCCATGTCGCGCTGCCTCTCTCATCAATATCTTGGCTACACAATGTGCGACCACTCGTTTGATTCGTAATCGCGACTTACACAATATTCAAGTGATAGTAGACACGTACTATACACTTCGATTGAATCATAGTGAAAAATTCTATTGAGCTTGGACTAATATCGGAATGTCACGTAATATTGGAGAGAAAATAATATAGGTATTACATGCTCTTCGTCAATTGCTTCTTTTACACAGTTCCATACAGACTCTACATCTGTAAATCCAAACAACAAAACATTCAAACCAACACAATAGTAGCTTCATTCCCGAAACTGGGTAATATACTGCAAGTGCCTGCGTATCCATGATACAGCGCAGAATTTTATTTCTTCAGTATGAATGATTACGATTCATGTGCAATATTTCGGTTGAATTTGTGTAGATCCTAAATATAAACAAAATATGTCGATTAATTCAGGAGAAGTCACTTTGCACAGACAGACGGCACGCCAAAGACTACTTACTTTTTCGGCATTAAGGATGGTAATCGTGCATTTCCTAGAAACGTTTTGAAAACGATATTTGGCGGAATCTCAATAGATAACAATTTGAGACGTTCACAGAATACAGCTATAAAACCACGCTCTGAAAACCATAAATAAAACGCCTCACACAGCATATTGGGTACGTCTATCGAGTCAGATGTAGAGGGTAATTAGTAGAGATGAACAAAACTAACTGCCGCTCTCGCTCGCTGTGTTCGTTGCATTTGTCTTTGCAGTCTCGTCTCGTCATTCTCGTGCGCTTTGAGTTTCGCGCATCATTCTCGAAATAGCATTTGGTCGGCGTGGAAAGATTTAGTAACTTTGAATAACATACATCATTGAAATAAATAGCATTATAAATGTTTAAATAAGACAAAACAGAACAGTATCTTGGTTATCAAAATGTTCTGGTTCTATTATATGATATTACTTATGGTTGTATAAATAGGAAAAAAAAATCTCAAATAAGTTTGCATTTCTAAGAAACATAAAACATAACGTTAATATCTTTTTACTTGAGATTGCACACTTGAACTCAAACATAAGAAAAGAAAATTCCTAGCTTTTTAATAGGGACTAATAATTAAATAATAAGGACCTAATAATTAAATAAAGACTGAGGAACGGATTATTACACACTGAAAGATAGAGATGATGTTTCAAATAGGCTACTTGATTGTTTATACATATATATATATATATATATATATATATATATATATATATATATATATATATATATAACAATTGCCAAAGTAGATAAAAGTTCAGTCAGGTATAAATAAATGTGGCGATTTAAGGCTGCTTGACGTTCGGGGCTTTGGGAGTGATCATCTCGACGTCTCGAAACACAAGTAGTCTTTACGTCAACGATGCGATGTATAGAACATTGTCGTGCGGGTTTTCGGCTTTGCGGGCGCTGCTAGTCTTGCTTTCTCGATCGTTGTTCGTTTATAGTGATTAGAGATTTGACCAACATGGCGTAGTGGAAACAAGCAGAAATAAACCAAGGCTGAATATTAATTAATATACAAATGAAAAATACAAACAAGTATAAATATGATATATACAATAAGGTAACAGTAATAATTAAATAAACAATATTAAGAAAAATGAATATGAATGACAAGAAGACAGTAAGACGGTAACGGCCGATATGCACAGAACTTTCCTGAAACTGTATTCAACTGTGCCACATACAAATACAGTATTAACTCTCCTATCAATTTCTCATACAAATGTCTGTATATTACCGCTAGACGAATCTCAAGGTATGGTACCCCGTACTTCTGTTCCTAATCCGAAACATTATAAATGACCAACTCAGTACTCGCTTCCGAAAATCTACTGTCTCGCCCTTTCTGTGGAACTTGCGAGTTTCTGTCTCTCTTGCTAGCGAACTGCCGAATGAGTGAATAATTTCGAAGTAAAAATTGTTCCGGGGTCGGGTAAGGAGCCCGGGACCTTTGGTTAAACATACCGACGCTCTACCAACTGAGCTACCCGGGAACTCTACCAGACACCGACCCAATTTTCCCTCTGTATCCACAGACCTCAAAGTGGGCTGACAACCGTCATGCAACCAACATTGAGTGCACACTAACTCTGTGTGACTTAAATTGTGGTTTTCTGTTAACGAACAGTGACGTGAGTGTAGCTCAAAATTTAGCTTTCCACGAAGACTCTTATTTTCTCCTCTCGTTTACCTATGCACCTGTGCTGCTATGACAGGAAGGAATGTCTGTTGAAAAAGATGTCGTTGATGGACGTGGGCCGACCTCGCTGGCTAAGCCGACGTACACGGCTACATTAATGAGCTTGATAAATTTAATTAACTCTGTGGATCAATTAAGTTCGTACGCGCTTCGCAATAAAACGGTTCATGGTTCAATTCCGGGCGTGGGCCAAGATTTATCTCCATTTCACGGGAGAGGTGTTTATCTCTTGTCTTGTACTTGCCTTGTGACGTCTCCACGATGGATGTGCATCGTGCTGACTACACGGTACGATGGTCTCCCATGACAGTCTAGTGTTCATCAAAAGATACCGACCCATAGGGACTCCTCCTTCAACACATTGGCTTGTGTCGGTATAAAAGGAGCCCATAAAACACATAAGATCTTAAAGAAAGTTATTTATTACTTGCACAGAGAAAAGACAAGGAACTGCTCTTGAATGTTTTTGAAGTGATGGCAGCTCCGATCCTTAATTTCGGACATTAACAAAATAATATGAACAGAATAGATGTAACAGAACTGAGATTCTTGATAAGTGTGAGAATGTATTCAGTCCTTGATAAAAATTCGGATGAAGGTATCACAGTAAGTTTACAAATATTTGATGTAATTGACAAAATTAAAACAGTACTGGCTGAATTAGCTGAAGCATGTAGACTAAATAGAATGGAAGTCATTGCATACCCAAACTAATTCTTAAATTTAAAGTTGTATTAAAAGAACCATAAATAGATCGAGGGAAGCTGTGAATTGAAAGTTTTTCGTTCCTAAGACCGGAAGGAGTATTTTCGGTTTAAGCCGTGATTACTGCTGCTGCTGATTATGATGTATCAAGGAAACTCCAGTTATAGACTTAGGTAAACTCCTCTTGAGGCCTGTAACTGCCATAGAAATGGTTACAAAGCGCTTAGACCTCAGGTTGCTGGGCACATATTTCCTTCCGGCCTCGTTGTTGTATCTAGTACGGCTCACTAGGGACACCCCTTTCTCCAGTTTCAAATAAAACAGAGGAATATTAAAACAGAAGAAAATTGTTATTCTCTTGCTACAAAAGCCTTGTGTACAGCGCTGTGATGGTCTGAGCACAAAGAGGAACTGGCTGTCGGTTCTTTTGTATTGCGTAATGGAAGCAGATCTCAAGCAAGCTCATCATCTACAAAATATATATTCTCACAGGCACTGCCAACTGTTATTGGGTTCACAGCTACAAACTTAGGCTGATTCCAATCTATTTTCATGGCATTTTTGGAACTGAAATAGCACTAAAATATGGTTTACGGTGCACCATCTCGTTTATCTGTGTGCCCAGTATGTCTGTCGATTTACAGTTATTTTTTTCTAAACATGAAGGTATATTTATTTTATATTGAGCAACTGTAAACTGTGTGTGTGCGTGTGTGTGCACATTTTGTTGCAAAGACTATTTTACTACATTTTTAACTTTACTTGTCCACATTTATTTCTGAAATCACCAATTTTGACCCAGTTTGTGGTAGTTCTAGATTCATTTACAATGTAGGCCTACGTAATCAAGAAAAGTATCGTATTGTTAAACTGGAAATTTCTGTGGATGAAGGAAGTCAAGAAAGCTATGTGTGAAAAGAAGTTACAAGGACGGAAAAGAAAAATAGAAAAGTGTGGAGAAAAAGAGTATAGATTTTGGACACTAAAATATGATAATACTGCATTATAAACCTATATTACATTATATTTGACTCATTAACCTCTTCAGTCCCGAATTTATATTTTAAAAAATTGAAAAAAAAAAATATCGGTCACATATAATCATTCTCGGGTTCCAGAAATCCCAAATCAAGTATTTACAGGAAATCAAATTTTGGGGAAATTTTGACTCTTTTAAATTATAATTTATAATTCTGGTATAGAAATGTTGCAAAAGTGGTACTCTTCATTTGTTTCACATTTAATTTTTCAAAATTTTCAAAAGTATTCAAGAAACTGCAAAGAAAATTATGTATAGCATACTCTACAACAAGACTGAAGAGGTTATCATGTTATTTAGAGCATTATAAAGAAAAAAAAATTCATCAAGGTCCGAAAAAGGCCCATAAAAATATTTAGCCCTCTTTCTAACTACTCGAGTCCTGCCTGAGCCCAAGAAGCACATAAACGATTTCGTCTCGAATCGATCCATTGGCTTGACCAGTACCTCTGTAGTCCTCTAGCATGCATGTATAAGTGTATGTGTGTCTAATCTCTGCGCGCGTGCGTATGTGTTATGGATGGATGGTGGGTGGATGGATGGTATGTATGTATGTATGTATGTATGTATGTATGTATGTATGTATGTATGTATGTATGTATGTATGCATGGACGTGAAGTATACTCTTGTCTCCGCTAGTAAACAATCCTTTCTCCTGAACTATTGAAAGAATGTATAGTAGGCCTACATAGCCCACTATATTTGTACGAGACAATTCATGTGGAAAATATTAATTTGAAATAACATAGCCTACTTTTTTTCTCGTAAATCAGCAGTTATTTTAATCTATGTAGAAAATGTCATTTTTCATTCCACCATTGTTCCATTACCGTCATTATCATTTCATCGACTACTAAGCTTTTGCTGTTTATAAGAGTCGTTAAATAAATACATATCGACTGAACTGGATGTAGTTCTATTTTGCGAACTGGTGAACGCAGGACCGACGGACAGATGAACAGACGGACAGCCATGAAAAGCAACAAATGCCATTCTTACGTCTCTGTATTTATCAACATGGACGGAATTAGGACATTTGTTATTGACTTTGGAGTTGTGGTAGCTATTCCTGTATATTTCAACGAATTTTTCTCCCTTGCAGAGTTGTATCTCTTTCCTGTTCGCTCCTCGCCCAACCGTTTTACCTTTTGTTTATATCTCGTGTTTACAGTCTGTGACCCAGTTAGCGAATGTCGGGGGTAGAAATGGCGTCTCCTTCCAGTTGATATTGCTGCTTGTTATGTGCAGAAATGTTTATTACTGCCTGACAGATGTAGGACGGATCTATTTTTGTTTTAGTTTCTTATTTTTGCACAAACTACAGTTTTGGCATTTTTCTGTAACTCATCTAAGGGAAGCTCCAAGACCGGTTAGTTACTCACATGACCCAAGGCAGAATCGCAGTCCTCCTTCGTATTTAGTATTAATTATTAAATCGTACCTTTTCAAGTGAAGATATTTAGAGACAATGAGTTGATTTCAAGACTGGAGCAATGGCAGCATCACGATGGCAGGAGGATTAAGTACTCAAAGAAAATGCGTACCACAGCAACCCAATCCACCAGTAACCGTACACGTTCGTCTTGATTTTAAAGTTGGATATATTTTCAATAACAAAGGTTCCTCAGTTGCGGAAAGATGGTACTGCGATTAAGAGGTTTGTAGTAAAATGAGAATTACAGAAAAACAGCAACTATTAAAAAAATCCCTGCTATACAACACCCATCAAAATTAACCTATCAATATTTACGAGATCGAACTGAAATCTTTTAAAATAGAGATGCTACTGATATAGGGTAAGATGTTACAGTGAAATGAGAATCGTACAAATACAGAGTTGTTTCCGATCTCTGATAACGAATTTGTGTGATTCCTGAAGCACATGACGTCATTCAGACAGCTGAATTGCGACGAGAGGTGACAGACCAGTAGTGAGTGATCTCATAGTCAGAGTGCACGGTGTATCACAATAGCAATGCCCAAGAAAATCGAGCCTTTTTGGGAGGGGTACATAGCAACTCCTTCCGATGCCAAGTACAGTTATGTGAAAATCATAGGAGCCTGCAAAATACGTGGTTTCGTTATGTCCAAGAACGGCATCTTGTGTGTACCTAATAAGACTGGCAAAGCTCGGATGGGATTAATTGCAGAGTGGAAGAAGCAAGCAAATCCACCCCCGTCACAAGTCGCCGCACCCCACGAGATGATACAAATTAATTCCATTCCAGCTTTACCAGTTTTATTAAGTGCACAGAAGATGCCTTTCTTGGAAATAACGAAACCTCGTTTATTGCAGGATTCTTTTATTTTCACTTAACTGTACTTGGCATTGGAAAGGGTCGTAATGTTTCCCTACCAAAAAGGCTCGATTTTATTGGGAATTTCTGCTGTGAGTCGCCATGTACTCTATGAGATCACTCACTACTGGTCTGTCACCTCGCGCCACAGTTCAGCTGTCGTGTGACTCCTGACGCACATGATGCCATTCGTTATCAGAGATCGGAAACAACCCTGTAGGCCTAAGTGCAATACACCAAAGAAACCAGCTACACAGCACTGTCTACTTTCAATTTCACAGAATGGTTCCAGAATCGGACATCAATTCCTTTTTCAAAAACAATCGTTATTAGCATGCGATAAGATGATGATACTGTGAAATAAGGTTGGCAGAAAACAGCAGTATTCCAACAAAATCTGCAGTGCAGCAGCTTTGATTAACTCAGAGCACCGCCCCAGAACCTGATTCCAATTTCTTTTTCCAATACAGACGTTTTTAGCACAAGTGTAATGTACTACGGTATAATAAGTACAATAAAATTATCTTATATATGAAGACGTTATTCACAAACAATAACATGATACTGTGAAATGAGGATGACATAAAAACCTCAACAATCCAAGAAAACCTGCTGGACAGGCTCTTTGTCTTGCGAATCTCGGGGAATAGTTCGACCCGACTGTCACAAACTCCCAATTCCTTTTTCAAAATTAAGACGCTATTCAGGTACGTCAAGATGAGGATAGTAAAAAAAAAACCGCAGTATTTCTCACATAATCTGCTCAGGAACCGCTTTATCTACTACAAATATCACAGGATCGTTCGAAATACAAATTTTCTATCTACTACTTAACGACGCTGTATCATCTGCTCGTGGAAATGGTGACAGCGAAGACAGTTTGATGATTCAACATGGAATTATCTGATGTTCAGTTCAAAGTTGGGAAAAACTCTTGAAAAACACCAACCAGACAATGAGTCCAATCGGGTTTCGAACCTATGCCTGAACGTAGCCCCGGAGTATGAATCTTGCGCATTATCTCAGTCCATTTTAGTGACCAAAAACCTGTCGAACAACCGCTGTTGTCTATCATATATTTAAGAACATCGTTCAGGGATAAAATTTTCATCCCTTTCAACTATAGACGTTATTCACATACGATGATAAGATGAAATGAGAATTCCAGAAAAATGTGTAATAAGTCCGAAAATAAAATTTTTTTGTACACCTGTATAGAGGAACGTATAATACACCGTGTTCCGCTTAGAGGGATCGAGAAATAAGTGCTAATTTAAAGTATAAATAATGGTTTTATAATATAACTTTTTGTACAACTTAATGTAAAAATTCTCCGAGTTTCGGAGAATGGTCAGTGCAACTCGATGTGTGCGCCTCGAGCTACCCTGAAGACATCCAAAAGGTACTCAACCTTCTGCCAAATATTCCATAACATTTGTGGAGTGATAAGCGCAGTTGCATTTATAATGCGTTGTCTCAGTTTTTCCAAAGTGTCAATTGTACCATGTTGGTACACAACATTAGTCATAAAGCCCCAGAAAGAGGTCAATGGGCGTCAAGTCGGGTGACCTAAGTGGACATGCAAGGGTTCTCCTTGTTGCTGAAAAGCCGATCCTGGGGGAGTTCATCAACAACAAAAGTTATGCATATGTACAGATACACAAGTACATATTCCCTTTGATTGTCGCTTCGATGAAGGAGAACGGCCCAATGACGGAATGTTCTACTGAATGGCGCCAGGCTTGTTTCCACGATAAACGTTAGTGCGCATGCGCATGAACATCAAACTATTTTTAAACCATTGGCGCATAAACTTGAACAGTTTCTGCATCATGTCAGATGTAAGTAAAAATCATATCTTCATCTGATTTTCAATGGTGAGCATTTATTTCTTGATCCCTCTAAGCAGGACACGGTGTATTGAAAGCTCTGCTACATATCCGCTTCGTCATCAATATTTTCAGAGAACTGATCCAGAATCGAAATTCGGTTCCTCGCCAGAAACAGGTGATGCAGTGTTTATAGACCTGTCTGTGGTGTCATTGATCTGACATGCAAAGTAAAATTTAATGATCTAAGAAAATCGGTCTCGCAGCTATTTTGTTTTCCACATGCCTCTCAGAAATTTCCAGGTATCGAACCGTAGTCTCCTCTGGTGAGAGGTCTATTGATCTGCAACTGGTAGGAACCTTCCTTACTCGGCTTCCGACGTCAACGTACACGTGAAATTATTTTTTTCTATTGTTGCCCTGTCAGTATTCGAAATGAGTGAGCACGATAATGGTTGGTTTCATTACTTCCGGAAGTCCCTGGTGCGTCAAAGTGTCTTCCGACGTATGCCCGTGTTGCACTCAGCTGGTGTCTGGATGTTAGCATTTTTATAAGTGACTGTGCACGGGTCAAGACCTACAAGACCGAACATTACCGCCAACTGGTGCGAAATTTTGCATAAGTACAAAAGGGTCCCGACATCGTGTGCAACAATCTCATTTGTAACTAAAGTGTCAGTGGCGACTTGTGAGTAATGTTGCAAATATTAAACAATCACTTGACTTTCAAACTGAAATTTACGTAACATTGGTTTATTAAAATTATATTTTTATACGTAATTATTAATTATTTCTGCAGTCGTTGTTAGTGAGACGTGTTCTTAAAAACTCATGTCAACCTATTCTGTAAGGTTCTTAGAATTTAAATGTTGAAACAAAGTAACAACAACCGATTGTAGGTGTGTTTGTGGTATTTTCCATTTCAGAGAAATATGACTCGACAACTGGTTAACTTGTAATTTGAAAATCATAAGCGGTGACGAAATGCTGTGTTATTAAATATTACTGTAAACAAGGGCGTACGCAAAGGGAGGGGGGGGGGGTTACCGGGTTTGAAACCTTCTCCGTTGAGCTTAAAAATGTCATATTTAGATTTGAGTGTGTGTGTGTGTGTGTGTGTGTGTGTTTTTCCCCCGTAATCGTTTTCCCTTCTCTAATTTTTCATTGTCAGAGTAACCAAATCTAATCGACATAAGACATTGTACTTCCATTCCACCTTCAATATAATTCCTGAGCTTGGTGCTGCGGCACGTTCGAGTTAATATAACAATGCTATCTTTATTAAAGAGAGACCTACCGCCTAGTACCGACCTTGTAATAAAATGAAGTCGACACAATATTAAATTTAACTTATGAAACATATTAGAAAGGTTGTTTTGACAGTTTGCTGTGCAGACGTTAAAATATTGTGCGTTCTCGATTTTACACTCATTTTAAGAGCGGTATTCATTTGTTAGAGTTCTGACTTTATTTTCAAACGTTCGTTTGTTTTGTGCAGTTGACAGTTCATAGTCTAAATATAATATAAATATACCATAATATAATAATAATAATAATAATAATAATAATAATAATAATAAATTACATTTAGAATACCGATAATGTAAATTGTAAAGAATTTTAATAATGACCCCCCCCCCCTTTTGACAAAATTCTGCTTACGCCACTGACTCTAAGTAACTATTGCAACAGATTGGCATAAATGTGACATTTTACATATTTCTAGTTCAGATGATTTTAAGTACTTCCAGTAGCGACTAGTCCTGAATTATAAACATTTTAGAGATACAACATTTCGGGTATATGACACAATGACAGAGTGTGCCGCGACAGAGACGCAGATAGGAATATCTTAGTTTAATCACACTCAGTGGCGATTAGTTACTTGCATTAATAGACCAGGTCCTGTAGTCTGTAAACTGAGTATTCTTTGTATCTCAACCGTATTTCCTGTACGCTTACGCTTTTTACACACCCTTCAAAGTGCACTGTGTTGTACGATTTGTTAAGATATTCTTACATGTCTTCTCTTCGCTTTCTAACGCAAGTTCTCGCCAGAGGATCTCTCTTATTTGCAGATAACCACCCTCTCTCGTTTCTAGATGTTTGCTCGCTTTCCGACCTTCCTCACGACTCACGTCCCACTGTTTGAACAGTCTCTGTTAACTCCAAAAGAAGGTTCGCTTCCTTAGGCTTCACATAGGCTACAGTCGTAGGCGGCAGTATTTCATCGCGACTTGTTCACACGCTCTCAGCCCCAAATTTAGTATTACTTCTATATTCGGTGATGTAAGCGACAATTTCGGCTTCTTATTGGACCGGGATTCATTGTTCGGCAGATGCTGTAAAGTTTCAAGTACAGAACTGATGTTACGCATATTTTCTCAGAATACTTACTCAGCAAGAATTCGTATTACCGCGGTTCACCTTGTGCGTTGTGTTGTGGATATGTAGCTTTGCGTAGTCCTTTGTGTCATTATTGGCTTACGTTGATTTTCGCTATGTTTTAATTCAGATTTGTTAGCCGAGTTAATTCATAAGTATGTCTTGTACTTTTACCACCATAAGTACCTTTCAATGGAAAAAAGGCAAGGTAAAGTTAGTTTGTGCACGATCGTGTTTTTTGTTGTATTTACAGCTATTGTTGTTAAGACTTGAAAGTTAAAATTCTCACACAGAAACTTGTTGCTAGGGAAACCATCCTTCATAACATAAAACTATACTGAAATAGACCTATTACAATGCACTTATTGTTACTTAGTTACCGTTGCAGTATAGTTTTGCGAAGACTTTGAAATAATATTGCTTTAAATGTTCAATGCGAAATATATTGTACAGGGTGATCCGTTTCGGTATGGATAAAATAAAAACACCGTAAAACATTTACTACTGAACTTTATTTGTTGAAACTTTGTGCATACAACACTGAAAGATGGGAGATTCCTCAGAGCTCAACATGACCCTCATTGTGCACCCTGCACAACTCATAACGGTGATGCAATTCAGCTCATGTCCGTTGTAACATAAGAGGGATGATTTGTTGAGTAATTTTTACTCTCAGATCATCATTGTTCCTGTGTTTCTGTGAATAGACAATGTCTTTAACAAAACTCCACACGAAGAAGTCAAGAGGGATTAGATTGGAGAGAGTTTGAGGGCCAAGCCAAGAGATAGCTGCTTCTCGTACTGGGTTTCGCCTGCGACCTCCTGTATGTTTTTTTTAACACAAAACCTGTTTCTACAACTGTTCAATACCACAACATTATGGAATCGTATTTAGGTACATTACGCACACCATACTCAGATCGAAATTCCCTTTAAACTCTTTTAACACTCTCAAATTTAGCATACCAAAGAACACAATGTGCCCGCTCTTGATTTGTAGTAGCCATTTTAATCATATACGATTTTCATTTGTCCTTTCAGATTATGCATTGTTGATTGTCATATATGGAAACTCCCATCTTTTAATCATAATATAACTAGCAAGAAATGTTTCCTACTATCATAATAGCTTTATATAATAAATTAACATTATCCATACCCAAACGGATGAGACTGTATTTGAAATTTTAAAAATATGATCGTGCAGACAATGTTGTACAATACACGTTTGCGAAGTGCATTACAAAATCTCGGAAATTGAAAAATTCGCTGTGCTCGTTTTTCAAACTTTTCCTCGACTTTGTAAAAGGCACTTCTCAACCTTGTATCGTAATATACTACTAGAGGCAGTCCTATAGTTAGGTCAAAGACTAAGATTAAGCTCGATTAGGTTTTATCTTCTGTATAAGTACGAGTAAATAAACGAAGATATTAGTAACTATTCTGTATATTTAAATCAATTTTGATAGTTTAGTTGATTCATCAATATTTTTGTACTTTAATACAATTTGTGCCTTTAGTATTTGCGTTTGTTTCTCATAGCCAGCGCGCTGGTCCAAAGACCCGGGTTCAATCCCGGACAGGTCGTGATGGAATTTGTGGTGAACAAAGCAGAAGTTATGAAGGGCTTTTTCTCAACGTACTCACTTTCCCCCCGCCACAATTCTCCATCTCTCTAGTTATTAAAAACATTCAGGAGTGAAATCTAGATCCGGTACATTAAAATAGGAAGGGCTTGAGGCTTCGAGCCCTGGGGATATGACCTACCTCTGTTAGGACTGAGGCAGGATGGCCCACATATCAGTATAGAATTCACGAATGCCACTCAGGCAAACTGTTGAACTTGCACAATCATCGCATTCTGTGGGCCGGTATGAGCCTACGTGCATGGATCCGTTCCTAAAAGTCTAGCCGGAAAAAGCTAAGGTAACGTTAATTAATTGTTAATATAACGTAGGTAGGCCTAAGGAGTTTCGGTTAGGTTAGATTTCTTACTCTGTATAGCTAATAATTATTTTGTAAATGTTATTAAATTTTGGTAGTTGAGTTAATTCGCCAGTATTTATTTCTTTGTAAATTCACTACAATTCTTGAGAAGAAGATAAAGTTAGTTTGCGCTGTGTAAGGTAAGGTTGGGGCAGGAGGTAAGGTTAGGTTAGATTTTTTTATGTCCGGTATAAGTAATTTAGCGGCAGTATCAACAATAATTCTGTAAATTGTTCATTTTTGGTGATAAGCACGTTATGTAGGCCTATCTCTCGAGAACGACTTCAGCACGTCGCTATGGAATTTCCATTCCTAAATTCTGACGTTATCATTCTACTTTTCTTCGCCGTTGTATCTCACAATATACATAAGCTTGTCGATTTAAAAGTGTTAATGAACAATAGGCCTATATTTTGGCTCCTGGGACAACGAGCAGAATTCGTCCTTCAGATCTGCAATCGGCTCTTCTCCGAGATTTTGTCAATTAATTCTATCACAAATTCTCGAATATCTCGCCACTATCCAGTTCATTATCAATTCAACCGACTCAGGATAACAGCGTAGTTGATACATTGCTATTAAATTACGGATATATATTTTTTTCTTTTGTAAAAGACTCCCGAATGGTGGTGTCGATAACATAATCTTCTGTTAGGAATACTTTTTTCAATAATAATATTATGCACATACAAGAACAAATCACTTTTTTTTGTTAATATTTATATATTTCTTCCAATATTTATATATAGAAACTAATTTCGTGTTCCATAATTTTTGGTTTATTTACCAATAAGATGATGTATGCATAAAGTTTTGTGTCATTTTGAAAGATGTCTTGCAATGAAGTAACGATCTGAAATACGAAATAGTCATTTCTTCAGACTAGAGATGAATCTTGAACATCGCTAACCGGGTCATGGCTCCCGATAGATCTGGTGGTGGTGGTGGTGGTGGTGGTAATTGTATACGAAATAAATATATAAATATATATATATATATAAATATATATATAATATATATATATATATATATATATATATATATATATATATATATAAATATATATATAAATATAAATATATACACACATACACACACAGTACTAAGCACACTTCCTCGCGGAAGAAATTCGAACTTTAAACTAAGGAAAAAATTACCATCTCGCATTGCAACTATTGATAGGCATGGCATTTGCAACATAGCCCGAAGTTTTTTGAATTTTTTTGCTCTTGACTTAGATTAGAAATATCATCTTGCATTACTGCTTATGTATGATCATATAATATCTGTCCGCAAGACGAAAATTTCAAAATTATGATGATGGTGATAATAATAATTGTTGGATATCGATCTATGATAGAAAATATGTTTATAATAAATTAGCTAACATGTCTTGGAACGCGACCACTATCGATTTTAGTAAATCAGAAAAGCAACATCATCCGTAAGTAGAAGCAATAAAATAATAACTGCAAATATACAATTCACCTAATTATAAATAAATAAAACTAAATAAATAAAAACTAAATAATAAATAAATAATCAACTAAATAAATAAACAACTAAATATATTATATATAAATATGTACTATATAATAAATAAATAAATAGTGTGTGTGATTTTAAAACTTACTATATGTAATTGTCTACCAAAATAGTTAATGAACTTAATGAAAAAAATTATTCGTAGAGCTATAAGATTTCTTATGACAATGAAGGTGTAGGACAGGTTTCTTTCCAGTAGGTACGTCGCCGTCGGTCTTTGTCATTTACCGCTGCTTCAGTATACCAGTACCATCTCTGAATAGCCAGAGTAGAAACGGAATACGCGTATGTCAAACTGCTACCTGGAAAAACCTGACACTCTCTTAAAGGAGCAAAAATGAAATGAAGATCAGTGAAATAATGGCAGGAAAACATAAATACCTCCAAAAAGACCTGCATCTCCCCGCACCGTCTTTGCCCAGGCCCACCCACATTACGATCGACAGTGCCGAAATTTAAACTTTCGTCTTCGACGTTGAAAGCTCATGCTCTCGTAGTTCGGCTGTTAGTAAACTGAGTTTTTGTAAGTATATTATTATTATTATTATTATTATTACTATTATATCTCTGTTATTATAAGTATATGTTCATGTACATCCAGCTATCAAAGAGGAATCAGAAAACAATTTTTTGTATACAGCACTTTACTAATACAAATAAAGCGACATTTTCAAGTTGCGCAACATCCAGCAAGCAAACTGTGCAACTGCAACCATCATTGCACCGATCGTTAGTCATGTCTCATACTTTTCGATAATGTTAATACAGCCCGCACAACATGAGTCATACATTTCGGTAGTAAACATATCCTCGATGGTAATGCTAAAGAGAATTGGCGTCTCGTTAATTCACGTGCGCTAAGTTCAAATAAACAATGTTTTGGTCACATAAGTGTGCAAAACAAGTAGTTCGCTTGTTGACAATGGAATTAATTGTTCATTGTGATCGTTCCAAGAATTCGACACGAGTAAGGATAGCGATTACATAATAAATGTGATTTTTTGTTTAGCTGAATCGTTGAGGGTATCAAGAAAATTTTAAGGGGAATATCCTGATATCGTCATTCCCAAAAGTAAACGATGCAGAGGATTACAAATAAAACAATAATTATCTCTTGGAAAATGGAAACGGTGACGTCGAGTGATAACAAAAGAGAGAGAGGTTAGATGAAATTGAAAATCACTCTCCCGATCGTATAATTATTTCGTGTGAGGAAATTTAAAGAACAAAATGTATAGATCTATGTACAATTATGATATTTTAGAACTCAAAGACTATAGATTTGTTCCAGCACGGTTCAGAATCGGTTCTGAACTGCCTGCTCATACAAAGTAGCTTAGTGTGCGTTCCAACAAGACTAGAACTGATTCCGAACTAATACAGAACTTCCAGTTCTTGTTCCAACGTGCTTTAGAACTCGTTCGGAACGAGATGAAATTGGTTCTTGATTAAGAGCAAGAACTGGAATTTCTGAACTGCTGACGCAAGCGCAGATGGTTTAATCTGAAGTTATGGTTAAAATGACTCGAGACTAGGCAGATTAAAATACAAAAAAATAGTCGATCATGAGTGATTTGGAAGGTGATAGTGATATATTATGCAAAGAATTAAGTTCGGAAGATGAATATAATTTTAATAAGAGAAGAAACTCCGAAGACCGTGAAAGAAGAGTTCAAGAAACGTTCCAACAATGTCAAATTCCGAACTAGTTCTGACACCGTACAGAACTGGTGCAAACGTCGGAAGAAGTTTGGTATTAGTTCGGAACGCGTTCTGAACTGTTTGCTGGAACAAACATAATGTGTTAGAAGAGACACCTCTCTAGTAAGTCCACAAGAACTCCAACTACCCCCAGATGCAGAAAAAGAACATTATTAGATACCCGACCACGGAACAATTTTTCCTTGAAATTATTCAAACCTGCTTTACAGGAAGCTACTACCTGAAAGCCAGATTTGCATTATTAGAAACTGCTTTGAAATTTTTTAGTAATGTTAATGCATCGTTAAAATAAATCCAACTTAACTGTTTCCCTACTCAGAGTAGCTTAACAATGACAGTGTAGTACAATGCACTGAATTTGGAGAACTGAAAGACATTGTGTTAGAAGAGAGACCTTCGTAAAAATTCGAACTTTCTAATGAAGTACCAATTATGTCTTGATGCAGAAAGAGAACATTTTTAGCAACTGTTACGAATTTGTTAGTAAAGTTGATAATGCACCATTAATACAAATCAAACTTTATTTTCTACCCAGAGTTATATCGCGTGTTTCGCGGGCGAAGAGA
This sequence comes from Periplaneta americana, assembly GCF_040183065.1. Taxonomy (NCBI): domain Eukaryota; kingdom Metazoa; phylum Arthropoda; class Insecta; order Blattodea; family Blattidae; genus Periplaneta; species Periplaneta americana. Next base: position 111,841,238 of record NC_091119.1, read on the forward strand.
TGGTCGTTGGCGACATAGGCGGAGTTATGGGAGGCATGGGGGGGGGCACTGCTCCTACCCAAACTTGTCTGAACTCTTTTTTTTTTTCATTCTAATAACGTTAAAAAATATTGAATTCAAAAGATTTTTCTTGATTTTTTTATTATTAAGTTTCTGTGCTTAAATTGACGAATTAATGTCTTCAGATCATGTGTCTGGACTATAATATTTATTTTACATTTCTAAATGTATAAGAATTTCTATACCTCATTTGAGGAATGGAAGCACTGTAATGTTTCTTTTGTAATAGCCTGTACTCATGTGTTAGAGTCTGCAGGTGTTCAGACCACCACTTGGAGAAATATGAATAACATACTGCAGAACAGTGCAGAAAAAAGACAAGTGATTCCAGTATAACTTACAGACGAGAGATTAAGTAAAATAATTAGAATTTATATTTCATTTCAGGAAGACAAGCTTCAGATAAAAAAGTTCCTGTTAGCATTGTTATCTAGTGTTATTGATGTATACATGTGTTTGTGTATAACAGAGAAAAATACGGAGATTGTTTTAAGTTATGCCCTATTATAATTTGTAGTAGGTTTTAAGTTATGCCCTATTATAATTTGTAGCATACCTACAGTTTTAGCCCTATACAACTTGGTCCGAAACATCGTGGATATACTGTAAGAAATATTCCCTTCGAAAATATCTTTATTAAATGATCATATTCCGATATACTGTACCACGGTCAAGCTATAACGGGGAGAGAAGGTAAATAATGTCCCCCATAACCTTATTATATCGGGATTCTATGGTTTTGCTTTGCTCCCCCCCAAAGGAAACTGTTCTCTCTCCGTCTATTGTTGGCGATATATGAACTGCTTGCGAGGTACTTGAGTAGGTTAACAATGACAATGGAGTACACTGCATTGATTTCTATTACATTCTCGTAATAGTTTTGACAGGTTTTACTCTCCCCTCCAATCATTGTGGTACACAATAATCGTCAGAGCGTCAATATTCACACTCACATTAGGGTCACTTCAGTTATAAGGTTCCTACATTTCAGCTGTTTTAAGACATCAAGTTTTCATCACACTATATGCCAACATCAAACATTTCGCATGATTTCATTTCTATATTACGCATTGAAGTAGTCAACTTGTAAGTTATTATTCCTATAAATTTTACTATTATTATTATCATTATTATTTACTACTACTACTGCTATTGTTATCAAGTTATCACAACTGAAACAAGTTTGAAGACTTACATGTACGAAGTAGCTAACTCGCCGTGAGTCAGTGCATGTGTAAGCACCACGCCACGTGCCCGGACGCGGGAGCCGCCGCTGAACACATCGTCACTGCACACAGTCGGAGCGCAGACTGACGGCTTGCCGCGACCGACACTCACTGTTGGTCTGGAATGTGCGTGGAGGGGGAGGGGAGTAAGTGAGGGCAGGGGTTGGTCGTCTCCAGAATCAGCGCTGCATGGCTTTCTCCCCAACGATAAGAAAATATGCTTCCATCTGTGGTGACAAAGTGGTTCCAGATCCATCGGTCCCGGGTCCAATCCCCGGCGGGAAAAGTTGAGGTGTTAGTCTTCCTTTTAAGACCACAATATTAGGGCGTTGCATCAATGCTTTCTTCTCATCACTGATAACAGTAATCCAATGCGACCTTTGCCGTGGTACACTTCCAGCAGGTCCTTTCAAATCTCGTTCGCTAATCGACGATTATTTATGAAATAAATGACCGGATTCATAGAACATAGAGATAAATGGATGCAACACTTGGGAAGAATGGAATCAACAAGAATACCTAAAATAACACATAACTTATCTATAAGCCTATAGGCAAGAGAGATATCGGAAGACCAAAGAGCAGGTGGAAAGATTTGTTGTTGTAAGACCGGAACAGGTCTGACGCTTAATCCATGAAGAAGGAGAAGGAGAAGGAGAAATATCACTTCAGCCCACCGGCATAGCTCCGGGATAGCGAGTGAAACTTGTGATTCGGACGTGGATTTGATCCTGCTTGGACTGATTACCTGGTTGGGTTTTTAAAGAGTTTTCCCCTCAACTATAAGATAAATACGTACCAGGAAATCTCATGGCGAATCCTCGACCTGACCTCGTCGAAATATCATCTTGTATCACTATTTACACCGATGCTAGATAACCTTGGAGATGATACAGCGTCGTTAAATAACCGATTAAGAAGAAGCATTAGACTCCTCGCGTAGTTGAATTTCTTTAACGAGTTTTCCTTCATTTCAGTTTACACGTAGGTAGACTACAGCTGCATCTTTATATCTCAACACTTTCGAGCTTCTTTTCTGAAGATGTTGGTATCTGGTGAGTATTTTAAACAGAAAAATATTTTCTCAAGAAATGGTAATTTAAAGGGTGAGAATGATATAATCCCAAGCCATAAAGACAACATTTTTACACGAGAGTGTATTAAAAGTTTAGAGTCCATTGCTGTTAAGTGGGTTATCATAATTTCTTCAGGGCGTATTTCTGTTATTTATTGAGTAAATTTTATTTTATTTTGCTAGTAGCTTCCTCATATGTGGAAAAAACTATTTTTATTAAAAGTGTGGCTTTAGACGATCTCGTTCTGTCTCAACCTTTCAATTGTATTTTAAGGATACTGGAAATATAAGATATAAGAAACACGTGATTTTCTTACGTAACCACGAGAAAAATTCGTTTGGAACCCTCGCAAACTGTCTCGCTAGAATGTCCTTACCCAGAGAGCAGAAGTGAGAAATGTTGTGTATGTTAGAATTGTGTTAAGCCTAAGTATTACTGTATATATAAGAATTTATGAAGCGTTTTACTGCAGATTAGGTATTTCAGTTTAACGCAGGAACTCTAAAAAAATACATATATCATGCGACTCAAGAAATACATGTTACATTGCATAATAATAATAATAATAATAATAATAATAATAATAATAATAATAATAATAATAATAATAATCTAACAACAGCAATAATAATAATGATAATAATAATAATAATAATAACAATAATAATAATAGACTAATTTATTATTCGCGGCGCAACAGTCCATGAAGGTCCAACTCTGACTGTTTAGCCTCACGTCCACATGCCTTAGCAGAGGTGAACGATATAATTGAACCAGTATGGGGGTAGCATGTGGATAGTACGATGATCCCCCCAGTTGTGATAGAGGCCAGGTTATGACTGGCTTACGAAACCGGATTTAGCTACACATTGTTCAACAGATGTTGTCTATTTCAAGAATTTTGAAAACTATTCATATGGGTTAGCTCACTCCACTCTTGAACTGTTCAGTTACACAACTCATCCTTGATTTCGAACTCGAATCTATGTCAGTTGGATGATGTGGTAACACAAATGATTTAATTTTTAATGAATATATCGCAAAGAATTGAAAATGGCCAGAGCATCGACAGCCACAAGCACACTGGTACTGTAATGACAAATAATTAGATTTACATTTAACGTGACTATTCCATTTTCGACTAATGAAGTGTAAAGAAACTTTGAATTCCAACAAATCACAGTCATACATCGCTATAATTTTTGAAACCCGATTTATCACAGTCAATTTATAGCAAGGTCGTTCTTTTGTTTAGTCAGTGTCGCCAATTGTTTCCCCGTAAATCGATGAGCATGAATCCATTAATGTGACGATGACGTAACGACCAGCAATCATAAGTCCAAATGGAGGGCATCCCAAACCTTTTGGTGTTGTGTCAGATAGTGAAATTGAATTAATAATTCAAAACTAAAAGCCAAAATTAATAACACAATAAAAAATAGAGCAGTTTGAATATTTTTGTAATGAACGGGCATATGAACTCTTACAACATACCTCAATTGAAGATATTGCTTCAATAATTCTAAAAGACTGGGCGATCAACATGAAAAAGATTAGGCCTAATGGATAGGAACACAAAGAGTATTAATGTATAAATCAGGTTATTTGTAATGATATTACAAAATGTATAAATTAAATTATGATTTCAGCAAATAATGAAAATGTATTTGTTATAATAACAAGAGAAAAGCGTAGTACATGTAATTAACATTGTTAAACCTGTATGTCGCTTTTCTGAATTCACATTACTGAATGACATCCAATTCATTTATTGCAGTAATCGATATTAATCTATTTCAACTTCACAGTGTCTGAATAGGTAAATAAATATACAATTATTAACATTTTGTGAGCGAATTTTAGGAATACCCTACATTTTCACGTTATTCACGAAATAGTCCTAATAAATGTCACTTGAGGTTAGCTTTCCCAGATAAATCTCAGACCTCTTGTGACATTACTATAGAAAATATAATAATTTCAAGCTTATTAAAATGCCAGTCATTGCTGCATTTCTACAAATCCTCAACAAACAAACACTGCAAATACGAACCACGATGGAAATTAATAATTGATTCGAAACGGTTGGTAACCGTGCCTCGTGCCGTTTACCGCATTTCCTGGAATTCTGGCCGCCCCATCACAAACTCTGCTTTGATCTATGTTACAGGTCATCCTAACCTACCTCCCTCTTCCAAATACGCTCAACTCGTATTCCATTAAGGTTTTGTAACGCTATCAGTGTTTCCAATTGGCATAGGTTTAAAAAGTCATATTTTTGGAATTTTGATTCTAGTATCGGAACTGAGTGTGCTCGTAATTCAGTCCCATAAGCTTCCTCGTAAATTATGAGTCAGTGGACCAGATTGTGGGTAAATACAACAGCTGCTTTCTCCTCGAGACTGTATCGGCGCTACGAAGGACACTGCTGGGTTTCAGTTCTCACCAAACCACCACCACCACCACCACCACCACCACCACCACCACCACCACCACCACCACCACCACCGCCAAAATCATCATCATCATCGTCGTCGTCGTTGTCGTCGTCGTTGTCGTCGTCGTCATATATTTATGTATTTGGACCTTCGATCGAAATGTTTCGATCTAAATTATCTAAGTTTAATATCCGCTTTAGAAATCCTTATCTTGTTCTACTGTAGGTTCGTAATATTTCATTATTAGGGGCCTATTGGAAAACGTTCTCGTGCAAACCAATTAGTTTTGTATTCTTGATCAAGTGTCTATATATTGATTTGTCCTTGACGTTTAATGTCAAGATTTAGCTGACATACATCAGGGCTCAAACAGGAATGCAGAACTGGCGAGAGAGGGGTGAAAACATGGGAAAAAGCGTTGGTTTTCTGTCCACAGTCCACCGGACGTTGAATGACGTCTCTGTGACAGTGGCACATTGTCCAACACACTAATGTGCAGAGGTGCACTCATTACGAGTGACTAAGTGGCCGGGATCCGACGGAATGAGCACCGTCTTAAATCACTAAGTGATTATATATACATATCATAATATTATAGTGATGTACCGAAGTATATATCGTCGTTGTTCCTGCAGTAACTCCTATATGACATATTTATTGATTTTCATATTTTTGCTCTATTAAATAACTTAAATAGTGACACAGTGAATAATAAAATCTCCTATATGTAATTATATTTCTTTGCTTCGAAAATGTAAGAATTCACAGTCTCCTATGTACGGCTGCCATAGGATGAATAAATCTGTTTTCTCTTGCTACTGAAAAATTTTATATTTTGCACGTAGCAGTTATTGCAGGAACAACGACGATATGATATTTCCATGTGATACAGTGCATGAGGGTTGACCACTGAAGGGAAACTAAGAGGTGGAGCTTAAACTTAGAGGATTCAATTCGGTATCGGAATTGGAATCCGGTGTGGCTTAGTGGATAGAGCGTCAGCACGTAGAGCTGAAAACCCGGGTTCGAATACCGGTGCCGGAGAGAATTTTTCTCCGCTACACCGATCCTTCATCATATAACACAGAATGTACTTCGGTACATCACTATAATATTTTAATATAGGCCTACCTATTCAGTCATTATTTTTGTTATGTTGGCGGTCGAACGATTCCCACCAGCGTCATACATTACAGGCGCTATGTTCAGTTCAAGTTTGTCGAGTATGGCGAAGTTCGATATTCGCCGATGTTCGCTCTGCAGGAGGAGGCAGTCGTGTTTGTTCCACCTTGTTACAAGAAAATTTGTTGTCCTCCATTCCCACCCCTCCATGTTTTAACCGCTTAAGGATTTTAGCACAGAACTTGCGGTTAATTTTCATATGAAATAAGACGAAGTTTGTAATGTCTTGGTTGCCCCTCTCATGTTCGAACATTGCAGGACACTAATTCACACATCAATCTGCCGCCAACAACTTGTTTGAAATTGTAATTACTAACAATAATGGCGTTAGTGTCACTACAGATAACTGGAGTTATTTGGAAATTAATACCACAGTTAAGTACTTTAGAATTAAACTATGTTGGAGTAACTATTTCTGTCTTTATACTTATGGCTTTTAGGGAACCCGGAGGTTCATTGCCGCCCTTACATAAGCCCGCTATCGGTTCCTATCCTGAGCAAGATTAATCCAATCTCTCATCATATTCCATCTTCATCAAATCCATTTTAATATTATACTTCCATCTACGCCTCGGCCTCCCCCAAAAGTATTTTTTCCCGGCCTCCCATCTAACACTCTATATCAGGAATGCAAAACTGGGGAAGAGAGGGGTGGAAGCATGGGGAAAGAGTTTGTTTCCCGTCCACAATCCCCTGCCTTGAATTATGTAACGTTACGCAAGCACACTGAATATATATCTCCTCTCTTCCTACCATGTCCAATGCTGCGTGAAGTGAAAGGAAGGGATGAGTAATGTGTTCCGGCTTGTGACGTATGCCACAATTATTGTAGCACACTTTTGCATCCCTGCTCTACATGCATTTCTGGATTCGCCCATACGTGCTACTTGCGCTGCCCATTTCAAACGTCTGGATTTAATGTTCCTAATTATTTCAGGTGAAGAATACAATGCGTGCTGTCTTCATAGTCCCAGCATTTATTAGTCACCCCCATTTGTATACGAATAATATCTCTTGCGTGAGGTAGCGCGCTTGAATGACGTCACCGTATTAACAAAGTGTGGCCAAATTTATCGAATGTCAAATGCATGACGTCGCTGCGTCTCCAAAATCCGCTGTGTTTTTTGAAAAGATTTTGCAGGAGAAAGAAAAAAAGCATTGTCACTCTTAAGTTCCTTGATTTTCGAAGCTACTTTTGATATAATTTCAATCGTTACGTGATAAATTATGAAATTATATGAAAAGTTGCTTTGAATGTCAAGGGAAATAAAAGTGACAAGCTTTTTTTTTTATTTCTCCTGCAAAATATTTTTAAGAACACAGCGGTTTTTGGAGGCGCAGAGACGATGAGTAATAAATAATTCACGTTAAAAATGGAACTTAAGATTAACAATACGCTTCAGAAAAGAAACTAGTTCGAACTTAAGAATCCGGAGCTTATTCTTTACAATTTACATTTTACATAATCCGTGTCGTCACTCGACCTGTGTCTTTTCTAACAATGACATGACGAATCCTACAATATCTTCAATTATATAGATGGATGAAATGGAATTTTATCGATATTTCTATTTAATTCAATCGGGTTATTAGATAAAAACCCCAGGTGGCAAGGATTCGAATCCCGGGCGGGGCAAGTTACCTGGTTGAGGTTTTTTCTGGGGTTTTCCCTCAACCCAATACGAGCAAATGCTGGGTAACTTTCGGTGCTGGACTTCAGATTCATTTCACCGGCATTATCACCTTAATTTCATTCAGAAGCTAAATAACCTGAGATGTTGACACAGCGTCGTAAAATAACCAAATAAAATAAAAAAATAAAAATAGGTTAAATCCTGTCCTGCACCACTGTTTCTATCCTTGTAGTATAGGACAACTGATAATACTTACTCCACGCAAAATTTGTCTGCTATTGAAACAGGATTACAGAGAAAACTTGCGGTCATTTTTCGTCTACGTTGAATTTCGACCCTGGAAAACTCCGCAATTTTAAAATGTCATGAAATAAAATACTACTGCAACTACTACCACCACTACTACTACATGTGTAAGTAATGACATTTTAGTCATCCAATACCGACGGAAGAAATTCGAATTTCCGTCATCGTAAACTTTCTCTTAATAAACTTCCCTCGCTGCGAGCTTCCTTTAACCCCTGCATCATTTCATAGCATTCCCGGATCGCCGGCTGCCGACGCACAGGGGGGGGGGCTGGCTTAGGAACAAGGGGGTTGCCTGCTCGAAACCTTGGTATGCAGCGAACCTGAGTGTAGTCAGCCGATGTGGGTTTGGGAATGCGCCTAGTTTGAACATTAACGCAATAGACCGTAACAGGTCGCAGTGCTGGGCCATAGTTGAATTTACGGGAGGGGGCGTACTGTTCAAACACCCCCCCCCCCCCCAGCAAGACTCTTGGGCGAGTCCATGTAAGTGGATGCTAATTCGTCTTTCGCGCAGGTACCACGAGTTTGCGATCGGGCTCTACATGAGTCATGTTTCAGAAAAAAAAATATGATACACCGCATGTTACCTAATGTATAAATATTATATTTATAACTTTCATCTATTCAGAACGGTACGAATGCCTATTAGCCAATGTTTGTAAGAAAAGAAAATTGTTACCGCAGAAATAAATATTGTTTCTATGAAAGAGGAATAAATGTTGTGTTATCAAGCGAGTTGGCTCAGACGGTAGCATTTGAGACTCGTATTCGGGAGGTCCTGGATTCAAACCCCGTGGCAGACCAATCTGACTGGGGTATTTCATGGTTTCTCTCAGTCACAAAGGCAAATGCCGGATTGGAAATTTGCATGCCATGATTCATCACAGCCTCAATCACCAATACCAAAAACATTAATCAAAATCTATAGGCCTAATCAGTCACATGAACACAAAGCCATCTACAACATAAGAAACAGAAACTCAACTATACCCACAGATTCTAAACACGCAATATGACCACAGATGTTAAAGAGTGTATAAATAAAACTTAATAAAAAACAAAAGTGTTCTGTTGGTACGCAAACAAACGTTCGTGTGAAACAGGAGGAGAAAATAACTCGCGTGTTGCTATGGAAATAATGTTGAAACTGAAGTAGGAGGAAGAATTGTGGTCTCTTAGAATGTAACCAATATTCGTATGAAAGAAGAGAGGCAAAACGATCGTGTATTACTATTGCACCAATGTTCGTATAAGAATACATTGAAAAATTGTCATATTTTACTGTAGAATTAGAAAGATAAGGAAAAAAAAAAGTTGGTATGAAAGAAAAGGAAAAACTTACTATGGAAAGTATGTCCGGCTAAGAGAAAGCTTCTGTACTACACTTACACTAACAAACAAATTAAAAAAGCTCTTTTCCTCGATTCGTAACCACACTGGAAGAAACTAGGCAATATGGTGTTATATGCAGACTGTAGTTTTGTGGAGGAGATTACTGCTGATTCATATCGAGGTGTCGTGCTATCTCGTGTATCAGGATACAACTTATCAAATCACATATCTTGTAATTTCACACCGTATGGTGTGCTATGATGAATGAGACAACGTTCAATCCTTTAAAATATGACACATTTTTAGTTTGGATGAAAGATAAATTACCGCGTCCACTTCTTAAATTTCATTCTGGGGTAGGTGTTGCGTAACAGTGGAGGGTGTTATCTTAGTGCTCTGCAGAATACCTACAATGCAGAAATTGGTACTTAATTTATAAGTATTTAAATATATTACCAACAAACATTAAAATAGCCATTTGTGTTGCTGTTTAAAAACTGAGAAGGCCTTTGAAAGGGTAGTAGTTCTTGTTGTTCAGTCAACTGTCCGAAGACAGGTCTGAACCTCACAAGTGACACCAAAACGGCACTACTTATGAGGCAACTAGGCCAGGAGATAATAGGGTTGAGTGGCCAGTTCCTTTCTCCCTCCATTGCATACATCGCCGACTGGCTACCTATTACACTAGCCAGACTTCAGATGCATACAAACAATTTTCTTCTTTCTCTTAAATATATCGTCAAGTGAGATGTACTTACTAGCTACCTGATAATAGATGTACAGTAGTGGAAAAAAAAAACCGGACCGACCCTTGTAGCTGATTTCAGAGCCTTGTTCACTCCAGCGTACAATAGACTGGTAACTAAGACTTTCGTGGTTCGAATCCTGCCTGGGAAGCAAACTTTTTTTTGTTCCTTCTTCAAATTTATTCCCAATACTTTTTGATTTCTGGTAAAATTCATGTTCTGGGAATAATAAGTTAATTAAGTAGTAAAATATCGCTGCAATCGAAAAGTATTGGAAATAAATTTGAATAAGGAACGAAGAAAAAGTTTCCTCCCGAGGCAGGATTCGAACCACGAAAGTCTTAGTTACCAGTCTACCGTGCTCTGGAGTGAACAAGGCTCTGAAATCAGCTACAAGGGGCGGTGTGGCTTTTTTTGCCACTACTGTACATATCAGCCAGAACCTCAGAGGATTGAAAGGGTAGAATGAAAGCAATTATTGTTCAGTTAAATGAAGAACTTTGGATTTAGTTGGAAAGATATCAAACTAATTCTAAATCTGTATAGCACAGAATTTAATTAACATTATGGTTACGGACGCAAAGCAAAAATGAGAAGAGGCAGGGTTATTCCTTGTCATCTTATTCAATATGTCCACTGAAAAAGCTACTACAAAGAGTTTTAAAGGAAATACAACGGGGATAGAAGTTACTGGCGGCAGAATACGTAGTAATAGATTTCGGATGTTGTTGCAACTTTAAACAGATTCTGAGGTATTAAGGATACGAAAAGAATGTTGCATATACCTACTATTATAAATTTAAAGAAATTGCAACTTAACATAAATATCAAAAAGACCAAATTAATAGCGAAAAAAAACGTCGAATCTTCTTGTCAACATAAAAATCTGAAATGTTAAGATTGAAGTTAATCAGTAAAATAATAATAATAATAATAATAATAATAATAATAATAATAATAATAATAATACTTACTTACTGGCTTTTAAGGAACCCGGAGGTTCATTGCCGCCCTCACATAAGCCCGCCATTGGTCCCTATTCTGAGCAAGATTAATCCAGTCTCTATCATCATATCTCAACTCCCTCAAATCCATTTTAATATTATCTTCCCATCTACGTCTCGGCCTCCCTAAAGGTCTTTTCCCCTCCGGCCTCCCAACTAACACTCTATATGCATTTCTGGATTCGCCCATACGTGCTACATGCCCTGCCCATCTCAAACGTTTGGACTTAATGTTCCTAATTATGTCAGGTGAAGAATACAATGCGTGCAGTTCTGTATTGTGTAACTTTCTCCATTCTCCTGTAACTTCATCCCTCTTAACCCCAAATATTTTCCTAAGCACCTTATTCTCAAACACCCTTCACCTATGTTCCTCTCTCAAAGTGAGAGTCCAAGTTTCACAACCATAAAGAACAACCGGTAATATAACTGTTTTATAAATTCTAACTTTCAGATTTTTTGACAGCAGACTGGATGATAAAAGTTTCTCAACCGAATAATAATAGGCATTTCCCATATTTATTCTGTGTTTAATTTCTTCCCGAGTATCATTTATATTTGTTACTGTTGTTCCCAGATATTTGAATTTCTCCACCTCTTCAAAAGATAAATTTCCAATTTTTATATTTCCATTTCGTACAATATTCTCGTCACGAGACATAATCATATACTTTGTCTTTTCGGGATTTACTTCCAAACCTATCGCTTTACTTGCTTCAAGTAAAATTTCCGTGTTTTCCCTAATCGTTTGTGGATTTTCTCCTAACATATTCACGTCATCCGCATAGACAAGCATCTGATGTAACCCGTTCAATTCCAAACCCTCTGTTATCTTGGACTTTCCTAATGGCATACTCTAGTCTAGAGCAAAGTTAAAAAGTAAAGGTGATAGTGAATGTCCTAATAATAATAATAATAATAATAATAATAATAATAATAATAATAATAATGATAATAATGATAATTAGCCACTCTACCCATTATCTCCTGGATTAGTTGCCTCATAAATGATGCCTTGTTATCACTAGTGAGGTTCAGGCCTGTCTTCAGATAGCTAAACAACAACAACAACAACAACAACAACAATAATAATAATAATAATAATAATAATAATAATAATAATAATAATAATAATAATAATAATAATATCAAAATTTAAAGATAAGTTTTGGTTAAACAAGTCTTCAGTAAAAAAATAACAATTATTTAACTATATCTGGAGTGTATTATATGGAAGTGAAAGCTAGTAAATAATACCTGCTGCAATAACCCATGAAGGGCGAAGCAGACTACAGTATATGATTACTGGCCTCACGTCCTCATGCCTCAACAGAGGTGAGCGATAATCCAACGGGAAGAGTGATAACATGTGGTCAGTAGGATGGTGGGTGGGCACCGGTCCCATACTCTGCCAAAATTTAATTAGAAATTTCCTTTCCTATGAGGACTCGAACCTGTGCTCATTCCGTAACACGAGGGCACGATGTCATAAACCACGATGCTACGGCTCGGGACAGTAATTGTTATTGGTACTGTATTTGAAATATAGAGGGTGTAAGGGATATAGGCTATATACACACACACACACATGTGTGTGTGTGTGTGTGTGTGTGTGTGTGTGTGTGTGTGTGTGTGTGTGTGTGTGTGTGTGTGTGTGTGTGTGTGTGTGTGTGTGTGTGTGTGTGTGTGTGTGTGTGTGTGTGTGTGTGTGTGTGTGTGTGTGTGTGTGTGTGTGTGTGTGTGTGTGTGTGTGTGTGTGTGTGTGTGTGTGTGTGTGTGTGTGTGTGTGTGTGTGTGTGTGTGTGTGTGTGTGTGTGTGTGTGTGTGTGTGTGTGTGTGTGTGTGTGTGTGTGTGTGTGTGTGTGTGTGTGTGTGTGTGTGTGTGTGTGTGTGTGTGTGTGTGTGTGTGTGTGTGTGTGTGTGTGTGTGTGTGTGTGTGTGTGTGTGTGTGTGTGTGTGTGTGTGTGTGTGTGTGTGTGTGTGTGTGTGTGTGTGTGTGTGTGTGTGTGTGTGTGTGTGTGTGTGTGTGTGTGTGTGTGTGTGTGTGTGTGTGTGTGTGTGTGTGTGTGTGTGTGTGTGTGTGTGTGTGTGTGTGTGTGTGTGTGTGTGTGTGTGTGTGTGTGTGTGTGTGTGTGTGTGTGTGTGTGTGTGTGTGTGTGTGTGTGTGTGTGTGTGTGTGTGTGTGTGTGTGTGTGTGTGTGTGTGTGTGTGTGTGTGTGTGTGTGTGTGTGTGTGTGTGTGTGTGTGTGTGTGTGTGTGTGTGTGTGTGTGTGTGTGTGTGTGTGTGTGTGTGTGTGTGTGTGTGTGTGTGTGTGTGTGTGTGTGTGTGTGTGTGTGTGTGTGTGTGTGTGTGTGTGTGTGTGTGTGTGTGTGTGTGTGTGTGTGTGTGTGTGTGTGTGTGTGTGTGTGTGTGTGTGTGTGTGTGTGTGTGTGTGTGTGTGTGTGTGTGTGTGTGTGTGTGTGTGTGTGTGTGTGTGTGTGTGTGTGTGTGTGTGTGTGTGTGTGTGTGTGTGTGTGTGTGTGTGTGTGTGTGTGTGTGTGTGTGTGTGTGTGTGTGTGTGTGTGTGTGTGTGTGTGTGTGTGTGTGTGTGTGTGTGTGTGTGTGTGTGTGTGTGTGTGTGTGTGTGTGTGTGTGTGTGTGTGTGTGTGTGTGTGTGTGTGTGTGTGTGTGTGTGTGTGTGTGTGTGTGTGTGTGTGTGTGTGTGTGTGTGTGTGTGTGTGTGTGTGTGTGTGTGTGTGTGTGTGTGTGTGTGTGTGTGTGTGTGTGTGTGTGTGTGTGTGTGTGTGTGTGTGTGTGTGTGTGTGTGTGTGTGTGTGTGTGTGTGTGTGTGTGTGTGTGTGTGTGTGTGTGTGTGTGTGTGTGTGTGTGTGTGTGTGTGTGTGTGTGTGTGTGTGTGTGTGTGTGTGTGTGTGTGTGTGTGTGTGTGTGTGTGTGTGTGTGTGTGTGTGTGTGTGTGTGTGTGTGTGTGTGTGTGTGTGTGTGTGTGTGTGTGTGTGTGTGTGTGTGTGTGTGTGTGTGTGTGTGTGTGTGTGTGTGTGTGTGTGTGTGTGTGTGTGTGTGTGTGTGTGTGTGTGTGTGTGTGTGTGTGTGTGTGTGTGTGTGTGTGTGTGTGTGTGTGTGTGTGTGTGTGTGTGTGTGTGTGTGTGTGTGTGTGTGTGTGTGTGTGTGTGTGTGTGTGTGTGTGTGTGTGTGTGTGTGTGTGTGTGTGTGTGTGTGTGTGTGTGTGTGTGTGTGTGTGTGTGTGTGTGTGTGTGTGTGTGTGTGTGTGTGTGTGTGTGTGTGTGTGTGTGTGTGTGTGTGTGTGTGTGTGTGTGTGTGTGTGTGTGTGTGTGTGTGTGTGTGTGTGTGTGTGTGTGTGTGTGTGTGTGTGTGTGTGTGTGTGTGTGTGTGTGTGTGTGTGTGTGTGTGTGTGTGTGTGTGTGTGTGTGTGTGTGTGTGTGTGTGTGTGTGTGTGTGTGTGTGTGTGTGTGTGTGTGTGTGTGTGTGTGTGTGTGTGTGTGTGTGTGTGCAAATATTCCTCGAGGTAATCTGAGGTAATATACTGAACCACTCTTTATGTAAAAAAAAATTCTCAATCTTCGAAGTTATGTTTCAGACATGAAACAATTACGCCTACTATGGTTTTAGGTTCGTTAATTATTTCAGAATGAAGAGATTTTGTACTCCAGTGTCGTTGCTGTAGTAAAGCAATGAACATCAGTCTATTCGGAATCCGACTATTTGGAAATCTGTGGCGATAGAGCTCTCTTGTCACGTTTGCAGAATCTCCTGCAACTCCGTACATTAAATATCGGCTAATTCAGCTTTAGTGAAGCCTTCCATCACGTCAAATACTGGAAACTGAACTTCCTGCAAAGTTAACAACCCTTAACAGAATGAAAGAGAATAATTTAATATACTGGAGTGCATGTGATCGAAAGACGTGCGTCTAAACTGACAGGCGTTTAATAGTGCGATCATTCATAAAATATCCAACTGTAAAATACATGACACTTTTATGGAAGAATTATTATTGCAGAGGGAAAAGTAGCAAACAGGGCAAGTTTTATCTGTATTGTTCTGAACAAATATTAATATATTTGCATGTATAACCATTACAGCCTGTATTTATTACATGTTCCTGGTATAGTAGCCTAGGCCATAACTTTCCCAGGAATTTATATAACATTGTTGTTTGACGTAATTTATAGAACTATTCATTTAGAATAGTCAGTGCATGTAATAAAATAGTAGTACCTGATTTAATTTGTCATTAGGTCTATACAATATAAGTCTAAAAACAATAACACTTATAAGTTTCTTGTTATGATGTTCCTTTGACTAACCATAATAAAATATTATTCTAATAGATATTTTCCTAAATGTAACTGAAATTTAAAGACATGCTGTAGGTATATGATTACGGTATGTTTATAAAATAACATTCAAAAAGCTCTCCTGGACATCAGGAGGAAAAATGTACTATAAGACGAAAAGGTGAAAAACAATAATTTATCAAAGCACTGTACTCGTATGCTTTCAACTGCAACAGTTGGCAACCCCATTGTATAGTCCGGACCAGCTTACTTCATACCCTAAGGGTGAAACCTAACAATTTTTCCCCCATTACTACATATGCTAGTGGATTGTGGTGATTTTCTAGTTTGCAGGTTGAATTTTCTTTTGCCACCTTCGTTTCAAATTTCGATACTGACAAATACTACAAATGGTAGTGATTTTGTAACTGTTAAAGTTGGCTGAGGCAGACTGAAATTCTATGAAATTAAAATTGTACTAGATTTCTGAGCCGGTTACTGGAAACTAATGAAATTTGAATTTACTAATAATTATTAATTGTTCTCTTGATCACCAGATGAATTTATCATACCCTTTTTATTGTGAATTTTATTTAATTTTCGTATTTCTTTTCTTTTTTATTATTTTATTACATTCCATTTTGTTATATTCTTCCTTACGTTCTTCATATTAACTATTTGTACTAAATGAGTTGCTTTTACCATATTTCAATGTATTTTACTTCCTTTTTTTCTATTATGGTATTATTTTCATGTTGTTTAGTGTCGATTTATTATGCTATTATCATTATTTTTTGTAATATGTTAGTATTCTGTTCTTTAACTTTTTGTTAAATTTTCACTGATTGTATACTTTGTGACCTGGTAGAGTGTAAGAGAAGGCCCTATGGCCTTAACTCTGCCAGTATAAATAAAGTATTATTATTATTATTATTATTATTATTATTATTATTATTATTATTATTATTATTATTATTATATAAGTTATTTTATGTGATGCGTTGTGGTTACAATTAAAAACTATAGTCAGTAAGGGTAAATAGATATAACATACTTGGGTGTGATAATACAAGTGGATAATCGATAGAAATACCAGTTCACATTTTAATGAATTTCTTTCGTGTTCAGATTTGTATTACAATAATGTCAAGAAGAGGAAAAAGCATGGCAGCGACAGCGTAAAGCGTGCTGCGAGAATGGGGATAACTTCCCCTATTGGCGTTCTGTTCTTTCAGATTTAACCGAAAGATGATAATGAAGGAGGAATTATGCTCACGAAGACAGCAATTATAACTAGAATAGCAAAATTATTAGAAGTAAGTATTCTTAAGATACATTTCATGGTTTATACCTACCTATTCGGTTTCCTGAGTTAGTACTAATAATTTCATGCGGTCAAACAAAATACATTTTTAGGTTAGGTCTCGTGAATCAATTGTTCAGTCAAACCAACGAATTTCATATTGCCAGACAAGAAACCTAACATGTTCTCTTTCTCGTATAGTTTGCTTACGAAAATATGTTACAAATTATTGAATTACTTAGAATATCCTTCCAACATAATGGTAAATTACGGTAAGTAAATAAGTCATTCAGTATGTAGGATCGTGATTTTACTTCATATGGTGATATCTGGTAACAGTTGGCAACACTGACAAGACGGCACTATTTTCTGTTTAGGAACTGTTCTTATGTGACCCTCACTATACAGTACATCACACTGACGTCTCTTATGTTGTCTGTGAAGCACCAGCGCGACTTGGACAAATGTTGGATTGAAGGTAGTCATAGCAGCGGGATTTCATTTCATGATGCTTTCAACTAGGTTTATTTAGTGTTGAAATTAAATATGAGCATGGCATGGCAGAATAATTTTGCCTAAAGCCTTGTACAGTACCAAGGACAGGGTTCTTTTACATGCCGTAAATCAAGGCCGGGCATGAGAGCGGCTCCATTTAGTCGGCCAGAGCTGCTCTCGCTCCGCAAGGCACTTCAATTCCAAGCCAGAGCAGGACGCTCACGCAGTGGCGGGCTCGCATTACAGCTACCTTCCCTGCATTAATATAACAAGAGCCACGGTTGTTCTATTCATTCAGTCTGTCAGTACATAATAGTTTATAAGAATATTACATCAATCCATTGTACATTACAGAATTTATAACACTCTTATTAATTTAATGAAATAAACTTCGCTCTATGCACACACACAAATCATTAGGCTTATTTACATAACCCATACGCACATACTGCAATCTCCTCACCACGGTTCTACGAGACAGGCCTATGGCTTCCATTTCCCCTTCTTGCTGTGGACAGAGTTCATCTGCCAATATAATTAAACATCGCTTGATGAATTCACCTTTGTTGAATGTTTTCAATTCCTTTGCAATTTCGTGGCAAATTTTGTAGCTAATTCTCATAGCCGATTCACTAAGTGCATTATTGTCATCTTGTTAATATATAATATAATATAATATAATATAATATAATATAATATAATATAATATAATATAATATAATATATAATATAATATAATATAATATAATATAATATAATATAATATAATATGTGATGTGATATATGATATGATACATGATATGACCATAAATTAATACAACTTAAGGAAAATGTTACGATATATCATAATACTTGTATAATTTAAAATGATACATTACTAAATGTACTATAATAACTTATAATGCAATGTAAATATCAAATAGATACTCTAATATAATGTACCTGAGAGATATTTTCTTTAAGTTCTATTAATTTATGGCATTCATTACCAACATAGGCCTATTTGTCATATTCAGTAGCATGTTGTAAAGAATAATATCGTTGGATATTGAACTTCTTAATCGGAGTGTTATATCCACTGCTCTCTACCAAAAAGAACTCCCCCTCCCATGATACATTAAAAGCATTGAGAATAGCGGGACGCTTTAGTGTATGAGCGGAAGCTCCGTCTTCAAAGTTCGCCATCATACTGCAGAGTCACCACTGCACGGACACTGAATGACGTACAGTATGCATACGTCAAAGCGCTCGCAAGACCCGGTCTTTAAAGCACACAGCGCTCATTTCTCAGAATCACGTAATGTGCCCAGCCGTAAATCTATGACATTGCTTCAAAGGCAATTGTGATGGTAACAGTGATGAATATGAATAATGAAGGCATGGTAGAATTATGGCAGGGGAAACAGTAGTAGCCTGCAGAACATAGTCCTTGTTCATCACAAACACCACATTCACTGGCACAGTATCGAGACCGAGTCTTCATCGTAGAAAACCGAATCTTAACTATCCGGATAACGGTACGCTTTCATCAATACAATTGACTAACAAAAATGCATTACAATTTTTATGTTCTCAACAAAGAAGCGGCGATAAAAGCTTGTCAATACCATAACAACTCAGGAGAAAGTAAAAGTGGAGGCAATGACCATCTCTGCCTTGTTTGGAAAGCAAACAGCGCCTGGAAATAGGCAGCCAGCACAATATGAAATAATAAAATGTTTACACTGCAATGGCTATGCTTCGGCTGGCATAGAAATCGCTGGGAACGTTTCCCACCGGCCCGAGACGTCAGTAAACCGTTTCAGTAACTTCGTTTGTAACTGTTTCCCTCCAGGACTCCTTTCACCGTACAGAATGAACCCCCATAAACTCGTCACACTATGCCACTCATAGCGGTTCGTGTCTCACAAGCATTAGTTCCCTACTCATGACACGGTTTCATATTCTAGCAACCCTATAGCCTATGTGTGTGTAGTTGACGGAATTGTCTTGACGCCTCATACCAAGACTTGACTCTATGAACTTCAAATGTAATTATTAATAATGCCCATTACATCTATTTCTCTAGTATTAATGAGACTTTTTCTTAGCAAACACGTGATGTACAGTAGTGGCAAAAAAAAAAAAACCGGACCGACACTTGTAGCTGATACAAAAGAATCCTGTGCTGTGTATTGTGCCAAACTGTGGTAATTTCAATCTGGATAGTGAAGCCAGAGGTATGTACTGTTATTCAAAACAAAAAATACGCAGTTATCTTTGCCGAATAGAGGTAGATATGTAATATTGATGCCAGATGAAAATAAAACTCTCAAAAGTTTTCGTCTGTAAGTTTGAGGCACTGAAGGAAACAAAAGACTGTAAGAATCGAACAAATTAAATAAATTTCATTGTTACAATTAATTATACAAGATGGATGTATTTTGTGACTAGTGAAATTTGAATCTTTGACTCTGAAATCAGCTACAAGGGTCGGTCCGGTTTTTTTGCCACTACTGTACTATATAGTTGTGTTAGGGCCGATTGTATAAACCATTTAATCTTAGATCAGAAGTTAAATTGATCCTCGTTCTAGCTGAACTTGGAATTTTGTGTTGTATAAAGTATAATCTGAGATTAATTTGTCTTAAACTAAAGTCAACTTTGACTGAAGAAATTTTTCCGATTAAGTTAGATGATCCAAGTTCAGTTATTTCCTTTCTGTTTGAATTATACGAGTGGCAGATTGTGCAAAAAGAATAACCATTATTATTAATATATATGGTAGATACATTTATATATATATATATATATTTTTTTTTTTCAATTTCTTGCCTTAATATACAAACATTCTTATATTTTATAAGGTTTTATCGTGTTCAGCAGTATCAAATAACATAACCTATAATTATATTATGTTTATAACAATCATTAATCATTCATGGATATGATAGGTACATTAATAAATTTTCAATTAGCTGTATTACTAAACGAAATTGTCGTTTTATAAAGCTTTATTATGTTTAGCAGTATCCAACACCATAACATGATAACAATTTGGAGAACAGTCTACCTTCTTATTGTCCGCCATTATTTACAACGCACAACACAAACCAGTGTCTCCAACAGTGTGTGCGGAAAGTCGCCAAAAAGTAGTTGGAAAGTCGCTAGATTTCTTATTATCAACAAAGAAAGATTAAATTTTCTCACTATGAGGTGCTAAAAAGGTCGCTAAATCCCTATTTAAGCAATATAAAAGTTAAAAGAAATTGTCGTCGAAAAAGAGTTAAAGTCTCTAAATTGGCTACACTGAAAAACCTGTACAACATGGCCCGCGCATCAAATACTTCACTTGTTTATGCGATGCTGCCAAGTCCTTTTCACGTGAACTTAGATTGCATTTGAACCTAGGGAATTTGATCGCAGAAAAGTTTTATATAATAGAAGAAGGGTCTGAACTCGGTTCACTTTCCGATCTTCGATCAAAATTGATCTTTAGTCAGGGAGTTTTATACAATTGGGCCTTAAAGTTTCACTTTGAAGTTCAATTGTATAGTAATAAAGAACACCAAAAGTCCTTTGGTAAGTAAGTTTCAATATGAGTACGATTTCGTATTCTAGCAACATTTTTTTTCTCTCGCTGTTATTTATATTCTCTTTAAAACAACATTTCAGCCGTGCTGCAGTGACCAGAATTCTAGTTCATGATGCAACAAACATCACTGTTCAAATAGAATACTCGGGTATGACGTCACAGTGCCTTCTTGCGGCCATATTTGTACATTTCAACTACATATGTCATAATCGAGCTAATAAATTAGCCAAGCGAATGACAAAGTCGCAGTTCGGCAGTCGGTTGTTTTGCCTACGGAGGTCTTTGAGTATGGCTAGGAATGCGATGACTGTGCTTGCTATCCGGTGACAGAGAGGCGACAGTGTTTTGTTCCTTGTGTGACATTCGACCACCTTTATCATATGTGTATACATCAGTGGCTACTAACAGCTTTAAACGGGTAATGTCCTCTAATAACAAACACAATACAACAATGAAAAATTAGAGCAAGTAAATTGCGCACACTTCCTAGTGGGAAATGTTCATTCTCACCACCACCACCACCTGCATCATTATAATCATAATCAGAATCCACATCATCCATCAACACTTCTTCAATATCTGTCACTCTTATCAGCAAAATTCACCATAAAAGAACTACTGTCATTATAACTAAAGCCCATCGTCATCATAACTATAATCTATCACCATAATAACCAAAACCCAGATCAAAATCCATCGTCACCATAACTCTAACCTATCATAATAACCAAAACCCAGTATCAAAATCCATTGCCATCATAACTACAACCTATCACTATAATAACCAAAACCCAGTATCAAAATCCATCGTCGTCATAACTATAACCTATCATAATAATAACCAAAACCCAGTATCAAAATCCATCGTCATCATAACTATAACCTATCACTATAATAACCAAAACCCAGTATCAAAATCCATCGTCATCATAACTATAGTCGACCTGGTTGGCAAGTTGGTATAGCGCTGGCCTTCTATGCCCAAGGTTGCGGGTTCGATCCCGGGCCAGGTCGATGGCATTTAAGTGTGCTTAAATGCGACAGGCTCATGTCAGTAGATTTACTAGCATGTAAAAGAACTCCTGCGGGACAAAATTCCGGCACATCCGGCGACGCTGATATAACCTCTGCAGTTGCGAGCGTCGTTAAATAAAATATAACATTTTTTTCATAACTATAACCTATCACTATAATAACCAAAACCCAGTATCAAAATCCATCGTCATCATAACTATAACCTATCATAATAATAACCAAAGCCCAGCATCAAAATCCATCGTCACCATAACTATAACCTATCACTATAATAACCAAAATCCAGTATCAAAATCCATCGTCATCATAACTATAACCTGTCATAATAATAACCAAAACCCAGCATCAAAATCCATCGTCACCATAACTATAACCTATCACTATAATAACCAAAACCTAGTATCAAAATCCATCGTCATCATAACTATAACCTATCATAACAATAACCAAAACCCAGTATCAAAATCCATCGTCATCATAACTATAACCTATCATAATAATAACCAAAACCCAGTATCAAAATCCATCGTCATCATAACTATAACCTATCACTATAATAACCAAAACCCAGTATCATAATCCATCGTCACCATAACTATAACCTATCACTATAATAACCAAAACCCAGTATCAAAATCCATCGTCATCATAAATATAACCTATCATAATAATAACCAAAACCCAGTATCAAAATCCATCGTCACCATAACTATAACCTATCACTATAATAACCAAAACCCAGTATCAAAATCCATCGTCATCATAAATATAACCTATCATAATAATGAACAAAACCCAGCATCAAAAACCATCGTCGCCATAACTATAACCTATCACTATAATAACCAAAACTCAGTATCAAAATCCATCGTCACCATAACTATAACCTATCATAATAATAACCAAAACCCAGTATCAAAATCCATCGTCACCATAACTATAACCTATCATAATAATAACCAAAACCCAGTATCAAAATTCCATTGTCATCATAACTATAACCTATCATCATATTAACCAAAACCCAGCATCAAAATCCATTGTCATCATAACTATAATCTATCACCATAATAACCAAAACCCACCATCAAAATCCATCGTCGTCATAACTATAACCTATCATAATAATAACCAAAACCCTGTATCAAAATCCATTGTCATCATAACTATAAACCATAACTATAATAACCAAAACTCAGTATCAAAATCCATTGTCATCATAACTATAACCTATTATAATAATAACCAAAACACAGTATCAAAATCCAATGTCATCATAATTATGATCTATCATCATAATAACCAAAACCCAGTATCAAAATTCATTGTCATAACTATAATTCATTATCAAAAACCATCGTCATCATAACTCTCTTTTTCGTTTTCATTTGTTTTGTTTTTATTGTAATGAGTTGAATATACCTATTTTATAACTGGCATTCAAGTAAATCTTAAATAATTATTATAAATTAAAATTGTTCATTAATATTTAGGTGAAGAAGTTGTTGTGTTGAACATCTAGCCTGTGTACTTCCGTATAATATGTCGTAATAAGTAAACAAAATAAATTAATAACCAAAAATCACCAACAAAATCTATCGTCATAACTGTAACATCATCGAAAACCACCACCATTATTAGACATGTTATTTTTAGGTAAAACCCGATTTTGATAGACTCATATGAGTTGTATTAACACGTTTCATGGATTGTTTGTTGCAAGTGACAGCGCTAATTTTATAGAGCCTAAAAATGCCTAATTTGACATTAGAACCTATATTAACCCATATTACTCGTATTTTAAAATGCTGATGCTACAATCTTTCCTGCTTTCTTCCTTTGTGACGCTAAAAATCAATTCGTTTCATCTTGACGAATTGGCAGGCATTAATCTCCCCTTTGGAAGATGAGGCAACTTGCATTTCCTGTAATAGAATGACTCCATTAATATCAAGGTGACTTACCTCAGGTCACATTTTGCATTCTTGGTTGCTGTGATTGCTTCTCTGGACACTTTAGATAAACCAATGTATGAGCAACTTCATCTTTTAGTTCAGCGGTCATCAATTCAGAGCACCCTGGGGCTAACGTCTCTTACCCGCGGAGAACACACTGCACTAAGATGCACTCGTAGCTGCTAGCGGGAATGCTCTCTACCTCTTCCTGCTGCACGACGGGGCACACGGGACGGCTCCACTTACCCTTTACCAATCAGCGAGTGCTGACGGCACTGTTTTAGCTCATGATAGATAAGTTACAAACTTAGCTCAGCATCCGAACTAGTTGGAGAAAAACTACGCGAAAAACTAGAACATGTTCTTCAGAAGAATCCTAACTTACCGATCTTAATGCAGCAGCGAATGTTCTGTCGGAGAAGTGTAACTAAATGGGAAAATGTCACTTTCTAGTACAAATAATTCCAAAATTGCTTCCTCCCGCGACATAAAAAGACGTTACGCGTTTTCTCTCCACACGCTGAGATATTTATTAATTTTAAGTAAAATGTGATGAAAGGTCATTTAGATATCATTTTCAGAGCCTGTTTTAATTTTTAGAACCTATTTCAGAGTCGTATTTAGCCTGTTTTGGACAAATGAAATCGAAATTTTAGAACTTAAAAATCCGAAGTCCAATAATAATATCAACAAAATCAGTCATTATCATGACCAAAATATACAATCAAAATCCATCATTATAACTTACATAACCAAAACCTGTCATCAAAATCCATCATTGTAATATTCATAACCAAAACCCGTCATCAGAATCCATCATTGTAACATTCATAACCAAAACCCGTCATGAAAATCCAAAATTGTAACATTCATAACCAACTCGTCATCAGAATCCATCTCTGTAACATTCATAACCAAATCCGTCATCAGAATCCATCTCTGTAACATTCATAACCAAAATCCGTCATCAGAATCCATCGCCATCATAACTGAAATCTATAATCAAAATCAATTGTCATGGCTATGATGATAATGATAACTATCTTCATCATCATTATCATTAGCAAAACTCAACAAAATCCATTGCATCATTGTAATCAAAATCCATGTCATTAACATCCTATCCAAACCCAGTTGTCCTCCATCATCAGCGTCATTAGTCACCATCACAACCCATCAGTATCATTCGAGTATCTCAATATTCTCTTTACGGAAAGAATCGTAAGGACATATTATTTTATTCTGTTGTACAGGAGGCAAACATCATGACGTTCATTTTGAAAATAAAAATGTACATATTCAATATCTTGCACCTTTATCTGAACGCAGGGATTTGAAGATAAAAACAGCTAGTATACAGGCTTATCACCATTATAATCAATCACCGAGGTGACAAGTCTCAGCAAGCAAGTAATAAGCCACTCAGAAACGATCACAGACGTTTCTAGTACAGCTATGGATACAACTATTCAAATCTGTACAAAAATTACACCACTAATATCGTAGACACATCAATTACACACGTACACAGTTTACTGAAGATAAATTGGCTGTCATATGTATTTAAGAAATCCTCACAAACTCTATTCTGACCTTAATCTTAAGATTATGGACCTCATGATTACTGCATTAGCACATTCATTAAATCATCTGTATTTTCATTAATTTGTTTCCTTTTCCATTCATAGCTTCGCCATTAACTACATATATAAAAATTAATGATTATACAGTATAAATAATGTCATATAGTTATTTACGATGCTGATGTCGTAACGTTTTATTTACAATACGAGATTGGAAATTTGTCAAACGGGGCCGCAGGCCGAGTTCGATAACCAATCGAGTATTGTAATATGAAGTTACGACATGTCTGTCGTACAAAGTTTTATCCGCTTTGATAAAAGAAATTAATGTAAAATTGAATAGTTTCTAAATGTAAACTTTTTATGGCCGACTATATACATTTGCTTTTGTAGCTGATCGATTCATGTACAAGGCTTTGTACAAGAAATATTTGAAGAATGTTATTATTGTCGGTGTTGTTAACGTGACTAGTCGATATAAATATTGCAAATATAAGTGTTAATGGTAATGACTTGGCAACAAATGCTGTTATTGATTTATTAAATCAAACAAAATCATGACAGAGGTATGAAGAGATATATGAAAAGTTTGAACAGTGGTGTAAAAAAAAAAAAAAAAAAAGTAGAAAATGTTTCTGTAAAGGTTATGCTGGGATGTTTTTCAATGAAAAGTGAAAAGGAGAAATCAAGTTCTCATTATTCTATACTGCGGTGTACGATCTCATTGAAGAAAAACTTGGACATCAGTACGTATACACAATTGTTAGATTTTCTAAAACGGAAAAGTGAATTGTGAAAATGTTACCATTAATATGTGTAACAAATAAAATTTTTACTTTACGACACTCAATGCGGTAAAGTTGATCATTACAATACTCATTTAAATGTTGTTATATTCCACTTTACGTTATCAAAGCGGATAAATGCTATTAGTGACTCTGAGTTTTGAAATCTGTCATAGAATAACTTACACATCAATTAGTATCACTGTCAAATGGTAAATTATGTATTTAATACTTGTGATGATGATGATGATGATGATTATGATGATGATGATGATGATGATGATGATGATGGAGAAGAAATATTGCAGTTTAGACCAAGCACTGAACATAAATTATTTCAATAAACTTAAGTAAACCAATGGAATATGCAAGCAGTCGGTATAATCTTTACCAAAAGTAATACCATTGCATTGGTAGGATTAATAAAAAGTGCACCATCTATTAGCTCACAATAAAATAAAAACAACGTTCTCATGAAAGAGTATTATTATTATTATTATTATTATTATTATTATTATTATTATTATTATTATTTCATGATCACCACCACCACCTACACCTTTAACGAGCAATTATTGTTTCCTAGCAGAGAGTGAAATGCAAGGAATTAATGAAAGACGATCTAAGAGAATCTCATTTCTACAATATTAACCCCATTGCAATGTAGGCCTATCGAATGGAAATGAAGTTATTGTTGGCGTCCTCGCTTTCCCCACAAGTTCTTGTTTATTAAAAAAAAAAGACGACGACAACGTGCGGTGTTTGAAACACGTGGAGTGATGTGGAACAGTCTTGACAGTTCTCAATTTCCGTCGAAACTTCCACACGTCTTCTGTTCCGTGACGTCATGTTCGTAGCAACCACGTTGCTAGGGTAAGCAGTGTGTGCTGTAAACTTGAATGCCGGATCTGTACAATCTGTAGGCTATATTTATTTCCTTTCTTTCTTTATTCTGATTAAGACTGACGTCATTGCTGCACCCAGAATAGGACATTAAACAAATACAAAGTCTTTTTTTTTTTTTTTTTTTTTTTGAGATTAGTGGAAAATTATTATTTTGTTACATCAACATGAGTATTGAAAAAGTCCGACAGACTTTGCTAGGGAAAACCACAAAAAGCGCGTTTAATTGTGTCATTTTTTCTCTATCGCAGCTTAGGAAGCTCAACTCGTGCTTCAAGACTGCACTCGGGCGTGGGTTTGAATCCCGCTTGGACCGATTATCTAATTTTCCCTACCTACAAGGCGAATATACAGGATGAGTCATAAATATGTTTGGAAAACGCGTAAGCGTGCTCCTGGATAAAAAAAAAACAATTTCTTATGTGAAAATTTGGCGGAAAATGTTTATTTATTGGAGAAATGGTCATACTTCTTTTTTGTTGTGTTACAAGTACATGTTCGGAAACTTGTCATTTAACGTTTACAAAAGGTGCTCAATGTGTCCCCCTCCACTGTTTACACATGTCTGAGCACGACGTACACACGGCTGGCGATTTCGTTCAAACACCATGTTGTCATCAAGGATCAATTGGAATGCATTTTCAACACGTTGCAATAGCTGCTCTGCATCATTCACTGGCGTTGCGTAGACGACAACCTTCAAGTGACCCCAAGGTAAAAATCTAATAGAGTGAGGTCAGGTGATCTGAGTGGCCAAGGACTGGACCACTGCGTCCAATCAAAACAAAAAACAATGTACTACTGTCTTGTCGCTGTGTATAAAATCAAAAGCAACACAATAATATGATCAGGTACTTATGAAAACAAAAGTCACTATATTATTTTTTTCAGTAAATAAGCATTTACCGTCAAATTTTCATATAAGGAATTGTTCTTATTTTTGATCCAGCAGCACGCTCACGCGTTTTCCAAACACACTTATGACTCACTCTGTATTAACTAATCTCATGTGAAGTCTTCGGACTTCATCTCGACAAGTACTATTTTGCTATTACCAGTTATTGACCGTAACAAATTTTAATGTGTGCTCTGCATTGAGACAAGAATTCTACGAAATGTCTCGGAATAACTGGTCTTTATCAGAAACGACTCCTTACTTCAGGAATACAAAGATTATTTTAAGTGGATTAGTTACAAGGTTATGCATTTTATCTAATACTGTAATGCTTAATGTAAGCCGTATGGTTTTGCATCGCCGAGAGGATGTGGCACTCTTCAAGAGGACAGTGACAATTGTCACAGTGGGTCTACCTGTACAGCTGGAATGCGGGATGCAACCCTCGCCACTCCGCGGCCTTCACAAGGTCACCGCCACCAGGTACACAGACAGTGACGAATGAAAACTAGCCCCAATATTTCCAAGCAAATGCTTGCGTCTTCCCCTCCTGCTGTCAGTCTTGCTTTGCTGTTGTATTTCCGCATCAATCAGGTACATATTTGCTTATTCATACAACTCTCCTCTTTTTACTTTTTCTTATTTCGCATTTATAAATGTTTGCTATTTTTTCACGTCATTCGTTAATTAATTTATTTTCTTTTTCATTTTCATTCTCTCTGCTTTTTTTCCATCCCCAGCCCACTCTTCTCTTCTCTTCTCTTCTCTTCTCTTCTCTTCTCTTCTCTTCTCTTCTCTTCTCTTCTCTTCTCTTCTCTTCTCTTCTCTCCTTCGTCCTCGTCCTACACTAATCTATGTTCATTCACTCCGTCAAACTTCTCCACGGCAGAGACCTGCAAGAGAGCGAGCGCGGGATATCGTTATCAGTCCAGGAAGGCACTGACGGAATGAATAACGACCATCTACGAATATTTCCGATAAATCACGAAGTAAGGCAACACACCGAGCGCTCGGGTCTGAGGACGAGCGCTCGGTGTTCATGAGTGCTCTTCCTGTAGCAGTAAGCAGTAGGTGAATTGTAGGCTCGTCTAATCAGTACGTTTCATCAAAACGAATGTTGAAGATGATTCAATAGTATCGACGTCGATCTCAAGCAGAGGCTCGGACACCGTCTCTGTTGATGGTAAAAGATTACAAGACACGATGTCAAAAGTATATGCCGAAAATAAAATAAGTTAAATCAGCAGTCAGAGTAGTGGAAAAAAAGGGAAAGCAGTTACTAGCTCTGCTTGGACTAAATTCGGAGAAGTAAGGGATAAGAATGCCTTAAAGTACATAGGATTGTCCACACCTATGGAGTAACGGTCAGCGCGAAACCAGGTGGCCCGGGTTCGAATCCCGGTCGGGGCAAGTTACCTGGTTAACGTTTTTTCGGCGTTTTCCCTCAACCCAGTACGAGCAAATGCTGGGTAACTTTCGGTGCTGACCCCGGACTCATTTCACCGGCATTATCACCTTCATTTCATTCAGACGCTAAGTAAACTAAGCTGTTGATAAAGCGTCGTAAAATAACCTACTAAAATAAAAAATAAAAATATTCCCAAGTTAATATGAGTAAAGTTCATATTACGTTCGAGATGAAACAAAATATATCGCTACTAGTTTATTATTTGCATTTCATACTTCGATAGACATTTTTAGTTATCACGTATTAAATGTAATTTCTCGGTTTTATATACATTTTATAGTAATATAACCAAACATTTCATTTGCATTTACAATATTATTACGATTAAATTTGTGTCTCAGTTTGTTTTTGAAGTTAAATGTTAAACTGAGTAGGAATGAAATATATTTATACAGAAAATCATTTCAGGCTCTTTCAATCTAAACAAAGAAAAATGTGTAATTAATTAAATTTCCACTAAAATATATAATTGTTGAAAACAATCGAATGATTTCTATGATTATTCCATTGTAGGATTAAATCATTCGAATGCATGAATGAATTGTTCAATAACATTGCAGTATGTTGATTACTCATGCGCTCTTTTTTCTTATCGCCATGTAGGTCAGGTGTTTAATTTAATGAAGATCAGGGTCAGATACTGGGGCTGTTAGAAGAGTCAGTACGCAACAACCACACAGAACATTCGAAGCTTATCATTCTATTTTTGCGTCATATGATTCTGAACTCGAAGCTCTTATCATTATCTTAAAATGGAACACATTCTGTTATGCGAGTACATATTTTGTGTAACTTCATACGGCTTGTTGTGGTGGTAAGCAAAATCAATGAATAATCGAGTGATATTATGAATATTTCTATTATTTCGAATGGTTTTGTTAATCAAATGAATTCATTCGATTTTTACCAATGCTGCACTACGTAGTACTGTAGCATACTGCTTCGCGTACAGTGGTTGAAGCGAGCGCTCGTTCTGACAGGGGAGCGATCCCCCGGGCGAGCTCGAGCGAGCGCAGGCCAAACCCGAGCTCGAGCGATTACACACGAAGCGCATTCGGTAAAACCGATCTCAGATATGGTTAAGCATCGCTCTCTTGCAGGTCTCTGCTCCACGGCTAGGGATCAGTGCGAGGGTACCGACCTCAATATCTATACTGTTATATTGTGTTGTTCTCTGGTCTGAGTCTGGAGTCCATTATTTTCTGCGAAGAAATGGGTCAGACTTAGTAAGAAATACCATAATGCTTTTCATGTGACTTAGTTCGTACGTCTCATCTTCTCCGTGGCTATAATATTTCATCTGGGCGCATGTAATATTTAACTTACCATATTTAACAGTGACTGAGTCTTAACTTTACAACTAGGCAACGTTGCTTAATCGCTATTGGCTCATGTTATTCTGGGAGGCTAAAAAGGAGCTTCCACCATGAACTAAAAGTCGTATAAGTATGAAAAGGGACATAGCTGCTCCCATGACTACCTTCAATAATACTAATAATAATAATAATAATAATAATAATAATAATAATAATAATAATAATAATAATGATACTGATGATGATAATACTTACTTACAAATGGCTTTAAGGAACCCGCAGGTTCATTGCCTCCCTCACATCCGTCCCGCCATCCGTCCCTATCCTCTGCAAGATTAATCCAGTCTCTGTCATATCAAACTTCCCTCAAATCCATTTTAATATTATCCTCCCATCTACGTCTCGGCCTCCCCAAAGGTCTTTTCCTCTCCGACCTCACAACTAACATTCCATATGCATTTCTGGATTCGCTCATACGTGCTACATGCCCTGCCCATCTCAAACGTCTGGATTTAATGTTCCTAATTTTATTACGTCAGGTGAAGAATACAATGCGTGCAGTTCTGCGTTGTGTAACTTTCTCCATTCTCCTGTAACTTCATCCCTTTTATCCCCAAATATTTTTATAAGAACATTATTCTCAAACACTCTTAATCTCTGTTCCTCTTTTAAAGTGAGAGTCCAAGTTTCACAACCATACAAAACAATATTAACATTATTGTTGTTGTTATTGTTATTGTTATTATTATTATTATTATTATTATTATTATTATTATTATTATTATTATTATTATTATTATAGTATCGCCCTTATAATTATGATGATCATCATCATGACCTTCTTCTTCTTTTTCTTCTTCTTCTTCTTCTTCTTCTTCTTCTTCTTCTTCTTCTTCTTCTTCTTCTTGTAGGCTATATCACTGTCACCATTTTTCTTCGGCAGAATTAAAAAGAAGTATCAAAGTAGGTTCGTACATTTTTATTTCGTAAATCATGTCCGCCCTATCTGTAAATCTATACCGAAGAAATTGCAATGGGAAACCAAAACAAATAAATACATACAATAACTGCACGAAAAGGTAAATAACAAGCCATTTTCACAGGTAGCACTTTACTGAGTGAGCCGTCAGTGTAGCATGCTCAGGTGGAGAGCATGCCGCGGATTTGAATTTCATTTTGTAATGAGTGGCCGGCTGGCTGGCTGGCTGGTAGCTGAAGTGGACTTGACACAGTGGCGGGGGTTGGGGTTGGGGTTGGGGTTGGGGCTGCGGTATGCAGTCGCTTTAATACTCCAGAGAATCCAGCCAACAGGAAATCAACAACGTAACAATTTACGTGATGCTAAGCCTGTGTTTACAGAACGAAAACCGATGTAACTGCAATTACAATTCGTTACAGTTGCTATGGATACCAACGCACTGTGTTACAATATTTAGGCAGCAAAATCTTTTACCGATATTACATTCGTCTTTAGGGCAGGAAGCTACTGTAGCTATGGCAACATTGGAAATGTCTTCACTCATTTCCCCACAAGAGCAACAGTCTCTTCCTGGTATGATTTTGAGTATACATACATACATACATACATACATACATACATACATACATACATACATACATACATACATACATACATACATACATACATACATACGTGTTCTGCCCAAGGGCAGGTCTTTCACTGCAAATTCAGCTTTCTTCAAGCTTTCCTATTTAATGCCTTCCTCTTAGTCTCCGTATATGATCCATATATCTTAATGTCGTCTATCATCTGATATCTTCTCCTGCCCCGAACTCTTCTCTCGTTCACCATTCCTTCCAGTGCATCCTTCAGTAGGCAGTTTCTTCTCAGCCAGTGACCCAATCAATTCCCTTTTCTCTTTCTGATCATTTTCAGCACTATTCTTTCTTCACCCACTCTTTCCAACACAGCTCCATTTCTTATTTCGTCTCTCCATTTCACACGCTTCATTCTTCTCCATATCCACATTTCAAATGCTTCTAGTCGCTTCCCTTCACTTCGCCGTAATGTCCATGATTCTGCCCCATGCAAAGCACTTCACTATTGTCTTCCTTAGTTTTTTGAGTATATTAGAGAAAGTTAATTCTCTGGCAAATATATCGCCTTTCCACAACAGAAGTCGAAGTTCATAAATAATCTGAAGTGCATAAAGGCAGTTTTGGCCAATTGGCCTTTCTTTATGAAATAGTGCCACAATTTCACGACATCAACATCCAGGGAATCTCAGTGCGAATTTCTTCCCATATTATAAGTTGTTGTTTAGTCAACTGTCCGAAGACAGGTCTGAACCTCACAAGTGATAACAACAAAGCACCACTTGTGAGGCAACTAGACCAGGAGATAACGGAGTCGAATGGCCAGTTCCTTTCCTCCTTCATTGCATACATCGCCGATTACCTACATATTACACTAATCAGATTTCATATGCATACAAACAAATATGTTCTTCCTCTGACACAAATCGTCAAGTGAGATGTAGGCCTACTGCCTGATATTAGCTATATAGTACATGTCAACCAGAACCTTAATCAGAGGCAATGTGATAAGTAATAAGGAGAAATTTCAAGCTGAGTGTCCAAACGCGGAACAAGGCACGTGGGCGAAGAAAATTTGATCTTGATGGTTTCTAAGTGTAATTCGGTATATATTGTTATATCATTATATCGTTATCTCCGTGCCATCCATATCTGAAGAGCGTGAGACAAGTATCTTAAAACTAAAATAAGATTAAATGAATCGTGAAAAAAAGTAATAGGGCCTATATCCACTTCTCTGCCCGGGAATAAAATTAAAAAATCCTGTCTCGACGTATATAGCGTTTCAAATGAAATGGGATTTGAAATGGGATTAACATTTCTCTGGGTTGTAAATATAAAGTCTGAACTGATATACGAGGGCAGGAATAGGAAGCAGAGGTTGTGTTGTAACGAATGCGGGGCATTGGGAGTTCTTAAAGAGAGGACCGCGAGTCCCATGGGAATAAATCATGCCCCGTGTGCAGAGTCAGACCGTCAAAGCGCCGCCAGTATCAGAGGAGGCTATAAATAATAGTAGGCTACATGTGCTTTATGGTGTCAGTCATCCCTTCGACAAACCAGAATCCATGAACCCAAGGCTGTCCATGATATGGAGGAACGATTCATTTACAACTGCAGACCTATATATTGTCGTTATCGTCGTCGTCGTCGTCGTCGTCGTCGTCGTCATCATCATCATCATCATCATCATCATCATCATCATCATCATCATCATCATCATCATCACCACCACCACCACCACCACCACCACCACCACCACCACCACCACCACCACCACCACCACCACCACCACCACCACCACCACCACCACCACCACCACACTACGAAACTTTATACACTAAAAAAAAAACCTGAAAATATGAATGCAACTATGCAGCGAAAAATAATGAAATAGGCCTATGCGCTAAAAATTGAAGCATCAAACATATACTTTAAATTATTTTCATTCGTACCATAAAGTCAAATAAACGTTTAAAATCATATTTGCTATCAATTAACCAGTAGCTTCGGATAAATCTTTACGATAAATCTTTCTTGACCCAGAGCCTGAAAGCATGTTAGAGTTAAGACCCTGAGTCTTCTCTTTACCAAGTGCATGATTTATGTACAGTACGGAAAAATTTCCAGATATTTGCACACTTTTCCATGTTCCTGGTCCATGTATCCCATTGCTTGTTTCTGTAGTAGAACTTATTCAAATGAAAATTTACAATCCACTTGTCTTCATTGTTACAGTTTTGTTTCTATTAAGTCAGAACACTATCAGCATTGTCGTCGCAGCAATTTCATGTCCTTATGCGAGAAATAAAACCAACAATAGTTAGTTAATTGGTATTATTTCTTCGAAATTTTGAAATTAGACATAAATTAGGTAAAACAAGGAAAGATGTTAATATATGCACTTAAATATGCAAAATAAAAACATATACCTACGTATTTAAAAGGGAAAATCCTCGAAATATGCATTTATGAAAAATAAAGTTACCGTGACCGGCAAAGATCCACTTTTACTTTTTCAATATGCCAAGTCAATAAAAACATGAAATTGCATGAACCGGGGTATAATAATAATAATAATAATAATAATAATAATAATAATAATAATAATAATAATAATATTATTATTATTATTATTATTATTATTAATATTATTATCAACATTAAAACCATTAGAGATTTTCTTTACTAACTTGTGTCACGTAATAACAGTATTTTATTTAACGACGCTTTCATCTTCAGAGGTTATTTAGCATCTAAATTCAACGTGGGTGAGAAATCATCGATTAATTTTGCCTGGAGCCCTTTATTAATGACAGGGTTCTTTTCCGTGCTATTGATCTACGATTCGGGACTCGAAGCTTTGTTTATTTTCCGGAGGAGACCGTGCTAAGAATTCTGTATCATTAAAATCCACTGTACAAATCCAGGCATATTCGTGCACAATTTAGCGATTAGAAGTTCTGCACCGCCATCTCTCCTAGTCCCGAGGTAGAAATTTTACATGAAAACTTCTGACCCCGCCGGGAATTGAACCCGGGCTGGCTAGTCTGCAGTCAGACGCGCTACCACAGAACTAACTCGGCGGACTTTTTATGGATTTAATTAAGTAACATTATTAGTGTGTTCTGAAACACACGGACTCTGATGAAACATTGCCCAACACTCCTTTCGTGGTGGGAACGGCTTCCCACAATGCATTGCTTCTTCTCTACTTACTGTACTTCGCGAACGACTTCCACAGATACGTCTAATCTAGTTCGCGTACTTCCACAAAAATTTCGAACTAGTTCATCTAATTCACTTCTAGTTCAATTCGAACTAATCGTTAGCGAACTACCGATCATTAGTGTAACAGAGCTGCACGAGAAAAGTGGGGGGAGGGGGATCATCATGTTGGTAACACATACCTCGCCTGGTCCTTAAAGATACATCTTCCAAAGTAAGATTGGGAAACGTGGATGTCAGACCTATTCATTGACAGCAGGTCACCTGGCCTGACCAAACCTACCACTCTACTCGTATCTCACATCACAGAGGAACTGTACTTCCTTTAGTGTAGGTCCCACTGTTTGTATTAAGGCTCAAAATAAATTACAAGCCTACTTGACAGTACTACGAATGAAGTTTTGCAAGTAAATAAAAAACCTATGATAATTGGACCCATGTACATATTATATTTTTTGCTCAAAATAATATATAGCACTGATTCTTAAAGCACGGGTCACATTTCATGACCCACTCTGTATATATGGTTAGTTCAAATTGAAGTCGGCCGAGGCTTATTACGTGCGACAGGAATATCAGCCGTACTTCCCATTGTGTGGACGGCAAACCGTCATTTTTGCTCCGAATGACTGGAAATGAATGGTGTAAGATTGAACAGGTTGCTGTAATTCGTTGTTTGATTGCAAATAAAAGGGTATACGCTTGCTCAAATCCAATGCAGAATGGTTGCAGTACAGTATATGGAGAGAAATGCCTGTAATAGGGAAATCAGCTGTAAAGGATTGATGTGCTGCCATACACTGAAGGCTATCACGCTAAATTCAATTGAACATGTTGATGCTCTTGTCCGAGATAATAGAAAATAACAACAAGAGAACTTAGTTTATTACTGAATATCAGCCAGGAAAATATCCACAAAAATTATTATCCACAAACACTTACAGTATCCCAGAGTTTGCGCGCAGTTGTACTTTACTCCATGATGAATGTTGGAGCTCATAGTGCCGGATCAACAAGAGACGGGTTTAAAATGTTTCACTGGGAAAAATTACCACATCCCTCTTACAGTTCAGACTTGTCTTCAAGGGATTTATATTTGTAGATTTGAAGAAAAGCCTGAAGGGAACAACATTTACATCGAACGAAGGGATGCAAAATGCTGTTAAACATTGGTTCACTCCAGATCTTAGGGATTCTATGAAACCGGTATCGGTCATCTGGTGTTACAGTGGCAGAAGTGTGCTAACAACCATGGCGAGTATTAAGCAATAAGTTTAATTTCTTTCTTTCTTTCTTTCTTTCTTTCTTTCTTTCGGCAATGGCCTAATTTCATTTGAACGACCTAATATCAGAGTCCAGTACATTTATAGGATTCCTTAAGTTTGAGAAATTTTCGTATGAACTAAATGTATAATCATTGTTTCTCGCTGAAAGCATACATTTACTTGACACCATTAAATGCATTTCTCTGCTTAGTTTATTTTCTTAAATCCCTCATTTTATCTAAAAGATTAACCGTGAAGAGATGCAGACTCAATGAACTACTTTCTAATATCAAGATAAGTATACCCATAGATGTCAGTGGCGAAGCTCTTAAGAGGCTTTTGAGGCTTAGCCTACCCAAAAAATTTGAATTGTTATCCCTAGTAACAGTAGGCTTACAAGTTCGTAATAACATTATATCTTAACACTTGTTTGCACTCCGATCTTTCCATATTACAGTATATTAAGTTCACTGTTGGCAATCATTTCAATATGGAGAGAGCAGTGCGAGCAGCGAGGCTTGTAGTTTAAAGCTTCTAAAGGCATGACTACGACCTAGACTCGCAAGCTTGAGGGGGAACTGGGGAGGGAGTATCATTTCGCTACATCTCCGTACGAAAGGAGGCATGCTTTCCGACACACTATTACGTCGCCCTGTATTGGTGTTCTCTGACAGCGCTGCGTTGTTGAGTTTAGTTTATCGTAATCAAAAGTGCATGTGTTACGTACATATTGTTTGTGCGTAAAATGGCTCATACTGAGAAAACATTGAAGATAGGAGATCGACACCACATTTACATAATAAAATCTCGGATGGAAGAAGATAAAATAGAGATTTTCAATTTACATGGTATAAGAAATAACCTTGGCTAACAGGGTGCTCTGAGACAAATAAATTATATTGTTTTACCTGTATTATGTTTGGGGATGGAAATGAGTGATCATCTTCTTGTGGGATCTGTGTCATAAAAATTTTTGATAGAAAAGTCGATAAATATCTTACAACTTACTTACAAATGGCTTTTAAGGAACCCGTTCATTGCCGCCCTCACATAAACCCGCCATCGGTCCCTATCCTGTGCCAAGATTAATCCAGTCTCTATCATCATATCCCGCCTCCCTCAAATCCATTTTTATTTTAACCTCCCATCTACGTCTCGGCCTCCCCAAAGGTAGTCTACAGTACTTTTCTCTCTGTTCTCCCAACTAGCATTCTATATGCATTTCTGGATTCGCCCATACGTGCTACATGTCCTGCCAATCTCAGACGACTGGATTTAATGTTCCTAATTATGTCAGGTGAAGAATACAATGCGTGCAGTTCTGCGTTGTGTAACTTTCTCCATTCTCCTGTAACTTCATCCCTCTTAGCCCCAAATATTTTCCTAAGAACCTTATTCTCAAACACCTTTCCTCTGTTCCTTTCTCAAAGTGAAAGTCCAAGTTTCGCAACCATACAGAACAAGTGGTAATATAACTGTTTTATAAATTCTAACTTACAGATTTTTTGACAGCAGACTAGATGACAAAAACTTCTCAATCGAATAGTGACAGGCATTTCCCACATTTATTCTGCGTTTAATTTCCTCCTGAGTGTCATTTATATTTGTGACTGTTGTTCTCAGATATTTGAATTTTTCCACCTCTTCGAAGGATAAATGTCCAATTTTCGCATTCACTGTAAAAACAGCTTGTTACGAATCCATACAATGAGCCGATAAACATCTGCTGTATAAAGAGATACACGACCTTAGCTTCGCCACTGATAGATGCTTAGGCATAGGAGAGCGGACACTGTGTACAGGTCGCAAACTTCTTGATCACAAACTCATTCTACATCTACGTTTAGTAAGTTACGAAAGGAAAGGAAAAGTGAACAAATGTGTAGTAGGCGGAACTTTTTGATCCCACGCCTCAAAAGAGGACGGCTTCAAATGAGGATTGATGGGGAAGTAGGCTGTGGGTACCGATCGCAACTTTTTGGTCGCACACCCCACAAGTGGGCGCTGTCTGGACACAATCGCGTATTTTTACCGCAAGTGGAGGCCGCGCGCGCGGTCCAGCTGGTCCGCTCTTTCATCTCGCACCTCGTCGCCATGGCAACAGCGCCGGTTCAGTAATCTGTAAACTGTGGCAACACAGGGGTGTCCGGCTCTGTTGATCAAGAGCGGTTGTTTAAACAAGATGACACGGAATAGTGACACTTCATATCAGAGAATATATAGTTATTTTATACAACACAAAAGCAGAGTAAATACATTAATAGCTATATCAACAGTTAAACTTGGTCATAAAATAATTGTCATTTAAGGTGCTGAAACTCAAGACGGTTTGAAGTGTTTATTTAAAGTTGACGTACCATTCATTAGAGCTCTAGGTTATCAAAGCAGCTGTCCTTGGTCCCAATAATTTTAATGGCGAATTAGTGTGTACTGAAATAATTTTGCATTCTCTTAAGTTTTCAGTGCTATCGTCTCATTTAAACCTGATGCGAAAATGACAGTTAACTCCTACTGCCTTACTTGTGTCAGGGTCAAATTTTTTATTTATAGTGTATTATATGGGGCACTCTATTTCCACGGTAAAAATTAGTAGTCGGGAAATGAAATTGAAGGGCTGGAAATCTTGCAGAAGATGCGGGAAATCTTGCGAATTGATGAGTCAGAAAATATTTGAGACTGAAAAAGTAGAACATTTTACTGAATTGGCCTCAAGAGGAGGGAAATAGGGCAGAGAGGAGAACCGGGAAACCCGACGGAAAATCTTTAGGACTACAGAGGTGGAAAGTCTTGCAGACTGGAGAGTTGGAGATTCTTGCGGACTACAGAGGCGGGAATCTTGGTAACTGGAGAGGCGGGACATCTTTCGTACTAGAGATGAGAAACCTTGCGCAGTGAAGAAATGGCAAATCTGCAGTCGCAACAATCGGGAAACCTGGCGGAATGGAGGGACGGGGGATCTTGAAGACTAGAGAGACGGGGAATCTTGCGGATTGCAGTACGGGAAATATTTCGGACTGGAGAGGAGAGGAATCTTTCGGACTGGAGGCGAGACATCTTATGGATTGAAGGAGCGGGGAATCTTGCGGATTGCAGTACGGGAAATATTTCGGACTGGAGAGGAGAGGAGAGGAGAGGAGAGGAGAGGAGAGGAGAGGAGAGGAGAGGAGAGACATCTTTTGGATTGAAGGGGCGGGGAATCTTGCGGACTAGAGAGGCGGGGATCTTGCGGATTGCAGTACGTGAAATATTTCGGACTGGAGAGGAGAGGAGAGGAAAGGAGAGGAGAGGTGAGGAATCTTTCGGGATTAGAGAGGCGAGACATCTTTTGGATTGAAGGGGCGGGGAATCTTGCGGACTAAAGAGGCGGGGATCTTGCGAATTGCAGTACGGGAAATATTTCGGACTGGAGAGGAGGGGAATCTTTCGGACTGGAGAGGCGAGACATCTTTTGGATTGAAGGAGCGGGAAATTTTTCGGTTTGGAGAGGCGGGAGCAGGAAATCTTTCGGAGTGGAGGAGTGGAAATATTTCGGAATGGAGAGGCGGGTAATCGAACAGGACAATGGAGAATCTTATGGACTGCAGAGGCGGAAAATCAGGGAAAGGAGACAGAAAATTGTTAGGATGATTGTCACAGTGTGAAATTAATAGTTTAGTGAACTTTCAGGATCTCGATTTCGCGGTGAAAATATTGTTAGCCCTGCCGGGCCGCTTCAGCGCCTCACGTGAACGCAGTCGCCTCTAATTGTTACTGAAAACTCACTTTCTATTACATTGGCAGTATAAACAATAAAAAAATCAATCTGAACGAGAATACATTTGTGCGGGCTGCATCGCACCCCTACTTCTTGTGGCGCTCATAAATCTGCAGCGTTTGCAACTTACACCGCCTATCAACATCGTTATTAGATTATCTCTATTCCCTATGTCCAATGCGGATTACCAGCGTGAAAAATTGACACTCCAGCCGTCGGTTAACGGCGTGCCATGTGGAAGATTTTGGTAATTTAATGACACACACATTGACGGTAATTCACGTGATGTGGCAAAGTAAATTTTATTAGATTTTCTCTGATATTTTAGCCATTATTATTGTTAACAGTGACATTTTGCACTCATATTTTAACCTCACTCACCTAAACACATTACCAAATAACAAGGATGAATATGCATGCCCTAGACGTGATTGGAACCAATGACCGTGGTCTCCACACCCGTCTAAGCCGTCGTGTACATTTTCGTCAGCTCAGCAAATAATTTCCTTCAGTATATCCACGAGTCGCCTGATTAGCTGCAAGCCTGCGTTCCTAAATATCAGGTAGGCTATCAGCCTTTTCGTCGAAACTACGTCATCCCTCTGCGTCATGTCACAGCTGAGATGTGGACGTCACTGATCAACCCTCGTAATCTCGTTTCCTGGAAAGGCTCTTCTGGGGAGAACACCCACAACGATCCGAGGTCAGGTCCACCGTAGTGGAGTCTTGAGGATGTTTCACATTTCATCCCACCTCGCACCTGCGCGTTCCTTGATGTACCGATAGTCTAACGAGAATAGGTTCACTTGTCAGCACAGAAATAGTATCGGGAAACGAATAACATTTGTTCTATGTTACATTACTGCTACAAGCGTAGATCTGGTAGGCCTACCGTTGTTTATGTCTCTGCCCTAGATGAATTAAAATCCGAAGCCGACATACAAATTGTTATGAAACATAGACTATATTTTGATCTGTTTTCAGTTCTTAAACATTACTGTACCTGTCACTGTGGTTTTGTGAATACTGTAGTGAGTGCCTTCCCAACCAAACAGTCCGTGATTCGATTCCCAGCATGGGCGGAGATTCCATTCTTACTTTATCTTGTATTTGTCCTGTGACTACTTAGCGGTGACCTTGCATCAGCTGACCATACGGTAAGGGAGAGAATCCAGTGTTCGTTCAGGGCTACATCCTTCCCTACACAGCATTGGGTTATACTTGTACAGTAGGGTGGAGTGAAAATATGAAGTTTATGGAATGAAAATATAATACCAGGGAAAAGTTGTGCAGTGATACCAAAAAGAACAATGCAAAAATATATTTTCTCTAGATTAATATTTAGAGGTGCCCCAAGAGCATCATATTTTGAAATTTTCACAAAATTTTGAGATTCAGATTTTTTTAGCGAGACAACATTCTCCAGTTATTAATCTGAACAGGATACCAGGAAATGTTAAAAGAATACATGTTGAAAGATTCTGCATATTTTTGGTTCCCTGTTGTTTCATCTTGAAGTGTCACAAAAACCTCAATTTATAAGAAAATTGGGAATAATCACAAAGCTCTTGGGTATTATATAATTAATATAATAAAATTAATGGAAATTCATTCTTACGTTGCAAGGTATTTCAATCAGAATGTCTCTAATTAAAA
Source organism: Periplaneta americana (assembly GCF_040183065.1). Lineage (NCBI taxonomy): Eukaryota > Metazoa > Arthropoda > Insecta > Blattodea > Blattidae > Periplaneta > Periplaneta americana. The sequence goes on from NC_091119.1 coordinate 111,883,313, forward strand.
CAAGAAATCTGACCTTCTACCCTGTATTCGCAATGCCAAAGGGGCTGAACCCATTACAATTACCTACCTATCATGACGCAATGAAATATTATCTATGGGTAAAAAATTAATTAAAACCTGAGTTCAAACCAAAAGAATCTACAGTTGGAGAGATTTCAGAGAGAGTTACTATCAAAACTAAGGAAATCCAGGTAGAGGCATAAATTCCGAAAGTCAATCATATAAGTATATTACAACTGATTCATGCTTACCATGATCAATACACAAACTTAATGAAGCCTTGTAAAAACTACATAGTGATGACAACTAAAATGACAACATTGCAGAATTCAAAGAAGAAGCAAACAAACTATTTGACATACGCAGTTGCAAATGCAAAAAATTAATACTGTAGGCCTAATTGTGACAAAGACTGCCGTGTTCCAAAACGATAAAGAATGTTTTACTACAGCAAAGAACAGAAAGAAGGATGATAATTGGACCTGTTGATTTAGATAGCCTACCACTCAAAAATAAATGAAAAAGAAAACAGGAATAAATTCTAACTAAAAAAATAAATGGGCTGAAATGGAATTTTTGTCATATTTTATGTAAAATACTATATGTTTTGTCCTTTCGGATCCCCTGAAAAATACTGTATATTGTAACCCCAATTTAGAGTCTTTCAAATAAAGTTTAAATATGTGATTTTACAGCAATTCATTAGCTATGTAATGAAAAACAAAATAATAGAATAAATATACAAAGAGGCAAAAAATTATTATTTTAAGAAACTTCAAAGCCCTTGGGGCACCTCATAAATTAAATATAGAAACTCCATATTTTTGACATTCCTAATTTAAGCGAAAATACAGATTTTTGCAACTATTACATTTAGAAAACAGATGAAAAACAATTTCATGTATAGATTCACTCCATCCTATTGTACAATAAGTCTGTACAAAAACCGAAATAAGATAAATAAAATGTTTTTGTTTCCCTTTGAGGCCACGTTCAGACTGTAGAGAATTTCTAGAAACTGCATTTATTCTTGCGGACAGCACATTATGTATGGGAAAAAATCGAACCGTGTGTATACTATAGTCAGCATGAAATCGATTTGAATAAATGCCTGTTTCGAGAAATTAACCGCACCGCGTGTACGGACCCTTAGTTGGGTATTTTCTATTTGTCAGACTAGCATACGACAGACATGTTTGGGTCAGCATTACATCAAAGCTTGTTCAAACAAGAGATGGACAGGAAATTCGATATTTTAATTAATTTCGTTTCAAATTGCAGAAGTGTAAGTGTACTATTCAATGTAGCCCACTGTACCTAGTACATAGGCGATTATAGGTGAAAACAGCCATTTTTGTACAAAGAAACGGCAAAAGATTCGTAGAAACATTTTAATTGCGTGGAACGGTGAAGTTGTTTGTAGGTTATGATATGTATGAAACGAATTAAAAATCATTATGCATGTTCCAATATTAAGAGCGCTTTCATAAAGTATTACCATTTTTAAACAAATTTCTGGTTGTGTTATTTTCGAAACGGGGTAAGAGACTCCTAATTTCTAATAATCGTTGAGAAACTGCTACAAAAGTTCGCCGAATAGGTAGCCTTCTTTGCGGAAAACGTTGACGGTATATCCTTCTTGCCTCACTTGAATTACGACGACTTTCTCCATAAATTAATAACATATGACATTCCTAAACTATGAATGACATTGTAAGTTGTTTATCGAGTACCTATACTGAACTGTTATCCTCTCGGCAGTAGACCTATGGACAGGGAGCTTGAACTCAGTGACATGTAGGCCTACGTACAGTTACTCTTAAAAAGAATGAGACGATTCTTGGTCGTCGGAAGTTAAAGTTCTACAGCGCGGTTCACTCGATATCGACGTAACGATACATACCATGAAAAATAGTACAAGAATTGTGACAAGGACCACAACAAGGACAAGGACCAGAATAAGGATCACGAAGAAGATAGCCATTTAAGGCCAGGATTTCACAACATAGCTCGAGTCACAAAATATCATTGCTTCACTATACCGAATGGCAAATGCCTGCTAAGGGATCTACATTCTGAACTGCTGCTGTCCCTGTCTTGTCTCGGTAGCTCATATAGTAGCGTGTCGGTTCCACTATGTAGCCGAAACGTCTCGTATTCGATCCCGGGTGAAACTTTTTTTTTTATCGAGATGTAATTAATTTGTTCAGAGTTCCTCGTCTGTCTAATTTGTCGAAAAATATGGAATAATTTATGCCCAATTTCTGGGTCTTAAAAGTGGGCTGAACCTCGTCAATAAAATAAACCTTACTTGGAAGTTAAAAGTATTCTTCCTCAAACAAAAATCATAAGAAACAAAAAGAGACTTAAAATCTTGTCCACATGCCATCAGCATCTATTAAAGCTCTAAGTCGATCCGGCATGGATGTCACGAGATTGTGGAATAAGTTCTGATCCCCGGCGAGATCTTCCCAGGTGTCAACAACTTGTCCCACAATTCGTCTCGATTTCGAGGGCGTCGGTGGGCATAGGTGACTATCCTTCTCTTTTTTAATTCCGCCCATAAATTTTCGATGACATTCAAATCAGGTGACTTAGGAGGCCAATTAGTGATTTCGATCTCGGGTCTCCTTTGAAACCATCTTTGAATGCTTGCAGCATAGTGCACGGGATGGTTATCCTGCTGGAACAGCAATATTCCTTCGCGAAAACGTTCTCGGGCGGAGGGAAGGAATATATTTTCCAGAATGTGCTCGTAAGTTCCCGCATTAAACCGGCCATCGATGCGTTCTATAACGCCAGGTCCATCGTAAGACATCCACCCCCAACACGATATGCTAAAGCGCCCCGATCTTTCACGTCGGTGCACATAGCGCTGGTCATGTCGGAGACCATCCTCAGGATAGACATGGACAGGACCTTCGTAGTCACTCGAGATGGTTGTTTCGTCGGTGAAAATCGATTGGTAGCGAAGGCAAGACGGTCGACAGCTTGTGCTTCCCCCAAATATTTCCATTTGCGCAGTCCTCCGGCTCCTAATACTGCGGTTCCTCAAACTGCTGATCACAGTCTGTCAAGAGCCGGGAAAGTTAGATGCTGCTCTTATTTCCTTAGCAGTCAGAAAGGGGTCCTATTGAACTGTCTCGAATAAGAGAGCATCCTCTTCCAATGAAGAAATCCGCGGACGCCCAGGAATAGGGTGATTTTCGACCTCCCCTAAATTTTGGTAACGATGAACCCACCTCGCGGCTGTACTTCCAGGAACAACGACCAAACGGCCAGCAGATCTAGCCCCATATTCAGCCTCAACTAGAGCTATAACTCTATGTCTCATGTCACGTCGGTTCGCCATTACGATGAGGAATGAGGGATGACGATAATACTTTAGTGTAAACAATGACTATTTAACGTGATATAGAATTATTGAAATAAGAGGCATCTTGCACTGTAAGAGTTAATAAATCAACCCTAAATTAAATATCTAAATAACAGGATATATCAGGAAGTCCAATTGTTGCGAAACTAATCAAATTAAAACTAATTACATTAAGTAAACAAACCCCAAGTTATGACACCACATTGCTACAGCTAAATTGTGGGTTATTAACATAAGCATTGAATAGGTCAGTGGTTGTGCGTTGGACGACAAAACCAAACATCGAAAATTCGAATCTTGCCGAGGAATGTAACTTCTTGCTTTTTATAATGTAAATCAGACTTATAACTACAATCATTCATATTTCTTACATTATTTATTAATATTTATAGCCAACATTGAATTTGTAAAGAAAATACTTTAGAAATCTCATATGGAATTTGTGATCTGTACTGACATAAACATAGATCATCTCTCGGAACTTTTCTGTAAAAGTAAATTAAATTCACTCCTTGAAACTGGAAACCTTAGTCGCAGAGTCATTTTTCCACAGCATACAAGCTGAAGTAGCACAGCGATTGATAAATGTTTTGTACACAGAATAAATTAGACTGAATTCCTATTCGACAGAACCTATAATCAATGGCTTTTCTGAACATGATACACAAATCCTAAGTGTTTCCAATGTCACTGAACAATTTCACAATATTAATTTAAAAACTAAGAAAGGATCGTAAATGCTGTATCTAGTGATTATTTACATTTATGTCTACAAAATAAATCTTGGAAGAACATATATGATACTGGTACTACTGATATTAAGAGTAAATGTATTGAATTTTTCACTTAATTTCATAATCACTTCAGTGGATGTTCTCCACTCAATGTTGTGAAAAAATTCAAACGTAAAAACATGTAGATAACGCAGGGACTTCAAAATCTCATGTATTAAAAAGAAGAATCTATATGTAATGAGTTGCAATGTAATGATCCTCATGTTCTGAAATACTGCAAGAAGTAGGCCTACAGTGTAATATATAAAAAATTATGAAAGAGGGAAATAGAATATATTTGAATAGAAAAGTACAAAATTCAGATAATGCAATTAAACCTATTCGGAATATTATTAAATTTAAACTTGTAGATATCCTAAGAAAGAAATGATTATAAAGTAGAGGATCCCAAATCTATTGCAAATTCTTTTAACTTATTATAGTATATAGTACAGAAATATTATTGACAACTTAAACATTCAAGATTTTCCAAAAGATACTGCAATTGGTTACTTAACAGATGAATTTAATAATTAGTATTAATATATGTAATTAGTCAATAACTGTAACAATGCTTTTTCTTTCAATCATAACATGAATAAAATTGAATGCACATTAAATTAAACACTATTGCAAACACGTAGATAAAATAGTTAAAATTAACTGAAGGGGTGAGAATGAAATAATCCAAAAATTGTTTTGTGCGAGTGCATTTCTTATACATATGGGAAAGCTACTACAAATATTGTAATAATTACTCAACAAATGACATAGCCTAAGGACTCTAAACCTTTGTAAAAGTTTGTCTATTATTATATATTTTTTTAATTTCATTTTAATTGTTAGTTTTAATATATATATGCATTTACATTTTATATATGTGTGAATAAATGCATTCATTAGATTAACGTTTATAATATTATAACTTGTAATTTTGTATTGTTTGCGATCATTAACACTTAATCTCAGGACTTTGTAAAATTCTATTTCAACGTTACTTAGCTATTTCAACGTTATTTAAACAAAAAAAATCGTTGTGTATACTAAGAATCGAACTCGCACTCTTCTACACAACACGCAGAAGTCTTACCGTCTGAGCTATTGAAACGACACGAAAGTTTTCCTTTCTGTGCGGAGTGTCGATCTAGTCATGAAGGTCCATTGTCGATTTAACTACACGATTTATGTATATATTTATCTTTTATTTACGTAATATTATCATATTTTTTGCAATTTTTGAAGTGAATTTCGGAACGATGCTAGTAACAAACCAAATAGCCTGACTTTAAGTAACTCAATATTCGTTATCTTGTGTATCAGTGCTCTGGTCTCCGATCATGCGCAGTGTCTTATATCTGAGACTTAGGAATATTCAATCGTCTCATCCTTTTCCAGGGAAACTGTACGTCTGTGCCTGCTGAACATGTTGCCACGTCTCTCACGCCAGAATATTAACAAATTTAAGCATGCATTTTATTTAATTTCACGAAAAAGTATTAGAACACACAAATAGTTACTTAAACTAATATGAACTCTTTGCTAGATATACCTACTGATGTATTTATTTTCGTAATTTTACTAACGATAAAAGCAGTATAACGCGAATAAAATAAGAGAAGAAATATTTTTTTCTGGGAAAACTATCAAGTTTTGACCCTATGTTGTATGGACATTTTTTGATCCTGCATACTGTCCCCGACGACTGTGAAAAGGACGGCACTAATACCCCTTACGCCCTGTAGATGCCTGAAGAAACTAGCGACTCTGAAATTCTTGGTGATTCAGACTTTCCTATAACGCCTATAACCAATAGAAGGAGTCCTGGAGGTGCACAAATATGTGATATTCTCTTTATTAAAAATGATTAAAACGAAGGTGAATACGTGATATTGATGAAAGTGCAATTTGAAGGCAAAATAAAGTGTACATTGCTAGAGCTAGTACGAAAGCACTTATTCTGCATTAAAAACACTCTTCCTGTGCTAAACAAACTTGACCACGATCGCGTCTTCCTGAAAGTAAAATCCAAAAACAAAATATTGCGAAGTGACGAGATTAAGTGGGGCTTCTTGGAGCAGGATGGGAGGAGGAGGAGGTGGTGATGATGATGGTGGCGATGGTGGTGGTGGCGGTAGTAGTGGAGTTTTCATTAGTGAGTGTTCAAGTCACACACAATCGATCAAACAACGAACAAAAGATTGCAGCTATCCGCACCCTTGTGCCTGAGGCGATCGTTACGCAGACATCAGTTGAATCTTCGATCACATACACCCATCCATTCATCTATCTGAGTATAGGTACAGAAATACTTACATTGTACATATAAACAAATATAGGGCTATATAAATGCTTATGTACACACGCGCAAAGATAAATATAAAACATTTAAGTTACCACCTACATGTACGTGAATATAAAAATAAATACGTACGTTAGTACAAATATAAATATATACATAATATTTAATTGGCTATTTTACGACTTACTAACTGTTGTGGTAATCTAGCGTCTGAATGATATGAATACAGTATGACAATTTTGGATTGGAAAGGAAGATTATAAATTATTTTTTCAAAGTTTTTCTCTAACAAGAAAATGGATTCTTAGAATATTGCCTTTATTTTTATGTTATAATTAGTCTTATTTCATTTGGAAATGTAACTTTCTTATAGTTTTACATTATCTTATCTTTTATATTATCTAAACACAGAATAAATATGGGAAATGCCTGTTATTATTCGGTTGAGAAGTTTTTATCATCCAGTCTGCTATCAAAAAAAATCTGAAAGTTAGAATTTATAAAACAATTATATTACCGGTTGTTCTTTATGGTTGTGAAACTTGGACTCTCACTTTGAGAGAGGAACATAGGTTAAGGGTGTTTGAGAATAAGGTGCTTAGGAAAATATTTGGGGCTAGGAGGGATGAAGTTACAGGAGAATGGAAAAAGTTATACAACACAGAACTGCACGCATTGTATTCTTTATCTGAAATAATTAGAAACAATAAATCCAATCGTTTGAGATGGGCAGGACATGTAGCACGTATGGGCGAATCCAGAAATGCATATAAGCGTAGTGTGTTAGTTGGGAGGCCGGAGGGAAAAAGACCTTTGGGGAGGGCGAGACGTAGATGGGAAGATAATATTAAAATGGATTTGAGGGAGGTGGGATATGATGATAGAGGCTGGATTAATCTTGCTCAGGATAGGGACCCAATGGGGGGGCTTATGTGAGGGCGGCAATGAACCTCCGGGTTCCTTAAAAGTAAGTAAGTAATAAGTATTATCTTAATGTGTAACCTATGTTTTCTTATGCCTTTCCTAGAATATTCCCTAGTAATAGCTTTGGCTTGTTCAAGAGTGAGCTAATTACAAAATATAGTATATGATATTACATTTTTATAAAAAAGCCCAAAATGATTAAGATGATTATTATTATTATTATTATTATTATTACTGTTATTATTACTATTATTAATTAAATGTGTAAAGTAGCCATGAAGTCCAGACACCTGTTTGAGCTCTTGGGACATTTCACACGCGTGTATAGTTTCCTAAAAGACAAAACGCATGCGAAGAAATGAAGCTGATCTCTCTTTGAAATTTTCTCCTCTGTCATTTAGACAGGTCTCGACATCAAATAAATGTGTATTTGTGTTCGTAGAGCTTAAGGTTTTATGAACTTATCGTTTATCAAACTGCATTCAATTGGGATATGGAGCTTTAATTCGAGTTCTTAAAAGAGCCATGTTCAAAAGCCAGATCAACCGATAGAAAACTTACACACGAGTATATCAAATAAAACAGGGATAAAAATATTTAATGGTTAGATCGTTTCGGATTGCATAAAGTAAGGGGGTCTTACAAAAATGGAAGCAGGGCTCATTCGCCGTCATTTCAGTCATGCTTTACATCTTGAGACACGAAACCTGCCGAGCTTAACAATCAGTAAAGAATATAGATCGTACATTTTAATGAGCCAGGCTTTGGCGGTATGATGTAACAAGATCGCTCTTGCTAAAGTGCTTTTCTTTTGTTATATTTATGCATTGGATTAAATAGGAAAGAATAAAAAAAGAAGAAGAAACGTAAAAAGAAATTCCGTACATGGCTTTTATCTTCTCCATCATTTCCTACAACCGAACATAAATGTGGTTACAAAATTACGTTGCTGGATTTTCGAATATCATGTATTCTGTAAGTTAAGTTATAGCTTACGCACCGTCTCTGATTAGAAATCAAGCAGATCCATGGTCGATTCCGAGCAGGGAAGTGGGGAATTATATCTCTCCCAGAGGAGCCCTGTGTATCCCTTGTGTATAGCGTTTGTCCTAAGCCAATGCGTCGCTTCTATCGCTGTCCATCAGGCTACGCGGGTTCGATCCCCGGCCTGGTCACGATGGATTTGTGTAGAAAGCAGATGTTGCAGAGTTTTTTCTCAGGTACTCCTGTTTTCCTCTTTAATTACACATTCTTCATCTTTCTCTTAGTTCATCTATCGTCCACAATAGTTAAAAATAGGCTGGGGTGAACTTTTGGGAGGCATATGGGTCTCAGATACTTTTACATGATTTAAAGCCTTGGGGCTCCAGGCCCTGGGGTTGATGAAGTACTCGCATGGGGATGGGAATTGGCTCTGTCGGAGCTAGGAAAAGATGACTAGCCTGTCAGCATCGGCTTCACGAATGCTATCTGGGCCACCTCTTGGACTGGAACAATATAAGGCTGTAAAGGACATATAATGAGCTAGTGCATGCCTAGTAGCTACATTTATACGTCCCGGATCTGATCCTCAAAGAGCAAAGCAAGTAAGTGTTGACTTTCGCTATACCTTTACAAACTATGAATGTGAGGAACTTCATGTCGCTTGCCATAGGCCTACGTCAATCAGATAGTGAAATTCTTGCCACGTATACCTGTTTATGGATACAATCGCAGCACGATCTTTATTAATTGTTGAAGATATTGTGACAGAGGTAGCACACAGATGATGTCCTTCACGTAACCCCAAAGAAAAAAAGTAGCATTAAGACAGATCTTGTGACCTAGAACGCCACGTGAGATAGTTCCAATACAACTATGTGGCAGTTATTCATTGAGGAAAATTCGGAAATGAGACAGAACACCATTTTGTTGGAAATAGGAGACAGTACGAAGCAATCTGTTCAACGTTGTTGCTGAATCTGTCTTGTATAACTACAGAACTGAAGGACCTTGTGTTATGAAATCGCCATTTTGCCACACTCTCCTTTGGTGGCATAAATAATAAACAGATTTTACTGCGTATAAAACGAAATTTTGAGAGTTTCGCTAACAAATAGTATACACCATTATGTTATATCATTAATAGTTACTTTATAATAAGCATGAGAAAGTGTTTCTACCATTCTGAATTACGGCTTATTTTAACGTAACTGAAATTGATAAAAATCACCGAAAATTCAGAGTGTTATATCCCCAGAGTATTTCAACCGAACTTCGTAAATTTAGCTAGACATATCATCTCACATTAAAAGGTACATAGCCTATACCAGTGTTTCTCAACCGCCGGGCCGAGGACTGGTACCGGAGGCTGACATCAATTATACCGGGTCGCGAGATATTCACCTGGAATTTGTCATTTTGCTCTTCTAAGCATTTTTCACGAATAAATATTTTATAGTCGAAATAATCGTATTCTTTGGAGAATAATTTTCGCAATTGTGTCGAAATGTGCATATCCAGATCGTCTCTAAACTCTAAATTCTAAAATCTAACTAAATAACGTCTGTGTAGCAAAGTCAGTGAACAAACCATTTATTTATTAATGATCGGAAATTTTTCACACTTAGAAATCTTTTAACATCCGGGAAAGGGATGTTTGTGATTGGTCATAAAAATTGCCTGCAAGCCGATTACAACAATGGGTGGGGCAAATTCTCTGTTTTTTTTATACTGAACGAAATAACATATGTTGCAAATGTCAGTGACCAATTAGCTGGGAAGCAGAAATAGAATTTGTTCACTTAAATTGAAGAGTAAGGCAGTCTATATTTGGCTCTCGATACTGAATAGTCATAGTGGTAACTGTGTCTTGCAAATTCGCATTGCAGTATGTAACTGCTTGTTTCAAAATCCGATGGTACTCTTTAAGTTTTAAGATTACATACGCCATACTTAATTATTAATAGTTACGTTAATTAAACGTATAAACTAAAACAAAAATTGTAAGGTATTTACGAGTGAATTTGGGACCGGGCCTATACATCGTAAGCCTATTTCTCTCGTGCGAGTATGTATTTTGTTCCAATTCCTATCGCAGTGTATAATATACTTTTCATTGCTTGATATTTAAGAAGTTCAGACGGTTGTTTTATTACCTAAAACTATGAGAAAGTTAATCGGAGATGAAAGTAGACATATTGTCTACGAAAATAAATAAAAAAACTGAGGGCCGCGATATATATGGAGTTTGAACAGCAGGTGCGAAGGCGTGGGTTTGAAGGGAAATTTAATTTCCGGGCAGCGCAACTCGCCTGTTTCACGAGGCGGCCGGACAGATAAGGCGCCTGTAAGCTCGGCCATACGCGCGACACTATTTGATGTGAACGTTCCAGTCTGTCAATACCTCGACACGAGGTATCCATCGAGAAATTCGTACAGATGAACTCACTTGTCAGAAAGAAGCGTTTCAGTTTCTGAATATGTTCCTCTATGATGTTAATATTTAATGCTGTATGCATGGTTAATAAAATGAACCTTCCGAAGGAACTTTTTTCAATTTCAGATTGAAATTCTTCTTGGAAATATACTCAAGGGAAAATATTGTAGAGAAAAACCATTTTTCTCCGAATAAAAACTAGGAAGGGAACAAGTTTGAAAGAAAATAACGTAAAATGCTTTGTTCCACCACTTACGTCACACTTTACGCTGAAGTAAGGCAGATTTGCGTTACCTGCACTAGAAATAAAGAACCCTAGTTTAATATCAGCAACATCGGTGTTGGCTACTAATATCAACAAGAGGATAGCAGGCATATGCAGAGGTGTTATGTCAACAGTTTTGCCTCTATTCGCTATGTGGCAAAACATGATTTAAAAAAGTTAATGAATAGAAATGCAAGAAATAGCACTACCAACAGCAATAATAGAAGTGAGAAAATTCATTTTTAAGCAACGATAGTATATGTCTTTCTTGCAATCTTTCAGAAGTCTTTTTCATCTTAAGAAGAACCGTTATTATCCAAAGCAATACATTGTTACTGTAAATGAGAATTGTTTAATCATAGTAAAGGTAATATAACTTCAAAGTCATAATTTAACTCGGTAAGTTTGTGATATGAACTGTTTGTTGTGATTTCTTAAAATATTTTTGAGAAATTCCCTGTTCTACCTGGCAATAGAAATTCTGTATGATACATAAGTTCAAAGACAGTATCTTTATACTAATTGCTGTACAGATCTACCTGACGATGCAAGCATGAATGACAATAGCTTCACAAAAAGCTTATAGTATTCAGATGCAGGTTTTAAGCTATTCCTGGAAGCTGATTTTGTGCCTATTACAGTATGTAAAGCAAAGCTATATTAGTACAGGCCTCGAAAGGCCCTTAGGGTGGTAAAATATTAAGGTTTCTACCTTCGACATTCGGCAATAAACAGTAGGAAGTGAGTTCTATGTGTTGTCCTTTACTCCGAAGGAAATACCCTATTCCTCATTTCTGTTAGGGGCTGAGTGAATCCCTTGACCATAGTGCATCCGGAAAGTGTAGATAGGCCTACTGTAAATGGCGAAATCCATAATCCCATCGGGAATCGAACTCGCGACGCTACCACGTGTCCATCCATTATAGTACGTATTAGACCCAATTTTCTGGAATTTACTGTACCACCTCGTATAAAAGACACCAAGAAGGTTGATTACACAATATGGTTTCTAAGACAGTAACAGGATAAGGAACTGCTGTTAAGTTAATTTTATATGTATGGCTATTTTTAAAATTGAATGTTAAGAATAATTTTTGTGTTGTGTTACGGCAAAATGTATGTTAACTTAATGAGGTTTCTAGAATAAGAAGTCGTGCTAGTACTAAAGCTTACGATGAAAAATCGCTGTTCGCAATATACACAGGGTAACCAGACGTCCTCTTTTGTCCAGACATGTCCTCCTGTTTAGGCCTTTTTCCAGGGTCCGGGCGGATTTAAAAAAAAATCAAGAAATGTACTCCTTTTCGTAACTTGTATGTCTGATATTTTGAAATTATCTGTTTTGATGCCTTTTTCAAGTAATTTTCCTGTAGATGGCAGCAGCATCGACAGAATATACTCTTTGCCAATGATCACAACTCTCTTTGCATACAAAGTAATATTAAATTCACATTTTGTGCGGTCTTTTTATGTATTTTGATAATAGTTATAGTTCCTTTGGCTTTCATATGTAGTTAACTGTAAAATCATTTTATATTATTAAATTTTATCATAAGTATACTGTAATAAAATAGATTTTGACATAATTTTAAGTATAATATAGGCCTAAGCCTAAATCTAATAAATAGGGTAGATATTTTCTGTCCTTTCTAATAATCGTAGTTCCCTTAAGTTTACCTATGTAACTAACTGTAAAAGCAATATTATTAAATTTTATCATAATTATTTTTGTAAAATTAAGGTACTTTTAAGTACGATACAATCCTAAATCTGTACTGTAAATATTTTGTAAGAAAATAGATATTGACGTAATTTATAGTATAATATAGACCTAAGCCTAAATCTAAGTACATATTATCTGTCCTCTTTTTTCGAACAATGTCCTCCTTTTTGAAGGTTTGTGTCCTCCTTTCTATCGATGTGAATCTGGTCACCTTAAGTATACATATACATAATTAGTTAAAATTTAACTTTAGGATTAATATCATGGCATTAATACAAATTATGTCAACGTTATCGATACGAAAATGAGCCGATACTGTGAAACTACAATAAGGAAATCGCTAACACATTCTTGTTCTGTCAGCAATCTCTTTATGTTTTCCGTCAAGTTTAGGCCATTAACAAAGAGAACACAGTAAGTACCCACAACTGAAAATCCTCGCTTTGTGAGTTTGCCGCCGCCAAGAAACGTTGAACCTGAGTGACTGGATACTGAAAGCGAAGACAGAGCCTGGCATCTCATCACAGTCATCGTTGTAGGGGCTATTAATACGAGTGCCAAGAAGTGTGTACATAAGTGAAGGCTCGAACACGCAACATTTCGGGCAACGACACCATAAAACTTACGAGAAATAACATCAGCCCTAAATTTTAATTTCCTAAGTCAACAGTTTTTACGGAATCAATAAGAAAAATACGCTAGTTGTTGCGTGGAATTATCCAGAATTCGATTTCTGAGGTGAGAGAGTCTATAAAATGGAATTTTATTATTGGTCTAAATGAGCAGAAAAGCGATACTGGATTATTCAGAAGAGATGTAACTTGGACTTCTACCAACGTTAGTGAAGTGAGTAAAACCTAAAATATTAAATATTAACGTAATTAACAGACAAGAATCAATATAAATTGTTCTTGAAAGGTATGAATGTTCACATGCCTTTTACTCCGTAAATGAATGTTTGATATTTAAGCAGCATTATTCTAAGTTTAGAAGTTTAAGTAACTGTGTACGATTAGAAACCGGTTTCAATTAGTACGACGCCGTCGTTCGAAATGTGGCATGGGAAAATAACAATGCTTAGCGGTGATTCAACGCGTCAGCTTCTGGCAATAAAATCTCGAGGCTTAAACATATCATTACAGATATAATTTGTAAGATTACCTTATAATAATAATAATAATAATAATAATAATAATAATAATAATAATAATAATAATAATAATAATAATAAGCGCTGGAACTGCTAATAATCCTTTCTAATTTCATGAACACTAGGCACATTGTCCTTTTCATTCCATTTATGAACGAATGTTGTCTTGTAAGGCTTTAGTTTTAACAATTTCGTCGCTTTCCAGCCTAATGTCTTGGACACACTTGCTTGTTCAGGTAACTTTCTTAACGATTTTGTGGGAGACTTTTGTAGCCTATAACCTACATAATCGAATTTTTCTTCAGTTAGATGGTGATTTATAAGCCTCATTTTTTCACTAAATTCTGGGTTGTTGAACAAGATGGTTGGTTGTTCAACGCCACGATATTTCCGTGGAAAAATGGCACAATACTTTCTTTGAAATTTCTTTGTAATATGTGTAACTTATAACGAAACATTCGCTGTTGTAATGTGTACTACAGTGCTATGAACCGAACTGAATGGAAGTCAGCTGTATATTAATGTTTTAATCTTAACATACCTTCAGCCTGTATTACCTGTACAAACTACGCAACACAAAAACTTTCCATGCTTAATCCAAGCATACATTTTCCTCGACAGTACCGTTCTATCTGTAACAGTACAAGGCCGACAAAATGTATTTGAGCGAAACCTGTTTCCTCGCGAATGCTCTGTATATGTAAATTGTATGCTATAAGTATGCAGTTAACATTTACCTAGGTATAAGACTTTATTTGTTATTTTGGATCGTTTTTAATTCATTTATCCTAATATACCTCAATTCACAGAATTTAGTAAGTAATTTAATGTAATCCGATAGTATTTGTTTATAATGATATTCCAACTATATTATTTGCCAAGGAACCAACGATACCATGAAAGTAAAGGGATAAAGATCAAATATTTAATCGAAATGCTATCGTAATGCAAAAGAGGTCTTTAAAACGTTTACAGAAATGCAGAGAATACTTTGTTATACAGAACAGATCGTTTCGATTGTGTGGTCTTACCGGCTTTTGAAATTATTCGTGGCGAAGAAATATTTCTGACTGTGTGGTTTTCGACTTGTATAGAAAAGTAACGTGATTTATTAATTTGCTAAAAATATTTTTGGGGTCATACTTTCTGTACTCTTTTATTTGTGGCTTTGTCTCAAAAGAAAGCATTTTGGAAATAAATACATATTGAAGAATATTTAGAATATATTAGCATTAGTATTATTACTTTTAAAATAAGGCGTCATTACTTTCTAGTAGGCTTATGCCATGTCCGCAAATTATTAATTATACACTATCAGGGGATAAAATATGAAGGGGAATTATTACTGTACATACCAGTAGCAGTCGGAATTCAAACTCTGCGTTTTAAAAATTGGTGATATATATCCATACTATCTATCCAGGATTGCACATTTTGGGAGAGCTGGAGATGCAGACGGACAATGGATGAAGTGGCCTCCTCGTTATCCCGATCTCACTCCATGTGAAGTTTCTTCATGGGGTTATGTGGAAGATAAAGTGTTTGTGCCACCTCTGCCACTGGGTATTAATGAATTAAAGTTTAGACTAACTCCAGCAATCGAGATAATTGACAGATACAGTACATGTTAGAAAAAGTAGGCCTATAGGAGTAGCTGGATTATAGACTGAACATTTGTCGGATCACGTATGGCTCTCACATTAAGCATCTTTAGATGTAAAAATTCAATGTTTATGACGCTAGTCACAACTATAAAAAAGTAATATTTTGGTACAATGAATCAAAATTATATAATTTCCGTACACTATATATAGTGATCGTTACTATATTTCACATGTATAATATCAGTTTTATCAGACTCCTTAACACGGAATATGAACTAAATTTGTCACTATTTGTACTCACTCTCATGTTGTTGTACGGTCTAGATATTAATTTAATTATTGCTGTAAGCCTGTTGTATTCAATTAGAGTCTGGCTGGGCGGAAGAGAAGCTCTGCTGTCCTTAGCTCTGCCAGATTAAATTAATAATAATAATAATAATAATAATAATAATAATAATAATTAATATTGTTATTAAATCCACTCCATACATTAATAAATCGCAGTACTACATAAACGTATTATAAGCCGAAATAGTAATAGGCCTATACGTTACAAGAGCGGTATGTTGACGTTTTCATGGTCGAGGAAAAGATTGAAAAAGCGAAACGTAGTTGAGCTTTTTTAATTTCCGAGAACATGAACCCTACCGCTCGTGTATCGTACATTATTTTGTGCGAAGATCGTTTATTACATACCTGAAAGACGAATTTCTAATTAGTTGCAATGAAATCTCCATGTTGGTTTCTGTTTAATGACGGCAACTTTGGAACACCAAAATATCTTCCTTCAACATTGTTCCTATAAAATGTTTTCTGTGTTTACTATATCCAGCAGGCCGTGATATACGTCTGTCTTTTTTTTCCCCAGTCTATAAATGCGAACTTAAAACAAAAGGTTAGATTATGTAATGATTTATTTTTCATTTTAATATTTTAACAATATTATTTATATAACATATTGCAGTAATAACATCGGCATCTGGAATCTTGTTGATTTTTTCACGGCTTCCTTAATGTTACTTGTATCAGGAATGCAATAAGTTTCGTGGAGTAGTAGACTTTACTTAATTTTTGCAAATATTTAAAAACAATAATTAACATTGCAATTTAGGTGAAATTGCAGTGGTAAGTTTCCAATTTATAATTATTACTATGTTAAACGTCTCTAAAAATAATATGTTAAAAGCCTAAAAAATATATGGTTCTTTTAATGATAATAGTGTTAGTAATATAATTAGGATTAAAAAACCTACAACGTCTTTAATTGTAAAATATGGATGAAATGGGATTTTATCAATATTTCTATTTAATCCTGTTGGATTATTTGATCCTGTCTGATGTAGAAATAAGCAGTAAAATGAATGTCGCGCTTAAGCGGTAAGAAGATGAAAATTGTTGTGTGTGTTACGTTGAGAATACTGAATGTGGTATTTCACACTTACCGCGTATTGGTTCTGTGCGGAAAACAAGCAAATACGCACGATCTCGCACAAACTACTTTTTTGTTAACAAAAATTTTGAAAAGTGTGTTTCCGTGAAAATCTATACTAATAATAAATCTGTAGCCAAAATTTTTCTGGTAATTTTCGATTTTCTAGAAATAATTGGTGTTAACATGTATAATTAACCATCCTGAAACCGAAAATCGCTTTTTTTAAATTTTTGTTTGTATGTCTGTCTGTCTGTATGTTTGTTACCTTTTCACGCGATAATGGCTGAACGGATTTCGATGAAAATTGGAATATAAATTAAGTTCGTTGTAACTTAGATTTTAGGCTATATGGCATTCAAAATACTTTATTTAAAAGGGGGTTATAAGGGGGCCTGAATTAAATAAATCGAAATATCTCGCTTATTATTGATTTTTGTGAAAAATGTTACATAACAAAAGTTTCTTTAAAAATGATTTATGATAAGTTTTATTCTTTGAAAAATGTTGATAGGACTGATATTTAATGAGATAAATGAGTTTTAAAATTAAAATAACTGCCATCTAAGGCGGTGTATTGAAATAAAAAACAAATGACTTCGTCTATAAGGGGCCTTGGACACAACAATCGAAAGCTATGAAACATAGCCTACAGATAATGTTTCTGTGTTTGTGTGAAGTAATATAGGAAGCTAAATTAACCGATTTGTATAATTAATTATTATTTCATCATTGGAGAGTGTAGTTTCTCTGGATGGACATAATGCTATAATGTTATTACAGTAACTTGTGAGTGAATTGAGGACAGGTAAGATTAAAACAGCTTCTTATGCACAGAAAACTTGATAGGTTATTCTGTATATTCATTTCCTGTATTTCTTAAAATAATGTTTGTGAACATATTCATTTTTATCTCAGAGAATTAACGAACAACGAGAATGTATTGATTTAGTATGCAGTAATAGTACGTTAGCTTAGCAATCCATTATTTTATAATTCAAATTTTAACTATGCTCAATTGAATCGTGTTAAAATACATAAAATATATATGCAATAAATGCAATGCAAAAAAATTGGGTAATGAGCCAAGCAGATTATGTTGCGCTGTTGTAAAAGCTATTCCTCCTGAGATTCAAGAGCTCCCACAACAAATTAAAACTTTCTAATTCGAGTACATCCGTTATCAACACACTTTTTACATAATATAATATAATATAATATAATATAATATAATATAATATAATATAATATAATATAATATAATATAATATAATATAATATAATATAATATAATATAATATATAATAATAATAAATCTGTAACCAAAAATTTTCTGTTAATTTTCGCTTTTCCAAAAATAATTGGTAATAACAATTAATAACATGTCAAAGGAATTGTCATTGCACCAAATGAGTGGTCTCTGGATCAAAATGATCGCATTTTAATATTTTAAATACAATTTAAATTAAGTAACATATTAAACGATTTATCCTTCTATCAAACACGAATGTTCCCTGGATCAAACGTCCTATTTTAATTATGTAATTACTTTATATTTATTTGTAACGGGTGCAGCGGAGCGCACGGGTACGGCTAGTCTTGAAATAAATTTGTTGCACAACCCCAAATTTTTCTCTTTACAGTCGTTTACGGAAAAAGTAGAAAATACCAACATTGAAATGAAGACTGTCGGTAGATACACATTTAATAATAATAATAATAATAATAATAATAATAATAATAATAATAATAATAATAATAAGTGAATACTCACTCACTGAAAGGCGCTTTCTTGTATCAGAATAAACACGAGCCGGTATACGACAAGGAAATGCATAGAAATTCTTATGCTGACGGATTACTAAGAGATTGAAATCCATAGCAAGGATGTTCAAGTAAAGGATTCATCTGTTTGAATGCATAATAGCAGGGGATGTAACCATGGCAACGGCTTTTTACAACCATATTATGCCACGACGCGGGAGAAAAATGTATAGATAAAAATGCTATTCGACTGTTCGTTGTTACTAACATTGTAATTTCATAAAGGTTTAACATTAAAGAATTTACAGTAATGGGGAAAAGAATTCTGTAATAAGACAACAATTATAGTGCTTCTGGCCGCATAATAAGTTCATTTTATCAAAACTAATGTACTGGAAACTAATAATTGGGTCAATTAAATTGAACCGCTATTAAACTTTTTAACACAGAAGAAGAACTTCTACAAAAGCTACATAGGACGTAACAGAGAAAGAAGGCTGCAGAAGCAGCAGAAGGTCGATTTTTTTTTTACTTGGTTGTTTAACGAAGCTGTGTCAACTCATAGGTTATTTAGTGTCGATGAAACTGGTGATAGCGAGGTGATATTCGGTGAGATGAGGTCATGGGTTCGCCATTAGTCTACCTGACATTCGCCTTAAGGTTGGAAAAACCTCGGAAAAAACACAACCAGGCATCTGAAAAATCCAACCAGGTAATCAGCCCTAGCGGGAATCGAACCCACGCCCAAGTGCAACTCCGGATAAGCAGGCAAAGTCGCTACCACCCTGAGCTACGCTAGTGGCTAAGGTTGATTTTCACAGATACTTATGTCTTTCAAATATTACAAGAAAGGATGAGCGAACTGTGGTCATATGTATTTGGAGTTGTCAAAAGTAGGCTATATTATAGTCCTGCAAGTTAGTAGAAAATGATGTTATGAGGGACAGTACTAGCTCCATCCTACTAGGCTACCACGAGCAGGCTAGTGAATTTTTGTTTTGAAGAAAATGTTAGATTCAAGTCGGATTCTGACACTGACACTATACTCACTCTCACTAGAGTTGTCACCTCAACTGTTATTAAGACTATCAACAATGTCACACATAGCTCCTTTGGTTTACAATTACTCATTTTCAATTCTTACATGGCCGCACAATTTTTCCACTTATGCCGATGTATGCAATGGAGGGGGAAATGAACTGGCCACCCCACCCTATTATCTCCTGGTCTAGTTGCCTCGCAAGTGGAGCCTTGTTAGTATTTGTGAGGTTCAGACCTGTCTTCGGACATATCTTTTCATCCTCCTATTTAAGTCTACAAAACGGCGTTTCTAATAAAGTAATAAATTACAAACCGTGTCATTTTCTGGATACATATTTCGCACACACTTACCAACATTTTCGATATAAGTACCTAAGTACTGTATTTGTAAAATAAGCACTATACTGTTATATACCGGTATAAATATAATATACACAATGACGTATGATCAATGCACTATGTACACTCATTACTAGTACTTTAAATACATGAAATAAGCTATTAATATTTATGTCCACACTATTAAGTCTATATGTGTACATCTACGCGCGCGTTAAACTTTCAGGTACAAGAGCTGGAACAAAATTGGCAAATCATAAACTCATGAGAAGAAATAACACACGCCGCAGAAAAACAACTTTTCAACTTTGTGAATGTATATGGGGTGTATTTCTGATAAAATAACATTCATTCAGCTAATCTACCGCTGCAGGGGTGGCTGCTTGGACAGAAGGAATGAGGATACTTTTCTGTAAAATTCCATTGCCCTTTAACAGTAGCCCCCGGTTTTGGAGACCAGCTTGAACCCTTTTCTATTTTTAGTACTGTTAGATCTGTAAACTGGTTACTCCATCTACAACAAATCTGACAGCTCTTCGTAAATGATTGACTCAGGAATGCACTTCACACATAAATGTTTCTTCGGTGTATGACGTCACGTTACCATGGAAACCAAGGATTGGATGAGAATGGGAAATCAAATAATTTCACCTCTACAGTATTATAAGTTCCAATAGACACAGCTCGGCGCTCGTAACAGTTGACATTATTATATTCAGCGGACGGTTACAAATATTGTTTATACAACTAAACACTGTTTATAATGGCTGAGATAAAAAACTTTTTTATTTTAGAAATACGGTAACGGTAATAATTAAAACTAATTATTAGTACGAGATGAAGTTATGTTTTAGCCTACACATAAATAGGTGAAGTAGCACTTCACCTACTTCACCTGAATACCCGTCCCTGATTAGTAACACATTGCTGACATTTATTATAGATATATTTTCACCGCTTTCCAAATTGCAGTTTCTCTACTTGTGTCATATTTTATCAGAATTTCCTGTAACATCTTCAATTTTTACAACAAATTAGAAAAACTTCAGCACTTAATTTCCAACAGATGCATATCTTATGGAAGCTGTGGCCATCATCATCATCATCATCATCATCATCATCATCATCATCATCATCATAGCTTATTTCATTCCATTCGTTAGATACACTTAAATCTTACAGTGAATTGTATTTATTTAACCTAATTCCATTATTCTAATTTCTGAAGACGTTACACGAAATCATAGGTATTTTCCGCAAAATATATCCTGTCACTCTTTTTAAAAAGGAAAAGTTACTTCTTAGTGGTCAAGCAATCTTCAACAGTATTCGTGATATCCATATAAATGTGCAACACTGTAACTACACACAGCACGTACGATATCGAGGTATCGGTAAGGAATGTTTGCATCAAGGCTCCAAATGAAGACAGAAGCTTTTAAATATAGGAAAAGAAATGTGTTGAGAAATTTACTAACGACATTTATACGATTGAATGTCGTAAGTTCTTTTATATGCCATAAACTTGATATGATATTGGACGATCAGATTTTTTCGTTCCAACATCCATCGTTTTCTGTCGAATTTAGACCCGCAACATAATGGTTAGATCCTAGTCATAGCCTCTAGGTACTCCCGAATTTAATTGAATTTCAGGAGGGGTGGTACTACGACCCAGCACTGCGACCTAGAAGATCTAGTGAATTAACCTTGGAACTGGGAGCGTTCCCAATCCACACAGTTGATTACACTAAGATAAGTTGTATACCCAGGTTTCCAGTACGTTGCTCTACCTTAGGCCAGCCCTCTCCGTGCGTTGCCAGCCGGTGACCGGGGAATGTTTATGAATGATACTTGTCGCCGAACGGTCACGATATTATACAAATATATAGCTGCACCGTTAACTTAACCCGGGCTGTGATAATGATGACAATGGCATGTGAATAAATGATGAAGATCCAGTGCCGAAAATTATCCAACAATTCAGTTTCAATTGGTTGAGGGAAAGGAATCCCAACCAGGGAACTTGTCCCAACTAGAATTTGAACCCTGCCATGACAGTCAGTCATGCTAATCTTTGCTATACAGCGGTGTACTGCAGGTAGGCCTACTCTTACTTCAAGACCAACCTGAATTTACAGTCTACTTTACTTCTTTCACATGTTTTTGAACGCGTTAGTTAGGTAGGCTTGGATTTTTGTTTCCCCTCTGATTTAGGCTTCTGTTAATGCAGTTTTTTTAACAACAGCAGCGACCGAGATTCCTGGGGCGGTACTAATTGTACATATGAAGATAAACACCGCCTGCTCATACCTGGAATTTTTATCGCAGCCAGGATGCTATATGCGGCAAAATGGAGACGTATTTTGTACCTCTGCTCGTGTTCATGTATTTTTCCACGAAGTATCGCAGTATTCATGCGTTGCACTGCGGACAAATGACTAACGGTGCCCTAGGAACATAGTTCGAGAGTTTTTACGCCAGTTTGAAAGGAAACAAAAGCTTCATGACATGGACCCACGTACGCGACAAACGATGTTAGTGTGTCGATCTTTCATGGCAGTCTATTATTCCGCGGTTTTGTACTAAAATATATACAGTTTTATGTAATCCTG
Organism: Periplaneta americana; assembly: GCF_040183065.1. Classification (NCBI taxonomy): domain Eukaryota; kingdom Metazoa; phylum Arthropoda; class Insecta; order Blattodea; family Blattidae; genus Periplaneta; species Periplaneta americana. The sequence continues at coordinate 111,906,033 of NC_091119.1, forward strand.
TCGCAGTTTTCATGTATTACATAAAAATTGTATGCTTGTATTGAATCGAGAATTGTGAATAAATTTATTAAGCTTTTGTTCTTGCCTTTTTTATTCATTTTAACTCTGAAAATCACAGAAATCATTATTCTGAACCATAGCTGCACAGCTTCGATATTTCTACGTATGTCATTATTTGTAAGCCGTCTGCAGTGTACACTGTGGTTATGTAACAACATTCTCCGCAAACACAACGGCCAGCAGTGGAATTAAATTGCACTTGTGATACGGATATTTCCTCGTTAATGTAATGCCATGTGTCGCCACAGCCAGAGAAATACAGCGTCGTGCCAACCCTATGTTGCAGGAGACCCAGAATGTGTTCGTCTAGTGTTTAATTGGTTATTTAATGATACTACAGTAGAATCCCTATTATCTGTGGTAATGAAAGGGGTTGACTGAACGGTTAATCGGAAAAATCGGATAATCAGTACCATAAAATATTTTTGTAAATTAAGTGAATAATACTGAACTTTCGTAATTTTCTCCGTGGTCTTGTGTTTAATATTCTTGATAGTGAATTAGAAGTTCATTAATTTAAATTCGGTTGTCAACGACGTGTTTTTAAGGGTAAGAAAACTCCTTTTAATGGCTGTCAGCGGAAAGATAGAAATAGTAGAGGTCTCATGATGTAGATTTACATACTGTATACACTTTATCCTTGCTTTTTTATTAAATCGCGCACAGTTGTAACATCAGTCTTGTATTGTGATGCGAGATGACCCACAATTTCTCTTTTCCCAAACAATTTAATTATTTGCATTTTGTTCGACATTTTGCACAACACGTTTTCTTTTAACACTCATGGAATACATTTTATACAGAAGTTATAGAGTACGGCAACTCGAACAGTAGATCAAAACTGTGTAAGTGGAAATGCTTGTAATAACACTCTCTAGAAAAAATACGTGTACTAATATAACGCACAATAGTATCAACTTCATATGTTTCTGGTAGCAAAAAAAAAAGGGGGGGGGAGCGAAAAAGACAGTCTGATATTCTGCCAATCGGTTAATAGGATGAGGATAATCGGGTTTCTATTGTATATAAATTATGGTGTTATCTTGCTTCAGTGCATTTAGTGATGCGAGATGTTAACATGGCGAAAAGAGAGCAAATTCCATGCAATTATCTGACAAACACTGTTGGGTCGTTGTTGATGGTGTAGTAACCACCATGCTAGCGTCCACACCTGTGGAGTAACGGCTAGCGCGTCTGGCCGCGAAATCAGGTTGCCCGGGTTCGATTCCTGGTCGGGGCAATTTACCTGGTTGAGGTTTTTCCTCTACCCAATTTGAGCAAATGCTGGGTAACTTTCGGTACAGGGCCCCGAACTCATTTCACCGTCATCACCACCTTCATATCATTCAGACGCTAAATAACCTGAGATGTTGATACAGCGTCGTAAAATAGCCTACTAAAAAACCATGCTAGCCGTTCAATCGGGGACAGATCCAAGTACTTAGGTACATAACGACCCACTTTGCGCCCAAATTGCTATTATTTTTAAACTCCGATGAATGGCTGTTCGGTGACATTCGTGAATCTGACGCTGACAGATGGGCTATCCTACCTTAGCCTTGCAGGAAAAAGTCCCATTCCTAGATGACACTCAGAATTCCAGAATCCAGTGGTCCAAGCTTTTGTATCAGGATCTGGAACCCGTACTACTCCCAAGACATCACCCTAACCTATTTTTACTATTATAGACGATAGATGGGATGAGGCAGGAAGAGTGTGTTGATAGAATGAAAGAGGGAAACGGGAGTACTCCGAGAAAAAACCCTCGAATGTCTCTTTTTTTCCACGACAGATTCCATCACGACACAGCTGGAGGTCGATCCCGAGCCGTGTGCATAGAAGACCACCGTTCTAGTGCTGAGCCACATATCAGGAAATAAAAAGCTCTTGAGTTCTGGTGTCTCTCGCCAGATTTGTTTACAAATTGGATATTGGTTCTGTACAAATGTGCATGCTTTCGAACGTGAACATCTCAATGAATAAGCAAGTGTAGACATCGTGAACGATTTAACTCAAGTTGCTGTTGTACAACAACGCTGACGGTAGTGACAACGGAAGTTTTCTTCGTTACAGGCTGTAACACAATAAAGAATATAGGATTCGCTAGATTGTAACTTGTAGCGTCTTAAACTTGGTTCACAATATAGCAGGGATGTTTGTTTAGTCCAGGCGGTATGTGCTTTTACTTCCTGATCTCGAGGTACTCTCGGCCGCACTGCTTGAAATCGATATAGCTAAAGAATTCATAATGTTGTAGCTACTCTAAATAATACTGTTTAATTTTCCATGACTCAGAGAGGAAATAAATCTAACTGCTTTGCTGCATCACCGGTATATAGGTATATGACCTATATAGCCTATGTGGACCTTATTATTTCTTTTTACTTTTAGACGGAGGAGGAGTCCGAAGGCTTGCAAGCAGCCTGAAGTTTACTGTGCTTACCACTCCTTTTTGTGAGAATTGTTGAAGTTCGAATAATCCGGGCCAGGTGAATTATCACAAAATTCGAACAGGTATAGACATTTCTACACTTGAGATATGTGAAATGCCACAAACGTACCGGTGGATTGCCACAGACCTACCTTCCTTACAGGCAGAGGAATATCTGCGCTGAGGTAGAGTTGTCGACCCTTCTAAATTTGTCATTGACTTCGGAATTGGTGGTTAACTTAAGCTTATGGCCTACTATTTTTTTCGTCCAGAAGAAGTGTGATTGCTTTTTCGAGGACTTAATATCAATAAAACCTAATGGCACTGCTCTGGAGAAATATAGCGACTATTTCGTAGACATTTACATAAGTGAAGACAGCACTTTCCCGCCGAAAATGTAGTCACGTTTTTCATTACATTCACTGCATACTATCGATCCCTGCGAGTCTTTCTATTCAGATTTTAATGAAAACTTATACCATCATCATCCCCATAGGATACATCGGGGTAATTTGAATAATTTCAAAGCTTTTTGACTAATTATTCCAAAAATAATTTTATTCTTCTACTTAATAGGTAGAAGGAAACTTACTTTCTTAGGGAATGTTCACCCAAATTATTAAAACAGCATTTTCAAATATAAAAGTGTAATGCCATTAACAAATTTACCCCATGAATTTGAACAAAATTAATATTTGTGAGGCAAATTGGATATACTAAGGGATAATCTGAATAACACCGAAAATAAATGCTAATGATCCTATTACAATAAAAACGAACATTGTATCTATCTGTTCTTTTAATACTAAGTTATTCTTGTCATGTCAAACCGAACTCCTTTAAATATTATCTACTAGTGGTGAATAAGTTAGCAGATGCAATGCAGTATTGTGACATCTTCTTCTCGTTCAACTCTTGTTAGGGTAACACTTCTCTTTTGCCTTTTCATGCAGTAACTTTTGGCGTTCTAGTATTCAAGGAAAGTCCACTTTCATCCATGTTCTATACGTATTTTGGTTGCTTGCACAGATTAAACTCATCTAGAATTTGGCCAAGCATCTCAAAATATGGATTTACAACTTCCTTATTAACGCCAGCGACTCTAGCCTTGGGGAAAGATCTTTGGATTTTTTAAAAACTGAAATTCTCCTTACAAAATGTCAAGTACCAATCATTACCAGCTCTTTTGTTTTCAGACCATAAAGAGGTTGTTTCGATATCACACTTGGTTGCATAGGTATATGCTACAATACACAATTCTTTTGGAATTATGCCAAAACTTTTGACTTCGAAGTATTTACTCTATGAACTAGATTTTCTTCCATATCAGGAGTGGGCTAGTTTACCTTATATTGTATTAACTTGCATTCATTTCAAACTTACTAGCAATAAAATAAATAGATGGGTGGATGGATATCGTTATTAAACACAGAGGTGCGCACATTAGAACTGTTAGTAACTACATTTTCACCACATATTTCCTTTCGTTTTTATTGTACTTTTCTATACAAATTTGTGCATGGAATCTGAAATAGCTGTGCAGCTCCTAAAACGGACACCATATTGTAGTCACCGCTATAAGGGCTTGTGCAATATTCTCTTTACTCCACTGCATTCGAGCGTCATTTTTCAAACAAGCAATAAAGCAATGGAAATGTCTTAAAATTATGTATAATTAAATATTAGTGTGCTGAATACTGTATCTAAATTGCTCCGCGAAAGTATATTCAAATTTTCCAGCGCGTCAACAAAAAGATATCGTAAAATGGTACAAAAACTATGCAACAGAAGGCGTCACTATTCAATGAGACGATAGCTAATTCATGCAGGTAACATGATCAGATTATGTTAAACTCATTGTTTAAGCCTTAATTTCACAAAAGCTTGAGACAAGAGAACACATTATTATAAGTCACAGAAACAACGAGCGTTCACATCCTACCTAGACCAATACAAATGGCTCCACAGATACCTGGATTCACTGACTTTTCTTCTAACTTATACCATTATGCTGTACACAGTCTGCACACTACTTCTACTATCGAAAGTATAAGATGGTGACACGAATCTTCCAGCAAAGCTTGCAAACGTTTAACATTATCCAAATTTCCCCACTATTCAAATTATCTCGGTGTACCCTATATTCAATTTTCTAGGAGTGCTAAAAATCATTTCAGACGAACACTTAGATAAAAACAAGAAGTGCTACGCAACAAATTACATTAGGGAAGAAAGTTCATTTACTAAAAAAGAAAAAAAAAAAAAAAACAATTTTTAGATAGGGTTATGCATGAGTATTAGGCCTACTGTGGACTAATCAAGCGTTTTCAATTTGTTAAAGTGTCATACAGTAACAAGCTATTAAAAACAAAATAAGACTCAATACTTTAATTATGTTGATAGGGCTATATTTAACATCCTCTCTGATGCTTCTAAGTTATACAATTTTTAACATTAGACAAAATGTTCAACCACACTAAAGATGCTGGTTGCACAGTCCCAAGACTCCATAAAGCGGGAGGGGAAATTTTGTTTTAGAGTTATAAATTTGTAGCAACTCACGTATTCGTTATCTCAGAACAACAGTGGGATATCTTGCAAAAATCATATTTTAAATAATGACGCTAAAAATTGCTATTGAATATCGAGTGCAATGTGTAAACAAACTTTTAATTTAATATGAAGCTAAAACAACAAGAAACTTTGTTTACACATTGCGCTCGATGTTCAGTAGCAGTTTCTATCCTCATTATTTAAAATATGATTTTTGCAAGATATCCCACTGTTGTTCATGCCTTTGTAACAATTCAATCTGAAACTATGGTAATTCACCTGACCTCGAATAGTCGCTTTCCTGCAGGTATCGTGACTCAGTTGTGTGGTGCCATCTGTCGAATTAGCCATGTAGGCTCAAGGTCCAGATAAGTCTCTTTAGAGCTCACTTTAACTCCCAAAGTAGCGCGCTACGCCTTCTCAGACTGATGCCACCTGTACGCCAGTAATAGTACTACAACGTGCTGCACCAGGATAGTACATGCTATTGAAATGATAATTATGTATAGTGAAATGGAGAGTGACTGTGGAATGATGGAGGGAGAAAAATTCTTAGGAACCTTGGTTTGCATACAACTTCGCCTTCGCTGGGATTTGAATCCTGATCCGCAGTCATCGTAATTCAGTGCTCTGTCAACTTAACTACCAAGACGGCTTCTTAAAGCGGCTACACACGACCCAATCTGCAGGGTCCGATTTGCAGGGCGGTTGGGTCGGACGAATTGGTTCTGCTCTCCACACGACCCAACCTGCAGGCTGATCCGCTCCGTTGTGAAAAGATATATCATGGCTCGTTCACTTTCCAAGTTTCAAAAAATTGGAATTGCATTGAGTTTGTTGTTACAGAACGATAAACAGGTACTACATGAAAAAAAAATTTCCGGTTAAAAAAAAATTTAGGCATATATATATATATATATATATATACTTAGTCTTTTCGGAATATATATATATATATATATATATATATATATATATATATATATATATTCCGAAAAGACTAAGTATATATATATTTTTTTTTCCGAAAAGACTAAGTATATATATATATATATATATATATATATATATATATACATATATTTTCAAGATTCAAAATGTTGACAGTTCACTGTGCAGTGATGAAACGTTTCCCTCATAACTTAAAAACTTGTTCACTTTTCATGTTCTCTCTTTTTTTATTTTATTGCTGAAACTCATGTTTACAATATCATGCTCTTTCAACTACAGTCCTTAATAAGCAATATTTTTTTTTTATTTTGTGTAATAGAAAATACTGATGTTTGACCACTTTTTAAAATTAATTTATTTTTATCAGACAATCTATCAACGGTAGAGAAGTGATCTTGCATCATATTGTAGATATGACATGCATAAATACACACAAAAAATTTCATCACACAATGTTGGATAGTTTTTTAGTCATATGGGAAACGCATTATCACTGCACAGTGAATTGAATGTTGAAAAAAAAAAAGTAAATAATTTTTTTAACCGTCAAAATATTTTTTTCATATAGCAGAAGGACATGCGGATGATATGAATTTGTTAGGAGAAAATCCACAAATGATTAGGGAAAACACAGAAATTTTACTTGAAGCAAGTAAAGAGATAGGTTTGGAAGCAAATCCCGAAAAGACTAAGTATATATATATATATATATATATATATATATATATATATATATACATATATGGAAGTAAATCCCGAAAAGACTAAGTATATGATTATGTCCCGTGACAAGATTATTGTACGAAATGGAAATATAAAAACTGGAAATTTATCTTTTGAAGAGTCGACCTGGTTGGCGAGTTGGTATAGCGCTGGCCTTCTATGCCCAAGGCTGCGGGTTCGATCCCGGGCCAGGTCGATGGCTTAAATGCGACAGGCTCATGTCAGTAGATTTACTGGCATGTAAAAGAACTCCTGCGGGACAAAATTCCGGCACATCCGGCGACGCTGATATAACCTCTGCAGTTGCGAGCGTCGTTAAATAAAACATAACATTTCTTTTGAAGAGGTGGAAAAATTCAAATACCTGGGAGCAAAAGTAACAAATATAAATGATACTCGGGAGGAAATTAAACACAGAATAAATATGGGAAATGCCTGTTATTATTCGGTTGAGAAGCTTTTATCATCCAGTCTGCTGTCAAAAATCTGAAAGTTAAAATTTATAAAACAGTTATATTACCAGTTGCTCTTTATGGTTGTGAAACGTGGAATCTTACTTTGAGAGAGGAACGTAGGTTAAGAGTGTTTGAGAATAAAGTGTTTAGGAAAATATTTGGGGCTAAGAGGGATGAAGTTACAGGAGAATGGAGAAAGTTACACAACTGCATGCATTGTATTCTTCACCTGACATAATTAGTAACATAAAATCCAGACGTTTGAGATGGGCAGGGCATGTAGCACGTATGGGCGAATCCAGAAATGCATATAGAGTGTTAGTTGGGAGGCAGGAGAGAAAATGGCCTTTGGGGAGGCCGAGACGTAGATGGGAAGATAATATTAAAATGGATTTGAGGGAGGTGGGATTTGATGATAGAGACGATTTATCTTGCTCAGGATAGGGACCAATGGCGGGCTTAATTGAGGGCGGCAATGAACCTCCGGGATCCTTAAAAGCCAGTAAGTAAGTAAGCAGAAGGATAGTGTTTTATATATATTAATTTTCATTATTATACAATATACAGTAATGGAAGAAAAAATGTTTAATATTTCCAAAATTTTAGTGCTGTAAGCTGTACCTAACCTCTTAAAAATAAGAAAACATTTAAACTCTTCTCATATTTTCGACAAAGCATAGGAGTGCATATTGATAACGTTGATCCTATTGTGTTGGCATGCTGTGTACTACATAATTTGTATTTTTCGAGAAGAATTTCTAAAGCCTGATTACGCATATCTCTGTTCAGATAATTTGCGTTTTAAATGTCCCGTAAACAATGCATATCTTTATACAGTTCAAAAATATCCCTCCAGACTTATTTCTCCTTTTCCGTCATTTCACGCCGCACTCAATGTCACTGCTCTCAGTTCTTCATAAACGCCACTCCTGCAAGCTGCAACTGACAAGAAATCAGCCCGATCGTGCTACACACGACCCAACTTGCAGGGTGTTGGAGTGGGGGAGTCGGCAGATTGGGTGGCTGCCCGACCCGACACGAGGGTTGTTGTCTCAGCAAGCCTACACACCACCCGATCGGCAGGGTCTCTGCAAATCGGACCCTGCAGATTGGGTCGTGTGTAGCCGCTTTTAGTGGACTTAGGGAAAAATCTTCTCCGGCCTGCGAAGTAGAAGGAAAGTACGTATAGCTCGCGCTATCTGTTTTGACGTGTGTATGTAGGCACGCCAAGGGGGCAAGAGGTACGGGCCGATGGTAGTACTGTCTCTTCCAAGAAGATGAACAAATGAGGACATCGCTGTGGAAATAAAGAACGTAGCAAGAGAAAAATTCGAAGCTAATTAAACGCGCAACATATGTTTACGAATGAAATAATAATATCGTGCGATACAAGACACGTATTCACATGCAATTGAACAAACTAAAGTCGTAATGTAACTATCACAACGCAAGACTGATTCTATCGATGTCATTTCTCTTCCGAGTGTACTCTTGAATATATCATCAAGCTATCTCGTGACCTTTCCTGTCGCCTGCTCTTCCGTATTGCATTGTTTGATTCGCATTCCTTCCGTCGGTACTCCCTGCTTGCGAGACCTATACCTATAGATCGATCGCTTCAAACTGCAGACCTGTTCAGAGTTAGTTACATATTTAGGAGATAACGGAGCAATAATGGAACGAGTATAGCACGCGAAACTGAAGTGGGGTACACGAAGAAAATTTGTCTCTATAGTTGTTTTGTTCACCGTACCGTACGTAGTCCATTTCGTAAGAAGCCTGCAGGCCTATTATTTCATTAGAAAGATAGAATAGTACTTAAGTCTACAGTCTAGGTGTGTGGCTGTAGGAATAAACATTTTAGTCTCTAGGAAAAATCTGAAAAGCAACCATACTACGCACTGAACGCAGTTACAACACTCATCTTCATATCAGCTCAAGAAGTCAAGCGCCACACTTGGCTTTCCACCTCTCAAGATAAACGTGCAGTCCTGGCGAGGTATGGTGGAATTTAATCTGCTGGAAGTCCCCTGTATAAGCACAATTCAGAAAATATGTGGGCACGTGGAGAATTAGGGAAACAAGTGCGACCGTCATAGCCACCTGCCGGTTGTTAATTACATTGCGAAGGCGGCAGTGTCTTCAAGCACACTCTTGGGAACCAGCCCTTCTTCACTGTTGCCTCTTATCTGCGGCCTGCACACATAACGGCGCTTTCGGTTGCCATGGATACGGTGTCACCATATAGAACAATGGGGGAAGAAGACGTGATAGAATTTTAATTCAGTCTCTCCCATTTTATAAATTTCTGCCGACCGTAGTCTACGTTTTAAGGTGCAGCTTGACTATACGTGAGTTCGAATTCCGTCAGAACATGCATTGTTCTGGATGTTATTTTATGAGTCTTACTATGTGCACATTTTTCTGAGGGTTAAAAAGCCCAGACTTAGACAGAGAGTAGAAACTAGGACAGAAATAGACGAGAATATACTATTCATTGCCTCTGATTGAGGTTCTAGCTGATATTACGTATATTATCAGTAGACATCGGATTTTTAGGCACTAAAAATTGCAGTTTTAGGCGCCTAAAATAAGCTCAAAATTTGTAAAATTGGGCTCTATTTTAATGAAAATAGGCATTTTAGGCACATCAAGGTATCATACGTATTTCTTTCACTGAAATTTTTAGTTATACACTAAAATACGCACAAAAAAGTAGGTTTAAACATTTAAAAAGAATACTATATTATATTTATAAACAGAGCTGCACAAATTTAATATACTGAAACTAATGAAATAATGATTATTGATATCAAGATTACTCATTTTAAGTTATTGAAATTCAGTTCCATGCTCAGACTTTATTATAATTATCTGCACAGTACACCACCAGAATTTTTTCTAAATTCTCCACAGTTAACCTTTGCCTTTTGTCGCTGAGAATCATTTTGAAAGCAGAAAAACTTCTTTCAACCGAAACTGATGTGAAAGGCGCAAATTTTAAATTAGGTACAATAGAAACATCAATACTTACTGGAACATTTACACTTTCCCCCGATATCACTCTTGATACTTTTTCCAACAGTGAAAATCCTACATTCTTATTTAATACGTTGTCCCACTTATTTTTAACTTTTTTCCCAGTTTCACCCAAAGCAGAACGTATGTTCACTTGAGCTTCCTTTACTATTGCTATTTGGCTACAAAGAGATTGTTTTTCACGTTCTAATTGTTCAATGCTTGCAGGTATGAAAGAAAAGTTTGATGTTATGTAGGCAATATCGTTTTTCACTCGTGAGTCATTCAGACAATCTTTCACTGCTTTCACACACGCTGCACTATCAGTTTCAGGTAATTTATCAATAACTGTGACCACTTCTTTAAAATACTTAGAATAATACACCACTGACTGAATCCAGGTTCCCCATCGTGTAACAACCGGCTGAGGTGGGAGTGGGATATCTGGAAAGTTCTCTCTGAATATTGAAATCCTGGATGGGGCTTTACAAAAACATTTTTTTGTGTTAGAAATAAACGAACTGACAAGAGGAAATTCATTCCGGATTGTTTCAGAAACCCTGTGAAGGCCATGTGCTAGACAGGTTACATGCGTGAGGTTAGGATAAAATGTTTTAAGAAGTGGAGCTGCAGCAACCATGTATGAGGCAGCATCAGTACAAAACAACAGAACTTTAGAATCATCTATATTACCCGAGTATAAAGACTGTAGGCCTTTATTTACAAAATAAGCAATGGCTTGGCTATTCACTTTCGAAAGTTCCTTAACACATACGAGGTGTGGAATCGAAGGTCCATCAGGACTAAGTTTTCCTACTACCATATTTGCTATATACCTATTCATAGGATCTGAGGTTTCATCCACAGAGACCCATATGTAAGAATCACCTATATCCTCCCGAATGGAAGCTAAAGTTTCATTGTATATTCTGTCTAAGTAATTTTTTCTTAGGGTCGACTCAGATGGGATATTTTGTTTGCAGTATTTTTGTAAAAACTGTCTTAAAACCGGATTTTCAATTGCATTCCAGGGAATGTTAGCAGCAACAAACGCTCTGGTTAAATCAGCATAGAAATTGCTGCTGAGATTGGATGAAGTAAGCTGTGTTAGTAAAGTTTGTTGCAGTTGATTTTTTTGCTGAGCTTTAGCCTTATGAGCCGCTCCTTGCACATGCTGCTTTAGGTGGCACTTCTTTTCTTGCGAAATCTAAAAATGTAAAGTAAACTGAATTAAAATAAAATCCTAATTGTTGTATTGCCGTATTTCTATCACAAAGTTAGTGGGTTCGAACAATCAAAATTTTAATGACCTGCAAATACTTTAACTATCGGAATTTAAAAGGTTAAAATGTAGTGGTCTTAAAAAGAATTATACCTCAGGATAGCTCAGTCAATGTATAAATATTATAGGCCTACTCATTAAAATTAATAGAATTTATATATTTCAACTATTGTTACATACCTGTTTGCTACAAATCTTGCAGAATATTATTTTTCCATCATAAGTGAATTCTGAATATTCTGTTAGCCATTGCCGGATCAATGTAGATTTTGCACTTATATTTTTCGTCATTATCGCGTTAAACTTCACAGGAAAACGTCCTACCGCTCAAAACTTCTCAACACAAATAAGGTGAGGAAAAGAGCAACTGTTAACGAGCATTCAAATGAACCGTTGTTATTGAGATTCAATTGGACAAAAATACAAAGTTCCACTTATTGTTGCATTTCCTGATAGTGTTAACACTAGGAGGGCCATTCTTTTAAATATTTTGTAACGGTTTACCCTACTAATTCGCAGTTTTACGACTTTTCATAAATATTTCAAAAACACTCTTTCTCCAAAAATTGTGATTTTATGACACTCTGAAGGGCAGTACAGCTAATCGGTTTCAGACCGAAAACAGTCATTTTTATAGTATAGTATATCTCTGAATCGGTAGCAGCACATGTTGTGATTGTTGCCTGCTTCAAAACTAGGGTTGGTTCTTTGTCGGCATTTATGCCTCCAAACATGTTAAATTCGGTGAAATCTATTGCGAGTGTCGTGAGATTCAAAACATTTTGTTTCCTTTATCAATGGTTTCATGGCCGGTGTGAAGCAAACTTTCCACTTTTTAAATGCCTTAAATTTCGCAGTGAATGCATGTATAAATTATAAAAAGTAAGAGTAAAATGCGAAACTTTACAGTGAGTTAGGCATTTTTAGGCGAATATTAACAAATTAGGCTCTAGTAACCGTTTTAGGGCATTTTAGGGCACTATAAAACTCTTTGAATACCTTTCAATTTCCATGAAACACAAATATTAATAATTATTTTTACTTTTCTCCTAAAGAAACAAAATAGGCATTTGCCCTAGAATCCGATGTCTGAATTTATCAGACAGTATATTTCACTTGACGATATGTGTCAGAGGAAGAACAATAGTTATGTACATCTAAAGTCTGATTAGTGTAATATTTTACTATAGTCAGCGATATATGCAATGGAAGGCCACTCTACCTCATTATCTCCTGGCCTAGTTGCCTCATAGATGGTGCCTTATTGGTATCACTTGTGAGGTTCAGACCTGTCTTCGGACAGTTGACTAAACAAAAACAATACTATTCATAGTCATATGCTGTATTTCACTATTATTACTCCGTAGCCCAGGCAACAAAGAGGTTTTCTTCTGGTGCTCCGACTTCGTCACCATTCATTACGAGTTTAATGTAGACCCACCGCCTGTGGTGCACTCTGGATAGTTTCTGATGAACTAAGTGGTCTATGCTTCTCGGCACTAGCGACATCTATGAGCCATGCTCGTAGAGTGGGGCGAATAACTGCTACTTAAGGATCCTGCCACTGCATATAAACCAGAACACGGTAATTTGTATACTAAATTTTATTTCACGTAAAAATACGTATTTTTTTAATATTTTATTTAACATTTTAAATAATTTAGCTATACATATAATTGAATCGGTTATTGTTGAAAGGAACTAAGTCCACTTTTTAAAGTTCTGAGATAATCGAAAAATACTGTTTTGTGGATAATATATCGAAGATTAAACCAACATATATTGTACACATATTTTTATGTATATGTTGGTTTAATCTTCGATAGATTATCCACAAAACAATATTTTTCGATTATCTCAGAACTTTAAAAAGTGGACTTAGTTCCTTTCAACAATAACCGATTCAATTATAAATTACTTTTTCTTTATTCTAATTTTTAATTTATGTCCAAATTTCGTACATACTACATATTAATGAAAACAATGTGAGTTACATTCTTTCTTAAATGTATTGTATCGTGACCTTGACTGCACGTGCTGTCTCGCACTCTCGAAGGGGAATCCCTTATCTATGAAATGACGGCTGATGCAATGCATTCGACTCGAATATTCTCCAATCAGAGGCGTTGGCTTGATTAATTCAAGCTGTTTATACACTAACGGTACATAAGTGAAGTGATTGGTGATATAATGCTGAAAGTCAGTCAGATTTTACTTACGGACAGTTATTAAAAAAACTAATTAGCTTACATTTCAAATTTTCAAATTTCAATGTCTGCATATATGAGTTTTTGTGTCACACTATAAATAAATTAGAAACGTCAAGCAACTTGTTGACTGAGACAATCAGTGAGGTGCATGGCACTGACAAAAAAAAAATTCATTCACTCGAAGATCGCAAGTTTTTTTTATGATAGGATTTTGACATAGTTGCCATTAATCCAAGGTCGCAAAGTAGAACTTATTAAACAGAAATTTAAACGTGTATTTGAAAATAATTATGAATTTCATACTATGTATAAAGATGCCAAAGTTTTGGAAGGGCAAGAAGACGTTGGTGATAATGAGTGTGTGTGTGTGTGTGTGTGTGTGTGTGTGTGTGTGTGTGTGTGTGTGTGTGTGTGTGTGTGTCAGTGACATTCCTTTGATGAAATATGCAACACTAACTTCTTGTGACATTGAACGGTTCTTCTCCCGGTATCGTGTATTGTTCCGAGATAACAGACTTCTGTTTGTGATAGAAAACTTGAAGGAAGTCTTCATTGTTCACTGCAACAGCGAGATATTTGAATCCGCTGCTGTGTCAATATGATTGGTGAGTGATTTTTTTATAATACATACTACTTAAAATTTTGTAAAAATGAAACAAAATATTTTTACAATGTTTAGACTAAAGATATTTTCCATTTTTATACATATTTTACATTTCTTTTTATTACTTAAGGAAATCAATATAATAATAATAATATATTATTATTATTATTATTATTATTATCATTATTATTATTATTATTATTATTATTATTATTATTATTATTATTATTATTATTCAAATGAATACAATGAATACTCTTATATTTGGGAGCGATTAAATAATACGAGAAAAGTGACAACAAAAGAAACATCATTTAAAATGTCCGCACAAAACTGATACACAACTTGGCTATATTCAGAGGGTGGCACCCGGAGACTGCCATGTATTGGTTTCCCCGGAGAAAAAAGGAGGTGGGGGGAATATTACGAGCTCATGCATAGCGGTACTGAAGAGTGAGGTGCTCAGAATAAGCACTGGTAGGACAAAAAAAAAAAAAAAGCGACGCGACGGAGAATCGGAAAGCTTTGGCAAACGTTATAAAACCATGTGAAGAAAACTCCACTATAGTTTTTACTGATTTATTATCTTACTACTATTATTATTGCTGTTGTTGAAAAGAATAAGTAAAATCAATTCTCTGCCAACTTAATACGAAGGAATTGTCGAATAGCATCAGCGAAATTAACCCAGTTTCAAAACTCATAGCGGTGAGTCTCCATAATGCAGCGGGTACAGGTCGCAGTACCTACGCTCGCTATTGGTGAAACTCCTTCACAAATCAAAACTGCCTTTGTCTAGAAGTTTCTCTTATTGCTGTACCTCACTTTCCCCATGGGAAGCTCCGGGTCATGTGGGACTCCGCTCTTAAAAGCATTCTTAAAGGGGAAAAGATGAGACCTGTGTTTACTCCCGAATGACGTCCAGCTATGCCGCGCAAACACTGCACGGATTGATTTAAAAACGACAGTGACGCGAGTCTCGTCCACCTCCGTGAAGTAACGGTTATCATATCCGACCGTAAAACGAGCGGGCCTGGATTCAAATCCTGGTTGGGACAAATTAGACCTGCCTGGCTGAGGTTTTTTTTACCTCAACCAATTGAAGCAGAATTGGTGGATAACTTTCGGCGTTGGACCTCGGATTCATTTTTCCATCATTATTTTATTACACTTCCTCTCTTTCATCATTATCTCCGATTTTTTCCCATATTTCGTGCTCTCTCCGGTGTAAAGTCGGCTGCGAGCCGCCACTGAACTTGTACCCTGTAGTCATCAGTTGCTGGTGGTAGTGCTACATATTTTGCCTCTCCCCTGGGCTCATAGTGTTCGTGGGACTTGGGATTGAGAAACCGCGGTGATGCTTATGCGGAAAGTAAATGGATTTTATAGGCTGTAGGGGGGTTCGGAGATGGCCCGCGGAAGGCCTTACACATTTTATTCCGCTATTCCGGGTAGTACAATGAGCCCACCTAAGCGGCCTACGTGTGAGGGCAGTCCCCACTCCGTGTCCCTCCCAGCAAGGGAAACTAATAGAACAGACGCGTGATATACACTTGAACTCAACGCCGATTTCTTTATCTAAGGTAACCTCGTACATTAATATAAAAACAAAATAACATACATCCAAATAAGGTTCAACTTATCTGTGGATTATTTGAAAGGTGTACTCGCTGTTATTCCAAAATGAAGAAAATTTAAATTATCGTATATGATGGCATAATTCCCTTTCCTTTTCCACCCCTGAAATTTTTGGCTAAAAACAGGAGGGAATTAAGGAAGCGATTTATGAAGGGGTTTATAAAGCAGTCATTAGTGTCATCAGTGCTTGATAACACGAATATTATTTTTAATTCACTGTTATTACGGGTGATGGGTGTTCCAACTTGCAGGGAAAGACAAGCATGCACCAAATATTAAATTTACAAAGACAGAAAGGAAGCATTAAATTTTGTTCTTCGAACAGGGGCCAATAGTTGAAAATAAACTACGAGTATAAACTTTAATGACATTCGTAATATGATGAACTGAATTTTTGGAAATACAGTACGTTAAACGCATGGGAATGTATGTGCCATCATGGTAAATTATATTTTTTATGAGGTTTCCCCAACTGCAAGAATAATTTCATGATACAGCATAGTTGACACAGAATTCTTACTTAAATAACAGATTAAAATGGTTTACGTATGTTAAGTTGTAACTAGGATTCTTTATCTCCTGATCGTTCGTAATTTAGAGGCTGTTTAGACGGAAGTTTCCAAGCTTCTTATGAAGTAAATATGTTAGGTGCATCATTTATACTAGTGCTGTCGATCGATCAAAGTATTAAATCGAATAATGATTTGAATTCCTATCTATTGATTAATCGAGCTTTGATCGATTTGAAAAAAGTTTCAATATACTGTACTACACAATTATTTTTAAATTTAATTTGTGTTTGGTGATAAGCATAAGTATACTGTACTCATATATGTATATACTCTGTCATTGTATTACAAAACAATACTATTTTAGTTATTTACTAACATATTTATTATGTAGGCTTATAATTTATTGTGTCAGTTCTCCGGTGATCTTTGTCCAATATTTGCAGCGCTATATTGCGGTAACGGCCCGAGAGAAATGGCAGATTGCTATACAAACAGATAGATAAAAATAATCTGAACAGTTAATGTCTTGAATTTTTTTTTTTTTTTTTTTTTGCAAATTACACCATGAATTTAAATTGAATAATAGCGAAAATCGTTGAAATAAATTTCGCAACGCAGCACACGTCGGAGAGGGGGTGGGGAAGGTAAGGAGGGCAGGCAGCTCTTGCTTAGAGTTATTGCAGCGATCTAGTTGTTGCCAAATGCTTCGTCATCATAGTGTTCACTCTTATATTGCCTCACATTTAAGGAAAAATAAAAATCTTGAAGTACATGAAGAAGTACATTGTATATCTGAGGAGGCAGTAACAGACGAGCGGATATACTGTAGTTGCTCTTAATAGACAAAAGAAGAAGGCAGTAATATTGGATCCATCTGTACGGTTCGAAAAGGATGTATCCCAAGCCTTAGCGGTTCATCAAGAAAAACAAGTCATTTACCTCCCATGTGCCTCACTTGAGTGAGAGGTATAATGCAATTGATTACACATGGGAGGTGAGGGGTTTGCTTTTTGGAGCCCGCGGATCGGCGTATAAGTATACTACTGATATTTTAAAACAATATGATATGACATCCCAAGATATTAAAAATATTTGTTTAAATATCTTAAAGAAATCCATAGGCTTTTTACATAATCACTTATATAATGTTTAATCTTTTAAACTTTCTAAATTACATAGGCTATTGTACTATGATTGCTACCTACTGTAGCCTATTGATTTTTCTCTCTATTCCATATATACATTTTGTTAATTGTTTTCCGGACCTATATGGCCACCTGTTATGCCAGGCGGATGTAAAGAATAAAGAAAAAACAGTTTAATTTTTGTGCAGAGGTTCCCATCCTCCCTGTCACATTATAAGACTGAATCTCAAGATTCAATTTTAAAATGAATTCTGCAATGATTACACTGTCAGCGTGCGTATCCTAGTAACCACGGACAGTTAACGTAGATCTCATTAACAAGGTCTCCTCTAAGGTCGGCGCTGTTTGCTCTCTCGTTCCTCGAAGCGACGTGATCGCGTCTGTACACACGCGCGCTGTGTGTCAACACATCAGCACGCCCTTCCAAATAATCGTTTGAAGCGATTATTGCATTCTAGTAAATTCGCAGCAGTTGAGGGATTGTTGTTGAAGCCACAAACTAGTTGATATGAACATCCGGATGTCCGTGCAATGTGACTGCTGGTCCGAACATCCTCTTCCCGCCCGCACACGTTATCGCAGCAGCTGGGAATCACTGTTACTTTTGTTAAATATTCCTAAACGTCACTGTGATGTCAACTGTTCACACATATATTTATCTATGTACAAAACGGCTTGTTTTATTTTTCAAGATATCATGAACATTTAGAGTTACACCAATTGTGTTTTGCTAGAAATCCAAGCGACCATGCACGAGCTGCGTCAGTTGCAAGAACAATGCCTGTTTGGTACTTTGTTTTAAGGTGTCTGAAAGCTTCTCGTCAAAAGAGGCTGCGATTCGATCCTGGACACATTGTCTGAGATCAATAGCAGGCCAAAATGTATGTGGAGAAAGTATTCTTTTCCTTCTTATTTCATCATTGCCGCTGTACAAAAATATTATACAGTATGTGTACTATATATTTCTGGTGGTGTAGAAGGGAAGGTCTTTTGGCCTTAATCCCATCAGAATAAAAAAGTATTATTATTATTATTATTATTATTATTATTATTATTATTATATTAAATATTGTTATCATGTCAATTAAGATATTTTAATAACTTTTTGTTGTGATAATCGTAGATGTAATGTCAGAAAATATGAAACACAAGTTAGAGCATCTGGAGGAGCTTTACCCAACAGTCACGTTTATCACCACGAATTTTGTTTTTTCGCACAAACCCTCACTTAATAATAATGAAAAAAGATAAACTTCACCCATCTAAGTTTTATGCAATGGTACCAGCGAAATGGGAGTGCAGTGAAAGGATCTTTTCAAATTGTATTTGGTCTTGCTCGGATATGCGCACCAAAAGGGTTCTTAACACAAATGCAAATAAATATACATCTACAATGGACCAGCTTGGCGGGCTCTCGTTTGTGCAACCATAACCACGCCGACTGGGACCTTAATTAAGTAATTTTTATTTAGGCCTATTTTTTTTTTTTTTTGTGTGTGTGACAGAATTCTTCATCCAGCTTCTGGCTTTTACTGGCTACAAGTTTCTGCGTTTATAATTGGATGTGATACACAGGGGGAGTTGGGTCGTACACATCTCCACTGCGCTTTAGGGATAGTTCACATTAATATAACGAAGTTACAACAATTTGGAGGGGGGAAAGTTTTATAACGAGGGAAGGGGTAATGTTAAAACACGCGTACTTAGAGGAGACGCGGAACGCATTCAGCTTTGTGTTAGTCTTCCCTATGCCGCGCCGTAGCTTAGGGTCAATCACGTTATGCTCTGTTAGCAGTAATAATTATATGCGATTGCTCGGATACGAAAATACTAAAATTGAAATAAACGTCACTGTTTGGTCATTTTATGTAATAAAGCTTTCAATTTCACTCTTTTCATTGATCAGAAAGCAAAATTATGAAATAAATAAAGTTCACAAGGTCGGATCTATCCTCGTTTCAGGTAAAAAATTAGAGTGAGCAAGAAAAGGCTTCTTAATCGATGAAATCGTCACAAATGACTAAATACATGAGAATGGCCAACGACTGAAGTTACGAATGAACGCAAGAAAAAAGGAATTAAAATAAAATGAAATAACTTAAATAATTAAAAGAAATGAATGCGAGAATACGTGAAAGCAAGAAAAAATGCAAGGCGAAGTGGAAGTGAATAGAATCGAACACAAGCGAGAGCAGCATGGTGAAAAAAAAATCTGTGGCAATATCTCGCGGATCAAGAAAGAATTAACTAGAAGACGGTTTTATTCAAACACAGGTTTTCTCTAATGTTTAGTTCAATTCACACCTCTCTTGAACAGTCTCCCAAATAATTCACCACCCCTTCTCACAGTGGCGATTCCTCCATGAAGGATATGAGGATGATCCTACAGTTTAATTTCGTGCCTCTGAGGATTGAAAACATTTTAATTACAGATTTTATTTTTAATGCGTCCCGTTGTAATAATTTTCTTCAATCTACCACTTTCTGTCGTGAGTTGTCGCCACTGCATATCTCAGACCTTAGGAATACTTTCGAGGAACCATCCAAATATCTTATAGCAAACGGTTTTTTCTAGCAGTGAAGTTACGGACGGGGTAAGTGCGAAGGGCGAGGTATGGCTTGACTTAAACCGTGTTTGAGGATTTGACCGTATATCCTAATACTACGAACCTTCTTTCTGGGTGGTGGTGTGGAAACCCTGTCAGAGACTACAATACGAATTTTCAAGTACCCTTGCAGCCTCCTTAAATGCAGTTCATTGGTCATTTTAAAAGAATAGAATAAACGAAATAATAAATAATTTAAAATGGTATGATATAAAAAATAAAATTACTAAAAACCAAAATTACATAAAGATAAATAAAATAAGCTATAATAAATACAAGAATTAACAGGACTTTCAGATGACAGGACTGGCGAAAGAATATCTGAAATTGTATGTGATCATTTAGAAGAAATTAACTGTAGCAAGAAATTAATTGTGCATGCTCTATTATTATTATTATTATTATTATTATTATTATTATTATTATTATTATTATTATTATTATTATTAGTTTCTGTCTTGGTCATCAGTCAATCTCATATCCTACAAACAAAAAATATCACGAGTTGCCACTGCATTCTCATTTATAAAAATCACTTTATTTTCATTATTAATTACAATTAACCTTAACGGCACTCTCTATACATCACCTTAGTACGGTTTGTGTTAACTCTATGTGGTTACTAGGTTAAGAAATCGTGACTGTAGACTAGGCCATTAGGTAACCTGTCACGGTGGCGAAAAATACATACCGATACTTGTGGCGGACAAGATCACGATTTCGTTCCCCTCGTTTCCCCACTATGTGCATCGACATTATTAAGGCCAATCAGCCTCCATTCCCTTACCGTATTCAGAGCATTCCCCTATCATTGTGCGGAGAACGCTGGTTCAGGGATATGTAGGGTTGACTACAAGTATACTGGATAGACAGCTAGCTTTAGCACTATTGCAGCGGTCATCAGCACAGTGCACCCTTGGGATAACGTTCCTTACCTGCGGAAAAGAGACTGGATTATTGTGCATCCGTGGCTGCTAGCGGGTATGCTGTCTCCCTATCCCTTCTGCACGACGCGGCGGTGCATATTACTATACACTGCTACCCATTACCCATTTCAGCGAATGCTGACGATCACTGCACTATTGGCTCGTTTGGGCGAGAATTCGCCTTGCCCTAGCTGGAGGTTAGTATACTGGACATGCCACTTGGTAGCTTAGTCTGCAGAGCGCTGACTTATGACGACTCGAGTTCAAAACTCAGCTTCGGCAGAGTTATATTTATGACTGGCTAAGCAAAGATTGTGAGGTTTTTTTTCTCGGGGGTTTCAGTCATCACTTCGTCAACACTCTCCACATTTCTGCTTTCATTATCAACTTCGTCTCGAAAAATAGGATATCTCCTGTGTTTGCGTAACGTCGAAACCGGTGTACACCACAGTAGACGTTCTTCGCCGCTTGTCCAAAGATGGGTAGATAGCAGTAGTAGTAAGTTCTAGACGAGTCATAGTTTTGTATAAGAGGCACCGAAGCCCCCTAGTTTCTTGCTTGCCTGATGAGGTTATAACGACTCAAATAGTATACATATAGATCTATGAAGTAGACCACCACCAGAGATACGGTATACCAATATGAAGGATGGAGAGGAATGCGATGTGACGGACGGTAGGGCCGGCTTAGCTGGGCAGCACAGTCGGTACGCAACTCATTCCATCACGGATGAACAAAAAGCTTATTTGAGCTGAAGTGCTCACAGATGTTCCATGTCCCGCAAGTTAAGCACCTTTATACCTCTAGTACAATGGACAAGTAATTGGTTTAAGTGCTGGGTCATAATTATTCCCTCAATATAATCAATCAATGAAAGCTGACAAGTTCATATTAAAGAGCTCACATTATTAAATTACTGGCTAACAAAACTTCATTATACAGCTACAACACATTTTTACCGCCGGGCACATCAACATGAGGAAAATACAGCGGCCGTGTTCTTTGGTTGTGCTACAAGTGCGTCAACTAACAACGATATTCTGTTTCCCGAGTTTCTGGGGAAGATTTGTTAACCCCATAAAACTGAACCTTTACAGTCTATGTAAGTTCGTATTAGCTGTGGTTGCTAAGATACTGATTTGTGTTGTACTAAAACTGACAAAAGGTAGGCCTAATCGTTGTCAGGTTCCATTTGATAAGTATTCGGTTGTATTTAATAATATACAATCGAACGTCAGGAGCCCGTGCAGTACATAAATACACAAGTAGTGAATTACAAGCTGCATGTACGTCACCTCTACGCTCTAATCCCCACAGCAATCTGTTACAAATCGCCGTTCTGCTAGTTGCCCCTCCGTGCACAGGAAACTTACCTGTAAAATAAAGAACAAAACATGTAATTTAATTTGTTTTAATGATGAATCACGACGTGCAGCTAATAGCGGTGTCTCGTGTGGGTTGCAGTGGGGGAAGGATTACAATTCCAACATCAGTTCAACAAGTTAACACTCAAAAAGGGAGAGACTGTAGTTAGGAAAGATAAACAAAAAAATTGAAACCAAAGCCTTTATTGTGCGCTCATATTAATACGTGGTAGTTAGCAGAGTTAAGTCAACACATTGTGACGAGGATTAAGCATTCGTGGGTTATAATTCCTGGTAGCGAGATAAAGGAGATCGTCATGAAACGAGAGCTTGCAAACCGACGAAAAATTAGGGCATATCTCATAACCAGGACCGGATTTAGGTATAGTGCCGCCCGTAGGCAATGCTAAAATTTGCCGCCCTCCAACTCTCACAAACAGTTTATGAGCAGTTATGCAGGTCATGCTTAGTTTAAATTACTTTTAAATGAAATATTACAGTTCAGAAAACAAAGTAATGAAATCAAAATAGGCCTACATGCTTCTTATTTGTGGATTATAAGGATTTCCTTCGCACTTCCTTCGCAGAGAAAGCATCGATTATGTCATCAAGTCGATCTCAAGAAGCACATCAACTCGATGGAAAGAAACATATTCAAACTTATTCATTGTTGAAACAAAATTGATTTGTGAAAGCTAGGCTGCAGTTTATTTTTAAGCATTGGTTTTGTTAATGGTATAATTATTACGAGTATTTCTTACTTCGATAGGAAGTATAAATTAATAAATTGAAAACTAAACCCCAACCTTCTATATCGAGTTATATACTCGTAGTGCACATGCTGGAAAGTGATTAAATAGTATTGTTGACGATAAATGTAACTGAGAGTTGTGGTTACTATTCATAGCTATAAGCGACGCTGATATCAGTGTTGTATCGGCAGTTGTGAGCGTCGTTAAACAAAGCATAATTTAATTTAACTTCATAGCGATAAATAATAAACACACATGCAATTTGATTTTAAACAATGCATTCGTGTTTATACAAAAGTTAAATTTAAGCAGTTTCATAGTATAATAACGTGATACCGGTATTATATTATAATTATGCAGTTGCCCACTTTCCTTTTACTCTCGCCGCGACCGCGACAATGCGCTAATAAAACTATATCCGACTTCCACAAGGTGTTCAAGAACAAACTTCAAAAAGGATTTACCAACAAGTGTTTTAAAAACGAATTTCAACTGCCTAGGCCTAAATCCGGCACTGCTCATAACACAGTAGTTCTCAATCTTTGAGGGACCGCGGGCCTGTAAATTATTTTTCTATAAGACGAAGGCCCGGTCCCAACAAATTTAGTTGTAAATACGTTTCCAACTTTTTTTAAATTCATACATTTAACTAACAAAAAATATTAATAATCAAGTATATCTTAATCTTAAGACTTAAAGAGTATTAGTGTTTTGTTTTATAATTTTAATTTGTACTCACTAGCTAGCTCGCTAGCTACCTAGTTAAATAAATAAATAAATAAATAAATAAATAAATAAATAAATAAATAAATAAATAAATAAATAAATAAGTAAAAAGTAAGTAAGTAAATAAGTAAGTAAAAAAGGAAGTAAAAAGTAAGTAAATGAGTAAAAAGTAAGTAAATAAAACTATGAAAACGATGTAACATGATGACAAATAATTAAATTCATTATCAGTCACTGGAGTAATGAAATTTTGTAGCATGTTGTAGTTTCTTCAGTCCAACACCGCCACCAATATTACAACTACTGCTGTTACTACTACTGTCTTTCACTACCATTTTATTACTGTCACTACTACAAGAAACAGTACACTACCCAGCCACCGGCGGCGTGGCTCAGTCGGCAGAGGCGCTTTCCTGCCGATCTGTAGTTGCGCTCGGGCGTGGATTCGATCCCGCTTGGGTTGATTACTTGGTTGGGTTTTTTCTTAGGTTTTCCCCAACCGTAAAGGGAATGCTAGGTAATCTATGACGGACCCACGGTCTCATCTCGCTATCACCAATCACATCGACGCTAAATAACCTAGTTATTTGACACAGCGCCGTTAAATAACCAACTAAAAAACTACACTGCCGCCTTCACTACTACGGTCACTATTGACACTACATGCTCACTATCACCCCTCCCACCATCACCACCATTGGCAATACTAGCCACAACGCTATTAATTGTACTACCACTATTATTACAACTACTGCCACTGACGCTAAGACTACCCCACTACTGTTATTAGATCTACTATTACTGTAACTACTAGCACTGCTTTTACAGATAGTACTTCTACCACTAGAACTAATACCTTTCAGAATAGCACTGACAAAACTACTACCATCACCACCACCACCACCACCACCACCACCACCACTACTACTACTACTACTACTACTACTACTACTACTACTACTACTACTACTACTACTACTAGCGTAGCTCAAGCGGTAGCGCGTTGATCCGGAGTTGCACTCGAACGTGCGTACAATGCCCGCTTGGGCTGATTACCTGGTTGGGTTTTTCCCGAGATTTTCCCAACCGTAAGGCGAATGTCAGATAATCTATGATGACTCCTCGGCCTCATCTCGCCAAATACTATCTCGGTATCACCAATTCCATTGACGCTAAATAACCCAATAGTTGACATACCGTCGTTAAATAAACAAGTAAAAAACTACTCCTACTACTACACTATCACTATTAGGCCACTTCTATCATGACAAGTACTGCCACTGTCACTGTTACTACCACTACTGCCTATAGGTACGCTATACTCCAAAACTTAAAAGAGAGACTTCTATTTTTAAGATTAAAAACGTGAACAAATTGCTATAAAATGATAATGACGTCACACCGCTGAAATGGGGTTTTATGTTATCCTACTATCATATTTACCACTAAGAAACCCACTTTGGACTGAGAACAAATTCTATGCACATTCCACATTGCAAATACACTGCAGTGTTGCTATTTCATTTTCGCACAGCCTCCTTCATGAAGGCCGTTAACTAACCAAGTTTTGTTTTTAATCTGTACAAGTCTCTTTTATTGCTACAAATTTGTCAGCAAGTTTTCGCGGGACCTCGCAGATATAATGTAAATATTTGTGACTGGATCCTTTTGAACATGAAGTTGAAGTAGTACAAGAAACCGCCGAGTGTGGCGCCAAGTTCTTTCCTCGTCGTCAAGGCGCGAGGAACATTCTTACAGTAAATCATTTTGAAAAGAGCATTCTGAACTTTCATTTGAACTCAAAGCGTTTAAACTGTTTCTATGGCAGCTTTATGCCGCGGACGGAAAAATATTAGTGTAAAGTGAATTTAAAGGTGTCGAAAGAAAAACAATATGGTTTCATGAAGACAAGAATGATATATTGTCCTTAAATAAGTGGGGTAGATTTCATGAAAATGGAAAAGCTTCACACTGAACATAATATTCATCACTAAGGGTTTTATGTAAAGGCTAAACTTCACATTATCAAGAAAATCAGGTCAGGGTTTTATACTTTCATTGGTTATTTAATGACACTGAATCAACTTCTAACTTACTCCGCATCGATGGAATTGCTGTTAGCAAGATGGTAATTAGCTCGCTCTCCGAGCATATCAACATCAGTAGACAATAGTGGGCAAAATAAATTCCTCAAAGAAAGGGCTAAAGACTATCAGATATTACAAACCAGTACATTTCAATAGGAATAAGAGATTTGGGGCGCTCAAAAAATTGTGAAGCTGGAACAAGTCCTGAGCAGCCCAGATCTTGACATGATGATACGAGTAACAAAATAAATCAGGGAGGAAATCGATATATATATATATATATATATATATATATATATATATATATATATATATATATCTTGTGTTGCAATTAATTACTGATGTCAAATAACGTTCCATTAATATCTTCATAATTTCATTATGTTTCATGTAGATCATTCTCGGATAAAATGACTACTTTTAGCTGATAAATATGAATAAAATCTTACCAAGAGTGTGTAAAAAAATCGCTGTACACAGATAGGTAAACAGAAGGTATCCCAAAACTCTCTTCGATATTTTCGTGAGCCTCTAAGATCCAGATGTACGATCACAGAATAAATCTTGGAATAGATTAACTGTAGAATAAAGGAAGTATCGTGTTATGCGATTTTCGTTTATCCAAAGGTTATCTATTTCATAGTTAGCAGAATTGGAACAGAGGTTGACAATATTTTAGATCGTGTTTTATTTATAAAATGCATTCACAATGTTTTAAATATTTCTGAATATGTCACTATTTTGTCTACGGAGTTTATTATAAGAAATGATTAAATCAAAAGGAATTAGAAATCAAAAGTATAAACAGAATATATATTTAGCCTAAGCTAGTTGAGATAAAGAATGACAATAAGGACGTGCTAGAAAACAAAGAAAACTGATGCCATAACTTCTATAAAAGGGAAGAACTTTAGAGTTTTAGGTTATTTAATGCTCAGAATAATAACTACAGAAATGCAGAACGTAATACTGATATTACAATATTGCCTTATGAATTTGCCTAACATTTAATTTTAATTATTAAAAAAATTACAATTTCTTTACAATTACGATAATGTGAATTATTTTTACCTATCTGTCATATGTTCCATTTCATTACTGATTAATCCCAACACGCTTAGAGCAGTGTTCTTTTTCCGTCTCAATCTCGCTAGAATAGATCAAGTCTATGCCTTATTTTCGTTCGTTCTCGCGTTCCCAAAAATATATTATATACTAATTTCTCATCATTATCAGAAAAGATTCATGTCTAATGCTGCTGCTATTTTATAATTTATTCTCTAGATAAAATTTATCAACGATGAAAGTATGGAATAGCTTATTCGAAAAATATACTTGCAATACGTCTGTATAACACATTTCTCATGTAACCATGGAGGTATTTTTAACAGGACTTTATTCCTTGTTCGTACAACTGGACCTAAGTTGACTTTTTAAATTTCGTATATAAAACATCAATGCAAGGTACAGCACTGATAACGGCCAAATATCTATATTCTATGGAGGTTTCGAACCCAAGACCAATGTGTCTGTCTACAAAACTTTAAAACTGAATATTTTACGCGTTGCATTTACTTATCTCGAAGCTGCATGATATAACTAGTAATTTCATGGCACTGGCGGTGTCCAACCTTCTGTTTATTCAAGTTAATACTTCCTCACTTCCTACCCTAAATATCCAGTTAATTTTAAGCAATCGCCAGGCTTTCACATCTCGAATGCTTCAAGGCGTTTGAGCAAGCCACGCCCATACAGCTGCAACGTCAACAAAGTGAACAATATCGTGGAGCTATGACGTCAGCTACGGCGATCCCGTGATCGTCCGCTCTGCCAATCGATAATTGTTGTGCGGTATTGTTGTCGTGAAGATGAAACAGCAGCACGTTTCCACCGAACAAATACTGTGCTTCCATAACGTGTTTGTTGCCTAGGAAACTAATAATATGAAATTCTGTATCCACATTCCGTCGGTATCAGTACCAAGTTTTACTGCACTTTTCATTTATATGTAAAAAAGACTTAGACGATTGTATTGTAATGTATAAGGGTACGCTTGTATAAAAACATTCACGTACTTATTTATAGCGTAACGGCAGCGAAAATAGATAACACAAACGAAAATAATAGTCGGTTGAAATGAAATTTTAAAGAGCAATTGCGAGATTGGGACTTAAAGGTCAAGTAAGAAACACTATCATCCGCCATGAATTATACAGGGTGCGTCAGAAAGAACGGATGGATTTCACATGGCAAGAAAATTGTAAAGATTCATGAAATCAAAAATTTATTGTTATCAACATATTCACCAATACATGCAGTTTATTTATGTAAAACAACATTATCCATATGATGTCCTTGGCTTTCAATACAGGCATCGAGGCGTTTTCTGATGTTCGCCATCACTTTCACAGTCATAGCTGGTGCAATTGCCACGATTTCTTCGCGAATCGCTGTCTTCAGTTCGTCCAGTGTATGTGATCGATGTTTACAAACTTACGCCTTCAAATGGTCCCAAAGAAAGAAGTCGCAGGGCGCGAGATCTTACCGTAGCCTCGGACAATCTCAGTGCAATAGAATTTCGTCCAGGTGATTTCTTCTTTAATGTTGAACCTGTGATACGAAATGAAGCCTCCCACCGCAAAATTGTATTCCGAGTTGGAATCCTAGCGTGACATCCGATGTCGAAATGAGTCCTGAGTGGCGATCACAGACTCTTCATTTTTAAAAAATGTCTCTACGATGAAAGCACGTTGTACACCAGACCAACACCATATTCTCAACTGAAACTGCATTCTATGGCTGACCCAACAGTCGTGGTCCCCCTCACTATATCTCTCTCCTCGTTGCTTATCGATAGTTTGAAATCCATCCGTTCTTTCTGACGCACCCTTTACAATCTAATAGGAAAAATAGGAGAGCGCAAAAATTAGGTAGCTGCAATGTAATACAACACAGATAAAGTGTGGAAAGAACAGAAATGCATGTACTGAAACAAATATGACGATTTCTTGTTGATATCCTATGTTCGCGAAGGAATTAAAATACTGTACTACTATTACTATTATTGTAAAGAATATTATGTATGAATGAAATGATTGAAATGAATGAAATAGCCTTTGGATTTTCCGTGAAGGGCTATGGCCTCCTAAAAAGGGGAGCTCTTTAGATGTATGTTGCTTGGATTAATTTAACATTGTAATTAAGTAACTAATGTGAAATAAATGCACTCACATGCAAATACCTTTAAATGCCATCGTTATATTACTATCACCAACATGTGTCTCGAATTCCAATGTATTGTATTCTGTTTTAACGGCAACAATTGAAATTATTTACTTTTGGAGAGAAGACAAAATTCTTTGTAATTTTTATTTGTTTAAGAGGTTTTTCTTCCTTGACCGCCGCTTATAATCAATAGCTTAGTTTATAATGATTAAATTTTTCAAAGAATGTCACGTAGGTCGTAGGTGATGTGCTATCAAAATAACTTTTTTTTTTTTTCCTAAAATTATAGTTCATGTGTGTATTCCCTGGTAAATTGACTCTTAGGTGAAATAGTTCAGGCGAAATAAACGTAGACTAATAATCTTAATTTAATCAACTTTGTACACTCCTGATTCCAGTTTCATACGTCCAAAACAAAGCAATGCACAATCACACTTAAAGGAGAGAATTTGATAATACGTTGTGTGCAGGCAACCCACTCTACAGATGTGCCGGAGAAGTTGCCGAAGTTGATTACACACGGCGCTACCTGACGGGGATAATTAACTAAATCCTCTTCAGGAATTGTTTTTTCATTCCTGTGCTGGGAGAGCTCATGGGTTTAGCCAATGGATTTGGAGTCACAAACTATCATTCTTTCTTTTTTTCAAATAGAAAGTGAATTTGATGTATCTAAGGTAAGACAAGAAGGTCTGATTTTGAAGTCTAATAAGCTGGAATTTTGCATCTGTAATATAAACTTGCAATGCAGTAGATTTCGGCATTGTTGTATAAAAATACTTCGGGAATATGAAATCAATTTTTTTTCTTTTTTAATTTTCTCAGTCAGTCGAGCCAGTCGTTATCGCTGGTCTAATGATTACCATGCTAGCTATAGATTCAGAGGTTCGTGAGTTCAAAACCCGTCCGAATATCATGGATTTTAAAGGGATACAAGCTCTTAACATGGCTTCCTCCGGGATCGGAGCAAAGCTGAAGATCCCACGTTGTAGGTTTGTGGCAAGTAAAATAATCATTTGTCGCCCACGTTGAATTTCGAGCTGAGTAACCTCTCCAGTTGGAAGCACATTAAATAAAAGACTAACGCTACTATTCACTTCTTAGTTTTTAATTCTTTGCATTTATCTTCATTAATATGCCTTCATGTTCTTTACGTTCTATTCTCTTTTCTTTTTCCTTGTTCTCTCTCTCTCTCTCGTTATTTTATTATTACATAATACATTTCACATTTTCTTAAACATCAGCCATCCATCTATCAACCCATCTACACACTCATCCATCATCTTTATGTTTTCTTATTTTTTTTTTGCAGGCTCTCTCGTTAATTTCTTCTATTCCTTTCTTCCTCCTTTCCTTTTCCTTTCTTTGTTACTTTCTGTCATTAAATTATTCTAACTATTTAATTCTTTCTTTCGTTTAATTTTTTCTGTGGTTTCTTTTTCACTTTCTTACTTACTTGTTCTAGACACAAGTGATGAGAAAATCAATGTTAGCATAATATGAAGTTAGCTAGATGTTGCAGAAGCAAATGTGTACGAATGCTGCCATATATCGAGTGTTGCGTAATCTACTTGCAAGTGATTAGCGGCATGTGTTATCTAATAAACAATTAACGTTATATGCATATAACAGGATACTGCGAAAGATGTCACTGGACGAAGTCGTGTAATAGCGGGGAGTCAAATGAAAATGGAAGAGTGTATTATTTTATATGCAATGGGATAGACTGATAAAATATATATATATATATATATATATATATATATATATATATTGATACAAACATTCAGATTCTATGAATCACTTACCTCTTGTTTCTTTCCTTTATTTGATGGAATAAGCATTTTTTTCCTCTTTCGACTTCACATATAATTCCATCGTTTCCTGCCTACCCTTATCTCTTGTTCTAGGTTTATAGGAAGCTGTTGTACGTAGCACAGAGATCAGGCTGCAAGCCCCCCGGGTGTTCTGAAATCTTTTAATTAAAATATGAAATTTCTACTTCGTCCCTAATATTATAATTTCTGATCTTATTCAGTTTTGTGCAGTTTCGCTGTGTAAAGGAATTTCATTTCGCCATATTGTATTATACTAATGTCTCTTTATGATGATACTCAGGATTGCCATTCATATAACAAAGTGGGAATATCTTTATTGACATTTTCACTCCGATAAATTCTTGAAAAAGTGGGAATATATTTTTATAAGACGAAATTCTAATTTCTTTACTGTTTTTTTTTTCAATTTTCCATATATAGGCCTAGTTCCGAAAACAGCTTAGAATTTAATTCTCTCTTTTTTGACCAATTAATTTTTTTTCTCCATTAAATGTTTTATTTTCCTTTTTTATTTATGTATACCTCCTTTTTTATCTAAGTCAATTGAATAATTTCAGTTCCTTTCATCTCTCCCTTCCCCTCTACTTTCGCTATAGATTAGTCGAATTTACTCCACGTTTTCCTCTTCGAAAGGTCAATAGAACGTGTTCAAATCGGATTTATGAAATGAACGCTCTGCACACGTGACTGAAGATACACGATCAATCAAACTCGTCCCGCGTTTGATCGCCATGACGTCACCACGTCTCATTAAACGCACCAGCTTGTTTACTGACCTCACCCCTTAATTAATTGCTTCAAAATTAATGAGAACAGAGGATTCATAATTAAGGACCCTGGCTACCCGCAGGGGAAGTCCAATACATACACGTCGCTCTGTATCCTAGCAACGAGGAACAAAGTATGAGGAATGCGTATTACTGAGAATGGGGGAGGGGAGAAGCAATTGTCATTGCAACTACTCCGACATTCTCCAAACAATATGCAGGCTCTGTTTGAGCAAAGTTACAATCTCTTGAGTAAAAGAGTCCTTGAAATTGAACTCTGTTCACAAAAAGAAATCGGTGCCGCGACGCTGCCCACTTTCTCAACATCAACTATCGTTAAACCCTATTAAGGTTCATTGTTAGCTGGGATTCTTAAGCATTGCGAATTCTGGGCAGTCATTTACTGCCACAAATACAACGCAATTAATTAAAACGGATAAAAGCTACATGATGCCTGTATTTACGTCAAGCGTCTATATGTTCTCGGTTGGGTGCTGTTGTGATATTTAGATATTTAAGGAACTGGTTCTTATTTATAAGGATTGTGACCGATTGATAGCTTAATAAATTTAACGAAATTTATGTGTTATATTATTAGGCCTAATGATTACTTTTCTTTTATTTATTTACTGAATATACAGAGTCCGTCAAAAAATGTACCTATACTCTCTTTGTCAGACTGTATCGGGATAGTGATATTGTCAATTGATTTGAATTACGAGTATGTTGTGGCATGCTCTTTCGCTCAACAGATGTCGGTACTTTCATCACGATAGTGAGAAAACAAAATGGCTGGAGCACGCTTGACGTTCGAGCAGCGAAAATGCACTCTGAAGTGGTTTATGAGGTTTGATAATGCCGTTGAAATGCAGCGTCAGTGAAGGCGGGAGTATGAAACAGAACCTCCAACCCGCCTAACAATTAAACGTATTATTGACAAATTTGAGACGCATTTGTGATATTCACAAAGGAAGATCGGGAAGACTGCGTACAGCTCAAGTCCTGCTTCATCGGCTCTCGTGTTGGAAAGGTTTGTTACTTCTCCATAGAAGTTTGCTACGAAATGTGTACGTGAAGTGGGGATTAGCAGTACAAGTGTACGATGAATTCTGAAATATAAGTGGAAAGTTTACATTACAAAACTACTGCACCCGATTAATGATGACGATCCTGATCGTCGATTGCAATTTTGCGAATGGTCTCAGCGAATGGTAACTGAAGACGAACAATTTGTGGCGAAGGTAGTTTAGTCTGACGAGGCCCAGTTTAAACTTAATGGAACAGTGAATCGGCATAACTGCGTCTACTGGGCACCGGTAAATCCGCATGTTTATGTGGATAAGGCGGTAAATCTACCAGGGGTTCATGTGTGGTGTGGACTGTCATCTAGGGGCTTAGTAGGACCCTTTTTCTTTGATGGTACTGTCACTGGGTAAGTGTACCTCGAAATGTTACGCACATGATGATGACGTCTTCTACCAACAGGACGGGGCGCCACCACACTACCACCTAGCCATACGAGCTTTCCTGGATGACAGCCTGCACGGACATTGGATTGGACGAAGAGGGCCCATTGAGTTCCCCCCACGGTCGCCAGATCTAACCCCTCTGGATTTTTACTTGTGGGGGAACTGTGAAAGATCAAGTCTATCGACGTAAGCCGCGCACGTTGGAGGACCTTCGCCAGGAGATTACAGCGGCATGTGCAGCGATCTCCATTGAAACACTGACCGACGCAGCTGCGGCGACCGCTCGCCGTTGTGTTATGTGTCTAGCCGCCAACGGCGAACATTTTAACCATATGCTTAACTGAAGACAGTACTACATATGTGATCAGTATTTAAATATAAACCAAACACATAATAAATAGTTTTCGTTCCTTAAAGAGTGTATACATTTTTTGGCGGACTCTGTATACCATATAATGTACAAGTATTTTAGTATTTTGCTGAATTGTACTTGCGTTTGCATCTAAAGTTTGTAAAATTCCTTGCTTTTTGCTTTGTCTACTGTACATTCACGCATAAGTTCCTTTGCATTCTTACAAACACATTTGCCTGCTCATATTGATCATTTAACTGCCTTTCCCGTTGATAATATGCACTCATGTAACCCTTTCTCGGCTTCTTGATAACTCCATGTTACAACGAGACTATCATCATGAGTTATATTTGCATGCATCTCGGATTCTTTCATTTTAGAGGTTACTTCGCTTTACTGATGCATAAGAAATGGATTGTTGTTTACTCCCATAGCTCATGTTGTCTAAGTGGACTGGTCCAACTGTTATAGATACTATGACGTAACTTGCCGTCGTTAAGCAGTAGTGCGGTGTAACTCGTTGCCGTTGCTAAGCAATAGTGTGATTGATATAACTTACCGTTGCTGAGCAAGTGATACCAGATGTTAAAACTTCCGAAGCGTTTTCTCCATTTAACACTCGAGCATAAATTATTGTAAAGTGACGTCAGATGTTGAAACTTCAGTAACGTTTTCTCTATTTGACTCTTAAGCATAAACGTGTCACGTTAAAAATAGCATTCGTAGCATCTTGCAAAAGTTCTAAATTATACTGAAGGGATAATAGAAAGACATAACACACCCATTGCGGCTAAGTTGTGTGTGGTAATTAATATCAGTTCTGGGTCGCAGCATTCTGTAGCCACAAAAGAAAACTTTCCTGTTCCGCCACATTCGAACTTGCGAACGACGGATCTAACTGCAGGTTTTATTAAGAAAAACATAAATTGTCGGTAGTCCATCTACTTCATTTTAAGGGCTCTTAACTCTTATTATTACATCTCGCTATAAAAACGCACGCCGTTTTGAGGAAAACCCTTAACAGACTTATTGTAAAAGCTAACACGATTCCGCATCACAGGAAAAGTTTATTCTGTAACGTAGTGTAGTTGTTTAAATTTCGTTTTATTATTCAATAATAAACAGTTCCTTAGGGTGTGATATGCGACCCACTGTTTGCTGTCGTTAAGCAACGATTTATCGGAACGGTGTGCAAGTAGTAGTAGCGCTAATGGCGTCTTTACGTAGTAATCTGGTTGCCTAGCAACAACCAGCGCACGCAGTGGTCTCTGGAGACAAAGTCTGGAAGCTGTGTTGCTCTGCATTCCTTCAAATATCATGGTACTGTGCAACTCACCACAGTTAAGTTGACACCAATAGAGCCATTGGTTTCTATGACAATTAGTAACTCAAATATAATATTAGTATCAAGAAATCTTTCTATGATATAGATAAGCGGGTTACATATTCTTCGCCCGATATTTTATTTTGTCAGTTTGATACCAGTGATTTTAATACTACATTGTGGTTGGAATGGTCAGAAACTGTTATTGGAAGACCTCAAAGGCTGTATTGACTTTGATGATAACATAACATATTTGAGTGTTGAAATTATACTACAAATGGTTTTTAAGGAACCCGCAGGTTCATTGCCTCCCTCACATAAGCCCGCCATCGGTCCCTATCCTGTGCAAAATTAATTCAGTCCCCATCATCATATCCCATCTCCCGCAAATCCATTTTAATATAATACTCCCATCTACGTCTCGGCCTCCCCAAAGGTCTTATTCCCTCCCAACTAATATTCTATATGTGTTTCTGGATTCGTCCATACGTGCTACATGCCCTGTCCATCTCAAACGTCTGGATTTAATTTTTCTAATTATGTCAGGTGAAGAATACAATGCGTGCAGTTCTGCATAGTGTAACTTCCTCCATTCTCCTGTAACTTCATCCCTTTTAGCTCCAAATATTTTCCTAAGAACCTTATTCTCAAACACCCTTAATCTCTGTTCCTCTCTCAAGTGAGAGTCAAAGTTTCACAACCATACAGAATAAGCGGTAATATAACTGTTTTATAAATTCTAACTTTTAGATTTTTTGATAGCAGACTGGATGACAAGAGCTTCTCAACCAAGAAATAACATGCATTTCCCATATTTATTCTGCGTTTAATTTCCTCCCGAGTGACATTTATATTTGTTACTGTTGCTCCAAGATATTTGAATTTTCCACCTCTTCGAAGGATAAATCTCCAACTTTTATACTTACATTTCGTACTATGTTCTGGTCACGAGACATAAACATATACTGTTGAAATTATAATAATCATCATAAAGCAATCCGGATGATAGGCCCGTTCGCCTTTTCCGATCCTACACTGCATCAATCTAGAACTCTCTGGGTACTTGCACGGCAGTGGTATTTCAGAATTGATTGTGATAATCTGCTTCTGTCCATTCGATGAACAATTAAGGGTTGATCTGCAATAGCAATGCTGAAAGGAATTTCTTGGGATGAAGAAAAACATAAAAAAACTACAATCGATAGTTACAAATCAATACAGTAGTGAGAACTTCAATAACTTCTCGTCAGAAACATAGAATATGAATGTAAAATTTAAATCCAAATTGAAGTCAACAGAAATGGGTGATGTTAAGAAGGTAGCATGATGTTTTGAGTCAAATTAAAACGATAATTTTTAATTATCTAGAAACTGGGTTGAATTTGAATAGTACTTTCAGAAAAAAAAATACTTTCGGTAAATAGTACGTCTTTTGACGACGAACGAAGTAAGAGAAGGGTTATTGTAGAGAAAAGGGAAGGAAAGTGTCTCGCGAAAATTGCCCCCTAAATATGTAGCTGTGCTCCGCAAGGGAATTTAGAACTGACATAATCAACATAGACCGATCCTGCTTTAATATAATTTACTATAATGAAATCTTCATGTGAATCATCATGCAAAACCGCAAATTGAATTCCAAACAGATGAACAGTTAACTAATGAAATTCCATTATTGAAATAAATTCCACCATAGACAAGAGGGAACAGTAGCGTCCAGTACGAGGATATGACATTTATGCATAGTTCCTTATTCTCAGAAGAATGAAATCAAGTTGAAGATGAATCTGATGATGATGATGATGATGATGATGATGATGATGATGATGATGATGATACAGTGAACATTCGTAGCCAACAGAAAAATTGGACGAATTGGCGATAAAACATGCAAATACTGAAACACACTTCTCTTGTGAGCATTTAGAATTTTTTAACGTGAAACATTTATGGTGCGACACTCGAGAAATTTGGTCACAATTTCTGTTAATACGGTGACGTCATTAATTACAATACGCCACGAATGACTGAAATTATGATGTGTTTGAATCTAGTTAACCATGATTAAACATAAAGGGAAACAAATGGATGTGACGTCATAATGAATTCATTGTTTATTTATTTGAAATCTGTGTTACAACAGGGCAGAATTACAGTACCTACATAATATAATACTATGTTATACACAAAATAAAATTTACAGATAGAAATAGAGAGAGAGCAAAAGGAGGAGAAATGGAAGAAGGGAAGAAAAAGGAGAGAAGACCACTAATGATATGATACTTAATAAAAAAACGAAAATGGCAATATTTTAAATTAAATTATAACATACAGAAAGTTTATATAGGATGCGGCAGTGAGATGTGTCGGTTTTCATAGCCCTGTTGTGGGACACTTACGAAGAATTAAAAGAAAACACATACTGTATACTGAAAGCAATCTAGTACAATGCAATTTATAAATGTCTGATTACTTTTTAAAAACTACATTTTGTAAGAAACTTCCACTGCAACGAATACATTCCTGTAATCTACTATGAACGTTCTGCATAACCCGCCCCAACAAAACAGGTTCGATGGCACTAATTTCGTTCCTTATGTTTTGTTTCAGCTGGATGATGGTGCGAGGCTTGTTGCGATACACCCTACTTTTGAGACAACTTCAAAGGAAATAATCAGCGCACACTGCTCATGGTTCAATGAACTGTCTGCGAAACATGTTTCCAGGACGAATAATTTCACGATTTGGAGACATTGCCTGGCCGCCAACATCTCCTGACCTGACAGCAGTTGATTACTTCCTATGGGGTTATCTCAAAAGTAGGGTGTACCGCAACAAGCCTCGCTCCATCATCAAGCTGAAA
Organism: Periplaneta americana; assembly: GCF_040183065.1. Lineage (NCBI taxonomy): Eukaryota > Metazoa > Arthropoda > Insecta > Blattodea > Blattidae > Periplaneta > Periplaneta americana. The sequence goes on from NC_091119.1 coordinate 111,943,911, forward strand.
GAAAACGTAAGGAACGAAATTAGTGCCATCGAACCTGTTTTGCTGGGGAGAGTTATGCAGAACTTTCATAGCATATTGCAGGAATGTATTCGTTGCCGTGGAGGCTACTGAAAAAATGCAGTTTTTAAAAAGTAATCAGACATTAATAAATTGCATTGTACTAGATTACTTCCAGTATATGTGTTTTCTTTCAATTCGTCCTGAGCTTCTCACAACAGGGCTATAAAAACCGTCATATCCCACTGCCGCACCATATACATAACAAAGTTAAGAAGTGGAAATCTATCATTCCAGAAGCTTTCAATAATATCAACTTATACTGCGTAATGTAAAATCTGAAATTTAAATTATTCGAACACGAATGGAGGTGATTATTAAATACAAGTAGTAGGCCTATAAAGACAGAAATGGTTAAATCCAGCATAGTAGGCCTATACTATTCTAAAGTGCTTAACTGAGGTATTAATTTATAAATGAATCCAGTTCTCTGTAATAAAATATTATTCATTACAATTTCAAAGAACTCATCGGCGTCATACTGATGAGGGAATCATTTTGACTATCAATTCCATTGTTGTCTCCAGATTAGGCCCCGTGGAACGAGAAAGCCATTATAAAGTAATTAACTGGAAGACTCCGCATATTGTTAAATTTAAATGCGGTGAGTAGGAAGACAGATATCAAAAGAAATATGAAAATTGTATTTCAAATTCCAAAATTTCTTACAATCTCAGCCAGCCTGGCTGGTAGCAATCACGAACAGCATACATTTTTCACGCAATTACAGGGATTCCATGAATCCTCTGTCACATTTTTTTTTGCTAGTATGAAAATTCACCATCTCGAACAATCCTCTTCATGTAGTTGTAAAAGAAAACTGCTTCATCGCGCGATCTTCCTCGTGCGGTTCCATTCGGCGAACGATTTGTGGAGGAATTACTGGAGTAGAAAGCGTCATCTACAAACTGAAGCAGATTGACAGAATATAGCTACCATCACCAGGATGTGGGAACGGGTCTCATGGCAACACTCACCCTACTCGCGGCCAAGGAAATAATCCTCACTATACGGGAATCGAAGCGGATTTGTAGAACACATGGTATGCTGGAAGTCCAAGCTTCCATCTCAGAGATGGGATATCCTTGTCGAGACTGTAAAGAAAAGCTTTCTAAGCCAGAAAAGTTTCACAGACAAAAGGCTGTCGAGTTTTGGCGTTGCCATGGATACGAGAAAGTTGCCTCAGGCAGATTTTTCCGCGCCTTTAATTACCAAAGCGATTACCCACATGACAGCAAAACACTCGTTAGCAAGTTCTTAACTTTCTGTCGTTTCTGCCAGGAGGCTCTACAGTCAGAATAATCATATTATACGCAGCGTCATTCTGATATCCTTAAGACCAGTAGTATAGCCTACGTGATATTTTCCACTGAACAATATCGTGCTTCAGTCTTACATGCTGAATACTGTATTTTTGTATAACTTCAGTATTAACTGGTCGGAGTTACGCAATAATGGACCAAGCGTCAAAAACCTGTTTCGAGATATTGGCCATTGAAATAAATGATTTTTTTTATAAAACATTTTATGCAAGAAGTATTATAATATTCATACTGTTACAAAAATAGCACAAATAATACCAAAAAAGGCTAACAGATTTTTAATAAGAGACCATAAGTTGGATTAAAATTTCAAAGCAAAATAAATAAATGAACTTTATGCAATAAACGAATTTTTGCTTATAAATAGCAGCAAAATTCAGATATCGCATTCTTGATATTTTCCGAGTTAAATTAGCCTGCCATCAACAGATTTGGTCAAATATCTCAATTCTTTTTTCAAATTGTCGGTTGGTCTATTATTGCATAACTCCGTCCTACTATTTATAACTCGTGGCCTATTTAAATATTGTAAATTTGAGATTCAACTGGGGAAATCAGGATTTCTCACTTATTGAATGATGTTCTTAAACTACAAAGATTGTTCGGCATTCTCGGCTGTGTAATATTACGCCAATTAAGCAAATGCAAAGATGGAGATTCGCAGATTTTTTTTCTGTTAATGTCATCTGCCATGTCCAAGTGAGTGAATAATTCTGAACAACTACGAGGGTGCTTCAAAAAGTAAGGTAACAAGAGTTCTCATGGACAAACTTTATTTCACGGGCAGATACACTGATACGCAGTAGAAGCGCATTGCTTTTCAACATAGTTACCATGCTTGTTCAAACATTTGTTTCATCAACCAAGGCATCACTGCTGACATAGAAGAAATCTGCGTCAATTCCCTGAAGCCATGGCATGACGGCTTTCTGAACGGCAGTATCGGTGTTGAATCTTTCTATAGCTTATCATAATAGCCCTTCTCATTAACACACTAATTAATAATTTTATTACTGTTAGACTGCTCAACATTCGCAGCTTTTGTTCAGAGAAAAATGAAGCTTACACTATTCTGAATAAAATAAAGATGGAATAATTTTTAAATTTTTATTTATCCAAGAGCAATAAAAATAAACGAGAATCACATCATTTTTTTTTCAAGAAACAAAACTGCCTTTTCTTTTGATAAATTTATGAGGCTGACAATGATTTCTTAAACTTTGTTCGATATTACTCCTTAAAGAGCATAAAATGTACTTCTATAATCGCAGTTTTAAACATTTTCAAACTGAGTCTTTGGTACATTTTGTAGTCTGTATCTACTTAGCCCGACCTTTTTTACTGTAACATATTAGCTCAACTTGACCCTATCTACAACACAAGCTGTGTAGTCTATAGTAAAAATGTGTTGTAAGGTGAAGCTCCAAACTGGCTGTATCACCACAGTCTAGTATATACAGTCGCGAAGCTCAATACGTAGTAAATATGCAAACATTAGGTAGTTGCTCAGCACTAGGATCGCTAATATCGCCTCATTACAGGCAATGCAAAATAGTACCGTCGCAGTCTATTGTTTCTAGCATCCTCAAAACTCAAGCTTCGTGATTGTATATAGTAGACTGTGGTATCACTATGACTAAATCACTAAATACATATAACGCATACTGAATAGTAAAATAAGGGAATAAAATAAAAAAGTAAAAGACTAGTTGTCATAAATAAGATTAATAAATACGAGTATGATACATTTGTGAAAGTTACCTAAGTTCCTAATTTCACAACAACAACATTACGAAAGTTTGAACACACAAACGTAACGCTGCAGTAAAGTACACGTATGTAGCAAGTTCATACAAGCGACTGAGTTGTCGAAGAAGATTTACGTCAAGGAGGTGTCCCGCAGTTCACTAGCAGTGCTGCCACCCTCACCACGCAAAATAAACCAAACAGACTAGTAATGAACACCACAGCAAAGCTATGACATAACTTGCAACATACTGAGAAGCGAACTGCCTGTCTATCTGTCGTTTGTCGCTCAACGCCTCGCCTGTGCCGCATCAGGGTTATCCAAATAAACGAACAGAAATACGCGGCAAGCTGAGACAAGGCCGTGCATATGTTAACTGCAAGGCTTGCAAGAACAGGGAAATATATCCAGCAGAGACAAGGACGTGCTACGTAACATGCAAAACTTGGGCAATGTATCCAGCAGACATAACATGGAAAATTTGGGCAACAGATATCCAGCGGAGACAAAACAATGTGCGAAGATTGTGAGAACAGGGAACTATATCCAGCAGAGATAAGGACTTGAGTACGTACATAACGAGCAAAACTTGGGCAACAGATATCCAGCGGAGACACCATGCCCACACAATGTGCTAACATTGTGAAAATATGGAAAGATATCCAGCAGAGACAAGGACGTGCATACGTAACATGCAAAACTTGGACAACAGATATCCGACGGAGCAACAACGTGTACATACAGCGTGCGAAGAATGTGAACATAGAGAAAGATATCCAGCGGAGACAAGGACGTGCGTACGTAACATGCAAACTTCGGCAACAGATATCCGACGGTGACAACACAAACTGTGCGAAGCTTGTGAGAAAAGGGAAAGGTTTCCAGGAGAGGTAAGGACGTGCTTACGGGACATTTCATGTGAAATCGGACATAAAAAAACCTCACAAGTAATCCCTCGAAAAAAATATACACGTATGTATAGAGAGATAGGAATTACGTTACTCTGTGAAGTCTCTTCTCGTTTAAGTCCATTAGTTTTCTTGTTGTAATCCGTTAAATTTATCATATTTCCATAAAAATCGTCAGTTTCAAAGGCCATCAACTGAAAACGACTTATGATACATTACAACAAAAGTTCATGTTATAGCTGAGAGTAGCCTAATATTTTCATAAAAATTCATGCACCATATTCTATATTAATTTTTAATATGGGCATAAGTAGGCCTAGATATATCGATACTTTGACTTTCCCATGGAAAACGATACAAATAAAAATATCAACGTATTCCTCTCTCTGAAGAAATTATGTTAATTATAATTTCGGCGTTACATAAAGAAGGGTTCCTGTAAAAAAATAATTTCGTTAAATTATATTAGCTATGTTCAAGTCCCGAGTCTGGTGATGGAACGCGGATACTTCGATTCTGTACGCGTGACATAAGAATTTTCTCTCACTGCTAGCAAAATGGCAGATTAGTTTTCTAGACGGTATGAACATGTAGGTCCTGTGGTAGTCAATGAATCGTGCTGTATTTTTTTATTAATAGATCAATGCCTAAGAAAGACATAAAAAAATTAGAAATCAAAATATTAAAAAAAATACTAACTTCGAAGTGATCTGTTCAAAATAGACATTTATACCTTCAAAAGTTGGTAAACGGCACAAAAGTTTTGCCTTTTTATGTTAGATGGAAGGTCAAAGCGAGAGAAATGTTGGAGAAGAATGAATATGACTTTTAAAAGTTTTCGCTCCTCAAAATCTTCAGTGGTTCCCGAGTTACGGCCAGTTAAGAGTCAAGACTCAACGAAACGCGTGTAGTTGAAAATAAAACATAAATTTGTGTAAATTGAAAAGCACAAATACTTCAGTAAAGTTACAAATAATTAATAAAAGTCGTCCCTACAAATTAGAAAAATCACGACTGACACCTGGTCCGTGAACCTCTCACAGACACCTCTCCAACGTCAGTCTGTAACAAGTCTAGATTTATTAATTGTAATTAATAATACCCAATATCGATTATATCATATTTTAGAATTTTATTAGGATTATTATTATAGGTATTATTACTATTAATAGGGCCTATTATATACTGGTAGCGTATTATTACAATAGGTGCATTTGCTGGAATTGTACAGGTTTTTCTAAGGTAAGAATGAAACCAACCCTTTTTTTCATCACTACAGAATTTCAATACATTGTAAATTATCATTCTGTTTGAGAATTACAAACTTTAGAAGATGGTTTCGTCTTTTAGACGCATTCCCATATTTCGTTACAGTAAGAGCCCACTCCCATCTCCACAGTAGGCTATGTTCTGTTTTGACAATTCCACACTCACGTTGTAAATTATATTACCGAATTTGTTGTATTAAAATTTAAATAAACTTGATTCAAGGCACAGTGCGTTATCAGTTATAACTAAATGAACCAATAATACAATATAAGATGCCTTAAAAAATTATAAACATGCAATACAACTGTAGTCTAGGTCCACTGATTGATTCACCCATAGATCATAATTATGTACCGTAGACTGCTGTTCTTCCAAGGCGACTGTACGGTGTATCACGTGACGGTTAGTTCATGAAAACGTCGCTAGTAACGTGAGCTGAAACGGGTAGTAGTATTGGATTCTGGAAAGAATAAGTGAAACGTGATAATCTAGAAAAATCTTCCTCTACCTTTTCTGTAATTATATCTCCTTAGGCTCCCAATATTTTTAAATAAATTTTACTATGTAACGACCATTATGAAAGTTACAACTATACAATTATTAACGTACCGTACGTCCCTACCCACACAATTTTTGTAGGAATTCAGGAATCAACGCTATAAACAGCAATTTATGAAATGTGAAATTGACAAAGTGACTTAATTAATTTAAAAATTCAGAAAAAGAGCTTCAGTAATAATTTTTTGAAAACTATATAAAATTAAGTTTAGATTCACACAAATTATATGAAGGCAAAGGGGAAAAGTTCCGTTAAATCGATGCACTGACAACACTATGCCATCATACCTAATTAGTACGCTATATTAGCAATATCAAGGACAAAAAATATATCCCTTAAGTCCTCATTTAGTACCCACGGGTTACGCGTACCATAGGTTGAGAAACAATGATATAGAAGATTAAACCAGTGACGAACAAAAAAAAGACTAGGCACACTTCAAGAAAATACGAACGCTTGAGACTGACTTAGGAAGTTTTCTGAACGTGTGATTATGTATCGTATGTCCTTGAAAGTTTGTCAGAAGAGCAAAACGTGTCAGTCGTAGAAAATGAAGGGAGACAAAAGATGTACCTGTAACTGTGACAGAGCAAATTCGTCACGATTCACAAGCCGTGTAATGAAAAGGAGGAGCTCTCAGCTTTAATGTAAGTTCTGTTGGGTACGTGCTCAGGAATACTTCTATTTAAATCCTGAAAAAGTGCTTTGTTTTTTTTTTATGCATCAGCTTACAGAATATTCACAACACCAAAGCAAATCACCGCTCAAGAAAGTAGGATCAGAGGGCGTAGACTACCCGAATAAATTAAGTAGCTCTACCCTATTAGTGCTTGATGTTTAAAACATATCGCTTGCGTATGCATGACTTGCAACAAAGACACCGGTAATCTGCAATGTGTCCCAGTAGGGTAAATGCAGCTACAGTATATTGAAATTTTATAAGGAGACATCTAACTCCCTTGACACACTAACCCAGGAAAAGTGTGGTCAGTGTCAGAAAGTAATACCAAGGAAAGTCTAGTCAGAGTCAGAAAGGAATAAACATTCTGGAAGCTATTAAAAACTAACAGAGCTACAAGCATATGATTAATAAAGGTGTCGTATATCTAAACTAATTTATATGTTTATACTGTATAATATATACCAGAGATGTGAAACTTCTACCCACGAGCCATTTACCATCAGTGGAATTATTTTTTGTGATTCTCTGACAAGTAAAAACGATTAGTAAAGTCAGCATATCGGATCTGAATTCTGTGAGGTCAAGTGAGCAATAGAGGGGAATGTACCAAGTAAGGAGGGACATGTATACATTTCCTGGCGATAATTAAATGTGTAATTCAGTGGAAGCCGGTGACAATTTGACTGATAATCACGGCAATAATAATAATAATAATAATAATAATAATAATAATAATAATAATAATAATAATAATAATAATAATAATAATAGTAATAATAATAATTTGCCTTGAATTGTCTTAGAAGTATCGGTAATGCTAACATAAGTTGAACCGTTTCATAAAGTCCGACGCCAATACATGCTACACTTTATTTGGACACAGTCGAGCTCGTCACTGCCGAAGTTGATGGATAGGTGCGACTCCTTTGTTTCATATACCTTACACAGGTAGCCACGTTACAAAAGGTTCAAGCTGTGTGCTGTTTATAAAAATTGAAGCTGCACATAGTACAAACAAAATATGACATACCATACACAAACTGCAATTAGCGAAGCTCCCTTTCTTTTCTTTTAAAAGTTTTATTAAATGTTTTATTAAACTATTTTTATTTGTAATTATGATAAATTAAGTAATTATTAATATTTTATTTTGAATATTTTGTTGACATTTTTTAAAAGAACTAGGCCAATAATATTCTCAAATGTTTATCAAAAACATGTCTCCTTTTTTAAATTTTTGTTTAAAAGACAAATATTTTTATTAACTTATTAAAATTTAATTATAATTTTTCTCTGTTATATTTTTTTGCGGAATTTGAGTTTTTCTTATCGTAAAATTTGCTTGTTCACACATACAAACAAACATTGTTATTTTAAGACACGGAGGTTCACAGCTGTAGAGTAACGGTTAGCATGCTTGACTGTGAAACGAGCGGGTCCGGTTCAAATTCTGGTTGGACAAGTTATCTGGTTGAGGGTTTTTCCGGGTTTTCCCTCAACCCATTAAGAGCAAATCTGGGTAACTTTCGGCGCTGGATCCTGAGCTCATTTCGCTGGCATTATCATCTTCATATCATTCAGACGCTGGACACCATAATAGTTGATAAAGCGTCGTAAAATGACCAATTAAAAATACACGGAAAAGATGATAGACACGATAGTTTCCCGTTGCTTTCCACATCGGATGATGATTATAATGCCGGAAAAATGGTTACACGCCGAAAGTCATCCAGCACTTACACGAAAGGTCAGGTAAAATACGAAAAAAAAAAAAAAAAAAAACACTCTTAAATACGTAACTTTTCCCAAACAGGATTCCACCCTGGGCTCGCGAGTTTCGCAGTCGAATATGCTGACTTCGTCTTCATTTTGATTAATATTTTTGCAGTATTTGGGACAAACTTATTGAATTCACCCTTTTTACATGTTCGTACCATCTTTGTGTCTAATTTTTTATTATTTATCGGATTCTGGAAATATCGATGCTGTTTAGGTAAAAGGGCTTATCCCACAAAAGAAAAAAATCAAGAACAACAAAAATTAAATTTTAACACATTATTAGTTACCTTATATGAAGGAATATCAAAATTGTAATTGTCAAAAAACATATCTTTACGTTTTGTAATTAAACTTTAACTAATTACACAAAAAAAAGTGACATTTAAAAATTAGAGTTAAGCTCTTTATCTAAACACCATCGATATAATTATTCTATCTACATTTATTTTGTGATCTATTGATCTGCCCTTAGAAATTCAGTTCACCGGCTTCTATTTTTATTCTGTTGTGATGTTAGAGATAGGACTAATATGACTGATGCATGGCATACAGTTTAAGAATTTCAGAGAATTGTCCATGCGAAACTCTTATGATTTTGTCATCCACAGACAAATTTTTCCCATCTCTGCTATTACATTTCAAACTCCTCCTGTTCAAGCAAGAGACTCTAAAAGAACAAATTATATCTAGGAAGCATCAGAAGTTTCATATTTATAAAATCGGAAAATGCTTAACTTTTTTTACTAGTAACAACCCTTTTCAATTGTAGGATATGAATATAGAGAATGAAATCGTGTAGCCTATAGTTGCCATGTCAACGATCGTTGAACAACGGAATCAATGAATTTAATTTTGTTACAGATATGGAAGTCCTAAACCGATTTCCAGTACACAGCCTTAGTGAAGTGGGGGAGGATCCAGTCCCGTCGTTCAAACTGTAGCTCCAGAAGAAGTCTGAACAAAAGTCCTTTGATGCGAGAGTGGTGAGTGACGTCATGTTATAAAGCCTCGGTCTACTGGCCTATATTTAGTTTGCTGTCCTCAGATCTTGTAGCGCTTGCACTGTGGTCTTCTGGCCCTAACTTGAAACAAGCTCGTAGAACACCATGAAGTTCTTCACCCCTAATATATTGATCAAGAATTTATTTAATTCCCTTTATGAGAACCAGTTTAAATTTTAATAGTAACATTAGAGCTTCCAATATTAATAAGACTACAGTTGAATCTTAACAGTCAATCTTATTGCATAGGCCGAGCCAAGCGATATCTTGCAAACAATAAAAGTGGCAGGGCATTCATTGCATCCCTATAAATGCGTGAAACGTTTACGTTGTTCGTGATTATTATAGTCAGCATGGTTGGAATTGTCATCATGATTGAGAATAGAAGGATGTTTGGGATTTGAAGTAAAATTTTGATATTTTCCTTCATTTATGTTTTTATACTTCCCTCATTTAAAGTTAACAAGACGAGCCTTCTCGTTAATCACTTCATATTACAAGAACAACTTTTTGATTTGAACATCTGTGATTTTGTCGCTGTGACGGGTTTGTCACTGGTTCCAACTGTGACTACAGTTCCAAAATCACAGCTCCGAGAAATCGCCATCTTCGACTGATATGCGACCCATAGCGATGGGGACTGATCTATGTATATGTGACAGCTACAGTGTCCAGACAACTGCAACTCAGAAGATTAACTTAAAGGACAACATAATGGCATCTAATTAATTATCGCCCCACACGAAAGGCAGACATCGGCAACTCTATGATGCTGAAGCTACAATGCATTCGATATATTCTTACACGAATGATTCCCCTGGTAATTCGTAAACACTCTTGGGTGAATATACGCGTCCACACATTGCGATATTAAATAACTAGTATACTAGCCGCGCTAATCACTGTTATTGATATGACATAGCACCTGTATATCAATTCAATTTGCAGAAGAGCGATAGACATAAACATCCTTGGTTTATGATGAGAAACACTCACAATCGCCAAGAATCATCGGAACACAAAATTCACACTGTGACAAAATCGCTATTATCTGTCACAGAGGTTTCCCGGAGCTGTCACAGTTCAGAACTGTGACGGAAAAACATTGCTACACCTCAACTCTACAACGATATTATACTGTACATCATACTAACTGTCCTATAATATCACAAGATGTTTTCAATTTGTGGGAAGGAAATGAAAACCTAGCGTGATATTTAATAAGACTATTTCGTCAATAGAATAATAAATAAATAATTGTTACAATAAAGATAATGACTGAAAAACTTCATGATATCCTTACTGTGTTAACTTTGCAATTTACCAGGCTGACTAGTTTCGAAGCGATATCCTTCGTTGTCCAAAGCACAGATAATGACGTGACGAATACTATTATTGACTGTAAGCGCGTAGTAGCGTCGTGGATAAGGCGTAACGCTGCAAAGCCTGAAGGTTGCGGATTTAATTCCAGATAGGGTTATGGATTTTCTCCATTTATCTAATCCTTCTGGTCCTGGGGTGTACTCAGCCTCTAACAGGAATAAGTACTAGACGAATTTCCTTGGGGGTAAAGGCGGCGGGCTCGTAGGACTGACATCTCTACTGCCATTAACGGCGATTGTCTGCACAGGTGGAAGCTTAACCTCTCACCGCGGTCTGGGCCGTTTTGGCCTGTAATGGGGTTGGCTTTACCTTTACCATTATTGGATGAGATATTTGATTTACTTATTTTACATCGTATCATATTTAATTTTCTGTCACGGTCTACTGCACTGATGAAGAAAGAATGAAAATATGTATTTAGAAATAGGGCTCTTGGTCCACTATGTTTCGTCCACTTTTTTCTCCACTGACACATTTGTCCATTTCATGATTCGTCCATTAAATTTTGTCCACTGACCATTTAGCCCATTTTCATGTTTCGTCCATTATGTTTCCGTCCACTGACTATTTCGTCCACTATGGAAAAAAATAAATAAATGACATGAAACATAATTCATTTGGTGAAATAATAATTCATTTAAATTTAAATGTGTTGTTAAATGTACATACTGTTAGTATTATAAACATGATTAGTCAACATTTTCTTCTTCCTGAAGAACTTCAGCAGGGTTGATTTTTAATCCGCATGAAATTCCTCTCATACGTATCCAGCCGGCTGTCGTTCTTGTAGTCTTCATACCGTGTAACCATTTCCCTGATGCGTTCATGATTATTGACATATGTCTGACTTAATGGTACACAGACTCGCGGGTGTCCTCGCAATAATTGAGTAATCACCTGCTCATTTGATTCCTGTTCATCCAGCAAGACTTCCAAAAACTTCCAAATGCTGGGATAATGAATACCATGAGTTCTTTTAATTTACTATGCCAATCTTCGACGGCATTATTAATCTTCTGTTCTTCATTCAAGACTGCTTCGTACACATACCACAACCATGTTCCCGGTATTATAATTGGGGGTGGCAAACAGAAATATGTGTTCTAAGATGGACGAAAGGTTATGGGCATAAAAGGTTTGGACAAAATGTATGGATGGACGTAAATTGTATGAACCAATCGGTTGTGGACAAGAGAACGTGGACGAAAGGTAATGGGCGAAACAAACTGTGGTAGTGGACGAAAGGCCCGCAAACCGAAATATGGCCAGAACCATCTAGTGTTCAGTGACAAGAGAATGACAGAAATAATGGGATAATGGAAATACCTATTCTTATTATAAACACACTAAAGTTTAAAAAGATGGAAATATAATTTATTAAATGTAAAATTACGTACGTGATATTTTGTGAAACTAAATTTATTGGGTAAACGTACTTGAGGCTGAGGAAATTGATGTCGATAGATTATTTCTGAGTTTATTGATAATTCGGTTATGGTGTTCCTTATTGATATGCATTGCCACACCACAATTTTCATTGCCTTCTGAATACTTACAGCCTATAAGGGAAAAATTGCCAATCATCAGTGAGAAGACAAAACTGACAATATAAAACAGACAATATTGCAGCGATAAATTGATGTGATTGGTTGAATGGGATTCTTACATTCCATTGATAAGCTGGTCGCTACATGGGTGGAATAGTCGATAAAACTAATAGACTACACAGAAACACAATAACTGAATACGTTAAATGAACGAGTGAGTGAATGAGTGAATGAACGAGTGGATGAACGAATGAATTAGTGAATGAGCGAAGATCGGCTTTAGAAATTCTGGTGTATAATCGAGAAGGAAAAATAGTTTAGGAAGTCCTTTGAAACAATTGACAGATGACAATTTTTTTAACAAAATGGATCACTTGAATTAATATTTGTGAGGAGATCTAAGAATAAAGATGTGAGACCGTTAATGATAAAGATAATGATGACTGTAACAGTATTGAACCTTGCAGTAAGTTTTAAGGAGCATTAGCAAAATCTTTGTGGATGAAAAGGATACAAAATCATCCCAGAAGTCACGTATTCACGTATTGAAATCTTCGTTCTATTGTCTAATTGGACTACATCCATCACGGCTGCTGACTGAGAGTGAGCAACGAACGGGTTGAAATACGCGCTGTCGCCCTGTTTGGCGTTCCATTAGGCGCTACTGCGGTGAGCACTCAGTGAACACAGATTGCGAACTGTTGCTCCTGTAGGAACAAAAGCCGAGGAAATCTGCAGGCAGTGGCTTCGTAAGCGATTTGTAATGCCGCGCCGTCACATTGAGTTAAGCAACGATAGCGGCTCGTTCACAGCGGAAGAGCTTTCATGTGATAGGCCTACACCTAACGGTCTCTATGGTTCGCGTAGCATTTCTGGAGCATCGTAAGTAGAGACAGTAAACAATATTATATTTCATATTAAAAACTACTTCTGCCGTCGGTATGGGAACAAGGATTTTCACGATTCACGACGTGTCAAATGCAATTAACATAAAAAGCCCCATGTTTCATAATATTTTGGTAAAAATCATATTTCATAATATTTTGGTAAAATCATCGGTCTCTATGGTTCGCGTAGTATTTCTGGAGCATCGTAAGTAGAGACAGTAAACAATATTATATTTCATATTAAAAACTACTTCTGCCGTCGGTATGGGAACAAGGATTTTCACGATTCACGACGTGTCAAATGCAATTAACATAAAAGCCCCATGTTTCATAATATTTTGGTAAAAATCATATTTCATAATATTTTGGTAAAATCATCATACGAGTATTTCATAATATTTTGGTAAAAATCATCATATTTCATAATATTTTGGTAAAAATCATCATATTTCATATTTTGCTAAAAAGAATCATACTGTATTTCATAATATTTTGATAAAAGTCATATTTCATAATATTTTGGTAAAAATAATATTTCATATTTTGGTAAAAATCGTCATATTTCATAATATTTTGGTAAAAGTCATCAACTTTCATAATATCTTGGTAAAAATTTTTATAGTTCATAAAAATCTTGATATACTTTTTATGTTCTGCACAATTTTCCTCTGTTAATATTTCCATAACTGCAACAGAACAGAGCTTTCCAGGCATTGTTATTCTTTAGTCAACTGTCCGAAGATAGGTCCGAACCTCACGAGTGATACCAACAAGACACCGCTTATGAGACAACTAGGCGATAATGGGATAGGGCGGCCAATTCCTTTCCCTCTTTCCAGGCATTATAAGGAAAATAGATATGTTTTCCAGGAAACACTTGAACCCAAGCCATGAATTCCACCAATATTCCGGGATTACCAATGGCAAGCGAAATCTTCAAATTCCCTTTTAGAGTAATTTAATTTGTAGTGTCAGTAAATTCGAAAAGACAAAACAAAATAAGTGGTTGCTTTGTTCATTCTTTCGAATCCATTAAAAAGTCTTTTCAGTGTTGCCATGTCTACTTACATAGTGTAAATGTTTTTTAACGGGTTTCAACCGTAAATTTGCTGTCTACTTAATTTTTCCTCTTTTTGCAACTTCATAAGTTTTTCATCGTACAAACTAATGTCAGCTGGCAGAATGTGTAATCTTTTGCCAGAAAATATAGCAAAGTTACTTGTATTGTAACCAGTGTTGAGTCCGCCAATGTACGAATTTTTTTCTTCTCTTTAGTGTACAAAATTGAGTTGTCTAGTTCATGGATTAGATGATACTGACAAACTAAAATGCAGATTTATTATATTTTATTTGGTATCGTATTAAATATAGCCAATATTATTAATGTCTAAAGGCTTATTATTAAATAATGATGTAAACCTACCCCTAATTGTTTAGGAGTGAATGTATTTCGGCATTAAAATGTTGCCACAATATATTTTATACTATGGTAAAATTTTCTTCACATTGTGCCGGTCTCTGCTCGTAAGAAAATGTCGGAAAAGAGTTCTAAAGCTGTTTCCACCTTAACGAGCTTGAGGGGATTTTTCTTCATCGATGATCCCCCATGAGCTATAGCGCCGATGGCATAGTTACTGACGTGGTCCATATTGCCGGACAGGTAAAAGGGTAGATATCAGACGTAGAAAGACATCCTGGTCCTCCTGGGGCCTATTTCTTAAAACGATTACACTTGGTAGTGACAAGCTGACAAGGAGATCAGAGGCAAATGATAAGTTGGTTAAGTATTGTTTCTAAAAATGTTATGACAAAGTTGTCCAATGGCTGGTGATTATTAACAAGTTTGACAAGTAAGATGGCAGACCACAATATACAGTACCATTGCTTCATAAAATCAGGGAAGAAAAGGGGATTATTTTTGGCATATTTTACAAAAGAATAACAAAACATTTTAAAAACTTAAAAAAAATGGAAGGAAATGCTTTGTCGGAAGATAAAGTACTAATTCGTTCAGTGTTTGGTCCCAATTCATACCAATTTACAGCTAAAAGCTGTTTATTTTATTTATTTATTTTTTCATTTATTATTATTATTATTATTATTATTATTATTATTATTATTATTATTATTATTATTATTATTATTATTATTATTATTATTATTATTATTATTATTTTTACAATTCATTTTGTTGAGATTAACCTGAATCTCGCATTAAATTCATGTGTATTTTCCACACCAGAATATACAACTCTTTCTCTATAAATTCTTTTCCTTCAAGGATTTTATATTACAAGGTCCCTTTCTGAACCACCTGAGTACTGTGCTCCAACCACGAGAAAGTCTCCGCCGGATGAGGCGAAGGAGGGTAATGCTGTGAATGAATGTTGATGTCATAAGATGTCATAAGGTCACACAGTGGGTACTCTTATCTCTATTGGCTAGCTCTCACAGCACAAACCATAACATTGATACAGACATATTGATACTACCCTAGTTACAAAATTAGATCACAGTTAATCTCCTGGTCTTTTAATCTCTCCATACAGGAAATAACATATGCAGGAGAGCGCATGGTTTTTAAACTGGCGTTATAACGGTAATATTATTTATCTACTTCGTTCCAATAGATGAGGCAATAGTAAGCACATTCCTTTCACGGTTGATCTCCTGGTTGGAGAACAGTACATTTCTTGGCTAATTTTTTAATCTTCACTGCTCCAAAAATATTGACTTTCGGTAAAAACGTAATACGGCGAACGCTAAGCTCCGCCCACGACCCCTTTCCAGTTTTCTCCTACAAGCTCACCACACACTCTACGTGATAGGCTAGTGTTGTGTCGAATGCACATTTCTGTGGGTGGGGATAACTTCCCCTACTGGCGTTCGCCGTATTACGTTTTCGCCTGACTTTCACCTCTAATATACTTCTCACTTACCTCTTAACATAAAGTCACTTGTCTTTGTGTTTAGGAAACATAAAAGTCTGACAAGTTAGTCTATGTCACTTGTTTTTCTTGTCATTAAAGTAGTCTCCAGGTAGGTGGTTGAAGTTACGGTCTGGCGACTCGTAACTCGTAAAAAAAATTAACTACTTCCTATTATGCTTTGCATAACGGAAATTGCCTATTCTATTTCCGTTTTACATTTTGCTTTTTCACGTTTTACGTCTTCTTACCCCAAGCGTCACTGAACTATTCAGAAGGTAGCCCTGGAGGGTATCACGAATAGCTATCTGTTTTCTCCTCTGACCTAGGTAACTGTTAATTAATTATTTAACATCCTTTTCGAATTACACAGGCAGTTCAGAGCGATGGGATGATATCGCAAAGATGAGTGAATTGCGTGTGGATATTACCGTGTCACCGTCTCATACTCGATGAATAATAAATAACCTGGGTAGTTAAAAATGACCGTCAAATAAACAATGAATAATTTCGGGTATTTTGAAATCTAAATCACTGATAAATTCCGCCAGTAGAAAATGTAAAAACGAAATTGGGTTTTGGTGCTCCTAGCAACAGGCAGACGTAGGGAGAAAAATGGATCTGCCCGTACAACTCGGTCATCATGGTCTTCTCTCCCGGAAGTTTCCCGTTTGGTATGGGGAGCTAAATTAACGCCTCGGCGCGGCGCGGCGTGAGGGTATTTCATATCGCAGTGCAAAGCATTGTTATGACGCAGCGGAGATGGGAAGAAAACTAGAGAACCACAACACCCAGATACTCTGACGTATATAAAGGGAAAACGAAGATGTTCCCTATTAAGAGTTTGAGGTTCGTATAACCCTGGAATGTTTGTCTATAGGTAAATCTTAAATAAAATGTAACAGGAATCCATGTAAATAAAGGTCGACCTGGTTGGCGAGTTGGTATAGGGCTGGCCATCTATGCCCAAGGATGCGGGTTCAATCCCGGGCCAGGTCGATGGCATTTAAGTGTGCTTAAATGCGACAGGCTCATGTCAGTAGATTTACTGGCATGTAAAAGAACTCCTGCGGGACAAAATTCCGGCACATCCGGCGACGCTGATAGAACCTCTGCAGTTGCGAGCGTCGTTAAATAAAACATAATATTTAACATTCCACGTAAATTGCCTGAAACGTTTATGCTCTTGGTTAGGTGTTAATGTGATATTTATATTTTTAAGGAATTAGTTCTTATTTGGCGCTAAGAGGGATAAAGTTACAGGAGAATGGAGAAAGTTGCACAACGCAGAACTGCATGCATTGTATAGGCTACTTCACCTGACATAATTAGGCATATTAAATCCAGACGTTCGAGATGGGTAGGGCATGTAGCACGTATGGGCGAATCCAGAAATGCATATAGAGTATTAGTTGAGAGGCCGGAGGGGAAAAGACCTTTGGGGAGGCCGAGACGTAGATGGGAGGATAATATTAAAATGGATTTGAGGGAGGTGGGATATGATGATAGAGACTTGCTCAAGATAGGGACCGATGGGCTTATGTGAGGGCGGCAATGAACCTGCGGGTTCCTTAAAAGCCATTTGTAATTAAGTAAATAAAAGATTATTGAATATTTGAATAATGCAGTTATCCTCATATAAATATGTACGAGTATTTTATTTTTCATTTAAATCGGGTTATACAAATTATTATGCAGAATAAGCAACGAAGTACATATAATTTGACGACCAATGTCTTGCAGCACACTAAGTTGGAGTCCAAATCTTTTAAACACATTCACTGTAAACCTTGTGATTGCATCTCCAGCACCAAACAAGAGACCCAAGACTTCCCAGTTATCAATACTATATTCTTTCTTTATATAATCACAACATGGTTCATAGTGTAGCTTCTTTTGTTTATCAACCTGTAGAATTGTTATTCCTCTGACACATCGTCAAGTGATATGTACCTCCTAATAATAGATGTACCAGCCAGAACCTCAATCAGAGATTGAATACGATTATGAGTGAGCTAATTTAATGCAATTTATATGCTGTAGTATTGATCATTTTTCCTTTATTTCTTCATACAGTATAAACTAGTGATGGGCAAATCGAATAATCTGTTCTCGAATAATATTAAGAATCGAATAAAAGTTCAGAGAGACGATCTGAAGCAAGTCTTTATTGCACGTAATTACGTTATGTTTGTAGGCGAGGTTAGCCGAATGTATATGATTGATGAGCAGTCGGTGTTCTCGAGAACTTCGTTCTCTATACTGTTTCTTTCAGTTGTCATTCCTCACTTCTCGCAGCATCTACCATCTGAGCAAAGTATTCGAATACTTGTTCACGATTTGAGATATATCTCGAGAACTTGCAAGAATCGAATAATTCGTATTTTTTTATTCGAATACTCCCATCACTATATAAATCAGGAATCTGTGCACGTTTTTACAATGGAATTACTGTTTCATCTGAATGATCAGATGCTGAGGAAGTGATTTCAGAATAGTGTTACGTAACTCATTGCCGTTCCTAAGCGTCTGACGTCAGATGTTAAAACTTTCGTAATTCTTCATGCAATTCATTTGAGCAAATACGTTTCACATTACAAATGTGCATCTCTCTCTCTCTCTCTCTTTCTTTATGTATACAGCGTGTGTTAGGGGGAAAGGTACATGGTTTGGGGGGTCATAATATTGGTGATTCTGAGCATAAAAATTTATATGAACATATATCCTGTTCTTAACGGTTTCGGAGAAAACTCATCTACACAATGAGGAACGGGAAAAGTGCAGGTGATAGTAAATTAAAACATTGTTACCTTATGTTTTGTTCAATTGTGTACTTTTCTTTATATAACATGTTTAAAAAGTCCACTTCAATGCACTTTGTATTTCTTGTAGACAGCTGCTGTGTTGCTGATCTGAGCTGATTCGGACATTCCTTTACTTGAGCACAAGCATGTAAAATGCGAGCGAGAAGTTCCTCCCTTGTTTCCACTTTGCGCTTGTGAACTTTGCTCTTAAACCAACTCCACACACAGTAATCCAATGGAGTGCGGTCGGGTGACCTCGGTGGCCAAGAAATGACTCCACAGCAACCGATCCAATGCTCAGGATACTTTTCACTGAGTTACTGCGTCACTGGCCTTACGAAATGTACAGGAGCTCCATAGTACTGAAAGCACATATGAAGTCGTGTTGCCAAAGGAATATACTCCGAGTATTCTGGTAATACGTTTTGAAGGAAATCAAGGTATTGTACTCTGTTAAAATAGTTATTTAAAAACCTGGCTCGATGAGTTGATCATCAATGGCATCGCACCACACCTTTTCCCGTTCATGGTTTCGATTAGTTTTCTCCGAAACCGTTAAGAAAAGGACATATCTGCAGTGCTTGGGAAAAGTGACATAAGTCAGTTTCCACAAACCTTTTTTGATAATTTATTGACAACTTACCCTGGTTTATGTCGATTTGATTTTTTTCTGTATGAATTATTGTAATGGGAGAAATACTTATGTCTCTTTTTCCAAGCGAGCAGATGCTCCGTAAGTTGTCAATAAATTATCAAAAAAGGTTTGTGGAAACTGACTTATGTTACTTTTCCCAGGCACTGCAGCAGATATGTTAATATAAACTTTTTTGTTCAGAGTCACCAATATTATCACCCCTCAAACCATATACCTTTCCTCCAGACACAAACACCCACGTGGACATAATCATTAAAATATCATCAATCATGATGTTATCATCGTCGTCATCATCATCATCATCTGACAATGTAGGCTCAAAGCTTCTTCCAGGTACACGTGTCCTATCTTTTTCCAATCGACATGCACTTACGCACAGTATATTATGTAATGTTTAGTACTCTTGAATTCTTCATTCGAAGAAGCTGTTCTCCCCACTTCTCTCTATAGCTGCTGTTGATTGCTAATTCTTGTCCAAAGTCGTCATTTCGTATTCGGTCAATACTCGTGCATCCGTTCACTTATCTAACTACATCAGCTGTTGTAGATTGAAAGTCTCTTCGAGTTACGACTCAATTGCATAGCTATATACAGCAGTGGGTACAGCCATGCCTTTATAATATTTAGACCGTGTTTATTTCCTGGTCTTATTACGGAATACTGGTTTCATCATTTGACATTTTGTCGACATTTAAACAGTGTTCTTTTTTGTCCATGACTCTGTGTGAAATGAAACATAGCAACCAAGATAAGTGAAGTGAGTTACTTGTTCATTATTTTTTTTATTAACTACAATTTTTGTTTGGATAGGAAACATATTTCATAATATACAAAATTCCCGGAATTGGGTATATCCAATCAGTGAATTTTCCCTGCTGGAACTGTAAACAATATATTACTACCGACCGCAAATAAAAACATACTGATTTTTACTCTTTCAGCGTGTTGTGCTTGATTGATCCGTCATGTATTGGGAGGAGAAAGGCAAATGCAAATCTGGGCAACGTTTTAACTGAAGGTTAGAGTCTCTGTCGGGGATGAACCATGGCTAATATCTTCAGCACTGTGTTTGTGATTTCTGCAGAAAAGATGGCTTAAAAGACAGTGGTATGGGAGAAGGTCTTCTTAACGTGTTCATATTAAGACTGTACTGCTTAAAACTATCAGAGGAATAGCAACAAACCTTGTGATATTTATTGAATTTTCCGAAATAATAATAATACGGTAGTAGTTGTGGTGGTGGTGGTGGTGGTGGTGGTGGTGGTGGTGGTGGTGGTAGTAAACATCATCACCATCATCTTATTGTCATGTTTCAGTACTGCAAAAACTACTACAGTCTACAAGAAATTTTCCACCCACCTCTTCATATGGGTCCAAACGATCTTCTCCAGTTTGGTTGTTAGTTCAAAATTGTCCTAGGGATTGTGGATCTGGATATTCTGTTGCCAGAGTAGCTTGATATGGTGCCCATATTGCATTATATTCATAACATTAAAATAACTGCCGTCAGCATAAGATGCCTTAATTTAGACTATGGTCCCACTTAGTATAGCCTGCGCATGAATCTCATCTCACATGTTGTAATTCGATTTTCATCACTTCGCATCCAGACCTGGGGACAGGTCTTGCTGATGTCTTCTACAAACGGGTGCGAGTATGTGTATGTGTATGTGTATTTATTCAGACTGCAAATAGGTAAATACCCGGTGGCAGTGGTAACTAATTACACTCAATAATGACAATTAATAATAAACACAATTAATAATAAATTAAAAATAGTAGTAATAATAATAATAATTAATAAATAACAACAGTAGTTTAATAAAATTAACAAGGAGCATCCTAAATTAAATATTGGAATGACACACGATCACTTAAAATGAAGTACGATAATAATCTTTATTAAATTATTTGATAATATTGGAATTTCTTGTCTTTTCTCTAATATTTCAAATTGTAGTAGATTACAAGATGAAGAATATCCGTGGTCTAATTATTATTGAAATAACTAATCATTCACTGTTAAATGAATATTTAAGGGCTTGGTGGAAGAAGGGCCTATGACTGAGAAACAATACCCATCCAAACAAGAAGGAAAGCAGTGAATTTTTCTGCTCTTCTTCATTAACAAAAATAAGATTGTGAACATAAACTAGATGGTGTCAGTTATATTCTGGAGGGGGGAACTCATTTTGATGGAAGAACGGGATGGGCTCATCTTCCAACAAGCCCTTCAATTTTGATATTGCAATTATAATGCTGTCCTCCAATTCCTTCGACAAATTGTGTTCGCTAGCGTACAAAATGTCTCCGACTCTAATCGTTACTGCACGAAGTAGTGTAACATTCATTCTACAATGACAGATAGGCCTATTTCAGGAAGTCCACACCTGTGGAATAACGGTTAGCGTGTCTGGCCGGGAAACCAGGTATCCCGAGTTCGAATCCCAGTCGGGGCAAGTTATCTGGTTGATGTTTTTCCGAGGTTTTCCCTCAACCCAATTTGAGTAAATGCTCGGTAACTTTCGGTGTTGGACCCAGGACTCATTTTCCCGGCATTATCACCATCTCATTCAGACGCCAAATAACTTAAGATGCTGATACAGCGTCGTAAAATAACTAATATTTTAGAAACTACAATTTCTGAAAATTATGGTGGTATTTGCAAAGATACAGAATGCCAGTGAGTAATAGCTACTGCTACAAGTAGTGTAACATGCATTTAGAAAGTAATTCCTGGTTATAATGTATGATATTTGTGTAATCTCTTCATCTCGTAATAGTTGTTACCACACAGAATATTAAAAGCAAAGAGATGTGTATCGTAAGTACATAAATCCCAATAAACAATCGATGCGTCACCAAGGAAACCAAATTAATCCTGGCTGATTGGACTCTCACTTAAATACCGAATCCAGGCGGAAGGTGCTTCCACTGAATAACATAATACCAATTGGAAGCGAAACCTCAGGAGAGACGGCACATCAAAGGAAGTAATTACAATATGGAGGCGGCCTGCGGTCTCACGCAGGAACACTCGCTGCGCCCCCTCGTCATGAGGTAGGGCCTATCAGAAGCGCATGTGCATGGCATCACAATGCAAAATTGAACACTCAAGTGTTCGGTATCACAATATTATGTGGGAAGCAGTGGTAATGTGCAAATTTCTCTCCGAAGCTTG
Organism: Periplaneta americana; assembly: GCF_040183065.1. Classification (NCBI taxonomy): domain Eukaryota; kingdom Metazoa; phylum Arthropoda; class Insecta; order Blattodea; family Blattidae; genus Periplaneta; species Periplaneta americana. The sequence continues at coordinate 111,966,619 of NC_091119.1, forward strand.
CAGATACTTCAAATGAAGGGTTCAGAGCGATAGTGAGCCAAGCGCCACTTATTAAAAACGGAGAAAGCAAGAATTAAAGTTAAGTAAATACCATAGTTCAATGAAGACTGACGTAACATTTAGTTTTAATGTGCATACTTTATATTACTTGCTGTATGTTTCATTGAATTATTGTAAGCACTTAATTTTAACCCTTGTTTTCTCCGTTTTTAGTAAATGGCGCTTGGCCCACTAAAGCTCTGGACCCTTCAAATGTTGTTATTCCCAATAAATTTTGCTTCTTTATTTTTATTAATTAAATTACACAGAATGCAGATCATCGCAATCCATGGCTTTGAACTTTTTCTTAAAGCAAAACGAATATGCTCGAGGGACGAATTGAGAAAGCGCTACTAAAGTTTAAATATCTTAAGTCGCTTGCTTTTTGTAAGATGAAGTACTTAAAGTTGATTATAGAGGCAGCACAACCCCTCTCGTTGTTAAATCTTCCCTACTGCTGTTCAACCATATTTCGAATGGTCTACAGCAGCGATCGTAAGTACAGAGCACCCTGGGATTAGCGTCTCTTACCCGCGGGGAACATAGTACACCATTGTGCACTCGTAGCTGCTAGCGGGTATGCTCTCTACCTCTTCCTGATGCACGACGGGGCACACGGGATGGCTCCGCTTACCCTTTGCACATTTCAGCGAGTGGTGACGACCACTGGTCTACAGCATCTCTCCTCTTAAGTGTTATCTATTGAGGTACGTCCATTTTAGACTTTTACCCTTCAGAACCGCTCTAGATTCCTTCAATGGAATAAGCTAAGTGGCACACCGGCTTGGAGCTCACATACATTATTTTCAGTAGCCCCAAATTCACATATAAGGACGAGCGCTTGAGTAGGTCTTTGTCTTTCAATTATTTCATATCCTTCTGTTTTCATTTCATTTGACTCATTGTCTTCTTCAACAAACAATCCTCCAGCACAATAACCACGCCAATTTCTTACAGTAGGCCTATTGCAAATATTTAGTTAATTCAAATGAAAGTCGGCCATGGTTTACTATGTGCAACAGGAGTATCGGTCGGAGCACGCTTCAGGTGCACTTACTGTCTACAGTGGTTATTGGTGGGTGTGGTTGACAAACCTGTAATTGTTGCTCCGAATAAATGAAAAATAAAAGTGAATGTTGCACGTTTGAAGTGCTTAAAAGTAAACAGCGTGCTGCATAGGCGGAGTTATGGGTGCACTGCCCCCTCAAACTTGTCTGAACTTTCTTTTTTCTATTAACGTTAGAAAATACTGAATTCAAGAGATTTTTCTTGCTTTTGTTTATGATTAAGTTTCCGTGCTTACATTAATGAATTAATGTCTGGACTATAATATTAATTTATTTTAAATTCACGAATGTATAAGAATTTCTATACCTCATTTGAGGAATGGAAGCACTGTAATGTTTCTTTTGCAACAGCTTGTATTAATGTGTTAGAAGTCTGCAGGTGTTCAGGCCACCACTTGGAGAAAGATGAATTACATACTGCACAACAATGCAGAAAAAAAGAAAAATGATCCCGGTATAAGGTACAAACTTAAAGACGAGATTAAGTAAAATAATTAGAATTTACATTTCATATGATATCTTCAGAAAGGTAAGCTTCAGATAAAGTTTCTGTTAGCACTGTTACGCAGTGTTATTGATGTATACATGTGTTTGTGTATGACAGAGAAAAATAGGGAGATTGTTTTAAGTTATGCCCTATTATAATTTGTAGTAGACCTACTGTTCAAGCCCTATACAACTCGGTCCGAAACACCGAGGATATGGATGTAACACTGTAAGAAACATGCCCGCAGAAAATATCTGTATTAAATGATCATATTCCGATATACTGTACCACGGACAAGCTATAACGGGACGAGAAGGTAAATAATATAACTTTGCTATATCGTGATTCTATGGTTTTGCTTCCCCCCCCCCAAGGAAACGGTTCTCTCTCTTCGCCTATGGCGTGGTGTAATTCGTTTTTCGACTGTAGAAGGGCGTATCTGTTCAAATCCATTGCACAATGATTGTAATATATGGACATGCCTAGGGAGATCACCAGTAAGGGATTGGTGTGCGCGATTTCGTTCCCGCCGAACATCTCTACAGGACAATCCATGGCCAGGCAATCGCTCAATTCTATTCAACGTGTTGATGCTCTCGTCCGAGAGAATAGGAGAATAACAGTAACATATCCTGCCTTACAGACGAGACTAATGTCCATACGATTTCCACATTTTTAGAGATTTCAAGAAACACCTGCAGAGAACTATATTTCCATTAGACGAAGCGAGCGGTGCAAAATGAAACCAGTATCTGTCACTCGGTGTCACAGTGGGAGAAGTTTGTTAACAACAGTGACGAATATTTAAGCAGTATTTCTTCCTTTCTGATAACGATGGTAATTTGAAAGACCTACTAGAAGGAAGCAAACAAGCTGTGATAATTATATTACTTAAAAATACAGATAAATAAGCAGATGAAATTAAACTATACCACAAGATAAACTACATAATATATATTGGGCGTAACACAAAGTTGCGATGCACATAAATCACTTGCGTTTGTGTATGACGGTGGATTTCTGCACACCTAAGCTGCTATGATCTTCACATCACTCTCACTGTACCCAGCGCGTTGGAGAGTGAAACGTTAATGAGAAAAGGGATGGCTCTTGTTGGCACGTCCACAACTTCTCACTTGCACTAATATAAGGATGCAGAGCATATCCCCCCTTCGGGATTATGAGTGCTCCTTCGGTAGTTGGTAAGGCCACATGCCTCACAACGAGGTCGGAGAAGTTGCATAACCTAGCGGCGCTTACTTGCTATAACCTAACACAGCATGCTTGTGAACTAAAATTGGTCAAACTCGCTTAGATAGATGAAGAAAAGTTCAAAATGTAATTCAAAACAGAAAAAATAAGGTTCTCACAATAATACTGTTATATTAATAAAATTGTGTATATCATCATCATCATCATCATCATCATCATCATCATCATCATCAGAAGAAGAAGAAGAAGAAGAAGAAGAAGAAGAAGAAGAAGAAGAAGAAGAAGAAGAAGAAGAAGAAGAGGAGAATGGTATGAAAATGAATGTTTCCAAAATTGCTGCCATAAACTTTTCGAACAAAATTGCTTCTCTTAAATTCGACCGTAGCTTAAAATTATGTTGAAATATACCTACTTACGGCTTTTGAGGAACCCGAAGGTTCATTGCCGCCCTCACATAAGCCCGCCATTGGTCCTTATCCAGAGCAATGTTAATCCAGTCTCTATCATCATATCCCACCTCCCTCAAATCCATTTTTATATTATCCTCCCTTCTACGTCTCGACCTCCCAAATATCTTTTCCCTCCGTCCTTCCAACTAACACTCTATTTGAATTTCTGTATTCACCCATACGTGCTACATGCCCTGCCCATCTCAAACGTCTGCATTTAATGTTCCTAATTATGTCAATTGAAGAATACAATGCGTGCAGTTCTGTGTTGTGTAACTTTCTCCACTCTTCTGTAACTTCAAACCTTTTAGCCCCAAATATTTTCCTAAGCACCTTATTCTCGAACACCCTTAGGCCTAATCTCTGTTCCTTTCTTAAAGTGAGAGTCCAAGTTTCACAACCACACAGGACAACCGGTAATAGGCTATAACTGTTTTATAAATTCTAAGTTTCGGGCTTTTTGAGAGCAGACTGGATGCCAAAAGCTTCTCAACTGAATAATAACAGGCATTTCCCACATTGATTCTGCGTTTAATTTCCTCCCGAATGTCATTTATTTTGTTACTGTTTCTCCAAGATATTTGATTTCAAGATAACATATTGCGTTAATGATCTTACAAGTTCTTTGACAGTAATCTTTATTTTCTACAAGCATGTAGATTTCATTATTATACAGTATAACCATGCAATTAGTATGTCGGGTTTAAGAGATCGGTAATAGTTTAATCTTTCTCTACGATTCTTAGTGAGGTCGAAACTTGAAAACGAGTATGCGTCTGACGTCTGTAGTCTGCAATTCTGTTACAAATAATCCCGTTAATTAGCAAACTATTCAATGCATAGTCATGTCGTTGTGTTGGTGTAGATTCCTCTTGGACAATAACTACAAGAATACTTAAGAGAAAATGTGTGATTATTTCAAGTGTCACAGTATATATTCCAGAAGCTACGACTTTGATACCCCGTTTTTTATCACAGGTCTTCAAATGAAAGTCTAATATAGCGTATGAATCATTCATGAACAACATCAGTCTTCCGAAGAAAGGCATGAAAAGACACAATTTTTTCCGGAACAGAAATTGTCTGAATCTCTTTCCCCTATCTCTACATTAACAAAAAATGTCAACTTCTGCAGCAATAAATTTTAATCCATTAACTTAATGAACCTTTAATTTCAATTATTGTAACATATTTACCTCGAGTATTATTATAGCTGGGGCACACGGTACCGTCGCGGTTAAGGCGTAACGCTGCAAACCGGAAGGTCGCGGGTTCCATTACTGATGCAGTCATGGATTTTTCCATTGATCTAATTCTTTCAGCCGCAATATGGCCCTGGAGTCTACTCAGCCTCTAAAAGAAATTAATACCAAGAGCATTTCCTTGGGGGTAAAAGGCGTCGGGTACGTAGGACTGACATCTTTACTGCTATTAAAAGTCGATTGTCTGTAAAACCTCTGTTATGGGGTTGACTTTACTTTTAGTTTATTATTATTGTTACTGTCACAATTACTAGGTGACCATTTTGTATGTGGAATGTAAACAGAGGCGTTGCAATCTTGTGTTGTTAGTCTGTGGGAAAGAGAAAGACATAGTTTATGCCTGGAGTAAGAGAGTGATCGTAATGCACAAGTGACGTAACAGCGGCGCTGTGTATTAATACAAGCAACTGCCGTTTCACAACTATCGGCTAATACTAATATTTTTGTACAATTACAGTAACTCTTGTGCTAATCTATTATTGGCTAATCGCTGTTGGATAGAACATTAATAATAATAATAATAATAATAATAATAATAATAATAATAATAATAATAATAATAATAAATACGTAAATTATTATACACAGATAGTTTTTTTATGTTAAAACATATGCGTAAAATATGTCAATTGTTGATACGCAAATTTCATCATTTACATATAGTCAGCAGTTCAGGATAATTTTCGAAATTGTTCATCTTACCTCAATGGTATGTTTAAGGATACCTTTCTCCCATTACTAAGTTACTTTCATAATTTACCATGTGGGGGCACTACGACTCAGCACTGCGACTAGTAGATCTATTGTGCATGCTCTCTAGCTAGGTGCATTTCCAATCCACACCAGCTGATTACACTAAGATTCGCCAATTATCCAGGTATCGAATAGGAAACCCCACTCGTCCCTAGACAAGCCCCCTTGTTGCGTCATAAGTCGGCGATCGGGGACTGCAATGGAATAGAGATAGAACGAAATGTCAGCCTGGGTAGCGTGGTCGGTATAGCGATGGCCTTCTGTGCTCGAAGTTGCGGGTTCGATCCCGAGCCAAATCGATGGCATTTACGTGTTTAAATGCGACAGGCTCATGTCAGTAGATTTACTGACATATAAAAGAACTTCTGTGGGACAAAATTCCGGCACACTGGCGACGTTAATATAACCTCTGCAGTTGCCAGCGGCGTTAAATATACCATACTTTTTTTTAGAACGAAATGATGTTGAGTCCTGTGTGGGAAACGGAAGAAACTCGAGAAAACCCCAACTGCGAACTTGTCCTTCAGAAATGCCAGTATGGATTGTCCAATGAAAAGTTCCAGGCCGACCAAGATTCGAACCCTGACTGCCTGTGGAACAGGTTGATAATGTAGACCACCCAGACAATGTTGAAACTAGAGCTGGGTTAGTTTTCCTTTGTACTGCGCCCGTCTCTATTGCTTTAATTTCAGTAATCATATATATTTTTTGTTTATAAATTTTACAAAGCATATTTTTAAATTATTTGATGTTGGTTAATAAAGTCATTTGTTATTTCCGAACTTAGCATGATTACATAAAATACTCTTATTTCTGTTTCATCTGCTTTTAAACAGTGCGAACTTACGCATACTGTGAAATGAAAATGATCTCCCATTTCGCATACAGTCCGAGCGTCCAATTAATACCCAGGCGGAAGGTTTTGTGTTTGATAATTTTTTTTTGCACGCATTAATACTTGTAATGTCAAGCGGTGTTGTCACATTTTTTGTTGCAAAGAATGTTCCTGGTTGCAGTTATTTTTATACCGACATCAATACATTGATTTCTACCACCATCATCTACAGTGAATAAATTTTAAGAGGTAGGATTACTCTTAATTAAAATTGAAATTAAAGTTACTAACCCACTTTGTCGTCATCAATCAACTTCAAATACGACAAAATTGGTTGTTACCCCAGTGGAGTAGATATGAGAACGTCAATTAAAATTATTGTTAAGTCATCATTGGTAGACATATGTTACCACTTATTGTGATTGGAGTGGCATATGAGAAGTTCTAATCAATAAAACAAACTCTTACCTTATCTCTTCAAAAGAAAGCGCCCCTTTTGACACCGCCTGGACTATACCGTAATCCTAGCGCTGTCCGCAAGTTGCGTAGTTCAACCCCTTGAAACCCAAGCGTGTGGACTGAGGTGAACTAACCAGGAAATAAAATTTTGCGGTTGTAACCGCCCCCCTCTGCCTGGGGGATGCAGACCTTAGGGAAATTACCCACAGCCATCCCCTGGAGCTTAGTTGATGTTAAGATGCCGTTGATTAATGACTCCACACTGCGGGGTCTCTACTAACAACACTAGCGGTCACCTCGCTTCCGAAACAGGTTGTTTGTTTAATAACGCCATAGCAATTGCATCGCTTATATAGAGTTGCAAATTTGACTTCTGACTTAAGTAATGTCACGAAATTTCCTGGGGCTGAGTAACTATAAACATAGTCATCGAACGGTTTCATGTCAAAATAGTTTGGACATTTATTAGAGCAATAGAAATGAATTACCTTCTAACATGTGTAGAAGCTCTCTACATTGTTATGCGTTGACGATCCTCTTTTAGATGACGCTGGTTACGAATTTCCTAATAATAATAATAATAATAATAATAATAATAATAATAATAATAATAATAATGGTAATAATAATAATATCATTATCATGAAGATGATACATTTTTTCTGTAACTTTTATTGTAACTTCGTTTTTACTAAACAAGAAATATTGTTCTCGCATCTTTATGGAAAACATACCTTATTTTACGTTTTACGTTTCAGGACACATTTCTTTATTACGTAACAGTAATAATTTGTTAGTTTATTCTTGGTAACTGTCATTCAAAAACCATTCATGTGACACGATTTATTTCATTCCTTTTTCTTTTGTTGATTATTTAACGACGCTATAACAACTATTGCTATTTAATACCGATGGGACTGGTGATAGCGAGATAATATTTGCCGAGATGAGGATCCGCCGTAGGTTACCTGACATTCACCTTACGGTTGGAGAAAACCTCGGAAAAACCCAACCAGGTAATCAGCCCAAGCGGGAACCGAACCTACACCCGAGCTCAACTCCGGATCGGCAGGGAAGTGTCTTAGCCGACTGAGCTACGCCGGTGATTTATATATCATTCTTAAATTGTAGGGTTAAAGTACCTAAATGATTTTAACTTGTTTTTGACAAATTCTTACAAAACAGCTACTTACTTTGCTAATTACGAAAATCGCCACTCTAAACTGATAGTGATTTTAAAATGTATTAAAACTGATAGAGATTTTAAAATGTATTAGTCCGTTGTGATCAGCTTCTTACTTGCAGTTCTTACTTTTCAAGTAATCAACAGTGCCGTGAGAACAAATTGCTAGAAGGGAATTTTTGAAATCAATATTGTGTAATGCATCCAAGTAGTGGTACGAATACAAAGACGGTATTTATAACTTTGTGGTTGTGTGTGAAAGGAATTATCAGTTTACAAAGAATGTCTTCAAATGTTACTGAAACCCTGTCTGCCTTTGGAGTAGGAATATTTTGTGATAAACTATTTTCTGTCCGTTTACTTCGTCACATAAGAAAGCCTTTCCTTTATTGTAGACGTCTCCTCCTATCGACAGTTTATATCACTTCGTTTATCATTTACAATAACAAATCTCACTGTAGCATCTCGGATGACGCATTCAACAGATCTCTGTATGTATTGTTTAAACACATATGATACATTTTCTATTCTGTACTGTACAGTATGATTATTTAGTCCTGAAAGTCGTCGACAATGTGCGCCTGCGTCAGGCGAGTCCATTAAGTTACGCCAAAGTGTGTTCAGGTTAGTTTGTCGCCTGCATTTCGAGCGATCGGATGTAACGCATGCGGTATAGCGTTGTTTTTCCAGTACAGCAGCTGTACTGCATTTCTTTACTGACGGCTCATTCCTATATCTACTTCGGAACTCTCTCCACTACTCCTATTACTTACCCTCTTTCGCGTCGGTTAGCTGTCAGGACTAAATAATCGGTCTGTACTATAGGCTATATCAATTGAAAATGCTGTACATGTGATAAAGTGTAGTTCTGTGTGTATCTACACAATAGTTACTGGTAGGCCCTATATTGGAACTTTAACATATTTCTTAGTTAAGTGTTTGTCTCAATACAGGATGGAAGTGAAATAACCTTGAAGATTGAAAGGGACGATAGAGTACTCGTAAATGAATAGAAAACCTATATTACGTTTTTTGATAAAATGCACGGTTAATTAGAAAATTGAGTAGGAAGTTTCAGTAGTCCTGCAACATCGCCGCCTCTTTCTTCTTCTAATACAGATATTATAAGAAGTCGAAGGGCTCCGGTCTGTCTGCCCCCATCTTCCTTTCTGGCTACAATGTTGCAAGCTGGACGCATCGTTCAGTGGCTTAAAATGAGTGTTTTTTTAATTAAATTTACACGAAACCTTCCACGCTATTGAAATACACCAGATGGATAAATGATTCGTTATTAGATCTGTCGATATAGACAAAAATCACGATCCTACTCGCAATAGTTATCGAATAAGAGATTGTTAAACATTTGAAAAAGAAAAAACAAACATTTTTATGGGAAATCTATGGACTTTCCACCAATATGTTATTACACTTTTTTGTTGCATACAACATCAGCTATTCTCTCTGAAAATCTGCAGGGTTATTTCACTTCAACCCTGTATATTCAGTATCATATAAGCCTACATATGTATTTTCAACGTAAAATAAAAATGTGGCAACACTTGTTGTTACTCTGCACAGACACGAGGCAATTGTAATGTTCTGTGGAAAGAAAGGTTAGAGACCATCATGTTAATAGATGTTGATATTAATCTAGGAGTTATGGGCATACGATGGCTTTCACGTTGTAGAACGAATATACATTTCTAACTTACATGGAAAATTAAGGTTATTTTGCGGAAAAAGTCCTTTCTCTAGTTGCAGCTATAGTTAAATCAATTTTACAAAAGATTGCTAGAGATATCTGGACCACCTGATATTTTTGTGAAAGAAAAGCAAGAATAATAATTTATGTAAACAGTTATGAGTACTGAATGCTCTGACAAAAACAATTATGAAGACATTCCGTCTACATCACTGCTTGTAACATTCCTATTTTTAATTGTATGAAGAAATTCTATATAGAAAAGTTAGCTGACAAAGGGTGGCAAAAGGAACATATATTTTTAACGTGTTTTCAAAAACTATGTTTTTCATTTTAAAAAATTGTGTCAAGGAAACTGTTTTTTAAGTGGCACCATGTGCTTAGCTTTCCATTTTTAGATTATTCAGGTATGAAAATGTAGCAAGGATTTTGTTACCATATATCTTATAAACTACGTACTGTTTTGTCAAAAAAATAAATAAACACAGTCTCAAATTCATGATCCCAATTTATGTGTACATAACAAATAAAAATCCTGCAATATATCAATTTATCATTATGCATAATATGAGATTAACGAATTAAATAATTTTGGACAAAAGTGTACCTTAATTCATGGTTCCCTTATTTTCCATAGTGATAAATACTGAACCAGTTCTCTATGTTACGTGTACATATGTTGGGTTCAGAAGTGTGACAATTTTTTACAAAACAATTTTAAAAATGGTAAAGTATATTATACTGCATATATTGAAACCTGAAGAATCCAAATACGGAAAAATAAGTATATGATGCCATAAAAATGCTACTTGGCACACCATTTATGAATGAAAAACATAGTTTTTGAAAAATGTTAAAACAATATTTTTTTTTCACCCCTCATAGCTTTTGAATAGAGAGTTTTTTCATAAAACTGAAAATAGGAAAGCTACAATTAGTATTGCATATTAATAATTCCTGATTAACTGATAAGTAGATAGTGAATTGAACAGAAAATGTGTTCGCAAAAAATTGCTGTATACCTACTGACAGACGATAGAGAGATCAACGACACACCCAAAACCTGTGTTCCCGTGAAAAATCCCCATTATTAGAAACACTTTTTTAGTTTATGTAACGAGGAGATAAACATAAACATAATCATCATCATCATCATCATCATCATCAGACAAATCAAGGATTTAGGCCCGGTCTCATTGCTCATTTAGAATTCTTCTGCTTAGGTAATAAACATCATTCCAATAAATTGGGTTTTAAGCAAATCAGATAACTTATGCATTTATTCTCGTGAGAGTGACGATCGAGAGTAGAAATTCTCTCCAGGACATGATGTTTGTTGCTTCTCGTTGATATGTCGTGTGGTCTTACCTACACACATTTCGGGCATCTTAACGTACATAACCATTACTATGCTGAAGTTGTACCTATATTTGCTAAATATTAACCATACTGTTTGAGTGAGCATTCTCGCGAATCAACCACAGATTAAAAAAAGTTTACTTCACATAAAAGTAAAATTTACGTTACATTTATTCTGACACCAATGAGTGATGACGCATGGGTTCAATTCAAAGGAACTGATTCTGTGTGTGTATTGTCGAATAAGATATCCGTAACTTCATACTAAAATACATATAACTTGCAAACACAATGGCGGTTTTTGTTTCCTGCGTTAGTAAATCTGAACGTGAACACCATTCGTAGCTCTATAGACATCAAAGCGGCAGTCGATTTCCCTCCAAGTACGCCGAGTCGTATCAGGCGTGATGGTTACTATGCGTGGGCGATTCTCTCTTTCAGGCCATGATGATTATTATTTTCTCCGAGTAAACAGTGTTTTTTTACACATTCCCACGTGATCAAATCCGTGGATGCGGGGGCCAAACAAGGGGTATAATTGTACGAGTTCCAACTTGAACTGAAACATGAAATAAAATTTTAAAATCGTGCAACACGCTTTGAATCTACAATTACCTGTTAAATGAAATAACCGAAAAAAATGACAACGGAAATAATTTAATTTTTAGCACGAAGTTACGTTCAACAAAGGCTGCATTTATAGTTATCTTAAGTAGAATTACGTGTGAGTGCGATCACCTTTCGACAGATGCATAGCTTTATTATTTTATAAAAATAGCTATTGATTCACGTAGTATCAGAACAGATATAAACCCTTGGAGACATCGCGCGGTAGAGAGTTCACATTGTCTCCCACAAAACGAAATGCAGATCGATCACGTCCAGTAATCTTTAGTAAGTTCATCTTAAATTATATATTTGTCCATTAATAATTTCAAAAACAATTTTCTTGTTAATCTATGCCATAATTCATCAAGGTTTTTATGTTCTATAATGTTAACTTTGATTTTAATAGGATGTTTGTATTTAGACTTTTGGAAGGTATATTACATACTTCATAACTTTATACGAAGTCAATTTTGATCTTAATTAGCAAAATTTTTATATTTTATTACTGTATCATTACAGTTTTCAACACTGAAGATGAGGTGGCAGTAGCCCCGAAACATGTATGTTGCTTTTTAAACTTTTAATAAATTTTAATATAACGTGGTCATACAACTGAATTATTGATTTTATGCATTATTATAAAATTAAATTAATGATCACTGTAAAATTACTAACCATAACACTTCTCAATATCGTAATTTTCGTCAAATGTAATGCGAATGCTAGGTAATCCCATGGCGAATCCTCGGTTTCATCTCGCCAAATAACATCTCGCTACATGAATTCCACCAACGCTAAGTAACTCCATAACTGATACAGCGTCGTTAAATAACCGAGCAAAAACGGAAATGAATGAAATAAACTTTAACATCAATGAATTCATAAATGAGATCGGATATAACTATTCTGAAATTGAAAGATCATGAAATAGGGAAGTAAATTAGAAAATAAACAAAGAAGGGAATAAATAACGAAACAGTGACGAAAAATACACACAAATGCGTAAATAGATAATTAGGGAAATAAGTATGAAAAATAAATAGGAAAATATTAACACGAATCAAAGAGTAAAGAAAAACAAAATATAACAAATATAAGATAAAGACTGTTGGGTGTATTTGAGAAAAGTAAAGCCAGCTTGATGCACACTTGCTGCTCTCACACGCGACTGCCTCGTGTTTCCGGAGGCCCGTGGCCGCTACATGGTTGACAATGGCGGAGGAGAGGGGAAGGAGTTGACGAAACGGCCACAAATAAAATCTAATTTGACATCGCATAATGGAACCCCTGGCCTCGGCCCAATACGAAGGATACAAATAGCGGCGCAAGTGTGGCCGGCATTTGTTTTGACATATCAATTAGGTTCATTTTGTTACAACTCATCAATTGTAGACGGACCTTAAAGTCGTCGCAGCTTTACTCATTCTCTGTATCATAGCAACAGACGTGAAACATGCAAATCATGGAACATGAGTTAGCTGATTTTGAAATGGCATGAATGTGTATCTAACATTAAACATTTTTATTTTTAAACCGATTTCCGCAAAGGAAACAAGTGTTGTTGCGAGATGTTTGGGGTATTTGCACTGTTGTTTCACTTCTAAGGAATAAAAGAGTTTACAGTGCATTCGTACTTTATACTAAATCTAATTTTCTTCAGTGTAAATTTATTGACGCATTTTTTAAATGTTACACTAATAACATTGAACAACAGGAATTTTGCTCCGACTTAAAACAATGTGTCCCTTATGGTTTGGTGTCCGCTGAATCCAAAAATGCATCTATTTTCTTCATATCACGTAAGGTTTTTAAGATATGCTATGATTTCACTTTTCGATAAGCGCTCCACTAGGAAGCATCTGGCGCTGATTGGGGGTTGTAAACCAAAAGAAAAGTTAATGCATTTTATGAGTTTATAATTTATTTCCGTTTATTATGGTTGTTAGCATGTCCTTTTGTACTTGTAATAAATAAACAGGTACTGGTTCCTTCTATTCAGTAAACTTCAGAACAGTTCGAAGTGAGGTCTACGCAATGAACAAACAAGGGTTGCGGTTTTCAGTATTTAAAAGAAAAGTTTACCTCTTGAGTGAAGGCAAATTAAAAGAGGACATTTTCATCGGTCCAAAAATTCACAAAAATTATGGCTGACTCTTTGTTTGAGGAAAAACTTTCCGTTACGGAAAAAATGGCGTGGAGCGCTTTCAAAAATGTTTGCTCAAATTTCCTTGCAAATTGTAGGGCAGACAACTACATAGAACTTGGTGTGGAACCCATGTCAAGTGCATATGAGAAAATGGGGTGTAATATATCTCTCAAAATAAACTTTTTACATTCTCATTTGGATTTCTTGCCTCCTAACCTTGGAGCGGTAAGCGACGAGCATGGGAAAAGAATTCATAATTAAATATCTGAAATGTGAAGGCGATTATAAACGAAGATCATCCAGCACGCTTGCAGACTATTGTTGGTTCCTTGTAAAAGTCCCGGGTCTAGTTATGAACAGAAGTCATCCAGAAAATTCTTTTATATGTAAGTTCAAATCCCGAGATTTTCTCATTATACGCACAAAATATGTTTATTGTTGTTGTGTATTAAACTATGTAACATCATTGTTATATACAATACACATTTCTCAAGTATTATGAGGCATTTTGAATCCCTGGTGTGTTGTAATTTTATCAGTAGCAGTGATAAATTAAAAAAAGAAAACAATAAGTTTTTTCATTAAAAATTCAATTCATTTTCCCCGGAAAATGGTACGTGATGGGGAAATTTGGATTTTAAATTCAGATTTAGGGCACACATATTAGTAATAGTCACCTCTTTTTATTTCGTAGCAAGACAAAAAGTAAAAAATTTGTTGTTCAGTGTAATAGGAAGCATATTCAGTAGGCTTTTAGAACATGAAGATCGGAACTGTAGTTGGCATTGATTCCATGTGAGTATAAGACTCTTCATCGGAGAGTTTCCGTTATCCCTCGGAAAGTTTACTCCGCGTCCTTATTTTGGGCGTTTTACTACACTGAATAGTGGCAGCTTTCGTCTCGTTGCCAAAACTTCCAGAGCGGCCCATAGTTCCGCTCAGCGTCCTCTTAAAATGAATACCAGGCTTTCTTGGGGAGCAAAAGGCGGCCGAAACATGCTGCTGAACACACTACATTTAATGCCAATGTCATGAAAACATGGATTCTTCCTCCATGCCCCCATGCACATTCATGGTGTGGAAAAGGAGATACCTTTACTATTTGCACTGACCTACAACACGGTAGAATTCACATGTGGACAAGTATGGCATAACAATAATGTTAATATGTGACCAAAATTTGTATTCATAATGCAATATAAGGCAAATCAGAAAATCGCAGGTAAGTTTATTTATTAATTTTATCTGGAATAAAATATAACATTAACCGAGAAACTCGCTCGCTCACTCACTCACTCACTCACTCCACTGACTTCACGCACTCATATTTACTCCAGTCCACTCCAATGATTCCTTCCACTCACTCCACTCCCTCACTGCACTGACTCACTCACGAGCCTCTAGAATATATGACATTTTGCCTCAATCGTTTTTGACACATGTGAAAATTTTGAACCAACATTAATAGGTAGATAGATTAAAAAATTATTGAGTACTTTTGTAAGAAGGGGATACCAAAAACATCTACTGGAATCTCTCTCAGAAAACCAGCATATGATTTTAATTGTAGAAGAAAACTCGACAGAAGAGATTTCCCACTAAGAAAGAAGTAAGACGGTATCTTGCCGACATATTTTAATATTTATATTGATGCCATGTTTAGGACTTGGAAATCTTATGTTGCTTCAGGGATATATTTAAAAATATCATTTTCTTGAAATCTCTTTTGTATAACCTAATGCTAAAGTAATAATGTAAGACAGTGGATATAAGTTCGAATAAATCAATTTCAGAGAAAATAACAAAAGTATATAATTTAAATGTCAACTTAAAAAATCAAAACCACCGCAATTAAAAGGAAATACCCAGTAAGGACTAAAATAGCAACAGATAAAATGATCATAGAACAATATGTCAAGTATCCATGTTTGCAGAACATTCCACAGATCCTTGAAAAACGAGAAGATGACACGGATACAATTTTTAATACAGTGGCTATACCATGCTAACATTATGGCAGCGAAGCTAGAGTAATAATGGAAAGGGAAAAATAAAAAAACCGAGCATCAGAAATGAAATTTATGAGAAGTACATTAGGGTATACAATACAAAATAAAAACAACATAGATATTCGGAAGAAACTAAGATGGAATCATTGTTGAAGAAGCTAAAGAGAAACAATAGAAGATAGTGCGAACATCTTTGAAGAAGGCTGAACTACAGACTACCGGCTTTAACAATGGAATAAAGAAGCGATACAGAAAGACAAGACTGAAATGGACTCCGAAACAGGTTCAACATGAACCTAATTCTTGAAGTGAAGGAAAAGCAACATTAAATTGAATTGATAGAGAGGGAAATGAGAGGAGAAACTTTAAAAGATACGCGTAAACGCGTCCTTGCAAAGGGAGTTAGGGGCTGAAAGAAACTGAATATATGAGCTCCAAGCCTGTTGATCATTTGTCTCACTCCATTGAAGGAGCACTAGAAAATGTTGAAGAGGAAATAGCCGAAAATGGACGTAACTATTAGCTGCCACATATGGGGGAGCGAGGGAGATGTATAACGACTGCAGGATCGAAAGAAGAAACGCCGGAAGGTGTAAGTCTGCACATTGAAAGGCAGGCCTACTTTATCCTTTCGCAGTGCAAGTGAAATTGAGTGAACTCGCTCGTGTAACAAGATAATTTATGTAATGTATGAAAGTTGAACTAGGGCATCTTTGTCAAAAAATCGTCTTTGAAAAATACCGGAAAATTGATGGGGAATGAGAAGTAGATCTGTGGTCCAATTCTTTTAGGGTCCATCCCGACATTTGTCTTAGAGCTTTACGAAAACCACGGAAAAACCTTAGGCAGAGTGAGTTACTCAATTTAAAAGGCTAGCCAATTAACTATTACGTAAGAAGGAATAGGTCCACACCTGTGGAGTAACGGTCAGCGCGTCTGCCCGCAAAACCAGGTGGCCCGGGTTCGAATCCCGGTTGGGGCAAGTTACCTGGTTGAGGTTTTTTCCGGGGTTTTCCCTCAACCCAATACGATCAAATGCTGGGTAGCTTTCGGTGCTGGACCCCGGGCTCATTTCACCGGCATTATCACCTTCATATCATTCAGATGCTAAATAACCTAGATGTTGATACAGCGTCGTAAAATAACCCAATAAAATAAAAAAAAGAAGGAATAACTGGATTTCCTGTAGTGAGCACTGAGCATGGAGGTAATACACTACTTTCGCCATATAGTGAACATGGAGGTAGCACACTACTTTGGTCATATAGTGAGCATGGAGGTAGCACACTACTTTGGTCATATAGTGAGCATGGAGGTAGCACACTACTTTGGTTATATAGTGAGCATGGAGGAAGCACATTATTTCGGTTATATAGTGAGTATGGAGGTAGCACACTACTTCGGTCATATAGTGAGTATGGAGATAGCACACTACTTTGGTCATATAGTGAGCATGGAGGAAGCACATTATACTTAAGACAACATAGCAAAAATTACATACAAGACACAAGTAGTTCTTTCACTTGGAAGGAATATAAATCTTGTTTTCCTGTCAAGACTGCTGGATTTGTAACTCCGAAAATGCTGTGACTCGAGTCTCAATGGAGGTATTTTTTTCCGTCTTTTCTTTTACACAGTTTCGGTTTCCAGGACTTGTATTGTCTTTCAACCGCACATTAGACAAATACACATTGATGGTTACACTAGTCGTGTTGTCAGCACGGCAGAGGGTAACCATGGAGACAATTCAGACAGCACGCTGTAAGGGACAAACATCCAATCCCGTTTACGGAACTTGTCTGTTTCATTGCCACGTTGGGAATCACCCACGAACCGCTTGGACGGGAAGCGCGAACACTATTCACTAAGCCACAGCGACTGACCACAAGGGAGCTCTAGAAAGATGAATATAATTATAATTATTCATAATTATCACTTTTCGTAGGGCGATACCAGCCCCAAATTCCCAACAATTAGTAACGGGGTTCATTGCCATGTACCCCACCCCACCGACTATTCAGACAACCCCACAGTTTCTGTCATCAAGAGGGGTAGTTAATTCCCCCTCGAGACTGGGGATTAGGAGGGTGCTCTGCCCCTCCATGTCGCTATAATGGTGCTTCTGTCACGTAAGATTGTTTGGTCCTTGCTAGAAGATTAACTGCCGTACAAGGACAGTTATATAAGCACAAGATTAATTTAATTGTGCGTGAGACAGAGTTTCTCCCCACATACTCTCTCTCAAACCCTGCAGTTTAGTCGTAAAAGTGTCTTTCGAAAGAGATCTAACCCTCCCGAACGCAGGTCAGTAATCACTACGACGTGTTAAGACGATAATGGACATGCTTTCAAACCTCTTCAAGCTTAATTCATTAAGAGGATTAGCTTAGTGCGTGTTAATTATTTAGTGTAATCCTGTTCTTATTATTATGCTGTATCCAAACACTCAAGACGTCAGCAAAAACTCCAGGGACTTCCTGCTTACTTGCTCCAAAGAATGTTTATCTTTTAAGAACCACATGGAACAGCTTTTGGAAACATAATACTGCACCAAAGTTTCCCGATGTTTTCTGCGCTGGTGATAAACATCAAAATAGAATGATAAAGGCCGTGCCACCGTTTTTGGCATGTGAAATAAGTAATGGGAACCATAAGCGCGAGTGTCTTAGCTTTGTAGCGATAAAGCTGACAATTGTGATTGGCAGAGTGTTGATGTGACGTGTATTTAGGAGGAGGTACCGTTCTCAGTTGCAGTGGCAACAGAAACTCAGACTGGACACTACTCAAAGACACACCGCAGAAACGCTAGCGTAGGGAAAGTTAAATGCGAGTAGGCTATCTTACTTTTCCCGTAGTCTCGGCATTAAGATTGACAACAAACTGTAGTTGGAAGATTGCTGACGTGACGTGTATAGAAGGTGGTACCATTCTCAGATACATTATCAACAGATGCTCGCAGACTGTGCATTGTACTCACGGACATGCGCCAGAAACTCTGGCGTCAGCAATAACAAGGGATACGAATTAAACCAAGAAAACCAGTCTATGTCCGTCGTCATTCACCGAAAATCCCATTGAATATTATGTCTGGAAAGGAGACATTGTAAATATTCCAACGGATCGTCTTGTTAATCAAGGGAATGCATTCAGTTTCATTAAAATAAGAACTGGTAGTAATGTAACTAGGCCTATATCGAAAAGAGAATGGCTAATGTAACAACAGTATTCGGAAAAAAAATCTACAGTCTTTCTGTCGTCATATAGCACTGAATTTCGCTCGGGCTTGGGCTGGACTGATTACCTGGTTGGGAATTTTCCGATATTTTCCCCAACCATAAGGCAAATGTCAGGTAATTTATGGCGAATCCTCAGCCTCATCTTTCCAAATACCATCTCGCTATCGACGCTAAATAATCTGATGGTTAATACAGCGTCGTTGCATAACGCAGTAAAAAAAATCACTGGATTTAATAGGAACGCAGCCATTTTACATGATACGAAACTCTTAATCAATTGTTAATGCGATTATTTTTTAGTATTGAAAAAAACATATCTGCAGTTGGATCTTCATGCGTTTACTTAAGAAAAGAATTAATTTGAAAATTCGCAATCAGAACTAATAATGAGAACTGCACTTACAGAGAATGAAAGGAAATGTAATACATTAATTCACACGAATTATAGTTCAGATTATTACAAATAAATTTCGTAGACAATGTAGTCTAATCAGGGCAACTTCGCAGAATATAAAGAAAAGTACGACGTACTCCTTCACTTCACTTCACTTCACTTCACTTCATTGTCTTGAATGCAGTGGCGTACGGTGCAATTTTATGTGAGGAAGCAATAATACAAATTTTTATGAGTTTAGCACAAAACTGATAGCAGTCAACTCACCCAAAGACCAAAACAACTCTCCTCTCTTTACCAGCAAAATCATCGATGACCTCGGCATAAAAGTCCTCCATTACTGCTAATGGTTTACCGATTTTTTTACACTGGCTTATATGGCGGACTCACCGGGCGATCATGCTGTTTTTTTTTTTTGGCAATGAGATATATTTATTATTTTGTATTCTGATTTTCAAAGGTCTCAGTTTTTTTCCTTTCTCTTTTAATAATATTTTCAATGGATGGTGTAATGGACTTTGATACAGCAAGCTTCTATACAGCTCTTAACTTACGAAGTGCAATCCGTTACACTTGCTCTTAATTTGTCTTCATTCTTTTCGTTCTCGATATTATGCTTCTGGATCGAACTTTAGATTGTTAAACACATTAAATACAAACTGAAATAATACCACTTAGCCTTACACGTCTTCACTTGGTACAGTGATTAAATTCATTCTTTCATCACTATGTCTTTATATTTTTCAACATGGAACGCATCGTGATGCCGTTTTAAAATATCTTTCTTGCACCTGACATATTTTTACAAATAAGATACTGTCCATTTCCCTACTTTGATTCTTTAAAAACAGAATAACAATTTCCAGTCATGGTTAAACTCAGTTCCAGATTTCTGCTTTGCGACATCCATGGAGCTACGCGTAGTACATAGTTCATCCCTGATCTGTACGAAACGAACTGCCTAGTTTCCCCTTCACCGCTACCTTAGAGAGGGGTAGCAGTCCTGCTCGCGAGGGAACAAACATGATTTCTCTTGCCCGTACGGGTAAAACGCTCATACAGGAAGCCAAATGCCAGCACTGTGTTATACAGTCGAAACTAGTGAGTGAAATTACCATTTTGAGCAACTTTTGCCAGAAAATATGCCGACATCAGAGGCTCAACAGACGACAGCGTGGAGTGAAGAAAGAGTGCAAACGAACAGCCGAGTGCGAGAATGCAGGGCAAGAAAAGACATTCTTTAACATATGTTATGCAGTTCAGTTATGAAGTGTAAACGACTTAGTAATACGAACTATCAACGAGTGCAATTGGTTTCAGTGATTTGAAATTAAATCGTAGTTCACTATACAAAGATTTCAAATCAAACAAAGGTAGCCCTACTCATGAAGTATTTCGAACGGCTGCAGAGAAGATCTTTCATAGGTCTTATTTTAAGTATGATGAACCAACTGTTTCATTTTTATACTCGGAAGACTATTTAAAAGTGATAAATTTAACTCTAATTTATCTTTTCTCATTGTACGAACAAACATTTTAAAAGATTACTACACACTTACAGCATTAAGAAGTTTCATTTCTGTCGCTTGTAGAGGCTACACATTTTAATCCATAATGCAGTAGGCCTATGCTATTCGTACAATTATCATATATGTATTTGCAGAAGAAATATTTGTATTTTTATCTTTTTATTCCAAAAGTAGTTCGAAAACTTTTCTTCACCTTTCCAGAGTTGAAGTATAAACTTGCATACAGCAGAAAGCGACTGAAGTTAGAATATCATTTTTCAGAAATATATCGCTGTTATAACGACAGAAACACAAGTAACAAGAAAACGCACAACTTTGATCTATCTGTGACGTAACAGACGGGAGAACCGTTTAAAAGCATGTTTCCAGTACTTGAAAAATGTTTCACTCATGTTAACAAATGAAATATCAACAAATGAGCGTACGGGGCTGTTAGCAAGTTCTGTTGCCAGTGGTGCAAACCAAACAAACTAAAAGTCTGTAGCGATTCTATAAATCGAGGCGGAAAAGCTCTTGAGAAATGCGACTCGTTCCAAACCAAGCAGAACAGATGAGATTGAGACGAGATGCAAGACGTGTGCCGATTTCAATATCACAAACCAGAGTATTCGCGAACACCAGCATCAGAATCATTTGAACATGTCAAGCTTCTCATATCGCGTAACCACGTTGTATGCTACACTAAATACGGTGCTAGGTTACGAAATCATCTTAAATTAAAAATTGATAGAAGTTTAATTTGAAGTTATACTTAATCCTACAGAGAGTATTATATTTACAGTATGTAGTTCGTAAATCAGTTCTATGTAATTCCTAGGATATGAAAACGTGTTAATATTAAAAGCGGAAGAAGGAAACACTAGAGAGTTATTACAACTAAATTCTTAAGATAAGGAAGTAGTTGTTACGTTCATTTTATGCACATAATTGAACTTCAGAATCTTAGCTCAGTCTAATTTTAACTACATGTATTTGCTAGAATATGAAACAGGATACTGCTAAACCTGGCATAAGGAAATCGCAGAGAAGTTCATTTTATGCCCGACATTAATTATTATATATGGCGTAATTTCAGTCATGTTATGTTAGTACAAATTATAATAACTACCTTGTATGTGATTACTAGGATAGGAAATAACAGTGAGGTTCATTTTATGTCCGATAAAATTAACATTCATAAGTCTTACGTTGCATGAGCACAATCTGTTGGTTATTAACTTATTATAGAGGACGTAAAGATTATTTTCTTTTTTTAGTCCTATAGAATCTGTTACGGTAACAATTGATATTAGAGGAGAAAAATTCGCTCCGGCGCCGGGGATCGAACCCAGGTCCTTGGTTCTACGTACCAAGCACTCTAACCACTGAGCTACGCCGAAGTTCAATCCACAGCACCGGATCGAATCCTTCTCCTCTAGTGTTTTTCCCTTTGTGGCCTTACTTCATGTTCGACATGTATGTTGACATACTGTATTAAGTTAACTGTCATCATACAAGGAGCGCACTCAATTGAGTGACTTGGTGGCCGGGGTACCAAAAATTAATCTTTACGTATATTCTCAGCCCAACAGTGCATATACTGTGGAATCCCGGCCACCAAGTCACTCAATTGAGTGCGCTCATTGTATAATGGCAGTTGAGTTAATACAATGTTATGTCAACATAACTTATATGTCGAACATGGAGTAAGGCCACAAAGGGAAAAACACTAGAGAAGAGGGATTCGATCCGGTGCTGTGGATTGAACTTCTGCGCAGCTCAGTGATTAGAGCGCTTGATACGTAGATGCAAGGACACGGGTTCAATCCCTGGCGCCGGAGCGAATATTTCTTCTCTAATATCAATTAATATAGAGGACTTTCGGGTATTATAGAATATTAGGGTAATATGGGATAGTGATGTTTCATCTCTGTAAAATGTCACAACTACCGGAAACCACGAAAACTATTTCATATGATCCTTCTGGCGCTACGGTTGCAAACTCGCTTGAGTTGAACTAGTAATAACTTGTTAGTAATCAATTCTATGTTCTGCTGCTTTATAAAATAATTGCAAGTAATTTAATGTTAGTAGATGGTTACTAACTATGCATGTGATATACAATTTAATGAAATGCGCCATGTAACGAAATAGTTAATCTTTGTTACCTCAGTGGTTTTACTTGTGGTTTTACGCGATCATGTGCTAGAAGTTTATTTTACAAAATTGCTATACAGGTAATATGAAATACCAGTATTCCATATTGCCCTCACTTATAACCGTGTGTCTCATAGGCCTATTTACCGCAAGAAAAATATAATTAAGTTGAAATGAGAAATTTTATTATTTATCGGCACTTTTACATATAGGCTACAGGAATACTCCAGTTATCAGATTCTCTATTAACGGGAACGAACACTGACTGTGTTGACATTAAACCACGGTATTTGGTTTGAATTAGAGTATGTCCGTCCACATTGTTTTTTTTCTTTTTTTATAGTTATTACGAGTATTAATTTAGAGTTTTAGGTTTTCAGACTATTTAACACATTTTTAGTAACTGGTTTTAAATAAAAATCAACATTATCAGGTAAAAATTTCTGTATTCCATATTACCCAACAAATGTACATTTTTATATTAATAATTAATAATAATAATAATAATAATAATAATAATAATAATAATAATAATAATAATAATTTATTTAATCTGGCAGAGCTAAGGCCAGTAGGACTTCTCTTCCGCCCAGCCAGACTCTAATTCTGATTGAATACAATTGATAGTTTTTACGTAACATAAAATTAATTTATTCAGTTAGTGCTATGAAAAACAATTAAAAAGAAGTCAAGCTAATCATATATTCACTAATCATTAACTTTGTGTCAGTAATATTTAAATGCTTAATAAAAACAAAAATGGTATTCCATAATACCCGAAGTTCCTCTAAAGTAACTAACATAATTGAAATTGATATTACTGCCGAACATATTGAGCTACCAAGATGAAGTAAGCGACTATGGAATGAGCTAGAACACAATTTAGTCCGTGCACGTGGATTGTCTGTTGCCAAATTCGACAGTTATAGTATTGAGTTCACCGTTGAGAATAAAATGAGTTTCATCTGTCCACAAAATTCGGGATAACCATTCCTATTTAATTTACATCTGAGCTAACAGACGTAATGAAAAGTTGCATCTGTTTTCATGATAAGTTTCCTTCAATTCAAACATAATTTGCAGTTTATAGGGATAGACATACATTTTCAAAAGTTTGCGTCAAGTTTTCCCGAATAGTACTGTATGGTATTTGCAAGCCTTGGCTTAATACATTAGCACTGTTGACTGATAACGGCTTTTTTGTAGCTAGCTTTTAGATTTTATGAACAACCTATGCAACCAGAAGTATTGGTCTTCCCGATTTCATATTATCATGAACAGAGCCAGTTCATTCAAATTCCTAATTCATGCTCGAGAAGGAAGCATGGTACAAGAGCCGTCTTTCAGATGCATTTCTGTCCGAAATCTTAATTAGATAGTGATTCGTAAAAGCACTGAACTAAACCTAACTTGGAAAATGTGTGCAATAAACAAGCCAAATGGCTAACAAATTTGTGTTTATTTCTCAAAGCTTAATTGTTGCATCAAAACAATGGAAGCAGTTGTTTTAACGGAGAATAACTAAATTCCGTTCTTCGCACATTTCACAGCCCTTTAGTTCTTATTGATTCCTCAGTTTGTTTAAAAATATATTAATTTCAACTATGTTAGTCACTTTATAATTACGTTGTACATATGAGCCGTTCAGAGCAGAAGTGGTGTAAGTCAAAATTGGGTGATGAGGTTTAAAGTAAACATTCTGTAAAATACAGCGCAAAGTAGCAATTAATATTCAATTTATTTAAACTATTAGTAGTCAGTGGATAGCACGAAGGACATATTACTTGCTACATTGTGCTGTATTTTACAGAATTTTTATTTTAAACGTCATCACCCAATTTTGACTTACACCGCTTCTGCTCTGAACGGCTCATATAATAACTACGAGTATTATGTGGTTGCTAAGATACGAAACTGCATACTTCTGAAATTCACATAAAGAAAATCACAGCGAAGTTAATTTTATGCCTATTTTTTGTTAAGTTGTTAAGTTTATTTGTACACGCTTTAACATTTATGGCAATGTCGCATGATACGATCTTTGAGTATATCAGAAGGCTATAGACTATTATCGTCTGGTTTAGATGGCTTGTGTCCATGTAACTGATTTACATTTGTTGTAATGTTTATGATATTGGTGGTTAAGTCGATGATGTATAATGGTATGTAAATTTCCAACCCTGCATTTGCCTTTGTGACTGAGGGGGAACCATGAAATACCCCAGTCAGAATGCCTGACCACGGAGTTTGAATCCCGAACCTCCCGAATGTCCATATTACAATAAATACAATGTATATTCAGCCTTACCTCACATTAACACAATCTGCAATAACTTACTGTATTCGCTAGAATACAAAGTCAAAGTACTGTTCATACAAAAAAGTCGCAGTTAAGTTACTGTAATTTGTACTATTATTATAAATTACAACTGAACTTATGTGACGTTAATATAGCATAATTTCGTAACTACTAAAATACAAAATCGTGTTTTACTAAAACATAGTCAATCTGCAATTTCTGTTATTTATATTCCATTCTTTCGAAAGAAATTAAGCTTCTCCCAGCATATCTGTCGCGAAAAAGAACTGCAACAGACTGTGGAGTAAATGTGACGGAAATATTAAAGACAAAGGGAGTTGTTCTACTTACTTACAACCTGTGTTCTTCTCTTGTTTCTGTAAGAAGTAACAGAGCTGGTAGTAATTTTAACAGGAAATGATTCCTTCCCTACAAGTCAATATATGGAATTAATTAAACGAATCCAATTTAATAAAGAATGGGAGATCTTTTACGGCGAGTTATAAAGTGGAATTGACAGTAGCTGTGTGACCTTTTTACGAACGAATATTGAATTGTAGTCGTTATTCAATAATAAGTAATCATTTGTATAAGGATTCGACGTGCAGTGTGCGCTTACAAGACACACTTAGAATTGTCTCCGCTGCGCTGCATTTTATAATTGATGCAGTGATATGAAAGCGGTTGTGCCGTTTGTAACTTTTTTCCCTCTAATAGTAATTGCATTGCTGTGAGTGACATAAATTTCCCAGTGTTGCTATGGCAACAGATTACTTTTACATACGTTTCAAGCAACCAGTTTTGTTTTACATTTATGTGAAGTTGCATCCAATTCGAATATTTTAATTGGAAATTTTAAAGGTCAAGCAATTTCCGATAATGTTAACCGCCTTTAATTGATGTCGGATTGTAAAATTTCTAATTGTTTTTTACGAACGAATGGAGATACAATTTAGGTACTTTTCCTTCTACTAATTTGAAAATTCAAATTTGAATTATTTCCAAGGTGCGTAGCTGTACAGAGGGTCGCCAGAAAACAGGTTTCACTCATAGGTCTTTTACTGTTACAAATCACGAGGAACTAAAGTGTAGGCCTACATTTCCTCTGGATCGAGCGTAGAAAGATCTTGTGTTGCGTAATATAGACAGATAACACAGGCTGAAGGGACGATAACATTATACCATTAATATACAGCTGACATTCATTCAGTACAGTTCAGTTTTAATTCATGGCAATGCAGTACACATTAGAAGAGTAAATCCACTGTTGTTTAGTCAACATAGTTTTGAACTTCACAAGTGACGTCAATAAGGAATCATTCATGAGACAACTGAGTCAGGAGACAAAGAGGTAAGGTGGCCAGTTCCGTTCCCCCTCCATTGCATACATCGCTGACTAGTAACATATTATATTAATTAGACAATCTTGATTTATGATATGTATACTTATACTTATTTATGGCTGTTAAGAAACCCGGAGGTTCACTGCCGCCCTCACATAAGCCCGCCATCGGTCCCTATCCTGAGAAAGATTAATCCTCTCTCTACAATCATATCCCACCTCCCTCAAATCCATTTTATATTTCCTTCCATTTACGTCTCTGCCTCCCCAAAGGTATTTTTCCTCCCTCCGGCCTTCCAACTATAACAACATACTATATGCATTTCTGGACTCACTCATACGTGCTACATGCCCTGCCCATCTCATAGTCTGAATTTAATGTTTCCCAATTATGTCAGGTGAGAATACAATGCATGCAGTATTTATGATACGTATATTACGAATAAATAGTACAAAAAGTGTCGTGCTCCTATATTTCTACGGAAATAGGCTGATGCTGTCGTTCAACAATCATCTCATTCAACAATACAGAATTTAATTTAAGGCCACCGGCGTAGCTTAGGGGGTAGCGCGTTTGCGTGCTGATTCGAGGTTGCACTCGGGCATGGGTTCGATTCCCGCTTGGGCTAATTACACTGGTCAACAAAATTAAACATATTTTTTGTTAAAAGATAAAGAATGGGCGATTCTTATAGCATTTTTCGTGCTGATTTCAAATATGTTTTCGAAATGTTTCTATCGCGCAGGGTTTTTGAGTAATTATATGAAATGTAATTCAAATGTTTCTAGTATTGATACCTTGTAACATTTTACCTAAATTCATATTTATTTATCTAAAATGTGTGTGAAATAGATTTTAGGCTATGCTTTGCTTTGAGTGTCCAGCAATAGTCTGCCAGAATATTTGGGCTCCACTTTTCCTGGTAGCGCCTTTCCATTTCAGAAAAATCCTGATGTAAACGTTCCTCATGTTCTTCGCTCCTTACCCGAAGGTTTTGAAGAAAGAAAAATACATGGGAATCCAAGGAGTTATTTTGAGAGACATATTACACCACATAACGTTATAGTTCTGAATCAGCTCGCTGACAAGTTCTCTGTAATCTTCTGATCTGTGGTTCCTAGAAAGTAACAGTCTGTTGAATGATCCGTAAGTTTCCGGCATATCATTGTAACTGGAAAAGGCATATGACGGGATCCTTTTAGCCAACCAGTTAATATAATTACATGAAGCACAACAGATTTCAAGGGCCCAGTTCCTATTTTGCAATCAAAAGAACACTCGTAAGCTCTTTTAACTAGTATAGCAAAATTCACCTGCGTGTTTTCAGAGTTAACTAACCAAAAATTGGTCATGTGATTTACGCAATATTTCGAGATATGTTTCACTTTATAAGATACTTTTGCCATGCTTAAAATTAGGACAAAGAAAACACAGGTTGAATGTAAGTTACAACTCAACTTATCATTAATACCAACTCTCACAGTCTTATGATGAATAAAATTTATTTTCATGAATTGTGACTTCACAGGCAACGATGATCTAAAGTTACGGGTCAATTGTTAAGCAATATAATGGTATATTTGAAATATTTTCTAGCCATTTGCATATTAAGAACTGTATATAGCAATAAGAATAAATCAATTTTTCTAAAAAAAAAAAAAAAAAAAAAAGGGCGAGGTTTTCCCCAACCGTAAGGCAAATGTAAGGTAATCTGTGGCGAATCCTCGGCCTCATCTCGCCAAATACCATCTCGCTACCACCAATTCCATCGACGCTAAATAACCCAGTGGCTGATACAGCGACATTAAAAATCGAAATAAAACAATGATCTAAACATTGAAAGTAACCGACTCATTTTTTAAAATAAAAAAGCCCATAAGTTGCGTTACAATTGAAGAAAAACTCGGTGACAAATCTCTAGGCTAGAACAGTCTCTCACTTACTATGAGATAAACCAATAAATTACATCTGTAATGTAATGTGTAAGTGGCGAGGATTTTATTGCTAAAAGCTAACTCGCCGCTAAGCAAGCTGTTCGTTTCCCAGAATGCCCACGCCACTTTTCGAAGGACACAGCCCTAAGCGAAACCTGTTTCCAGGTGTACACTCGTTATTTTCAATACTCGTATTGTTACACATCTCAGAATCTTAAAATGATACAGTCGTTTATGGAAGCAAGAAAGAAGTTGAGTTTCATAACTTAGGCGCTGTGTTGACTCCACATGGTGTGCGTCCAACTTTATCTTCGGTTTGCATCACGCCGAAAAGTTCAAATATGATCCTAAGGCGAATGAATCTCTATAAAGCTAAGAAAGTCGTCACATATATCAACTAACTTGAAGAGAAAATAAAGTCCTGTCTGAAATGCAAATTTCTAAAAATCATTTCCTTGTGGACTGGTGATATCTGGTTCGAGTTTTCATGTCAAATTTTCACGAAGTTCAACTAAGGTTTGGTGCCCATCCGCATTGTTACCACAAAGTGGGGAACTACAATAAGCACTGTGGTACGGTCTCCCAAAACTCTTCAAAGGCTGGTGAGATCAGTGTGCTAACCACACTTTACTTCCGTACTGGTAGGATGATCGTCCATTTCTGATACGGATAAATGGGCGTCGGCTATACTAGGGCTGCTAGTCACAGATTTCTTTGTTACCTTAAGGAACGCTCATTACTAAGAAAGACTCTTATCAATATAAAAGTAACTCAGACGGCGTGCTTCAAAATAAGGCGTATGCATTCAAGAAATTACGAGATTATTAGAAAATTAATGAGACATCGTTAGAAGGATACAACAAATTATGAACATTAATTTAGAAATTTCTTAATAACTTGCTTCCAATATAACTTGATCAAACTTTTTCTTTTATAATTAGCATCATTAGCGAATCTGTTACTAACAAAGACTTGTCTAGCAACAGAATCTTATTAAGGCCCAGAAAAATGTTATCAATCAAATTTATATTAGAATGTTTTTAGGTCATGAAACTTCAAGGATTTAGTGTGTCTAGATTGTGCTGTAATCACAGGATATTGACAAAATATGGCAGAATTTAATTTCTTGACACGTTCAACATCTGAAAGTAGTATCGAAAGATTATGCAGTAAAACGTCTCTGTAACAGCCTACTATGAGAACGTAAAAATGACCGCTATTTACAAGAGTCCGCTATTCAGTAAGAGCACAGTGTAAGTGTTAATACTTACCGGGATACTGTGACAAAAGCTTAGATCGATGATACTTAACAATGATACAAGAAAAAAACTACATAGGCCTACAGTGTTGTGAGCACGAGAAAACCATTAAAATATTAGGCCTGAATTGTCAACTTTCAATAAGATATGTTGGTAAAAAATCGTTGAGCAGAAAGAATTTCATTTCTACTTCACGACTGAAGAATATATTTTTAATGTCACTGATCTGTATTACATAGAAGAGTTATATGAGATAGGGAATCGTCCAGGTGACTTGGATATGGAAGACGAAGCAGCCGTATCAGGAGACGAAAAAAAAAATCTATTTTAAAGGAAGAAGTTGAACTAATGCTTAGGGAAATGAAGAATGGAACAGCAACAGGAGTTGATGGAATCTCCATTGAATTAGTGAAATACTTTGGTGAAGACAAGAAGGAAATTCTATCATTATGCAACGAAATATATGAGAAAGACGACTGGCTTAAAGATTTCACGGAGAAAGTGTTGCTTCCAATACCGAAGAAAAATAATGCCAAGAAATGTAACGAGTTCAGGACTATCAGCCTGATATAACATTCGGCGAAGATTCTTCTGCGAATACTGAATCGATGTTTATATTCTAATATGGACGAAGAGTTGGAAGAAGAGCAGTTTGGCTTCAGGAAGGGAAAAGATACGAGAGATGCAATTGAACTGCTACGAACAATCGGCGAAAAATACCTCGAGAAGAAAAAAAAAGTGTATATAGTATTTTTGGACTTAAAAAGGCATTTGACTGAGTGGATTGGAATAAACTGATGGATATTCTAAACAAAACTGGAGTGGATTGGAAAGAGAGGAGGCTCTTCAGTAACCTTTATATGAAACAACGAGTCAAAGTCAGGATAGGAGAAGAAATGTCAGAAGGAAGTGAAATAGGAAGAGGAGTACCGACAAGGATGCCCTTTATCATCTACCTTGTTCAACATCTACTTGGAGGATTCAATGAAGAAGAATAAAGTGTATGAGATTTGCTGATGATATGGCGTTGTTACCAGAAGAGGAGATGATACTAAGGGATATGCTACTGGAACTAAATGGCAGCTATGAGCAGTATGGAATGAAGATAAATGCCAGCAAGACGAAGACCATGGTCATAGGAAGAATAGTAAAGAAGGTAAACCTGCAAATTATAAATGAGGCAGTAGAGCAAGTGAACAGCTTCAAATACTTTGGGTGTACTATAAGCAGTAAGATGAGCTGCAATGGCAAAGGAAGTTTTTGATAGAAATAGGAGCATCTTTTGAGGATCTCTGGAGAAAGAACTAAGGAAGAGACTAGTGAAGTGCTTTGTTTGGAGTGTAGCATTGTATGGGGCAGAAACATGGCATTACGGCGAAGTGAAGAGAACAGACTAGAAGCATTTGAAATGTGGGTATGGAGAAGGATGGAGCATGTGAAGTAGACAGACAATAAGAAACGTAGCTGTGCTGAAAATAGTGGATGAAGAAAGAATGGTGCTGAAACTGATCAGAAAGAGAAAAAGGAATTGGCTGGGTCACTGGTTAAGAAGAAACTGCCTTCTGAAGGATGCACTGGAAGGAATGGTGAGAAGAGTTCGGGGCAGAAGAATATATCAGATGATAGATGACATTAAGATATATGGATTGTATGAGGAGACAAAGAGGAGGGCAGAAAATAGGAGACAGGAGAATGCTGTGTTTGCAGTGAAAGACCTATCCTTAGGCAGAATACTATGAATGAATGAATGAATGATCTCTATTTTCCAACAACAAAGCGCAATTCCATGCCTCGAACACTTACCTTTCTCTTTTTCGTAGACATTAATTATATCAAGTTTTTTATTTAGGCTAATATTAATCTTTGCGTTCCTGTGAATTCTAACACACGACACAAACTTCACATGAAACAACAAAAACAATATGCGCCATCAAGAAGAAATGCGGTTACATAGGCTAGCTACTAACACGCAACCATGCGCGATAATAAAAAAAATTCCCTTCACTCATTCGTTCATTAATAGTTTTCTGACCAAGGGCAGGTATTTCACTGCAAACTCAGCATTACCTAATCTTTCCTATTTTCTGCTTTCTTCTTAGTCTCCGCATATGATGCATATATCAATATCGTCTATCATGTGATATCTTCTTCTGCCACGAACTTTTCTCCCGTTCACCATTCCTTCCAGTGCATCCTTCAGCAAGCAGTTTCTTCTCAGCCAGTGGCTCAAGCAATTCCTTTTTCTCTTCCTGACCAGTTTCAGCATAATTTTTTCTTCGCCCGCTTTTTCCAACACAGCTTCATTTCTTATCCTGCCTGTCCATTTCATTATTGATCTAAATTCCAGAAATTACAAGCTACGTTTCAGGCTCTGTTATTCGAAAGTTTTAAATAACGATAGGGATATAAATTAGAGTGTCAACGTTCGTTATTGGGAACGTCCATTCTTAAGAATTTTTATTTTTACTAATGCCATCCGGTTCTCTTCCTACATTTCTGGTCTTCTCTCTTATTTAGTTAATGGGGTTTTAAAGGACGCGTCAGCTACTATGGTTATTTGCGACCTTGTCTTCTCTCCTGACAGTGGCTTACGTGTAACTCGCATCTGAGCTTGGGGCGCCTGGAAGACGGAGTTACATTACCCCGATGATATGATAGGATGACTAGGTACTCGTATGATTATGTGGTACCAGAAGAGGTTGTAAATCTGAACTTAACCTAAATTCTAAACCATGGACGAATAAAGGACAAATTCCTGTACTCTAACTGGGAATGAACCCGGGTCCTCATGAACTGTAATCAGAAACTCTGATCACTAAACCACGAAGCTGGTCATTTATTAAGAAGTGACATCTCCATTCTATACGATGTATTTCTGCTCCAACTCGGTGAAGTTCATGAATACTTACTTTATATATACAGTAAGGGTATACTCATTTAATGTAAAGATATACGAGTATATAGGCGTACAACAAGACAACAACTGTACATAAATACCCCTCCGGAATAAGAGTATATGTTGCATGGTTTCCCTATGTACTTATACCCTTATTTCAGGGGTATATTCAAATATATATTCATAGCTATTAAATAAACATATTTTATTTCATTTCAATTTTAATCTGAAAACATTATTATTCAACGTTAACTTTGGAACCGTGGTTCTCCTGATAATCTTTTGGTTTCAGTATCTCTTATGCTATAATTTCATTCGTCATGTAGTTTGAATTGAATTAAATCACCATTGCATGTTGATTTCAAATAAAGACCCATCAAATATCGATCTAAAATTATTGTTCTCATGTCATCACTTACGGACAAATTTTCTTCCTAATACAGAAGACGAACAAAATCCATCAAATAGAAATCGTTGTTGCACAGACAGAAAGCATGCCGATAATCTCACCTTCGTTAACACGAACCCTAAAAATGTACCTCTTTTCTCGAAATCTGTTTTTTGTTGCACCACAACATTTTCTCTTACAGCTGTACTTCACATAACGACCAAGTAAAAAATGACACATTTCTATGGGTATAATTTGTTTGGAAACAAATAATTAAGGTCATGTTTCGCCATACATGCAATAGAGAAGGAACTAGTCACCCTACCTCGTTATCTTCTGATTTAAACGTCTCATAGTGTAGTTCATTATGGTATTCATTTGTGAAGTAACGGTGCTGATGTTAATAGCGTTGTAATCTCGCAGAAAAAAGCATTACGTATTATTACTAATTCATATTTTAATGCTCATTGTCGACCTTTATTTTAATGTTAATATTCTTGATGTAGTTAATCAATATATTTATTACTGTTTAGTCTATAATAAGATTAATTTAAATAGTCACGCTTCTCAATCCCAGCTCCAGAAATATTGTACTAGAAATAATCATTATATTGTAACACCTACAGTCAGGTTGACAAAGACCAAGAAATGGTTCAATGTTATTTCTTTAGATATGTCTAATAGATTGCCAAAGAATGCCCACTCAGCTTATTTAGATTTAAAGTTGTTTTAAATAATTGGCTTTTAGATTATCCTTTTATCATATTAATAAATTTTTGACAGCCATATGAACTTGGAATTTTAATCTGTTTGTTTTATTGACCATTGTCTTTAATTACGCTATTGTAATTCTGACAAACATGATTGATTGATCATGAGTACCTTATTAGTGTCACTTACGAGGTTCCAACCAGTGTTGGGATTGTTGACTATACACACCAGTACATAAATGTTTCAGATTTAATCACATTGTACTAATATATATATTATATATATATATATATGGTGTTTCAAAAATACGGGGCATAATTTCAGATGTGTATTTCCCACATGTAGACAATCAAAATAGTTCATTACAATATGTGTCCGGAAATGCTTTATTTCCGAGTTATGGCCTTCACAACATTGAAATTCACCGGAACGTACTCTGACAGTTCATTCCGAGGCGAAGGTTACATTCAGTGTTGTGCAGGCATTAGACTGTGCGACATGTATTCAAATCAAGAGCTGGCAGAGATACACTTCATGTACGGTAAGACGGACGGCAATGCTGCGCTGGCTCGTCGTTTGTACCAGGAGAGGTACCCACAGCGACAATGTCCAGATCGGAAGACATTTGTACGTCTCCATTACCGTCTGTGCGAGTATGGAAAATTTAACTCTCCTGGTTTGGGAACGGGACGACCAAGATCTACAACTCCAGAAGTACAGGAGGAGATTCTGGAGGCTGTGAACATGACTCCTTCTATCAGCACACGAAGGGTAGCGTTGCAAGTCAATGTTCCTCATACGATTGTCTGGAGACTGTTGAAAGAGTATCAATTGTATCCTTATCATTTGCAACGTGTACAGGCCCTGTCACCAGCAGATTACCCTGCACGAGTTAAGTTCTGTCAGTGGTTCTTGCAGCAGTGTGGTGTAAATCCGAACTTTCCTGCCTTAGTATTATTTACAGATGAAGCACAGTTCACACGAGATGGCATAACAAATTTCCACAATCAGCATGTATGGGCGTATGAAACCCCCCGTGCAACTGTTCCATCTCATCACCAGGTGCGGTTCTCCCTCAACATGTGGACCGGTATCATTGGTGATCGATTAGTTGGACCCCATGTACGTACTTGTAAACAGACTTACGGGGCAGGCGTACACAAACTTCCTGGAAAACACCATACCTCATGTTTTAGAAGACACTCCACTGATCAATCGTCAACACATTCACTTCTTGCATGATGGCGCTCCTGCACACTTCAGTCGTACGGCTCGCCGGTATTTGGATCGAAGGTTTCCTGATCGATGGATAGGTAGAGGTGGCCCAATTGCTTGGCCTCCACGCTCACCTGATCTGAACCCTCTCGATTTCTACTAGTGGAGCCATTTAAAATCATTGGTTTATTCGTCTCCGGTGCCTGCTTTGAAATCCCTTCGGAATCGAATTGTGGCATGTTCTGAGGACATATGCAATACTCCTGGAGTTTGGGATCGTGTTCGCAGGTCAATGAGACATCGATGTGAGGTCTGTATTCAAGCAGGAGGTGGACATTTTGAATATCTTCTGTAATGACAACGATCTGCGGAAAGAAAAACGTTCCGGTGAATTTCAATGTTGTGAAGGCCATAACTCGGAAATGAAGCATTTCCGGACACATGTTGTAAGGAACTATTTTGATTGTCTACATGTGGGAAATACATACCTGAAATTATGCCCCGTATTTTTGAAACACCCTGTATATATATGTATGATTATTATTAATGTTATTATTAGTACATAATTATTTCATTGGAGTGTTGGGAAGGTAAAAGAATTGTTATGTATTGTATTGTATTGTATTAATTATGTTTTGCTCCTTAGCAATATAGTAATTTTGTATTTCTGTATCGCACTGGTTGAGTGGAAGAGAAGGCCGAATGGCCTTAACTCTGCCAGTTAAAATAAACCATTATTATTATTATTATTATTATTATTATTATTATATATTACGTGTTGTATATTATTCCAAATATACTAATGAACAACCTGTAAAGCCATTTAAGTTTGATATAATTATTGACGCAGAACTTCTTGCAATGCGATAAATGCAGCAACAATTAACATTGAAATATTTGTTCTGACGAGTTTGTTGTACATGTATCTTCTATTAAAATTCATTTCTAAGGATAATTCTTCAATATAAGACTTAAACGTATTTACAACAAAAGTTCCCAATTATGGTTTCCGATGTTTAACTATAAAATTCCGAACCGTAATAATTGAGACGTATAGAATGAAAGGAGGGAATTATAGCTTTCAGGAAGAATTTGAGTGAGCTCCATACCTATTGGCCACTTGTCTCACCCCGTTATTTTGAAGGTGAAAGAACCGAAAATGAACGCAACCTAGTAGCTGCCATATGAGGGGGAAGGAATGTCGCAAGCATGAATAGCAGCAGAGTATGGTCACCGAAGATGTTTGAACACTGGGCACTGCAAGTGGTGCAAGGAGGGTGCATCACTCTAATTGCAATCCTAGCCCTTGCACTAGTCGAGTGACTATCGAGTAAGCTCACCCTGAAGTAATCTAGGCGACGTGCGAAAACCAACGCTCAGATTTGTGGAGGCTTAGTTTAAAAATACCGAAATTTGTCCAAATACACCCTACAATAGAGCGAAAACGGGGCCTAGCAAGAAAATGAACCGAGCCGTTGCCCTGTGCGAGTGATAATCGCGTAAACTCGTCCTGGAGTGCCGAACGCGACATTCGAAAACTAAGGCTCCGGTTTCAAAATACTTTAATTTGGGAAATGTCGAAATTTGTGTGAGGGGGAGATGTGAGTCTTAGGTTTCATCCCGACATTTATCTTAGCGCTTACGGAAAACCATAGGCAGGATGAGTTGTCTCGATTAGGAATCTTAGCCAATTGGATGTGATATGATTCTAATAAAATGTGTGTCGATCGACCTTGAGAGCGTAATGTGGAGAATAGGACTGTGTATCCCTGAGTTAGAGATTAATTGGGGCGGGGCATGTTTGCCATCGTTATTCTGAATATAAGTGATTCATATGATGAAGGATAGGTGGAGCGGAGAAAAATTCTCTCCGGCACCGGGATTCGAACCTGGATTTTCAGCTCTACGTGCTGACGCTCTATCCACTAAGCCACACCGGATTCCAATTCCGATGCCGGATTGAATCTCCTCAGTTTAAATTCACCTCTTAGTTTCCCTTTAGTGGCCAATCCTCGTGCACTGTGTCACAGAATATGTGACAGTGGCACAATGTCCAACACACTATGTGCAGAGGTGCACTCATTATGAGTGACTAAGTGGCCGGGATCCGACGGAATGAGCGCCGTCTTCAATCACTAAGTAATTATATTTACGCATATCATATATTATTGCGATGTACCGAAGTACATATGATATTTCCGTGCAGGAATTCTGCGTTACCAAATGATGAAGGATAGGTGGAGCGGAGAAAAATTATCTCCGGCACCGGGATTCGAACCCGGGTTTTCAGCTCTACGTGCTGACGGATCCGTCGGATCCCGGCCACCTAGTTACTCGTAATGAGTGCACCTCTGCACATTAGTGTGTTGAACATTGTGCCTCTGTGACACAGTGCATGAGGGTTGGCCACTAAAGGGAAACTAAGACGTGGAACTTAAACTGAGAGGATTCAATCCGGCATCGGAATTGGAATCTGGTGTGGCTTAGTGAATTGAGCGTCAGCACGTAGAGCTGAAAACCCGGGTTCGAATCCCAGAGCCGGAGAGAATTTTTCTCCGCTCCACACATATCCTTCATCATATGGTAAAGCAGAATTCTTGCATGGAAATATAACTTGTACTTCGGTACATCGCAATAATATAAGTGATTCAGTTACTGGTGGCAACATACATCGCGCTGCTCTAGCCCCGTCAACAATCCCGGAATATGAGGATGTGTAGAGATGAAGGATTGGTTGAGGTTTTTCCTGAGGTTTTCCCTCGACCCATTAAAATCAAATGCCGGTTAACTCTCGGCGCTGGACCCTCAATTCATTTCGCCGGCATTATCACCTTCTCACGCAGACGCAAGATAACCATAGTAGTTGATAAAGCGTCGTAAAGTAATCAATTTAAAAAAGAATCCTTGGTGTGTAGGCTATGTAGTAGCCCGAATTGTAGCTCACCACGAGACAGGACATCCTGATGCATCGGGGTGATTGTGACAAAATATGAGGTGGGAATTGGTTCTGATTATGAGACTCATACACGCAATAATTGCCTGCTGCTTCTCAAGTCGTTCCTGTTGCTCTGATCCAATAGGTAACAGAGCGAGAGAGACTGCGTGGAACACCATGCCGAACGTGGTATGGTACATAGAACACACACTTTTCGTTCTCCGATTCCGTTAACCCGGTTCCATAATCAGGATTTCTCTTGTGATCCTTCAATATAAATACTATATGCTGTATTTACATAAAAATTCAGTAGTCCACATTATCAATTCGATGGTGTTTGGGTAAAGAAAGATAAATAATAAAAATAAGTTTTGAGTTAAATGAAAATTGAACTCCGGACCCTTATTAAAAATAATTTTCTACACAAATAAAACACATCAAGTACATACTAGTATTCTTTTGCTTTTTTCACGTTCACTTGTAGAATTTAATATGAATGTATATTTTTCTGGGCAGCAAAACTCCACATGCATAAAAAATGACTTAACCCCCTTTACCCGAACACCATGAATTAATGCCCTCACTAATGAAAAGTGACAAACTGACAGCATACTGAATTTAGTAACTATGTGTAGAGCGAAATGATAGGCTAGATTAAAACAATATCGAATCGTGAACGCACTTCAATTTTTATCTGAATACATACAATTATTTTCTACCTTGTTTAACTTACAGCTAACTCTTTTTCAAGGGACATGTAGCCATGGCAACATATACCATGACTATTCTATCAGTATATTATTCGTTTATTTTTGTTGTAGATAATAGCAATGTGAATGTCGGAAGTCTGACTTCAGTGTTACAACACATGTAATTGTATCTAAGGCTTCTTCTTTTGTTTTTGGCTGGCAGCCGAGTATAGAAGCGCCGCTGTAATAGTGTAATGTCTACTTTAATCCTTTCGGCACACTCGGCTATAATCTCCGTGTACTTAACCATACACGAGGTGTTATTTATAATTGCAATATCGACGCTAATGCCCTCTTTGGCGCGGATTTAACTCGCAATTAGACTTATGGAGTTTATGTTGTGCATTAGGGATTATAAAGGAATA
Organism: Periplaneta americana; assembly: GCF_040183065.1. NCBI lineage: Eukaryota > Metazoa > Arthropoda > Insecta > Blattodea > Blattidae > Periplaneta > Periplaneta americana. Next base: position 112,005,579 of record NC_091119.1, read on the forward strand.
TTATAGATTGTAAAGTTGCCAGAACTGTGCAGGGTAGATATTAAAACATAGACATGGCATTAGAAGGATATTAATACAATCAAAGAAATGGCTTGCAGGTATATAGGAAGAAGTCGTTTGTTATGTTGTCTCAGTGTGCGGTCTTGCGAAGACAGATCAATGAAACAACACTGTACGGTCCGCGCGGCCAGTCTTTCTGTTTCTACCTTTGGTAAAATTACATTTACATTTACAAAACTTTCTTCGACTATCAGTATTTCCCATATTAATTTAGCAATATGTAGATATTTAAAGTTTCCCTTTATTGAATTCATACTTGTATAAAAAGTGATATTGATAGAGAAGTTATTGCACACAATTGAAATTACGACATCGTTTTGCCAATAATCGAATTCTTGAAGTCGCATCAGTGCTTCCTCAGTGGCTTAGTGGTTGTCGAAGTAACAGTTGTATGCTAGGTCCGTGAGTTCAATCCCCGACGAGGACGATAGATATTAAAGAGCGGGAAATATTATTAGTATAATTTCTTGCAAGAGGTCCGAAAATCTGTGGGTCCTAGATTTTCTGCATGTAAAAATGAATCTTATCTCTGACAGAGAAATCCAGACAAAACTGTCGGCCATTCTTTGCGCACGCTGAGTTTCGACGCTAAATAATCTTTACAGTTGAACTTATTTATATAATTCCCTTTTTTCCAATTAGAATACCTTTTTGAGAATTCCTTTCTACATATGAGGGGTTCACAACCAGAGTGGACCAAGTCCAACTGGAATAGTTCTGAGATATTGAATCTTAAAGTTCCTGGCTCACGCTTAGCAACCTCCACCTTCCATAGGAAATGCTGCCCGCTGTAGAGTAACAAATGAGTTATGGACTTTGTTTGTTATGGCAATGAATAAATCTAAGTTTTCTTCATCCGAGATTGTATTAATCCACAAAATGATCACTGGTGGACTTGGTCCACTCTGGTTGTGAGTCCCTCATATATAGAAGAAAATAGGCCTACTGAGGCCATACCAAGTTTTTAAATAGTTCGCAGGATGGGCTTAATCTGACGAGAAAACAAAATAGCTTATAAGGGTTTATAGTATGTTTTAAAATAAACGTACAAGAGGCATTGACACTGAAAAGGAGTTAAGTGACAAAAACTGGGATATGTGAACACTTACGTCCCTTTCAGTGCTACAAGCTTGTGAGTTGCTAGCAGCTGCATCTTTGGAGGATCGCCGAAACTAAACGAAACAAGCTATGCACTTCACTCTTTTTCAACGCTATTGGCCTCTTCTCATAGATTCATTTCGATGCAAAAACGAATTTTTCGATTTTTTGTCACTCGACTCCTTTTCAGTGTCAACGCCATTAAGTACGATATAAAAATATAAATAATTTTATGATTACACATCTTTTTAGTGAAAAATCTTGGAAGAAACATGTATTAATGAAAATAATGGCCTGCAAGTAATTACAGAGTGGTTTGATTCGAACGCTCTTCCCTTAATATCCAAAACAACTGTTGTTCCATTTCCATTAAGGTACACTGGTCTTAAATCTCCTCAATTTTCTATTAACATCAAAATTCATCATTCTGATTGTTCTTATCAAAATTGTAAAATGGCCTATTTTAATTGAATCCTCAGAAGTTAATCTTAGCATGCAGGCTTTCACGGCCTGTGTCTAGTTGAAACGGAGCTTTCGGGCTAAGATGCCGTGGTCTACTGGTGCAGATGTTACCAGACGTTTCGTCTACTACTGCGGCAGACATCTTCAGTGGTTAGGTATCCTCGGTCGAAGTCTTCTGCTAGGGATACCTAACCACTGAAGATGTCTGCCGCAGTAGTAGACGAAACGTCTGGTAACATCTGCACCAGTAGACCACGGCGTCTTAGCCCGAAAGCTCCGTTTCAACCTCAGAAGTTAAGTATTTAGGCATTACAATCGACGAGCATTTACAATGGAATAAACATATTAATATGGATTTGTGCAATAGATTATGTAATAATTATTTACGGTATGAGTATCGTGATGTTTTATGGGTATTACAATACGAGTCTGATAACAAATAGAGTACTCTAATATGAAGTTACGATAAGTAAATCGTACATCGTTTTATCCACTTTTATAAAAAAATAATTTTTAAATAAAAGTAAAAGTAATTATATTATTTTTCTTAGTTTTGAATATATTATATTTTGTGGAAAGGCGACTATATTATTAGTTTCTTCCTGCGAGAGGCGTTTCGTTTATGTTTGTTTTATTAGTTTTGAACACGATAAGTTTCTCTTTATAATAGAAGAACAGTAGTATTAGGAGAAATAAACAAACATTGTTAAAATGAATTCAAACGAGGATTCAGATATTTAAGCAATCATAGAAAAAAGCTTAGCTATAAGCAGTCTTACACACATTTTACTCCCATGTGAAGCGTGCTATGGATTATGTTACAAACCGAAAAAGGTGATTACAATGTTCACCAGGTTGAATCATCAATCAACTAAACATCCAACGTAACAAACAAGAAACATTTACTTTTTTTAAATAACCCAACATCAGAATTAATTCAATAATATAATTTACACTCCAATTCAAAAACGGTTTTAAAACAAGATTCCTTTTATCATCCCATCATACATATAAAATTCAACTGGTCTCAAATTCATTCATTCATTAATACCAACAAGTTCAGAAGTATAAACATTTGAATTATTTATTCTTGGCAAGTATGATTTCCAATGTGCACTTTTAACCAACTAAATATCATCTACTACAGCAGAGATCGTAAGATTATTGATTCTGAATTTAGATAAATCGACCCAAAAGATTAAGCCAAAATTTTGGTGTTGTCAGAATTATTGACTCTCAGAGAGACCGAGAATACCTGTTACCTTACATGAGTTCCCGTCGTTTTCATGCTGTGGAAGGGAGACGGAGGTTATTAATGCTCCAACATGCAGCCCCGCGGTCGAGAGAATGAGACCGTCCAGCCCAATCTTCTACTACAGATGGAAGCAATAGCCCAGAATCGAAAAATATCATAACATCGGAAACCCGAACTCTCGATCTAACATTCTGTCGGACATAAGTAATAGCTGAAGAAAGACGAGAAAAGTGGAAGAGATGGACATGAGTAGAGGAGATGATAAGAAGAGATCTTTAGAGCAATAAACTCAGTATGAAAATTGTGTGAGTTGTGCCATTTGTGCGTTGCGCGCCTCATAATGCGCAAGAAATTAGATAACCAAAGAAAAAAAAATAGAAAATATTCAAAAGTAATGACAGAAACATGGAAGAAATGAGTAAATGTAATACAGATGAGGTAAACCAAATAAAAGTAAAAGGAAACGAAAGAAAATAGAAACAAGGGGAAACGTAAAGAGGAAAAAAAAGACAGAAAGAAGGAGGAAGAAGAAAAGAAAGATGATTCATTGATAGGTAAACATGAGAATTGTGGAATACGAAAGCGATAAACAAAGTTATTCAGCCCAGAAGAAATACACTAGAATCTACACAAAATAAAAGAAAAAGAAATGTTAAAACAAAAAGTGATAACGACATCGTCTTAAGCTTCGCAACATTTTTACCTCGTCCTGCTGGCTGTCCCCTTGGGAACATTTGCCCATCCAGAGGACCAGCTGCTGCAATCGACAGCAAATAACTCAAGAGAATGAACTTCTGGACATCCCTAATTTGATCCGTTCATCTGAAAGCTCGTCCCATCTGGCCTGCAATCCCGTCACTGCCTCCTAAAACGCGTTTCTAGCTCCATCAATTTCAGGCTCTCCGTCTGTCTGTCCGTCTGTACTCATGTAACAAATTTCACAACGGAGAAACCGATTTCCATTAAATTTGCAGCTATTGAGTTTTTTTTTAGTGAAACTGGGCAATTTAAAGGACTGCAATAGCATCCCATTTTGTAGGTCATTACGTTACAGGGAAATGCCATGTGGATAATCCGTTAATAGGGAGATATCCCTAGCAAGTGATTCCTGAATGCAAGGCCATCCAACAACACGGGAAATCATCGTTGTTCACATAAAATGATTCAGTTGTTGAGTAATGGAAAATAGGGTATCAGTTGCAAGGGGACATATGCATAGGAATGGATTTTCTTATGCAAGACCTTCTAGTAAACCGAGAAAACACATTTTTTTGACATCGACTCAACTGTTAGTAATGGAACAGACAGAATTCGTTTCTGAGTAATATATATTTGCAAAGAAACAGGTGTCCTTACGAATACCTAAGGCAGTCTAACAAAACTAAAAATAAATATTACTTTTAATTTCAAAGTGATTTAACTGTCTTGAACTATATATGAACTGTACATAGTGTCTGTTTGGCATAGGGATGTGGTGGCCCCATTGCCCAGTGTTATACACTACAATCAGCCAGCCGAGTGTCTGCCGGGATAAGTAGACCACCTTGTTAGCCACTAGCATACAAAGACTGTTTCTATTTCACCTTGGGAAACTAAAAAGTCCCAAAAGAAAGGCCCATGCCCGGGGCAACAGGGGTAAAGACCTCAACGGCAGAATGGCGGAAAAGGCAGCCCCACTCAAGGGAATAGTACATGAGCAAATAAGTCTGGAGGTTTTGAGGAGGCAGCCCCACCACCAGAATACTCAACGTGGGGTTGGTAGCCCTACTCGAGGAAATATATATTTACTCAAATTCTTCACAATGTTGAGCCGGATGGATCAATAAGAAGACGACTACAGCGTGCTAAGGATAAACGATTTGGTATAATGGAAAAAAGTAAGAATAGCTACCTGGAATGTTAGAGGTTTAACTAGTAAAGAAGAGAAACGTGATGAATTACAGAAGAAAAATATTGAAATGGTTATGATAACTGAGACTAAGAAGAAGCTAAAAGCTACAAAGGAACTAAAAATTTATACAATGATATATAGTGGAGTTCTCCAAAATGTGTATGCTTGTTGTGGAGTAGCAATTTTGATAAATAATAAATTAAAGAATAAAGTAATAAGTTACAGTTTTATAAATGAAAGGATAGTAATATGTAAACTTAAAATTGAAAGAGAGTTTTAAAATATAATAAGTGTTTATGCTCCTGAAGAAGGGAGGAAAGAAGACACTAAGGTATTTATGAGGAACTGAATAAAGTAAACAAGACTTTATATCTTTATATGCGGTGACTTAAACGCAAGAGTTGGTAACCAGCCAATGAACGAAGTAGTTGGAACTTCTGGTGAACAGCATATTAATAACAATGATCAAGAGTTAAGACAGTTTGCAACATACACAATAAAAAGAAAATAACAAATACATTCTTCAGATATATACATAAATTTACATGGACTGCGAGAGGACAGCGATATCTCTCATTATTGTAAATGAAAAAAATCAGAAATCAAATACAAGACTTCCCGGTCCATAGAGGTAGCGACATTGAATCAGACCACAATTTAGTTATTACAATTGTATATTTACTTGCTAAATGAAAGAAGAAGAAGAATGAACAAAAATTCCCAAAAGTCCAAAAAATATTTAAAGTTCATATTTTATAACAAGAAAGCATTAAAGATCTATATCAGCTTAGAGTACAAGATTATTTAATGAAAATATCGACATGTAATAATCTAGAACAAGAATGAAACAATGTTAAAGGATGTATAAGAGTGTTCGAGAATGAGGTGCGTAGGAAAATATTTGGGGTTAAGAGGAATGAAGTTACAGGAGAATGGAGAAAGTTACACAACGCAGAGCTGCACACATTGTATTCTTCACCTAACACAATTAGGAACATTAAATCCAGACGTTTGAGATGGGCAGGACATGCAGCACGTATGGGCGAATCCAAAAATGAATATCGAATGTTAGTTGGAAGATCTGAGGAAAAAAAGACCTTTGAAGAGACCGAGACGTAGGTGGGAGGATAATATTAAAATGGATTTGAGGGAGATGGGATATAATGCTAAGGACTGGATTAATCTTGCTCATGATAAGGACGATGGTGGGCTTATGTGAGGACGACAATGAACTTCCGGATTCTTTAAAAGCCATTTGTAAGTAAGTGTAACTTATGTTGCGTAATTTTAAGGTATTAAATATACATTTGTTTGTGTTTTATTACCACGAAAGTCACAAACCTCAACCTTAGAAATAGGCAGAAATAGACATTTGGGTATACGAACATGTGCAACGTCTTGGTTCTACATACAGGTTCCAACAGGATAAATTAGGTACGAATACTCATCTACTCTGTAGGACCAGTTATGCTTGGCTACTCGGAACTACTGGGCACCAATGTTAATCCGGTAGACCCTTCATAATGGCTAACTATGTGACTGATTGACTAACTACAGACACACACACACACACATTATTATATAATGTAAGTAAAGGAGAAAGATATACCGGTATGATTTTTCGAGATTAATCAAAGCAATTCGTAATATTGTTGACACAGAGAAGGAAACAATTTCGAATCATTAAATTCCTTAAATTAATAGTTGTATTATGATAGCGTAGTAATAACCATGATGCAATCAGTGCCGGTACTACCATGAGAACCGATATGATGAATAACGTAAGGTCCATGTAGTACCGGTGGGTGACGAAAATTTAACAAAGTTACTTCCATATCTGTTCGGCATAGATAAATTTTGTACCTGAAATGTCATTCTGTACTTTTGTGTTCATAAAATATTCTTTCTAAATATAAGTTTTGATGTATCTGAGCTTCTTGTCGAAAATCCCCTCAGTCCATTTTAATTGCAATTATGCGTTCCTTTGAAAGACTTGTATAACGAAAGACAAAAAAGACCCTTTGCGCGAAAAGGGACCTAAAGTCGTGAACGGAAATTTTACAGGAGAACAAAATAACGAATTTACAGTGTAAAAACTGCATTTGTATGTTTTGACATTTTGCGCTACCTGAGGCTTCTTTACATACTAAACTAGGACGTCGTTTTACACAGTGCTTCTTAAGTACCTAGATCGTTCTTATAGTTGCTAAGGAAACAAGTGAAAACTTTAATTGCATTTTCTCGAAAAGTACAGACATAGGTAATGTAATATCAACATTCAATAAGTAATAGGCCTATATTAAAAACTATAGCACCTAGAACATGATTTTTTTTTCAAATGCTCAGTATTTCATTCTCTTTTTGAAACCACAAAAAACAAAACAATGAAAAATCCGACTTTAGGTCCCATTTCCTGCAACTAGTCACTTGATATTAGTTATATTTACTGTATATAGAGTATGATGTTTATGAAAGCTTATAAAGCAGAACAGAAGAATCAAGAAATTGTCTTGGAAGTATTAAACCAATCGATACAATAGTCGAGGACACAAGTTCGTGGTTTCAATAGTCATTAAAGAGTCATACATTTTTTACGGTATTTTAAAGTCTAGACATCTGCTGATTCACAACAATTAGCATCGGTACTATGACACGATATTCAACAGGTCCGGGATTCTGTACCGAACTGAAATTTCAAACGGTCTGGCCATCTCCAGTTTGAGACTATAAAGAACGTTTCAGAACTAAGTTGACAAAAACAAATTAAACTAAAGAAATATATGAACAATGTCGTCACATTCTATTAAATATTTCTTATTGTTCATGTTTGTGCTGTACTGAAATCCAATAGCTTTTAGCATTTTCTGCAATGAGGGAAGTGAAATTTTAATTTGTAACGTTCCGTATTTTGCGATCTTCCGGCAAAACATCATCTAAACTGGGTATAAAAACATTAATATGAAACAAGTACTGGTCCACACCTGTGGAGTAACGGTCAGCGCGTCTGGCCGTGAAACCAGGTGGCCCGGGTTCGAATCCCGGTTGGGGCAAGTTACCTGGTTGAGGTTTTTTCCGGGGTTTTCCCTCAACCCAATACGAGCAAATGCTGGGTTACTTTCGGTGCTGGACCCCGGACTCATTTCACCGGCATTATCACCTTCATTTCATTCAGACGCTAAATAACCTAGATGTTGATACAGCGTCGTAAAATAACCCAATAAAAAAAACAAGTACTGCCCGTCTTAAAGCTTCCTGATTAAATGTATCCAATGTTCTAACAGGAGGATCCCGAGTACGTTTCTTCGAAGGACCTTTAACCTTTTTTCCTCGATTCATTTTCTTTCATGTAACTATATACCGCAATTTTAGAGACACCTGTCACTTTACTTTCTCTCCAAAACATGACCAACGGAAACTGTCTTCAATTACTCGCATTGTCATATTCGCTCTGGGAAGACATACTAAAACGACACACGACTTCCTTGATATCAGAGTGTATGTAATGTCCTGTGCAACCTATTAAATAGAAAGTAATTACTAATCACACCAATACCAGCGCACCAACCACGATTTTCATCATTCCGAATTTAAAATAAGTAATTGTAAATTACTTGTTTAAAATCTGAACTGAACTAGGCTACAAGCAGATCTAGACTGAAGCAGGATAAAAAAGAACGTTAACATGTTGTAGGGACATCCTGTCAAACAAGTATGCGGTAGTAAGTAACACACCCCAACCTCCCTTGTTACTGATTGGCAAGGTTCACCCTAACGTTTAAACTCAACGGCGGGAAGTTTCCCTTTGTATAAAAACAGAGTATAGGAAAAGAGGATTACCTCCATCCCTAACCGTCTCTTTCTGACAGTTAACTTGTTTCGCGCAGGCGAGTGCCATAAGTTTGGAGCTGTTCTGTACTGGCTAGATGATGCTTCATCTCTGCTGAGGCATGTGCACTTGGGGTCGGCAGTCTGCTGGTCCTTAACGGGCTGTCTTATATTTACAATTAAACATCCAGAAATTAAACAATATATGATTCAGAAACACGCCCACTGTAAGAAAGCACTAACTCTAAATTAATGATAACTTACGTGGACTTTTTACGTAGGTCAATAAGAATATTAAGAATGAAAAGGACTCGTGAGAAAACATGAGCATCAGAATACAGTTATCGATTATTATAAATTTATTCAGGCAGAACTTTTCCACTGTCTTAAATTAGAACTATTGCGATAGTAGAAACATGTGCGGAGAAATGAAAAACAATATAGTATATAGCAAAAGAAAATGCATGAAGTCAGTGGCGGTGCGTAAAAGAAATGAATATTCGGAGCGGAAGTCTGTACAAGAACATTGATAGAGATTAGAACAATTAGGTTAGAAAAACTAGAAGTTTTACTCATAAATTATGTTAAAATGAGTGTACATATACATACAGTTTCACACACATTATATACGCTTATATGATTTTTACGGTTTCACAGTGAATGTGTCAACAAACAGACTTTTGGGTATTCCATCGTGTCCCATAAATTACATATGCTCTTTTATAAAACTGTATGTACTTCTGTCACATAAAATTTTTATCTGTAAGCATCAGTCTGTCTAATAATGTGTACGTTATTCTTGGATATTTCAATGCACCTGTTCACGAGTTTTTAATATCCTCCCCTTATATCCAAGACTAGAAGTCCTACAGTTAACGGATTGCGTTAAGTTTTCACAGTGGCAGATCTACAAAACTTACCGATGCATGCTGAGTATGTGCAAGTAAACAATGTCTCGTATGTTCAGAATTTATTTCTGTCCTGGTTTTTTGACAAGTTTTGTTCTAATCTACATGGTATGTATACAAGAAATCGGACCTTAACAGCACAATCACAGTTTTCAATCCCCCACATTTGTCTGATCTCATATTTTATAATAATAATAATAATAATAATAATAATAATAATAATAATAATAATAATAATAATAAATAATAATAATAAATAATACACTTTCCGAGGTAAGTTACTATGTAAGATTTTATCGAAGAAGCTGTAGTGAGTTCGAATTTCACATAGACCTAAGGAATGAGTGAGTAATTGAGTGAGTGAGTGAATGAATGGGAAAATGGAAAGAGAAGCATTTAAAAGTACGCGAAATACGTTCTTGCAAGGGAATTTAGAGCTAAAGCCCAGTTCAGACGATGCTTGTTTTCTTGCGTGTTTCCTTGCTGGCTAGCAAGCTGGGTGCCGTGGTGGATACCATGCTGGCTCCCGTGTTGGCTACAGTAATGGTGGTGGTTCTCACGGAGCTGGCTCTTTCCACAGTTCAAATTGGAAAATCATCTGCTGTTTCATCTGTTGCCAACACTCATGGTCAAAAAGAAACTAAACCGTGAGTAGAAAACAACTAAAGTCTTACATTAACAATAGTAAATGTCGTAATAAGGTAATTAAGCCATAAGTGCAAAACAGACAAAGTCCGATATTTAATTGCTGTTTCTTAGAAGTCAAAGAATATAGAAAAAAAAACAGGTTTCGTTGGAAAACAACGAACATGGCGACATGGTTTCACTGGTGATACTGTATCATCGTTGGTTCCACTCTGCAAATCAACACGAAAAATAGCAAGGAACCTACTCTCGAAATCCAGCAAGCTAGCCACCAAAACAGCCACCAGAGCGCATTACTTCCAGCGAGTGAGCACGCAGGGTAGCCATCAGTGCAGTCACCTTGGAATCCATCACGGAAACAAGCACCATCTTAAGACGAAGTGCCTGTGTGAACTCCAAGCCTGTTGGGCACTTGTTTCGCTTCGTTTTCCGCTATTTCATTTGAAGGAACATTAGAGAATTTTGAAAGAAGAAAGCGCAAAATGGACGTAACCTAATAGCTACCACAGTGTTCTTCATTGTGATGTCCTTCGTTAACGTAAGTGGAGGCTTGTCGTCATTGATTTCATATCAAAGTAGTTAAAATATGCGTATTAATCTAATGTAAGTTAAGAAAAAAGAGGAAAGAAAGAAAAATAGTGCTTAGGAAGAACTCCTCTAGGGGAACGGAAGATTCTCAGTAGATAATAATACTAAACATACTTAGTTTTCACCAGACATTTAAGATTAGTCGATATTGCAAGTGTTCGTTGATATTTTTAACGAATACTATACATTCACAAGCAGCAGGAGTCCCTCAGCGTGTGATTAGTATTTCGCACGATAAAAGAAATAACACAAATGTCATCTCTTTCTTTGACGGAGGTTGAACTTTCATCGGTTGAATGAAACTATATTATTATTATTATTATTATTATTATTATTATTATTATTATTATTATTATTATTATTATTATTATGCCGTGTGAACTCTTCGTTGCTGAATTGACGATAAACTGACATTGTACTCTGTTTATAGGTCTCCCTCCAATCACAAATTTTAATACCTTGTCGTTTTTTGCAAGTTATCTTTCCATTGGTCTACGTCCGTGCGGTAGTTCTTTCACAACTCTCTTAATTTAGTTACCTTCTGGAACTTTCAGTACATAGCCTGTCATATCCACTCCATCTTTTAAACTTGGAATTTTGCAACTACGGGTTTTCTGTAGAGGTTGTAAACTTATTACAGTTTGTTTATCCTCTCCATTCCAAACTGACTACGTCAAATACTGTACTAAATATTTTCGTCAAAATTTTACGCTCAAAGATGAAACGATGATAAAACAATAACAAATACGAATGTATTTGAAAAGATCGTTAGTTAAAACACTACAGAATACTTCGAAATTTCCATCATAATTAAATTCATATTTTACGCCTCTTCACTGAAAAATTGTAACTATGTTTGATCAAATAATGAATGAATAAAACAACATCTACAGTTCACAGTGGCGCCATATAAAACACACGGTTTATCCCAGAATTCTCTCTACATTGATTATTATTCATAGCTTCCTTTGAATGGAATTACTTAACTTGAAGTACATCAAAAGCGTTATAAAATAAATATGTAATGTATTCCTTCATTTACATATAGGCTATTTAATAATAATTGTTCTAATAGGTCTAGTTGGAAATGGCCACCGACGTGACTCAGGCGGCGCTGAACTGGAGCTGAGCTCGGGTTTGGATTCGATACCCGTTTGGGCTGATTATCTCTTTGGAATTTTCCCCGAGGTTTTCTCCGACTTTAGGTTAATGGCAGATATTAATATGGCGAATCCTCGGCCTCTTACCGCCAAATACCATGATCAACACTAAATAACCTAGTAGCTGATACAATGTCGTTAAATAAGAGGGTACATATACTTAGAGATACTTATTTGTTGTGATTTCACCGCTATGGAATAGTGGTAAACGAGACTAAATAAGGAACCATTGGGGCGTGGGTCAAATCTTCGTTGGAAAAAGATGTCTGATATTTTATCAGTTTTCTTCTCAAATCATTTAAGGGACAAGAAATTGTCTGCTTTGTGTCCTACTGTAGTGTTGGGAGTATGTTGCAACAAAGATCTTATATCGACAAATTGGCGTATACATAATTCCTATTTTAAGAGACTATGAGAATCTCGGAAAGAGGCCTCACCCTAAACAGCATTAATTCCTGTTTGTCAAAACTTCAGTTACACTTTCTGACTCTGTGATCACTGCCCTTTTCGGTATCTACATTTCATTTCACCGCAATTTAATGAATTAATTATAATTAGCTCTTTTTTATTTATCGTACTCGGTGGTCCAGTGGTAACCATGATTGCTACTAGATCGAGGTTATCGGATACAAATCCGGTAGAGGGTGATAAATTCCCCTGGCATTGTTTCATTCAAAAGGAAAATAAAATTGGAATCTCGTGCTCTAGATTTACGGAACATAAAGGAAACTTTGTAGAGGATTCCCGACAAAATTTGATAGCCATATCGCGACAAGGGAAAAATTTGGAGTTAGAACAATGGGCACAATTAGTGGCTTAAACGCGCGTCGGCGGGCGTTGATTCGATTCCCGCTTGGGCTGGTTACCTGATTGGGGTTTTCCGAGGTTTTCCCCGACCATAAGGCATATGTCAGGTAATCTATGACGAATCCTCGGCCTCATCTCGCTAAATATTATCTCGCTATCACCAATCCCATCGACGCTAAGTAACCTCGTAGCTTCATTATAAACCTCCATCCGTAATTATTAAATAACGATAAAATAAAGCAGCGATAACGCAAATTACACTGAGCACATGGCCGCAGAAAATGTAACAAATGGCATTCTAGTCCTTGATGTACAAAGAAAGCTTTCGAAATCGCTCAAACCTTGTTGAAATAAGTTTTACATAAGTCTATTTCATTCCCAATAGAATGAGAGTCAGCATTGTGACAACTGTTTCCAAGCAGCTATTAAAATTTCGGTTCATCTGGCAGTGTCTAATTCGAACAAAAGTAAGCTATCTGGAACTATTCAAATCATTCTTCTATACATTATTCAATTATTTTCACAAATTTATTCCTTGAAACAATGGTCTCATTTAGTGTTATTGTGAATGTTGTAAAGGCTTTGTCAACGCCCTGAGAAGATTTACAACTCTAAATGGTGTGAGGTGTGGGCACTGTAATGTCTTCTTTCCGGATGATATTAACGATTGCAGAACAGAATGACTACCGTATCATATTTGAATTTGAAAGCTGATAGAAGAATAGGCCTATGAGTTATGGGGCTTGAAATTAAATACGAAGGAAACAAAACGCATAGCCATACGGGACATGTCAAGGGATTTATAAATGGAAAGTGAAAAAGCAATAGCCAGCCATGTAAATGAAAATGTATATCTGGGGGTGAAAATAAACTGAGATGGAAATCATGAATCAGACATTAATGCACGAATTAATAAAAGATGAGCAGCATTATCAAAACTAAACAGTGTTTTGTGCGATCGGCCCGTAGCTTCTAAAACAAATAATCTTATCTGTCATACAATAGTTAAAAGTACAATATTTTATATGGCGCAGAAGCTGGAATTTAAAAGCGAGAATGTAGAAAAATGAAACTGAACAGAAATGGATTTTTCGCGACGCGCGACCATCACCTAGGATTTCTAGGAAGAACAAAGTTAAGAATACAACAATTAAACAAAAAATGAACGTAACTAGGTCTATTTTAGATGATATTAAAACAAACAATTGAAATGGTATGTTTATGTTAAGAGGATGGAAGACGACGGGTTACCAAAAGAAATTATGGAATGGTATCCACCAGTGAAACGAAAACGAGGCTGGTCCAAACTTAATTGGTTACAAGAAGTTGTCAGAATGACGAGAGAGAGAAAGGATTAACAGAGGAAGATTGGGAGGGCGGAAACAAATGAAGGATGAAAATAAACTAAATGGGTGCAGGAAGGTGTGACAAGCTATACAACCTGCAAAATAAATAAATACAAAAAAAGTATCTTGGTGATTTCAGGCATCTTATCTCAGTACTTCGGTATCTCACTACTATTTCAATTATAAAAACTTGGCTATGCGTTTAGATGTTGAGTGAAAATTTAACAAAAAGAAAAAAAAAAAAAAACAGCTCCCAGTTCTCGCAGTTGTGACATTTCAGCATGTTATATTATCTCTTGCACTTTCGTGTTCCACTGCTCTGAATTTAGTCTTTTGCTACTGAAATGTATAAGGTGAATAAACTTCTATCGAACAAACATACAATGATATACACCGTTTTAAGCGTAAATAAATCATACTATATAAAACATCGGTTTCATGTCGTTTTTGGTCTCTCGCCATTATTGAAATGCAATAATGATATCTTCTCTTCGAGACATATGAAGAATAAAAAATAGTTAAACCCAAAGTGACGTATATAATGCCAGTGTTGTCACATGACAGAATATACAAACTAGCTATTGTTGAAATATAACAATCGCATCTCCTAGTAGAAAGAATTACTGCGAATAAACTGCTATCTAACAAAGGTGAAGTATAAAAAAGGTAATTATATAAAGGACGTATAAACAAGGTTTTCACCGAATACTTTGATTTCACTGTACTGCTGAAATCTAAATATCGTATCTTCTGGTTGATATATTTATAGCGAATAAAAATATCCAACAAGCATAAACTAACAAACAGTTCATAGCGTCGTTTCGTAGTACGACACATCAAAAAGGTTTCCTCTGAACATTTCGTTTCTCTCCTTCATTGTTGAATTCAATCAGAAGCGTTGCGACGCGAACAACTTAAGAAGACAACACACGCTGGCACAGGCTGCGTACCTGCGATCTTGCGCTCCCGCAGTCGGCGCCACAGCTGCTCGGCCTTGCGTAGCGGCCATCCCTCGACCTTGGCGCTGAAGCTGCGGAAGAACTTGTAGTCCTTAAAGTGGGACATGAACGCTCCGCCACGCTGCACATCTCCGACTGACGGCGCGGGACGCGATGCGACGCTCCAGAGCCACACGCACGCGCCGGCGCCGCGACCACCGCCTGTTGCTCCGCCAGGGCGGCATACAGTACATCACTTGCTGCTTTATTTCCATATCTGTATTTTCTGTATTTCTGTTCTTTTCATTTTATTTCATCTTTCTTGTTTTCTCCATTTTCTTATTTTCTCTCTCTTTCCCCTCTTCATTCCACTCTTTGTATACTGCCTTTTTTGCTCCTTCCAATCCATGCACATATCTTGATCCTTTTCTTTTCTGCACCTATCTGACTTATATCTCCCTTCCACTTATGTTTTATCTAATTTTCAAGTAGACCTATTCCACGTTAAGTCTTCCTCTCTGTCTTCCAGTCTTTATCAACAGCTTTGTCTTGTGTTCATACATTTATTTCGCCCATTGTTTTGTTACTTCCTCTGCTGCTTACTTTAATCTTACTTCCTATCTTCATCCTCTTTACTTATTTGTCTCCTGCTTACTTATGTTGCTCTTCATTTCTACATTTTACTTCTTCCTCAATTATTTCACTTGTTTCTTCCACAGGTACTTTGCTCTTTCCTCCCTTTCTTTAGTTCTAATTTTCCTCCTTTCTATATGCGTCATAATTTTAAAAACTTGTAGTTTTTACTTTATTTGTTTGTTATCTATACTGCATTTTCTTCTCCTATTCCTCTTTTATTTTCTTTATTCCGCCCCCCGCTTCGCTTTCCTTCATTCCGCTCACATTCAGTGTTTAGTCCTTCAATCTCAATTTGTATTCATTTTAGTATATTTAGATTTCTTACACACACTAATTTCGTTTCTCCTTCCTTTACTCATTATTTCTTATTTAACTCATTTCCCAAGCCATTTGGCCATTAGGCTTGGCTTTTACGTGGGCTGGACCCAGGATGAGTCCATACACTTAGACACGATTTGACCCACTGTGCGCCTTTATATGCGATGATTATCCAAAGGAGAGTGTTCGCGAAATCATAGAGGGGAACCCAATAATAATCAAATTTATACTGTCTCTCTGCACGCATTGTACCAACTTTTTAAATATATTTGAGTTCATAAAGAGGGTATACATTTTATTATCCGAAAATTTGATAATACGAAATGGGGTCAACCCCCTTTATATCGGATAATGGAAGTTTTACTGCAGTATTAAATAGCAAGTATTTTCAGATTTTTTCATCAGAAAAAGTTGTTCAGAAATGGACGATAACTTTTGCCTAGATTCCTCTGTCAGGGACAAGGACCTTGTCCGTGCCGTATAATAAGGTCACGGGAACCACAGCTTTATTTCTCTTCCACTACACCGTCCGGCAGGGTTTGAACCCGCGATGCTGGGATGCAACCAGCCAGCATGCTTACCGCGAGCTGTCACAAGTGTCATTGTGGATCGTTTGAAATGCCAGGCTCGGCTCAATTCGGACCTCCTGCATAACAGGTTCATAGATTTTTACAATGCAACCATGGCAGGGACTACCTTGAGCACGCGATCAAAAAGGTTGTGTAACTCGTACCGAAGTTAACACTTTTTACACACTTAAGACGGAATGGTGTTGCTATTCATCTGTCAGGCGTTACGAATCACCTTTCACATTCTGTATGACCTTTGAACAGTAACGCGCGCAGAGAATTATGGACAAATTGTACATATGAATGCCACATTCCCACTCGATTGATTTATTTGAGCAGCAGCTGTATGTGGCTAACCTCCAGATCACTAAAGCAAACAGAATGGTTGCCCAACCAGAAGGGGACGAGTTGTATCAAACATAGGCCTACTATAGGCAAGACTACCCCAGCCCCAGGGCAAGATTTTTAGGTACGTAACTTTCACTCCAGTAGAGAGAGAGAGAACGATGACTTAGAACCACTTCTATATTTTCATACCAATTTGTGTTATTATTTGTGTGTTTATAAAATCCTACATACTAAACTAATATAATATTATAATGTAAATTTTTCCACAGATCTATTTTCTCTTCTTTTTTATTTCCACAGCGGATGTTTAAATAATTAATATTAAATTATAATCTGTGCCGATATATAAAATCAAAATCAACAAACCTTCGTTGTTTTTGTTTTATATTGCATTTGCATAGCTTATATTTTATATTATATTATATATATATAAAAATATAATATATAGGGGAGAATCGGGTAGTATCGGACATCGGGTAATATCGGCCAGTGCGTTTCTTTCATCTACCACCATATGGCAGTACCTGAATGACATGGTTACGTTTCTCTATGCGACATCACAGAAACGTAACCATGTCAATCAGGTACTATCATCGTGTATATATATATATATATATATATATATATATATATATATATATATATATATATATATATATATATATTAGAGAGAGAGGGAGCGAAAGAGAGAGAGAGTTTATATTAGGTTGTGAGGAAAATAAGTACAAACATTTCTTAGGCACAAAAATCCATTTTGCATTTTGACATACCTCGTAGTGTTCTTATGCATTGCAAAAAAAAGAGAGCTAATATTTTTAGTAAAATAGTTTCGTATTTCTTTGTCTCTGCGGTGGCTGAGTGGCCAGCTTTCAGCTTGTCCAGGTTACAGTTCCAGCCAAACCTAGTGATTTTTCATTGAAAATCCATAATGATTACTTGTAGCGGAAAGCGTCTCATTTGAGATTCTTCTCCAAGGTTTTTCCGTTTATCCATTTTAGGCATCAGTATCATTCCGTCCGAGCTCCAATTCTGTTATAATTCCATAACATTTCTCGACCTCTGACCGGCGCCTCACGGAAGGGGCTGCTTTAGGGACGAATGGGTGTGCCTGCTCGAAAGTGACTACTCAGCGAATCTTAGCGTAGTCAATTGTAAAAGTACTGACATTCAAGCTAGTGTAACGATGGGTTGGAGAAAGGGCTGTCTTACGATAGGTCTACGGAAAATAAATCAACAAGCTACAAGTTTGAATTTAAGAATTCCATAAATTCCTTCATACTCTGGATTACGTACATATATTAAACCAAAATTCGAAAATTGTCTTAATAACAAGGTATGCTTAATTAATAGGCAAAATATATGGCACTGAATCAGCAATCAAAACAAATTATGATACATCTTATTTCAGCATTAGTGACTCACTGTTAGCGCGCTGGTCCTCCATTCTAGTGATCCGGTTTCGATGGCCGGAATCGTGATGGAATTTGTGGTGACAAAACAGATAAGGCAGAGGATTTCTCTCGGAGTACTCAGTTTCCTTCTTTGATTCCACCAACACAATCCACTTCCGATATCATGCCACCTATCATATACAGTAGTTAAAATAGGCTGAGGTGGTCTTGGGGTAGTACGGGTGTCCGATGCTGACATAGGAAGGGAGTCGGGTCCCTAGGTGTATGAGTCATTTGGGGATGAGACTTGTGGCTGTCAGGGTTGTAGCAGCATGATCCGCTTTTCAGTAAGGGATTCACGAATCCCATCTAGGCCGCTTGTCGGACTGGAACAATCCTTGCATATGGGGACGCACAATGGACCAATGCAAACCTCCATCCCGGCACCGGTCATAGAAGAGCCAGCCAGCCAACACTTTTTCTTTAGACCTACAATTTAACAGACAATCTCGGTTAAAAATTAAAGACGTAAACAGTGGAAATCTTTTCCTGATGAAGGCGAAAGGGAGTTCCAAGTAAAGGAACTGAAAACCGATTAATTGAAAATCTTTAGCAGGAATGGTCCACTAAACGTTTCTGCGGGCAGCCTAATGTTGCAGGCTCTAAAATGTTTTACTCGTTCGTGAAACATGTTAGCTCAATGTACCGCTAAATACGAGTACTATACATGCCCGAAATTATTGTGGAGTAATGTTCAATCGCATTAATTTAATCTGTCATCTCTTCTTATTCCTATAACTCTTCCAAATGTCCTCATTACAATTCTAACAAACAAGTTTACTTCCCCTTGTTTCAGTATTTCCACAGCAACTTGCAATACTTATTGGTGTTTCAGTTCTCGTTTATATTGTGGCAATAAGAATTTAAATCGACGTACATGGAGAGAAAAATGGTAACTTCTTGATAATAAAAGTTTACTGTGACATCACTTGTGGTACTATGGAAGCAGAATTGTAAGCTAAACTTCATGCCTCTTGATTTTCCACGGGGTTCGTCTCGCTCCATCTCTACGTAATGTGCTCGAGAGCAAAATCCTGCCCTTGATTTTTCCGTGGTTTCCCTCGGACGCTAAGACAAATGCAGAGTTGTTTCCGATTTCTGATAACGAATTTGAATGACGTCATGTGCGACAGGAATCACACCGACAGCTGAATTGCGGCGAGAGGTGACAGACCAGTAGTGAGTGATTTCATAATCAGAGTGCACGGTGTATCGCAGTAGCAATGTCTAAGAAAATCGAGCCTTTATGGGGGAGGGATACATAACTCTTTCCGATGTCAAGTACAGTTACGTGAAAATCATAGGAGCCTGCAAAAAGCGTGGTTTCGTTATTTCCAAGAAAGGCATCTTGTGTGTACCTAATAAGACTGGCAAAGCTCGAATGGGATTAATTACAGAGTGGAGAAAGGAACCAAATCCACCCCCTTTCATAAGTCGCCGCACCCCACGAGATGATACAAATTAATTCCATTCGAGCTTTACCAATCCTTTTAAGTACACACAAGGTGCCTTTCTTGGAAACAACGAAATCTCGTTTTTTGAAGTATTCTTTTATTTTCACCTAACTATACTTGGCATGGAAAGAGTTGTTACGTACTCTCCCAAAAGGCTCGTTTTTCTTGGGAATTTCTGCTGTGAGTCGCCGTGCACTCTAAGAGATCACTCACTACTGGTCTGTCACCTCGCGCCACAGTTCAGCTGTCGTGTGACTCCTGACGCACATGATGTCATTCAAATTCGTTATCAGAGATTGGAAACAACCCTGTATAGGAATTAGATCCAAAGAAATGGGAACAGTTCTAATCTGTTTCCTACAAATTTTTCTCCTACTTTTCTCAACATAAGTTATGTTTCCTAATCGTCCTTCTTCGGTAACTGGCTCGCGATCGATCCCGAAGTCTGCCGAGCGTCCTACCCTCTCCAAGCTTCTGTGTTTAGGCTACTTACAATGTAAAAACAGACTGTACTGCTAATTATAAACACTACAGATTCAGAATGAGGACTACTCCACACATGTTTAACATGATATAGCCAACTTAAAAAATCTTGTGTATCTTTATAATTAAACGTAAATTTAAAGACGGAAAATAAATTAATTTATTAATTCACAGAGCTAACGGCTTCAGCAGCAGGGTACCCGGTTGTAAAGAGTGCACTGATTCTATAATGAACATGGGGTCATGAAATAATTAGTCTGCCATTGTACTTGACTCTGATTTCACTCCTATCTGTTTGTATGTTTCGGTACAGAAGCTCAAGTAGATTCTTTCTCACAGCCCCAGATTCCCTTGGAAGGACGCCCGATCAATTGTTTTTTCCTCCCATTCCTACATTCTTTCATTGCGACTTATTATGGTATCCCACATGGTTCTTTTCCTCATATGGTAGATATCAGGTTGCGTCCATTTTCAGTTTTTTCCTTTTAAATTCAAAGTACTCTTAAATGTCTTCATAGGGACGATGAAAACCCGAGTGGACAAGTGGTCAAAAGGCTTGGACCTCACAAAGATTGCTCTGAGTCTCAATTTCCCTTGAAAAGACGCGCGGTCCCATAATTATATTTTGTTTCTCCAATTTCCCACTAATTTCATTGATTCATTGCTTCATTCCACTCGCCCGTCTCGCTTCACGATCTAATTATTGTATAGATTACACTAATTCTGCCTGTAGTACTATTTATTATCAATTATTATTATTATTATTATTATTATTATTATTATTATTATTATTATTATTATTATTATTATTTATATAGCCAACTTAAAAATCTTGTGTCTGCCTGGGTAGCGTAGTCGGTATAGCGCTGACCTTCTGTGCTCGAGGTTGCGGATTCGATCCCGACCCAGGTCGATAGTATTTAAATTTGCTTAAATACGACAGGGAACTCCTGCGGGACAAAATTCCGACATACTGGCGACGCTGGTATAACCTCTGCAGTTGCGAGCGTCGTTAAATACACCATATATATACATATATATATATATATATATATATATATATATATATATATATTAATCTGGTGTATTTTTATATGAAACGTAAATTTGAACACTGTATCTAAGGTACAAATTACATGCCAAAACTAAAGACTTTTACGAAATCCAAGGAATTTCACAAAATAATTCTGTGTCAATTTTTTATTGTAATTCTTATGTAACAATAATTTATCTCTAGTAATATGTCAAACTCTTAAATAATTTTCGAAATACAAATCTGTGACTAAAGTCTTTACTGCATTAATAAATTCTAACAGGAATGTTTATAAACGACTGCGCTTCCCCTTTGTCTTCTATTTCCATAGTAACAGTAACTTTAGAGATTCGTTTATCGCGAGAGTGTAAACGGCTTCCGATTAGGAAAGCAAGCGGCTCGCTCGCTTGCAATGGTATGCGTTGCTTTCATCACAATTGGCGTCTCTATTCAGGGGGCGCGAGCATCCTTGGTGCGGATATGTTTGAAGGCGAACTCTTGCCACACAAAGACAAGACCAAGACCGACCCTCCGGCCCATCTCCTCCTTGCGGCGAGGTCGCCTTCATTTGTCTCAGTCCAAACACCGGGATTTCGTAGTGCTGGTCGGCACAGATTGATTTCCCAATCCGTTTCCCTAGATACCAAACGTCTGACGGGCTTCGGCTGTGGCGAAATGTTGGCATTGTTACATGGAGTTCAGGCTTTCAATCCCCACGAGTTTCATTATAGCGTCTGGCCGGGACTTTAGTTGTCTTGTGCAGTACCTCAACGAATAAAGGAGTTTGAACTTCGAATAATAATAATAATAATAATAATAATAATAATAATAATAATAATAATAGTAATAATAGTAATAATAATAATGTATAACATATTATTATCATTATTATTATTATTACTGTAGTTTCTTCCTTTAAATATGTTCGCAACATAAAAATATTGCTATTCCGATACCACAGCAAGCAAAATATTTTCACAATGTAAACTTATATAACGATGGCTGAGAACCAGACTGTTCTAAGTCCAACTTTTTATAAGAAAGAATGCGTCTAGCCGCGAAACGAGGTGGCCCGGGTTCGATTCCCGATTGGGGCAAGTTACCTGGTTGAGGTTTCTGCGGGGTTTTCCCTCAACCCCATATTATTATGAGCAAATGCTGGGTAACTTTAGGTATTGGGCCCCGGACTCATTTCACTGGCATTATCACCTTCATCTCATTCAGACGCTAAATAACCTAAGCTATTGATAAACAGTCGTAAAATAACCTACTAAAATAAAAAAATATATATAAGAAAGAAATCTGTGTTTCATTGTGTTCCGTTCTTGTCTGCATATATGAATCGAACAAAATTGTAAATATTCCTCTCCATAAGGTTGCTATGAAGCTATTCCAAATTGTTTCATGAAGCTTTTAATGTCAGGAGCTTACAGTAAAATAGCTCTCCTGAAGAAAAAAATAGTAAAATGGACTTGGAACAGTCTGGTTATGGGCCATCGATAAACAGAAATATACCGCGCCATGGCCGCACGATGTAATATTAAAGCGTTGTAATGCTTTCGACTAGCGAGCAATACGGAATGAGAGTTGGTTCGAATCTTGACATAAGTCGACATGTTCTTGTGAAATTTCGGCCAGTATATGGAAAAACAACATTGTGTTGGATTTGGGTAGCTACAGTGAGTATCGAAATCCGGTTTAGTAAGCCATCTACAAAGCTATGTACGGGATCATAGTGCTGACCAAACGTTAATCCCATACTCGCCTCCATGATCATTTATGTTGAAGTACATGAACGTGAAGCCAGGAGTCGATTGGTCGGTATTGGCCAGCGATTATTTATTATTATTATTATTATTATTATTATTATTATTATTATTATTATTTTATTATTATTATATTATTATTATTATTATTATTATTATTATTATTATTATTATTATTATTATTATTATTATTTTAACATAATTATACGATTGTAGTCTCATAACCACGAACTCGACCCCACTCGTTCACGGTCAGTCATGCCTAACCGTTAAGGTTGGTTCACAATAAACCGGGAACGGAAACGACAACGAGAATGGAAATATTGTTAAAATAAATGTATTAACTATTGTGAATGCTCACATTTAAATACATTTATTTTAACATTATTTCCGTTCTCGTTCTCGTCGTTTCAGTTTCTGGTTTATTGTGAACCAGCCTTTACTTCACAGCACTGGACGTTCAGAGGCTTAAGTTTTAGGCGAGTAATATGGACATATAGGAATTATCTTAAAAACATGGACATATAGGAATTATCTTAAAAACAAAGTCCAAACTATTGGTAGATTTGATGGGAAAAAGGGCTCGTGAAGAGAACCTGAAATAATTAACTCATTCCCTTAAAAGAAAAAAAAAAAAACCGTCGGAGACCAAATGAAGGAAAATCAACACTAGAAAATATTACACAGTAGTCCATTTCATGGGTATTGAACAGAAAAGTCGGATTTGATGTAAGAGACGATTTAGTTGCAGCCGACATGCCGCATAGAGGGCACGTAGTCCGTTCAAATTTTGTCTAGAACATAGGTAAAGAGTACGTCAGAAAGAACGGATGGATTTCAAACTATCGATACGCAACGAGGAGAGAGATATAGTGAGGGGGACCACGACTGTTGGGTCAGCCATAGAATGCAGTTTCAGTTGAGAACATGGTGTTGGTCTGGTGTACAACGTGCTTTCATCGTAGAGACATTTTTGAAAAATGAAGAGTCTGTGATCGCCACTCAGGACTCATTTCGACATCGGATGTCACGCTAGGATTCCAACTCGGAATACAATTTTGCTGTGGGTGGCTTCATTTCGTATCACAGGTTCAACATTAAAGAAGAAATCACCTGGACGAAATTCTATTGCACTGAGATTGTCCGAGGCTACGGTAAGATCTCGCGCCCTGCGACTTCTTTCTTTGGGACCATTTGAAGGCGTAAGTTTGTAAACATCGATCACATACACTGGACGAACTCAAGACAGCGATTCGTGAAGAAATCGTGGCAATTGCACCAGCTATGACTGTGAAAGTGATGGCGAACATCAGAAAACGCCTGGATGCCTGTATTGAAAGCCAAGGACATCATATGGATAATGTTGTTTTCCATAAATAAACTGCATGTATTGGTGAATATGTTGATAACAATAAATTTTTGATTTGATGAATCTTTACAATTTTCTTGCCATGTGAAATCCATCCGTTCTTTCTGACGCACCCTGTATTACTTTCTATTTTAATTCTGAAATAAGTTATGTAACAACGTTTCATCAACTGCATGGTTATTTTGCCACTGTGGAATTTATTTATTTATTTTATTGCTAGTAACTTTGAAATGAATACAAGTTAATAAATACAATGAAAGATAAACTAGCCCACTCCTGAATGAGTAAGACTCGTGCTCAGGAGGGTATTTTGAAAATGAATCCGAGGATTTGCTACGGGATTATCTGACATTCGCCTTACAATTGGAGAAAATCTGGAAACACCAACCAGATGATCAGCCTAAGCGGGATCCGAACCCACGCCCGAACGCAGCCCTATAGTATGAGTCCCATCTCGTCGTCCTTACACCAGTGACAATGTTTTTTGTTAATATTATGTGCTGTGTTGTTTTAGATAGAGACCCAACGCCATATCTACCTCGCTTTAGGTCAGTCTCACACTGTTTGTATTTTGTATGAGATTTAGATCAAAACGCAAGGCACTTCGAGCTCTGTAAGGCCTATAAGCGACTATTGTATAAATCCGTAGCTTTATTGTTTAATTAAATTCAAAATTATTTGTTTTATATTAACAAAATATATAAACTGATTTGTAATAGGCCTCTATTCTCTTGCACTGTTATGACTGACTTCCAACATTCTGGCAGTTTTTCGATTTCACGTCTGAAGAAATCGTCAAGACAATTTTGAAGTGCAATTCAGTTATTACAGAAGATTTCCGAAAACTGTTAGATAGATAACGGAAAAGATGGAAATCTCATAGAGCAAGATCAGGAGAATAGGGTGGATGTGGAATAATCCCTCAATCGACCTCTGTTCTTGTAATACTAGCAGTCTGCGGATGGGTATTATCATAATGAAAAATCACTTGGTGCAGTCTTCAAGATCGTTTTACGGCCTCAAGGCGACTGAGTTGGCAATAATGGTTACATTCCACGGAAACAATTGTTACGGTAGACGCCGCTTTCTTTGTTCCACCGGATGCACAACATTAGCTTATGTGGATGGACACCAGCTTTTGCACGGAGAGTTGCTGTTTTGTTAACGCTCAGCCGTTCCCTTCTCTTCTTGTTGATGTAAGGACGCCATTTTTTGTCATCATTAATAATCTGGGACAAAACTATCGATGTTGTTGGCGAGCTAATCGATCGATGTTCGAGCTAAACGATGACGAGCAAGCAAAGAAGCACAACTGGTAGCACAGGTTTTTACTGTTTTCGCTCTAAACATACAATACCCAAAGGCTATATCCAATTTTTTAACTTTCGCCTGTGAGTGCAAATATACGATGGTACATTGGTCACAATTTATCTTATTGACCAGTTTCCGACTTTATGACGTGGATAATCTGGAATTAAAGAGTTTAAACGATCATCATCGAAGTCGGTCAATCTTCCTGAACGTGGAGAATCGCTCTTGTCAAAATGACCATCTTTGAAACGAGGAAACGATTTTCTTGCCATACTTTCCCCGATGACGTTCTCCCGCAAATGACACAAATGGTTCTAGCGGTTTCTGATGCCTTTATTGCTTCGTTAAATTCAAGTAGCCGAAAACTGTCTTTTTTTCTACTTCATACTCCATTTTCTTTACCCCATAATTAACACAAACTTCCTTAAAAACTGAAAAATTCAAGACTAATTCAATAACATAATACTTTGACATTAAAACAACAAATTACAAATTCCAAACAAATTTCTTACAAGGCTCTATTGCTATGGAAAACAAAAACGCTAAGACCTTACGTATCATCCTCTTCATTAAGGTGTTTGGACAAAGTCAAGCATTGTTTTCTTTATAACAGAAAATAGGCCTATACATTTCCCCCGGAAGCCTTTTCTTTGCGTCTTTACAAAGCCATTGTTTTGACGAATCAGAAGAACAGAGAAATTTTATCACTGTCATGGGAGCAAATACAATGGGAAAGTATGCTTGGGTTACGGGTATAATGGATTGCTATACATATAGGTCTATGCATTACAAAAATTAATAGATAGGCGTATTGATTTTGAATAGCTGCGAATTTGATTGTGTAGCCACAGAGTGGAGCAAGGCGCACTATATCCAGCCTGTGTGTAGTCTTCTGAATACGGAGTTGACATTTTCATAACCCCTTTCCGAAAGACAAATATCCCTGCCTAAGTATCCATGGCAACTTGCCATTTAAATTACTTTCTGGAGAGTGACTGGGGAAGTAACGTGTTGTACACCCACGGGGCGGCTACCAATCTGTCTAAAGTAGCTTCGGAATTTATTACGGGAACTACGTCTTTATCAAATGACAAAACTTTCTCTTTTCAGGACCAGTGGGTAGCGTGTTTAGCTTCCAAACAGACATTACCGAGATCCATTCCAGACGCGAGGAGATTTATCTCCAACATGGATTAGGTGTGAATTCTGTATTTGTGCTGTAGTTTTTCAAGCGGCAGCCATACGTCCTGGAAGTTAGATACAAGTAACTGATAGATGGAATCAACTAAAAGCCAAGAAAGACAGTGCTTGGGAAACATTACAAGAACGAGGGGAGAATTATGATAACGTGAACTACAGGAAGACGAGGTGGAAAACGAGAAGTCGCTGGACAAGGACAGACAGATGCCATACTGAAAACCACTTTTTCGATATCAAATATGTTAAAACAAAAACAAGCATTTCCACGACTATTTCGCTCGTGTACTAATTCACCATTGGAGTGTAAGAATCCGTTAAATATCAGCCAATTACAGCCATCTATTATAGCAATACTGTCGATTTTATGTTGTCACTTTTGTCTGGTAGCCAATGATTCACAATTGCTTCTTGTTTTAGTAGACTGTCAAAGTATTTAGAAGGAAACAGAAATTGTAATGTGTCCATATTCCGTAAATCAATAAACTTAAAAATAATCAACTTCACTTTCCTCAGCTTTAAGTATACCCAATAAATTTACTTCAATTTCCCCAGCTTTAAGTATGCCCAATAAATTTACTTTTTCTACAATAGTTAAACTTGGATTTTTACCCACTGTTATCAGAGCGTAAAGTGAGCCTTTAAAACACTTGTGCGTAAAAAATTTAGCAATCACTTTACGCACTGCTATTCATTTTACGTACTGCCAATGAAAATACATTAAACTTAATTCAATAAGAAATTAATGCATTACCTCGATATTTCATTATGTAAATATTACACGTAACACAAGCAACAAATTTAATATTCATGTTTACATTTCAGCCCTATTATACTGAAGTTACATAGACCTATGTAGTACCTACTCACTGCAACGATATACAGCATTCAACTTTTCCTAGTTGCTTTGTTAATTATATAGCCGGTTTAAACGACCATGAAATCGTGATCATGAATAAAACAGGCTGTAATTCCATGGATACTTATTTCTTAATGCTTCTGAGTTTAGACGACCGTGAAATTGTGATCTTATAACCTCTCCAACTTGAAATATTTATTTAATGTAAATTTGTGCCATCGTAGAAAAAAACATTCTCTGGCACTTGCGCACACCTCGTGATACCATATGTCGCACATCTGGCATCGGATCCTCTCGCCTTTCAACATGGATTCCTTTGAATAATAATTCGTCTTCATTTGATGGAGCCGACGATGATGCCCTTTGCATCACCCTTCGTTTGGATCCAGATTTATTCCTTCCTTTAGGCCTAGTGTTAACTGCAGAGGATTTCTTATATCGTATCTCGTTGATGTGCTCTTGCGAAGTAAAGTGGAGTGACGTGAGCAGTTTTCTTTTACGTAAACAAGTTTTTTTCTCGGGTGAGTTAAGAATGGCACGAATTGCAATTACTGGAGAATCAGAAGGACTTTTCTGCGAATTTTCTGGGGGATTTCGATCATGTTCTTGTGGATCAGTCATATTCGCAGGTCCAGGTGTAGGTCTGTCTGTAATTACATGATCCCTATTACATTGGTTGGTTTCTTCAGGAGTGGATTCGAAGAGTTCTGAAGGAGAACATTTTTCCTTTGGAACAGCTTCCACTGAAAAGGGCATAATGCTGGTACATGCGAAACGCTTGACGGCAGATCCGACAGAAGCTGCTGCATTCCTAGCTTCGCAAAAAAAGGGGATTAAATCGCGGTTTAGAGAGATTTTGACAAGGATTGAGGTACATCCATTTGGTTGCTGCTGTGTGATAGTGGCTTTTCAAGGATTTGAACAAGGTTCTATCCAGCGGTTGAAATTGGTGCTATGTGGTGGAAGCCCTAAAAGCTCGATCTCATTCTTTTGGCAGAACTTCAAAGCACTTAAACTTGTGAAGCTCCCATGGTTCTCCAATATGATGAGTACCTTATCGAGAGTCTTGAATTGATAAAAATTTTTCAACCACTTAAGTAAAATCTGTTCATTAATATAGCCTGTGTCACTCATCTCCAATACTGAGCAGGAAGGCAATCGATCGTTGAATTCTGGACGCTTTCTGACACCTTTGATAACAATCATAGGTGGAATGTAGGAGCCTGTAGCATTGCAGCAAGAAACGACCATTACATTCTCCCCTATTTCAACATTGGTTAATGACACAATTTCACGCTTCCTTTTCTCGCTTATTAATTTGATAGGCCTGTTATTTAAAGGAATCTCTGATTCATCGGCGTTGTATATACGATGAGGCTTCTTAAATAATCCTAAATCAGCCATTATGTTTTTTTTTCCCCTTCAAATTTTTTAAATAATTTTGAACTTTCTTTTCATTCATACCCTGAGCTCTAGCTCTCGATATTCCCTCTGGCTTCTTCAAATTGATATTTGAATCTCTCTTCAGAAAGGCTTTAAACCAATCATCCGCAGCCACTTTAATATCTGGATTCCATGGATGCTGAATCTGACTGGCCACGACCAGATCAAAAGCAGCACGTTTAACCTACAAGGGGGAAGACTTAACCCTATATTTGCTAAGCACAGAAGCCTATCTACTAAAGACTTTTCCATGACTCCAGACAGTACCGTGGGATGTCCAATCTTGCCTGTAACACGTGGAATAAGACCAGCGTGCTTTTCCTTTTCCTTGTTCACTGTACTATGCACAGTGTTCAGTAGAAGATGATACGAGGATGCTCCTCTCAATGAAATATCTCCTGAAATTACACTTTCGATCGCCTTTTCTATACTATTAGAATTCCATATCAGGCGTTTTGCCTCTTCTGTTTTCCTTCGTGGCATCTAAAATGTCTACCAAAAGAAATGATGTGGTTAGAATAGTTACAAACAACTGTTCGAAATTGTACTCTTAGCTTTCAGTATTGTACCTGAATAATGTTCGAAATTGTACTTCCAGCTATCCTTGATTAAATAATTTTCTAAACTGTTCATAGTTAGCACTGATGTGCCGGTGACATGTATAGCGAAGACCACAGAATAGGTTAGAATCAGATACCAACCAATATTTATCAACAGTAATCATAACTCGATGGGATTTAATTGACTATTACACGATTAGAAGAAAGTATATAAAGATTAGAAGTAACGAAGTACTCCAATACAATAAAATATTAATTGACTTACGAAAATTCAACTGTCTTCAAATGTATTATTGTACCATCTCAACTTACAAATATTACGCTAGATGCATGCTAGATGGCAGTAGTGTCTTTATACAGACACTGTAATGATTACCATTCAATAAATCTAAATATTATACAATCTCTGATACGTGACTATCCATAATATCATATAGCAGAAGTTCTTTTTATCCTCTCAGAGCAGAAGCTATAACATAACCTAAATAATATACGCAAATGTTAGAAAAGTTTTAATTAACGACGATGACATAAAAAATAAACATGAATAATTTTAAAAGGAATAATTATTGAATGTACAATTTTCAAATTTGAATGTGGTTGGTGGTTCAATTGATGTTATATTGGACGTGTGCGTAATAGAAGTGGAACTCGTTGATTTAGGCCTACATGGTGTATTCAACTTATTCAGAATTTCCGAATGAATAATTTTAAAAGGAATAATTATTGAATGTACAATTTTCAAATTTGAATGTGGTTGGTGGTTCAATTGATGTTATATTGGATGTGTGCATAATAGAAGTGGAACTCGTTGATTTAGGCCTACATGGTGTATTCAACTTATTCAGGATTTCCGAATGGTGCTCTTCATTTATTTGTAAATCGGATTTCAGAAGATGCATAGGTATGATCAGTGATTTTTATTAATTCTTGTTCTTGAATGCCAATGCGAGTCATATTTGAAACTGCTGTGCATCGACTGGAGTGGTTTGTAATTTTATATATATTTTTGACGTCCAGACCAGCGCAGTTTCAAATGTTGGCAAACAAAGAAACAAATGCTAGGGACGCGATAAAATTAAACAAATGCTAGGGACGCGATAAAATTAAACAAATGCTAGGGACGCGATAAAATTGTGCGATAAGCAGCCATGATTGGTTGAATTACGTCCTTTCGTACAGTTTTATTGGTCAAAAGTAGTATGACGTAGTAAGAGTGTAATAGTCATTGTAATATAATAACCCAATGGAAAAACTACGAGCCATTTTATAACAAGCATGTTCTGTAGATAAAGTTCTTTATTTGAAAAATGATTTATTTGTAGTAGGTATATGGTAACAGCTTACAACACAACGTTTTAGGAGACAAACTTAGAGGAGACTGATTACACAGGTCTGCGATGAAAAAAATTGTTTTTAAACTTTTAGCTCTCCTTTATGTATTTTTGTGTGCTGAATCAGAAACGATATCAAAAATGGCATATCACGCATTTGACACTAAGCTATATTTTATGTTTTATATTAAGTTATTAATATACTAGTGATTTTATTGCATCCATAACCAAGTGCTCTAAAGTAAAATATTGTATTAACCAGTTGATAAGGATCAGAAACATAATCAAGAAGGCTGTGTGATGTAGAGAATGAAATTCCTGAAGAGTTTAGCAGTTTGAACTCAATGATTAATAAGAGATTTAGTATTACCTAAGGAGAAAGCTGGGCTCTTAAGCTCCAGATTAAAAGAAATACATCAGTAGTTCAACTCCTTTATTGTATCTCTGTCAATTGAAATAGTTACATCAATAGCCTGAAAGTCTTGGTATTACCGTCACGTATTACGATGTCAGCTTTATATGCTTCTATTTCTGTGAGTTTTATTAAAAAGCCGCCCATATAAATTTCTCGATCATGCAGACACCCGTTCAAGTTTCGCCCCATTTCCTTTCATATTTTATTATGCATTAATCTGCAAGATGTGGTGCCAATTTAGGACATCATAACACCACACGCTCTATTATTTCTGCAAATTTTTGCAATAATCTACACTACACCGACAATCGACATCGATATCGACCATTAGGAAAGAAGATGGAAAATGAACTACCAAAGCTGAAATGAAATTCTAGAGGAGGAATGCTGACTATACAGTACTTACGGACCGGAAGAAAAAAAAAATAATAAAAAAAATAAATAAAACCTGAACTTCTTACAAAACTACCAAAATTCTTCAGTAGCAGACTACTTAAGCCAATATAATCTCAATTGGCTTCAGCATGCGAACAGAGTGGACAGATTTTGGGTACCACGACAAATTCTCCGTTACCTTCCCTCGACGGATATGATTTTTTGGAAGACCATGCAAGAAATGAGAGACACCGTAACGGGCCGCTAAGCCCAAGACAGGGTAGGATTATTATTATTATTATTATTATTATTATTATTATTATTATTATTATTATTATTATTATTATTATTATTATTCTCATTATTCTCATTATTATTATTATTATTATTATTATTATTATTATTATTATTATTCTCATTATTCTCATTATTATTATTATTATTCTTATTATTATTATTCTCATTATTATTATTATTATTATTCTCATTATTATTATTATTATTATTCTCATTATTATTATTATTATTATTATTCTCATCATCATTATTATTATTATTATTATATCATCTTAACGTTAACATAAGATATTTATTATATAAACTGCGGTTTTGTGTAACGGTACATTGGAAGTACGTAGAAATTGTCTCATAATGACAGGTTATCATGTAGTGCGGATCTTGTAATATTTACTGTTCAAAATTCAGTCGTTTAATATCGAATTGGTGAAGGTTTTAGTTATGTCTGTGGTTTTTACTTTGTTTACCTCCGATATAGTTAAATTCATTCAATTATTTCTACGTATTTGCTGATTTTTGTAATTTGTGTTGACATAATTCAAACACACAGCCACTTCAATTAGAAATACTTTCGTTTTGTACAGCGCAGCGCCCAGTCTACAGGCTTCAGTGACGTTATCGATTATGAATTCGTGATCCCAGCATATTTTATACAAGTACGTCCTCCTCGGTGGTGTAGTGGTTAAATATTTGTTACAGGCTCCGAAATTCGCAAGGCAGATGGAATTTGAAATATTTTAAGTAGGCCTACTTTTTACCCTACTTACCATTGTTGTTTGCATGTTTCGTAAGTTGACAATACCGCATGTTCTCTGGTTGCTAAACAAAGAAAAGAAATCAGAGTGCTGCTGTAACTACTTACCGCACTAGCACTTATGAAATATATATACCTTGTAAATCATTGCTTTTTGACGGCTCTGGGGAATCAGGGAATGACTGACGGAAGTTTGTTACAACTGTTCTCCGAGATTTGACAAAGTTGCCGTAAAGTACAGTCAACTTCGGTTATAGTGAACCTCTGTGGACCAACATATTTCGTTCACTATATCCAAGGTTCACTAAAACAAAAGTGCATGTTTTTACTATTGACGTTGCTATACATACAGTATTAATGTCCACTTGGGCAGACCACGTTCAATGTCAGTAATAAAGTTCACTTTATCTTCCGAAGTTCCAACTTAAACATTTTATGCTTCGACAATCTGATGTTCACAGTTCGAAACTTGAATCTAATCTGACCATGTAGGTAGCAGGCACTGACCGATTTCGCACCTCTTCCCACTAGAAGTGTGCCTACTGTGTACTCGGCCTCGGAATTTGCCCGGGTTCACTTTTACAAAGATGCGGCAGGGAGGGTTGAGGACCATTATACTGTATTGTAATCCTTCTAGTATTTACCCTTTGATCATCACTCTACTCCCTTTTACAAAAGAAAACACTTTCTCTTCCTATTCTTCGAATAACCTCTTTTAAAGAAGTCAGAACCAAACCTTCCTTTCTTCCTCATTGCGTACACTATCCTCTTTAACATGTTTCAAACTGTCCAGGAAGCTGAACAAGTCCTTTATCTTTGATTTGAGATTTTGTTCTGAACATATTCTTGGAAGTTAACAGCAGGAAGGGTTTCCTGAATTACCATTTTGGCCATTTTAAATTACATTTTAGGTTCACTATAACCGAAGCGAGGGTTCACTATAAACGGAAATATTAATGTACTTTATAATGTATGCGGGTCGGGACCAACGATTTAGATTCACTATAGCCGAATGTTCACTATAACAGAGTTCACTATAGAATTTCCAGAGTTGACTACTTGACTCAAAATCACTTGGATACTAGAAAGACCAGTCATGATGTGACAAAAGGATTGAAAGAGTTAGATAACTGAAATCGATAAAAATGCACAATTTACACTCGCCATCAGAATCTCTTGTTCTCTGCAACTTGGGATTTACTTCTGGACTGCAGACAGAAAATGGTACGAAGTGAAGACCAAATAAGACAAGCATGCAGGCAAGCTCTAATCTCAGTCTTCACCCTCTTGACAGAGTACGTCTAAACAGTTGATTGTGGTCGCCGCCTGTTGAGTATATTTAGACAGTTGCCTGCAAGTGATCGATTTTTCACCTCTAATGAAAGCTGTCTGCCTTCGCTCGGATCATAGGCTAAGTGTACTGCGTTATAGTGAGAACTTCACTATAACGATCACGTAATGTGCAGTACCAGAATACCTTCTTAGATAGAGACTGAATTCAGAAATTCTGCGCATATTATAGCAAGAGAGACAAGGAATCGAAAGGCGGTATGTCGTAAGAGAAGTCCTTTAAACATTAATATAAATGCAAGTTGTTATAGAAATATAAAACAAGAGATGACAGCTGTGTTGCTAGAAATTCTGACGGTTGCATTAATGTTCAGAATTATTGAAAAGTCACGAAAGATTTTAAAGTACTCTTTGTTAAGAAGTAAGCTTGTAGAAAAATGATATAGTTTTGTTTATAGAAGGATGGAGTTTGTTTTCACAGAAACTTCTATTTCAGTTGTCTGACTACTGTTGCTATGGCAAATTAAATAAATTAACAACAATTCATGCTGTTTTTTGTGGGAAATTTATAACAGAAAATAATGGTATTACATATAAAAATGTGAATTGGTCTTATTCTATGGTCCTATGAATGTAATAGATTGTTCCAGCATATTGAGATTCAGAACACGAAATTAATGGTTTGAAATTTGTCGTCATTGAGGAATCTTGTAAAAGAAATTAAAGAGACCGGTTCCACGGTAGATGAAAAACATTGTGGTGCACCAAAGTCAGTACAAAACGAGATGGTTTTAGAAGTCCAAGAAATTAGACAACATTCATAATATGAAACACAGTGTGAGTCAAGTTGCGAGATGACAGCAAATGACTACGCAACAGTGTGGCGTATTCTCAGAAATTGATTTATACCTGAATTATCTCCACTCTTTTATGAAGAAAACTGTACTATTATTTTTCAGTAAATTTAGTTCTTGGAAAAATTACAGGACTTTTAAATCTTTCGTGACTTTCGAATAATTCCGACTGGAATGCATAAGTATGAGTACAACTCATTTAATATAATATATGTGCTGATTGACGTTTCTGGAACTAACCCACAATTCTGCATGACGACATTTGGTCACTACAGAAAAAAGAAAAACACTGCTGGCGCGCTCTTCAGAAAACTGCACTCATATCAAATGAGCAATATAATGTAGGCAAGTCGCTGAACTCAATTACAATATGGGTAATGGAGGATGTTATGGAAAAAATACACAATACGCCCGTCTTACATCTACGTCCTTATTGTTAATCACCACTTATTCCCGCAACTGTTACCAGTTTCACTTACGCGCTTCACGTTATGTACGCTGGCTAATATCAAGGCGTGATATAACAACAAAATTACACAGAATAGACACAAGACAGTCCCTGTGGAAGGGAATTTAGTTTCCTGCAGTGTCTGTTAATAAGAAAGAGAATTTCTTTTGTGGTAAGCATATGATTTGAATAGATGTGTGTTTATGTTTCACATGAACTCAATTACCTTGTTCAACAAGTGCAAGGGAGGTTTGCAGAGAAAATTCAGGTATCGGTTGTCTCCTACAGTGCATAATCTTGTTAGAAAATTTAGAGACTGGAAGAGTGCAAGACAAAAAGCGTAGGTGGACACTACATGTTTTAACTCAAATCCTAAATGATACAACACTTCATGTAGAATATTTTTAAAATTAACCTATGTAATGTTTCATTTAAATGTTTATTGCAGTAATAACTTGTGGCAATGATGAACGACTGTCCAAAAGATTCTTTGCGACTATCGGGCCGCATGACGGAAGTCTGTAACGCAGCTCTAGACAATGTCGTTTTTCTGAACCGACGCATGCGAGTTGCGAGGTGCGAGGGTCGAGGAAGCCTCGCACAAATCCGGACTGCACGAGAGATAATGAGTGGTTTCTATGGCTGCGACGTGCGAAGTCTGCGTACCTCGCTGTTATAGAAACCACTGACTATCTCTCGTGTAGTCCGGATTTGTGCGAGGTGAGCCTTGCACCTCGCAACTCGCATGCGTGGGTTCAGAAAAACCAGGCTTTAGGGACAAGAAAATAGAGCAGGCGTACTGTAGGATAGGCTATAATAAGAGAATGCAGACTTGTTGCAACTTCCGATATCAGTGTACAATACATGAGGCTCTGAACAACAATTATCTCACGAGTATCTTTATTAAGGTTGCTATGGAAAATTAAATAGAAAAGATAGATCTGTACCTAAAAGTTCTAATCTGAATATAACAATATTGGCAAACTCTTAAGCTTAAGTATTGACACAAATAGCTACGGAAAAGCAAAACAAAGGAAAGCACAGATTTCTAGCAAGTTTATTTTATTACGATATGTCACTCTATTATTCAGAAAAATACGAACAAAAGAAAAAGAATCTTCTCTGTAGGTCTCTATGGAAACTTTTATTTTGAAAAAATTTTTTCGTGATTGTTATTTGTTTAAAATGCCGCCTTAGCCAATATTTTCAAGCAGAACCCAGCTTGTTCGCATCTTCCCTCCAGGGAGCGAAAACCAGCTCTAAAGCGATTGGTTTGAACCAATTTCCAGAAAAAAGAGAATGTGCGGAGTAAATCGATCCCCATGTTATTTTCCCTTCTTGCTTGCCTCTTCACCCCTTCACGTATGCATCTGAGACACACCTACCGCCTGCGATGGGGTAAGAAACTCGAGCTCCTGCACCAGTAGACATTTAACACATTAACCAGAACAAGTCTCGGAAATTGTTTATTTAACAGTGTATTTCAACCGCAGAAGTTTATTCGGCGTCTTTGAAATGTTGGAATAATAACTGAATAGTCGCCCAGATTGTAACCCTCATTTCTCATAAGTTGACGTTTTCGTGAATAATGGTTGTTAATGATGCGCAATGTGTAATGCTTGTATTAAAATCAGCACACATACCTGATTGTCAACCTTGCTCTAAAAATTATGTAGGCCTACAGTACAATGTATTTTTCCTTATTTTTTAAAGAATTTCGTATTTGCTGGTTACACCCTTGTTCTGGGCGGCTATTCAGTTGTGAATATGTAAACAGAATGGCAGCAAAGAGAAACGGTCGCGGATATTGTAAAGTAAATAACACCCAACTTTTGCATAAACTATAATTACAACTCTTGGAATAAATTACAATAATTACACTTTATCTATGAAATGAATACCATTAATAACATTTTCAAACCTTCTCTTGTCCGAAACCATACTAGAATTAAAGTCTATAAAACACTGGCGAGATCTGTTCTCATGTACGGAAGTGAATCTTGGACCGTACGTAAATGTGATGAACACCGAATCACTGCCAATTGAATTAAGGTTTTAAGAAGAACTGCTGGCTTACTAGATTAGACAAGAAGAAAAATATGAATATTTTGAAAGAATTAAATATTGACCCAATTTGAGAGAAAATTCAAAATTATAGACAGAAATTGAAATCTCATATATTCAGGATGCCTAGAAAAAGGATACCACACCAAGCACTAAATTACCGCCCTTTAGGAACAAGATCTTTGGGATGTCTACTGAAACGACGGAGTGAGACCTAACGGGCCACCAGGCTTAATACGTGATAGAAAGAAGGTGAATTTTACATTGTATGTGTGATTTAATTGACAAGTAAGTGAATAATGAACGTATGGGAGTGATTACAAGAGTGGTTGCAAGTAGTGAATGATGAATGAAAGGTGAACAAAAGGAAGAATAAACGAATTATTGAAATTATAGTAGGTATTTGAAATAAAAAAAAGTTATGAATATAAGAAGATAATTCAGTGAAGAAAATAAGGAAAAAGAAGAATAAATTAAATCAACGACTGGATGGTTGATCATGTGAATGAGTAATTGAAACAGAGAACGCGCGAATGGATGGATGCCTGGGTGGGTGGAGAGATTGATAAATCGATGGATGAAGGTTGGGTAGTTGAAAGGTGGGTGGTGATGGTTGGTGAATTGGTGGATGTCTGGATGGATGGTGAATCAACGGCTCAGTGGAGAACTGGATGGATGAAAGATTTGATGACCGGATGAACGTAGATGGATGAATGGATGAATGGATAGGTGATGAATGTTTGGATGAATAGGCAGAGGTGCAAAGGTGCTTAACAGGTGGAACATGAAGTATTCCTAAGCACTCCAGTCCAGGTAGACATCTGTACGCCCGTTATCCTCTATGCTGCTGGGCTAAGCAGGCCCCACTATCCGCCACACTACGCATTTCTCTGCAGCCTTCAAGTCTGTATACATATCTCTTGTGGTCGCTACCGACGTCATAGATTTACATTAGTAATGTGCTAATGTCTTTCGAGGTAAGAATCTTCAGAGCAGCAGCGTATCTCAGACGGTATCACGTTTGCTTCCTGTTCCGGAGCTGCGCTCGGACATAGTTTTATTTTGCTTGGCAGAGTTAAGGCCATAAGGCCTTCTCTTCCACTCAACCAGGATTCATACATGAAATAAAAAAAATTATGTGATAGATTACAAAACAACATAAAAGAAGTTACCTTAGAAATTATATAAAATATAGTAGAAAATTACAAATAGTCAAGATCAATTCGATTTCCGCTAAGGTTGATAACCTGGTTGGGATTTTTTTCTCAGATTTTCTCGGTGATGAGGCGAATGTCAGATAATTCTTGGCTAATCCTCGGCCTCATCTCGCGAAATGCCATCTCGCTATCACCAATTCTATCATCGCATAAAAACCTAACAGTTCACAGCATTAAGCATTATTAGGCCTAAATAACAAATTGAAAGAACCTTGAGGACTTCAGTACATCTTATGCAGATCTAAATGTCGTCTAGAATTCACAACCACTACTATCTACCACAATCTTATGATAAACAGCGAGAAACATCCAACGTGACCGACGATCGATTCGGCTTCACACAAACACAAATGGTGCCATACTTTTCGAAACGAAGGTGATAATTAGAGGGCGGATCTGTGTGCGTTGTCCCAGAAGTTTAGTATGCACGGACTATGTTGCTACTGTTCGCATGGTCTGTGTCACTACTGCTCGCGTCGCGCACGTTGGTCGCGTCTACCCTGTTTCGTTTTCTAACCGCACACAGATCCGCCCTCTAATGATAACGAAAGGAAAATTATGGAGTATGTTGGCGGAATGACGACCGGAAAACGAGAGCATCCCGAGATTAACTCTTATAACTTTGACTCTTTCCGCCACAAATGCAAATACAAGGACATCACCTCCACCCAAGGCCGCATATGCAGTCAAAGTCGTCTTACGGTCACAGTAGACAATATTGAGTGAGTGAGTATAGTACGATCCAGAAATATGGTCGCATTTTCCAGCGAATAAAGTGCATTCATTATTGAATCATATTTTCGCACATGTACGTACTGAGTCCGTTTGGTTACGACGCTTCCCTGTTTCCAACATCCGCTTCTACTGGCTCCTCTATAAAGGCTAGTGGCTGGGCTGTCTTAGTCTTTTCTGAAAACATTTTCTTTCAGGAATTGGATATATACGTAATATTATACCTACAACTGCTTAAAATATTTTAAATAAAAGGGCTTCGTTAAGTAACTCACGTGATTTCCCCCCTTTCTACAACTCTGCGACATGACTACTTGGACGGACAGCAATCTGAGTAAATTTATCTGTGCGAATCAGGTAGTAGTGAAGTGATTACAATACGTAAGAAAAGGTACTCTGTTATATAGTAGGTACAGAATTATTATTTCAAGAGGCACAGAATTATGGCTCCCCATGTCGACTGATGCTTTGCATTATTTCTTTTGGGGTTAATGTAAAACAGTTGTGTTTGTTAAACATCCTACAACAATAGAAGAATTAAAGAATTACGTTCCAGAAACAATACATTAAATTTCAGAAGATATGCTTTAAAACGTTTTCGATAATATGCACACAAAAGAACTGAAGCCCGTATAATAATGAACGGCCATCATTTCCAACAATTTGTTTAAATATCCAGATTCTGATTATTTTTCAATTTAAATGCACTCTCCATATTGTATGATAATGTGTTGTAGAAAGTATATTATACATTGCATAATGAATACGTCCGCCTAGATAGTTCAGTTAGTGAGTAAAAATACTTATTGTTAATATTGTGCTGTATTTTGAGTAAATAAAAACCTAACGAAAATTGTCAAACTGAAAATCGCAATAGTTCCTAATTTACGTAAATGGATGCACTACTTTTCTTCCCTCCTATGCCTAGTAAAGAGATATGTTTGTATTTTACACTGGTATCATCAAACTATGGTCGTGGAAGGGGGTAACATAGTGTGTACGGTACTCAACCGTTAATGCAAAGGTACAACCAAGTTAATATTAGAAATGTTAGTAAAAACAAAATGATAACCCAGTATATTTAATCTCCAGATTTGAATTCGGGTCTGGGATCATCTGGGATAGCTCTGCTGAGCTACCAAGGTAACTTGGGGGAATATATGGATACCTGGATCGGTGGGTTGATGGGAAGATGGTTGGGTGGACGGCTTAGTAGGAGATGTCTGATGGATGGAGCGAAGTATGAAATGAGCTGTGTCGTGCTCTGTATCCTGCGCGGCGGTATAACACGTTTGCTCCGGTCAAATGAAATGCTCGTCAGTTAGATTTCCAATTAAATCTGCTTTGATGCGATGTGTACACAGGTTACATTGCACTCGTATAACTATTGAGTTAATGTGTGTCGAAATCACATTTTTGAAGTCATTATCGATTCTAGTTAACTCGCTTACCTACTCCAGTCAACTCATTCATTCAATTCAATCTGAACAAATCCACTCTATAACATACAGGAGAAGTTATTATGAGCATAGTTACTGTTAGGTGCTGCTGCTCGAAGCGTAACATTCACTGTTGCAATTATTGCTGCTACTAGGGCTGCTACTACTATCACAAATACTAACATGCTACTTCTGTTATTTCATTATTATTTCTGTGATTACTTACTTACTGGCTTTTAAGGAACCCGGAGATTCATTGCCGCCTTCACATAAGCCAATACAATAAAATTACTGCTACTACTTTTACTAATGTTGCTAATGTTACTGCTTCAAGTACTCTCGGCCCCATTTCACAATTGTACAAATTACAAATTACAGGCGAGAAACGTTACAAATTTACAGGAATATTTCCGAATGTTTTATTAATCACATTTTAATGGAATTTGTTGCTATAACAACTACTTTCTGTAAATTTGTACATTTTAATTTGTATTTCCGTGAAATAGATCCCTGATGCTGCTTCTGTTGCTGTGTCCAATACATAGGTTAAGCTGTCGTTGCACCTAATACTATTGGCACTGTTACTACCACCTCTGATTGAGGTTCTGGCTGATATGTACAGTTACCCTTAAAAAGAATGAGACGATTATTGGTCGTCGGAAGTTAAAGTTCTACAGCGCGGTTCACTCGATATCGACGTAACGATAAGTACCACGAGAAGTACAACAAGAATTGTTACAAGGACCACAACAAGGACAAGAATTAGGATCACGAAGAAGACAGCCATTTAAGGCCACGATTTCACAACATAGCTCGGGTCACAAAATATCATTGCTTCTCTGTACCGAATGGCAAATGCCTGCTATGGGATCTACATTCTGGACTGCTGCTGTCACTGTCTTGTCTCGGTGGCTCATATAGTAGCGTGTCGGTTCCACTGTATAACTGAAACGTCTCGTGTTCGATCCCAGGTAAATTTTTTTTATTGAGGTGTAATTAATTTGTTCAAAGTACCTCGACTGTCTAATTTGTCGAAAAATATGGAGTAATATATGCCCAATTTCTGGGTCTTACAAGTGGGCTGAACCTCGTCAAAAAAATAAATCTTAGTTGGAAGTTA
Source organism: Periplaneta americana (assembly GCF_040183065.1). Lineage (NCBI taxonomy): Eukaryota > Metazoa > Arthropoda > Insecta > Blattodea > Blattidae > Periplaneta > Periplaneta americana. Next base: position 112,047,698 of record NC_091119.1, read on the forward strand.
AAAGTATTCTTCCTCAAACAAAAATCATAAGAAACAAAAAGAGACCTGTTAACTTAAAATCTTGTCCACATGCCATCAGCTTCTATTACAGCTCTAAGTCGATCCGGCATGGATGTCACGAGACTGTGGAATAAGTTCTGATCACCGGCGAGATCTCCCAGGTGTCAACAACTTGATCCCACAATTCGTCTCGATTTCAAGGGCGATGGTGGGCAGAGGTGACTACCCTTCTCTTTTTCAATTTTTCATAAATTGTCGATGACATTCAAATCAGGTGACTTCGGAGGCCAATTAATGATTTCGATCTCGGATCTCCTTTGAAACCATTTTTGAATGCTTATGGCATAGTGCACGGGATGGTCATCATGCTGGAACAGCAATGTTCCTTCGGGAAAATTTTCTCGGGCGGAAGGAAGGAATATATTTTCCAGAATGTGCTCGTAAGTTCCCGCATTAAACCGGCCATCGATGCGTTCTATAACGCCAGGCCCATTTAAGACATCCACCCCCAACACGATATGCTAAAGTGCCCCGATCTTTCACGTCGGTGGACATAGCGCTGATCATTTCGGAGACCATCCTCACGATAGACACGGACAGGACCTTCGTAATCACTCGAGATGATTGTTTCGTTGGAGAAAACTACGTTTCTCCAATCGAAATCCGCTCGATTGGTAGCGAAGGCAAGACGGTCGACAGCTTGAGCTTCCCCATATATTTCCATTTGCGCAGCCCTCCGGCTCCTAATACCGCGGTTCCTCAACCTGCTGATCACAGTCTGTGAAGAACCGGGAAAGTTAGCTGCTGCTCTTATTTCGTTAGCAGTCCGAAAGGGGCCCTGTCGAACTGTCTCGAATAAGAGAGCAGATCAGCAGATCTAGGCCCATATCCAGGCTCAACTAGAGCTATAACTCACTGTCTCATGTCACGTCGGTTAGCCATTAAGATGACAAATGAAGGATGACGATAATACTTTAGTGTAGACAATGACTATTTAACATGATATAGAATTATTGAAATAAGGGGCATCTTGCACAGTAAGAGTTAATAAATCAACCCTAAATTAAATATTTAAATAACAGGATATAACAGGAAGTCCAATTGTTGCGAAACTAACCAAATTAAATCTAATTACATTAAGTAAACAAACCCAAGGTTATGACACCACATTGCTACAGCTAATTGTAGGTTATTAAGCATTGAATAGGTCCGTCCTTATGCGTTGGACGACAAAACCAAACATAGAAAGTTCGAATCTTGCCGAGGAATGTAACTTCTTGCTTTTTATAATGTAAATCAGACTTCTAACTGCAATCATTCATATTTCTTACATTATTTATTAATATTTATAGCCAACATTGAATGTGTAAAGAAAAGACTTTAGAAATCTCATATGAAATTTGTGATCTGTAGTGACATAAACATAGATTATCTCTCGGAACTTTTCCATAAAAGTAAATTAATTCACTCCTTGGAACTGGAAACCTTTGTCGTAGAGTCATTTTCCCACCAGCATACAAGCTGAAGTAGCACAGCCACTGATAAAAGTTTTGTACACAGAATTACACTGAATTCCTATTCGACAGAACCTATAATCAATGGCTTGTCTGAACACGATAAACAAATCCAAAATGTTTCCAATGTCACTGAACAATTTCAAAATATTAATTTAAAAACTAAGAAAGGATCGTAATTGCTGTATCTATTGATTATTTACATTTATGTCTACAAAATGAATCTTGGAAAAACTTATATGATACTGGTACTACTGATATTAAGAGTAAATGTATTGTATTTTTCACTTAATTTCAAAATCACTTCAGTGGATGTTCTCCACTCAAGTTGTGAAAAAATTCAAAAGTAAAAAAAAATGTAGATAACGCAGGGACTTAAAAATCTCATGTATTATAAAAAAGAATAATCTATATGTAATGAGTTGCAATGTAATGATCCTCATGTTCTTAAATACTACAAGAACTACAATGTAATTTATAAAAAATTATGAAAGAGGGAAATAGAATACATTTGAATAGAAAAGTACAAAATTCAGATAATGCAATTAAATCTATTCGGAATATTATTAAATTTAAACTTGTAGATATCCTAAGAAAGAAAATATTTTTTTTCATTAAAACCAGTGATTATAAAGTAGAGGATCCCAAATCTATTGCAAATTCTTTTAACGTCTTATAGTACATAGTACAGAAATATTATTGACAACTTAAACATTCAAGATTTTGCATAAGATACTGCAATTGGTTACTTAACAGATGCATTTAATAATTAGTATTAATATATGTAATTAGTCGATAAATGCAACAGTACTTTTTTCATTCAATCATAACATGAATAAAATTGAATGAACATTAAATTAAACACTATTGCAAACACGTAGATAAAATAGTTAAAATCAACTGAAGGGATGAGAATGAAATAATCCAAAGCCACACTTTTAACAAAAATTGTTTTGTGCGAGCGCATTTCTTACACATATGGGAAAGCTACTAATAAATTATTGTAATAATTACTCAACAAATGACATAGCCTAAGGACTCTAAACCTTTGTAAAAGTTTGTCTGTGTGGCTTAGGAATATTTTTTTAATTTCATTTTAATTGTTAGTTTTTAATATATATGCATTTACATTCTATGTGTTTGTGTGTGTATAAATGCATTCATTAGGTTAACGTTTATAATAATATAACTTGTAATTTTGTATTGTCTGTGATCATTAATACTTAATCTGATGACTTCGTAAAACTCTATTTCAACGTTACTTAGCTATTTCAACGTTATTATTTAGAAAAAACAATCGTTGTGTAGACTAAGAATCGAACTCGCATTCTCCTACGCAACACGCAAAAGTCCTAGCGTCTGAGCTATTAAAACGACACGAAAGCTTTCCTTCCTGTGCGGAGTGTCGATCTAGTGATGAAGGTCCATTGTCGATTTAACTACACGATTTATGTATATATTTATCTTTTATTTACATAATATTATCATTTTTTTAAGTGAATTTCGGAACGATGCTAGTAACAAACCAAATAGCCTGAATTTAAGTAACCCAATATTCGTTATCTTGTGTATCAGTGCTCTGGTCTCCGATCATGCGCAGTGTCTTACATCTGAGACTTGGGAATATTCAATCGTCTAATTCTTTTCCAGGGAAACTGTACATCTATTATAAGGCAGTAAAGCTCACTTGACGACATGTGTCAGAGGAAGAACAATTGTTGATATACATCTTAAGTCTTATAAAATTTATTTAAATTTGTTCAATCATATGATTTATGATTTTTATTGCAAATTAATATTTGCTAATACACATTACTAAAAGAAATGTATGAACGTTTTCGCCTTTGCGGCATCACCAGATATTTAATCGCTTTAACAGTATCTAAGCGTAAGTCCAATGTAAAATGTATTCACTGTGATGAATTTGTGTATAATATAACAATAAAATTCAAAATCATGAGTTATATGTAGTAAAATATCTCAATATAATTAATGTAATTGAATATGAATTTACTAACTTGCCAAAAATGTGCGTAATATAATATATAAATACGTAGAACTCGTGTTACAATGCTATATGTTTGTTAAATAACACTGTTAAATATATAAAATTGATAAAATGTATAAAATATTGTTATACTTATGTATATATTACACAATTTGACTGCTGCTGCTGCTGCTGTTACAGATACGAGTTTTACTACCTCTGTGATACTGGCACTACAGTAGACAGTGACATGAGTAATACTAGGAGGCAAGCGGATTTGGGCTCACTCTTCACAGTGACAGATCTCTAATGCGATTAAATATGTTTCTTGTCTTCTCACCGTGCTGCGAAGACTCACATGGAAGTTCTGTACCATAGAAATATAGCATTCGATTCTCAGCACTGCTGTCGCTGTAGAGATATTCCGCCATTTTATTCTCAACTTCCACACATCAGAGTCACAATTGAGACAAGATCAGTTCTTTTTAATTCCCTTCCTTCTAACAGTTTCACGTTCACAAACCCACAATTTCAAATACTCTGGAAAACCTCTACTTCAAACAGAAAGTAAAGAATAATTCTTTAATCCACTTACTAGCCACGCCATCTCAAACCGTTTCCATGGCAACCATATCCGTTTCCTGTACTTGAGCCGAATGCTTTCGAGGTCTTCTAAGCCAAGTTTCATGCTACGAAATTAAAAATGTAGGTTCACAGAAGTGGCGTACTGTTATGTGGGTAGTCTGACTGAAACGTGCAGGCGCTGAAACAATTCCCAATACAGTAGGTACGAAATGAATACTGTAGAAGGGTTGCGCGAAATATTTACTGACGTTATTACAGCCACGTTAAAATTTCAGAGGGAGAGTGAGGGACGGTGAACAGTATTTCATCGACATTATTACATTTTGCTCATTTATATTACAGCGCATTCAGTTAACGAAACAGAATGCCTGTGCACACGATAAATATCCATTGTCATCGTTTCTTTGTAATATACATAAAATGCAGTTCACATCGCACGCAACATGTGTATAACAAGGAAACGTTTAAGAAGCCATTTACAGTTAATTACACCTTGATCTTATATTAATCCTTATGACGTCACGTCAGAGGAATATCATATTATGTCAAGTCTTCTATACACTCAATAGGTTATCTCAGTTTTTAATAGCAAATCAAATGGCTAATTGGCTGATGACGTGCGAAGAGTACATGCTCATTGGTTCTTTATTTTCAAATTTATAGCGACATTAGCGTACATTATGAACATAACCGCCTGAAATAAAAACATTACACTGGGTATAAACCAATTGTGTACGTGTCATGGCATAATATAAATACCTTGAAAGTGTTTATACCGTGTATATAAAAACTGCCACTGCATTATTGTCTGTACTTCTTAACAATTCGTCTGCTCTCAGTGTCTGCCGTCCGTTTTCATCTGCTAGTTTCCAGTCTTGAGTTTATAAAAATTCTAACATTGAATGTTTTTTTTAATATCTCATTCTAAGGTTTGGAAAAAGGAGTATGTATCGGTAATGAAATGTCAGCCACACGTTCATTTACAATAATCATTATAACTCAGCAATAAATTGTCACTGGAGGCTTTTATGATTAACCCACTGAATATGCCATAAGGACAAAATATCGTAAATCGTTAATATAAAATCAATATAATTAGAATTATAGTGAAAAAACATTACTGGTATCAATCGCTAACCCTCCACCCCTTTGGTATGCAACTGTTAGTATAAGTAGTATGATTATTTTGTTAATTGTAAGTAATGTACGACCCAGCAAAGATTACAAAAGAAAGAAAATAATTTGGAGGTTAACATAGATGAACCTAATCTAATTATTATGCAAAGCTGGTATTAATGTAGGCTATTTATATAGGCCTATGTGATTTATTTAAACTTACTTGTAGGCTTTAACATTCTCGGTCGTTTCGGCTTTATTTTCATTAATGCTGCTCGAAAATCAGGAACAAAATCGTCATCTTTAAAATGATCAGAGCATACTCTGCTTGTATCAGTATTGAATTTATGCTATTTTTTGCACGCAATTACTCATTTTTTTCTAATTCCTAAATCTTTAGGAATGGTAGAGAAAGACAACTATTTATTTTTATCGTTAGAATTGTTGCATACCGCCAACAGCACACCTTTGACCTGTCATAATGCATTCAAAACAACATAAACAAGAAAAAACACGAGATACTGCTTTGAAGCATTTGGGCTTTGGCGCGCTCGGCTATCTTGTGACGCCAGAATCGCTCTCCTTTCCCCGTCGATCCCTCGCCAGCAAGCTCGATACTAATGCAACCTATGAGAAGTTCAGAAGCCTTGATATTATGTCATCTATGCCCGGTTGCTAGGAAACGAATTAATGTAGGCTACTTATATAGGCCTACTCAAAGTAACGTTATTCAATTTATTTTACGTGCATCATTAATTGTAATTGAGCCATAAGACTCAGCTTTATTATGTGACAATATGTTTTAGTGTATATGCAAGAGCCGATGGAAGTCATTGTATATATATATATATATATATATATATATATATATATATATAGACTCTTTATGTGTGCAATCACCAAGAGGTAGGAGCCAGATGAATATAGGCCTATTAACTATGAGTTATGGGTGACTTTCAGCCAGATTCTAACGGTCACCAGTTAACACATATTCCAGAATACCAGCAGGACGCCACTTACGACGGTCTTCATCTATCAGTCTACATTCTACAGCAGCCTTTTTCAACTTTTTTCATGTGGCATAATAAGAGCGTAATTCAAAATTTCGCGGCACACTCATACAATCTGATACAGTGGTTCCCAACCAGAGGGGAATTTTGAGGGTTTTAGGAGGGAATCTGTTCACTGAATGTTGACTTGTGCCGCGTTTGCTGAATGTTGACTCTTGTGATCCCGCATTTTTTACCACTCTTTTCAGTTTTATTTTTCCATTTTTTTCTACGACAATCTTTACTATTTTAATTTTCTCGCAGCACGCCAGCGGAACATTCGTGACAAAGCGAAATCGATAAATAATCACTCTGATTTCTGTTACACTTGCAAGGTCATTGTTGCGTCACCTGACGCTCAAGCGCAGAAACGGAGAATAGATTATGCATGTAATTTCCTTACCAAACGAGACTCGAGATTTGGGTGCCACAGCGTAAAGTGCAGTGCGTACTGATTTTATCGATATGGCGAATCATCTCACGTTAGTACCGTAATCAACTCTTTCATGGCAATCGTCTGGTTTCAATGATGAAAGGATTGCAGTTCTAAGCACGCAAACGGAAACGCTTGTGAAGTATGTCGTGGACTGTTGAACGAGGAACTTTTAATTCCCTACTAAACTGTATGATTGGCTTACGTGGACTTCTAGCGAATGACTGACGCATCTGATCCACAGTTTCTTGGTCATATGCTTTTAGGATGTTTCCCTGTTTTTTTTAATAAGTTTTCAGTCTGTCGTAGAGCTCTATTGCACTCGTAAATGGATTCCCTTCGTGCATGCCGCTGAACACGTGTAACTGATTAAATTCTGAAAACCAGACTACGCATTGCACAATACAATGTGGCTCCACATCTCAACTGACAAGAAAACGACTTATACATAACCTGTCCTCAGTCCGTTTCTGCGCTTATGCAGTAGTTGGCACATCATTGACCTTGTAAGTGTGACAGAAAAAATCTCGGAAAGATTTTATATCGATTGCGCTTTACGTTACAAAATTAAAATGTACAATTCTCGCATTGTACACTATTATTTATGTATGCCTTTAGTCCGAAAACTCTGTACTGTGATCATCTCTCTGATGGTAGGACGTTTATTCAAAGGTGTCCCTCGTTCGGCACTGGGAACTGTCAACGAATTCTAGGGAAATCATCCATAAAGTGTCTAGGCAGTAATGTAGGCCTATAGCAGTATCTTTACAGAGAAGTGTCCCGCGCCGTGGCGTCGCGGGCTAAGGCATCCTGCCTAGGACTCGCGTTACGGAATGTGCGCTGGTTCGAGTCCTCATGGGGGGAGAAATTTTCTCATGAATTTTTAGCCAGTATATGGGACCGGTGCCCACCCAGCATCGTGATGCACTTGGGGAGCTACGATAGGTAGCGAAATCCGGTTGCGAATGCGAGCTACAACGGCTGGGGGGATCATCGTGCTAACCACACGATACCTCCATTCTGGTTGGATGATCGTCCACCTCTGTTTCGGCATGTGGGCGTGAGGCCAGCAGCCGGCTGGTCGGTCTAGGCCCTTCACGGGCTGTAGCGCCACGGGATTATTACAGAGAAGTAGTACTTTGACTGGTAATATCCATTTGGCATCTTAAATGTCTACTCTTTGATGAAAAATATTTTTTTTGAAAATGAAATTACCTGTAGTATAGTAGATAAAGGTAAGAGTAAGTCTTGGTTGGTGGAATTAAATTTGTAACAATGCAGTAATAGTGACAATCCTATTATCTGGCGGTTTCATATCTATGTTAACTACTGTATATATGTTCTTCGAATGTAGGCTTTCACGGCCGGCGTCAGTGGGGTGAGAGTTATCAGTGCTAATAGGCTGTGGTCTACTGGCGATGTTACGACCAGACGTTACGTCTACAATGACATTAAACTAATCGTTGCACCATATTGTCCCTGGCACTCTGAGAGATCGCTAGCGCCGTGACATCGGTATATTTGTATTAGATTGAAGGTGAACACACGACGCCAGACAGAATGTAGTCGACGTGTTTCAAGTACAGGGAGCAGAAGCGAATTTGACACACGCCTATGCAAGCACGTTCCGTGTTTTGTATACGATTATTGCCCATTATAAAATCAAGACAATACAATCATTGTATATAAGGGTTAATATCGGAAAGGTCTAAAATGCTGGTGAGGTTGAGAATTGTTGGAAATCATACTTAAACTGTCACAAATGTGGTAAAACGTAAGTCTGAAAAGATGTTTTTTATATTTAGAGTTTTGCATTACACATTTAGAATGCTGAAAACGTATACTATGGCGATGAAAGAGTAATGGAACGGAGAAAAATTCTCTCCGGCGCCGGGATTTGAACCCGGGTTCTCAGCTCTACGTGCTGACGCTTTATTCACTAAGCCACACCGGATTCCACCCTGGCGTCGGACAGAATCGTCTCAGTTTTAAGTTACAACTCTTGGGTTCCCTCTAGTGGCCGCCCTCTGCACTACGTCATAGATATCTATGAACCTAGGACCGAAGTCCACACATGTGCTGAGGTGCGCTCGTAATGAGTGTCTAGTTGGCCGGGATCCGACGGAATAAGCGCCGTCTTAAATCATGAAGTGATTTACGCATATCATATATATTATTTTAATGTACCGAAGTACATATGATATTTCCATGCAGAGAATTTTTCTCCTTTCCATTACGCTTTCATCGTATGATGACGCAGAATATCTGCATGGACATATCATATGTACTTCGGTACATTAAAATAATATATATGTATACTATGGCGATTGGCGTAGAATTTTGATTTCCCTATATTTAACTGTTACATTAATTTATTTATCACATCTATTCCGTACCTTACTTTTCTTGCATGTTGTTTGCCTGGTTTCGGTTACTCCTGCACTAAACAACAGCATTCATTTTCGAAGTTTCAAATAAAAATGACCGCCGAGTGTCGGATAGTATAACCTTGTATGTGGAGAAACTACGTTCAACATCGACTGATTTTTTTTTTTTTTTTTTTTTTTTGTATTACTGTGTTCATTTTCGCAGACACCTTTTTGCTTGTATCATCTTGCAGATCATTCACTTTTGAGATGAGATTATTTACTATCGAAATTTGCTCCACCAATTTCACACCAATCTTTTCGAGACATTCTATTGTAAGAGGATAAATCCAAAATTATATGAAATATATTCGTACTGGTTTTTTATATTTGGGTCACCAAGAAGAGTTTGGGCATATATGGAAGTTACATCGTTTCCGTCAAACATCTGTATGACTTCTTTTACCCTTATATACAATGATTGTATTGTCTTGATTTTATAAAAGCTACGAAATAATCGTATACAAAACACGGAAAGTGCTTGCTTAGGCGTGTGTCAAATTCGCTTCCGCTGCCTGTACTTGAAACACATCCGGCGTCTTGTGTTCACCTTCACTCGACCTGAAACTAATACAAATATACCGATGTCACGGCTTTAGAGATCACTACGCCCTACAGTGCCTCGCCACTGATGATGTATATCGCAGCTGTAGACAAAACGTCTGCTCATAACATCGCCAGTGGACCACGGCCTATTAGCCCGGATAACTATCATCCCATTGACTATAAATGTTTGCTAGGACACGAAATCATCGTAATAATAAAATTTATTATCAGCAAATCGCTCTGAATATTATTTTATGAACATTAATTACAGTTCTGAACCTTAGAGTCAGTTGTCTTAAGTAACGTTTATATAACGTGTTAATTGTATTGTATATGTGGTTGGAAGAATACGAATTCATGAAAATACTGTCAAGTGTCAGTTATAACGAAAATCTTTCGCAGTGAAATAATTATTTTTGTTGTATTAAAATTCGTTAAAGTGAACGAACACATAATAAAATACTCGTATTCAAGCCATGCAATATAATAATGAATGTTGAAAGTGTAGATGAACTGTTGAAATATTTCTCCGCTTCATCAGATTTCTTCTGGTCTTCTGAAATGTTCCATTATTCCCTTTAACCCTGCTGTACTACTTGGATTTAACATACGGTTGTGCTGTTCGGGTCAATATGACTCGAATTTGTATCTTTTGCTAGAAATATATAAATTAATTTCTAAAATGCTTATTTATGTTTACAAAAATGTAAAGCATTGGTTTATTGTACTTCGATATAAATTAGGATAGTATCACATATTCAGGCCTACGTATTTAAAACATTATACATTCAGTGGGAAAATTGTATTTTACCTTCTTTTGAGTTTCAAGCTACAAATAGCTAATCCCTACTACACCTTTAGTTGCGGGTTACTAGGTATATATTTTTCGAAGGACAGTGTCCTATGAACCCTGCTAACTGTTCATCTACAGTCACATTTTCTCCAGGAAGAACTTCTACCCACTTTTTCCAAATGTTAGGCTGCGTATGGCAGCAAGTTTATCAGTTCGCCTTCTCTTTTCCCTTGTAGACTTCTGATGAAAGCAAAGAACACGTGATACCTTAGAAAAAGTTTCAAGTGGCCATGTTGCTCTAAATATATTTCGGCCAGTTTCTTTACCCATAAACTTTTCGTTGACTCACGATGAGATTTATAAACGCCAGCAAGAATGAAGAGACTGGTCTCTGGGTTAGAGCTCTCAGTAGATTATGGAACCTTACCTGAAGAGCACAGGAAGGATGGCCCGCCTGTAAGCGTCTGATTCACGAATGTCATCTGTCGGACTTAGGACAATCATCGCATATAATGTGTTCAGTAGAACCTAAACGACCTAAGTACAAGGATGCATCCCTCGTGAAACCAATCAATCATATGAAAATGCAGAAAATAATTCCCTCACTCGATCGTATTTTGATCAAGGGATTTTTTTTTTTTTCATTCTAATGAAATTTTCTTAAGGTATGCATCGACTTTTGGAGTAAAAATTTACAATTTCCCTTAAATCTAATTCAAAATTCACTTACTAATTTCTTACAGTTAAATGAAAGGAACGCAGAAGGCAACAGAAAAGAAAAGACAATTTTTGGGGCACAGGGCAAAGATTTTGAGAAAAAAAAAGCATATATTTTTTCGGCAAGAATTTCTTCTCTTCCCTTTTTTCACTAAATTGATCTCTAAACAGTGAAGAATGTTGTAGTCTAGAATGAACTTAATAGCATTTCTCACTCATTTGTTATGTAATTATTTTCTAACATGTAAAAATGTTATTTTATTTTTTTATAGGGAGGCAATAGTTTTGCTTTGAACTACGAGTAAATTAGATGATTTTAGATTACAACTTAGCGTTATGTTTAAGCTTCAATTTGGTGCTTGAATGAAGTCGATAGCTCAATTCTAAGCGTACTTTTACTTACTCAAAGACTGAAAAATGCTTAAGAAACTGAAATAGGGTAGAAATGAAGTTTAAGTTCAAAATGGTAACAAATAACTTAGTTTTATGCTCCTAAAACCCTCCTCCAATATTAGGTGCGGTCCTCTTCTTGTATCTTGAGGCCAATTTTCCTCTCCTTCACAGCCCTCCGATAGCGTCTTCGGTGCTGTTGCTCAGGAGTGTACTGTATGTTGTTCTTCAGGGTTCTGGTCTCGTTTGCAGCATTCACACCAGCCATTGTGTATGTTCCTGGGGTGATGCTCACCTTCCGGAATATGTCCAATTCAAATTCGTTGTCACATTTGAAGTGGCAGATAGCATCCATGACCCCAAGTTTCAGGGTTGTACAACCTACATACGCTTCTTTGGGGCAACGTCTCCAAATCAAACCATTGTAAGACTCGTTTGCATTCTGAGTCTTGTCATGCAAACACCTGCTCATAAGCAAACGTTCTGATGGGGGCAAATAAAAGAGTTAATTTTTTTTTCTTCCACCATGTTAATAATGTCAGGGATATGTTGACAAACAGTGCAACAATTGCTGTATCTGTTTCAATAAATATTTCTATGCAATTGTGCTTTTTTCTATAAACGGCCCCAGGGAAAATCACTTTCTGAACGGCCTCGTAATTGCGGTCGAGTGGCCAAAATTTGTAGCCTATAAGCACTTCTTTTGACATTATTAACATGATGGAAGAAAAAAAAAACTTTTTTTGCTTGTCAGCATATTGGGGTCTGTAAGCCTTTCGTAAATTAATAGATTTAATCCACTTCTTGGCGCAAACAGATGCGCATAGAGTATACAAATATTAAATTTCGCTAATTAATAGCGGGAAAACCTAAACATGTTATATATGTTTAAAAACTATAAGAATCAGGCTATAATATAAGACAAAAATAATAAGTTAGTGTTTCTTATACCGTCATTTAACTGTATTAATTGGTCTACTGTCGTAAGGAAATTGTTAAGATCGTTTTTTGTACAGCATTAAAAGTAATTCCTAAAGTCAGTCTGTCTCATGTAATATTAGCATAAACTCTGATTATAGCATATTAAATCGTGATAATACTTAAATCAGACATTAATAAAATTAAAAGTTGTGGAGTTCATTTTACGCACATTACAAACAAATTACAGTTGACCTTTAGTTTTAATTGGCTTCAGCACAGTAATAGTATTTCTACATGTGGTTGCTAGAATACTAAATAAAATAATGATACTAAACGGATCTCAGACTATCATTAATTTTATATGCAATATTAGTCGGAACTGAAGCTTAGAGTCCGTTTAGTTACGATATGTCGAGTGAACTACAAGTGGCTGCTAACAGACGCTAGTCAACAAAGCAATAAATGTCACCGGATTGCTGAAGTGACTGTCCATACTCGCGTCTGCCTAATCCGCTGGTATGCCGATTTGTCCAGTTGTGCGCCATATAAGGGTGAACTGGGCAGTTGCATGTTAATGAGAGAAAGAGATTTTCCTTGAGAGGATACAGTAAATCACTGCTCAAGTGGGACACGTCATCACGCGATCTTATCTCGGTGTCACCCTCAGCTTACGGGCAGACGGCTACAAAATTTCTACTGGTCAACAAATTTGTATTGTTTAATGGTAAATTAGGACGAGTTGATGGAATTATAATATCTCCAATAAAAGAGAACCATTAATATTATTTGACGGTAGCGTCGTGGTTAAGGCGACTTCACTGCAAATCGAAAGATCGTGAGTTCGATTCCAGATGGATTAAGGATTTTCTCCATTGATCTTATCCAGAAGTCCTTAACTTTTTTTAAACCAAGGCCTAAAGTCAACTATGCGATCAACTTGTGCGACCCAAGGGCCTATTTTGCAGACGCACAGTGCTAAAGTAATAATACCGAATAAAGAAGGGTAAAAATTTATTAGGCCTATATAATATATTTTTAGATAGATATGGATTTATTCAACAGTTACTCATAAAATCCAAGTATTGTGGGTCCCTATCACCACGGCATGGCGCGTCCTCAGGTTGCGGATAGAGGAGACGTCCTCCAGATATGGAGGGTAGCTGCGAATATATTGACTAAGCAGATGCGGATACTCGATAAGAGTTGGTCCTCCAGCTTGAGGGTTGGGCGAAGGCCTAACAATCCATCACTGTAAAAAGGCAGCTTGTTACGAAACCCCAAAATAAGCCTTGGAATGGGACTGATTATATGGCACGACCACAGCAAAGTGAGAATAAGGTGCTTAGGAAAATATTTGGGGCTAAGAGGGATTAAGCTACAGGAGAATGGAGAAAGTTACACAATGCACAACTGCACGCATTGTATTCTTCACATGACAAAATTAAGAACATTACATCCAGACGTTTGAGATGGGCAGGGCATGCAGCACATATGGGCGAATCCAGAAATGCATATAGAGTGTTAGTTGGGAGGCCGGAGTGGAAACGACTTTTGGAGAGGCCGAAACGTAGATGGGAGGATAATATTAAAATGGATTTGAGGGAGGTGGGATATGATTGTAGAGACTGGAATAATCTTGCTCAGGATAGGGACCGATGGCGGGCTTATGCGAGGGAGGCAATGAACCCTCGGGTTCCTTAAAAGCCATAAGTAAGTGAGTAAGTTATTCATAATACTACACATACAGAATTTAACCTTAAATCCAGTGCACAGGTTCTTTTTACCGTACGCGCCTTGGAAAACAAGTCTCACTTACTAGATTGCACCTCTTTCATCCAAAATTATCTAATGTAATCACTCACCATAACATAAGATTGTGAGTGAAATAAATTTAACGCAATTTATGCGTTGTATTAATAATAATAATAATAATAATAATAATAATAATAATTTTCTTTATTTCTTCATTGACTATACATCACATATCTGTGCAAATATTTAGAATTAAATTACAGTGTTTCATCTAACGTTTTGTTGGATAACCGTTAGTATAGGATATGACTGAAAGAGAAAAATTAAATATAATTTATGCAAGAAAGGAGTCTATTCCTTTTGCAAACACCATATTAATGCAAGAGTCTGATCCGTTGCTAAACATGTGAGTCAGATGTTGAATTTCGCAACGTATTATCCATATGACCCTCGAGCATAAACGTTTCATGTTTAAAACAAACAAATATAGAAAAACTTACACAGAGTTCCTCCAGTGGTAAAGGTAAGCACAGATGAAACCAACTTGATTCTACGGAACTTTGTTATGTAATATTTAAAAATTTAATATTAAATTATTGTTATATGTATTTATTTATTATAATGATTTATTGAGAGGTGTTGGATAAAATGTTGTATTATACTCGTGCTTATGTAAATTTAAACCACTCGAGGAAAAAAATGTACTGTTATTCACTTGTATAATAAATTATTACCCAAAGATGCATTCTATTTTTTTTCTGTCATTCTAAAAAGTTAACTTAAATTTATATCCGTGTCGATTCTGTCACGGCTCTCAATTACACGACAATTACGAGCGTTTGTCAATAACGACTGCGGTCTGAAGTCGGCAGTAAAGTGGCTCAAACCATTAACAGTTTATACTTTATAGCTAATTTCAAAGTAATACTCTCGCCGTTTATAGTTCCTTAATGTGTCGCTACAAGGCGCCACTCGTTTCATAGCCTCAAATTACTGATGGCATTTACGATGCTTGTTAGTACGTAGCTTGTTTCTTGGACTCGCTATAGCAACGTCGGAATAATTACTACCTTGATGTTAAAATACAGATGAATTTAAAACACCTGTGTACCTGCATACTGAAGCACTAGATATCAAATTATGGTGCACGTAACATTGTTGGCACGTGAAATGGTATCTAGTGTTGGACGAATATATTGAAATAGTTTTGTCTCGATAATATTACTGAAATTTTCGTTAATCCTATTACATATTATACATACGTGTACAAATTATTAGACTCAAACGATACTATATGTGATTCAAGTAACATTTATTCTACACACTGTTTGCAACAATAATTAATATTTAGTATGAAACCTTTGCTCTTTATCATCAATTTTATGTTCATGAGATTTTTCACATTGTTTCTTGATGTCTTCATCCCTGTGTCATATTTGGATAAGTACTTCTATGACGTCCACCTTGGTGGTAATCGTCGTTTCTTTTTTCTCTTTACGATAGACAAAGATTTTCAATTGGATTTTCGTCTGGGCTGTTACCTGGCCAGGGAAGGACGTCTATATTATTTTCAGCCAGATTATTAGTTACTGATCTGGCTTTGTGACAGGGTGCTCCTTCCTGCATGAAGACACATTCACCATCAGAGAACCAGTCTCTTTATTTGTGGAAAAAATTAGGGTTTCTAGGACTTTTTTGTACTGATCCTGACGCATAGAGTCGTACAGAATTATTTTGTGGCCAGTAGTTCATGATAATTATGAAAATGTAAAAAATGTGGTGCTGAGTCTAATAATTTGCACACGTCTGTAAAGTCTTTTGTCTGTTTCTTTTTTTGTTTGTCATGGTTTACCTCGCCCTTCACACCGACTTACAAGCCTTGAGTATATCGGACAGTACATATCGTCTCTGGTAACCCAGCGAAATTACAAGTTGTTAATTTTTCAGGAGAGCTAGACAGATATTGATTGCTAATGTAAAATCCATTATTATACTTACATGGTTGGTTTTATATGTTAAAAAAACTCATTTACCAACATGTTGAAGAGTAGTTTTGGTTTGTAGAGGGTAGATCACAATATGCACCTTAAGTGCAGATTCGCTAACTTGTCACTTTCGCTAGTTTGCCAGAGGAGGGGGGCGATATTTGACAAACACTACACAGGCACACAATGCAGGCCATCCTGGTCACGTGGTCAGCACGGCACATTGTCACACCTGAAACAACACAGGAGAGGCGGCCTACATGGCAAGGGAGGAACGTTCAGTCCTGAGGACGGAAGTTCTGACCGTTTTGATGGGAAGCGCATACACCCTCCACAGAGCCAAAATAGATTTTAAGTCACGAATAAGTATGAAAACGCCTCGCTTACTTCTTTGTACTCCACATATCAGTCAATGGTTTACTTTAAGCGGTTACATACACCTTTCATCCTTAAAAATTTATGTGTTTTATAAATTCCTGTATATACTTAAGGTATGAAAATTGCTCTTCAATCTAAAAGAAAAAATATTTGCCTGCATAAAAAGTTTTTGTAATTGTGAATTTTCAAAATCTTGATTTTGTGATTTTTACACCAAACTGCTATTTAAAAAATCAACATATTATTCTTCATAAATTTACATTTTTAAGAAATTTTTCATTGAAATGTATTTTGCTTTTAATGTCTGTTAAACATAGATTGAGCTACAGTTTCTTGATCTTACTAAGATAAAGAGCCATGCAAAATTTCATGTAATTACCTAAAAATTGTGTAAGATAGACTTAAAACAGTTTTGATAAAATGGGTGATGAAATTACAGATTGATGCTGGTAAACCTAAAATTCTTTACACATTCAATTGTTTTATGGTGTCTTGAAGGTCACAACTGATACGACACGACTTCCTAAGTCGTGTTATGAGATTCCAGAGATGTTTGTGTAATAAAAGTTTTAAATCCCAGTTTATGCGTCCGGTGTCGTTATGTAAGTACGCGTGAATTGATGAATAATGAGCGTCGATGTGTAACCAGTGGGTTGAGTGACACATTCCAGGCGGCCGTGGCTTCTATTTTCAAGCGTGCATCTAAATTTAGTCCAAAATCTGCCACCGCCGCGCCACTCAAGCGATTGATGGCCAGGAAGTCACATGTGGTATGCAGCAAGGTCACCCTTGTTTGCACCATGACACACGGGTCACCGTCCCGTAGGATGATATATACTGATTATGGTAACAGTGGATTTGATCATTCATATCCCAATGCTTTTACACTAGTGAGTTATATTGGCAAAATCCACGTATTTCTTCACAAAAAATTTCTTTCTCATAATCTAATTTAGCCTATCCTAACTTACGAAATTTTAACCTCGAAATGGTGAAGTTTATTGTAATAAAAGAAGGGGAAATACGTGTTGCATATTTTTGCTTCGTCAAAATAGCATAAAGTCTTGCTCTTAATGATATACTGTAACTAATCTAAGTTCTATGACTTCTCCCGGTGGAAGTGTGCGGAAATAATCCTAAAATTATTAAATACAGTGCTATCATTTTACGAGGACACTAGATTACAGCTGAACCCCGGCGTACACTTTTCTGATTGTCGTGCTTGCACCGGCGGGGAACTTGTTCCGTTACACCAGCAAATCAAGACATTTAGCAACTGCTGTGATGTTTTGTAGAACTGGATTCCACGCTGCGGTCGGGAGAGCAGGAAGTCTGCGGCGGAATGGTGCGAAGTTTCCTTGTAAAATGAGCGTTGTATAATTAGGCCTACTGAAAAAAAAACTAATATATAGGGTAATAAATCGCCTTTTATTAATATTTTTATCCTTGAAAGCCATTTCAATCGTCTGTAAAGATTTAGCAACAAATCATCCCGTGGAACAAATGAAGTTATGGAACCAATCGTCTTTTCACTCTGGGGAAAGACCCGGTACTCAAATGTATTATATTGGTTGATACGTCAAGTAACTGAATTCGATTGTTTTAGTACGAATTGTCTTCAATCGGATATGGAATACGTGGACTATCAAACTACTCCTATTTTATGTGCCGTTAACACGCGCACTATACAACTATATAAAACATATCATGCTGAACGGCGTCCATTACTGAAGTCGAAATGGACAATGTTGGGAAATATTCCTTGGTGTGATCCAAGTCGCAAAACGTTCCATGACTCTGTGAATAAATTGTCGAAAGACAGGAAGTGTCAAGGTTAAGAACCATAGATCAGTTACGGACGAATTCCTGCACTGCGTGAATGCACTGTGCAATACTCAAACACCGTGTATATTTCATGCATGCAGAACTCGTTCTCAGCCGAAGCATAACATAACACATGAGCAGGGGCAGGTATTTATGGAGATTAATTTTATCATCTGTGTTTTTTAATATTGGTGTCGTCGGAGATTGTTGGAGATTGATTTGTACTCTTGGCGGACATTAATGGAAATTTTGGAAAATACAATTATTTTGGAATTGGAGTATTAACTCAGTATGAATATTACTTTCCAAAAGTTCGTTGGATTATAGTAAAAGTGCGATATGACCAATAGACTGTATTTGTTGGACTGAGACTGTATTTAACACACATTCATTAAAACCGAAAAAAAATTGCAGCCCTAAAATTAACACTTTAAAATTAATGAAATGCTGAATTCTTCGTTTTTTGAGTTCCGGTTCACTAATGTAATCAGAACACCTGAAATACCATGTAATGTAGCCTGCTTAGGTATATAACAAATTCAAGTGAAAAAAAAATCCGAAAACACTCAGAATATGGAATTCACTATAAAAGGACACAATAGTAATAATTCGCGAATGCGTTTATATTTCGCTATTGGAACTCTGTTTCGCGACTTGTCGCGATTGTTTTAGACGCATATTATTAATCAGAATCACTTAATTCGTAAATATTGGAAAAATTCTATTGTATATCTACTGTATTATGTCGTGATTTTCGCGATCTCCGTAAATACCCGGCCCTGCACATGAGTATGTGTTAAGGCTTGCCGAATTGTTTTGATGGTGCAAACAAAGTGAAATAAGAAGCCACAGGCGTGGCTCAGTCGGTTAAGGCGCTTGCTTGATCACCGCTTAGGCTGATTACTTAGTTGGGTTTTTCCGAGGTTTTCCCCAACCGTAAGGTGAGTGCCAGGTAATCTATGGCGAATCCTCGGCCTCACCTCGCCAAATAACATCTCGCTATCACCAATATAATATATATTAAATAACCTAGTAGTTGATTCAGCGTCGTTAAATAACCAACTTAAATAATAGTACATTATGAAAAGAGCTTAAAATGGTAGTAATTAAGACGCGAGTATGTTTATGAAACGAGCGCAAACGAGTGAAATTATTCATAAGTATTCATGTTATTCTTATCTGACTGGGGAGCGGAACTGACCTTGTGCAATATCTCGTAAATTGTGAGATGTGCGCAGAAGCGAAAGTATTGATTTTTTCCGAGAAAGAAATGTCATTGACCTTGATATAATCTAGAGAGTAAAATAAACATTAATCTTGATATAGGGGAGACTCGTCCAATTTGGCAATATTTGTATCTTAACACAGTTTGTAGTTACATATTCTGAAATTAAATATTCCTCTATTATGGAATGTGTTTAAACATTAAATCCCAATAAACCTCTGAAAGAAAATTCTACAAATCTAAATTACTTTACACATAACACACTAATAAATAACAAATGACATGTTTCCAGATTTGGTACTTCATCAGGATAAATTGGCAATAGTACAGGGGTAATTTGGCAATAGGATTAAAAATACATTTTTCAAAATAAAACACAGTGGTACAAGGTTTATAAGACTTAATTTCCTGAGACAAGAAGTCACTAAACATCATAAACACAAAACAAAAGTAAAAAAAAAAAAAAAAAAAAAAAAGAATTGAATGGATTTTTCCGACCACTCTTATTAACTATATTGAAGGGTTGTCTTCGAATTTCATTTTCCGATAGCCCAAACCCAAGTTCTTGCATTTTGATTACATATGTCACCAGTTTTTGATCTTCCTCAACGGTTAGAGCTATGGGTCTTCCTTTCTTAGGAATGACAACGTCATCGGGTCCTGAGGATGCATACAGAAACCTCTTTAAGTTGTTAAAGGGCACATTGTACTTCTTAGAAGCCTTATAAGTCGACGATCTATTTTTCAAAACACTCCCAACCGCAGCCCGCAAATCATCTTTGGAATATTTTTCAGAATAATGTCTTCGTTCCCTTGGCATATCTGCAATACACCACACCCTCACACGTCCCTACTCTTAAATTTTACCATCGAGTACACATTCTTGTTCAAAGAGAGCAGCAATATAAAGGAAAATGGCTAATTCACACTACCCTGGAGAAGACATTTTTTGCTAAGAAGAACATAAAACGAGCTAAGGCCTGATGAGTTATTAACAGAAAATATTAATTATATAAATGGCTTACCTTATAATATGGAATCTCAGCTTTTGATATATAATGCACAAACATACGTAGATAATGAAAAACACTTTCTTTCAGTCTTTGTCTACATACGTCCACACAATCACCACGTTCACAGGGAGTATTCAACACTTCTTTCTATTAGTAACAATATCTGCCACTATAATGCGCGGATTCGAATGAAACGGAAACTAAAAGTACACTCAGATGTTCCACTCTATGATCGTGTCATTGAACTTCTTAAAACTCTGGAGGAAATTTGGCAATAAAAGAGGTAGAGGGGCAGAGAAGGCCTGACGGCCTTATCTCTACCAGGTTAAATAAATAAATACTAATAATACAAGAATATTGGCAAATTTCCCGTATTTCTAAATTTGCCGAGTTCCCCCTAACCTTGAAATTGATTTAGACATTGAAAAACGAGATGACAAATTGAATTTATTTGAATATTATTTACAATTAACGCTAATTATTATAGTAACAGAACATAACCTTCTGCGGCAGTATTGGATTTTCAGCCTCCGTGACATTTCGATTGCATATCCGAGAATAATCGATACTTGCGCTTTCATATTGCTACAATGGTGTTTTCTGATTGGTGGAACACCTGAACATTAATGAATAGGTGTACTTTAATGAAATAAATAACGTGTATATGTGTGTGTGCGTGCGCGCGCGCGTGTGTGTATATAAGAAGTGCCGGTGGTTTCAATAGCTCAAACAATGAAATTATTTATAGTGCAGTTATTTTTTTATTTTAAATATATCGTTATACTTCAAATGTCAGCATTCTTAATTATAATTATAAAGAACGCAAAGTAAAAAAAATCCTTCTTTGAGAAATCAATGTACAGTTTCCCTGGAAAAGGATGAGACGATTGAATATTCCTAAGTCTCAGATGTAAGACACTGCGCATGATCGGAGACCAGAGCACCGATACACAAGATAACGAATATTGAGTTACTTAAATTCAGGCTATTTGGTTTGTTACTAGCATCGTTCCGAAATTCAATTAAAAAACTCCAAAAAATATGATAATATTACGTAAATAAAAGATAAATATATACATAAATCGTGTAGTTAAATCGACAATGGACCTTCATGACTAGATCGACACTCCGCACAGAAAGGAAAGCTTTCATGTCGTTTCCATAGCTCAGACGGTAAGACTTCTGCGTGTTGTGTAGAAGAGTGCGAGTTCGATTCTTAGTCTACACAACAATTTTTTTTGTCTAAATAACGTTGAAATAGCTAAGTCACGTTGAAATATAGTTTTACAAAGTCCTGAGATTAAGTATTAATGATCGCAAACAATACAAAATTACAAGTTATAATATTATAAACGTTAATCTAATGAATGCATTTATACACACACATATATACAATGTAAATGCATATATATTAAAAACTAACAATTAAAATGAAATTAAAAAAATATATAATAATAATAGACAAACTTTTACAAAGGTTTAGAGTCCTTAGGCTATGTCATTTGTTGAGTAATTATTACAATAATTTATTAATAGCTTTCCCATATGTGTAAGAAATGAACTCGCAAAAAACAATTTTTGTTAAAAGTATGGCTTTGGATTATTTCATTCTCACCCCTGCAGTTAATTTTAACTATTTTATCTACGTGTTTGCATTCAATTTTATTCATGTTATGATTGAATGTATAAGCACTGTTGCAGTTATTGACTAATTACATATATTAATAATTATTATTAAATACATCTGTTAAGTAACCAATTGCAGTATCTTTTGCAAAATCTTGAATGTTTAAGTTGTCAATAATATTTCTGTACTATATACTATAATACGTTAAAAGAATTTGCAATAGATTGGGGATCCTCTACTTTATAATCATTGGTTTTAATGAAAAAATATTTTCTTTCTTAGGATATCTACAAGTTTAAATTTAATAATATGACGAATAGGTTTAATTGCATTATCTGAATTTTGTACTTTTCTACTCAAATATATTCTATTTCCCTCTTTCATAATTTTTGATAAATTACACTGTACTTCTTGCAGTATTTAAGAACATGAAGATCATTACATTGCAACTCATTACATATAGATTCTTCTTTTTAATACATGAGATTTTGAAGTCCCTGAGTTATCTACATGTTTTAACTTTTGAATTTTTTCACAACATTGAGTGGAGAACATCCACTGAAGTGATTATGAAATTAAGTGAAAAATTCAATATATTTACTCTTAATATCAGTAGTACCAGTATCATATAAGTTTTTCCAAGATTCATTTTGTAGACATAAATGTAAATAATCAATAGATACAGCAATTACGATCCTTTCTTAGTTTTTAAATTAATATTTTGAAATTGTTCAGTGACATTGGAAACACATAGGATTTGTTTATCATGGTCAGACAAGCCATTGATTATAGGTTCTGTCGAATAGGAATTCAGTCTAATTCTGTGTACAAAACGTTTATCAATGGCTGTGTTACTTCAGCTTGTATGCTATGGGAAAATGACCCTACGAATAAGGTTTCCAGTTTCAAGGAGTGAATTTAATTTACTTTTACGGAAAAGTTCCGAGAGATAATCTATGTTTATGTCACTACAGATCACAAATTCCATATGAGATTTCTAAAGTCTTTTCTTTACAAATTCAATGTTGGCTATAAATATTAATAAATAATGTAAGAAATATGAATGATTGTAGTTATAAGTCTGATTTACATTATAAAAAGCAAGAAGTTACATTCCTCGGCAAGATTCGAACTTTCGATGTTTGGTTTTGTCGTCCAACGCACAACCACGGACCTATTCAATGCTTATGTTAATAACATACAATTTAGTTGTAGCAATGTGGTGTCATAACTTGGGGTTTGTTTATTTAATGTAATTAGATTTAATTTGATTAGTTTCGCAACAATTGGACTTCCTGTTATATCCTGTTATTTAGATATTTAATTTAGGGTTGATTTATTAACTCTTACTATGCAAGATGCCTCTTATTTCAATAATTCTATATCATGTTAAATAGTCATTGTCTACACTAAAGTATTATCGTCATCTCTCATTTCTCATCGTAATGGCGAACCGACGTGACATGAGACAGCGAGTTATAGCTCTAGTTGAGGCTGGATATGGGGCTAGATCTGCTGGCCGTTTGGTCGGTGTTCCTGGAAGTACAGCCGCGAGATGGGTTCATCGTTACCAAAATTTTGGGGAGGTCGAAAATCGCCCTATTCCTGGGCGTCCGCGGATTTCTTCATTGGAAGAGGATGCTCTTTTATTCGAGACAGTTCGACAGGACCCCTTTCTGACTGCTAACGAAATAAGAGCAGCATCTAACTTTCCCGGCTCTTCACAGACTGTGATCAGCAGGTTGAGGAACCGTGGTATTAGGAGCCGGAGGGCTGCGCAAATGGAAATATTGGGGGAAGCACAAGCTGTCGACCGTCTTGCCTTCGCTACCAATCGAGTGGATTTCGATTGGAGAAATGTAATTTTCTCCGACGAAACAACCATCTCGAGTGATTACGAAGGTCCTGTTCGTGTCTATCGTGAGGATGGTCTCCGACATGATCAGCGCTATGTGCACCGACGTGAAAGATCGTGGTGCTTTAGCATATCGTGTTGGGGGTGGATGTCTTACGATGGACCTGGCGTTATAGAACGCATCGGTGGCCGGTTTAATGCGGAAACTTACGAGCACATTCTGGAAAATATATTCCTTCCCTCCGCCCGAGAACGTTTTCCCGAAGGAACATTGCTGTTCCAGCAGGATAACCATCCCGTGCACTATGCTGCAAGCATTCAAAGATGGTTTCAAAGGAGACCCGAGATCGAAATCATTAATTGGCCTCCGAAATCACCTGATTTGAATGTCATCGAAAATTTATGGGTGGAATTGAAAAAGAGAAGGATAGCCACCTATGCCCACCGACGCCCTCGAAATCGAGACGAATTGTGGGATCAAGTTGTTGACACCTGGGAAGATCTCGCCGGGGATCAGAACTTATTCCACAATCTCGTGACATCCATGCCGGATCGACTTAGAGCTGTAATAGAAGCTGATGGCATGTGGACAAGATTTTAATTTAACAGGTCTCTTTTTGTTTCTTATGATTTTTGTTTGAGGAAGAATACTTTTAACTTGCAAGTAAGATTTATTTTTTTTGACGAGGTTCAGCCCACTTGTTAGACCCAGAAATTGGGCATAAATTATTCCATATTTTTCGACAAATTAGACAGTCGAGGAACTCTGAACAAATTAATTACACCTCAATAAAAAAAAGTTTTACCTGGGATCGAACACGAGACGTTTCGGTTATACAATGGAACCGGCACGCTATTATATGAGCTACCGAGACAAGACAGTGATAGCAGCAGTCCAGAATGTAGATCCCTTAGCAGGCATTTGCCATTCGGTACAGTGAAGCAATGATATTTTGTGACTCGAGCTATGTTGTGAAATCCTGGCCTTAAATGGCAGTCTTCTTCGTGATCCTTATTCTGGTCCTTGTCCTTGTTGTGGTCCTTGTAACAATTCTTGTACTATCTGTCATGTTATGTATCCCTACGTCGATATCGAGTGAACCGCACTGTAGAACTTTAACTTCCGACGACCAAGAATCGTCTCATTCTTTTTCAGGGTAACTGTACATAAAAACATTTTTTTCTAAAAGAAAGGTACTCATATCTAATAATGCATTATAAGTTCACTGTATACAGAAGATTAAATATACTTACTTCTGCCGGAAGTTTATCATTACGAAGATCATTCAGAAGATCTTTACGATACACTTCTATAAAATCTCCATATGTTATGTTTCATAATGGCGTTCTAAATGGATATTTCTAACAGTGGTAACAACTTTCCCACAAACTGAACACTATTCCCCATTTTGTACTTCCTAAAATAAATACTCTTTCTCACGGAAGATTCAATTGAGACCCTGTGCGTCGTTTAATATCAATGTTGCTAATCATACTGTGACGGACTAGCTTTTTAAGTACTGCAATCGATGTTTGTCGATTTGTCGTGTTTAACGTGATTCCGATTTTCTTTTTTTAGATTTTGCAGTGTCATAAATGCAGACTTAACACCTGTTCCGTATTATATTCGTAGCTGTTGGCAACATAACCGATATATAAGTTATACTTTCCCTGCCTTTCCTCATGATAGTTGATACAGCACCGAAACGTTGCATATTCTGAATGTTCGTCACGGTGCTAGAGCCAAATACCTGACATAAAATTTAACGTCATGTAAAAGTTCCAGAAAACCTAATTTCCTTCATCAAATTTAATGTCTCTTTCTGTTGTGAGAATCGAGTATGTAAGTAGAGGATTTTAGTTACAGTTTTTTAAAAGGAACTGTTTATGTCAACAGTACGTGCAGAAATTTTGCAGTTGCCGTTCTTAGCGAGTTAACTGAGAACGAGCGTAAATTTGCCTTTCACCAACCGGATCCTACCACAGCCAAGGGTTGTATGCAAGCAGTTCATGAAATGCTCGAGGTTAGGGTATTAATAATAATGCATACCACCCTCGATTTCTCGTTCTAACCCCATGTAACTTCTACCTCAGGGAATCTTTAAAGGAAAGACAGTACATAACAAATCCTCATGCTGTGGAAGAAATTAAAAATATTTACCAAAATATCGCCTTCATTTTTCAAACGTAAATTCAGATAGTGACAGTTTCAGTATTTCCTTTTTTAATTAGGATTATTAAAGGTCTATTATTACAACGCTGGATAAACATTATTTTATCCTAATTAGTATACTATACTAGCAATATCATGGACAATACCACGTACCCCTTTAGTCCTCTCCAAATACTCCGAAGGGTACATGTATCATTGGTTTATAAACATTCGTCTAGATTATCAACGTGTCACGTAAGTGGTACCGGTCAGAGTCCCCATCAGGTCGGAACTTTTCTTTGAAAAATCCACGACGACACTTGTTACAGACATGATCGCAGTTGGGACTTTTTTCGGGGTTTTCACTTTTCACCAATATAGATATCAACAGAATTTCGGCCTCTCGCCATTTCATTACATAATCATAGCATTTCTCCGATCATCAATTCGAGAAATGCGAGGGGACTGGCCTAATGACACAGAGCTTCCTTCATGAACATTAGCATAATCATCTGGTGCAAGAAACCTCAGCATAATCAGCTGATGTAAGAAACATTAGCACAATCACCTGGTGCAAGAAACCTTAACACAATCATCTGATGAATGAAACCATAGCACAATCACCTGGTGCAAGAAACCTTAGCACAATCAGTCGGTGCAAGAAACCTTAGCACAATCACCTGGTGCAAGAAACCTTAGCAGTCACCTGATGCAAGAAACCTTAGCACAGTCACCTGGTGCAAGAAACCTTAACACAATCACCTGGTGCAAGAAACCTTAGCACAATCAGTTGGTGCAAGAAACCCTAGCACAGTCACCTTATGCAAGAAACCTTAGCACAGTCACCTGGTGCAAGAAACCTTAGCACAGTCACCTGGTGCAAGAAACCTTAGCACAGTCACCTGGTACAAGAAACCTTAACACAATCACCTGGTGCAAGAAACCTTAGCACAGTCACCTGATGCAAGAAACCTTAGCACAGTCACCTGGTGCAAGAAACTTTAGCACAGTCACCTGGTGCAAGAAACTTTAGCACAGTCACCTGGTGCAAGAAACCTTAACACAATCACCTGGTGCAAGAAACCTTAACACAATCACCTGGTGCAAGAAACCTTAGCACAGTCACCTGATGCAAGAAACCTTAGCACAGTCACCTGGTGCAAGAAACTTTAGCACAGTCACCTGGTGCAAGAAACCTTAGCACAGTCACCTGGTGCAAGAAACTTTAGCACAGACACCTGGTGTAAGAAACCTTAGCATAGTCACCTTATGCAAGAAACCTTAGCACAGTCAGTTGGTGCAAGAAACCTTAGCACAGTCACCTGATGCAAGAAACCGTAGCACAGTCACCTGGTGCAAGAAACCTTAGCACAGTCAGTTGGTGCAAGAAACCTTAGCACAGTTGGTGCAAGAAACCTTAGCACAGTCACCTGATGCAAGAAACCTTAGCACAGTCAGTTGGTGCAAGAAACCTTAGCACAGTCACCTGGTGCAAGAAACCTTAGCACAGTCAGTTGGTGCAAGAAACTTTAGCACAGTCAGTTGGTGCAAGAAACTTTAGCACAGTCACCTGGTGCAAGAAACCTTAACACAATCACCTGGTGCAAGAAACCTTAGCACAACGACCTGGTGAAAGAAATTTTAGCACAGTCACCTGGTGCAACAAACCTTAGCACAGTCAGTTGGTGCAAGAAACCTTAGCACAGTCATCTGGTGCAAGAAACTTTAGCACAGTCACCTGGTGCAAGAAACCTTAGCACAGTCGCCTGGTGCAAGAAACCTTAGCACAGTCGCCTGGTGCAAGAAACCTTAGCACAGTCGCCTGGTGCAAGAAACCTTAACACAATCACCTGGTGCAAGAAACCTTAGCACAATGACCTGGTGAAAGAAATTTTAGCACAATCAACTGGTGCAAGAAATCTTAGGACAACCATCTGGTGCAAGAACCCTCCGCACAATCAGCTAGTGCAAGAAACCTCAGCACAATCAGCTGGTGCAAGAAAATGCCTAGCTGGAGATCACGGAATACTCGTAATTCGATCAGATGAAAGTAGCACTATGGCTCGCAATTCACCTTCAGATTTATAATAACCTCATGGGATTCAAGAGGCCATTTGCCAACTAAAAATGATCCAAACTCACTGAGGTTCTTATCGCGATAAAAGTGAAGTAAGTATGAAACATTAAAGGTTAAATCAGAGATGGACCGAGAATGGTGGAACGGCATAGCACGTATTCTGGACAAAACACTTCTCATCTGCTCGATACTAAATTCACGTCGTCTGGTGTAAAATGAATAGCGGTTCCTTCGACGGCATTAGGCCTATATTTTATATGTTGGCTCTGGGACCATAGGTGGCGTTCATCCTGCATTGCCGGAGGCGAACCCAGCGTATCCCAAGTGGAATCAGTGTGATATGTGTGCACCGTGATTACACCATTCCGTGACCCCAGCCTAACAATCGACCGGACGTTGCAGCGCTGGTTGCATCGCATCAGGGGCGAGATGACGTGGCTGGAGCCCGTTACTAGAATTACAGGAATTTGCACACACTAACCCCAGCACGCGATGCCGCTTCTGCTGGCTTACAGCAAATTCAATTCCATCTAATAAATCAATACCAGATGGTATCATTGCATTGGACAGTAGCTGAAGTATAAGAATTACATTTTAAATTTTCGAAAAAGCTTAGCTGACAGTTGACACTGTTTTCCATAGAGGACAAAGACTGTTGAGATGGACACAGCGGTTGTAGCCTAAGTTTACTCTAAGCACTTCGGTTTTTATCGCAACAGTAACGAAAAGTGCTACATTACCGTCATGTAATCAACTCTCCACCATTGAATAACATATGTACTACAGAATTATCTTACATAATCAGCTCCATAGCCACCAGCGTAGCTCGGTCGGCTAAGGCGCTTGCCTGCCGATCTGGAGTTGCGCTCGGGCGCGGCTTCGATTCCCGCTTGAGTTTTTTCCGAGATTTTCCCCAACCGTAAGGCAAATGACAGATAATCTATGGCGAATTCTCGGCCTCATCTCGCCAAATATCATCTTGCTATCACCAATCCCATCGACATCAAATAACCTCGTAGTTGATACAGCGTCGTTAAATAACCAAGTAAAAAAACCAGTTACATAGCCTTAATTTACCTCAGTCGAACCTAATCCTACCTTAGTGTGTCATATTTAATCTCACCTTACCTTATGTAACACACCTAATCTTAACCAGTCATGCCTAAGCTAATATAATCTTTCGTTATGTAAGTAATTCTAGCAGTCCTACTTTACTTAACAAAACCTTATTGTAACAAAGCTTACCTAATCGTAACTAATGTAATCGAATGTAAAAGGTGGAGGTATTTTCTGTATATGCAATGAAGACGCTTGGAAGCCATGGGGTAGAGCTACGAGCTTTCTTGATCTCGACACTAGAATGAGGTGGTGTATTTCATAGTACGCTCCGACCGCTTTTTACCCCCCAGAAAGACCCGGGACACAATTTGACAGGAAGCTTAGTGGAAGTTCCGGAAATGAGATAAATTCCGCTATCACCTGGGATTGAAACGGAACCGTACATATCAGCCAGAACCTCAAACAGAGGATCATTTCTCTTTTATTACCTATTAAATATTTTGGAAACAAAATTGTTGTGCGTTACTTTCCATTTTTTTCTCTTTTCTTATCTATTAAATATTTTGCAAACAAAATTGTTGTGCATTACTTTCCATCATTTCTTTTTTATTAGGTACCTATTAAATATTTTGGAAACAAAATTGTTGTGCGTTACTTTACATATTTTTCTCTTTTCTTACCTGTTAAATATTTTGCAGACAAAATTCTTGTGCGTTACTTTCCATTATTTTTCTCTTTTCTTGCCCATTAAATATTTTGCAAACAAACTTGTTGTGCATTACTTTCCATTTTTTCTCTTTTCTTATCTATTAAATATTTTGTAAACAAAACTGTTTTGCGTTACTTTTCGATCCTCCCCAGAATTCGAAGGCCCCAAGTCCTTAAATTCTGTATCAGCATTAGAGACCCGTACTATCCCGAAAACTTCATCTCAGCCAATTTTTAACCATTGGAGATTATACGAGTAGTGAAATGAGGGGAAGGTATAGAGTGTTGAGTGTTGATGGAAATACAGAAGGAAACAGAAGTATTCCCAGAAAAAGACTCTACAATGTTAGATTTCTTCACCACAAATTTCCTTACGACCAGAGTTTGTATCAAATATGGTTCATCTGGATGGAAGATCAGACTCTTAAATGCTGCAAAATAAGTACTGTTCAGTCCCATTCTCAACAGAGTGCCTCATAAGTTCTAGCATCGGACCCCGAAGCTCTTAAATGTGTGTCAGCGTCAGAGATCCGTATTACTCCGAAACTTCACCGCAGTCTATTTTTAACTATTGCAGATGATGGAGGTGGAGGGGTGTTGGTGAAATAGAGAAACCGGAGAACCTCGAGAATACCCCTTTGGAACGCCTGAATTATCCGCCACAAATGCCATCACGACCAGGACGGAGATCAAATGCAGGCCGCCTGGATGGAAAATTAGACTCTTAAATTCATCAAAGTAAGTAATGCACAACAAAAACATTCACATTCCGAGTTCAAAATTAAATTTTAAATTTGGAAATGTAGTACAAATTTTAATTTCATACGTCATATTTTGTTTATTATAGAGATTGTGAATGAATAATTTTCGCTACTTAAAATATTTCAGTTCTCAATTCAACGTTCATGTGCTCACGTAACTTTAACTCCATGCAAATAGTTTCTACTGTCCAACTATACTTTCAGTGGACCTTTAACTTGCACAATTGCTTTCATGTCTCACTTCAGCTCCCACTGTTTCTAGAGAAACATTGCTAATTAAAACGCCCTAGTCCCACTTCACAAGAAATAAAAAAAGTAGTCCCCTGCGGGTAATGAGATGGATATTACCCCAGGAATGGAACCAGAGATCTTCGTGATAGCGTCCGGTAAATAGTGTGTACCCCACAAACACCGGGGTGTCGCAGTACGAAACCACCCCGTGCCAACCCGTTACAGGAGCTGCAATTAGCCCGCCGTCAGCGCTGACAGGCAGGAAATTATCCGGGCTTCTTAGAACTGCCGCGATTGAAAACAGCAAATAGAAGCGTGGTTCACACACGCACGCAAGACTAGCACGGTTCACAATGCAATACAGTACAGTATCCATAATTTTACTTTATCAAGTTTATTTTCTTAGCTTTATACTAAGATTATTTATTTGTGAGTTTCCTTTTACGACAAATTTTATTAAAAAATGAATGCACCTAACTCTAAGATTCGATTTTTTTACAACTCTTTCATAATTTAAATGCGTGTATCGTTGCTAGAATATTTCAGTAGTCTGACCGGCAGTTTTATTTGTAAGTAAAAGTAAATCCATAGCGTTACAACCCATGAAGGGCCAAGACCGACCAGCCGGCTACTGACCTCACGTCCACATGCCGAAGCAAAGGTGGACGATCGTCCAACTAGGATGGAGATATCGTGTGGTTACCACAATGATCCCACCAGCAGTTATAGTTTGCGAAACAGGATTTTCGCTACCTATTGTAGCTCCCTAAGTGCATCACGATGCTGGGTGGGCACCAGTCCCATACATTGGCCGAAATTTCATGAGAAAATTTCTTCTCCCATGAGGACTCGAACCAGCGCGCATTCCGTAACTCTAGTCCTAGGCAGGATGCTTTAGATCCTGACGCCACGGTGCGGGACAGTTGTATTTGTACTATTTATTATTATAATGGATTACAAGAATCGATTTATGTCATTACACATATTATAAAAGGTATCTCAGAAGTGACAGTAAGAAATTGATGGATGAAATGTACACACTAGTATGCAGTTGCTATTGTTACCATAACAGATATATTCTGTAAGACTAAAAATTAATCTTTACTTAGATTCTTCGCCCAACAGTGCATGTTACTGTGGAATCTCGGCCACCAAGTCACTCAACTGAGTGCGCTTCTTGTATAATGGCAGTTGATTTTATGTCAACATATATGTCGAACATGGAGTCAGGCCATAAAGGAAAAAATACTAGAGGAGAAGGATTCGATCCGGTGCTGTGGATTGAACTCCGGCGTAGCTCAGTGGCGACAGCGATTGGTACGTAGGACCAAGGACCCGGGTTCGATCCCCGGCGTCGGAGCGAATTTTTCTCCTCTAATAACCATTGTTACAATAACACATATATTCTGTAGGACAAACAATTAATCTTTACGTAGGTTCACCTGTAGAGCTGGAACAGTCATCGTAAATAGCACGCACAATGAACCAATGTGAACCTAAACGCATGTATCCATTCCGAATTAATTGCTGAAAAGTCAGTCTTCAACTGTAGGGCTGGAACAGTCATCGCATTCTCGCACAGTTAACGAATGAGAGCCTAAGTGCATGGATCCATTCCGAGTTCACTTCTGAAAAGCCTGGCATCCGCCACTGTATGGTTAGCACTTCGATTCGCCTATCCGTTATAACTGGCTTACGAAACCGGATTTCGTTCATCACTGTAACACCCCAATTTCTTACGATACTTGGTGGACATCGGTTCCATACACAGGTAGAAATTTCGTGAGAGAATTTCTTCTTCATTGAGTACCAGAAAGCCATAGGCTTAGCTTTGTCGGCTAAGGTGCATACCTACCGATCCGGAGTTGCGCTCGGGCGCGGGTTCGATTCTCGCTTGGGCTGATTATCAGGTTGAGGTTTTTCCGAGGTTTTCCCCAACCATAAGGCAAATCCTCGGCCTCATCTCGCCAAATATCTCACTATCACCAATCTCATTGACGCTAAATGACCTCGTAGTTGATACAGCGTCGCTAAATAACCAAGTAAAAAAAGAACTAGAAACAGCGCTCATTTCCTGTCGATAGTGTAAGGCATAGTACGTGGCAACAGCGTAGACCATTTTATTAGCACCACGAATTATTATGCTGTACGTGAAGAACTGGGGACTATGTGACTGGAGATGTGTCTTATTGCCCGAGGACATTTTTCCAGTCGGCGCTCTTCCCGCATACACATACCGGCACTATATATATATATATATATATATATATATAATCCTCCCGTGAGTGGTTACATTGGTAACTTCACACAATAAGGACCAATAAAAGGAAGGCTATACGATGAGTGGAATCCAATCTTCGTGGCTATAGACCATGTCAAGGAAGTGCAAGAATCCTCCGCCTGGAGCAAAGGATGACTTATTTGTGCTTTCCTTCACAGTTCTTCTCATGACAAGAGGGCTACTTCATTTAACGACTTTTTAACAGAATATGCACTTCAGTAGATGTATCAGGGTGATTTTTATTACATGCAATGAGAATGTCAAAGTTGAGATATTCGTATGGAAAAAGAAACCCACTCCATAAACATTCTGAGCATTATTATGAATATGACAAGAACAAATATTGATCCGTTTGGTGAGAACTCAACAACTGGACTCGAAGCACGGCTAGGCCACAAGATTAAACAAGGTAAGAAAAGAAAATGAGTAAAAATGAAAGGGGACATCTAAAGAGGGCTAAAATGAGAAAAGGGTTATACGAAAGTGAAAATTGGCTGGATGGCCGTGAAAGAAATTGATCAATTTTTTTAAAGAAATTTAGTGTGCTATACAGAAATAAATCTCCAGAGAAACAAAATATATTGGGAACGAATTAAATAAGTTTTGAGACAAATAACGAAGAAAAATCAAGTATAAATAAATAAATGTACAACGTATAGAGAATGGGAGCACTAAGATTGTAACCAATATTAAGGAACTACAAATTAACTAGCTGGTAGGCGAAGTATGTGACGTCTAAAGATACGATGACATAATTAACTAAAGACAAAGATGTCTAATGTGTGAACGTATGTAACGATGACAATGATGGTGATGGTGATGGTGATGATGATGATGATGATGATGATGATCAGGAGGAAGAGAAGGAGGATATTACGAAAATCCATGGCTACCAAATCATAAACTGCACTTTGACTTGAAATGGATTTTTAAAATATCATATGCAAGAAAAGGAGATTTTACAAATAAAATAAACAAATTTAATTATTTCTGCGGGGTAATAAAAAGAACTTTAAAATACACTAGCAAAGAAACACGATTAAAATTTTATAAAGTTATGGCAGTCCCTATGTTGCTGTACGGCTCTGAATTCTGGACTCTTACTAAATCCGAAGAAAAAAGAATCGAGGTGATAGAAATGAGATTTTTGAGGAGTATAGCAGGTTATACTCTTTTAGACAAGAAACGCAATGAAGACATTAGACTAGAACTGAATATATTCAATTTAATTGAAAAACTCACAGAATATAGGAATAAATGGAAGCAACACGTTGAAAGAATGACTCAAGACCGTATTCCTAAATTAATATTAGACTACAGACCAACTGGTAAACGAAACATAGTTAGACCCAGGAAAAGGTGGCTTCAACAATTTTAAAATTTTTATGCTCGACCATGCCGAAATGTAGTAATTATACACCTGGTAGCAGACCTTTAATGCATGTCATTAAAGTACACCTACTCATTAAAGGTCAGGTCTTTCAGCCCATGACGACTCAGGTTACAACTGTTCAGCCAATGACAGGTCAGCTTTCTACCGTTATAAAACCGCAAGTATCGATTATTCTCGGATATGCAATCGAAAGAGAATTAGCGAAAAGTCACGGAGGCTGGAAATCCAATACTGTCGCAGAAGGTTATGTTCTGTTACTATAATAATTAGCGTTAATTGTAAATAATATTCAAATAAATTCAATTTGTCATCTTGTTTTTCAATGTCTAATTTAATTTCAATGTTATCTCTGTAGGTTCTCGCTTGCGCT
The DNA here is from genome assembly GCF_040183065.1 of Periplaneta americana. NCBI lineage: Eukaryota > Metazoa > Arthropoda > Insecta > Blattodea > Blattidae > Periplaneta > Periplaneta americana. Next base: position 112,082,866 of record NC_091119.1, read on the forward strand.
CGTTTCATAAATATCCACACTCACTTCTTAATTACCTTCATTATAGGCTCGTTGCATAATGTACTAATATACTTCATGAGACCGGAACGAGCCAAACAAGGCTTAAACCATGTGGCTGATGATGATGATGATGATGATGATGATGATGATGAAGAAAATATCCAGAAAATTATTAATGCAATGCTCCCCGGGGTGACTCGTCATTCCAAATGACCCCATTTTCTTCTGTAGTTTAGTCTAATAATCTAATAATAGCTTGGGCTATTCAACGACAACAAAAGTTCCAATTACCTGTAGTGGAGAAAGGAGAGAAAAGTCGTGTGGTGACAACATACCTCAGGTGAGCAGTAATGAGTCCAAAAAAAGATGAGCAGTCCAGGGTTAAAGCCACTTTCAATATGACGATGGCGCATGATGTGTTATAGGGGTTAACGAACGGTACTCGTGCTCTGAGGCTGCGATTGTACATGTGGTTAAGTGGGAAGGTAATTTTCATAGATTTTCCTTAATTGCAAGAAAATCCTCTGGAACATCTCACCAAATAGCAGCGTAGGTGATACTGAATAAAAATATTAACCAAATTAAACAAGAAGCGCACTCAATCGAGTAATTTGGTGGCCGAGATTCCATAGTATATGCATTGTTGGTCGAAGAATCTGCGTAAAGATTAATTTTTGGTCCTACAGAATTTATCTGTTATGGTAACAATGGTTATAAGAGGAGAAAAATTCGCTCCGGCGTCGGGGATCGAATCCGGATATTTTATAATGGCAGTTGACTTAATATATGTTCAACATATATGTCGAACATAAAGTCAGGCCATAAGGGGAAAAATACAAGAGGAGAGGGATTCGATCCGGTGCTGTGGATTGAGCATCGGCGTAGTTCAGTGGTTACAGCGCTTGGTACGTAGAACCAAGGATCCAGATTCGATCCCCGGCGCCGGAGCGAATTTTTCTCCTGTAACAACCATTACAATATTTAGTTTAAAATAGGCTGAGGTGAAGTCTTTGTAGGGTTTAGGAAGGATTTGAGGCTCCGGTCCCAGGACTTATGAGCTATTCATCTGGAGGTGGGACCTGGCTCTTTCAAGGCTGAGACAGAATAGCTCACGTGTCAATATCTGATTCACGAATGCCACCTAGGACTCCAGTTCAAATTGGAGAATCATCTTTTATATTGTAGGGCGCACGATGGGCCAAAACAAGCTTAAGGACGAGGAAAAAAAAACCAAACGAGCAAAATGAGAGAACAAGGAAATAAGAAAAATAGAACAAATAAGGACTAAGAACAGAAACAGTCCACCGTTGTGGCTGAGGAGTTAGCGAGTCTAACTCCGACCCCAGCGGTCCCGGGTTCGATTCCCGGTCAGGACGAGTTGCCTGGGTGAGGTTTTTTCGGTTTTTTTCCCTCACTCCTATGGATGAATATCAGGTAACTTTATCAGGCGATTGGAACCCCACTCATCTTCGCCACTTCCTTTCCTCCCTCATCAGTGCTGCTCATCGGAGTGACTACAACCGCGGAGGAATCGGAGATTACGAATAAAGCTCTCCACCGGTGATCTCCGATACTACCGTAAGTGGAACAGGGGACATACGGAGGGATGCGGGGGTTCGGAGCGAAGCGACAGTTAGCTCAAGGACGACCGGCGCGTACGGACTGACGGTAGTTTTGAGTGGAATAAAATGGCACCAAATCGGATATCCGTCGCATGGAAATTCTTTAACTTTGTGAGCGAATTTACTCTAAGGGTGGTGGAACTTCGAATTTGTTAGACCATTTGAAGCGATCGCACAATCGCGAACTTGATGAAAATAATTACGCAAAACATTTGATACGATTTCTTTTTAAATTGTTTTAGTGCTATTGTTCCCAAAGGCTCACAGTCTATGAAAAAGTCTTGAAATTTCTCTAAAACGTAACTTTCGAGGCAATATAAAACAAATGAAATATTTACAAGACGACTTGAGTTATATTTTACTGTTTGGATTAAAATATTTCTGAATGAAACTAAAGAAACATGTGGTAATAATATAATTATAATTATCCTTAAGTTGATATCCACTTATATTTTTATTACAGAGCAAGAGTGGCGCGTTTTAGAAGAGGCAGTTCAAATACTGACACCTTTTAACACAATAATCACAATCCTGTCCGGTGAAGAATCTGAATAAATTATGTTGGACAGTAAACTTTATCCCATTGATAGCCCAAGTTTCTTTTGTTTCATTCTGAAGCTCCCTTAATATATTTTACGTTAACTAAACCGATTAGAATAATAATTGACAAACCCTTTTTGCGATTAAACGAGAGTTTCTAGAAGAATTAAAGTATAAATGTTTACATTAGCTACTGAAAAGCTTTACTTCTGCGTTAGTTTTGCAGTTAGATTGAATGTTATTAATTTGATCAATGACATAAAACTAATATGGCTTTCCACATATACTATGAATTTCAAAACTAGAAAAATAATCTGTCAGCTAACGTAGCACTTTAAGCAACACAAAAAAAAAGAGCCGAAGAAAGAGAGAGAGAGATTAGCATAAAAGAGAGATTAAACAACAACAAATTAGAACTTATTTTAAAAGATACGCGGACGTCAGCGGACTCGAATCACTACCTGATCCGATTAAAGGAATGCTCAGCGGAAAATGTATGTCTGCGCCACAGCACATATACAACCTGCGCGGCATCAATCGGAGGTAACCGGAGGTCTCTGATTGAAAGCGCGCAAACAACCGCTCCGGAGAAAACCTAATCATAAACAGCACTATCCCTCATCATCCCGTTTCTGGTTTTTCAGATCACTCTACAGGCGGCCTCCCGGAACTACTGGCTCTCTCGACCGGCCTCCGTGGAATGTAGTTAAACGACGTTGGATGGCTTCTGCAACGAGCACCCGAGGCGGACCTACTCGGAGGAGGAGTTTCGCCTCGGACCGACAGGGGGGGCCTTGGGGAAGTTGCCGAAGCAGGAATGGTATATGGCAGCGTTTCTCAAACTTTTTTAAAAGTGGGGACCACTTTTTTAAGTCAGAACAGTTCCGCGGACTACCTTACTCTTGTTCCCTTCGAAAGTAAATTTATAAATTTTGTAGCATTTTTAATACCAGTATACTTATATTTTAGATTAGAATTAGTTAATTAAAATTAATTTAATTCAATTAATATTATATTAGTATTAGCTAATTAAGTTAATGTTAATGGAAGAAAATTTATTTTCGTTTTTTTAATAATTCAAGGCTATTAGAGTTTGGATAATCTTTAATTTAATAAATAAATAAATGAGTGAATGAGTGAATGAGTAAATGAGTAAATGAGTAAATGAGTAAATAAATGTTGGTACTCACATTAGTGAGATGAATGAGCCTGTCGATTCTTACACGGTTGTTCTAGGCTTATATTTGAATGACTAGATATTTCTTTAATGGCACTAGAATCACTGATATTAATATCTTCACATACAGCTTCTGAACTATTAGCAGTGCCTAAATGAAGGGTATCATCACGTTCCTTTCTTTTCAAAGATCCAGATCGAAGCCAGTTTTTCATTATGTATAACGGGCACTATTTAACAGAGACATAGACAACTACTAGCGTGTACCACATAAGAAAGATTTAAAGTCATAAATACATGAAAAGGTTCGGTACTTTGGTCCTCTGTAATGAATTCGGGTGGTCCCTGGCTGGGTTACAGGTGCAGCACCAGAAGTACAGGGAAAAGATGGCGAGAAACACCACGTTCATAGTGCTTTAAATCCCTCTTTTGTCGCTGAGAGTAGAGTGGGAGGTCGATAGACGGGTAGGGTAATAAATTTCATAAAATGTTAGTACTGGGAGAAAAAGTGAAAGCGATTGCCATGTGTAATTTCCAATCTCTGAGATTTTCAGCTATGATGTAATACGCAGTTCGTTTGAATTTTATTTTTTCTTCTGTCATATTTGAAGGACCGCAAGGGCAGACCTCGAGGACCACAGGTGGTCCGCGGACCATAGTTTGAGAAACGCTGGTATATGGATTTCTGTTGGCTGTAAGGGCCAGTCGTCAGGGAGTCATGTTGGGTTGTGCGCGTAGGGGATCTATGGCACGCAACTCATTCCATATCGAGGGTTAGAGCAATAGATCTCAACAGTTCGCAGTGCTGGGGCATCCGTGCCCCCCTCACTTAAATTCCTTTCCATTCCATTCCAAGAACAGAAACAAAGAAGGAAATATAATTAAAAATTAGAGAAAAGTAAATAAGAGTAGAAACATGAAAATCATGAAAGAAAAACGAAAGGAAGAAAGAAAATAATAGGGATAATGACATAAAAATAGTAAATGATCAAAAAGAGAAAAGCAGAGAAGACACAATAAACAAGGAGATAGATAAAAAAGGGAATAGACGAAAAAGAGGAGAAAGCAAAGAAGCGTAAAAATTCAATGGAAGATCAGAAGAAAGGTGATGGTATGGAGCAAATGAATAGGCCTACAAAGAAGTGACGATGAGTGACTGTGCAGGATTCGTCTGTGTGCCAGTACTTCAAAATGTCTCCGTTTATAGGAACAAAAGAGACAACGGCGCTGCCTCGGTTCCAAAACGTGTCACATAAAATAAAATCTGTCGTTCCCTGATACCGACACGCCGATATTGATTATGCAAGCGGATGGGTGTGTATTCGACGCCAGGCTCGTCTCTGCCTAATCAGGTGCAAGTGGCAACTGTTTCCTGTCTCGCGAGTGCGGTTGCGTAGCAACGGATGGAAAATAAAACGAAGTTGATATCGTTTTTTATTGGCCTGCAGAGAAGTTTCAGTTACAGTCACATAATTGTGATATAAATAACTATATTGCCAGAGTACGGAATTTAATAACTGAGTTCGTTTATACTTAGGAGTTGTGAATTAATTTGCTCTCTGAAATTGTACACAAAACATATTTTTTGAAGTTACAACGAATACTTGTACAATGTTCTGTTCAAACTTCCTACATTTTAACATATTAATATAAAGTACAGTATAAATACGGAAGTTGGGGAAAATAGGACTGCACGAAATGTAAGAGCAAATAAAAAGTTTAATGAACATTTATTAGTATATCTGTACATATGATTCGCCAGTGACAACGTCCAATCTGAAATAAGTTTCTTGCTACTAATTATATGTTCTTTTGAGCCTGTAAGTTGTTAACGCAGCAATCATATTATAAATGCGGGCTCTCAAACACGGGCGGTCATCCATTTTAGACGCATATAAACAGCTCTTCCTCAACTTAGCGCGACAAGAAGAAATCGAGTGGACTGATATCGAGTAAACGTTGTGGCCATGAAATTGGTCCCTTGCGTCCGAACCGAAAATGTGTTAGTGAGGGAATTTCGTAATTGCAGACTCCAAAGTCGGGGAGCCCATCCTCTTGAAGGAATACGTTGGGCTGTGGATAGGGATACGGAACTGCTCAAATATGTCACGATTTAAGGCGCCATTTTCTGTAGCCTTATAGAGGAAAAATGGTACGACAATCTTCTACTTCATAGGACAATACCAAATGTTCAGTTTCGGGCTATCTCGATTAGGCCTTTTAAATGTGTGGATGATCGGATTTGGAGCAACTCCAAATTGTCTGTTAATATAGGCTATTATTACCTCTGCATGAAAATATGACGGTCACGAGACACATTGGTTAAGGGTTTAGCTGAGTAAAATGTTGGTCACTTTTTCCATAAAAATCTCATTTCTTTTTTTTTTTTTAATTTATCAGCAATATGTTACTTACTTATAGCATATTTAGAAAGTCTGAGTGCTCTGCGGTGCTTGGAAGCATAAAAATAACGTCATATTTAAATGGCAGCATTCTTTAATTTGAATTTCATGCAAACTTTGCAAGCTTTTTATCACAGTTTTTCAGCACATTTCGTTACGTTCAAAGTATAAAGACTTACAATTTTGATGCGAGGAACATAAAACTGTGACTGCATGTTCTATATACTAAGGTTAAAAAAACGCAATAACATTTTTTTTAATATGTACTTCCGAAATTAAGAAATAAAACATATTTAGTGGACACTAAAAATTTAAATTATGAAGTTGCATATACAGTAATATATATATATATATATATATATATATATATATATATATAAAATTTATTCATTATATACATCAGCTCAAAGAACTTGAGTGACCACAAGGGTCCTGGATACAAAAAACATGTACAATATAATGTAATTTGAAAAATCTTTTTAAAATTTTCTCCATTTATAGAACTGAATTTAAAATTATTTTCTTTTTTTAGTTATTTAACGACGCTGTATCAACTACTAGGTTATTTAGCGTCGATAAGATTGATGATAGTGAGATGGTATTTGGCGAGATGAGGCCGAGGATTCGCCATAGATTACCTGGCATTCACCTTACGGTTGGGGAAAACCTCGGAAAAAACCAGACCAGTTAATTAGCCAAGCGGGGATCGAACCCGTGCCCGAGCGCAACTTCAGACCGGCAGGTAAGCGCCTTAACCGACTGAGCCACGTCGGTGGCTTTTAAAATTCCGGATACTTAGTTATTTTCTAACGATATCAGAGATGTCGCAAAAAAAGAGTCATATATCAAACTTAATTTTATACGAAGAGATAGATTTTGAAAATATGAGAATTTTAATTTGAATAATTCAAAAACCATTCATCTGATTATAATGAAACTAATGTGCAAGAATGCTTACATAAAGGGGATAAAATAGCAGTACAAAATGTGAAGTCACTATCTTAAAAATTGTAGAAAATGGAATTTTCACCCATCATCCCCCCCTTAAAAGACGAGCAGCTTTATCTCTACATAGAAGCCACATTCATAAGTTCAAATCCCGCTTAGGGCGTGGATGGTTGTCGTTGACAATATCAATATCTTACGTGGAGAACCGACGTCGTGCTTACATAATCCAGGGGCGTGTCTTTGGTAAAAGTTGAAAACACAATCTTCAAGGGCTGCAGTGCCATGGAGTTAGTCAGTCAAGCCAGCCTGACAACCAGTCAGTCAGTCAGTCAGTCAGTCAGTCAGTCAGTCAGCATATTTGAAAAACACAGTGTCACTGGTTCTTAAATCCTTTTTAACAATGTCAATTATGAAGTCTTTTTCTGACAAAATACTGGCTATTTGACACACTGTCTTATGCCCTTTATTTTTATCCAATACAGATTTTATTTTCTATATCACTGTGTCCCCAATCTCACATTTTACTTTTGTATACAATCTTCAGCTTTCCTGACTATCACTTAGTAATACATAATATTTCATGTAATGAATTAACAAATAATTATTGTAATTGTCCACATCTAACACCTTCCACACAAGTCAAATTTTAGAATTATTATAGATCAGCATTTACGTTGGGATAAACAAATAGATTTTATGTGTACAAGTATAAGAAATACAATTTATAAATTCATAATACTTCGAAATGTTATCACTAAGGAGTCATTGAGAATAATATTTTTAGCTTTAGTACAATCATTAATACAATATGGTATAATAAATTGGGGTGGAGTAGCATCATCTGTACTTAATCCATTACTTTTATTACACAGAAGATTAATAAAAATTTGTCTAACCAAAAATATGGATTACTCAACAAATTTGATTTATACAGATTTTAAATTACTAACTAATGAAGAAATTTATAAATATAGTTTACTAACTTACTACCACAGAAATTAAATAAAACATACTGTAAATCTAATCGACATGAATATCGTACTCGAAGACGAAAGTCTACTTTCCCATTAATTGAGCTTAAATGTCATACAAGTGCAGCTCTTAAACATGGTGCTAGTTTCAACCCAGACTTTATAATAAAATTACAAACCATTTTCCAAGTTAGAAATATTTTAAAACTGAAGCTTTTAAAAAAAGAAATTTATAAAATTATTCATGATATGTAATGTTAACAAATGTGTGTATTTTTCACCTTTTATTTCTGTTGACTATATTCATGTTTTTATTGAATATCACTGGCTTCTGTCTGATTGTCAGTTTATATTAAATGTGTTTTTTGTTTCTTTTTCTCTTTTTTCTTTTCTTTTTTTTCCGCTCTTGTGTGTTATTTATTGGTTTGAATTAAGTTACTTACTGTATTTAATAAACTGTCCTTGTAAATTTTATGTTATATTATTGGCGAAGACCACACCGTACACGAGCCTGGCTCTTACGATAGCGGCTAGAAACGTTTTTGTTTTATAATTTTAATTTGTACTCGCTAGCTAGCTAGTTAAATAAATAAATAAAATAAATTACCTATAAAAACCCTATAGATCTAAATATTTCTTGGAGAATGTACTTAATTGTCACTATACAGATGACTTTTCAACATAATCTGGACCCTAATAATAACAGTGCAGTAAACTTGAAACTTAGAATTTGTAGACTCCTTGTTGATGTTCAATTTTGCGTTGATGTTTGTATTATTGTGGATAACTTCATTTTATAGCAGAAATAAACTGATTTGTTTTCATTGTGTCTCATTTTCGCTATTAGAATACTTACAGCATTAAGCATATACATAGAGTTGCTAGGGTCTGAAATTGTGCTACTAAATCACTGACATACGGAAATTGCTGTTAATTCGATTTAGTATATTAAGTAGGATTGAACTTCGGACTCAGTTTTGATTCATCAAATTGCAACTGACTCGTGTGGCTGAGGGATCTGGATGTGTATTTGTTTAAAGGGAAGTGCTGTTTAAGCGACTACGTCATGGACTTCAAAACTTAGTGGCAAAGTACGTGGTGGAGTCTCTCGCAGGGATCTGCTGTCGGTCGGACATTGAGCCGCTTGTCTTCTGTTTTACCACGTAAAGAGGATCAGGGCTATTTAATCCCCACGTATTTAAAAAGTACAATGCAGCAGATTTCTGTTGGACTCTGCCCCAAATCCCATTCTTTCGCGTAAGAGCTTTAAATAGGAATAGAGAGACTCGAGGCTAAACATGTGCGCATGTGCAGGATTACATCCAGTGTGTACACTGTTCAGGCATCAAAAGAAATTTCCCGCTACGAAGGTCTTTGTTTTTAAAGATAGGCAAAAACTTCTAAATTGTCAGACGAGGAAATACAGGGTGTTCCAAATTATCGGTTACAATTCTAGACGCACATTACTCTCGTAACACATCAATCAACAAGGAATATGAGACTTTTGGTGTTATTGCCTACATTCTCGGAACCATCGTTAGACATTACTTTTATTAAGGAAATTTTAAACCCCACACCATTTCAAGTAAGAGTGATTTTAGAAGATCAAGGCGATCCTTCCTGACATTCCTATCGTTCTAAACTACAATTCTCTTTTAAGCATGTCTGTTTCTGAGTATCACGGGCGATCAGCGTTTCTACAGTGGAAGACACATCTATATTTCATGAGTGTAGGAACAATGTCAGAAAGGACCACTGCGATTAATATATTTGTATGTTTGTTGAAAGAAGCCACCTGTCTCGCATTACAAGGCTTTACTTACGCTAAACAGAAACCTGCCAGTTGGAATATGTTAATAGAGAAGCAGGATATTCCTTAACTGTCATTCACAAAAGATAGGTCTACGCAGGAGGTTCTAAATTAATTAACAATTCCAATATTCCCTCAGCGAGAATGACAAGACTTAACAATTTTTCTAAGCTAATTAAAGTGCAATGGAATATTTATTTTCCTTCTTTTAATGAACTTACATTTTAACTCAATCTAATATACCATTCCCAGTTCTCACTTTTATATAAATTTCTGAGAAATTCATTTATGTAACTAGGCTTCAATAGATGATGTGTAGAGACAGTTTTCTTAATCCCACAGCATTGAAATGAGTATAAGTGTGCACGGGGTATATATTACGTCACGTGTCCTTCAATAGACACGCTGCTCACAAACACAAGTAACGCGTACTACATGATCACTCAACAATAGATTCCTTACTCCTAAACGAGTACAGTATAGCCTACTTCAGTTTAGCAATGTTTATGAAGTTAAATTTTATAGCAAAGGTTATCGTAATGTAGGTTTAAACATATTTTCATTCAGAGCAGTATCTGTGTTACAGTTATACCGGTGTTTTAAGTTAAAATTTTACAATAAAGACTATCTAATATGGGCTTAAACATTGCATTAAGAGCGGTATCTATATATGAAACAGTAACATTTTAAATTCAAATTTTACAAAGATTGTTGTAATATAGGCTTAAACATTTTATTGAGAGTAGTGCCTGTGATACAATAACATTTTAAGTTAAAAGTTTACAGCAAAGGTTATGTTTAATCTTTTGTAATACACAACATAGCCCCGTTCTTGAAGTAGGAGTAGTCTATTTTAATCGTACAGCACCACGCGCCACTACTCTTAGTCGAGTCATTTGTCTCATTGTACAAACTCCGTACTCGCTTAACTTAAAAGAAGTAGTGGCTAAGATTCCGGTCTCTAATGATGTGATGTGTTTTCAAACAAGTGAGAAAGGAACGTAGGAAATAAGTGCATAAAGAAACGAAAGAAAGAATAAACCAATGAAACAATAACGTGATTACTGAATTATTTATTTATTGGCCCTTTTAAGCACAGAGACTATCAGAATTGGTGACTGGGCCGACCATACAATCCAGCAAGATACTGTGATTTTGAAACAGGTAAAGAGGCCTAATAAAGGGGGAAATTCAGACATATAGAAGGCGAACATAAAACTGTGAGAAAAACAAAGAAGGAAACAAAAGTGAATCGAAGATAGGAAGCAAAATTCAAAGAAGGGAGAAACGTGGAAAACGACGAAATTGAATATGAGTGGAAGAATGAAGGGAATAATAAAAGCAGGAGAATAAAGAAAAAGGCAATAAAATAAATATGCCCTAAAGAAGATAGAAAGAAATTAATAACAACGAAAAGTAGAAAGGAATGCCACAAGGAATGAATAGATGAATGAATAGGACTAAGTAATGGAGGACGAGAGGAAGAGAAAAATGGAAAAGAACCGATGACGGAAAAAGAGGAAGAAAATGAAGATAGAAAAAATAACAAAGCGAAGTTAGGAATAGATAAAGGATGAAGCAATTCAGGAAGAGCAATAGGAGAAGAAAAATATTGATATAAGTGTAAATGTCGACCTGGTTGGCAAGTTGGTATAGCGCTGGCCTTCTACGCCCAAGGTTGCGGGTTCGATCCCGGGCCAGGTCGATGACATTTAAGTGTGCTTAATTGCGACAGGCTCATGACAGTAGATTTACTGGCATGTAAAAGAACTCCTGCGGGACAAAATTCCGGCACATCCGGCGACGCTGATATAACCTCTGCAGTTGCAAGCGTCGTTAAATAGAACATAACATATAAGTGTAAATAAGAATAAAACGAAAGAAAAACCAATAGGCCTAATGTTATGACAAAACAAAGAAACATCTATGAAATAAAATAGGACGTAAGAGCAATCACAGAAAGAAGCATAAATACCTTCAAAAAGCAATGCATTGTATGCTTATGTTCCAGTACGACAGATCGATAATGTGAAAACAGCCTTTATTGGATCTCTGACTATTTAATCCGTGTTTTATGACAAGTCACGTTGGTAGCACTGCGCTGTTTTCCTTCGCACCGGATTTAAAGAGGTCGTTTAGTCGGTACAAATGTTATTGAATCTGCACAGCTATGAATATTTCATGAGAAGCTCCATGAGCCAGCTCAACGGCGAGTGGTTTCCAACCTGTGGCTTATTGAATCGCTTTCCAGATTAGAGCAAATGTTTGATCCTTCTGATCTTAACCAAACATAGTGCTTGCATTATTCTCAAGATACGTCAAAACTAAATTTACATAATTCTAGCCAATTTTGAAAACATATAGTAGGTATATGGAAATATGTTAATTCGATACAAGTAGCCACCGGCGTAGCTCAGTCTGCTGAGACGCTTCTTGACGATCTGGAGTTGCGTTCGGGCGTGGTTCGGTTCCCGCTGAGTCTGATTGCCTGGTTGGTTTTCTCCGAGGTTTTTTCCAACCGTAAGGTAAATGTCAGGTAATCTATGGCGAATCCTCGGCCTCATCTCACTAAATACCATCCCGCTATCATAAATTCCATCCGCGCTAAATAACCGAGTAGTTGATACAGCGTCGTTAAATAACTGACTAAAAAAAAGATACAAGTGCTAATGTGTGGCCAGCAGACCTCACAATGTGAAGCTTATTTCTGGATTGACAGGGTGATTTTCGTCCGTGAGTAAATTTAGGTAATTATCACATCCAACTGATCAAGTAATTTCCTGGGTGTTCGTACATAGATTACTCTGTTTGCGTGTTGCAAGTGCGTGCAAATGCAATAAATGAATGAATAATAAATAAATAAATAGATAAATAAATAAATAATAAATTACATACATATATACATACTATACATACATATGCACGTAGAAACATATGGAAACAAATAAGTAAATAAATTCATTACGTACCTAAATAAGTAGCGAAGTATCCTAAGTAAATAATTAACTAAATAAATATAAAAGTAAATAAATAAGTACAGTATATAGGGTAAATTCTGATGGTGTAGTGCAGGGGTGCCGGACTGAGGCTTTTTCGGTGCTCGAGGCTCCGACAATCAGATTCGAGGCTCTCCCGGGAGCCGCGTACGAAAGATAATGTGTCTTCGGTTCTTGTAACCAACAGAGCGCTGGTCATGTAAATGCGAAGAGTACTACTCTGTGGAGACGAATATAAAAACAAGCTATGGGGTTCGCACAGAAGATTACGCGAAAGCATGTGATTCATGGGTAGGGAAAGTAGTGGTGGAGATTACAAACTAAACGCAACCCCCACTATTGCCTAGATTGCAATACATAAGCAGAGAAATATAAACAAAGCGCATTCATTGTGTTCAACGGAGTAGAATTGATATAACCATTTGTGTACATTTTAGGCGAATGTCATTAAGTTAAATTGTGATTAATAGTGTATTATTTTAGGTTTAACATCTGAAATATAATAAATTATGAGTGAAGAGCGTAGACCCTAATAACAGTCATCCTCCGCGTAAAAGAGGCAAGGCGAACAAAGGCGCAAGACGCAGTTTTCAGTTAAGAACGATTTCCTACGTTAGTGCTTTTGTTGAAAATGTGTTTTCACTGTTCGTGACGACTTATATTTGTGAAGCTGCATTTTTATTAATGAAATTAACAAAGTCTCATATTCGTAGCAGAATGTCGGATAAACACTTGTAAAATTATCTTCGGTTAATGACTTCTAAAAAAATTAACGTTAACATCCATGAACTTGTTACGAAGAGAACGCATTGTCAGCTTTCTACGAAAGCAGCTTGTTCCTCCAAAATGTAACCTGTAAATAAATCGATTTGACGTACGTTTATTATTCCGATAAGCATTTTTCCGTTCAACAGAAAACACTGATACAGAGCTGACTAGTCTTCCAATATCGCGCGATCGCAGACTTCCCCTACCCTCGCGCTGCGCTGGTGAGAACCATTCGGCTACCTTCGGTCAATGCTACGACGTCGTTGACAGCAACTACAACACTATAGCGGCTCTGCCGGGAGCCTCAGTTCGGCACCCCTGGTGTAGTGCGTCTGTATATATAATATTGCTGAATAAATCCATCTAGCTATATAACTAAATGATAAATAAATAATAAAGCAATTAATTAAATGAGTAAATTCACTTAAAGATTTTCGTAAAACTGCATGATTTCGGCACCCATGATTTTCACCATTTTATGATTTTAGGCAACAATTTCTTCCAATGTATTGAATGAATTTTCTAGCCGGTTTATCTGGAAGCAATACACATATAATTATAGCAAAATATTATTGATCCTTCTTTATGAGATTTTAGTTTTTCTACAGTTTCCTAACACATCGGTTCCTTTAACATACTGGGAATAATATCACGAGCGTCCCGCTGAGCAAGACGAATGGTTGAACCGCTACCTTATGACTTCTCACCCAAACCGAAGTGTGTATTAATCCTTGCCGCATACGTAGGAGTAACGTCGTTTAAACATTCTGTTACTTTGGTTGCTCTTATAACCTGATTAAAAACTACTACTTCGGTGAGATCTTGGCATGTAATACTAATTCCCAGATACTTCTACACCTTTTCCACATGCATTTCAGAACTGGTCGATTTAATTTCAGAAAGCGTCATTTGTGTTTCAGATTAATCAATTGTATTTCAGAAAACATAATTTGTATTTCAGATTCGTCAGTTGTATTTCAGAACTCGTTAAATTGCATTTCAGATTCGTCAACTGTATGATATGATATGATATGATATTTATTTGTCAGTCAGCTTTACAATTCACAGTTATGGTGGACATTCACATTTCTGTTTTTCGATCCACCATCCCTTTAATACATATAACTCTTTTCTATTAATGTATTCTTTGCCGAGAATTTCCTGATTACTTTCTAATGTTCTGTTATGACTGAATTGCTCTATGTCCTTCCCCCTCTATCCTCTTCTATTCTCTTCCTCCTACCTAGGCTGTCTCCCTTCCATTTCTCGCTCACCTATTAAATATTGCATCTTCCTTCCTTAATAATTTGCGTTATTTATTTATTTTCTTCTCTACCCTCAAATCCTACCTACTCTTAATCATTGTTTTCCCGCTATTTTCTCCCCATTACTTGGTGACTTTTCCGTTTACTCTATTTTACAACACTTACATCACTTACTTTTTTTCTATCCTCTGTTTATTTACATATTTATCTCTTTCTTTTCGCTTCACTCCTAAATTTCCTATTTTATTATCTCTTTCCATATATTTATTTCTATCATACTCCTACAGTTATAGTACCCCTGATACTACTCCCAACCCATAACATTGAAAAACACGAAATATCCAATTCACTTAATTACACTTGCAATTTCTCTCTCATTCCACTTCACATTTGTTCAGATGTTTTCTTTTTTTCACTTTAATTCTCTTGTATTCATTGTTTGACAGTCTATCTTATTATACTCTTACCCTATCTTCTTACACTTAACACTGTCTCCTCTGTTCCTTTTCTTACACTATTGCCACCCCTAAGTTTCTTGCACTCACTTTTTAGCACTCTTCTTCTTCGCTAATAACCTCTCCAAAGCCCTATCTATTCTGTCCTCACAGTCACTAATATCTGGTAGTCGCTTCATTCCTTCGCTCGTTCTTCTCATGTCTTCTCTTGCATTTCCCCCTTTAGTCTTGTCTATGCTCCTGACTTCAGACACTTCCAGCTGTTTCCCTAATCCTTCGTCCGCAGTATTTTGTATCTGCTTCACGTTTTGTTTTCCTCCTTGGTTTATTCTGGTCAGCTGTTTCGTACTCGAAATAGGCGTCAGATATCGACATTGTACATCTCTCGTTTCATTGATATTGAAGTTTTGTGTCGTTTGCATTTCTTCATTCTTCCTAGCGTGCTGCCTTGACGTACGCCGTCAACTGTATTTCAGAAAGCGTCATTTGTATTTCAAATTAGTGATTTGTATTTCAGAAGTTATCAATTACATTTCAGAAAGTGTTAATTGTATTTCAGAATAGCATGAGCCAACAATTTGCTTATATTTATAAGTCTAACATTCATAAGTGAGTAATTATTTTGAACTGTGCTGTAAGTACAATACTTTAAAAATTATAATATACATACGATGTTTATTTATAGCCTTCCTCGTATAACAAAAAAAAAAAAAAAAGAAAAAAAAACTAATGGAGGGAATTTCAAAATTCGATAACTGATTTGTGACACTTAACGTAGGTCAAGTTAAAATTTAATCTTTTGCAAATAGACTGCATATATCTAGCGTTGATAGCCTATGCATTTACCTCTGTAGCGAATTATCACAAGACTTGAAACATGAGCTTTATGTACATAGGAAATTTATTAATAATTTCGAAAGGGCAATTTAAGCTTTTTGGTCTTAAGGTAGGCCTAGATTGTCGGGGTTTTCCTTACTTGACCAGCGGGATGCAAGACAATGGAACGAGGCGTGGTCACCGAGTATCCTAGTAACGATTTGACATAGCGACATAAGCGGCTCTTCCTCTTCAGACCAACAATATATAACAAATACTAATGTTGTGTCAGTTTTATATTAAGACGATTATGTATCTCAGCAATTACTTGTTACTTTACACGATACAAGGAGTTACTAGTCATGAAGAAGCAATCTCTGGCCTGCAAGCTTAATGGGTTAGAATAATGTTATTCTGTAAATAGGAGAAAATAATGAACATTGGTTTTTACTTTTTGGTTAAAAAATGTATTATGAAACAGAACATATCTAGAATCTAGACGCGTTTTACTTATTGTGAGTATAATCTTCTGTTGTTCATAAGGTGGCTTTAAATAAATATTCAATTTGCTAATAAAATTCACGTGACAGTATATTTTGTATGTGAGTATTGTTCTCACAGATACAAGAATACACAGATGTAAACACACGAAACGGAGCGGAAAGACGGACTTAGAACAGCCTTGAACAGGTCTGACCCGCAGATAGAAGTTAGTATGATCTATGTACACCTAACTATCTTGTACTCAAAGAAACCAAAAGCAGGACTCTAGTCATGAGTAAAGATGAGATATCTGCATAAGACCATATTTTGTTTGCCTTTGCTTAGGACAGCAATAGCTATTTACAATAATATCTGAACGTTTCGTGTGCAATACATTACTTTGGTAGAATTTTATAGTAAATAAAAATGCAAATTATAAGTTGGAAATGTATTTTATGGTACCTATACCGATGGCCCAGAACCAGACTGTTCCAAGTTCATTTTACTATTTTTTTTTCAGGAGAGCTATTTCAAGCTCCTGGCATTCAAAGCTTCAGGAAACAATTTGGAATAGCTTCATAGCAACCTTATGGAGAGGAATATTTACAATTTTGTTCGATTCATATATGCAGACAAGAACTACAACACAATGAAATACAGATTTCTTTCTTATAAAAAGTTGGACTTAGAACAATCTGGTTCTCAGCCATCGAATGTTTTTCCATACTCAGTAAAGGCCACGTGTTTCCGTTGCTTCTCGACCAAAAAATGTTTTTGCAATCTCATAAATCAGAATTAGGTGTTCGAATGAGTACACTGTGTCATTAATTGTAAAAAAACTGATTTCGTTCGCAGTCACCGAAAACACGGTGTTTTTACTTAAAAAAAATTCAGCCTACAACCAAGCCGTTTTGGGTAAGAACGCCGATTGTTTTAAAGTTTTAGATTTTTATATTTACTAGTTCTGCTCCATCTAATGCAAGGCAGTTAATATATTTTTACCCTTTTCATTTTGCGCATTTTAAAGATGAAAGTAAAGTGTCCCGAATTTTTACTTTTTAAATATAACAACTCTATTAACTCATCTCACACCTTCGTCCTCACGAGTTTGTACGCATATTGGTTACAATGCAAACGATTATAATTTTCATTCGTCCACAGTAGATACAAATGCACTAGAAGTAAATATGCGCAGAAGTAACGAATGTAGTTTCATATCCTTCCTAAATTATACAGGAAATACTCGTGTACGTATGTATGTGTCAATGTAATGGCTGTGTATCTTGGGTAAAGGCCCAATATCGTGCTTACCCTTCATTGTCAGAAGCGTATAGTGTGTTCAAGTGGAAAAGAATCCAAGTATATCCTTCGGGTAAATCCCGTTGTCAATGAAAACTACTGAAGAGAAATAGTAATGGTAGTTTCTAACAGTCGAAGCACACGCATACAAGGTTGATTATCTAGCGTCGCTTGTTTTTTGTTCTGAGATCAGTCTATAAAAAGAACTTAAAATATTATACCGTCTTACTAATTAGCGTATCCTAGCAACAAGTTCAATCTAGTCTATAGAGAATCCTGTTATATTACTGCTAATTCATGTACATATATTTTTGCGGTTCTGAATTGCTGCCATTTAACTGCTGTCAGAACAACCTCGCATGAGTAGATATATAATTTAGAGTCAAACGGATAATGAGATGGTGACCAGTACAACAAGCTTTGAAGATAAATCCTCCATTAGTGATTTATGATCGACAAGAGAGAAAACATGCAAGGGGCAACCAAAGGAGAGAAAGAACTTAGATCTAGTCCCTGCGGATTTGCCTAAATATGTTTTGATTTGTAACATTTTCAAACCCACAGTGGTTTAGAGTTGCTTATCGGCGGGAAATGCAGAATCCCTAAGCACTTCTGCCCAAAGAAGCTTTTTGTGTAACCGTGACAGAATGAGTTGCGTGCCGATTGTGCTGCCCGGTTAAACCGGTTGCACCATCCGCCACATTGCGCATCCCTCTCCACGCTTCAAACCCTTGACCGTTTCTCACATACACGGCGACCGTCGAAACGGCACTGTTTACACTGTTGAAGTACGAAAATTATAGGCCTACGAGAGCTTTCACTGCATCGTGCCGTCTATACAGTAAGCGGCCACTGTGATGTCTCCGTGCCTTCCCACTACAAGTTCGGTAACCATCACAGTAACGGCGCAACATATGGTAGTGGAGTTAACAGTTGAATGGCGTCCTTCACACGTGCCTTGTCTATTGCCCTGTTCTACCAACATTGTGCATTTATCTACCAACATTATGCATTGTATTCAGTGAACATTAATATTTATATCACTCAATATGGCCAGTGTATATATAAGCTTTTTATGTTATTATTTTAATCTACGTGCGGGTTATTCTCTGTAAATAATCTTTATGATAATTATTATTTGTTATTAATACATTATAATAATTATTTGGTGTTATTATTATTACTATTCATGACAATGTTCACATCAACACCTTGTTGTTTCATGACAATAAAGCATCCCGAGTCTTGAATCTTATTGACATTGATAATATTATTTCTTTAATTGAGAAGAGGCCAGTACTTTAGGACACTACAAGTGTTGTATATAAAGATATAAATGAAACGAAAAATACTAGCAGGGAAGTTTTCCTACAACTGAAAAACTTGTTTCGTCGTCTCTAAACTCCACGAAAAGTAGATAAAATGCCTCAAACTCTATCCTTTTCATATTTAATGAGTGAATTCAGAGAATTCTGTTCCTCCTTTTTTTAATTCGCCTATACAGTATCACCATCCCCTATCCCCAGTGGGTCCCTATCACCACGGTATGGCGCGTCCTCAGGATGTGAACAGAGGAGACGGCCTCCAGATATGAAGGGTAGCTGCGAATATATTGAATAAGCAGTCCCGGGCAGCCGAAAAAGAGAGGTCCTCCAGACTGGGGGTTGGGCGAAGAGCTAACAACCCATCACTGTAAAAAAAACAGCATATTACGAAACACCAACATAAGCCTCGGAATAGTATCCCAACAGAGCTGAAAGTTAGAATTTATAAAACAATTATATTACCGGTTGTTCTGTATGGTTGTGAAACTTAGACTCTCACTTTGAGAGAGAAACAGTGGTTAAGGTACTTTGAGAGTAAGGTGCTTATGAAAATATTTGGAGCCAAGAGGGATGAAGTTACAGGAGAATGAAGAAACTTACACAACGCAGAACTGCACACATTGTATTATTCACCTAATATAATTAGGAACATTAAATTCAGACGTTTGAGATGGGCAGGGCATGTAACACATATGGGCGAATCCAGAAATGCATATAATGTGTTTGTTGGGAGGCCGGAGGGAAAAAAGACCTTTGAGGAGGCCGAGACGTAGACGGGAGGATAATATTAAAATGCATTTGAGGAAGGTAGGATATGATGGTAGACTGGATTAATCTTTCTCAGGATAGGAACCGATGGCGAGCTTATGTGAGGAACGGCAATGAACCTTCGGGTTCTCTAGAAGCTGTAAGCAAGAAATGATCTGAATGAAGGGGGATAGAGCAACGGTGAATTGCTCAGTGGTTGACCATTGTAAGTAAATACAGTATCATCATTGCTATAACGCGTCTACGATCCATGTTGGCAACAAAATACTAGAATAACAGACTACGAATATGATCGATCAGTTGTGTGTGAAGTGTCCAACGAAAGTCATCGGAAAGGTACCGTTTGGACGGTCGCCATGTAGGTGTGAAACGGACCTTAATATCATACCTTTGGTGGTGATGTGGCGTAGGTATCTTATATGAGTCGTCATATCCTCGACGGACAAGTAATGACATGGCGACTTTGGTGCCCCTTATAAAAATCTATGCATTATCTAGAGCTTACCACCAATGCCAACTGCCAATCATTGAAAAAAAAAAAACAGGGGTGTTGTTTAGGCCTGGCAGGTCCTGGGGGCACCAGGGTACTATTTTTCGAAGCCAGACGGCGCCAGGGCACTTCCATAATTTTCACATTATTGTCTAGTTTTGCATTTATAAGAAGTCATATTTTATTCATATTTAAACAATTTCATAATGAGGTCTGATCAGCAGACCTAAAATCCTTTTTATCTAGTTTCGATCCCATGTATTTTCTTCTGAAATTTCATAAGTATTCCTGCGGAAATGATGATGATGATGATGATGATGATGATGATGATGATGATGATGATGATGATGATGATGATGATGATGACGATGATGACGACGACGACGACGACGACTACTACCAGTACTACTGAAATCCCAGAGCCAGGGAATATTTTTGTTAAAAAATAAGACATTGAGAAAAACCACGAGGAACACCTATTGCGGCGGACGGCAGATTTGTAGTTACGCAGATACAGATGATGTTCTAATTATTACTACGGCAAATAACAATAGATTTAAACAATTAGCTGTGATAAATAACATTTAATGTGATTATTAGTTATTATGGTAATTGGTCATACAATTATAGGAATGGCTGATCTCTTTAAGGGAAAAATAAATAAATAAATGTACGGATGGATGGATGGATGGACGGACGAACGGCCGGACGGATGGAAGGAATTTTTTTTAAATCATGGTTTATTTAACGACGCTCGCAACTGCAGAGGTTATATCAACGTCGCAGTTCTGCTGACATGAGCCTGTCGCATTTAAACACATTTAAATGCCATCGACCTGGGCCGGGATCGAACCCGCATAGAAGGCCAGCGCTATACCAACTACGCTTCCGAGGTCGACTGGATGGGTGGATGGACGGATGGATGGATAGATGAATAAGAAAACAAAATAGTTTGGAAAAAAGTAGGCTCTAAGTTCAAATAGAATTTAATTTCCTTTCACGTTACTCAAGTTCTGATAAGTGTAGTATCTTCATTATAATATTAACTCGAATTTAATGACAAGAAAACGTTCCGTATGAACTCACTGAATCAGCTGCTATTGTTTCCACTTCGAAACGCCTTTGTTTTAGAAATCTTATGACCTCTGATGAAGTAAACTCAGTGCTCTTCATTGGCTTCTATGTGCACTTCTACGGGTTCCGACAACTGATCAGATACCACAACAAGGAATTTACTAATTCTGAGAATTTTTTTCAAAAAACGTTTCCTGCCCTGCTGCTAGAATTTACGAACACATTCATCATTTCTGCGAAGTAGAGCGTAAGCATTGACTTCAATGGAGTTCCGATTGGATTTTGTTTCTCATGCTTTTGTTTTCGTTGCTTAGTAATGAGGTTCTGTACTCACCCGCTAGGTGCCTCTCCGATTGTGACCGTGGCTGTGTCAGGATCTGTGGAAAACAAAACAAAACCGTAAATCAGAGCGAGACAAATGATTAACTATAAAAGTTCTAGCAAAGTCACTCTGTTGCATTATGTTTATTTTTAACCAACTTTTCCCTTCTAATACTTTGCGTATATAAAAAAACCGCGCTATGCCGAGGATCTCTATACGTTTCTCCTCACGACAAAAAATTGTCCCCAACAAGTTGCTGTATTCGTAGAATTTATTATTTTAAATTTGGTTATTTAACGACGCTATATCAACTGCGAAGTTATCTAGCGGCGGTGGAAATGGTGATACCAAGATGCTATTTGGAGAGATGAGAAAGTGTTCGCCATGGAATTACCTGATATTTGTCTTATCATTGGGAAAAACTTAGGAACAAAAAAAAAAAAGGACAATCAGCTAATCAACCCAAGCGAAATACGAGCCCACACTCTAGTGCAACCTCGGAACGCGAATAGTTAAAAATAGGTTAGGGTGAAGTCTATGTGGTTGAACATAGTATGAGTCTCCAAGGCTGAAACAGGATTTATGAGGTTGGGGCCCCGGGTCCTTAAATTTACCAAGTAGGCCTACTCTACTCTTAAATTAACTTTTACATTGCTGAAACAGGATTTATGAGGTTGGGGCCCCGGGTCCTTAAATTTACCAAGTAGGCCTACTCTACTCTTAAATTAACTTTTACATTGCTTTAGTAAAGTATATTTCTGCGTCTCACAGTTTTGTGTGACATGATAACAAATTGATACATTTTCATTAGTTCAGAGCAAAATTATTTCGCAGATATTATTAAGGGTTGGGTTAATGATCTCTCCATCATCAACGTTTCTGAGAGACCTCGCTAACAGTAAACAAATTCTGCAACTGAGCCGAAAAGTTGGCTCGCTGTTTATCTCTTCCTCAATGCCTCTCTAAAATGTAAAATAGGTCTATATTTTAAATATGTAACAAATACGCTGATGGATAATAATAGTAATAATAATAATAATAATAATAATAATAATAATAATAATAATAATAATAATAATAAGGTAAAAGGTAAAGGTATCCCCGTAACATATCATGAAGGCACTTGGGGGGCATGAAGGTAGAGCCCCATGCTTTCCATGACCTCGGCACTAGAATGAGGTGGTGTGGTCGGCACCACGCTCTGACCGCCTTTTACCCCCGGGAAAGACCCGGTACTCAATTTTATAGGAGGCTGAGTGAACCTCGGGGCCGTTCTGAAAGTTTGGCAACGAGAAAAAATCCTGTCACCAGCTGGGATCGAACCCCGGACCTTTCAGTCCGTAGCCAGCTGCTCTACCAACTGAGCTACCCGGCCGCCAATAATAATAATAATAATAATAATAATAATAATAATAATAAATAGAAAAAGGAGCATCTTCTGCGGGCCTCTGGAGAAAGAACTGAGGAAGAGACTAGTGAAGTGCTTTGTGTAGAGTGTAGCATTGTACGAGGGCAGAAACATGGTCATTACGACTAAGTGAAGAGAAGCGACTAGAAGCATTTGAAATATGGATATGGAGAAGGTTGGAGCGTGTGAAATGGACAGACAGAATAAGAAACGAAGCTGTGTTGGAAAGAGTGGGTGAAGAAAGAATGATGCTGAAACTGATCAGAAAGAGGAAAAGGAATTGGCTGGGTCACTGGTTAAGAAGAAACTGCCTTCTGAAGGATGCACTGGAAGGAATGGTGAACGGAAGAAGAGTTCGGGGCAGAAGAAGATATCAGATGATAGACGATATTAAGATTAATATGGATGATATGAGATGACAAAGAGGAAGTCAGAAAATAGGAAATACTGTAGAATGCTGGATTTGCAGTGAAAGACCTGTACTTGGTCAGAACACTATGAATGAATAATAATAATAATAATAATAATAATAATAATAATAATAATAATAATAATAATAATAATATACAATTTACATTCTTAATTTCACTTGTTTCGTGGGGTAATTTTACCCATGGTCGCTGTGACTGAATGTCCCCTCCAAAGAGAGAGATATTTTAAGTTAATTCAAGCCTCTTGATAGCAATGCTTCTTTGAGTTAATGATTTATTAATTTCATTTGCGATTCACCTACATTGCTATCAAAATTTGGCAATGATGTAGGGAGCAATAATGTCTCTTAAGATTGAATTTCTTTAAATGAATTAAGGTCTTCGTACATATTAAAATATTTTGCACTTCATTCAAGTTTAATAAAAAACATTTCTTCCAAATCATGTTTAAAAATAGGCGTGATAGATCTCCGCTTATCACTTGGACTTGGTTGAGACATGTTCTTCCTCTTTACACTTGTAGGTTAGACTACTAATGTAGCGGTTAACGTTGTAACTCCACGGATCTCATCGTGGCTAACGAGAAAGACAGGCTTCGGCACGAATCGGAGTCACGTGATTATCGTGGTCTAGTCATGGCCATCTTGACAATCGCCTAATATAAATACATGTTCAAAGTTCTAAAAAACAAAGGAATTGCTATATTAAACTCATGTTAAACGTGCATTTATATAGAAACTATATATATATATATATATATATATATATATATATATATATATATATATGTATATATATATATATATGAAAAACTAATCACAAGATCTGTGTTAAAATCCTTAAGCGATTAAAATATGAAGAGGTGGGAGTAGAGGACAGCGAGATGGAACAGACATGAAAGGCCTCCTTTTGCCTCGGCGAATATCGAACTTCGCCATATTCGACAAACATGAACCGAACATAGCTCCAGTAATGCAAGACACTAACAGCCTTGTGACAGGTTGATGAGCTAGAAGACGCAGCAACGGCAGAGATATTTCCCTCTTTTAGGGTTTTCATTCTGTGAAGGGGCATAGTCTACTCCACCTAATGCATTTAAATATCTAAACTAGATGGGCACATGATGGCATCATATGGCATCACGATAGCGTGAATTCAATACGACACCTGACTTCAAGGTAGTAAGATATCACATCGCACTGACAGCGAACAAATATCCATGCGCTAGATGAAATCAAACGAAATATTAATAGAGTAGCACACGCACCTTAATCGTTACGTGAATATGTACGATTTTGTTCCTTTTTTTTTTTTTTTTTTCCTGTTCCGATCTGTAGAAATCCGGTTTCGCCACTAAAGAGCCTTATAAGGTCTAGCAGTCTGCATCTGCAGTACCCAACATCTAGGAGAAGGAGAGGAGCGAAGAGCCAATTGTTATGCAAATAGTGAGTCCCAGAAATAGCTAGTGAGTCAGTCCCGCCTCGGCGTTCCTAGTTCGAATGCCGTTCAAGGTGGTAGTTACATCCCCGCAATTTCAATTTGATTGCCTTTCGTGAACCTTTTCGTTCTCCAGTTATGTAGACTAACCCGCCGTATGTCTCAAAGCGCTCACAAAACCCTATATATAGTGAGGGTCAAGTAAGAACAGTTCCTAAACAGCAAATATTGCCGTCTTGTCAGTGCTGCCAACTGTTATCAGATATCACACGATCCTAAGTACTGAATGACTTATTTACTTACCGTACTTTACCTTTATGTTGGAAGATTATTCTAAATAATTCAATAATTTGTAATACTTTTTTCGTAGGAAAACTATACGAGAAAGGGATCGACATGTTAGGTATTTTGCCGGGGCAAGATGAAATTCATTGATTTGACTAAACAATTGATTCACGAGATCTAATCTAAAAATGTATTTTGTTTGACAACGTGAAATTATTAGTACTAACTCCGAAAACTGAATATCACCATGAAATGTATACTTAAGAATACTTACTCCTAATAATTTTCCTATTCTATTTATAACTGCTGTCTCCGTGAGCATAATTCCTTCTTCATTATCTTCTTTCGGTTAAATCTGAAAGAACAGAGCGCCAGTAGGGGAAATTATCCCCACTCTTGCAGCACGCTTTACGCTTTCTTGGTGCAGTCACTGCCATGCTTTTTCCTCTTTTTGACATTTCTGTAATAAAAATCTAAACACGAAAGAAATTCATTAAAATGTGAAATGGTAGGCCTATGTGTATTTCTATCGATTAACCACCTGCATTATCATACCCATGTACTCGTATGTTATATTTATTTACACTTACCTGACTATAGTCTTGAATTAAAACCACAACGCAACACAAAATAATTATTATGTATTAATATGAATACTGATATTAATTAATTATTATTATGTTCAAATTTCACTAGCTGCCAGTAACCGGCTCAGAAATTTAGTACAATTTTAATTCCGTGGAACTCCAGTACCGACAACGTCTGTATCAGCTGCCAACATAATAATTGCAAAATCACTACTATTTGTAGTATTTGTCAGTATGGAAATTCGAAACGAAATTGGAAAAAGAAAATTCAACCTGCAAACTAGAAAATCACCACAATCCACTAGCATATGTAGTAATGGGGGGGGGGGGGAAATGGTTAGGTTTCACTCTTAGGGTATGAAGTAAGCTGACCCGGTCTATAGCTATCTTTCAACTATCCAAAAGTGGCTTTTCCTGTGTACTCAAATTAATGATGATGATGAGATGATAATAATAATACTATTTAATCAAAATGTAATTTAAATAAAGAATGTTCCACTAAATCTAATAGGATATACCTTATTAGTTAATCATCATCATCATTATCATCATCATCATAATCATCATCATAATCATCATCATCATCATCGTCCTCGTGTCCCCTATTATGGAGATTGAGTGTGAGATATCAGTCTCCAGTTTTCTCGATCATTCCACATATTCTCGTTCATTACTTCCATCCATGACTACTTCTCTTATTTTCACATCCTGTTTCATCTGATATTACCTTCTTATCGTAGGTCTTGTGAGAGATTTTCATTGAGTAACTTTTAATATCAATATCTTCTTTCGTAATCTTTCATCACCCAATCCACATAATTCTGTTACCTTGCAGTTTATCTTATAGTTTTCCAATTCCTTCATTCTAAATTTATTTTTTTCTTATTTTCTGTACTATGCTGAGAAGAAATAATTTTTTTTTGCTTAAATTCTTTGAGGGCGGCCAGGTAGCTCAGTTGGTAGAGCAGCTGGCTACAGACTGGAAGGTCCGGGGTTTGATCCCGGGCGGTGACGGGATTTTCTCGTTGCCAAACTTCCAGAACGGCCCCGAGGTTTACTCAGCCTCCTATAAAATTGAGTACCGGGTCTTTCCCGGGGGTAAAAGGCGGTCAGAGCGTGGTGCCGACCATACCACCTCATTCTAGTACCGAGGTCATGGAAAACATGGGGTTCAACCTCCATGCCCCTCAAGTGCCTTCATGGCGTGTGACGGGGATACCTTTACCTTTTACCTTTTTACCTTTTAAATTCTTTGATGTCTCCTTGTCATTGACCGTTTCCGAAGCAAAATCAAGACTTGTTTAAAATATGACTTACACATAATTCTCTTGCAATTTACAGGTATATATTCCATAATAAATCTTTTATTAGATGGTAACATTTAGAATTAATATATAGTCTGGTCCGTTTGGAAAGACATAAAATAAAATGACTACAAAATTTCTAATGGAGTTGCTGTAGAATTAATTTCAGTTCCACTGTGATACTGAAGCACGAGAGTTTTGTATCATCATTGTTACCGCATAAGAAACAAAAGAAGTTACTCTGCAACGACGGAATAAACAAAATACCGTTTACAGCACAACGAACGAAATATGTCTTGAGGTTTCCTAAATTTGAAAGTGAAACGTCTGTCCAATGGCGGTTTCAACGAGACAGTGGTGTTCAGAGGGCTCTGTTACAAGTCGATAATGTTATGATTTCGCACGTTTGAAGGAACTATGTCTGTTAATATGCCACATATTGGTGGCCGTAAGCAAAGGAAACAGTTCGATCAGGGCTATACCTGGACATGTTGAAAAACTTTTTCGAAACACAACTGCAACAGGAAAACAATATGGGTATCATGTTCCAACTGAATGGTGCATCAACTCATTGGGCAACAGACGTCCGTGATTATCAGGTCGACACATTTGGTAACAACTGGTGTGGTCGGGGAGGGTCAATTATGTGGCCTCCAAATTCTCCAGACCTGACACCATTAGATTTCTTTCTCTGGGGTTTGCTGAAGAATGATGTATATGCACAGCGACCCAGGGATATTCATGATCTCAGAGCAAAGATTTTCTTACGATGCATCGCGATGAAAGAGTAGTGGGGCGGAGAAAAATTCTCTCCGGCACCGGGATTTGAACGCGGATTTTCAGCTCTACGTGCTGATGTTTTATCCACTAAGCCACACCGGATTCCCATCCCTGTGCCGGATCGAATCCTCTCAGTTTAAGTTCCACCTCTTGGGTTCCCTCTGGTGGCCTGCCCTCTGCACTGTGTCACAGATGTCTATGAACGTAGGACAATGTCCACATATGTGCGGAGGTGCACTCGTTATGAGTGACTAATTGGCCGGGATCCGACGGAATAAGCGCCGTCTTAAATCACGAAGTGATTTACGCATATTATATATATATATATATATAATTTTAATGTACCGAAGTACATATGATGTTTCCATGTAGATATTCTACGTCATCGTATGTTCCACTACTCTTTCATCGTACGTTGAGATCTAATTTGGACAAAACTCTCATTCTCCTAAAATACACGTATAAATTATTTAACAATATATAACAACAGTTCTAATTTTATCAATCAAAGTTTATTTCTATCGGACCCAATACGGTTATTAAATTTAATTTTATCAAGTTTTTACTTAATGTCTTCCCAAACGAATCACTCTGTATATTCTGCCACTAATTTCATGTTCCATTCTCCCGTCTTTATTCAATTCACTTTCTCATCATCATCGTCATCGTCGTCGTCGTCATCGTCATCATCATCATCATCATCATCATCATCATCATCATCATCATCATCGGCACTACAACTCTTGAAGGATTCAGGCCTCTTGGACGACTTTCCTCCACTCATTGAGGTCCACAGCACGCCTACGCCATTCTCGCAACCCCAGCTGCCTGAGGTCAGCTTCCACGCCATCTTTCCATCTTGCTCTAGGCCTTCCTCTTCTACGTCGTCCCTCCGGCTTCTCTCTCCACACCTTCTTCGCTGCTCTGCCTTCCGTCATTCGTTCCAAGTGCCCCCAACCAGCAGAGTCTTCTTGGTTTTATTTCAGCGACAATCACGTCGCTTTCTAAATAGTTAAATTTTTCTACTCAATATTTCCCATTCAATTTAGTTTTAGTTATTGACTGTGGAATTCTTTACGAGTACTTTTGTTTCGTTCTCATTTATCTTCAGTTCATATTGAGTGTTCATTTTATTCTACTGTATTTTTTTCTAATTATATTTCGTTATCTATCCATATCATTATGCCAATTGCATAGTTAATTGTTTATGTACCTCCTTTATGATTTTCTCCTGAAACCTTATTTCGTATCGCATTCACAACGACGTTCAAGAGGATAGGTGATTGGACGCTACCCTTTCTTACTTCATTTCATCGCTCAAACCAGTCTGTTTCCTCACTGTTTTACACAGTTATCTTCACTCTTTTTATTACGGAATCTGGTACTTGCAGCATTTATTTGTACTTTCCAAACTTTAACTATTTTAATTCTGTCGTATGCTTTGTTCATATCATTGAAAGTCTTTATGATACTGTATTATTATTGTTATTACTTACTTACAATGGCTTTTAAGGAACCCGCAGGTTCATTACCGCTCTCACATAAGTCCGCCATCGGTCCCTATCCTGTGCAAGATTAATCCAATCTCTATCATCATATCCCACCTTCCTCAAATCAATTTTATATTATCCTCCCATCTACGTCTCGGGCTCGCGAAAGGTCTTTTTCCCTCCGGCCTCCCAACTAACACTCTATATGAATTTCTGGATTCGCTCATACGTGCTACATGCCCTGTCCATCTCAAACGTCTGGATTTAATGTTCCTAATATGTCAGGCGAAGAATACAATGCGTGCAGTTCTCCGTTGTGTGACTTTCTCCATTCTCCTGTAACTTCATCCCTTTTAGCCACAAATATTTTCCTAAGAACCTTATTTTCAAACACCCTTAATCTCTGTTCCTCTCTCAAAGTGAGAGACCAAGTTTCACAACCATACAGAATAACCGGTAATATAACTATTTATAAATTCTAACTTTCAGATTTTTTGACACCAGACTAAATGACAAAAACTTCTCAACCGAATAACAACAGGCATTTCCCATATTTATTCTGTGTTTAATTTCCTCCCGAGTGTCATTTATATTTGTTACTGTAGCTCCAAGATATTTGAATTTTTCCACCTCTTCGAAGGATAAATCTCCAATTTTTATATTTCCATTTCGTATAATATTCTCGTCACGAGACATAATCATATATTTCGTCTTGTCGGCCTAGGTAGCGTACTTGGTATAGCTCTGGCCTTCTATCGTCGAGGTTGCGGGTTCGATCCCGGCAAATGCCGATGGCATTTATGTGTTCAAATGCGACAGGCTCATGTCAGTAGATTTACTGGCATGTAGAAGAACTCCTGCGGGACAAAATTGCGGCACACCGACGACACTGATATAACCTCTGCAGTTGCGAGCATCGTTAAATAAACCATAATTTAAATTTAATTTATACTTCGTCTTTTCGGGGTTTATTTCCAAACCTATCGCTTTACTTGCTTCAAATAAAATTTCCGTTGTTTTCCCTAATAGCTTGTGGATTTTCTCCTAACATATTCACGTCATCCGCATAGACAATTACTTATAAAAGGTAAAGGTAAAGGTATCCCCTTAATATGCCATGAAGACACTTGGGGGGGCATGGAGGTAGAGCGCCATGCTTTCCATGACCTCGGCACTAGAATGAGGTGGTGTGGTCGGCACCACGCTCTGACCGCCTTTTACCTCCGGGAAAGACCCGGTACTCAATTTTGTAGGAGGCTGAGTGAACCTCGGGACCGTTCTGAAATTTTGGCAACGAGAAAAGATCCTGCCACCACCTGAGACAATTACCTATTATTATTATTATTATTATTATTATTATTATTATTATTATTATTATTATTATTATTATTATTATTATTAATTCAGTTTTACACGGTTTGGAGGTCTTCATTTGCTGGAAACTTCTATTTTAATATTTTTAATATTGTTTGCTTCGTTTGTAGGTGATACGCGGTTGGTTGCTTGCTTGCTTTTTGCTTGTTGCTTGCTTGGGTAATTGAGTGAATGGTTAAGGTGAGCGTTTGATGGATTGAAGATTTGTTAATTTGTGATTGTTCCGGTTGATTGGAGAATGCTTTGTCGATTGAAGTTTGCTTGATTGGTTGGTGATTGCTTCGTTTGAGATCTTTATTGTGGATGGGTTGTTACTTGCTTGGAAGATTGGATGAAGCGTTGAATTTCTGATCGGTTTATTGGTGATTACTTGGTTGCTTGCAGAATATTTGCTTACTTGGCGGGTTGCTTAATATCTCCAAATTTTATCACCTACCCTCCTGAACTCTTTACAGCCTGAAGATTTAGAAATCAATTTCTAATGCAGGGATACTAGAAATACGTAATTCAGCGCTTCGATGTTACGTTTGATAGCTGACGATGTTCACTAGCAGAGTTGCATTTTGACATGAAATACCTTACAAATTTTGCATGGATAGTCTCATTCAAGGTCAGTATGCTTTTATATGTAGTAAATATACTGCATAAAGCTTCCCTTTCGTAATGAAATCACGCTAGGGATTTTATCGTACTTAAAAATCTTCTAGTCTTGCAAACTTGGGATGTATGGTGTCATGCGTATGAACCATTAGATCAGTAAACACGGCATGAACTGCCTTCGATATTAATAATTTCCTACTTTTCCCAACATCGTAACATTTCATCCGCACTTCGTGTGAGCAGAGCTGAGTGCGCGTCACAAAAACTGGCTTGCTACTGCAGTGGTTGCACAAAGATTGGCCGCCATTGCAAGTACGTCTTTACTAATTGGACCACTTCTTTATCCCCACCAGACCAGTTAAAAATTATAACCGACCATAAACACGAAACCTTCTCTCAAACCATAAATCACGTAGCCCACGATTTATGGACCATTCAGAAATGTTTGCAGGAAAAGCAGACATCAAAGGGTTTCTTGTATTAATTACCCCACAGCATATTTCATGAGGGACAGTCAAGTAGCCCCGGCACGGACTCATCGTTGTGACAGACGGTGACCTACAGTATAATAGATATCAGCAGTCCAGGGCTAGACTCACGGTCTGCTTGCCAAACAATTACGAACTGAGACAATATTGCAGATACATTCCCACTTACAAAAATTCAGCTAAACGCACCTACTGTCCCACTAACATTTCTGCATTCTTTACAAAATGGAATTCATTCTTCTAATATTATTACCGATCGCGATGTTCTCTCATAGCTAGCACGCTTGCCTTGTATTCGGGAGGCCTGGGTTTGGAGCCTAGGAACCGGCTCACATGACTTTGATTTTCGTGGTTTCCGAAGTATCTCCTGGCAAATTCTGGGTAGTACCATTTACACGACTCTGTTTCTACCTTTCATCATCACACTTCGTATATCAGTCATTTTCGCAACAGACCAGCGATCTGTCTGGTAAATAGCGTGCTAAATTATTATTATTATTATTATTATTATTATTATTATTATTATTATTATTATTATTATTAGGAAGAGTAAAGAAGTAGGAGCAGGAGGAGTGGGTGTGGGAGGAGGAGTAGGAATTGTAGGAGTGAGAAGAGAGTAGTAGGAGGAAAATTAGGAGTAGGAGGAGTGGACATGAGAGGAGTAGGAGTGGTAGGAGTGGAAGGAGTGGAAGGAGGACAGTTGTAGGAGGAAAAGTAGAAGTATTAGGATTGGGAGTAGGAGTAGAAGATGTAGACGAAGAGTATGAGTTGGAGGAGTAGGAGTGGGAACACGAGAGTAATATGAGGAAAAGCAGTAGGATTAGGAATGGAGGTAGAAATTGTAGCAGGAGTACGAGAAGTGGGATTAGGAAGAGTGGGAGGAGTAGTAAGAGTGGGAGTAGAAGAAGCAGTTGTACGAGTAAAAGTGGGAGGAGTTGTAGGAGGTGAAGTAGTAAGAGTGGGAGTGAGAGTAAGAGTAGTAAGAGTGGAGTGGAAGGAGTGGGAGTAGTAACATGAACTGCTGCTAGGAAGTCAAAAGGAGGATAGCAATGGCAAAGGAAGCTTTTAATAGAAAAAGGAGTCTTCTGCGGACCTCTGGAGAAAGAACTAAAGAAGAAACTACTAAAGTGCTTTGTGTGGAATGTAGCATTGTATGGGGGCAGAAACATGGATATTACGACGAAGAGAAGAGAAGCGACTAGAATCACTTGAAATGTGGATATGGAGAAGAATGGAGCGTGTGAAATGCACAGAAAAATAAGAAACGAAGCTCTGTTGTAAAGAGTAGGCGAAGAAAGAAAATGCTGAAATTGATCAGGAAGAGAAAAAGGAATTGGTTCGGTTACTGGTTGAGAAGAAACTGTCTACTGAAGGGTGCACTGGAAGGAAGAGTTCGGGGCAGAAGAAGATATAAAATAATAGACGACAGTAAGATATATGAATCATATGCGGAGACTAAGAGGAAGGCAGAAAATAGGAAAGACGGGAATGCTGAGTATGCAGTGAAAGAACTGCCCTTGTACAGAACACTATTAATGAATGAAATTTTGAAAGTAACACCATGTACATGTTGAAAAACATTTGATATATTGTAATGGACTGAACTACAATAACGTCAACATTAACTTTCGTCAGGAATGTCGCTGGATGGAATCTTCAAGTATGGTAAGTCACTTAACATAGGCCTAATTATTATAATGGATTATTAGGTTTCAATGTTTAAGATACCCAAAACCTTGAAAAACCGGTTGGGTACGCTGGGCGCCAATATCATAACTGGCTTTTTATAAGAAGTTCGTTTGGGCCAGGCATGGTAGTGAGAATGGACGTAGTCGTAGTAATGATGTTCGTGATGCTGGATTTAGTCTTAGTTGTGAAAAGGTCGTGACAGTGGATGTGGTCGTGGTACTGACGGTGGACATGGTCGTGGACTTGATGGTCGTGCTGTCCGTGATGAGATTAGTGGTCGTAATAGTTAAATAGTTAAAGTAGTGGTGTTGTCATAGTCCTGGTTGTGGTCGTGGTATTGGTAGTGATCGTAATCTTTTTGGTGGTGGTTGCTGTTATGGTATTTGTTGTGGTGGTGGTCGTTGCTGGTAACGTGATAATCGTGGTTGCAGTCAGAGATCGTGGTCTTGATATTCATCGTGGTACGGTACGCCTAATGATCGTAGTCGTTGTGGTTGTAACTATGATCATGGTAGTTCAGGTGGTGACGATGGCGGTGGTAAGCTTTTCAAGTTATGGAGACTTTTCT
This sequence comes from Periplaneta americana, assembly GCF_040183065.1. NCBI lineage: Eukaryota > Metazoa > Arthropoda > Insecta > Blattodea > Blattidae > Periplaneta > Periplaneta americana. The sequence continues at coordinate 112,116,838 of NC_091119.1, forward strand.
GCCGAACATTTTCGTTAATGTTCTAATAGGCACTCACAAGTGGTAGATTAGCATGCCACAAGGTCATCGCTTCAAGTCACATCAAATAAATGCCATAAGTTAGGCACACGTCTAGGCCTTTTTCTAGTTGTGGAAATGGAATATAAGTAGCTAAGTTTGCAGCTGAAAGCATTGTCATTTCAGCAACAGCGTATGTAAATGCAGTAAATACTGAACCTTCCTTCGTGTTTGCTATAAGATTCGAAGTTCGAAGTTAATACAGACCGACTTTGAACAGACTTTCTTGGGAAGACAATTCAGACCAAGATCTCGCACTGCGTATTTTTGGCACGTAAAATTTGTACTGTTTGTATGTTATTGAGAGAGTTTCGTAACAACTGTTCCTCATATCACAAAGATCGGTCCTTTGAGGATAGACGACTAAAGGCAAATGTCGTTTTGTGAGACCACAAAGACTTCGGATAGACAAAGCAGGAAACGAAGTAAAAGATAGCCTATGGCGACGAATGCTAAAACTTACTAGGGTGCAATATACATTAAAGTAAAAACGGAATGAAAAAATATAAATAGGTCTCTAGTGCTTCGTCAGAAGTGTTGGAACTGTTCTAGAGAAATAACACTCTTAGTACTTATTGTTTATACGATTTCGTGGAACCTAAAATGCGTTTGTATCATTGAAGATAAGTGATGGATTTGTAAAGTTTCGACATTAAACGTTTGATAATGATAATGATAGGCCTATGTATTTATTGTCATCAATATCTATAAGTTATGGCGTACCATCACATTTTCTCACATCTCGTCCAGCGTCATTCGCACAGTGTAAGGGTTCAGATCACTTCTCTTGAGAGGACTGAGGCACTTCGATGTGCAGACTTTTAACATCTTCGGCGATCCTGACATGCTGCTGTTCTGTCATGCTTATTCTCCCTTTGATGTGATAGTTATTAAGTGACGTCCATTTTCGGTTTTCCCGTTCAAAATTCTCTAATGTTCTTTAATCATAATTGAACAAACAAAATCAGAGACAAGTGGACAACAAGCTTGGGGCTTACATAAACGCTTCTTCTCAGCCCCAATTTCCTCAGCAAGGACGCGTTTTCGGGTAGGCTATCTTTTAAATGTTTCTGTTCTCAATTCCCATTAATTCATTTTACAGATTCCATTATCGGAGTTCCTCTTCAAATTCAAGTTCCTTGCACGGAACTGTGAAAAACGGAGTGAGACATATGCCCAAGACATACTCGTATTTGAGCTCACAGACTGATTCTTCCCCACAGACCTAAATTTCCTTGCAGTCATTCCACACGTCCCGTCTCGCTTCATTATCCAATTATCATTGAATAGAGTTTACTCATCTACCTATGATATTATTTAATTCTTAAATCCATCCTTACCTACATAAAGAATAAAGACGTTACACATTCATAAATTCCTTGTTACTTTTTTTTTAAGTAGTGATCATTGAAACCTTTGAGGAGGCCGAGATGTAGATGGGAGGATAATATTACAATGGATTTGAGGGAGGTGGGATATGATGGTAGGGACTGGATTAATCTTGCTCAGGATAGGGACCGATGATGAGCTTATGTGAGGACGATGAACCTCCGGGTTCCTTAAAAGCCATAAGTAAGTAAGTAAATAAGTGATCATTGAAAAAGGAAAAGAATGATACTTCTAATCCAACTGTAGGCCTATACGTTATTTCTTTATGATTTGCAAAAGTGTGAATTCTTACACTTCCTTCCAGCTTTTGAGTTTGGAAAGTTTTTTTATGTACAAATTTGCATCCTTTGGAACTGTAAACTAAAATCAAGGAGTCGTGAAGCACTTAAGTCTGCTATTGTGGAATAGGATACCACATATGGTGAAGTAAAATTATCTCCTTAATGGGATCAAACACATTACAGAACATAATATGATCCATTAGAATACAACGCTAGCATTTTAATAGTGTTTCAATATGCTATGAGAAAGATACAACATTTTAAATTAATCTCTAAATTTCGGTTGTGTTTTTTATTAAAATGCACAGTGGAATACGACTAATACTCTTACGGGTAGCATTTATGCCTTATTTCTTGTTCTAAGTGACGTAGTTTGTTTTAACGGGTTCGTTTCCTTCTTCGCTGTAAAAATAAAATATGTTTAAAATATGCAAACCGGTAGTTTATAGTCCGTTTGGCCAGTTGATAGATTCTGCCCGCGTCAATTTTAAACCGTAGTCACGTGACGCAGTAATAGGAGAAGAACCACACGACGCTTCAAAACTATGACAACCAGAAGACTTCTGCAGACGGATTAGGCTATAAGATTTCTTTTACAGAAATTGGAAGTCATTGCACACCCCCTGGACAGATTTCTTGAAGTTCTGTGGTGATTGTGAAGATTTTCCTTCATTTAATTTTATAAATGGCAGCGAATCTATAATTATTCAAGTAATTACAAGAGAAACATGTTCAGACTAAATTTCGATTACAAACGTCAACCTAGAATTCGAACCCGAACCTCTAGCATAAAAACAATGTAATGACCATTCGGTTATCACTACATCTTCGTTATTGAAAAAAAGAAAGAATTTTCAGCATTTTTCCTAACTTTAATTTCCCCTCCATCATTGGCGTAGCGGTTGCGTAGCAACGCTGTAATGATATTAAATTGAATTATGAAATTCAATTAACGAGATAATAGTTTAAGGCGCCTCTCCATGACAACGCGGTATAATTTGCAACTGTTTAGCAGCACAGAGCATATGGCGCCCGTTATGGATTCATTTAATTTGCGGCTCTCGCACGGATTGTGCGTCTTTATTCCTGGACAACGCAATTTACGACCGAGATGAGAAGATTACAGCCACTTGAGTTCATAAATTAATTATGCTAACTGAGAATCTTCTTGTTTCCTGATCACGGAGCATGTATCTGATTTTACAGCCCATAAATAAGACCGGCTCCCTTATAAGGGTCATATTAATCCGCTTTCCCCTAAATAGGTATTCTTGACTGTAAGCCTACTTACCCGTAAACTCTTTATATGCAGGTTCTGTCATGTGTACTAAGAGATAAAAATCAGATGAAACGCCTTGGAACGAAACAATCTGCTAGTACTCTGGATTCGTTCAGTAAAGGAATTATTTGACACTGCTACGAATAAAGTTTAATTCTCGTATATCGACGGTCTAGATCTGTTACCACGTAAGTGATTTTTACAAAATTTTCAGGAGAGACATAAAACTGTTTATTATTTATACATGCTACCTGTCTGAACCACTGAAAAGCAGACTAATCAGTAAGAATATACTACATTCTTACTGATTGTGATTTTCAGTGGTTCAAATAAAATTTTGGAAAATTCGCAAACGTGGTATTAGATCTAGACCATCGATATGTACTATATTTATTTATTTACTCCATTCATTCATTCATTCATTCATTCATTCATTCATTCATTCATTCATTCATTCATTCATTCATTCATTCATCCATCCATCCATCCATCCATCCATCCATCCATCCATCCATCCATCCTATTTATTTATTTATTTATGTATTTATTTATCTATTTACTTACTGACTTACGTATTATTTAGAAACTTATTTAGTTACTTAATTACACCGTGTCCGAAATGAAACCTACCGATAAAGATACTAAATAATTTATTCTTTAATTATGACACGCAAAAACAAATTAGGGGAAAATATTAATCAACTCAACGCGTTTATGTCACCATCAGTAAATCTCAACATGTCCCCCTGTAGTAGCACGATACACATCTAACCTGTATTCAATCTCTCTCCAGGCATTGTGTAACTTCTGCGGAGTTACAGATCTTACTGTGTCGATAATCCTTTGACGTAACACTTGGAGGTTATCTATTCTGGTGTTGTAGACACGGTCTTTCACGAATCCCCAAAGAAAAAAGTTCAATGGTCTAAGATCAGGAGATCGTGTGGGCCATGCAATAGGACCACCACGACCAATCCATCGTCCTGGGAAATGATTGTGTAAAGTTTGAACGACTGGTACCCAATAATGAGGAGCTCCGTCTTCCTGGAAGGTGAACCTCTCTGGATTCTGGGGTAGAGCAAAATTTTCAAGCATATCGAGATATACCGCACCATTCACTGTTCTCTATGAAGAAAAAAGGTCCGATCACTTCTGAATTGGTTAACCCATACCAAACATTTAACTTTGGAGAGTTACGTTCATGTTAAAAAATAACACGAGGATTCTCAGAACCCCTGATCCTGCAATTTTTTTGTGGCGATTAACATAGCCACACACGTGAAACGTTGCCGCCACCATGTCACTGAAAGTCTCCATTTTCTAGCAAATGTTTATGCCACTGAACAATGGAGTGTCTGTCAGGAGCTGCACGGCAGTATTTTTCACGAAATCTCCGCTGAACTGTAACCGGAAACTGAAACTCTGCTAACCAATAACAACACTGAACTTTTTCTTGCGGTGTGAATGGAGCCATTTTGGAAAACAAATGTGTATACATAACAATAGGAATTACAGGATCGCCAATTTCACGACATAAAAACTTGTCGAGTTTCTCTACATTTTAGTGCAAGCTGGCCGTATGCAACTTTTATGCATGCATAGTTCTATTCTTTATCGGTAGGTTTCATTTTGAACACGCTGTACTTACTTAACAGTCTTATTATGTAAACACATTATGACAGTTTTCTTGGATACTGGTACGAGTAAAATTAAATTCACACAGGTGTACAGTTTATTATTTATTCATTTATTTATTTACTTATTTATTATTATTGTTAAAATAATATAGATGATCTTCGTAACTGTATAAATACAGAAGGCCACTAAAACAATAAAAGTGATATGTCCTGACATTGCTCAATTGTTCTTGTTTTCATTTATTCATGTTTCCTTTAGGACATTAAAGTTTTTACAGATCTTTAAATGATAGTAATTTATACTTTTTAAGGGAGTAAAATTAGATTTGACGCGCGAGTGGAAAATTTAGCGTCTGAGGCGAAGCTGAGGGTGATGATATAATTTCCACGAGTGTATAAAATTTGTTCACTCTCATGTGCTATACAATATTTTTTTCAGTAATAACAAGTGATAATTGATGCTCTCTTATAATATTTACAACTTATTTGAGATTGAAACAATTATAAACGTGTTTTAAAGGAGGACGAATTGATGTGTACGCAATGGTTTTTATACATCTGAAGTCTGATTAGTGTAATACAGGGTTGATTCCGATCTCTGATAACGAATTTGAATGACATCATGTGCGTCAGGAGTCACACGACAGCTAAACTGTGGCGCGAGGTGACAGACCAGTAGTGAGTGATCTCATAGTCAGAGTGCACGGCGACTCACAGCAGAAATTCCCAACAAAATTGAACCTTTTTGGGAGGGATACATTACGACCCTTTCCAATGCCAACTACAGTTAAGTGAAAATAAAAGAAGCCTGCAATAAACGAAGTTTCGTTAGGCCTATTTCCAAGAAAGGTATCTTCTGTGTACTTAATAAGATTGGTAAAGCTCGAATGGAATTAATTTGTATCATCTCGTGGTGTGCGGCGACTTGTGACGGAGGGTGGACTTGTTTGCTTTTTCCACTCTGGAATTAATCCCATCCGTTTTTTGCAGGCTCCTATGATTTTCACGTAACTGTACTTGGCATTGGAATGAGTTGTTATGTACCTTCCCAAAAAGGCTCGATTTTCTTGGGCATTGCTATTGTGATACACCGTGCACTCTGATTATGAAATCACTCACTACTGGTCTGTCACCTCTCGCCGCAATTCAGCTATCGGTGTGATTCTTGATGCACACGATGTCATTTAAATTTGTTATCGGAGATCGGAAACAACCCTGTAATATGTTACTAGTCAGCGATGTATCCAATGCAGGAGGGAAAGGGACTGGCCACCCTACCCCATTATCTCTGACTTAGTTGCTTCATGAGTAGAGTCCTGCGTTTGATTACTTTGAGTACAAGTTAGGTGTATATCGATCATACTAGCTTCGCTTCGTTCAGAGAGGAAGTTGCGAGTCAACAGTTCACGCTACTGTTCAGTAGTCTCCCCGTGCAATCCGGTACTGTTTTTACATCTGTTTATTCGTGTACCTGTGTGTACAAAATCAATTGGATTTAATGATAATAGTAACAAAATATTTATGTAAAGGCAGATTATATGCAATAACATAAAATTTTTACTAGGAATAGACAAAACTAAAAAAATTCAGAGGCCAGCCCCTTTATCTTTAGGAACCACCACATTTTGTCCACTTATGCAACGAGTAAACCATTCGAGTTAAGATAAAGATACATTACTGAAATATACTGAATAATATTAAATATATGCACTGCAAATACACCCTCTCAGAAACGGTCTGAAGCTATGTAGGACAGTATCTTGAGATGCGCTATAAATGTAAGAATGTTAATTTAAAAAACACATTCGAATTTCTTTGTACAACCGTTTTTGTCAACATTATGTATTAGTCGTAGTAACATAAAAGAAATCGAAGTCTTAAAAAAAATTTTAACTCAATAAAGAAAATTAAGGAGCCACATAAAAAATTTTAGTCCCCATGGCTACCTGCGCCCGGGATTTGTCTATCCCTGATTTTTACAATAAGTAAAACACATTTAGATACTTTAGATCTAATTAAAGTTTGGAATTAACAAATGAAAAAATAGAAATACCAGCTAAAACATAAAATAAAGAAATTATGAGTGCATGCTTCACACGTTACAATCAATAACTGTAAACATTTTCAGTGTTTCAAATGAAAGATATTTCCTTCTTTCTGATAAAATACATTTTCTTCTTTCCTAATGAAGTGCTCATTACCGAATTCTTCTATTGGAGCATTCATTTCCAGCCGCCTATCTTTGTTTTACGAGTATTTTCGTATATTCACTGAACTAAGTAGCGTTGGTTGCCACCGGTCTATACTTCATAAATAACTACAGTGTTGCGGGTTGCTTAGAGGCTTTAGGTAACCAGACGCAGGACTCTACTCACGAGTGATGTCTCATTGGTGTCACTTATGAGGTTCAAACCTGTCTTCGGACATTTGACTAAACAGCAATGTGGCCATATTACCTTTATTGCTGAAACCATTATAATCATTTACAGAGCGCTCGCCAGCATACAGGTTTCGTTCAGGCAAAAACTGACAGCCTTTTACTGTTATACAGGGTGATTCACGAGGATTTACCGTCCTTTACGAAGCTTATTTCCGAAGACATTCTGAGCAAAAACTGGAATATATAAACATGGGTCCTATTCTCAATATTTACAGAGTTATGTTTCGTTATTGGAACGCATTGCTGTGATCTTGGTCAGCGTACAGTCAGCAGCCAGCGCGAACGCTACGAAAATCAAAGATAGCCGTATGCAGATACGCAGCGCGACGAGTGCCGTTCACAAGCGTGGGGCCAAGTGTACTCAAGCGGACGGCGACATTTTTTAAAATGTGTTCTGAACTCTCCAAGACTGTAAATTAGGATGCAAAATTGAACTGCAAATAATTAAGTCGGTGGAAGTGGTGTGATTTGTAATAATTGTTGTGATAAGTGCGTAAGAATAATGTAATTTTCTAGTTAAAAATAGAAAAAGATGTCTGTACGAAGCAATTAAGGAGTTCACAGCACTTTTTAGCTTCATAATACTTGCCAATTAAAGAAATGATACTTCTGAATGGTTCATTCACTACTTGTATTATTATTTTACCTTCAAACTAAAGGAAAAACGTATTTTACAAACACTTTAAATTAGTGTAACTCTGAAAATATTGAGAATAGGAACTATAATTATATGACATTTTTTGCTCAAAATGACTTCAGAAATAAGCTCCGTAAGGGACGGTAAATCCTCGTGAATCACCCAGTACATCGAACGCGACTACAGAAGAATTAGTGTGTAGATCGAGGGTATTGTGTGGTATGGATAGATAAAATAGACTGATGAAGGTTAGAGCATTAGAACACAGCCGATTTTCATTCACTGCAGTTCAACCTATTTTGTGGTAATGCTATACATATTAGTACAGCGAATCTTTATTTATGATGCGTATATTACGAAGAAATCCTACACATAGTGTCATCCTATACTTTTATTGATATATCCCGGCGTTCGACAACCATTTCATTAAACAATCCGGAATTTAGTTTAAAAAATGGGAGGAACAGGCTGAGTTTAAATAAAAAGAGAATGCATACAAATTACATTATAACTGAAGATAAATAGATGAAAGGCTGTAGGCTAGAAGTATCTCCCACTAAATCCTTAACACAGCGCATCACATTAGCTTGATAAGCTACGAAATTGTTAAAACTAAAGCCTTATAAAACAATATTCCTTCATTCATAGCTTTCTGCTCGAGAGCAGGTCCTATATTGCAAACCCAGCATTCTACAACCTTCCCTACTTTCCATCTTCCTCTTAGTCTGCGCATACCATCCGTGTATCTTAATGTTGTCAGACATCCAAAGATGTAATGTAACGGACCATGTGCCTAGAGTTCAATTCTATCGATAGAAACGTATCTAGACATCTCATAAAATGTGAAATGTGCATTAGGGTGTATGGTTGAGAGTTCCAGCATTTATTATAAGGTAAGCCAATAAATTACATGTGTAATATAATGTACAGTATAAGTCACGAGATTTTATTGCCGAAAGCTGACGCGTTGAATCACCGCTTAGCGGACTGTTACTTGTCCGTATCATTTTTCGAACTTCGCCGTACGAAGATAAACCTATTTTCTGGCGTACACCCGTTATATATACATAGTTTCTAACAATACATTTGCGAGGTGTATTGGTTAAATTCTATTGTAAGTACTCGTACCTAGATACACTAAACCGTTAAAAAGAATTGGCAGGATGTACCGGCATGGTAAAAAGAATGTGGAGTTATTTAGTCATTTGATCTTGGTTTATTGTTTACATATGTTTATTTATATCTTGAATAATTATTTAAATGTATGTTTACATATTTATGGATTTGTTGAAGTTTTTTTTTTAATAACTGTAGTCACTAAACCGTAGTTCGAGTATTCTACTAATCATGAAAAAGAGGAACGACTTAAGGGGTTAGGTACAGTTTACAACAGTAAAATTTTGGAAATATTCAACATTTTTTTTCCTGCATTACTGTATCTTGTACAATAATGAAAATTAGTATGTGTAAAACACTGTCCTTCTGCTATATGAAAAAAATATTTTTAAGTTAAAAAAATATTTACATTTTTTTTTCAAAATTCAGTTCACTGTGCAGTGATGAAGCGTTTCCCACATAACTAAAAAACTATCCAACATTCTGTGATGAAATTTTTTGTGTGTATTTATGCATGTCATATCTACAATATGATGCAAGATCACTTCTCTACCTTTGATAGATTGTCTGATAAAAAATAAATTCATTTTAAAAATAGTCAAATATCAGTATTTTCTTCTAACACAAAATTAAAAAAATATATATATATTATTTATTAAGGAATGTAGTTGAAAGAGCATGATATTGTAAATATGAGTTTCAGCAATACAATAAAAGAGAGAGAATATGAAAAAGTTAACAAGTTTATGAGTTATGAGGGAAACACTTCATCACTGCACAGTAAACTGCCACCATTTAGAATTTTGAAAAAATAAAATATATATATTTTTTTAAATCGTAAAAATATTTTTTTTCATACAGCAGAAGAACAGTTTTTACACATACCAATTTTCATTATTGTACAAGATACAGTATTGGAGGAAATAAATGTTGAATATTTCCAAAAATTTTGCTGCTGTAAGCTATACCTAATCCCTTAACAGATATTAAGCTCGCAGTAACAGCGAACGTATTTCGTACTTGTTTTGCTTTATTGTGTTCATGGACCTGACATAAAACTACGTATATATTTTTTTCAATTGCGTAATACAATCATCCCCCTAACTCTGCAGCTGTTAATATCACTTGCACGTCTTGATAAGCTGAAGCTTTCAGAAACAAGAGTTTCCATGACTACCACATGTTCGCACTTTCAGTGTTACGTAACAAGTTCGATGCGTGTTTGTTTACGACGCAGTTGTTGCAACATTACCAGTCCTAATTTAATTGCTGCTTTGTAAACATACACACTACGCACTTCCTGTCAGCTAGTTTATTTAGCAACAATCTATGAACTAATTAACAAGTTTATCTTCGACGAGAAACAACAGCGTGAAACCTCCAAACTGTGGCAAGCAATCATTGTCATTCTATGAGTATGCGGCAGAATCAATTACATATAAGCGTCAAATATTAATTAAATTGCTTTATTTTCAATTAAACAAGTTTGTCAACATGCGAGGAAAACCTGTACTTTCTCAATGAAAAATTACAAAGAAAAATATTTAATTTTCTTAATACTCGTAGTTCTGTAGTAAAATACAACACAATTAACAGATTCGCCTATATTTGATGAGTTTAGGAAAAAACAATCAAAGTCACAGTTCTCTTAAGAGTGATGTCATCTAATTCAGTATATTAGACTACTCCAAAATTTATTGCTGTTCCTAATGAAAAAGTAGGAAAGGATGACTGTACCCGTGCTGATAATTCTCCATTACCAGTTTTGATAAGAAAAAACACTGAAGTTTGCAGTAATATACTGTATTAGATAATCACCCTTATGGGAATTGTGATTTTGATTGCTTTTCCTCTGTACTCTTCATTTATATAAAGCCACCCCATTACACTTCCATCTCGAACTTTTATCTTAGGCGAAAATCTTATTATGCCTTCATCACTATGACATATTCGACAGTACCTCTTCCTCCCATTAAGATACATCTATCTGTGACGGAAAATGTACAGTCTTAGAAAAAAGTCTCGTCGCACAGATATTTTAAATGTTTCACATAGTAGTCCTATGTAATAATTTGTAAAGAAAAAAAAACAAGTATCTACAAGTTATGTCTCATGTCTTGAAATATTCCTAAGTGATTTACGAGTATTCAGAAGCGAGAAAAGTCTTTTAAAATAGTGAAAAATGTTCATGCTCTAGGGCAGGCCAGGGCGTTGCAGACTACCCCTTAACTCCCCAGTCCACATTCCCTGACTGAGATAGATATGTATCGGACCGATACGAGTAGACCTGAAGGCAAGCATTGCTGAGTGACGGAGTTATAAGGCATGCATCATAGCTTTCGGCTCTCGCTGGTCGCTTAAAATCCACCACTGATGCACAGTGCTTTACCGTTTTCGCTATAAGAAAAATCATAATATAAACACAAGCACGTGGCTGTCATACCCGTGGTTGTCTCCCTGTCGAAACACTCACACGACGTAGGAAAATATAGTTCCCTATTTGAAAATCATAACCTTGTATTATTTTAAAGTAAAAATTGAATTCTACTTATTAAATACGACGAAACATATAACTTCTCTCACATGTAAAACGCTATGTAAAAGAAAAACTAATTTTATATTTTGTTATTTATGTTGTAAGCGGATGAATACTAAGAGTAATACCAAGTAGTCCTTTCTTGTAATATCCTTTCGCCACTTGAGATTGTTCTCGTAAGCACGTGTTAGTATACTCAATGTGTGGTGACTAAACATAAGAGTGGAAACTCTCAAAAGTAGAGAGAAATAATTAGTGTTGAATGTATACCGTATAGTAAGTTCCAATAATTAATCAATTATAAAGTAATAGTTTTCTAAGCAAATCAATGCATAGTAGTGAGGTTAGATCTACTTTGACGAGTATCGGGAAATGTTTAACATGAAACAGAATGTACAGGAGTGGGCGGGATCACTTGCAGAGAATATCTGGCGCCATACTGCGGCCAGTGAAGCCTTACTTCAGTCACGTGCCATTGTTTACTGTAGGATTATTCTTACAACGAAAAGATCATATGTGTTAGTTTCTAAAACGGTGAAGCGGAAAGGACAAGGGCGGGGTATCTCCTTTCCTTTTTCCTTTCCCTTTCCCTTCATGCCCAGGACTGCTCTATAGTCTCTATGTCTAATTGTCTAATAGAATGACTTTTTCATAATTCTTAAGTCGTAAGTAGTGGCAGCTTGTACTCACCCTCTTCTTGGCGTTGTCCTCGGGCTTGCCGCCCCCCGCGCCGGGGGATGCGGCCTGCTTGACGAGTAGGGGTGCGGACGACGACTTGTTGCCCAGCTCCGCCGCCAGCGGCGTGGTGGTGAGCTTGAGGGATGCGGTTGAGGGCGAGTCCGGGCTGGGTGTGGAGCGCAGGTGGTGTGGGGTGATGGGCAGGCATCGCGGTCGCGCGGGCCTCGGCAAGGAGCTGCAGTCCTCCCGGGTCTGCGTCTCCACACTCTCGCGCCGCACCCACACGTCCTCGCTGTCCCCGCCTCTGTAAGGGGGTCTACCCGAGGATCCGCGGCGCCGAAGCCGTTCCCATGTCTCCTTGCGCCGGACCTTGGCAGCGCCGGGGGCTGCAACAGTCACGAATCAAACCGATGTGAGTTCTTTAATCCGTTGTTACTTATTGCAGGTCGCTGTATCAGCTACGCGGTTATTTGCCATCAGTAGACATGGTGATAGTGAGGTGGTAGTTTGGCATGATGAGTTCGAGGATTACCCATGGGATTATTTGACATTCGTCCTACTGAGATTCGAATCCGCGACCGAATGCAGCCTCACAGCACAAATAGTTAACTTGCAAATGTTACATTCTGAGAAATAATTTTATCTAACAAGGGAACTCTTCCACATTCCCGCCTCCAATTACCATAACACTTTCATAGAAGGTAACAATTGGTAGGATAAGACCATACGTTGCGTATCACGTTTCGCAATCATATGTAAGACACATTCATTTGTTTTAATTGTTCGCGTTTTGTGTACTATTAATGACCGGTACTTATGCAACTCGTCAATCACCAATGTACGACGTGACGCCTGTATATGCGGGTTGCCTTGAACTTCCAACATTAGAATGTTCTGGTGACGTTGCAATTGTGGTAGGTCAAGGTAGGTAGACTCTCTTGAGATAACAACGTTTACATAAATGTGCAGTACAGCTATGGCTCACAGACCGCACCGGTTACAATCCCTACGCTATTGTGAAAATTCTGAAGGAGAAAGTTTGGCGTGATTTTCAATTCGTCGTTAAACAGTCATCCAGTTTTGACATACGCATTGCTGAACAGTTGTATGACATCTTTTTGCTTTATATACAAATGGGCGGTGAAGGGAACTGGCCATCTTACGCTATTACCCCCTGGCCTAGTTTCCTCATAAGTGGTGCCTTCTTGGTAGCACGTGTGAGGTTCAGACTTCATAAATGCATTACATGCTTTGACGTTTATCAATCCCACTCGCATAGCAATTCTTTTGCCCATTTTCGTAAATGCCAATAATGGACCGTTCCACCAGCATCACGTACAGTTTCCCTGGAAAAGGATGAGACGATTGAATATTCCTAAGTCTCAGATGTAAGACACTGCGCATGATCGGAGACCAGAGCACCGATACACAAGATAACGAATATTGAGTTACTTAAATTCAAGCTATTTGGTTTGTTACTAGCATCGTTCCGAAATTCACTTCAAAAACTGCGAAAAAATATGATAATATTACGTAAATAAAATATATAAAAATCGTGTAGTTAAATCGAAAATGGACCTTCATGACTAGATCGACACTCCGCACAGAAAGGAACGCTTTCATGTCGTTTCAATAGCTCAGACGGTAAGATTTCTGCGTGTTGTGTAGAAGAGTGCGAGTTCGATTCTTAGTCTTTTTTTTTTTGTCTAAATAACGTTGAAATAGCTAAGTAACGTTGAAATGGAGATTTACAAAGTCCTGAGATTAAGTGTTAATGATCGCAAACAATACAAAATTACAAGTTATAATATTATAAACGTTAATCTAATGAATGCATTTATACACACATATACAATGTAAATGCATATATATTAAAACTAACAATTAAAATGAAATTAAAAAATATATGTAATAATAGACAAACTTTTACAAAGGTTTAGAGTCCTTAGGCTAAGTCATTTGTTGAGTAATTATTACAATATTTTATTAATAGCTTTCCCATATGTGTAAGAAATGCACTCGCACAAAACAATTTTTGTTAAAAGTATGGCTTTGGATTATTTCATTCTCACACCTTCAGTTAATTTTAACTATTTTATCTACGTGTTTGCAATAATGTTTAATTTAATGTGCATTCAATTTTATTCATGTTATGATTGAATGAAAAAGCACTTTTGCAGTTATTGACTAATTACATATATTAATACTAATTATTAAATGCATCTGTTAAGTAACCTATTGCAGTATCTTATGCAAAATATTGAATGTTTAAGTTGTCAATAATATTTCTGTACTGTATACTATAATACGTTAAAAGAATTTGCAATAGATTTGGATCCTCTACTTTATAATCATTGGTTTTAATGAAAAATATTTTATTTCTTAGGATATCTACAAGTTTAAATTTAATAATATTCCGAATAGGTTTAATTGTATTATCTGAATTTTGTACGTTTCTATTCAAATATATTCTATTTCCCTCTTTCATAATTTTTGATAAATCACACTGTGCTTTTTGCAGTATTTAAGAACATGAGGATCATTACATTACAACACATTACATATAGATTCTTCTTTTTAATACATGAGATTTTGAAGTCCCTGCGTTATCTACATGTTTTTACTTTTGAATTTTTTCACAACATTGAGTGGAGAACATCCACTGAAGTGATTATGAAATTAAGTAAAAAATTCAATACATTTACTCTTAATATCAGTAGTAACAGTATCATATATGTTTTTCCAAGATTAATTTTGTAGACATAAATGTGAATAATCACTAAATACAGCATTTACGATCCTTTCTTAGTTTTTAAATTAATATTTTGAAATTGTTCAGTGACATTGGAAATACTTAGGATTTGTTTATCATGTTCAGACAAACCATTGATTATAGGTTCTGTCGAATAGGAATTCAATCTAATTCTGTGTAAAAACATTTATCAATGGCTGTGCTACTTCAGTTTGTATGCTGTGGGAAAATGACTCTGCGACTAAGGTTTCCAGTTTCAAGGAGTGAATTGAATTTACTTTTACGGAAATTCCGAGAGATAATCTATGTTTATGTCACTAAAGATCACAAATCCATATGAGATTTCTAAAGTCTTTTCTTTACGAATTCAATGTTGGCTATAAATATTAATAAATAATCTAAGAAATATGAATGATTGTAGTTAGAAATCTGATTTAAATTATAAAAAGCAAGAAGTTACATTCCTCCGCAAGATTCGAACTTTCGATGATGGTTTTGTCGTCCAACGCACAACCACGGACCTATTCAATGCTTATGTTAATAACCTACAATTTAGCTGTAGCAATGTGGTGTCATAACTTGGGGTTTGTTTATCTAATGTAATTAGATTTAATTTGATTAGTTTCGCAACAATTGGACTTCCTGTTATATCCTTTTATTTAGATATTTAATTTAGGGTTGATTTATTAACTCTTACTATGCAAGATGCCTGTTATTTCAATAATTCTATATCACGTTAAATAGTCATTGTCTACACTAAAGTATTATCGTCATCCCTCATTTCTCATCGTATTGGCGAACCGACGTGACGTGAGACAGTGCGAGTTATAGCTCTAGTTGAGGCTGGATATGGGGTTAGATCTGCTGGCCGTTTGATCGGTGTTCCTGGAAGTACAGCCGCGAGGTGGGTTCATCGTTACCAAAATTTAGGGGAGGTCGAAAATCGCCCTATTCCTGGGCGTTCGCGGATTTCTTCATTGGAAGAGGATGCTCTCTTATTCGAGACAGTTCGACAGGACCCCTTTCAGACTGCTAACGAAATAAGAGCAGCATCTAACTTTCCCGGCTCTTCACAGACTGTGATCAGCAGGTTGTGGAACCGCGGTATTAGGAGCCGGAGGGCTGCGCAAATGGAAATATTGGGGGAAGCACAAGCTGTCGACCATCTTGCCTTCGCTACCAATCGAGTGGATTTCTATTGGAGAAATGTAATTTTCTCCGACGAAACAACCATCTCGAGTGATTACGAAGGTCCTGTCCGTGTCTATCGTGAGGATGATCTCGGACATGACCAGCGCTATGTGCACCGACGTGAAAGATCGGGGCGCTTTAGCATATCATGTTAGGGGTGGATGTCTTACGATGGACCTGGCGTTATAGAACGCATCGATGGCCGGTTTAATGCGGGAACTTACGACCACATTCTGGAAAATATATTCTTTCCCTCCGCCCGAGAACGTTTTCCCGAAGGAACATTGCTGTTCCAGCAGGATAACCATCCCGTGCACTATGCTGCAAGCATTCAAAGATGATTTCAAAGGAGACCCGAGATCGAAATCATTAATTGGCCTCCGAAGTCACCTGATTTGAATGTCATCGACAATTTATGAAAAATTGAAAAAGAGAAGGGTAGCCACCTATGCCCACCGACGCCCTCGAAATCGAGACGAATTGTGGGATCAAGTTGTTGACACCTGGGAAGATCTCGCCGGGGATCAGAACTTATTCCACAATCTCGTGACATCCATGCCGGATCGACTTAGAGCTGTAATAGAAGCTGATGGCATGTGGACAAGATTTTAAGTCTCTTTTTGTTTCTTATGATTTTTGTTTGAGGAAGAATACTTTTAACTTCCAAGTAAGATTTATTATTTTTTGACGAGGTTCGGCCCACTTGTAAGTCCCAGAAATTTTGCATAAATTATTCTATATTTTTCGACAAATTAGACAGTCGAGGAACTCTGAACAAATTAATTACACCTCAATAAAAAAAAAGTTTACCCGGGATCGAACACGAGACGTTTCGGTTATACAGAGGAACCGACACGCTACTATATAAGCTAACGAGACAAGACAGTGACAGCAGCAGTCCAGAATGTAGATCCCTTAGCAGGCATTTGCCATTCGGTACAGTGAAGCAATGATATTTTGTTACTCGAGCTATGTTGTGAAATCCTGGTCTTAAATGGCAGTCTTCTTCGTGATCCTTATTCTGGTCCTTGTCCTTGTTGTGGTCCTTGTAACAATTCTTGTACTATTTGTCATGCTATGTATCGTTACGTCGATATCGAGTGAACCGCGCTGTAGAACTTTACTTCCGACGACCAAGAATCGTCTCATTCTTTTTCAGGGTAACTGTACCTCCTTGAACTTCGAAAACATGAATGATTTTATTTTTTGTATTTACTTGTCTTGTTTCCACCTTTATCGATAAAGTCTATAATCTGACGCACTTTTTCTCGCGCACATTTTATATTTTCTTGCAGTCGCATTTATAGCCTTTATAGTCTTCTTTTGTTCATTCACAGCTATGTATACGGAATTCATTGTGTTTACTGAAAACTGTTCACTTATACTCGTCATGAATGTTTAGAAGGAGACATATGGTAAAAACTTGAACTCTCTGGCCATTCCTCCCTGAAAGTTGTTTCTCTGCATGTTTCTTCTATATTTGAAGAGCCGTCCTCTGTTGCACTACTGTCACACCAAAGGCTCTGCACCTCATTCACAGTGCAATTACCTTGTTGTTGTTTAGTCAACTGTCCGGAGACAGGTCTGAACCTCACAAGTGATACCAAGAAGGCACCACTTATGAGGCAAGTAGGCAAGGAGATAATGGGGTAGGATGGCCAGGTTCTTTCCTCGTCCATTTGTCTATAACATAAAAAGATGTCATACAACTGTTCAGCAATGCGTTTGTCAAAACTGGATGACTGCGTAACGACGAATTGAAAATCACGCGAAACTTCCTCCCTCAGAATTTTCACAATAAGTCACCGGCGTGGCTCAGTCGGTTAAGGCGCTTGCCTGCCGGTCTGCAGTTGCGTTCGGGCGCGGGTTCGATCCCCGCTTGGGCTCATTACCTGGTTGGGTTTTTTCCGAGGTTTTCCCCAACCGTAATGTGAATGCAAGGTAATCTATGGCGAATCCTCGGCCTCATCTCGCCAAATATCATCTCGCTATCACCAATCTCATCAACGATAAATAACCTAGTAGTTGATACAGCGTCATTAAATAATTCGCTAAAATAAAATAAAAATTTTCACAATAGCGTAGGGATTGTAACCGGTGCGATCTGTGAGCCATAGCTGTACTGCACATTTATGTAAACACTGTTATCTTAAGAGAGTTTACCTACCGTGACCTACCAAAATTGCAACGGCACCAGAACATTCTAGTGTTGGAAGTTCAAGACAATCCGTATATACAGGCGTCACGCCTTACATTGGTGATTAACGAGTTGCATAAGTACCGGGCATTAGTAGTAGGCCTACACAAAACGTGAACAATTAAAGCAAATTAATGTATCTTACATACGATTGCACAATATAATACGCAACATATGATCTTTTCCTACCAATTGTTACCTTCTATGAAAGTGTTATGGTAATTGGAGGCGGGAATGTGACAGAGTTCCCTTGTAAGTTATAATTTACTCCATTAATTAACGACTCAAATCACATTATTATTATTATTATTATTATTATTATTATTATTATTATTATTATTATCATCATCTTCATCAATTGACCTGCTTCTGTTAAAAATGGACAATAAAAGATAGAAAAACAACTATTCGTGCCGCATGGCTATTGATCTTCCTGTACACTTGTGACCTCTATCTTTGAATTTCTTCCATTCTTTCCCCACGACCGGAGACCGTGCAATTTTTCTTGAAATGCTAAGTGATTGGTTAATATTGACTATAGATTTCTTTCCATGTAGAAAGAGGGGGCGGAAGTTCTTCTGCACTGCATTCGATATCTTATATAGTGATTCATGAAGTATGACCCGCGCTTGAAGGAATCAGTATGCAAGTCATTTTGAGCAAAAATGCCACATGAACATAGATCCGATGATCAATATTTAAGGAGCTACAATTTGTTAGAAAACTAAGAAAATAGGAGCTATGTGAGCAGAATTGAAATGAATCAATTAAAATATACAGGCAGATTATTAAAAATACAGTATACAGAAAATAGACAAATCTCGGTTTGAAAACAGATTTAAAAGTGTTCTTCCTTTCACTTCAACGCACTTGGTCGCACGGATCTGAATAGTGCGCGTAATATTTCGTCGCTCGGCACAGCTGACGAGCGCAGCAACTCACCAGACCTAATCTAACCTACACCTCTCCCCGTACTTCACGTCACAGTGAAACCCCACTCCCCTTAGTGCAGGCCCCATTGTTTACATTAATACACAAACAAATAACAAGCCTGGGTTATGGCTTACGGATTTTTATAAATAAGTAAATAACTAAATAATGATAACTGGACTTATATTCATATAACATTTTTTGTTCGAAATGTTCTATAGAAATAATGCTTAAAGCGCGGGCCATACTTCATGAATACATGGCTCAGAAAGGTACCTGTCATAAGTTTTAACATCGTGTAACATATTGTGTCTCGCCAGCTGGGCCTCTCTGACGGTTATTACGAAATGCTTTCCTGAGTTATCGACACCTTATCCAGAAAGTTGTATAATAAAATTAAGTTGTACATCTGCTTAGTCATCTCCTGTTGATCACCTAAGCTCATATGTTACCTTACGGCAAATTGTTTCATGAAATAGAATGGAATGAGGTGGAAGGTAGGATACAATATTGTGTTCATGGAGTGAAATTAATAAAATTAAGGGAGACATGAGAATCTTTAATTAAATTCTCATCTTTCTACTTGTTAACCCAGATATCTTTCCAGTTAATTTCGTGAATCATCGAACACCGAGTCCCAGGAATAATCTCTGCAGTGAACTACCAAAGGGACTCGGTGACACATTTAATCCGTTTCTTACATCTTCATTTCTCTTTTTTGCCTTGCCACCCGTAACTCAAATCAACTTAAATGAGTTACTTTTCGAATTCAAGGATGATTCGGTACCTCAGCTGATATACAGTAAGGTCAGAAAGTCTTATCACTTCCCTTATTTGTATGTTGATGTGCATCCATTTTGAACATGTCAGAGCAGATGTGTGACAATGGTTTATACTTTACGTCCAGCTTGTTTAGTGATCCAGAACATCAGTATGGGCACCATCATTGTCGCGGCACACAATGATGCGGCGCCATGTCCTGTGTGAAATTTTCCGCAGAAAAGGCGGTGTGATTTCCCTGAATGCCTCCCTAACAGCTTGCTTCAAATCTTCAATTGTCTGGTATCTATGTTTCGAGATATGCTGCTTAATTATTCCCCAAAGGAAAATCACACCGCCTTTGCTGCGGAAAATTTCACTCAGGACATGGCGCCGCATCATTTTGTGCCGCGACAATGATGGTGCCATACTGATGTTCTGGATCACTAAACAAGCTGGAATGTGAAGTATCAACCATTGTCACACATCTGCTATAGCATGTTCAAAATGGATGCACATCAACATACAAATAAGGGGATGACAAGACTTTCGGACCTTACTGTACTACACAGTATAAAGGTATCCCTATTACAGGCTATGAAGACTCACCAAGGTACAGAGTAGTTAAGACTGCCACCTTTCCTAGGCAATCGGCATTAACAGCAGTAGCGATGTAAGTTCCATATGCTTGACTCTTTTACCCATAAAGGAAATAATAATCACCATATTCATTTGTACAGTAGGCCTATTAGAAGTTGAGTAAACGTAAGAACCATAATGCAGTCGGGGGGATTATATCAATGAAGAAAACCCATCACCTCATCGGAATTCGAACCCGCGACCTTCCGAATTGCATCGTAATGCTTTAACAGTGACGCTAAAGTGTGTCCCCATATCTTACAGTATGCTTATTAAGATCACAGCGGTTTAGTAAGCTAGCGACTGTACGCAAAAATAAACGATTACTGAAATGTACTGTATTCAAGAGTCAATAGCCTATATATGTATTCATTGCAATAAATATCAAATTACAAACACACTCATGATTTATTTAATATCATTCATTACACTTTACAAAAGAAAATAACAACACTGTAACACTGACAGATATGGACGCACTACAGTGTGGGACTCACCTCACCGGCCCTGGCCGGAGGAGAACATCACAGGGGAAGTTGAGAGTAGGGATGTAGTGGAACTGATAAGAGTTGTTGATAGGCTAAAAGCCTGATCATTCAGCTAGTTAGCACATGTATAGTGATTCGTTAATGTTTTTATAAAGCTTATACTGTAGACGTTATCAGTTCGGAAACCGGCGAATAAGGGCGTGGTTTAAAGTAGCTGTGGAGTGATACATTCCTTTTGGATTCTTCACAGTGCCGTTGAGATGAGTCCAGTATAATAGTTAACACAGTTTTTTTTAATCCCTTGAATTTTCGTTAAAAACACGCAAGGTATCATGAATTGAATGTAGTGAATCTTTTAACACAAGTAGTAGATCTCAGCTAAGAATTTGAGTGTTTCTTATGTACCACTCAAGAGCTGAAGCGCGTTTCACAGGAGTGCTTTTCTCCGAAAAAAAAAAACGATAACATTATAACCATACAAAAGCGGACCCTAATTTAGAGGAACAATTTATTCTTAACAGAGTAACGTGGGAGAATCACATTAAATTACATCAGTCAGTCATGAACCAGTCTGATGTTTTCGAAATGTTTATAGGATTTCCAAAGTATGAATCCATGGCCACCAGAAACTGGAAAGGAATCCTCTGAATTCTTTAGCTATACACGTGCATTCTAACACTTGAGCTTAATACTGAGTGTAGTGCATTGTGTAGTTAACACAGTTCAGGTTTGCAATAGCGACTTACATAAACCAGTGATTTGCATAAGTGGACTGAAGAAACGTACTTGCGGCGGATTTGGCATGGTCCTTGGAGCGTGGCGGCGACGCGGTGCCGATACCCGACTCAGGCTCGTCGCGCTCAATGCTGCCGAGCGGGGAGTCCGACAGCGAGTCCCGGGAGCTGCTACGCTGTGGTGAGCAGGACGAACCGGACGAAGAGGTGGAGCGCGCTTCGTCCTCATCTTCTTCGTCCGTCTGCAGCAGGAGGGACGACGTCGACACCCATGTGAAACTGGAGCTGCGGGACAATGGCGGCGACGTCTGCGTCCCGGCGTCCACCGCCACGTCCATCGGCTGCCTGATGGCCGTTAGTAGCGTCTGCTGCAAGTACCATGAAAATAAATACTGTAAATTATTCTGATTTGTATAAAGCCAGTGAAATGTTATGGATTTTGAGAGGTGATCAGAGTAACGTAAATATAAAATGCACCTTAAGGTTGATTGCTAAGTAAAGTTCTCTGCTTTATTAAGGGTAGGCCTATGATGTTCAAAGCGATCCACATATTGTAAACCTTTACCATTTTAATGAGTTATAATTTTCTTTTGGAAAACTATAAACTTGAAATTGAGTTTAATGATCACAGTAGTTCAGGGAGAATTTATATTGGTACCCCTACCATCCACTGTCGACTATTATAATTATTGTTGGTTGTTATTAATATTTAGTTTGCAATCTCTAATTTTTGCAGTCATAACACGAACAGGCAATTTTCAATTCGGCAGCGTGTTTTATAGTGAAAACGTATTGGAAGACAAATTCCTTGATTCAAACATAACGGACATTTCGAAGAGAATTGGCAGTTGGCTCGCTCCTCAACGAGAGTGGAAAACATAGACCTGCAGTAAGTAATTTATTTTTAGTTCGCTATTTAATGACGCTGTATCAACTACTAGATTATTTAGCGTCGGAGAGACTGGTGATAGCGAGATGGTATTTGGCGAGATGAGGCCGAGGATTCGCCATAGATTACCTGGCATTCACCTTACGGCTGGGGAAAACCTTGGAAAAAACCCAACCAGGTAATGAGCCCAAGCGGGGATCGAACTCGCGCCCGAGCGCAATTTCAGACCGGCAGGCAAGCGCCTTAACCGATTGAGCCATGCCGTTGGCACACTAAGTAAAGACTGTGTTGATGTTCGAGGACGTTTACTGAACTCACCAAATAAATTATTGCGCCGATTGATCCAGGAGACAGGCTACTCATGTCATACGTCTAACGATTCCATGAAACTTATAGCCAGCTTCTCTGGTGATCGTCTGATTTAAAAAAAATCTGTGGCCTCCCAGATCTCCTGACCTAACCACTCCAGATTTCTTCTTATGGAGCCAACGTAAGGACAAATTATGTAAGAATAGATCGCGGTCACTTGTTGAACTCGTGAGGACATTAGAAATGAAATCAGCAACATTGACGAAGATACAGTTCGGAGATCGTCACGGAATATGGTGCGACGAGTACAGTTGTGTATGGATGCAGGTGGAAGACATTTTCAACATTTATTGTGAGAAATCTCCCACACTTACTTTGTAATTCAGAACTGATTGCACACGTTTGCTATTATTGGTTCAGAAGTTATAAGTTACTAAAATTTTAAAGATTTATATTGATCGTTATAACTTACTCACAAATTACATTTACATGTTGAACTGCAAACTGATATTACTAAATTTCTTTATACCTGCCCGCCCGCCCGCCCGCCCGCCCCCCCTGCCCCCAAAATGTTTCTTCAGTGGCCCAAACAAATGAAAATCAGATGGGGTTAAATCCGGGCTGTAAGGATAGTTCTCCATAATGCTCCAGTAAAAGGACTGAAAAAGTTCTACGTTTGTTGTGGAGTGAAGTCATAATTATCGTGAAGAAGCTTAACGAATGGTTTTAATTATGAATTATTCTTTAGAATAGTTTTTTTTTACATTTTCCGTTTGCGAGGGTGCCTTGGGTTTATCTATTTTTGTTTCTATAATTCGTAGATATGGTAATGATTATTTTGAATCATAGAAATTGTTTGAGCAACAGCATGCAACCCACCCAATAATGCATAATTAGAATTAGATGATCAACCAGCAATTATAACAGTATATATACCTAAACCCTCTGGATAGAAGATCAGGCCTCTACCTGCGAATTGCCGCCGTAATGTTGTACAACAGACCTACCTATCTGTCAGCTCTGATTGTTGCTCCATCCTCCATTAACTCAAGGTGAATGTAGTGTTGGATTATGGGCAGTGTGTACACAAAGAACAGTATTACTGAAGGAACCTTACTTCATGATCAATCTTTATATTAGTCTTGCATCAATTTTCAAGCAGGGCGTTACAATGTTTTTACACTGAGTGTCGGAAAGGTATGCCAAACATATGGACTGTCATAAAATTCGACTGACAAATTTATTCAGCTGAAAATATGGAGTCTGAAGTGTCTAAAAAGTAGAGCCCCAACTGTGTTATTCTTTTATATTTGTACTTCCACTTATTGTTAGTTGAATTACACTGCGTCAAATTACTCACACATTATGCTCAACTCAGTACTAGAGAACATTATGTGTTGAAAAATCAGTGCTTTTCTGTATGCAGAATACCTTGTCACTTGTCACTGGCCTATAAAACAATCAGCCAAAATTCTGTGTCAGAAGTAAACTCTGCGATTTGCGTTTCAAAAGGCAAAAGCACGATCTGAAATTTTGTTTAACATTGTGACAGTCTTTGTATATACTAATTCTTGTTTAACGTTGGGACATATACGATAATAATAATAATAATAATAATAATAATAATAATAATAATAATAATAATAATAATAATAATAATAATAATCCGTGGCGTTACAGCCCTTTAAGGAATCAGATCGACCAGCCGGCTGTTGGCCTCACGTCCACATTCCGAAGCAGAGGTGAACGATTATCCAACTTGAATGGAGATATCGTGTAGTTAGCACGATGATCCCCCCCCCCAACCGTTATAGCTGGCTTTCATTGGGTAGGATTGCCTGTTCGAAACCTGGATACTGAGTGAACCTTCCATATATATGTGTGTATGTATTTTTTTATTTTAGTAGGTTATTTTACGACGCTTTATCTACATCTTAGGTTATTTAGCGTCTGAATGAGATGAAGGTAATAATGACGGTGAAATGAGTCCGGGGTCCAACACCGAAAGTTACCCAGCATTTGCTCATATTGGGTTGAGGAAAAACCCCGGAAAAAACCTCAACCACGTAACTTGCCCCAACCGGAAATCGAACCCGGGCCACCTGGTTTCGCGGCCAGACGCGCTAACCGTTACTCCACAGGTGTGGACTGCATGTAATGTATGTATGTACGTATGTACATATGTATGTATGTATGTATATGCGATATCTGCTTCAATGCACGTATGTACAGTAGCCTTTAAGGTTTCAATCAACGTTTTATATTTCACTACTGTCTAAATTATACCGTATGTAAAGAAGAAATGGCAGTTAATAAATGGGTTCGCAAGGAAAGACGTTGACGTTTTGATTCATGATGTAAAAGTGTTTCAAGCTAGTTAAAGTATGATAGCGATTCTGGAGACTGAGTCATCAGTTACTGATCTTGAAGATGATCTCAATACAAAATGTAATTCAGCAACCTCCCACTCTTTTCTGACAAGGCTGGAACATCTTACAGAGGAGTGCAGGAAATATCACTCCTGCATTTGAACGGTGAAGTGAGTAAGACAGCGATGGATATAACTGTTTTGATCTTCTCAGTTGCAAGACAAAGTTTGCTAGCGCAGACAGCACTGAAGATCTACACGATTTGGAAATTGTTCAAACTAGATGAATTGCAAGACAATTTAAGCACTAATTGACCCTTAAACTGCGCCAAGTGCGACTAGAGAGAAATGCACTAATACATACTTTCAAATCAAAGTACTTCGTGGTATTTCTTATTTTTCAAATTAAGGAAGTATATTATTGACTCCCAAGGTATTGGTTTCTGAGAAAAAGCTTGTGTTTTATTGCCTTTCCTTAAACTTAGCGTCAAAGTTCTTGTGTTGGTACAGGACTGAACGTAGTCTGTCGTACATTATCTGAGACGAATTCATTTAATTCGGTAAACATATTATCTCTCGATACAAATTCTGCACTGCTTGGGAAAAGTGACATAAGTCAGTTTCCACATACCTTTTTTGATAATTTATTGACAACTTACGGAACATCTGCTCGCTTGGAAAAACATACATAAGTATTTCTCCCATTACAATAATTCATACAGAAAAAATCAAATCGACATAAACCAGTATAAGTTGTCAATAAATTATCAAAAAAGGTTTGTGGAAACTGACTTATCGACACCTAAGAATGAAAACCTCGTATGTCTGATTTTCTAAATTTTACACGAGAGCAAAAAATCGATATACAAGGTTTTCACATTTAAATAGATGGCTCGTAAGTCGGAAATTCTATATGATTTCGACATAGAAGGTTTTCACATTCAAATAGATGGTTCGTAAGTCGGATTTTCTATAATGACTAGAGATACGCGCTTTTCATTTTAAAATTAAAGCATAAAGAGATACGTGGTTTTCAATTTTTCTCTTTTTTCATGAAAAAAATTTGAAAATGAAAATTTTGCAATTTTAAACCATAAGAGCACGGGCTTTCCTATAAATTTGAGTGAAAATCGCATTTTCGAAAAAAAGTCGACTTTCGAGGTTTCATTCTTAGGTGTCGTTATGTCACTTTTCCCAAGCACTGCAGAATTATCAATCGGATTGCTGTTGAGTTTTCTCGGTTTATTCAGTTCGGAACTGCTCCAAATATTTTCTAAAATTCTTGAGTAAAAATCAGATTGTTTTTTGAAATTTAATCAGGAAAAAGCTCCACTGTTGCGATAGGAATAAGGATATAATCTATCAGTTAGTGGATTAAATGTGTGGACGATAATTTTATGTATAACAAAATTGATACGTACCACTATGTCTTTTGCCGGTGAAGCAGCGATCGAACACTTTCCCATGGAGATATCATCTATTCCGTTGGTGGTCTCATTGTTCTTGTGGTCGAGTCGTGGGAGGGCACCCGTGGAGTCACTGCGGGGTACCGGGCTGGCTGCGGATTCATTTTTGCTGCGCGTCGCGATGTCAGGGTCCGACGCAGTCAAGTGCACCTCTGAGTCGGGTAGCGAGGACACGCGCACCAGCACAGCGTCTCCGGGACTCCCTCCCGGGACGAGCGGCGATCGCTGACGCCGTAACACCCGCGCCAGCCCCAGGGCGCGGTGAGTCAGGTCCTGCGACGAGGAGTCAGGGTCGCTGTTCTCCCAGGAGTGTGATCTGGAGATCCGCAGACGCATGCTGGGGCTCAGCGCATGGCTGCCATTGGCTTCCAGCTGGCTCAGCTCTTGAGCGATGATGCTGTTGAACTCTGCGAGCAGCCCCTCCGACCAGTCGGACAGGTCGCGCTGCTTGGGGCGCGGGGGTGGTGCCTTGCTGCCGTTGTGCTGACGGTGGGGTGGGGGCGGGGGCGGTGTGGGTGTCCTGTGTTTCGGGATGGGGATACACGCCGAGGGTTTCCGTGAGCTCTGCCACTGGTCGAACACCTCACCAATCTCCTCCTGCAACAAAATATCCACTCTGCACTGCCACACCCGTGAACATTTTACTGTCAAGACTTGTTTGTAGGCAATGTTGTAGGCTCTAACTTTTACTACTCGCGTTTGTCTGTTAGAATAGTTCTACAGCCAGACTCTGCGAAGTTGGATATTTGTTTTTAACGCTGAATAATGTTTATGTACGAGCCTGCGCTATAGACAGGAAATGTTAGGTGACGCTGACGCGTAACATTGTCAAATGCCAATAAGTCAGTACCTTTAGATTAGAAAATAAGACAACACAAAACTGCATGTAAATTAAAGAGTAATAAGGAGCTTTTTAGTAGTATAATTTATTTCATTTTATTCCATATTGAGTAATTTGCACACTGTTACATATTTACTGAAAACGTGCAACAATTTTTCGCTCATTCCCCATCTTCAATTCCTTGCCACGCCAAAAGTACGAGAGACTACCTATCCCGTGTGAAATATGTAAGAACACACGAGATTTTAAATGTGTGTTCAGACTTTAGCCAGCTTTTATGGTTTCTAAGAGTTTCAGTACAAATAATTGTTAATAGAGCTTCTTATATTGAAGAAAACTGTTATGTAGTTCACTGTTTCGTCAGCTACAGATAAGATATGTCGGCGAGAAGCAAGCGCAAATATACTGTAATATTTAATAAAATTCAAAACATATATAGAGGTATAAATAAGCTACATTACATGACGTTATTCACTGGCAACCTGGGAACCGAGATTCTCTTTTTTCGTTTTTTAAGTTCAGAGTTACTTTCCCAGCTGTTCTTGCATTCACTGTTGAATTCAGGCTTAATCCCCCGGAGTGAGGGGATTTATACCATGTCCGGAGAGAACGTGGAACCGACAGCAAAGGAAACAGTTTAGAGCTTACATAACAATTGAGGAAGTCTATAGAAAAATGAGGTAAATTGAAGAATTATAACTTTCGTTTTAAATACTATAGGTACTATGTTAATGTAGCATTAACTTTCAAATCATGTTGGTAATTTCATTGAAGCTTAACTTATTAAAGATGGCGACCAGAATCCTTAAAACTTACTGCCAATTTTAGAATACCAAACCTAACAAATTAAAATGTAATTTCGGTAAATTATTTTTAGAAATTTAACTTACTATTTTAATTGGTTAGATTTGATATAGGCCTGCAGTGGAATT
The DNA here is from genome assembly GCF_040183065.1 of Periplaneta americana. Taxonomy (NCBI): domain Eukaryota; kingdom Metazoa; phylum Arthropoda; class Insecta; order Blattodea; family Blattidae; genus Periplaneta; species Periplaneta americana. The sequence continues at coordinate 112,145,383 of NC_091119.1, forward strand.
GTAAAGTTAGCACTACCTTTGAGGATTTCCGGTGCCATATACGATAGTAACTATTTTCGCCATAACCCTTCTATACTATGCCTAAAGCCGACATACTTATTGTACCTGCAAATATGACACCCATATCATACACGATATAACGGGGCGCTTACGTCCTCTGTCAGCCCTATTTTACTTTCGCCATAACCCTACTGTTGTTGTTTAGTCAACTGTCCGAAGACAGGTTTGGACTTCATAAGTAAAACCAATAAGGCATCACTCATGAGGCAACTAGGCCAAGAGATAATGGGGTAGGGTGGCCAGTTCCTTTCCCCCTATAACCCTACTACACCCTATTATACTCAAGCCATCAAAAATCAACATAAGACCAGTATCAATGTTACATTAATGCCTGTGAGATGTAAGATTAGTCCAAATATGAAAAGCCGACACACACGCACACAACGTCCGAGCATCCGACCGCAACGAAGTTCAAGGCTTAAATGACATTGCAAAGAATACGTTAAAATCACAACTCACACACGAGGTTAAAATGAATAACTATAAACCTCAAATGGATTGTTTTTAGAATCAACGTCACTACCAATCAACAAAAATCATCAAGTCTCTAAATGGGAAATCACGCTGGTGACACTTATTCAGTTACAATCTCGACTAAGTCAACCGCTTCTATGAAATTAAAAATGTTAATATTGCTACAGTAGAAGAAGAAAAAGAATTGGTTGGGTCACTGGCTGAGAAGAAACTACCTACTAAAGGATGCACTGGAAGGAATGGTGAACGGGAGAAGAATTTGGTGTAGAAGAAGATATCAGATGATAGACAACATTAAGATATATGGATCATATGAGGAGAAAAAAGGAAGGCAGAAAATAGGAAAGATTGGAGAAAGTAGGGTTTGCAGTGAAAGGCCTGCCCTTGGGCAGACCACTAAATGAAAAATGAAATGAAAGATAGCCTATATAAAACATGGTGAATATGAACTGTTGTTCTGTGCAAAGTGTTTCCATGAAAGTGGCATTAAGTATCCTTTTTACATAAACCGCTTAAAATACTTAGTAGACCTACAATAATTACTCACCGATTAAATTATATGAATGAGTCCTCTAGTAGCTTTTCAAGTTTTTGAAGGGCCATGATATGAATACTTCATCTGTTTTTTGAAGAGCTTCAAGATATATATTAAATACAGTTTACATAGTCGAAATGCACCACCCCGAATACGACCGAAATACAACCCATCATAGGCTATTTAGTTTTCAATCGTTTTCTATATTTGACTTCGCGTCTAACCGTTTTATTCATTACCAGCAGTAGATGAATGTGTAACAGATGAATTTACCGATTCAGAGATTGCACTTTCTCTTAAAGCTAATTATGATATAAATTAATGTATAATATTGTTCAGAAAAGAATGCTCTTTAATATAAACAAATACTTGGACTGGCTTCCCCAGATCTCAAGCCTGGTGGGCATCTGTGGAATGTGGGACACTGGATTTGTGAACTGTATATCCACCATTCTCTATACTTGAACTATGGACCACCTTATGAACAGCGTAGTTGAAAATTCCTTCAAGGTTTACACACACGCATAATGAAATACAGAGACCCCCACGGCCGGTACAAGTCATTCTATGGGTGAGAGGAGGTCCAACATAGTGTTGGGCAGGTGATCATAATTCAGTGCTCACTGAGTGTGGATTTTTCCTAATAGCAGTAAAATATTATTTTTTTTCTTCTCCTGTTTAACCTGCTCCAGTCCTACTGACTTATAATCCATTCCAGTGTAGGGAAGGGTGAATAGCTATGGATCAACACTTCTCAGACACACATTGCAGACCTCTCTGGTTGTGTGGTCAGCACGGCGCAGAGCCACTGTTGAGACAACACATGACAAGGGACAAACACCCAATCCCCTGGACGGAAATTAAATCTCGCAGTAAAATATAATATAAAAATATTTAAATTTCCAGATATTTTAAGTGTAGACAAATTTAAGACCAGGACGCTTCAGAACGCAATGTTGCCCTTCTTAACTTTGTATATCGTATAAAATTTGACGGAAGCAAGACATCAATCGCATCGATGTTGCTTTTAGAACTTACGATGTACATTATTATGCGGAACTGATTGATAACGCAGAACTAATTCCCTATAAAGGAAACCCGTGACTCAGCACATACAAGCATCTATCATCCATTCTTGTATTGTAACTTCCAATCTTTTGATTCGTTCGGGGTTTTCTTCAAATTGTCTACTTCCAAATCGAAAATGTCAACGAGAGATGTAATACAAACAAGCACAGATCTCGATACGACTTCTGAACAAAGTAAATAAATTAGCGTTACACCTTGCCGTTATAGTAAGCTACGAAACCGGATTTCGGTAGTCACTTACGGATCATGATGCTGGGTGGACACAGGTCCCATGCACTGATCGAAGTTTAATGAAAAAAGTCTTCTCTCCTATGAGTACTTTAAATAGCGCTCATTTCGTTCTACTAGTCCAAGTTAAGAATGGCACCGGATATTTTAGAATGGCTGTGGTGTCCGATTGCAGAATTTTAAGCCCGGTTCACAAAACTTCGAAATCTAGCAATCAAGAACTCAGTCACTTATAATGGAGCATGTCTCAAGTAAACGCGCATTGACTTGTAACTGGCGATTAAGACTGTTAAAATATTGTCAGAATTTTCAGAGAGTGGCAATTAGGCGCAAGCCAAAATTTTACCTGTCAGAAATTCAACTGCGCGCGGCTGTCAGGTGGAATATCAGTGGGTATAAATCAAATACAAGCGGCAGTCAATTCTTTGTATATATATCAACTGCGCGCAGGGCTCAGTTTTTGCATATTCCTTCTCATTTTTCAGAGACTTAGGAGTCTCTATTTTATGAATAGATGTGGTTAGAAATGTCCGAACTGGGTACTTGTCAAGAAGTTACAATAGTAATACCCAAACTGGGTACTTGTGAAAAAATTATTTCTTATTATAATAAGATGACACGATTTTTAAAAAAATGTAATCGGCTAATATTTCCTTGTCTGTGTTGGAGTAATGAGTTGTTCTATTTATTTTCGGCCCTTTTCTTACGCAGGTTTAGGTTTGGCACTGTTGCCATCATTAATTTTGATGTAGATCTATGTGCTAGTCTGTGTCTGGATAATGACATCAACAAAATTAGGCCTATATATGTGTGTGTGGATGTGCACTGTTAAAATTCAGACCGAAAGCCCTATGAAAAGTCTCACAAGAATTAGTGGTTGTTTCTGATGTTATTGTATCTGAAGACCGAATTTCGGGAGGAAATGTTGCATCTGACTCTATGAAATTATAAGTAATCAGCACAGTTAGTTACAATTGAATTAACGCATTAAATTCTCAACAAAAGCATCACCTACTTGCTGGAGACAAAGAAAAGTTAGGCCGAATACCCATTACATTCCTTACGTACCAGGAACAAATTGATAAACGCGAGCAGTGTTACCACCCATTATATTACTTTATTATTATTATTATTATTATTATTATTATTATTATTATTATTATTATTATTAACATTCTATTTTGTATAAAATTGTATATAAAATTGCTATGGTGCACTGACGCGCGCAGTTGATGTGTTTACAGTATAGTTGTTCGCGCGCAGTTGATGTGTTTACAATATAGCTGTCTGCGCGCAGTTGATGAGATTTTGACCTTTTCGCGCGTAATCGATACCCACCCAGAATTTTGTTTTGATACCGGTAAGGTCCTTATCCGCTACTACACTTCAGCGCGCGATGATGCATGCGACTCACAATAAGCTATTTATTATCAGATTTCAGAGTCTTGTGAACCAGGCATAAAACTCTCCCAACGGACACCACATCACATCCATTTTAATACACACGGGGGTCATTCTTAACTTCAAATGTCTAACATCCGATTATATACTATTCATGCAGTAAAACTAGGACGACGTGACCCTCTTTATGTTTTGTTCTGTTTAGTTTCTATATTATAGACGTACGATTGAAAAATAATTTTAATAGAACTGAGTGACACAAGATGAAAACAATGTTATTTGCAGACGACCTAGTGATCTGCTAGTTAAAATAAGACAACACACAAAAGACAGAAATTTTCAACATATGAAACAAAACCTTTGGCCTTTAAAGGAAGAAATCCCATCCGGCATAGAGCAATAATAAACGTAGAAGTCGAGCAAGTATGTAATTCCAGTTTTGTAGCTTATAATGCAGAAACAGATCTAGGTGAGCAAATTGAAGAATCCGTGATAACATATGAAATTACAAAAGTAAGAACATTAATAAATAAAACGCCCGAAAAGAAACTCAATTTGTCTTTAAATAATGACTATTTCTACGCTTGTGAGAACAGACAAAAGAGAGAATAGAATCAGCGCAGATGAAATTTATGTCTTTCGGTTGGCTACTTATTACTGGGCAAATGGAAAATATCGACAAACGTGAAGTATTGCACATTTACGATACAAAAACTACAGTGGAGCAAAAGAAAATACTCTAGTACGAATGCGGAGAGTGGACGTAACAAGAATGTCGAAAATTATATTAATTATTAGCAAACAAGTAAACATTGTGCTGGACGCTCTAAAGGAAGATTTCTTTCTCCTAAAATTTTAATGTCACTAGGCCTAAGCCTGGTATCTGGCGATGGTCATTATGATAAACATAATAATTATGATTGCGATGATAATGCACGAAATTCATTTTGAAATTCACTTGTAATTAATTATATGACCGTGCTAAAATATTATCTGGAATACGAAGAACTATACATCGGCGGGAAAAAGGAAAATAAGTAATAATATATTAAAAATGGATACATTCATGGTCATCGAAAGTAACATACGACCGTGGTACGGCCAGTATTAACATACGAAGTTGAAGTCCGCGAAGAAACTTAAAGTACTGAGCAGAAAACCACAACTGAAATGAAGGTTTGCGATCTATTACTAGGCCTATACCGTAGGCCTATTCGCTATATTATGCACTGACCAGATGTTAACAGATATGACATGTAGGTCTATTGGTCGCGAGAAAAATTGTAGCAGGGGGGTGGAATGCGTGGTCTATAGTTAATACTCGACCAAGGCCAGTGGAGTCCTGCAGCCCGGAACCATGGCGCTATTGCTCCTGTTCGTAATACCGCATCGCGATAGTTCACATTACGTCCGCGGCTCCACTCGAGTACTTGGTCGAGTAATAACAAGTTTATCTTGTAAAACGCGCTGGCTTGGTGAAGATTAGTGGACTATGAATATTAAATCAGAGAGATATCACTAAAAGCGGAACATTTTTGTCTCATCTATTCGTATCGTGATTTACATTTAATATAAAACTTAAGAAAAGGAACAAACGTGTCTATCAGAGGAATGTACATCATCATCATCGTCATCGTCATCGTCATCGTCATCGTCATCATCATCATCTTACAGGTATTATGCATCTGTACTTGTTTCGGCTTCAAAGGAATGATGTAACCATCTTGATTTTGGATGTTCGGGGTTTCTCAGTCTCCAAGCTATAGGCCTACTAACGCTTTTCTGGTGGTATTACTGTCGAGCTGTTTATTTAAACGTTCCTTCCATTTGCTTTCGTATTTTATTTTATTTTATTTTTTTCATTTGATGAGGAGATGTTTAGTTCCGTCTTGATATCTTCATTTCTCTATCAGTTCATTAGCCTATATTCTGGTAGCTGCCTGAGTTCGCTTACAGTCATTTTTAGTGAGTTCTTTAAAAACGCTACTCAACTACTATGTTATTCATCGTAAATAGAATTTGTGATAGCGAGGTGTGAATTCATTTACAATCATTTTAGTAGGATTTTTGAAGACTCTGTATCGACTACTGCACTAGAGACAGTCTTGTTCTGTAGTATCTTATTTTTTTAACGTTTATGCAGCATCGATGGAATTTTATTAATACTAGCGAGATGATATTTCTGTCAGATGAGTTTGACATTACCCGACGTTCGTCTTACAGTTGAGGCAAACTTCGGAGAGAACACAACCAATTTATCAGCCGAAGCGGGATTCGAACCCATGTCCGAGCACAGTCCCGAATCACGAGTACAGGTCCTACAACACTATGCTACGCCAGTGGACGAACGAGTATGTTAAAAGTTTGTGTTCTTATCCAACTTAAACATGCCTTCACCGTGCTTAGCTTATCAATCACTGCCCGAATGTTTAGCAATCCCTGTCGTGATAGTTGAAGGTTTATACCGTGACGAATCGCTTTAGTTGAGCGCCATGAGTTCGCACCCCGCTGAGTTCCATTACGCAATGTGTTTAATTTTCCTAGCAGAAGCCCGTAACGAACTGTGTTACCGCACAAACTAGCTCACTAGTGATCTGTGATAGCCAATACACGTAGCGTAAAACTGTTGACTACAATTTTGAGAGAGGAATATTTGTACTTTTCGCTCCTCCATTCCAAAAGTTGGTTTATATGGCTTCTTCTTCTAACATTTTTCTATGCTACTAGCCTGTTTGTAATAAATGAAATTCCAGTCATATCTTATAGGCTCTTTCTGGACTTCTCTCTCCAGTAGCCGAGTTCTCTCTTAACGATCTTCAGAATTCAGCCGCTTCCCATCTTGCCGATATCTTCATTCTCTTCATTCCTTCGTCTGGTAATCCATTCTCCAATTGGCTGAATTCCACACTGCTCTCTAATATCATAATTTATTATGCTATGATATCTGGCTCTTCTAACCTATTTTTCTCAGGACATGCATAACCGTTCTCTCAACAATTTTCCTATTTCTTTAAAATTGTATACGAGTACCTATGTCCACATTTTAACAGCAAAATGAGAACTGATATTATAACTTATTTCTTTACAAAATAATTAACTTATACGTAATTTTATGTCCAGAGTGACATACCGGTAATATAAGTAACTTCATAATTCCTAGTTTTGATATAAAATATTATACTGTGTGCATGCAGAAGTTGTTGGGAATGAATCTGATAATATACTATTCCATTGCTTTAAAAAGAAAACAGTTATCCATGTAACCATGCTCTGAAAAAAACATTTAAAATTACATTATTAATTTGTATTATTTCAAAACTTCATTAAATTTCCTGTAAAAAAGATAATTAACTTTGATTCATATCAGTGAATATTCTTTTAAATATTAAATTTCTTTCATTGACCTTACAATATTGTACGGTGACCACCTCTGTGGTATAGGGGTCAGCATGCTGGTCTCTTATGCAGAGGGCCCGGGTTCGATTCTCGGTTGGGTTGAATTTCCTGGTTGAGGTTTTTCAGGATTTTCCCTCAACTGTAAGGCAAATGTCAGGAAATTTGGGCGACAACATCCCTGAATATCACCGGCTTCATTCATCACCAAAATCATATTTATAACAAATCAGTAAATACCAGACGCCATCTAGTTCACAACAATAGAACCAGTACTCAATAGTACACAGGCCTTCGGATTTCACCTAAAAGATTAACTCGCGATATGATCAGAGATATTAAAGTGAGTATAAATAACAGCAAAATATATATAGTACAAAATAAATAAGTGTATTCATTTAGAGTAGGCTTTGAAACTAAACTCAATATTAAAGCGTAATATGAACAGAAGAATCCCTAAAATAAATCACGAATGAACAGACTCGTATTACATAGCTGAGTTGAAAATCTTACGTATAGTTTCTTCGACTGAAGGCAAAAGAAGTCCTAATGCTGATTGGTTATGGGGACAAAATGGAAAACCGTTTAAAATGACACTATTAATTTGTATTATTTCAAAACTTCATTAAATTTTATGTAAAAAAATAACATTTGATTCCTATCATTGAATATTCTTTTAAGTATTAAACTTCTATCATTGGCTCTATAATATTGTACAAAATAAATAAGTGCATTCATTTACAGTAGGCTTTGAAACTAAACAAAATACTAATGCGTAATATGAACAGAAGAATCCCTAAAATAAATCACCAATGAACATATTACATAGCTGAGTTGAAAGTCTTACATATGGTTTCCTTGATTGAGAGCAAAAGAAGTCCTAATGCTGATTGGTTATGGGGACAGAAAGGGCAGTCAACAAGACGAGTTAATGAAGTACGTACATCCGGGAAGAAACATAATTCAATCAACAATTTCGGAAATTCAATGAAAGAGGAAGTTTAAGTAATAAGCCAAAATATGAGACCAAAAATAATTATAAGAGGAGAAATGTCCTTTGAATGAGTTATCCAATCAAGAAGATCTGTATAAATGTATAAAACAGGTATCTGTTGAATACGTGTGGCACTATGAAAGTTAATCTGTCAATGATTGTTATCTAAACTGGTCTTTATTTCACCGTCGTTAGCAACCTAACTAAACAATGGCTTTATTCACAGCAGTGAATTAAAAGTCTTTAATTTACTGCAGTGAATTGATTTTTTAATCACTCTGTCCATGGCAATCAACAAACAATTTTAAGAAATGATACTTCTGAATATAAATAATTGATTAAATGGCGATCATACTCGTGTTAATTATGTAAGCATGTACGGCTTACAGCTGTTTCGGTGCTACTTGACACCATCCTCAGAGCCTTCTGTGTCTCGGCGCCATCTCAACTTCGCTGCCTGTTGTGTGGGTGCGTTCGTGTGATGAAGAGTTGTGTCAAATAGTGTGTGCCGAACACATAACCAATGCTAACCACACATACAGTAACATAAATATAGACATGGAAATCCTACACATACAACCCAAGAACCAAAAACTCAACGCACTAGAACAATATGAAATATACAGACACACTAAAACACACCATAATCAAATTCTCAACACACAGATCAATTTCAGAACACACACACACTATTTGACACAACTCTTCATCACACGAACGCACTCACACAACAGGCAGCGAAGTTGAGATGGCGCCGAGACACAGAAGGCTCTGAGGATGGTGTCAAGTAGCACTGAAACAACTGTAAGCCGCACAAGCTTACATAATTAACACGAGTAAGATCGCCATTTAATCAATTATTTATATTTAAGTGTTAAAAGTAGTGTACGAAAGATTCAACATGAACTTCTGAATAGTTCATTCTTTATCTGTAATATTCTTTTACCATTAAAACTCAAGAATAATGGTATTTTACAAACAAATTCAAATTAGTGTAGTTCTGAAAATATTGAGATTAGGACAAATGTTTATATGACATTTTATGTTCAGAATGTATTCGGAAATAAGCTCCGTAAGTGACTGTAAATCCTCATGAATCACCCTGTATATATAATCAGACATTGTTATAGCTAATTTAAAGATTTATTGTGATTATTGTTATTATGTATATATTTATTGCTCTTTTTTACTTCATTGTTATTAAATGAATAAGTAATGGTAATTCTTTGTTAAGAGACGATCATAACCTTCCCACTTCCTCGGTCCTTTATTTTCCCGTGAGGGTTTATCATCTAGAGAGGGGCCTAGCAAGGTATCCGTCTGTATTCGGACGAAAGCCAGTTCCTTACTAGCATGATTGCGCCCCGCCACATTCATCACGTTTGACACAAGCCAAAATTCTTTAACTGGAAATAATTATTTTACTTTCTCCAGCGATTTTCAGACATTGCACGTTTTCATTACGGTTTATTCCGGTCGACAGCTCATTTTTTTGCGCGGACTACACTCGAGTAATTTTTATGAAGTAGGGTTACCATCCGTCCGGCAAAAGGAGAACATGTCCTCTTTTTTAATCATTTTATCCTGTCCGGCAGGCATTTTTTAAAAATTTGAAATGTCCGGCATTTCGCATTTCAACTAGAATTAATATGAATATTGAATAATGTGCGATATTATGCATAGAACATCTAAACAAATGGTGAAAACCTATGAAAGAATTTAACTGCTTTCAATGGTTGAAGCTGGAGCACATAAAAACATAACATATGATGACCTATTGACATGCATTGAATTCTTACACTCTAATAATGTCACTATTCATGATTCTAAGCTATTTTATCAATTTTATTCTGCAATGTACAAAGATATGCCAATCAAAATATAGGTTTAGATAAACAATGGTGCAAATTCTTCAATTCCAATAGTTCTGCGAGCACTTTTCTCAGAACTCTTAAAAATATGTCAGTTCTATTTATTTAATCCCAAGTCACAATGAAAGTGCTGAGAGAGTGTTTCCCCTATATCTGCTGAATGGACAAAAGAACAAAATCGCATGCTAACGGAAACAGTCAGAGGTATCATCATGGTGAAATATAATTTCAACGACATGTCCTGTGAACAGTTCCATAGTTATTTGTTACAAGATATAAGTTGGTCCCTTCAGGCGCTTGTGCACAAAGTGTGCTCCACCGATAAGTAGGGTACAGATGTAATACTGATCCAGCATATAGTGAGAAAACTAACTAAGGTGAGCCATTGCTTTTATCTTTAATTTTGTCCATACCAATTTTTAAAAAGTCCTCCTTTTTTAGAAATGTCCTCTTATTTTAGATTCCACGTCCTCCTATAAAATTTCTTCTCATGGTGACCCTATTATGAAGTCCATATGAAGTTTTAGGACTATGTTACCTCACGTTTCATAAAGTCGTATAGATGCCAGTCTTACTTGCACTAATCTACTCCCAGACATTATAATTGTAATAATTGTAATTGTAATGGAATTTATTTCGAAGAATGATTTGTGTTGGTGGTTACATAATTTTCTGTTAAATTCTATATTTACTTCTAAGAATTTCTTAATTAACTCATTATGATATGAGTTTTAAATTCTATTAATTCTCAAGAAGTCTCAGCCATAACTTAGCCGACTTGACTTTTACAAGAAAACGCTGGTTCTAGCACACTCTTCAGTCATTCGCTTCTTGTGATGTCTGAAGTAGTGAATTTTGTCATCTTATCCTATAATTATGCACGTTTCCATCTACATAACCGGTTCTTTCTTAATAGTTACCAAGGAAATGTAGAAACGAAAGAAAGTGTGATTACCGTGTACGACATAAAGGCTTTTTAATGAAGAGATTTGCTTTGCATGGAAATCGAATTGGATCATCGTTTCAGATAGCAATTTGACTTGATTACGCGACCACGTGGGCTCGACGAGGCCGAACAAGGATCCTTGGTCACCTTCACGCAGGGTGTCGGCCGTCAGCGCTTGCAAATGCCACCCAACTCCACACGAGTGTTCAAAGTGGTTCTCAGTGGATGGGGAGCGGCCCGTGCAGTAGGTTATCAATAGGGAGAATAGAGACCGGCAGAATATGAAGAAAATTTTTCTAAGATATGAAATTAATTTTGGAAAAAAAAAAATTAAATATTTCAGTGCTAAAATATCATTATTTCCTAAACATTTGGGAGCAGGTTTACGTCATTGTTTACTAAATAAGCCTTTACGAAATTAGTAGTTTTTGTCTGTATTTAATATGCTACAAAATACAGTAAATGTGCATAAGTAAACAGTTTTCAGCACTATAATATCCTCACTTTAATTCAAGAACTATATAGCTCCAGCTTTTACACGGAAGAAGAACCATCGTGCTCTAACATTTGGTCCACACCTGCGGAGTAACGGTTAGCGTGTCTGGCCGCGAAACCAGGTGGCCCGGGTTCGATTCCCGGTCGGGGCAATTTACCTGGTTGAGGTTTTTTCCGGGGTTTTTCCCTCAACCCAATATGAGCAAATGCTGGGTAACTTTCGGTGCTGGACACCGGACTCATTTCACCGGCATTATCACCTTCATCTCATTCAGACGCTAAATAACCTAAGATGTTGATAAAGCGTAGTAAAATAACCTACTAAAATAAAAATAAAATCTAACATTTGCTACCCATTGCTTATAATACTCCCGCTCCCATTTGTACTGTATATTCTCGACAATGTGAATTCTCTCTCTTCACTCAATTTCACTCACGAACTTTCCGAATTTAATTTCTCGACTGCTGATTGTTGTTGATTTGAGATTGTAGCCTGGTTCGTTAGGAATCGTTTAACACCACTACGAATGTTTTATCGCTTCGCATTCTCCAGTTACACTGCCTCGGCTGCGCTCAACACGCAAATTCGTGTCTCAACTTCCTCCCCTTCTGCATATCGCTAGATGACGTCACCCGTTCCAATTCAAGGTTGTTGGATACACTGATCGTCCTTTACTTCAGTGGAATATGTCGTGTAGTTTAGAAATTATAGACGCGACAAAACTAGCCTGAAAATGTGTCGGTCGATTTTCTGGGATGGCACCCTAATACTGGACCGAACTTATAGACGTAGACTATTCACGTTAAAAATTTCTTTCATTGACTGGACTCAACACTGCTTACTACAAAACAAAAGTAACACTTTTCTGTATTATCTGGAGAAATATTACACCTTCTGTCGATTAATATTCTTTTGTATGATGAGAAACTCAAGATGAAGTTGGAAAAAGAGGAGAAATTAAATAGATAACAAAATTGATGATCGAAACCAGTTTGAACATTAATGTGAAATAGGAGCCACTTATTTTGTTCTCGCTTCTCGAATGCATTGATGCTACGAGTTCAATTACTCTAAAAGGGAATTTGGAAATTTCACTTTCCTTTGGGAACCCGAAATGTTGGTGGAATGAATGGCTTGGGTTTTTAAAGTGTTTCCTGGAAAACATCTCTACTGCCCCCTTATAATGCCTGGAAAGCCCTATTTTCTCTTGTATAATTCCATAAAAGGTAGTATTACAATTGATGTTCAGAGTCTGACCTATGTTAATGTAGAGCAAACAAATTTTGGAAAGAAATCTGCCTTCTGTTCTAACAATGTGTGTGATAATTGGCGTTTAGAGCCTCAAACTTAGTGATAAATCCACATATAAATTTTTATCATAAAATCTTTGTCTCCAACTACATATTTTGACAGTAATTGATATTATCTATAATTTATATTTAAAGTTTTAATTCCTCTTCGTATTCCACTATTCCTTGTTGTTCCCTTTTCCCATATTTATTTCACCTCTCTCCCCTGTTTGTCAGTATTTATTACACAGCAAGCCGCTTTTCATCAAATACAAATCTTTCCCTGTATTTTTAAGTTATTTGATAGGCTAATTAGAGAACGAAGTTTGGGCATTAAAACATTGCCTAGAGGCGGTTACAGGTTTAACCCTCAAATTCGCAAAGTATTTTATAGGATACAACAGGTTAATAGGCTATACGCTATAATTTTAATAGACTAGAAAAAAAATTGTAAGAAAATTAAAATTTCACAATACTATAATATTGTACAACATATAAAAATGGGCATTGCGATAGTTGTTTTCTTTACAGTCCGACACGGTTTAATAAACTAGTGCGAGAAATGAAGTTTTGTCAATTTAAGGGTTAAGGAACAGGTTTGGAAGTAAATCCTGAAAAGACAAAGTATATGATTATGTCTCGTGACGGGAATATTGTGCGAAATGGCAATATAAAAATTGGAAATTTATCTTTCGAAGAGGTGGAGAAGTATATCCTTATGGGGGAATGTTGTACTTTTGACAATTAAATTTTTCGATGTGGCAAAGTTGACTAATCTAACTCCATTGTCACTACTAATTGCGTGTAGGCTCTCTTTTCCAATAGTTGGTCTAAAAATATCCTCCCGTCCTACTTTAGCGTTGAAATCCCCCAATAAAATTTTCATGTGATATCTAGGGAACTGATCAAAAGTATGTTCCAATTCCTCATAGAAGCTATCCTTTATATAGTCGTCTTTCTCTTCTGTAGGGGCGTGAGCATTTATAACCATGATGTCGCACCTACCCTTAAGTACTAAATATGATAACCTGTCACTGATAAATTCGACCTTTTTTACTGCTGATTTTATTCTTTTATGTACAAAGAATCCTGTTCCTAATTGGTGATTATTGTTTCCTTCCCCATAATACAACAAGTAATCTCCTATTTGTGATATGCCATTCCCATCTAACCTAACCTCTTGTACTCCCACAAAGTCTATTCTATATCTAGCTAGTTCTTTTGCTACTAATGTTACCCCTCCTGTTCTATAAAGACTAGTTACGTTCCAAGTGCCAAATATCAAAACCTTATTCCTTTGCTGTGGTCGTGCCAGAGAATCAGTCCTATTCCGAGGCTTACTGTAGGAATTCGTAACAAGCTGTTTTTTACGGTGATGGGTTGTTAGCCCTTCGCCCAACCCCCAAGCTGGAGGACCATCCCTTATCGGCTGTCCACGACTGCTTATTCAATATATACGCAGCTACCCTCCATATCTGGAGGCCGTCTCCTCTATCCGCAACCTGCTGAGCCATTTATACCCGAACCCACGCTTTCAGAAGTCGAAATTGCGATAGAAAATCTGAAAAAGTACAAGTCTCCAGGTATCGATCAAATTCCAGCAGAATTAATACAAGAGGGTGGAAGTGCATTATATAGCGAAATTTATAAACTTGTACTTGCTATTTGGGAAAAGGAAATTATACCAGATCAATGGAAGGAGTCCATAATTGTACCTATTTTTAAAAAGGGGGACAAAACCAACTGTGGTAACTTTCGAGGAATATCACTTTTGTTGACGTCGTACAAAATTTTGTCCAATATTCTTTTGAGGAGATTAACTCCGTACGTAGATGAAATTATTGGGGATCATCAGTGCGGTTTTCGGCGTAATAGATCGACTATTGATCAGATTTTTTGTATTCGGCAGATAATGGAGAAAAAATGGGAGTATAAGGGTACAGTACATCAGTTATTCATAGATTTCAAAAAGGCATATGACTCGGTTAAGAGGGAAGTATTATATGATATTCTTATTGAATTTGGTATTCCCAAGAAACTAGTTCGATTAATTAAAATGTGTCTCAGTGAAACATACAGCAGAGTCCGTATAGGTCAGTTTCTATCTGATCCTTTTCCAATTCACTGCGGGCTAAAGCAGGGAGATGCACTATCACCTTTACTTTTTAACTTCGCTTTAGAATATGCCATTAGGAAAGTTCAGGATAACAGGCAGGGTTTGGAATTGAACGGGCTACATCAGCTTCTTGTCTATGCGGATGACGTGAATATGTTAGGAGAAAATACACAAACGGTTAGGGAAAACACGGAAATTTTACTTGAAGCAAGTAAAGCGATCGGTTTGGAAGTAAATCCCGAAAAGACAAAGTATATGATTATGTCTCGTGACGGGAATATTGTACGAAATGGAAATATAAATATTGGAGATTTATCCTTCGAAGAGGTGGAAAAATTCAAATATCTTGGAGCAACAGTAACAAATATAAATGACACTCGGGAGGAAATTAATCGCAGAATAAATATGGGAAATGCGTGTTATTATTCGGTTGAGAAGCTCTTATCATCCAGTCTGCTCTCCAAAAATCTGAAAGTTAGAATTTATAAAACAGTTATATTACCGGTTCTTCTATATGGCTGTGAAACTTGGACTCTCACTCTGAGAGAGGAACATAGGTTAAGGGTGTTAGAGAATAAGGTGCTTAAGAAAATATTTGGGGCTAAGCGGGATGAAGTTACAGGAGAATGGAGAAAGTTACACAACACAGAACTGCACGCATTGTATTCTTCACCTGACATAATTAGGAACTTGAAATCCAGACGTTTGAGATGGGCAGGGCATGTAGCACGTATGGGCGAATTCAGAAATGCATATAGAGTGTTAGTTGGGAGACCGGAGGGAAAAAGACCTTTAGGGAGGCCGAGACGTAGATGGGAGGATAATATTAAAATGGATTTGAGGGAGGTGGGGTATGATGATAGAGACTGGCTTAATCTTGCACAGGATAGGGACCGATGGCGGGCTTATGTGAGGGCGGCAATGAACCTTCGGGTTCCTTAAAAGCCATTTGTAAGTAAGTAAGAGGTGGAGAAGTTCAAATATCTTGGAGCAACAGTAACAAATATAAATGATACTCGGGAGGAAATTAAACACAGAATAAATATGGGAAATGCCTGTTATTATTCGGTTGAGAAGCTTTTATCATCCAGTCTGCTGTCAAAAAATCTGAAAGTTAGAATTTATAAAACAATTATATTACTGGTTGTTCTTTATGGTTGTGAAACTTGGACTCTCACGTTGAGAGAGGAACATAGGTTAAGGGTGTTTGAGAATAAGATTCTCAGGAAAATATATGGGATTAAGAGGGATGAAGTTACAGGAGAATGGAGAAAATTTACGTGTTGACATATAGATGATAGTGTAGAATTTGAAGAGAGGCCTTCAGAATTTCCATTACAATCTTCTGAACCTCATAAAAGGGAATTTTAAAGGATTTAAGGATATTACATGTAAATTTTGGTAAACAACCCCTCGCTCCAAATAGTAAGCCTGTAACATCCCCTATTTTTCACTGAGGTATGGAAGATAAGGTAGATATTTAGCTCGCTTGTCATCATTTATCTGCAGTGCTTGATTCGTGTCTCGTTCAAAGCAAATCGTAGGGTCTAAGACCATCGCCTTCTGGGTTCTTCTATTGATGGCAATTATATCGACTCTTCTCTGATGTAAAATGAAAGACGAAGGGAGCTCTGTTCATTCGAAATTAAATGGGTGCGGGTTTTGTATGGTTTACTGCATTCTAATGGTTGTTTCGACACAGCATACCTTTCTTCTGTTCGAAAAATAAACACTTCGTAAGGAGTTCACTTGTGATCTAATGAAGGTACTGTGAAGATGTATTAAAATGCAGCCAATAAAATCTGTAACTTTGCCTATGCATGTATAAGACTTCGGAGATGACTATTTTTCACTCGAGGAAAAATATTATGTTGTAAAGTTTGTAAGTTAGACATTAAAGTTAATAAGCGTCGTGATTTAGAAAACCATAGTGACTATAAAAGAAACGTCGAACATCTCAAATTGTTTAGCGATTCGGGTTCGTATCAGTCTAGTTTTTGTTATGACTTATGTCTGATGATGATATGTGCGAATATTTCGTTTCATAAACTTGAGAATCTCCATTTTAAACACTTAATTGAAAAGTATACAGCTAGAAAATTGCCAACTCCAACAACCATGCGTACGCTTACCCTCTTGCTAATAAATAACTTTAATTTGTATACTATCAGCTATTGATAACAACAAAAGAGTTTAACTAAAACCGAAGAGTGTTCTTGAAAAAAAAATCCTGCGTATTCGAAGCTCTGTGAAGTGTAATATGAATTAAATAGTGTACAGGCACAAGATAATATACAATAATATTAAAGAAAATATGTAAGCTATTTCAAAATGTCACACCAACAACATCGTCTAATTTCGGAACAACATTTCCTTATTTGAGCAACAATCGAAACAGGTTTACATTTTATAATTTACTAATGTACACAGTTGTACATTGCAACAAAATTAGGGACACTTGAAGTACATAATTCATTTTTATTTAAAATGTATCACCATTTTCTACCAAGAAAAGAATAACATAAGTCGCTTTCCTAAACATGTGTTATACTCCATTTGTTTTAGTTACCTGACTACATCGAACAATGTTTTGGTTCAAGCATAGCAGTGCTCTGTACAAGTTCCTGTACTATACTGACAAGGAAAGCTCACCAAGTGATAATGGATTTTCACAACGACTTTTCCCCCATACGTTCCATTTGAAATAAGAAACCTCCCTATAAATTTCTACATCCGGAGAAAGTTATCGAGATATGATTTTTTCAAATTCTTCAATCCAGAGCTCCAACAGCTAATGCAACAAACAGTGCTATATGCTAGACATATCAGACAATAAATCTCATAGGCCTATAGCTATATACCATATTGTTAAAATCTCCTTGAATAATATGTTATGAAAATGACATATCAGATACATAATATTCATGAAATTGATTATAGAATAGTCTATGAAGAAATGATAAGAAAATGTAAGCATACCTGAAATTACTCACTGTACTGGAAATCGTTGTAAAAATGCTCAAAACACAGTGGAACTTTGCACCACGAACATTTCAAAAAAATAAGTTTCTCACAATCTTAGAGCAGTTCTGTTCATCAACTTGAAAACAGAATTCTACAGGAGTGACGAATTTATCAGGTTTGTTGTCAAGGCTTTATGCCAGCCATATTTAAACATATTTGCATATCTTGGACATGAAAGCTGATTATGTGTTAAGGACTGCAAATGTATCACATTGTCTCTCTGAAACAACTTTGAAGAGGAGAATTTTCATAAGCTTCCCCGATTCTGAGGGCAATGCATAAACATTTGGGGCCTTAAACATTTTCGTCTTCACGATGGCACTGGAGATATGAGACACATGAGTGTCAAGCGATTATTTTGAAAAATCATATCTCGAAGACTAGGGCTTCTCCGAATGTAGAAATTTATAGGGAGATTTCTTATTTCAATGGAACGTATGGGGGAAAAATCGTTGTGAAAATCCATTATCACTTGGTGAGCTTTCCTTGTGAGCTGATGTAAACAACATGACTTGTATAACACCGGACGTAGTTAACTTCGTAGGTTCGGTGTCCGAACTTCCATCCCTACTGATCATAGATCCCAATGGAGAATTAGTTGGCTATAATTACGAACATTGCAATGACTAAATTTAATTTCATCCGCCTACATGTTCGATTATAATTAGTATTAAATAATTAGGTACCTACTTCTATTTTAAGTGACCACTAATTTTATAGCTCTTCTTATCGAAAAATAATAGTCTCAACAATACTTGCGGTCCTATTTCATTCTTTATTCCTCGTACAAACACGCAGCTTTTCATATTCTCAATATCGAATATATGATACAACCTAGGTTTGAGGACGATGACATTTTCATTTTGTAACAGATCTGAAACGATAACGGCCTCCATTACACAGATGATGAAACAGCCTTCAGAAGAAGTAGGAATGCGAGCAACGGCAAAATGTTCGCGACTTGTGACTTTCCTGCACGGAAGGTTGCTGTTTTTAATTGTGCGCTGCATTCTTCCAGTGCGTGACCTGCGTAGCAATGCGTGGCGGCAGCTGCGCAGTACTCACTCATTCACATCGACGCGACGTCCCTGACTGCAGCTCCACACTGATCTTTAGCTACATTATTGTTACCCGCGAACTACAAGTTTCAAACCTTCTCAGAAGCACTTCGTTCTAAAATATCAAGTTCTGATACTCATGAAATTGATATAATTACACAGGCCTGCGATGAAAAAACTTTCAAAAAAATTTTAGATTTTCTTTATGTATTTTTATGTGCTGAAGCCAGAAATGACATAAAAATGGCACATCACGCACCATTTTTACACAAAACTATATTTTGTTTTATATTATTTAATTATCAAACACTTTCCCTAAACAGGGATTGCCTAGAAGACAAATTATACCATTTACAAAACAAAACTTTGAATAGTACATATTACATGGATAATTTATGAATATAAAATCAATGCAAGAAAGATAAACAAATAAATTACAATGCAATGTCGTATCTGAAGTGATTTCTTAACAATGTAATCGAACCTTTCAACGCAAGTAAACAAACATTGGTAATTACAAATGAAGGCAAATGAAAAGCCTTGCAAAAATCAACAAACTGTGTCGGTATGGATCCTCTTGCTCCGACCATCAAGCCTATTACTTCTATCTGTTGTTGTTGATATTTCTCTTGATAATACGGGATTGTTGGTTCATAGATGAATTGTTTCTCCTTATGGACATCTTGCGATTGGCTCTTGCAAGCCTCGAAACGAACTGTAGGGTCAATTACAAAGTCTCTCCGATGCTCCTAGAAAGCGATCATATCTATCCTACAAGTGCTGCCGGTGATTGATAGATCTTTAACCTCTTCAACAGTAAACCCAGTATTACGTTGTGCTTGAGCAATGGCGCTTCTTCCTTTGTGGTGTCGTACTGCGCAAAGCCTCGCCATGCGGGCAAGAATCGAAGACGTAGTAATTTTGTTATATTCATAACCTAGTGCTCTAAAGTAAAATTTTGTACTAACCGTTGAACATTAGAAACATAATCTATAAGGTTGTGTGATATAGAAAGTGAGAGTTTACCAGTTTGAACTCAATGTTTTAATAAGAGATTTAGGATTGCCCAAGGAAAAAACTGAGCTCTTACGCTCCAGATTAAAATAAATGAATTTGCTGGCACCAGGAACATTTTTTCATTGGTACAGCAGTATAGAAGAGTAATTTACGCCCTGCTCTTCATAAGAAGATGCCTTAGTATACTGCAGTGACATTCCTGGTTTGATACTAAAGTTTAATCTTCAGTACGAAGTGGATGAATGGAGAATTTTATCGATTCCTCCAAAAGTTGCCTGAAGGTAGTGATCAGTGCTTTTGTACAATGGAAACAACTATGCTTCGTTACATGTTGGTCATTCGGTACACCTGAAATAAACTTACGAGAATCTTGAACTCTTTCTTACAAAGATAAAATATAAAGATCATAACTGGATGATCTGTGGAGATCTGAGAGAGTTGTGCATGCTTCTTAATCAGTGGGCTGGGTATACTAAGTTTCCATAATTCCTCTGTGAATGGGACAGCAGAGCACGAAGCAGTCATTGGGTACAAAAACACTCGTCACGAAGAACGTCTCTTGAACCTCACGCAAGAGGAAAACCAACAAACGCAACTTCACCAAGAAGAGAAAAAGGCGGTAGAACGCATTTGACTAAATGTGAGTTGTTAATTATGACAGTATAATAGATTTTGTAAAATATCCCTTTAATATTTGCCACAGGACTTGTTTCACTTCATCACTTTTCTATATTAAATTCAATAACGCTACATTCACATTGCTAAAAGTGCCAATGCATTGTATTGCGGAAAAATGGTAATCCTGCGTGATTGAGAAAATCTGAGCTCAGTTTTGAATTCAGCACCCCAAGATACCATAAATGCAGCATACAATTTTAGAAAAGGTTTTATGCAGGCCTGTGGTATGATATTCATTTGAATTAAATTTTAATATCTGCCTTCTATTGTCTTACATTTCCATAGTAACTTGCTTTACATTTCATGTTTTAAGATTATAAATAATCTAAGGCAGCGGTTTTCAAAGTGTGGGTCACGACACCCCAGTCGTGTAAGGGGTTGATAGGGGTCGCGAGATGATTTACAAAATAAACCAAAAAGTTTCTTATTAACATTTATTTTGTATCTAGAAACATGAACATAAATAACATTGAACATAAGAGTCATAAAGTAAAAAATAATTAGGCCTAATGTGCGTGTTTTTCAGAAAACAGCTACACAAATCTGGACTCAGCATTCCGTACACAGTGATATCATTTTAAAGAAAAAAAAATTCTCACTTTTGTTTTGACGGTGATCATAGACGAGAAACTTATTCTCCATAAATACGAGGTTGCATTATTAAAAAATGTAAGAATTACGTATTTTTGCAAGCTCGAGGTATTCTTGCATTATTTTGATTCAAAATTGGTATACGCTCTGCGAAAAAAGTATAATTTAACATTCCATCTCTAGGTAGGCCTACATATTTAAATGAGATTTTGCTTCATAATTTCTGGAATTTGACCCAGTTGAACGCAACTGTCTAAAAACGGATTCACTATCTTTGTGATTATCGTAATTGTTTTTAATTTCTTCTGAAATGTACTCAAAAAGTTGTTGGTTGAAATTGTGGAAACTTAGTTGCATGTCCACAAAAACACAGTATTTGTCTATCATATGTGCCTAATTTTTGCATGAGCGCTTTAATACACTGAAATGAATCAAATAGCCTATATTGTCTCTTCACGCTATTCTTATCTCTGAAACGTGGTTGAAGCCTTCCCTATCATCTTCTCTAGTAAGTTTAGATAATTACACCCTCTGTAGAAATGACCGAATTGGTAAACGCGGAGGTGGTGTTGCGATATATGTGCGATCGGACTTACCGTTTAAAATTGTCTACCAGTCTTCGAATGAAGTCTTAGAACATCCTGAATATCTATTCATCGAAGTCGGTGCAAGCAACAAAAAGTGCCTCCTTGGAGTTGTATACAAACCCCCTAAATCAGGATTCTTAAGTGATCTTGAAACACCTTTGCTTAATCTTGTGCCTCACTATGACCATACTGTTATTTTAGGCGATTTCAATACAAACTTATTAAATTCAAGTAATTACGCTACAGTTCAACTTAAGAACATGTTTGAGTCTTACAATATATCCATCCTTCCTTCCGCAGCTACCCACCACACCCAGGAATCGGAGACACTTCTTGACATTATTGCCACGACTAATCCTCAGTTAGCATTAACGAATGGACAACTACCAGCGCCGGGTATCTCAGCACACGACATAATCTTTCTAGAATATTCCTTGTATTGTCCAAAATATAAACCTCACATCACATCATACCGTGACTTGAAGCATATTGAGCATGATAAATTAATCAACGATGCACTTAGCCTGCCTTGGACTGAAGTGTGGAATTTACCAGACATTGACGACAAAATCGAAAAATTTAACGACCTAGTAATCCAGTTATACGATAAACACGCACCCTTGAAAACCAGACGAGTTGGTAGACGCCCTGCGCCTTGGATGTGCGATGCCATAAAATTACTCATGACAGACAGAGACACTGCTTATCGTAAACACAGACGGAGCAAGGACGAATTAGATTTTAATACTTACAAAGTTTTAAGAAATAAATGTAATCAAGCAGTAAGAAATGCTAAATTACGCCATGCACATTCCCTTATTATACCTTCGGTCAGTGCGAAAGAATTGTGGCGTAACCTTAATAACCTGGGTCTAACAAAAGCAAAGCCTCGGGTAGATAACATCAACTTGTCACTCAATAGCCTAAATGAACATTTCGTCACTGCTCCACCTGAACCATTACATAAAAAAGAGACTCTTGAATTTCTCAGATCTTGCCCCCAACCTGTATGGGATAAATTCTTCTTTAAATACATTAACCCGACTGACGTAATGAAGACGCTGCGATGTATGAAATCTAAAGCCCAAGGTGTAGACAATATAAATATCACTCTCCTGTATAAAATAATAGATGTGATTCTGCCGACCGTCACCCATATATTCAATGCATCTATTATGACTGGGTCCTACCCCTCACTTTGGAAAATGGCATTAGTGAAACCTTTACCTAAATCTAACACACCTTCTACAGTAAACCAATACAGACCGATATCAATTCTTCCCACTCTTTCAAAAGCATTAGAACATATTGTACACGGACAACTTACGAACTATCTCGACGAACACAAACTCCTCGATGACTATCAATCGGGTTTTAGGCATGGACACAGCACTACTACAGCCCTACTTAAAGTGACCGAGGACATCCGTGAAGCTATGGATAGGGGTGAAGTAACGGCACTAACTCTTCTCGATTTCAGCAATGCCTTTGGTTCTGTTGATATCGACTTGCTTCTTGCAAAGATGAAAACTTTGCACCTATCAGACAATACCTTGAGCTGGATGGACTCCTACCTACGGGACCGCCAACAGTGTGTTTCACTTGATAATCAATTCTCCCAATGGCGATACACAAAGGCGGGAGTGCCGCAGGGCTCCGTATTAGGACCACTACTTTTCTCTATCTACATTAATGACGTATCAAAGAACTTACAGTATTGCCGATATCACCTCTATGCCGACGACCTACAACTTTACATACATTCCAGACCCAATACGATCAATGAATCGATTGACAAGTTAAATTGTGACCTAGCCACTGTCTCCACTTGGGCGGCCAATTTCGGACTCGCACTTAACCCAAGTAAGACTCAAGCCATAATTATTGGACATAAGCGTGTAGTTAACTCCCTTAATAACAGTAATCTTTCAGTTGTTACCCTTAACAACACGCTAATCCCTTATTCATCTGTCGTAAAAAATCTTGGCTTCTTTTTTGATAATAATCTAAGTTGGAATTTTCAAGTTAAAGAAACGATAAAGAAAATCTGTTCCTCCTTTCACTCTTTGAGTCGCTTGAGAAACTTCTTGCCCCAGCAACTAAAACTTACCCTAGTACAAACCCTAGTAATGCCGCACTTCGATTATTGTGACGTTTTGTTAAGTGATCTAAGTTCTGAACTGTCAGTGAAGTTACAGCGAGCTCAGAATATGTGCATCAGATACGTGTGCAACATCCGACGATATGATCACATATCACCGTCCTTCGCAAGTCTCTCGTGGCTCCGACTTAAAGAACGCAGAACTTTACACTCTTTGTCTTTACTCTTTCGAATTCTGCACACCTCAACACCAAATTACCTTTCGTCTCGTTTCTCTTATCTATACTCTAACCACGACGTAAATACCAGATCACTTATCTGTGGCACGCTAAATATACCTCTTCATAGAACATCTTGTTATTCCTCATCTTTTACAATATCCACCTCGCGTCAATGGAATTCCTTGTCACAAAGTATTAGGGGCTGCAAGACAACAAACACCTTTAAGAACAGCTTAAAAGATAACCTTATTAGCATTTCACTCCAATCATACTGATTTAAAATATTACTGACTACACTGTTGCTTTTTTTCTTTAGACATCATCCTGATTGTGCTGCATTTTCAAAATTGTCTCATAATAATCTCTTTCTATTATCTAATATAATTTGAAATATATTAACATTCTATGTATTTTAGTTTAATTCTGCTACCCAGTTTATTTCAGTGTTTAATTAATAGTTCATAGTATTTTGTTGTTTAATTCGTAAATAACTCTTGTATACATGTAACTCTCATCTAAATCAAATTGTTGAATTCTTTGTAAGTTCATGCATATGTATATACACTTTTTGCTGGTTGTGTGGAAGAGAAGGCCTTACGGCCTTAACTCTGCCAGCTAAAATAAATCATTATTATTATTATTATTATTATTATTATTATTATTATTATTATTATTATTATTATTTTTGTCAAATGATATTGACAAGAAATCAAGTTTCAAGTAAACCCGTTAATTTTATCCCTGGCTGTTATAATGTTAACATCTTGGCTTTGCAAATTATTATTCAAAACGCGTTCATTCCATTTTTTATTAAAGGAGTGCGCTAATAGTCTTTTTATTCACCGGTCTACGGACTGAGCTTGTTTTCAAATGATATGCACAATAATACAAAGTTTTAGACAAGGATTGCCATTGTTTTGGAGGAAAAGAATCTAATAAATAATAAATAAATCTAATAATAAATCTAATAATAATAAATCTAATAAAAATAATATATATATAATGTATGTATAAATAATAAAAAAAAGCCAAATAGAGTGAGTGAGTTTTGGGATGACATTCTACAACTGGAAAATAGATTTGCGTATATTCCAATTTTTCGTTTTGTACGTAGGCCTACATGTAGGCCTATATTAAGTTTTGTTCTTAAATGTAAAACTCTTTTCAACACATTACCGCACAATGGGGTTTAGTACCTGTACGGTAGTGGAGGGGGGGGGGTCGCAAAAGAAAGCTTTGCCCAAAAGTGGGTCACGCCTTCAAAAAGTTTGGGAACCGCTGATCTAAGGCAGCCGTGGCGAAAATGCGACTCACGAGCACATCGTGGCTCGCAATGATAGTTGTGCTTGCTTTCTACCTCCCACAACCCCCACCCTCTCACTCACTGGAGTCAAACTCCGTTGTATTTGTATTTGTCTCTGACCTGCGAGTGGCGTATCGTTGCAATGTCTGTCTCGAAACCATATACCTCTACAAAAACGAAAGTTTCAAGTAGGATGGGAGGACGCATTTTTTGATGCCAATATGAATGAAAATATTAAATGTATGATTCGTTCACAAGTATTACGAGGAAAACGGTTGTATAACATAAAACGGCATTATACTACATGTTACTGATGAAACATTAAAAGGTTAATGGCCGGTTTGTCCAAGTACTGTTAGAACACTTAACGACTGTTAAACCGTCAACAGTTTGTTAAATACAGTTTTTCCATTTGTTCAACACCAGTTTGGCTTAACAGATTCTTAACCGTTTGTTAACTTTAAATGTAGGATTTCAGGCCGTTAACTCATTTAACAAATAGTTAAACATGGCGGATAACACCACAGCTGTTCAGACAAAAGTTGTGAAAATAACATGTAATGTTTCTCTTTGAGGAATGTTTAGAGTAAGGGCCGGTTTCACCAAGCTTCGGTAAATCTGTTCAAATGGAACATTAACTAGTACTGAACATTAAAATATTTACACGAGTATGTTTGTATGCGAGTTGTCTCCGTAGGCTTCAAGCCGAGCAGCTATATATACCTCGTCGCGCTGGTTACGTCATATGTCTCCGTTGGAGCAGTCAGTAGCGAGTTAGCTTGTCATCTCAGGGGCCCGTGTTCGATTCTCAGTGATAACTTTTTTTTTATGAACGTAACTAATTTTTATACATGTTACCTTGCTTCTTTCTTTCAATTTTGTGTACTGGAACGAATTATTTCGCAACTCTGGCTCCACTAGGAGAATTTAAAAAACTCTTGGGAGATCAGTTTTCTTCCCGAAATAAAACTAAGATAAACAAACAAATTAAAGAAAAATACAAGAAATACACAAATGGATCTAATACATTGTCTACATGCCACCGGCGTCTATCACTGCCTGGCATTTTCGGGGCATTGAGTCCACCAGATCGCGGAGATAGTTCTGGTCCTTAGCGAAATCTTCCCGGGTAATCAGAACTTGATCCCAGAACTGATCTGGATTTTGAGGTGGGATGTCTCGATATTTGTCAATCCTCTTTTTCATGCTTTTCCGTGAACCGTCTTTGAACGTTTATGGCGGTGTGCGAGGGGTGATTATCCTGCTGGAAAATTAAATTTCCATCGGAAAGAAAACGATTATAAATTACAAGAATCCAGCTCTTTCGCTTCTGTTTTAAAGCCAGTGCAAACATATCTTATCGCTAGCTATAATATAATTCTAATAAGTGAAAGTTAATATACCGATTAAGTTTCGTTGTTTGAATGCACATTATGTATTAATTTACTAATATTTCTTAGGTGCCGGTATGAAGTTATAATAATCACTTTCATGTCTTAAAATAAATCTCAGTTGTATGTTACCTAGTTGAAATAGGCCACTTGTTCCAATTCACCAGCTACTATTAACTCTAGATTCTATGTTACTGGCTCTTCAACTATAGCCGATGTCAATAGTGCTTCAAAATACGCAGTGAGTAAATAATAAAATGTTTCAGCAGCAATTGCTTCTTTAGGACGAAATTACATATAATTTATACATGGACCTGAATTAGAGAATTTTATATGATACGGAATTCTCCTCGGAGTTTTGTGTACAGTTGACTACACACACATTCCTGTAATTATTGTCACCTGGTGGTCATAATGCTGAGATTTTTGTAAACAGAAATTCATATTTACCATTATAAAATATAACCATACTTATAATAATTATTATTATTCAATAGTAGTCAATGCAACTTTCATTTATCAACTCTCTGTACTGTATGAATCATGGCTACTGTAACAGGTTACGATTTTACACATGTTTCATGACTTACTCTACAGTACAGAATTTAAATAATAATATCAGCCAATAAGAAGTTGTCTTATATATGCAAAATCATTACCAACTGCTGTTGAGTAGTTAGAATAGTATTAACGACAGTTAAAGTTAAGTGTTGGTTATTTTAAACAAAATTATGTTGGAAAAATGGAAAACATCTTAACAAAACGTTAAAAATAAACCAGCTGTTAATTTAACATTTGTTAAGCCAAATTAAACATTACTTGGAAAAACTGGCCATCAGTGTTATTATTATTATTATTATTACTATTATTATTATTGTTATTATTATTGTTATTGTTGTTATTATTATTATTATTATCTCTGAACGTCGATCCTTTTTCAGCAGATGTACTAATAATGCGGTTAGATCTTCAATTTAAACTCACAGATCTACAAAGTGATGTTAAATTAAAGCTAGATGTAAGGACTTGACAAAAGTTGAACTTTTCAAATCTTTGCTAAAAAATAAATATCCGAAGCTTCGTTCTTTCGCTTTCTCTTTTGAAGCCATATTCGCTACAACTTACGTTTGTGAAAAATTATTTTCAACAATTAAAATAGTAAAAACCAAATTTAGATCACGACTGACAGACAAATACCTTCGTGATCAACTACGACTGGAAGTAAGTGACATCATTCCTGATTTTGAAACTCTGTCGCAGAGACATTCTGAAGACAGTTAATTTTAGGTTGTGATAATGTGTCCAATGTTTCATTCTTCATTTCTTTCTTCGTTACACGTACTAAACATTAGTTTGTAGCCTTGTACTGTATAAAATTGTATTTAAGTGCTTGACGTAAGGAAAATGAAAATCCGTTAATAAGTCAAACAGTTGCGCCACTTCCCCTTCGGGTGTCCGCCTCCCTCCATAGGTGCTATGCATGTTGCAGGTTACAAAGTGGCTCGGCGCGCAATGACATTTTCGCCACGACTGATCTAAGGTATATCTACAAGGCCTAATCAAAGACGTGGCAACATTATACATTTTGTGTCTCTAATGAACGGAGTGAAATAAACTATGAATAGTAGTAAATCCCCAATAATAATAATAATAATAATGATAATGATAATGATAATAAATGCATTAAAACATAATGCACCATTAAAGATGATAAGCAAAGAACTGTTTTGAGTGATACACAATCAACAATTAATTTGTATACTGCAGGGCTGGGCGTTCAATTGAGGTACTTCAGACTATTCTTTAACTCCTCATTCCACACTCCCCGACAATTATGTATTGGACCGATATGAGTAGACCTGAAGGCAAGTATTGCTGAGTGACGGATTTTATAAGGCATGCATCTATAGCTTTTCGGCTCTCGTTGGTCGCCTAAAATCCACTACTGATGCACAGTGCTTTACTGTGTGTTCGTTTCTAAGACGGTGAAGCGGAAAGGACATGGGCGGGTGTATAGAGCAGATTATCTGCCCTATCGTAAGGATGGTGTTAAATATAAATCTTTCTTCTCTTGTTTTATAACTCGCAGAGGTTTAAAACTTAAATATCCTTATACATTCAAATTATAACTTTTATTATTAATCCTTGTCTCTCCTCCATCTCAACCCAGTGGAGTAACGGTTAGCGCACCTGGCCCGGGTTCGAATCCCGGTCGGGACAAGTTACCTGGTTGAGATTTTTTCCGGGGTTTTCCCTCAACCTAATATGAGCAAATGCTGGGTAACTATCGGTGCTGGACCCCGGACAAATTCACCGGCATTATCACCTTCATCTTATTCAGACGCTAAATAACCTAAGATGTTGATACAGCATCGTAAAATAACCTACTAAAAACATTTCAACCTATACCACTACTGTAAGTGTTTCACGTCATTGCAATCCACGCTTCAGCTTTTTCTCATGCTTGAAGCTGAGTACAGATGCCTTCTCAAGGCTTGGTGCACACACACGCTGCTCCGGAGCGTGGCCATGGCAACACCTACACGAATTCCGGAATAAAGGCTTGTCAGTTTGCTGTGGATCATGATTAATTCAATTACTGTTATTATGTTCTTCTCCATTCTGTCAGTTTTTATTACCGTCACAGTTCTTTAGTTTCCTTTATACTGCGCAGTAATCAATACATTTCTGGTCTTTTTACATTTCAACGTTTCCTCCTTGAACAAATACATCTTCAAATTAATTAGCCTATGTGATTAATAGCAGAGAATGAATATTTATATAAATTTATATATACTTGATATATAGGCCCATATCGCAACAAAAAAAGTCTGTAAAATAAGCTCGAGTGCGTCTAAATTGGTAGTAATAAACATGGTTAAATCATAGTTATGGTCTCTATCACTTTTATTAACAATTTATGTGGATGTATTCGTAAAACATTGCAAAGAAGAAAACCATATAGGGATACTGACATTTTGCATACATTGTTATTCGCAGATGATCAAGTAAATGTAGCCAAAATCGAAGTTGAAATACAAAGTTCAATATACAGTAGAGCGAGCGTCTCGTTTAGGCACAGTGAAAACGTGAAGAAAATGTAAATAACGAGTGGAGGAGGACGAGTCGTACAATAAACACGAGAAATGCACAAGGTTTTAATTACAGAATATAGGCTATGGCCGAGCATTAATTGAAATTATATTTTCCAAAAACACACAAAACAAAATAACACAAATTGCATAACATTATCATTTTCGCAAACAAGCAATGGTAACGTTGAAATAATTCAATATAACACATCAAATTTTGCTACTTATATGATGTTGCTTTTAAGCAGCATTTTTTTACTGTCATGAATGTCATTTTCTGTATGACTAACATAATATCACCGTCTTCTGTGGCCGAATTAACAAAACTACAGTATATTGGTCTGAAGTGACAACACTATTACTTACTTACTGGCTTTTAAGGAACCCGGAGGTTCATTGCCGCCCTCACATAAGCCCGCCATTGGTCCCTATCCTGAGCAAGATTAATTCATTCTCTATCATCATATCCCGCCTCCCTCAAATCCATTTTCATATTATAACACTATTTCCTAAACATAATTATCCCTTCTCAAAGTTCAGTTTATTGAGGTACTGTACAGAAGACGGTGATGTTATGTTAGTCATACAGAGAATGAAATTCATGACCGTAAAAAATGCTGCTTGAAAGCAACATCATATAAGTAGCAAAATTTGATGTGTTATATTGAATTATTTCAATGTTATGCAATTTGTGTTCTTTTGTTTTGTGTGTTTTTGGAAAATATCATTCAAAGTAATGCTCCGCCATAAATTTTGTAACTAAAACCTTGTGCACTCCTCGTATTTATCGTACGGCTCGTCCTCCCCCCACACGTTATCTGCACTTTGTTTACGTTGTGGCTGTGCCTAAACGAGACGCTCTAGCGTACAACCTATACAACACTGATTATGAAATGCGAGTACATCTGTATGTGGCTAACGTTGTGTATTACAGGCGCTATGTTCGGTTCAAGTTTGTCGCGTATGGCGAAGTTATAAAAATGTTCGCTTCCTCAACTCTCATCCCTTTACGTTTTAACCGCTTAAACATTTTAACACAGAACTTTTGATAAGTTTTTCATATACAATAAGACGAAGTTTGTAAAGTCCTGGTTGCCTCTCTCATGTTCGAACATTGCAGTATATACGACGGAACTAAAATTACAGCATTTTTGTACAAAGATATCGGTAATTAATTGGCAATTAAAATTAATATAATTTATAAAATATTGAAATAAGAAAACATCTATTATAAATAGGTTGCAGTATGACATACGGAAATGAAAAAAGATAAGCAAACAGTAATTTCGGAATTAATGGAAGAGATAAAAGTCATAAATAATGTTTTCAAACCCTCACGAGAGGAAATATATAAGTTTGAGCATTTACACGACATTAGCAAGACCGATATATCGATGGCTGAGAACCAGACTGTCTAAGTCTAAATTTTTATAAGAAAGAAATTTGTGTTTCATTGTGTTCCATGTCCTTGTCAGCATATATGAATCGAACAAAGTAATATTCCTCTTCATAAGGTTGCTATGAAGCTATTCCAAATTGTTTCATGAAGCTTTGAATGCCAGAAGTTTAAAATAGCTCTCCTGAAAAAAAAAAATAGTGAAATGGACTTGGAACAGTCTGGTTCTGAGCCATCGATATATTGAAGTGAGATCTGCACACAATATGAGAGACTTCATGCAGCGGAAATTAAATCCACAAGGAAACCCATCACTGGATTTACGCTCTAGGATCACGAAAGAAATGAGAAAAGTATAGATAAATTGAACGTTGTAGCGTTTTAACAATGTACAAAAAATTATGGAACAAATTGGAAAGAACAGTTGGAAGAATGAAACCAAACAATTCCATCACCATAAATTGTAAAAATAATCAACTTACAGATAGAAGAAACCTAGAATTGCCATTAAAATATTAGGTGAAGCGTACAAGCTATGAATCAAATGTTTGATAACGATATGATAACGATGATGATTAAACTGATGAGATCACACCTAATACCGA
Source organism: Periplaneta americana (assembly GCF_040183065.1). Classification (NCBI taxonomy): domain Eukaryota; kingdom Metazoa; phylum Arthropoda; class Insecta; order Blattodea; family Blattidae; genus Periplaneta; species Periplaneta americana. Next base: position 112,177,339 of record NC_091119.1, read on the forward strand.
ACTCCATCTAAAATATATAGGGGGATTGCACTGTCAATGGACAAACACCCATGCTTTCCACGAAGGTTTAATTTCGAGAAACAGAGCAATGCCTGTTTGTACGGTGTCGAATCGGCGGTAGATGTTCGCCACGACTTGTCGAAAGATTGGTCGATGACAGTGATTGTAGATTTTACAAAACTCATAGATCCAGAGAGGAACTGGATCTGACCCCTGACGGCTCAGGCACATTAAATCAGCACCATATCACCGATGTAGTTTAGGCGGTAGGCGCGTTTATTTGACCAGGAGCTGCGCTCGAACGTGGATTGTTTATGCGGTTAACTTTTCTCGAGCTTTTCCCTAACTGTGAACACGACGAAAACAAGTTGGACATGGGTAATACACGGAGAACAAGAGGAGAACGAGGAGAACAAGGGGAATAATACAATAATAACAAGGGGAGTACAAGGAGCACAAGGCGAAGACAAGGAGAACAAGGGTAGTAGAGGAATGAGAGCGGATTGAATTTTTATGTGATGGTTAATACCAAAGTTACCCCCTCATGTCTAATGAGAAAGGTGCAGTTCTACGTTAAACGACTCCGAAGTATGTGATGCTGATTGATATCAAAATCATTCATATAGGTACAGTACAATCAGTAGAAAGATATTAGCATGTAACAATATCGTGTCTTCTTGTATAATGCTTATATTTATTCACATTCCTAGTGTTTTCTCAGATGACCAATTAATGATCTTCAGTGAAACATATTACAATTGTAGTTGACCAGCAGATACATTATTTTATTCGCAAGGAGAGATATGCTTAGGACGAGGAATATAGCTAAAGGTGTCCTCCGGCTTCACCTCCCTTCCGAAGGAAGCCATACTGGGAATTCGTGAATACTCTTAAAATTCATGATCGTTGGGCATGTTGAAACTGTGAACTTCGGATCTATTGACAGTGATAAGTTGTTATAGAACACCGAGAATGGCAACAGATTATTTTTTTCCCTTTAGGAGGGTCCCGAAGGCTAGCACCGCAGCCTCGAAAGAGGCTCTATTACCCTAGCCCATATACAGGGTGTTTAAAAAATACGGGGCATAATTTCAGGTATGTATTTCCCACATGTAGACAATCAAAATAGTTCATTACAACATGTGTCCGGAAATGATTTATTTCCGAGTTATGGCCTTCACAACATTGAAATTCACCGGAACGTTTTTCTTTCCGCAGGTCGTTGCCGTCAAAGGAGACATTAAGAGGGCACTCTGACAGTTCATTCCGAGGCGAAGGTTACATTCAGTGTTGTGTAGGCGTTAGACTGTGCGACATGTATTCAAATCAAGAGCTGGCAGAGATACACTTCATGTACGGTAACGCGGACGGCAATGCTGCGCTGGCTCGTCGTTTGTACCAGGAGAGGTACCCACAGCGACAATGTCCAGATCGGAAGACATTTGTACGTCTCCATTACCGTCTCTGCGAGTATGGAAAATTTAACTCTCCTGGTTTGGGAAGGGGACGACCAAGATCTACAACTCCAGAAGTACAGGAGGAGATAGATTCTGGAGGCCGTGAACATGACTCCTTCTATCAGCACACGAATGGTAGCGTTGCAAGTCAATGTTCCTCATACGACTGTCTGGAGACTGTTGAAAGAGTATCAATTGTATCCTTATCATTTGTAACGTGTACAGGCCCTGTCACCAGCAGATTACCCTGCACGAGTTAGGTTCTGTCAGTGGTTCTTGCAGCAGTGTGGTGTAAATCCGAACTTTCCTGCCTTAGTATTATTTATAGATGAAGCACAGTTCACACGAGATGGCATAACAAATTTCCATAATCAGCATGTATGGGCGTATGAAAACCCATGTGCAACTGTTCCATCTTATCACCAGGTGCGGTTCTCCCTCAACATGTGGGCCGGTATCATTGGTGATCGATTAGTTGGACCCCATGTACTTGTAAACAGACTTACGGGGCAGTTGTACACAAACTTCCTGGAAAACACCATACCTCATGTTTTAGAAGACACTCCACTGATCAATCGTCAACACATTCACTTCTTGCATGATGGCGCTCCTGCACACTTCAGTCGTACGGCTCGCCGGTAGTTGGATCGAAGGTTTCCTGATCGATGGATGCTTGGCCTCCACGCTCACCTGATCTGAATCCTCTCGATTTCTACTAGTGGGGCCATTTAAAATCATTGGTTTATTCGTCTCCGGTGCCTGATTTGGAATCCCTTCGGAATCGAATTGTGGCATGTTCTGAGGACATACGCAATACTCCTGGAGTTTGGGATCGTGTTCGCAGGTCAATGAGACATCGATGTGAGGTTTGTATTCAAGCAGGAGATGGACATTTTGAACATCTTCTGTAATGACAACTATCTGCGGAAAGAAAAACGTTCCGGTGAATTTCAATGTTGTGAAGGCCATAACTCGGAAATGAAGCGTTTCCGGACACATGTTGTAATTAACTATTTTGATTGTCTACATGTGGGAAATACATACCTGAAATTATGCCCCGTATTTTTGAAACACCCTCTATACCCCAGATAGGTCTGCCTTATAGGCTTTGACGTTAACAACTTTTGTCAGGTTTACTACGCTGCCATCTAGTTGTTACATAAGGAGTCACGTCATAATTCTCATTTGAATTTCATTAGCGACTGTACTGCCATCTCGTGTTCGTTTATGGCAGAGGGTGGCGATGCTGGCGGTTCTTCTCTTCAAAGTGAAAACGATTTTAAAATAGCGATGACCTATCTGGTTACATATATGACCTAGGCTATTACTTAGGAATGGTTGTTCAAGACCGAAAAGCTGCTTTCTTTCCAGATATCGTAACTCAGCTATGTAGTGACATCTGTCGTTTCAACCATGCAGACTTCAGGTCAGGTGAAGTCCCATTAAAGTGCCTTTTCACACCTCAGGAATGCACTGTAAAGAGTTTTAAAAAATACCTTAAATATTTTGAGGGGTGGTAGTAATCATTTAGTATTTTTAGTATTTATTTATTTAACCTGGTAGAGATAAGGCCGTCAGGCCTTCTCTGCCCCTCTACCAGGAGATTCCAACTATAATATGAAGAATAAAATTACAATTAATATTAAATTTACAATTACAATTACAATAAAAATCAAAGTACGAAAAGATTACCTGACTAATGAAAGCTAGATAATTTATCACAGAAAAACAAAGACTATTTTATATTTACTGAATTACAAATTAAACGTAGAATAACAAAATTGTATAGTGATCATTGAATCATAAAAAAAGACTACTAAATATGGATCCTAAAATTAATACCTTCCGCGATATGAGTATCTGTTCACCATCACCACCACCACCACCATCATCATCATCATCATCATCATCATCATCGTCATCGTCATCCTCATCGTCATCATCATCATCATAGGAGCTGCTAAATATGATTCATTAAAAAAAAAAAAACATTCAATATTCTCAGAGGTGGTAGTTGTCATCAAACAAGAAAAATAGTCTAATAAACATGGGTTTTGAAATTAAAATTTTCGCAAAATAAAGACTTTGAAACAGGTATTGTGAGCAAAGTATATCTTCTAATGTCAGCTCTTTTCTTGTGTCTTATTGGGTATACAGCATAATATCGGAAATGCATTAAATAACAGAGTAACAACGTGTGCAATCATTATTTACAGTAATCTTGTAAACAGTAGACCCGTGTTTATTGAACTTTTGAGAATGTTGAATGCATTTTTTAAAATGAAAATCACATTGAGCATCGCCGATGATGATGATGATGACGATGATGATGATAATGAAGTACTTATATTTTGGGAGATTTTAATTTTAGGACCATGTTTATTAGACTTTTTCTTCCCCTTATGATTACTACCACCCTATATCTGCAGTGCTTGGGAAAAGTGACATAAGTCAGTTTCCACAAACCTTTTTTGATAATTTATTGACAACTTACACTGGTTTATGTCGATTTGATTTTTTTTCTGTATGAATTATTGTAATGGGAGGAATACTTATGTATTTTTTCCGAGCGAACAGATGTTCCGTAAGTTGTCAATAAATTATCAAAAAAGATTTGTGGAAACTGACTTGTGTCACTTTTCCCGAGCACTACAAATATATAACAGATAGCTCATCCCTATGTTAAAATCGGCAGCACTTTGAAGAGAATAACCGCCAGGATCGTCACCCGTCCGTCGTAAACGAACACTAGATTGCAGTACAGTCGCTAATGCAATTCAAATGGGAGTTATGATGTGACTTCTTATGTAACAACTAGATGGCAGCATAGTAAACCTGACAAAAGTTGTTACCGTCAAAGCCTATAAGGATAAGTAATCTGGGTATATATGATCTAGAGCACCACTTTAAAAGTTTTGAATTCCCTTTTTCATAGCACTCTTCATGTATCCTCTGGCAAATGTCATCTGCACGCAGACACGACTTTGGTTAATACTATTGTAATGGCGATAATGAATATTCAAACGAAGAGTGACATGGAATGATTGAGGGGAGGGGAGAACTCCAAGAAAAATCTTCACGAACCTTGACTATCCACCACAAATACGACTCCGCCATCACTGGGATTCGAATCTGGATCAGCAATCATAAGCTAGTGCCCTGTTAACTGGCTACCGATACAACTAAGAGAAACCTTACTTTCCTACATTTTGGATCGGAACCTTGGATCCTCTAGAAACTACCTACTTCTTGCTTTATATACTTCACTATTTGAGGGGGTCACTAGAACCTAGCTCTGCAACCTAGTAGATGTATCACGCTTAACCTCCAGATAGGCGCATTCCCAACTACGCCAGTTGACTACACTAAGATCCTCTGTGAATTCGGGCTTCGAGCAGGCCACCCTATCCGTTCATAGATCAGCCCACTCTGTGCGTCGCCAGCCGTCGAACGAGGAATACTATGAAATGGAAATCGGACTAAATAAAGTTGAAGCCTAACGTGAGGAAAAAGAAGAACCTCTCATGAAAACACCAATGACGACCTACTACGTCATAAGTAGATATCGGATATTTAGGAAAATGCCTATTTTATTTTAATGTTCATATTTAAAGGCTTTTAGTAAATGTGCACGAATAATGAGAAATGAAGCATTCTGATAATTTGTTCTTGCCTTGTTTGCCTTTTTTGCCGTTAACGTTTTTTTTTTTTTTTTGCTTTAATATGTACTTTTTTGCCCCTTTTTTTGCTTTTATATGTACCTTTTTGCCTTTTTATATGACTACTCACTCAAAAATACTGCATTTATTTCTGCGTTCTAAACTAAGGAAATTGCAGTTCTTAAGTAGCCATATATATGGGACACATTGTTGCAATGCAACACTGTTGTTTTGCTTACTCCGGAATCGACCTTGTCCTTCTGACTCCAGCACTGTGTTGAGACATGAAGCACACAGTCAGTCTAGGATTGTCTTTCTGAGGTACCATGGCGAAAAATGTCAAAATTGAAAACATCCAAAGCTTCTTTATATCGTTAATGTGTAGAAGAAATTTCCTGGTTTAACTATTAATGGAACGATTGTTATGTAGCCAGGATGGCACTATTTAAGTATGCTCCAGTCACATCAGTATACGTTGAGAGATATTTTTCAGCATATAAACTGACTTTGTTCAATAAACGTGACAGACGTCTGTGTGTTAATCTTGAAAAGTTGCTTGTTGTTTATTGTAACTCAAAGTATGGACGTGACGTTGTGGCTGAATAAGTACAAGTGAAACAAGTCTATAGAACAGAGAACTACTTTTCCAGTGTACTTTGTTAAGTTACTTATAGTCTTATGGATGTTTACTATATGAATTATGAGTGATTCAATATAATTTCAATGCCTTTTATTGCCCTATTTTTGTTGTTTTTAGAGCCTTTTTAGGCGCCTAAAATATCATTTTTAATGCCTTAACTTCCGATGTCTAGTCATAAGTAATACTATGGATTTTTCATTGAAAAGTCCCACACATGGCCGGGATTCTAACCCGGACAGCCTACGTGAGAGGCCGATAGGTCAGACTGCTCAGCCACCGCGTGGGCAAACACATAGGCCTACTCTTTTGATTACGACAACCCGACTCTGAATCATGGCTGCAATAGTTTCAATACACAGATAAATTAAGTACATAACTAACATAGGCCTGGAGTATTCTGTTTCAATGTTTGTTCACGTGTTAGTATCTTCAGCATTTCACCACAATGAGACAGCGCCCAGTCCATTAAACTACATTTGTCAATCCCACCAGCATTTCCGACGTTACACATGTAAACTCATGTTGAACTAAATCAATCAGCTATGACATCTAATCAGACCGCGGTCAGGTCAGGTCAGGTCAGCGACACAACAGACCCCAGAACCGTGTTACTGTCTGCCCCAATTACTGTAGGCACCGACAATCCGGGCTTCGACACTCACGCTCTAGATACACGTGCGATTTACGATTCCTCGATTCTGTATAATACAGATAGTAGCATTATTTTATGCAATTTAAGAACTACTCATTTCTCTCATGTCGCCATACATGATTGTATATTCTTTGACACGGAAACTGGTCGCTGTTCAGAGACTTAAGTCCCACCTCGGAATAGTTTGGGAATCATCGTGTGTGCTGTGTTTACACGCGTGCGTTTTACATAGATTCGAAGCTCGGTCTTTGTAGCGAGAAGAAAGAGGTCTATCGCTAAGCCATAAAGACTTCGTAGGGAATAAACGTTTCATGAAATACAGATAGGGCCTACGTTATTGCTACGATCTCGATGCTTAACATTTTCCCGTGTGAACCTCGCGTTAATCCGAACGACACTTAAACAAATTCACGCTATAGTAGAGCGACTATTTTCCGTGTCAAAGGGTGCACATTAAGATGTGTGTTTTTTATACCGTTAGGGAGTAGTGGTTATCATGTCTGATGTGAATATGAATCAAATCCTGGTTGAAATATGTTGCCTGGTTGGATTTTTTAATCCTCAACCAAATAAAGCAAAGACAGGGTAACCAATAATTAATTAGTAAGGTAATAAATAAATAAATAAATAATAAAATAGATAAATTTGACGGCGGTGTATGTGCAGGGTAAGTCAAATCGTCAAACAAATTCATCCCGCGCGACGTGTGAACTATATTATGTATAAGTCTGTCTGGCTTTGCCACCTACCAGCCATAAGATTAATACCATGCAGTAGGTGTAAAATTATTGGAACGCATAAGGAATTGAGGAAAAATAGCGGTACATAGGCGATACTAGATTATTATTATTATTATTATTATTATTATTATTATTATTATTATTATTATTATATGCATGCGATCTTGAGCATATTGTGTATTTGATTTCACATTTCATTAACTCTGACTTCATATTCGCACATTGCTATTTTTAACACATATTTTAAAAGTTCTAGTATCGCCTATGTACCGCTATTCATGTATATCTCTTAAAAGGAAATGCTACTGTTTCTCCAAACAAGACAATACTTTCAGTTAAACAAAGACTACAGCAGGATGTAATACCGTTGACTTCCATCCAGACTACATCGTTCTCAAAAGGTTGCATAATTCTCAGAAGGACAAAAGTACGTTAAACGCGGAACTGATTCTTGTGTAACTGAATCGACAGATGGCACCAAATAGTGAATCACGATATTTACGATACTTCCAAGAATGCGGTCTTACGAATTCTAACAAACATTCTTATAATAGGAGAGCTAAGCAGAATAACTCTTGGGCAGCGGTGCATGGCTTCGGGCCCCTCCTCCGTAAAAGAAAAGAAAAAGTTTTTTTGTTGCTAATATAGGCCCACTACTGACGAGTGAGATTACGAATGGATTTCTTAATATAATCATATCAAGCTGTGTTTTTTAAAAGTGAATTTCAATCAAATGCTAGACCAAGGAATGTTCTTTGACATCACAAATCTTTTCTCCCGCTGTCACTAACAAACTAAACACCAAGCTTGCGAGACCGGTTTCGTCCCAGTCGTCACAGAAATGGTGTAAATTAAATATAAATTGAAGAATTTTCTAATAATTATTACAGTTATTTTCCGGACTTGCAAGATAAAATTTGAATGAAAAAAAAAAATCGTGCCATAAGCGCATGATCTAATGCATAACGTCACGCGTATCTTGCAGATCCCTATGAGAATAAGTGAAGAGTCCACTGCAAGAATGATGGATGTCACTTTCTTGTCGAAAATGAACTAAGACTGTCAGTGCATAGCTTAAGACATATAGAATGTACATACAGAGTTATATGGCATTAACACTGATAGTCATTGTCCAGTAATGATCGGAAAATTACAGTTAAGCTTTGAGCGCTAAGCATTTCAAACTTTCAATTGCTTCTCCTGCAAAATGTATTCTTGCAGTGGACTCTTCAAGTACGAAGTGCTTCCGAAGAAAACTTTTTCCAATTAACCATTGTACAGTATGATTTCTAATACATACTGCAATACAGTAATTACAGATTTCTAAATTAAAATAATTCTAACACGTGTACTCAGAAACTGGGAACCCATTATTTGCTTGTTTGAGTCGGTTATCAGCCTAAAAAGGTATTTCCAGCTCTTGAATGCCGTTTTATGACTATCTTCGGGTATTATAGAATACCATTTTTGTTTTTGTTAAGCATTTAAACATTACTGACACAAAGTTAATGATTAGTGAATATATGATTTGCTTAATTTCTTTTAAATTGTTTTTCATAGCATCAACTCAATAAATTAATGTTATGTTAGGTAAATGACGATCACTATAATAAATGCACATTTGTCGGGTAATATGGAATACAACAATTTTTAGCTGGTAACGTTGGCTTTTATTTAAAAACGGTTACTAAAAACATGTTAGTCGAAAAAGCCTGAAATTCTAAATGAAAAAAAAAAAACACACACAAGGTATACGGACATAATCTAATCCAAACGAAATACAGTGGTTTAATGTCAACACAGTCAATGCACGTTTCCCTTAATTAAGAATCTGATAACTGTATATGTAAAAGTAGGCTTACCATAATAAAATGTCTTATTTCAACTTTATTCTATTTTTCTTGCGACTAATAGGTCTATGAGATATACGGATATAAGTAAAGGCAATATGAAATAGGTACTGGTATTCCATATTACCCGCATAGCCATTTTGTAAAATAAACTTCTATCACATGATCGCGGTAAATCATAAACACGTAAAACTACTGAGATAACAAAAATTAACTACCGGTAGGTACTTCATTAGTTCATTACATAGCGCGTTTCGTTAAATTGTAGGTATATCACATGCATATTTAGTAGCCATCTACTAACATCAGATTACCTTCAAAAGTTTAAAAAAAGGGTGATTCAGAAGGGAAGGTCAACCGGTGAGGAGATGATTCAGGCGATATTTAGAGCAGAAAAGTCCTTTGTCAGTTTTATTTATTTGCAACCGTTTCAGAGTTAAGGCTGATTCACAATAAACCGGGAACGAAAACGAGAACGAGAACGGAAATATTGTTAAAATAAATTTATTTACATGTGAGCATTCACAATTAACGAGAAGCTTGCCTGAGCCCGGGAACGGGAACGTGAGAGTTAATTCTGAATGTTCACATTTAAATACATTTATTTTAACAATATTTCCGTTCTCGTTCTCGTTTCCGTTCCCGGTTTATTGTGAATCAGCCTTTACAAGAGATCAAACATTTACTCACAACTAAAGTGGCTTACTTACAATAGAAGTACATTAGTAAAAAAAAGTTCTTAAATGAGTGCGTTGTAAATGATTTTATTCATGTATATCTCTTGAAAGGAAATGAACTACAATAGGATACTTTTTTCGCTACGTGATAAAAAAACTGAATAGTTTCGGAAGGCGTAAAACATAGGGTGCTATTCATAGACATTTCGCTAGCCCGGGCTACGAGCGTGCTAAACAGAATTGATATCATATCATATCGCTGACACTGGTTTATGAATACGAAAAACCTTAGTTCGCTGATCAACCACCGGAAGCCCGTGCTAAGAATGTCTATGAACACGGCCCTAAAGGATCTAAAATAGAAACGGGAATATCATTTTTGTAAGTCCAAGAAAATAAAATACATACTGGAATATTGTTCCGAGCATGATACAAGAACTTAATTGTTGCGAAACACGTAACACTAAGCTAATAAAATACAAATGGAAATATCATTCCCAGCATGATGCGAGAAGTTAATTGTTCGGAAACGTGAAAATCCAAGTAAATGTATTACGAACGGATATATCACTTCCAGCATGATACGAGAAATTCATGCATAAATTGAAATGGAGAAACCAAAATATTCTAAAATACGAGTAGGCTATATTATGTCAACAGCCACTCTTTCCTTTTGTAAGTCTTACAAAATCTACCGAAAATCGATTTCTTGTTTGGAGAAACAGTAGCATTTGTAACTTGAAAGTGCTAAAATACTTTATCATTATTATTATTATTATTATTATTATTATTATTATTATTATTATTATTATTATTATTAAATGTTTATATGCATGCGATCTTGACCATATTGTGTATTTGATTTCACATTTCGTTAACTCCGACTTCATATTCGCACATTGCTATTTTAACACATATCTTAAAAGTTCTAGTATCGCCTATGTACCGCTATTTTTCCTCAATTCCTTATGCGTTCCAATAATTTTACACCTACTGCTTGGTATTAATCTTATGGCTGGTAGGTGACAAAGCCAGAGACAGATGTATTACATAATACAGTTCACACGTCGCGCGGGATGCATTTGTTTGACGATTTGACTTACCCTCCACATACACCGCCGTCATATCGATTCTCCTCGGTCAAAGCAATCAAAATCATCACCATAAACGGAACACGAAGACGTTAGTGACGTCAAACGCTCGAGGTGTGGGCTCGCGATATTTTTAACGAAAACTGACCATCGTGACGTCACGAAACCTACGTCATCACCATTACGAATTAATAATGGACCTTTATTACAGACCTCACGTGCAGGCACAAGCACGAAATTTGTAGCTATTCCTGGTGCATGCACTCTTTATTTATAGTAAACATACACTATATATTTTCTTTAGGCTACAAATTTCGTATTCTATTACTGGCAATCCGACTGTCTGCTTGTCTACAAAAATAAATCTGTCGGACTGTTTGTCCGTCCGTCTATCCATCCATCCATATATCTATCCATCTACTTCTCTGCCTGTCCGTCTCTTTGTCTATGTATCTATCTGTCCATCTATAGAATGATTCTGTGACAGTTAAACAAATTTTTAGAGATGATAGAGATATTACTAACTTTCATATAAGAATCCGTGTTCGGAAACGTTTTATTTGCTAATTACAGAACGTGATATGTTGTTCTAACCAATCTGTGGAATGGAATTTAGGGAGGGGGCACTGTGACGCAACACTACGACCTTTCACGATCTATTGCGCTAACCCTGAGGCGCATTCTCAAACCCACACCGGCTGACTACACTAAGGTGCGCTGCGTACCCAGGTTTCGAGCAGGAAACTCTCTACTCCCTAGGAGAGTCCCCACCGTGCGTCGCCAGCCTACGTTGGGGAATGCTATGGAATGATGGAGAAATGGAGAAATGTTGATGTTATTTGGTTTTTTTTTATTTAACGACGGTCTCAACTGCCGAGGTTATATCAGTGTCACCGGTATATCGGAATTTTGTCCCGCAGGACTTCTTTCACATGCCAGAAAATCTACTGACATGAGCCTGTCGCATTTAAGCACACTTAAATGCCATCGACCTGGGCCGGGATCGAATCAGCAACCTCGGGCACAAAGGCCAGCACTCTACCTACTGCGCCACCCAGGTCGACGATAAATGTTGAGGGAATGATGTGGGTGTCTAATATGGGGAAACGGGAGGACTTCGAGAAAAACCCCAACTGCGACCTTGTCCGCCCAAGTGTCACTATGGATTTTTCAATTAAAAATCCCAGACCTGACCGGGACTCGAACCCGACCACCTGCGTTACAGACTGAAGGTCTGACCACTCTGCCACCGCAGGGGACTGTAACCGATCTAAGTAACATTCGAAGGTCAAGGTAAAATAAATCATTCTATTTTCTTGAATGTACGGTATGCCATGGTGTTAACCTGGTGATTTTTTTTAAAACATTAGAAAGTTCATGCGAATAGATACAGAACCTTCCTTAGGTATATTAAAATAGCCATCTGGTATCGAACTCATGGACAATGCACTGAAACCTCACCTCAGCTTATATGTAGCTGGCCTTATATGACGTCAGATTTACTTGGGTTAAGCGATACGCACAGACGATAATTTAGGTTTCTTTAGTTTCTTGTTATCTCGGGAAGATTCACTTGCCGACACATATTTGGTCCTATTTTAAATAATCAATTATTGATAAATAGATTTAACATAAATATATTTTATATAAGTAATATATATTCATATACGGAAGGACAAATGGCTTTATGAGTCACAATATCATATACTACACCAAGTAGTCCACACCATGTTTATGAGAAATTACGAACACTTGCAGGCGCAGGGAGTCTGTAAGCAAACTTCAGGAAGATGGCCTCGAGTTCGATGCTAGCTGGCTACATCAACAACAAAAATCAAGGCTTGTAGCTGTCAAACGGAACGTTTTCGGACATGGATTGCTATAAGGAAATTGTTCGTATTGATAGCCTACATCGCCCCAAAATGTTCGTAACAAAGTCACATAATATAGTGTTCTTTTGACCCTGTTGACCCTCTATAGGGCTTTAATTTAATTTGTATTATTTTCATCAGCGTCTGTATTCCTTTTTTGTATTTATATGTGCTATCTGCTATCTGGTAGGATGGAAGAGACGGTCTTATGGCCTTAATCCTGTCAGATTAAATAAATAAATAAATAATAAATAGAATAACCCGGTATGTGTTCGTTCGTCGGATTGTCTGTCTATGTCTGCCTGCCTGTCTACAGTATATCTAAACGTCTTTATGTCTGTCTGTTTATCTGTCTGTATAAATCTACACACATGCGTTGTAATTTGTACGTTATGAAATATCCATAGCAAACAGGTGTTTTGTTTAACCGCGTATTTATTTATTCAGCGTAGTTTTTTTTTTTTTTTTGTTAGTTTGTTAAAAGTTATTTATGTATTATGGGAGACAAGTAGATTTTTACTAGTCGAGACTAGCAAATTTTATTTAACTCACGAATTCCATATAAGCTAATATTTTTTCTACTCTCACATTTTACATGATAAAAATATATATTTATTCATTTTACGTGATTTAAGATATCAGAACTGTTGAGTAGGTTGCCGAGTTTTGAGTATTCCTGTGTTTGTTGCTATGCGACTGTTGCACGAAACTTATTTTCACTTACTTCCCTAGGGAAGTCGTGTGACTTACGTCCCGTCGTCAATAGCAACCAACATTATCACGGTAAAATCCGACATTTATTTCCTTAAAAACAAGCTAATAACAGCATACTTGCGGCAGTGGAGTGGAAAAACGTACGGCCGTATTCATAGACATTTTTAGCGCGGGATTCCGGTGGATGATCAGCGTTTTTCGTATTCATAAACCAGTGTTAGCGATAGGATATGATTGGAATTCTGTACAAGTAACCAGTGGATAGCCGGGGCTAGCTAAGTACGCTCGTAGCGCGTGCTGCGGAATGTCTATGAATAGCACCCTGAATTTTTGCACAGTATATTAATGCTGACATATAAGCTGATGAAACGAAATAATATTGCATTTAATTTTTTTTGAACACACAATAGGCAAGATGTTTAGTTATGTGCTTCTTCTTGATCCAGTAACAATCGTATTCCATTGTCGAACAAACTCTCTGTCTCGAACTATGCCTAACCTAACCTATCTATATGCTACTTAGGTATATCAGTCTATTTACCAGTCATTAGCTGAAATTTATAATATTTTGTGTAGCTGCCATCTCATACTACACGTAAAATATACACGAAAATGAATTCACAAAACAATCTACTGCATTTTTATAATGCTGTTACACGACCAGTCATACGTTATTCAATTGTTTAACTTCTTTAGCTACTGACTGTGTTTGAATTCTGTATGTTTGAATTTAGTATGTTTGCAGGCGTAATTAAGGGTCACTAATGCATAATACTTCATTTAATTGTCTAGAATTACACTCTGATACACTTGAGATTAACACAGACAAGGAAAAACATTCGTATAATTACTGTAGTACATCATAGTTTGGAAACCATGCATGGAGTACAGGCACGAACATTTACCTTACCATTAGTTCATCATAAACATACTCTGAACTAAAGCTGCTATTTTTCTATGACGTATGACCATACAAAGTTACATGAATCTGTACCACGCCCACCTCAGAAATTCGCATGTCTACCATTCTGAAACGAGTCGACTTAGTGACTCATTGTTAACGCCTCTTACTATATAGTAAGTAGATTTTTTTTTATTTGCAAGTCATTTCGTCAACTTGGCTTAAGTGCAACATTATTGTCATCAAGTAGGCAACGTAATGAAGTAACTTAAATTATGAAAAATTTTAACTTCAGATGTTACTGAGAAGCGATATGATAACCTGACAACTGGGATCGGGATTCTTAGGTTCTAACGTAATTTATTCCTTTCTATAATTAGGAACTTCCACGTGTTCCAAACAAAGTTAAGGACAATTATGTGAATTTGACTGGATCTGAAAATGTTTTTAAAATGATAATGTTAGGCCTAAAATTACCTGAATCATTGATTCTGACGACAGAGAGCAAATTAGTGAATTTTATTGAACGTAAAAAAGTAAAGAAAAAATGCTACGGTATAAACTCATCTAAATAATTTATTTTCAAGGTAGAGCAAAAATATGAATTTGACTGGATCTGAAAAATGTTTTTAAAATAATGCTATGCCTAAGATTATCTGAATCATTGATTCTGACGAAAGACAGCAAATAAGTGAATTTTATTGAACGTAAAAAAGTAAACAAGAAAAAAAAGGTACGGTATAAAATTATCTAAATAATTTATTTTCAAGATAGAGCAAAATATGCTAATTTATTGCAGCTAAAAGCTTAAAAATAATGCTAAAATTGCATAAATATTTGGTTTCGACGGTAGAGCAAAATAGGTTAATTTTATTGGACCTGAAAATGTTTAAAAATGATGCTTGTCCACGGATGATGACTATGACTAAGGATAGAGAGATGGATGAATGAAGGATATGTGATTGGATGCACAGACCGACGGATCATGAATATATGGATGGAGAGATGGACGAATGAAGGATATATGGTTAGATGACGGATTGATGACTGGACAGACCGACGATGTTGAATATATGGATGGAGAAATGACGAATGAAGTATATATGATTGGATGACGGATTGATAACTGGACAGACCGACGGAAGATGAACATATGGACGGAGAGATGCACGAATGAAGGATGTATGGCTGAATGATGGATTGGTGACTGGACAGACTGACGGATGATGAATATATGAATGGAGATATGGATGAATAAAGGATATATGGTCAGATGACGGATTGATGACTGGACAGACCGACGGATGATGGATATATGGATGGAGAGATGGACGAATGAAGCATATATGATTGGATGACAGATTGATGACTGGACAGACCGACTGATGACTTATTTATTTTAGTAGGTTATTTTACGACGCTTTATCAACATCCTACTTTATTTAGCGTCTGAATGAGATAAAGGTGGTAATGCCGGTGAAATGAGTCCGGGGTCCAGCACCGAAAGTTACCCAGCATTTGCTCATATTGGGTTGAGGGAAAATTCCGAAGAAAACCTCAACCAGGTAACTTGCCCCGACCTGGAATCGAACGCGGACCACCTGTTTCGCGGCCAGACGCGCTAACCGTTACTTCACAGGTGTGGACCCGACGGATGATGGATATATGGATGAAGAGATGGACGAATGAATGATATGTGATTGTATGACGTATTGGTGTCTGCCAGGCTGACGGATGATGGATATATGGATGGAGCGATGGACGAATGAAGGATATATTGCTGGATGACGGATTCATTGTTTGAGAGATGGTCATGAAGAATATATGGTTAGCTGACGGATTGATGGTTGGACAGACTGACAGATGATTCATATGTATATGGATGGAGAGATGGCCGCATGAAGGATATGGTTTGATGGGTGGATTTATGCTGAACAGATCAGCGAATGGATATATGGATGGAGAAATGGACGAATGAAGGAGATGGATGAATGGATGGTTGGATGGATGGATGCGAACGAGTGGACGCATATGATTGGATAGACGGATGCGAATAGTTGGATGGATTGATTAATGGAGGGGCGGGAGATTGGTCTGGAGAAAAAAGGATTTTCTGTATGAATGGATGAAGGCATAGACAACAGGAGGACTGATTCACAGGTAGTTGGAAGGAACGACGGGCGAACAAGTTCATTATCGTATGTGCGCAAAAGCATTCAACACATGACAGCACTTTCTCACGCACCGATTTCTTCTGAGCGTGCTGTTGTCATATAACTTTGCTCTGAGGGTAGTGTAAGTAATTCATACTGAAAATTCTTAATATCAGCAGTCACGGTCTAGTAACGAAACAGCCAATGAAAAAAAAAACTAGTCCTGAGGCAAATTTATTGCCTCTACTTTCCTTTAATTGCTTTGATATTTAATAAAAATGTCTTAATAACTTACAAGTTCATTAATGAATGTTCATACAACTATCTACTTTGATTTAGAATTTTCCCTTCTACATACACTTCCGGCACGTCATATGTTGTCAACCTTAACCTGAAAATATTACACACGCCGCACAGTGAGGTTTAGCATGTTAAGTCATTTTCTCATAGTTACAAGCTGATCAAGAAAAGAAGGTCTTTATTTGCGATTATTATAGCTTCCATAGCGATGAGCTGTTTAATTGATGACAGTATTCTACGCATTAGGCTACGGCTGATGTGGATTTAATTGCGGCCAGAACTTTTACTTTTGCGTTGGCATGATTCTTTCTCTTAATTGTACATAGACATCATCAAATTAAGCGTTGTAAATGCCTCAAGTTAGAATTTTTAGAATAATTTGTTTCAACTCTCATTGCCGTAAGTATGCTGCTATTGCCTTGTTTTTAGGAAAATAGATAGATTTTACCGTCGTATTGTTGGTTACTATTGACGACGGGACGTGCAGCAAGTGACATTACTTCCCTGAAAATAAGTTTCGTTCAATAGTTGCATGGCAACAAACAAAGGAATATCCAAAACTAGACAACCTTCTCAATATTTCTGATTATTAAATCATACAAAATGAAGAATTATATTTTTATTACTTAATGTGTGCGAGTGGAAAAGCATTATATGCAATTCGTGAGTTAAGCAGAATTTTCTAGTCTCCGATTACTTATTGCCGCACTCGCTATCGTCCTCGATAACAATTATTGCTCTATAAAAATTAACATTATGGTTTTGTACATTTATTAGAAATTATGTTTAAACCATCGTGATCATGCAAGGATATATTGCTCTGTCGATATAGAAAGCCAATGTTTACCTACTTAGATATAACGCGGAGTAAATCCCCTGCAATCGGAAACCATCATGTCATGAAAGTCAAGGAATATTGTGGACAGTAAAAAAATTGATCATACGGAAATGTGTGTTTAAGAGTTGTTAATTCATTATAAGAAGCGAATGTGATACAACGTTAACACAAATTAACTTTCTTTCCTAGAATATATCTATCTATAAAATACAATAATAAATAAATAAACAAACAAATAATGAGATGAATATCACCTTAAACTCTCCAACAATATCCCTAATATTTGCGCCGTTTTCAAGGCGTTGAATATTTACTTTACCAGAAATGATGGATGAATGGAGCGGAGAAAAAATTATTTCCGGCACCGGGACTCGAACCGGGTTTTCAGCTCTACATGCTGACGCTTTATCCACTAATCCACACCGGATTCTAGTTCCGGATTGAATCCCTCTCAGTTTAAGTTTCACCTCTCAGTTTCCCTTTTGTGGCCAACCCTCATGCACTGTGTCACAGATGTGTGACAGTGGCACAATGTCCAACACACTATGTGCAGAGGTGCATTACGAGTGACTAAGTGGCCGGGATCCGACGGAATGAGCGCCGTCTTAAATCACTAACTGGTTATTTTACGTATATCAAATTATTATGATGTACCGAAGTACATACGATATTTCCGTGCAGGAATTCTGCGTTATATGATGAAGAATGGGTGGAGCTCCAGTGACACGTACAACTTTTCTGTGTAACTCTGTGTAAACTTAAATATGTAATAGGCTACTTACAACATACAACATATAAATTAAGCCAAATGGTGTTATAAAAAACGTGTAATCTGGAAATCGAAAGTTCATCTTATTATTTGTAAGCATATTAAATGATTTCATTTATACATATCGTTTGAATAATAATTCAAAACTATAAACAGTAAGATCATAAGAATGGATCTCAATAGTTAAGAAAAACGTAAAGCGTATAATGAGAAAGTATTAATCATATATGCTGTGTATGACTCATTTTCAAGTACTAGAGACTATGAGTATTCGTAGCAAATCCCAAATCGCTTTATGAACAACACAAATTTCAAAAGTCTACCTGGGATCGAATCCCGGCAGAGATATTTTCATGAGAGGCTTCCGTACTTATATGTATATATCGTTGGGAAGAAATGGAAATGTGTCGACATGACCTCAAAATGATTATTTTCATTCATACCTGAAAATGCAGCATGACTAATGTACACAATGAAGAAAGCTTTCTCCTTAACCTGCAGAGTACATAAGGTTTATATTCGCAAGTGTTGTAATGATAACTGAACTTCGTAAGCACTCATTATGATCTCTAATGCAGAATCCAATTACGAACTACTGATTGCATTTCCTTACTTGGCGATGGCAGGGAGAGGAGAGGGATACATGTAATCGCAACATAAAGGTGAGACGTGACGTCACAGGCGATTGACAGCTGTTCGTTGAAGGATAAAGCACGGGCATCATGGCCACACCGCGCAGCCGGCCCAGTGGTTTCAATCTAGACAAGTCTGAGTGACGGTAATTGGCAGGTACCACGGCCGACAGACTGTCTTGCGAGAGCGGCGGCGGAAAACGCCCCGCAACACCAGCAGCATAAGTAACGAACCAAACTGCGATTCGATTCATTATATTACCAACCATGGATTAATGTAACATGACATAGGTAATAGCTCAAGTCCCAATTGCATAAATTTAATTAATAATAATTCATATTCATTTTTGATCAAAGCTCTGGAAATGACTGAATTCTGTCTCTATTTATGTTGTATAATATTGGCAGACAAGAAGAAAAAATGCGCGAAGTATTTAAAAAAATGGAGGAAGAGAAAGAGAGAGAGCGGGAGACAGTTGGCATTTGGATAGTTCTCAAACATAAATCAGTTATAGAGAAGAAATACAGGGTTTTTTCCGATCTCTGATAACGAATTTGAATGACATCCTGTGCGTCAGGAGTCACACGGCAGCTGAACTGTGGCGCGAGGTGACAGACCAGTAGTGAGTGATTTCTTAGTCAGAGTGCACGGCGACTCTCAGCAGAAATTCCCAAGAAAATCGAGCCTTTTTGAGAGAGATAGGCCTACATTACGACCCTTTCCAATGCCAGGTACAGTTAAGTGAAAATAAAAAAAAGCCTGCAGTAAATGAGGTTTCGTTATTTACAATAAGGATATCTTCTGTGTGCTTAATAAGATTGGTAAAGCTCGAATGGAATTAATTTGTATCATCTCGTGGGGTACGGCGACTTGTGACGGGGAGGGGTGGATTTGCTTGCTTTTTCCACTCTTAAATTAATCCCATCCGAGCTTTGCCAGTCTTATTAGGTACGCACGAGATGCCTTTTTTGGAAATAATAAAACCAAGGTTTTTGCAGGTTCCTATGATTTTCACGTAACTTTTATCCTGCAACTGCAAAGTTGCATGTTGTGTTCACACATAGCCTAAACTAAAAGCAGAGTGCAGCGCGCTATTTTCGTACCGTGCAACGCGAGAACTACAAAGTTGCGACAGAAGGTTGCGAGTCTGCTCACGCTCAAGACATTACTTCTGGAGCCGTAGTTTAGCTGCAACTTTGCCTAATCTTTGTTGATTGTACAATGCATTCTTTAATACTCAACAGCACTGTTTCGTGAACAATATTGGCAGCTTTCTTTTTTGAAACTATGCTATGGGAACTTAAAAGATAAACTGTAACATCTTCACAAATATACTCCACATTATAATACATTTAGTAACTTTCACAAATCGCTTATTTTCATCACGGCATACACTAAAATATAATATAGAAACAATATAAAATATTATAGATACATGTGGTTGCTCGCAACAGTACGACTGGAAAATAAATATGCTAAACTTATGAAAATTTCTGGACAGTGGCATTTCAAATTCAACGGGGATGAGAGGATGATCCTGAATCGTGAAAATGGAATTCTGAAAATCAGAGGTGAACCATTCTACAGATCTGGTCAATAATTTGCAAATTCTTTTTTCAAAAAAAGTAATAACATTGACAAGGTCAAACTTGAAATTTTGTCCTATGTGTGCCAGTTAAATAAGAAAAGTGTTCTGATATTGATTCATTGATAAAGCGACAAGGTGAGCTTAAGTTCTATAGGCGAGTGGTTGATAATGCAGCACACAGTAAGTCATTACTAGTGGAAGAAGAATGCCTCTGTGAAGCACAACATGAAGCGGAGTTATTGAGGATTTGAACTGTGTGCAGTGGCAGTCCTAAGTATTTTTTTTCTAAATAAAAATATTTATAATATTGTATATGAAATATAAACTAACTGTGGATGCTTTCAAATAAGTTTGAAACATTTTTTTTGCAAATAAAAATGTATAAAAGTAGTGGCAATTCTGAAGTCGTCTTAGTACTAGATCCACCACTGAATTAATTTTTTACTTTTCTTTTTCAATAGTATTGTATGAAATATATATTATAAATAAATTTAGTGTCAGATTCATGCAGTTTTGTTAGTAGCAGCTGAAAAATAATGCTATAAGGGATATTATACTCTGCCACTGGATATATACCCATTTGCAGTGTGAATAAATACAAAGATAAATTATAGAAAATTAAGATAATCATTAAAAAGCAAACTCAGACATTTCCATATTATGTTGTCATATTTATAGAAAACTAACATTTCTTGACATTTAAAGGAATAATTATGGTGTTAGTTCTGTCTTTAAACGGTTAGTACAGTTTAGACATTTTATGAAACATAGTTTGTTAGTAAATCATTTTTTTTTCATTTCCTGAAAAATTAACAAAGATGGAAATGTCGGGGTTTGCATCTATACGACTCATTTATCACACGATGCAAAAAATATAAATCTTGCATCATGTTGAACACGATGGCAGTCTTAAAGCATGTTTCACATAACAAGAATGGCTCAAGGGTAATATTGCACTGACACTACTTGGATGTGACTTGTACAAGTTTTTCTTGCAGTTGATTTGTGTTTTGCCCTTTTCTTAAGATGGGCCATATCACGCATGCCTTAGTAAACTCACAGGTGCAACACACTCCAGCTCTGACAGTCACATGTGTCAATGCTGAGCACGAGCAGGTTGCAGACCCTGGGAATGTGGAACGCATGACAGCGCCAAGGCTCACCTGAGATGACAGCAGCGGTCGTATGGTGGTGCCAGCTTAACCCGTCCAGGACGCAATTCAATCACACCGGCCTAACGAGGGATGCTGTGTGCGAGAGTTTAAATTAATCACGTGCGGAGTGGATTGGGGTCCGTGCACCGCGGCCGCACGGCGCCAGGCCTATCAATCACGCCGGCATGACAACAGGTGGTGGATGCTTGCGCAACCCGGCGGATGAGATCACAGCCACACCGGCGCTCGGCGTCTGCAGGAGATGCTCGCTCAATATTCCTCCCTCATTCGGAGAAGGTGTGAAGGAAACACTCGTTGTTGCTTATCCTGTATTGCTGTGTGTAGGAGATACTAGTTTCTTCTGTCAGTATGCTGTTTCAAGCTTCATTGCTGTCATTAAAAAATGCGATTTTCTAAAATCTTAATTAATAAAGTCTCTCTTCTTACACTGTACTTGTCTGCAGGCTAGTCGTTGCTCTGTCGAAAATATATCTCATTTGTTCATTATTACAGTCTCTCTTTATTGTCCTTCCGAAAATATATCTTCATTAAAAATCTGCATTTTTTTTTTATTATCAGAGTCGCTCTCCTTATACTGCAGTTGATTGTAGATACATTGCTGTTTCTCTTGAAAATTTATATTCATTTACAACACCTGTCTTTAATTATTAAAGCGTTTTTTTATATATTACCTTTTCTATATTTTAACTGTTACTCATCCCGAAAGATTGTCTTGCTTCTTTTGTTCCTTACTAGGACCTAAAATATACCGAGGTTCCAAAATGCACCGTTATTAAAGTATTTCTTCTTTTCTTGTAGGTATCTCTTGCTTGATTGATACTCTTCCACAAATACAGTTACATCGTAGTCATAACTTTCCATTCACAACTCTTATGAATACCATGTCCCCTCCTCACATTGCCATCTCTCGAATATATTTTGTTTTTTTGCACAATTCTTAATAGACATGACTCACGCCTACACTTAAGTTGTTCATCTCTAAAAATAATCTAACGTAGGCCTGTAAATATATGCCGTTATAGAAGCATGAATAGTCATTACATTGTTCATCTCTGCAGGATATATATTTTGGATTTAGGTTATTAGCTATAGAACACGGATACTATGAGAAATTGTGAGAAATATTGTGTTACTTTTCCTTATAGTTGATTTCCCTGCCTACTCTCTTCATTGTCTTCGAAAATATTCAAATCATACCTCTCATTCACTGTCATCTTTCGAGGAAATGATCGGGTACGGTACATTCAAATACCGGTAGCTAGTTAATTTAATTTCTGCAAAGGCTTATCAACGATTGCGGTTTAAAGAAGCGACAAACATAAATAGACGGTTGAGAATTTTGTACTCGTATCTTGTAATAGAGTTGAAGAAAGATAGTTGATTGTGAAGGAACTCTATTGCGATAAAGGAACATTTAGTAAGAAATCAACTGATTAAAAAGTAGCAAACTAATGCTGGGAAAGTTGTTTTCGAGAAAATTATATTTCCATGAAAAGGAAGAATATTGTATTTGTAATCTGCAAATTATCCTATATATAAATCTGCAGAAATTGACTCTGTACATGGATGTCTCGTACTGCCGTCTGTCGGAAAAACAATAACAACGTGTCACAATTTTGATAATGACCACAGCAACCTACACTTCGCTCTGATGCCGCTATTCCATGTTACCGAAAACATGAAGAAAATTACATGGTTCAGATTTATGTAATAAATTTCGATCTCATTATTATAGATTACATTAAGGTTTAGCTAAGGTACATATCAGAAGTGATGAAGACAGGCCATTCAACGTTCTTGTGTTTCGAGTCATTTTCACTTACTACTGCAGTTTTTTGAGCACATCATTTACACAGAATCTATGAACGTCATGAAAAATTTTCTGGTCTGTAAGCTTTGCGGAGATAGTTTTGACTATTTAGTCCAAGTTCGATGTTCTAACGCCTAGAAAAAGTTTCGCAATGATACCTATCTAAAATATTTTACTGAAAGACTTCACGTAAATTCTGCACACTGGTGCCATCCAAATGCAATTATTACACTCTGTATGTTCAAAATAAAATTTCCCACACTATCACCTCTCACAGATACTTTCACGGCACATGTCAGAAAGAAAACTTGCATAGTCTAGAAACTATCCAATATCACTTGTCACCGTAACTGTTTCTCAAAATGACCACGAGATGTCTCTCACATGTTTATGACTTTACAGTCACCGTAATTTCCCGGAAGGGAATTCCCCACACTACAGTCTATCGGATATAATATTTTCACTGAAAATTTCCCGCTACCATAACTCAAATTACCACTTATTATCACCATCCCTCTTTGTTGATATTAAAATATCTCTTTGAAATTAATTACACTTGCACAGTAAATGAAAACGTCAGAAATTAAATTTCCCGCACAGTTTTGAAATTTAGTGTCTCACACGCACATATTTTACGGAACAGTTGGCTAGCACTGTCGCGCAACGCGCAGACGGACAGACGGACAGACCGCTCGCACGCACGGCTGCCAGACAACTGGGGCGCGCGCGAGGCAAATGGCAGCGATGCCGCTGCTGCACCCGCAACAATGAGGCCACGCCTTCTAGACATTCTTAGGAATTAGCATAATTTTCAAAGTAATTTTGTTTATTTAATGACACTCTAAAACTGCTATAGCTATTCTGAAACAGAAATATTGATGAAATTGTTATAGTGGAATAGTAAACGAATAATGAAAGTAGGGACATTTCTCGCTAGCCAACATTCATCCGTATAGAAAAATCGTAAAAAATGAAGAATGAAGTTAGATTATGTGACTTTTCAGTGGACCAACATTCAAATTGAAGAGGAAGAAACAGCAGAATTTCCCCTTCTACATTTCCCCCCCTCTCTTCTGCATTCGTATGTTCATTCCCAACCGGGGAAAGAAAAGTCCCCTGTCTGAATATATATTTTAATATTAATATTATTAGTGTCGGCCTGGGTGGCACAGTCGATAGTGCTGGCCTTCTGTGCCCGAGGTTGCGGATTCGATTCCAGCCCACGTCGATGGCATTTAAGTGTGCTTAAATGCGACAGGCTCATATCAGTAGATTTACTGGCATGCAAAAGAACTCCTGCGGAACAAAATTCAGGCACGTCGGCGACGTTGATATAACCTCGGCAGTTGCGAGCGTTGTTAAATAAAACATAATTTACAATATTATTAGTACCACACCTATCTATCGATATTTTTCCTGAAATTACATTTTCGAATGCTTAATTCTACTGTCTTTGCGGCGCCGATCAAAATATCTTCACTAGATTGAATTTGCTACAGTGAGTTTATTCTGAATGTCGATTGAAAATGTAACCTGCATTTCAACTTCAAAAAAAGATTATCCTTTAATGTAAACATAGTTTAGATTGTGTCATTTTTATAACTGTGCTATAAATACTACGCGATTCCTATTTTCATACATTTCTGTTGCTGTTGTTTTCATAATACGGTCTTTTAATTGATTTTAGAATTACCTAGTACCTAAGTCATAAGATAGGATAGAGTCATCATGGTACCAAAAATTTAAAAATGCCATGTCAGGTGTCATAATAATTAAAATGAATGTTAACAACAAGAATAACAATGCATAACTTTATAACAATAAACTTTAAAACCGAATATGTTATAACTGATATCAATACTTAAAAAAAGAAACAAAATCGGTAGGCTATAGTGTGTGAACAAGAAAACATCCCACTCCCCTACATGTTTATCAATTCGAACACTGAAATGGACTATATACTATATTTCTGTACTCAGTCCTTTACATCTAAAAATCTAAAAACGTGTATTTCCATATTTTCTTATGCGAAGAATTTGATGCTGCAGAAATTAGATTCCGAGATTTTCGTGGAACTAATCCTTTACTTACAGCATCGCTTTTATTCGGAGATAAACTGCAGCACTTGCTTTAGCTTACATACGAGAAGTCATTGCTTCGCTAAGTAAGTGCATAGGCTTATATTTGTTGCTACCTGTTTCACTCTAACTTCTTGTGATATCTTAGAAAATATGTCACAGGGAAATCCGCCTTACTACTAAGTTGGCAAAGTGCTGGCTTACGACGACCCGTATTCAAATACCGGCGATGGCGGTGAAAAAAGTTAAGGTTGTGAGGATGTTTTCGGGAATGTCTCGTATTTCCTGTCGACATCATACCAACACTAGCTACAATCCCTCTTTCGTTATCATCTTCATCTCGAAAAATACGGCAACTCCTATGTTGAGTGACGTCGAATCGACCGTCTATCACAGCAGGTATTCTTCGTGATTTCTCTAAAGACTGGTAGTTGGCAGTGTTTGTGAGTTCTAGTTGACTGCTAGATCTCCATAAGGGACACCGAACCCCTCACCTCAGATTCCTGCTTGTCTGGCAGAGATATAACTTATATAACTCAATCCATCATGGGTGCTTAAAAAATCTCTTTGGAACAAAGTATCTAGAGATGTTCTATATCCCGGCCGATTAGCACTTTCCCTACAGGCCTACACCCTATGTCATGGGTGTAATAAAATAATGCCTGCAATACGTATTGACTGTTAAAGATATTCATTAATACCAGCTGCAGTAAGGTGTAAACTCTTCACTTAACAAAAACTTAAACTTAACGTTGACTAGTTGTGCATTTCTTACGATAAAATATACTTCTTCTTCAAGTGCTCAGGTTTTAGTTTTAAGAACATAATGGAGTATTATGTCTAGGTTTGAAAATGCGAGTTTATTTTTGACTCCTGAAACATAATTACAGAACAACAACATGGATAAAAGAGGTATAAGTCCCGCGTCGTAACTGCGTCCAATAAGGCGTCATGCCTTGCACAAGAATCATGGAATGAGCGTTGGTTTGACCATCATGGGAAAGATTTTTTTTCTGAAGAAAATTTGGCCAATTTTTTTTAAATTTCATTTATTGTATTCCATACATCTTACATTAACAATGAAGCTTTAAGATGTGGAACAAGTCAAAATTTTATAAGGTTACAAATTACATTTTTTACTATTTTTACAATGGGACTGGTGCCTACCCATATCGTTACGAATTTGGGAAGCTACAGTGAATACCGAAATCCGGTTTCGCAAGCCAGCTATAACAACTGGGGAAATCATCGTGCTAACCACACGTTACCCCCGTATTGGTTGGGTGGTATGAGGCCAGCTATAAGCTGTAAGAGGCCTTAGCCTTCCATGGGCTGACGCGCAACGGATTTGTTTTGTGTAAGGGAGAGGTATAATGTCACAAGTCAGAATATTTGTCCGTCTAGTACCACATTATGAACTTAAGCTTATAAAAATCCTGAAAGAATAGAAAGCACATAATCTGATGTTCATTTTTATTCTCTTAGAAACTGGGGTTTAAGTATTATTTTATGAGTCAATTTTGATTTCTTCTTATATTTGAAGTGTATGTTTACCTCAGGCAAAAGTTTAACCTGGGAAACATCTGCAACACTGTCAATTTGAGTTAATGGAATGGAAATATAAAAATTGGAAATTTATCCTTTGAAAAGGTAGAAAAGTTCAAATATCTTGGAGCAACAGTAACAAATATAAATGACACTCGGGAGGATATTAAACACAGAATAAATATGGGAAATGCCTGTTGTTCGGTTGAGAAGCTTTTGTCATCCAGTCTGCTCTCAAAAACCTGAAGGTTAGAATTTATAAAGCAGTTATATTACCGGTTGTTCTGTATGGCTGTGAAACTTAGACTCTCACTTTGAGAGAGGAACAGAGATTAAGGCTGTCCGAAAATAAGGTGCTTAGGAAAATATTTGGGGCTAAGAGGGATGAAGTTACAGGAGAATGGAGAAAATTACACAACGCAGAACTGCATGCATTGTATTCTTCACCTGATATAATTAGGAATATTAAATCCAGGCGTTTGAGATGGGCAGGGCGTGTAGCACGTATGGGCGAATCCAGAAATACATATAGTGTGTTAATTTGGAGGCCGGAGGAAAAAATACCTTTGGAGAGGCCAAGAAGTAGATGGGAGGATAATATAAAATGGATTTGAGGGAGGTGGAATATGATTATAGAGACTGGATTAATTTTGCTCAGGATAGGGACCGATGGCGGGCTTATGTGAGGGCGGCAATGAACCTCCGTGTTCCTTAAAAGCAATTTATAAGTTCATACAAATAGACTTAAGCATGTCTGTTGTTCGGTTGTTATAGTTACAGGCGACAAAGCAAAGTAAAACCATTTCCCAAAAGTAAACTTCATTTCACACGGCAGTTGTTCCATACGGCACCCAGCTGCCGAAGGTACGAGTGACAGAAGATAAGCTCTAACAAATTAAATTCATTCCCAAGTGTTGCCTAGCGTTTCACTCGGTAATTATTATTGTTCTGTATAGCAACACGGCTGTCATGGCTGCAGGTGACAAAAGACAGGCGCTAGCAAATTAAAATCGCTAGCAAGTGTGAACAAGAGCATGATGTATGTAGAAGAGCAATAAATATCGGAGAGATGAAGTTTGTAATTTATGTGGCCGGCAGACAGAGGTCGGCTGAAGGTCCATTCAAGGGGGAGCGGTAAAACTGACCAAATAAAGAACAGGTTGGCATTACTGCCTCAACATAATTGAAATACTCGGCGGCCGGCGATCCATTAGCAGATAGGGGAAGAGTTATGGCACGTAATGAACCTGGCCTACTGCAGCCGAAGAGAGCTGTTCGAGATGGAACGGTGCGATGCAACGAAGGTTAGGCGATCAGAATTTCTAGTTGGACATGTCAAAGAACCCTGTTCATCAATGACCGGGCATTTCTCCCTAGCCACCATTCATCCGTATAAATTCTATCGTAAAAAGTAAAAGTCTGAGCCCGTTTTTTTCACTTGGTTATTTAACGACGCTACATCAACTACTGGGTTATTTAGCGTCGATGGAATTGATGCTAGTGAGATATTTGGTGAGATGAGGCCGAGGATTCGCCATAGATTATCTGACTTTCGCCTTACGGTTGGGGAAAACTCCAACCAGTTAATAAGCCCAACCAGGAAGCGAACCCATACCCGAACGCAATTTCGAATCAGCAAGGAAATGCGCTACCGCCTGAACAACGCCGGTGGCTATCGCTCAAGCAAACATTCTCAAGGGGTAGACAAAAAAGTTATTTTTTTTGTTGACCAAACTAATGTCAAAACAAGTGCTTATACAAATTTTGGCCACTCAAGTGCAATTACGAGGGCACTCTCCTCCAGAAAGTAAGTTTCCTTAAGGCAGTTTACAGAAAGAAAACAAAATTTCATGTAAAGATTTATTGGAACAGATACAGCAATCGTTTAGCTATTTTTCAACTTTTTCCCACCGGAATTGAGACATTTGTCATATTGTGGGATCAACAGAGAGGTGCAGACTGTTGTCACACACTGGTTCCGATCTCAGGTGGCAGACTTCTACAACACAGGGATACAAAAGTTGATCCCATATAATAAATGCCCCATTTCCGGTGGGGAATATGTTGAAAAATACTTCAACAATATTTGTATCTGTTCCAATAAATATTTCCATTAAATTCTGTTATCTTTCTGTAAACGGTCCACGGGAAACTTATTTTTTGCGGTTCTCGTAATTGCGCTCGAGTGGCCAAAATTTGTATAAGCACTTGTTTTGACATTATTAACATGGTGGGAGAAAGAAAATAACTTCATCTGCCCCCATGAGGATGCTTGCTTGTGAGTTCTTAACAGATAACAAGTAGCCTTATGTTTCGGTATTTTTAGTGGGTTATTTTACGACGCTGTATCAACATCTCAGGTTATTTAGCGTCTGAATAAAATGAAGGTGATAATGCCGGTGAAATGAGTCCAGGTCCAGCACCGATATTTTCCCAGCATTTGTTCATATTGGGTTGAGGTAAAACCCCGCAAAAAACCTCAACCAGTAACTTGCCCCGACCGGGATTCGAACCCGGGCCACTTGGTTTCGCGGTCAGATGCGCTAACCATTAATCCACAGGTGTGGACGTTTCAGCTTTTAACTCGTTTACTTTTAAGTACTGTGTTCTAGTTTTCTCATGTGCACTAGAGCCCGATCGCAAACTCGTGGATCCTGCATGTAAGACGAATTGGTATCCACTTACATGGACTCGCCCAAGAGTCTTGCTAGGAGGGGTTTTTGAACAGTACGCTCTATGAGTAAGCAGACGCCCGCACACATAGAACCCCCCACTCCGAAGCCTCAGAAAGAAGTTCGCGCATGTTGGTGCGACGAATTTGCGATCGGGCTCTACCTATATAGAATTACTGTATAGAGAATTTGTGATGCTGTAAATATCTATTTCGAGATTTTTAGTGTTTCTGTTACCGGAAAAAAGTGGTTTTTTATATATTGTCCTTTTGTTGACTAATTTCTTTTGACCTATTGAATGAGTTTTGTTAATATTTAGTATTTACGAGTAAATTTATCAGGGAATATAATATATAATATAATGTAATGTAATGTAATGTAATGTAATATAATATAATATAATATAATATAATATAATATAATATAATAATTTTTACTAAAATTAATGACACTTTATGTGATACGAAAAGCACATAATAATAATAATAATAATAATAATAATA
The DNA here is from genome assembly GCF_040183065.1 of Periplaneta americana. Taxonomy (NCBI): domain Eukaryota; kingdom Metazoa; phylum Arthropoda; class Insecta; order Blattodea; family Blattidae; genus Periplaneta; species Periplaneta americana. The sequence continues at coordinate 112,207,655 of NC_091119.1, forward strand.
ATAATAATAATAATAATAATAATAATAATAATAATAATAACAATAAATAATAATAATAATAATAATAATAATTTAATTGAAATCGGTTCTAACGGTATACTCTTCATTCTGCTTCTTACACATGGTGAAGTTATAAATTAAATTATGTATTGAGTATGTTTACAAAGAAATAATGCTAGAGAAATTAAATGTCAGTTATATAATGAAACCTAAAAGCAAGTTGCGTAGATATTTTATGTCCTTTTTTTACTTCAAGAATTTTTACGAATGTGATCGGACGGAATAATGTTAATGCCTACCATGGGGAAACGGGAGAAACCCGAATGAACTCTAGATGCGACAGTGTCCGCCACAAGTGTTACTTTGAATTTTTCAGGATTAACTGGGACTCGAACCCGGATTGCCTGCTTGACAAGCCGAAGGTCAATGCCACTCAGGCACAGTAGTGACTATTATTAAAGTAATGATTATGGGTTTCTGTTGTCCTTGTACTTTCCCTACTGCCTTCCTTGCTCTCCGAACTGCAAGATACTATCAAAGTATTATTGTCCATTCATAGTAACTTTCACTGAAATTAATAATACAGTCTTCTATAACTGGAAAGCAAGTTCACAATGCTGCAATCGAAGATCAGAAGTAAGCTGCAAGGACTATATCGTGACTAGAAAAATGTTCAAATATGTTATTACCTTAGCTGATTACTTTGAAAGTGCTTTCATAACCATCGCAACGTGTATCGTCCGATATCTCAGTCATTATCATTTAAATTACGAAGTTCTAATTCCAACACAACAAATATGGAAAACACAAACAGATTGTTACAAGTAATTTCACTATTCATTATGCGAGACAGGCATTTGTAATTACTGGAAAGGGGGCATTACCTCTAAATACAACAGTCCATGTAACCTTTTTGTACAACCATTGTGGAACAAGTTGCGTGTCAATTGTGCTTTTCAGTTAAGCGGCCCTGTCCATAATTATGGAGTAACGGTTAGCATGTTTGACCGTGAAACTTGCGAGCCTGGGATCAAATCTTGATTGAGGCAAGTTGTCTGGTTGGGTTTTTTTCGTGCTATCTTCCTCAATTAAATTAAGGAGAATTGCTGAATAATTTCGGCGTTGGATCACGGACTAATTTCGCCTTCATTATTCGCTGAGCGCTGATGTCGCTACTGTCGTTGTGTACAAGACATCGTAGGAGATTATGGAGAGCGGGAAATTGAGAGGTTCAGATTATTCGTGGACTGGGATGACGCATTTTGCTAGTTCGTGGAATCAACACCGGTAAATTTATAACGGGCGGATAGTAACTTCAATTTCATTTATCATCTTTCAATAGTTTCAGGTCGACCGGAGATGCAGCAATGTAGCAGCGTGACTTGCATACAGGTGACATCCATCTGAGGAAGCTACTGAAGTCCCAAAGAAGCAGAGAGCATGAGCTCCTTCGGATCAGAGTATTTTACCTGAATCGATAGATGACACAAACAGTGAATTACGATACTTACGTGAATGCGGTCCTGAGAACTTCAATAATTATCCCATAAAAAAGAGGACGGCGCAATAAGCCTCAGACTTCGGTGCAAACCCTCGGGCTCTCCTCGGTAAGAAAAAGCCGGTCCTACCATTTGTCGCCACACGCATTGCTCTGAAGCCAACAAATCCGAATAAGATACCTCTGATGGAGGTCTGCCGTACCTCAGAGAACCACGTAAATCGCCTGATTCCCAGCCCTTGAGATTCGGAGATTTCATTTCTTTCTAGTTCTCTACAGATTCGGAAAGCTAATTTATGCAAAAGTCTAAAAAGAGAAACAGTGGCTTCTGTACAGTTACCTCAAAAACTGAAAACCATCTCAATCGACTGACCTCAACCAACACAAAAATCTTTGAGATTCAATTTCTAGAAGTATAATAATAATACAAATAATTTGAAAGAAATGAAGGCAGAAATGGAGCAGAAAAGACTCCAAATATAATATATTACTACTACAAACAAAATATAGCTACACATAGTTATGCAATGTACTCTTCAAAATGCGAGCCTCTCTTTTAAATTGAATGAATTACACTAAAAAGTTCACTAACAGTTTATTCTTCCATGAATTTTGTTTCCTTCTTCTGTTTGCTTATAGAATATTAAAGTCACTTTACTAATATGGCAAACATAAAGGCATTCCATTTTATTTATATTATGCGAAAGGAAAATCATTGCGCTTTGTTCTACGTTACGGTGAAAGACCTCGTCTTATATAAAAACAGTTTGTGTGGCGTTTCGTGGCATAGCTAAGAGGGAAAAGATAATCCTAATCCCCAGATTTCGACTCTTTGTCTTTGGAATTAACTTGAACCAGGAATGATAGTAACCAGTAAGTCCAAAATAACTGAAATATATAAAATAAAGAAGAGGACTGGCCACCGAATAAACTGTACTAAAATAAAAATTAAATATAAAATACCAATCCGTTTAGAAAAAGAAATGAGAAAGATAATTCCACAAGCTGCTAATTGCTGAATCTTGTGTCCTTTACCCACACACCTCACTGACACTGACACTGATAGACACAGACACAGACGGCCCGGGTTCGAGTCCCGGTCAGGTCTGGGATTCTTCATTGAAAAATCCATAGTGACACTTGTGGCGAACAAGGTCGCAGTTGGGGTTTTTCTTGGGATTCTCCCGTTTTTCCCCATATTAGGCATTTAGATCATTCCGTCACCATTTCCCCATTTCGTCATCATTCCATAGCATTCCCCGATCGCCGGCTGGCGATGCACGGTGGGGGCTGGCCCAGGGACGAGGAGGGTTGTCTGCTCGAAACCTGGGTACGCAGCGAACCTTAGTGTAGTCAGCCAGTGTGGGTATGGGAATGCGCCTAGCTTGAGGGTTAGCGCAATAGATCGTAACAGGTCGTAGTGCTGGGCCATAGTCCCCCCTCCCGTAAATTCAATTCAATTCAATTCAATACACATAGCAGTCGAAAATAAATGATGTAATACAACAGTTGAAAGTTATGACAGATACTGAAGTGAACTCTGTTTATAATGAGAAACTAAAAGTAAATATATTTACTTATTTCGTTTAAATTGCGTAAGAGAAAGAAACAATGTTTTATGTTTCATTCCATTCAATATTACGTTCAGAGAGTTTACTTACTTTTGTGTATAAATAGTTTCACTGGTGCTGTATACAGGGTGTAAACGATATGAACTGCCAAAATTATATAGGTAGTACATATCGGTCTACTGGACAAAATACCCAGTGAAAATTAATTATACCTTATAATTTTATTTTTAATTTGTAAAATATGTTTTCTAAGATTGATAGCAGTTTAATCATTTGTTTACATTTCGACTGAACTTATAATGTTATTGTCAATGACCTTGAACCCAACACATACCAATACACAACAGAAAAACGATTACTTCAGCGTACGTACCGGGTAATGGAGCCTAAATAATGACTATCTATTCTCTTTTCCAAAAACGTTATACTCACAAAACACTTTTTTTTTCTGGGAAAACCATGACAGTTACAGAAAAACGTTTGATTCTTTTCTTCAGTTAATTATGCTCTACCACCAGTATTTCTTTTGGCAGTTTATATCGTTTACACTCTCTATATTTCATGAAATTCTCGAACTTGAAGAGGTGAGAGCTGGCCGAATGGAACATTTTGGGGCACAATATGGCGATGCTACTTGTTGCTGCTGCCTATGATGAGCCACGAGCCACGCAACAGGTCGACAGGTGATCCTCTGTGGCTCGCGTTACAGCCATGAACCACTGTGGACAGCCACACACATGGCATGCTCCATAATCTATTGGGCCGTGTTGTACTATACGAATTCTTACTCATAAAATCTACCTCGAGCAGTAACTACGTGTGGAAGGAGCGTAGTATCGTTTGTATTCAGGGTGATTCAGGACTTCTGTACTAAACTCGGAGGGATGACAGGTCTCGCGTGGAGAGTATTTTTTGTCAGACGACCCATTTTCTCTAGCGTGCAGTTTAGAAGATATGCTCAAAACACATTTGCCATGTATCATCTTAGACAAAAAAAAAAATGACCGGCTGCCATACGCCAAATCTTCTTTAGAAGACTTCGGTTGATTTCGTGAGAGCTTATGTTCACACGTGAACGTATTTCTTATGCAGCGGCGGAGTTCAAATAATTTGTTGTCACTGTTACAAATGACACTGCTGCCTCGAATCCATGATCTAGAAGTAACGTGACTGTGTAATAAACGAGAGGCTACGCATTCGTCTTTTCTGTTTTTTTCTCTCTTTATTTTTGTTTCATTTTCTTCTTGTTTGTTGTTTTGTTTTCTGTCTATTCATAGATCAAGTGTTATAAATAATTTACAACAAAGATAATGTATATTCAAGGAGTAAATTAGCCGTAACATAAAAATCCTCTATCCTAATGGTTATAAATACGATATTTTTTTTCTCATGTGAACAAGGCGCTGTCCGAAGTTGAACTTAGACAAATTCACGTTATTGAAAATCAAGTCATTATTTGTGTCCTGTACTGTATATTGGTTTGAGTGCCAATGTTTACAATGTTCAACCGAGTCATACCCCCTTTTACTCGACCCTACTCGTACACGTCTGTGTACACTAAATTTATACCACACGAGAGTAAAATAAGATTTTATCCGCGAGTGAAAATTTATCGCCGAGCCGTAGCCAAGGGTGTTAGTTTCCACGAGCGCATAAAATCTGTTTACTCTCATGTGCTATACAATATTTATTCATTATTCCTATTTAAATTTAATTTCAAATTGTGGCATTTTCTTTGTAATGTGTTGTAGGCCCTATGTGAATAAGTTACACATGAATGAATTGATGGATTTTATTGTTGCTAATGTGTTTGTTGTCATGGAGAGAGTGATTTAAAAAATTGTAATTCACTGCTATGAGTTAAACATTTTTAATTCAGTGCTATGAATAAAGACATTGATTAGGTTGCTAAGTACAGTAAAATAAAGACTAGTCTAGATGCCAGTAATGAATAAAACAATAATTATGTAACATTGTAAAATTCATTTCACTGTGCAATAATGAAGCATTTCCCACATAACTCAAAAACTATCCAACATTCTGTGATGAAATTTTTTGTGTATTTATGTATGTTATATCTACAATATGATGCAAGATCACTTCTCTACCTTTGATAGACTGTCTGATAAAAAATAAATTCATTTTAAAAAATGGTCAAGTATCAGCACTTACTTATGAAACAAAAAAAAATTATTAATGAATGTAGATGAAAGAGCATGATATTGTAAACATGACTTTCAGTAATAAAATACAAGAGAGAGAACATGAAAAAGTTAACAAATGCATGAATTATGAGGAAAACGCTTCATTACTGCACAGTGAACTGCCACCATTTTGAATTTGTAAAAAAAAATATAAATAATTTTTTAAATCGTAAAAATATTTTTTTAATATAGCAGAAGGACAGTATTTTACACATACCAATTTTCACTATTGCACAAGATACAGTAATGGAGGAAAAAAATGTTGAATATTTCCAAAAATTTTACTCCTGTAAGCTGTACCTAACCCCTTAAATACTTCGCAACGTTATAAATAATTTTACGCGCGTCACTTTTCAAAAGCCTGCCGCGCACATTTGGTTTCTCTTCCGTTATTATAAATTACAATCTGTTTTAACTATACACAATACGTCGAAATGGAGTGTTAATAATTGATTGAAAAATGAAAGATTGGACGCGGACACGAGTGCTGTTTCGAATAGTTTAGAACGTACTCGCTGCGAGACATCGATCAGGGAGCACATCTACAACACAACAGATCCCCCACTATGACAACCTGCGCACAAACGAACACTGGTTTGTGGCGCAGGTTTTAATGTCAGTGGTCGGGCTATACCAACGATTACATGGCATCCGCATTAGTTAACATTTATTATGCTAAGGCAGTGTAAGGAGGCTAAGTCTGAAATTATTTTAGTCTGTTATTTAACGACGCTGTGTCAAATACTAGGTTATTTAGGATCGATGTGAAAGCGGGATGTTATTTGACGAAATTAAGCCTAATATTCGCCATGAACTACCTGATATTCGCCTTACAGTTGGGGAAAACCTCTAAAAAGAAAATAAAATAAGGTAGCTTTGTTAGCAGAAAAGGAAATGATACTAAAGGACATGCTACTGAAGCTAAATGACAGCTGTGAACAGTATGGGATGAAGATAAATACAAATAAGACGAAGAGCATGATCATAGGAAGAAAAATACAGAAGATAAACATGCGAATTCTAAATGAGGCAGTAGAGCAAGTGGACAACTTCAAATACTTGGAGTGTACTATAAGCAGTAACATCAGCTGCTGCAAGAAAGTCAAAAGGAGGATAGCAATGGCCAAGGAAGCTTTTCATATAAAAAGGAACATCTTCTGCAGACCTCTGGAAAAAGAACTAAGGAAGAGACTAGTGAAGTGCTTTGTATGGAGTGTGGCATTGTATGGGGCAGAAACATGGACATTACGACGAAGTGAAGAGAAGCGAATAGAAGCATTTGAAATGTCGATATGGAGAAGAATGGAACGTGTGAAGTGGACAGACAGAATAAGAAATGAAGCTGTGTTGGAAAGAGTGGGTGAAGAAAGAATGATGCTGAAACTGATCAGGAAGAGCAAAAGGAATTGGTTGGATCACTGGCTGAGAAGAAACTGTCTACTGAAGGATGTACTGGAAGAAATGGTGAACGGGAGAAGAATTCGGAGTAGAAGAAGGTATCAGATGATAGACGACATTAAAATATGTGCATCATATGCGGAGACTAAGAGGAAGGCAGAAAATAAGAAAGACTGAAGAAAGCTGGGTTTGCAGTGAAAGACCTGCCCTTGGGCAGAACACTAAACGAATGAATGAATCGGGTAGCTAGCTCAAGCGGGAATAGCAATGACGCCAGAAAGTTCAATTATAATAAAAAAATTAATATAACATTAAATTCACAGTAATTAATTTCTCATCTTAATTTTTAAGTACAGACGCGACTTAGCACCCTAGCAATCACTTACGGTTAACATGGACTGTGGTAAAGTCACATATGTAGAACGACAGGCTTTAAGATTCAATTGTATTATTGATGTATACAATTATTATTAGCTTACCAAGAAAGATCGCTTTTTACATAACAATTTATATTAAGTGTACGAGAATCTAGCAAACAAGCCTGAAAATATAACTGGAAGAACAATCTTCTATTGTTTTTCGAAAAGAATGATAGTCGAATTATTGGTTTACTGCGAGTTAATGGACGACAAAATGGTTGCGTCAAAGGATGTTATACGATCTTGTTTACTTTACGAGTTCAAAACTCGGAGTCAAAGAGGCCGATGCTGCTCGAAAGATGTCTTGCCTTTGGTGGAGGATCAATAGGTGAAAGAGGAGCACAAAAGTGGTTCAAGAAATTTAAAGACTGATTGTGAGATGAATCACTTCAAGAAGCTCTGCTAAAGGAACGTCCTGGTATCCATGATGAGGAACAAAATAAAGGCAGTGACCGAATCTGAACCAAAGCACATGTCATACATTGTTGGTCAAAACTTCATGCCATCTCCTTATCTGGTAAATGTAACGAAAATATTGCGTAGGCCTACTCATAAATTTCACATACTTTATGTACTACAAAGGAAGGTGAATTGAACATCGTATCTATGGAACCCATACATTATTATTTTCACATACAGAGTGATTCAAGAGGATTTACCGTCGCTTACGGAGCTTATTTCCGAAAACATTCTGAGCAAAAAATATCATATAAACATTTGTCCTAATCTCAATATTTTCAGAATTATACTAATTTAAAATTGCTTGTAAAATACCATTATCCTTGAGTTTTAAAGGCAAAAAAAATATTACAGATAAAGAATTAACTATTCAGGATTATCACTTCTTTAATGAGCTAGTATTCTGAATATTATTTTTATTATTATTTTTTATTTTAATGTACCGAAGTACATATGATATTTCCATGCAGATATTCTGCGTCATCATACGATGAAAGAGTAATGGAACGGAGAAAAATTCTCTCTCGGGCGCCAGGATTTGAACCCGGGTTTTCAGCTCTACGTGCTGATGCTTTATCCACTAAGCCACACCGGATACCATCCCGGCGTCGGACAGAATCGTCTCAGATTAAGCTCCAACTCTTGGGTTCCCTCTAGTGGCCGCCCTCTGCACTACGTCATAGATGTCTATGAAAGTAGGACCGTAGTCCACACATGTGCTGAGGTGCACTCGTTATGAGTGACTAGTTGGCCGGCATCCGACGGAATAAGCGCCGTCTTAAATCACCGCCGGAGAGAATTTTTCTCCGTTCCATTACCCTTTCATCGTATGATGACGCAGAATATCTGCATGGAAATATCATATGTACTTCGGTACATTAAAATAATATACTGTATATGATATGCGTAAATCACTTCGTGATTTAAGACGGCGCTTATTCCGTCGGATCCCGGCCAACTAGTCACTCATAACGAGTGTACCTCAGCACATGTGTGGATTTCGGTCCTACGTTCATAGACATCTATGACGTAGTGCAGAGGGCGGCCACTAGAGGGAACCCAAGAGTTGGAGCTTAATCTGAGACGATTCTGGCCGACGGGGTGGTATTCGGTGTGGCTTAGTCGATAAAGCATCAGCACGTAGAGCTGAAAACCCGGGTTCAAATCCCGGCGCCGGAGAGAATTTTTCTCCGTTCCATTACTATTTTATCGTAGTATTCTGAAGCTTAAAAATGTGTTGTGAATTCCATAGTTGCTTCGTATAGAATTTTTTTCGATTTTTTACTACAAAATTACATTTTCTTACGCATTTATCACAACAACTGTTACAAATCACGCCACTCTTGTAAATTATTTAAAACTCTTCATTAGAATGGATAATTAAACTGTAAAGAATCAAGTTCCTGAAGTCATATGATTTGTAACAATTTTTGTGATAAGTGCGTAAGAATCATGCCATTTTTAGTTAAAAATTGAAAAATAAAATCTGTACAAAGCAATTAACAACACATTTTTAGCTTCAGAACACTAGCCAATTAAAGAAATGACACTTCTGCATAGTTAATTCTCTATATGTAATATTTTTATGCCCGTAAAACCAAAGCAAAACGGTATTTTATTAACAACGTCAAATTAATCCAACTTTGAAAACATTGCGATTAGGAAAATAATGTTTATATGACATTTTCTGCTCAGATTGTCTTCGGAAATAAGCTCCGTAAGTGACGGTAAATCTTCTGAATCACTCTGTATTTTTTAATTTCATATTTTAACTTAAAAATATTTCCACACAAATAAAGTCTATATTCCTTAATCTTACTCCGATTATTAATAAATTAGACTAAACCGAAATAAGAAAATCCACAACAATTAGTCTAACACATTTCCCTTCTTTGTTTCAAGGCATACTCTAAATGTAAAAAAGAGTAACAGAAGTGTCATTAGGCATAGGCCTATTTCAAGCAAATATAAAAATATCCTATTAGTATTGCTAAACGTTTTTACATTAATTTTGCTGGTCTGTCTTCGGCATTATAACAAGTTTTCACTCTCCCTGGAACAGAGTTTATTAAGTTTTGTACATACTTCTCATACCTATACAGGCACGAGTTCATTAAGTTCTGTACATACTTCTTATATAGGCCTACAGGCACCGAATTCATTAAGTTCTGTATATACTTCTTATCTACAGAACCCTAACATACTTCCAGTTGTATTCTTAGAGTTTGAAATTTTGAGGTAGTGTTCATGCACTGTAATATTTTCTTGTGTAATGAGTACAAACATTATATTATTAAAACATATTTTATTAGAATGAACTTTAAACTAATTCCACGATCATGATGCATGTTTTCTTACAGTCTCCTCCGCGATCACAGCACAACCATGTGATATAATAATAATGATAATAATAATAATAATAATAATAATAATAATAATAATAATAATAATAATAATAATAATAATAATAATCCATGGCGCCTCAGCCCTTGAAGGACCCAGACCGACCAGCCGGCTGCTGGCCTCACGTTCACATGCTGAACCAGAGGTGGACGATCATCCAATCAGAATGAAGGTATCGTGTGGTTAGCCATTATAGCTGGCTTTCGCAACCGGATTTCGCTACCTATCGTAGCTTCCCAAGTGCATCACGATGCTGGATGGGCACCGGTCCCATACATTGGCCGAAAATTCATGATACAATTTCTTCCCCCATGAGGACTCGAACCAGCGCGCATTCCGTAACACGGATGGCAGGATGCCTTAGACAACGACGCCACGGCGCGGGACTCATGTACTACTATATTAAACATAATGTATGACACACCCAGTTTTAACATACTTTTTTTATTGCTTGAATGATTTAATGATAGAAGAATACCTTCGATAAATTTTATCATCGTCACTCCTGAACTTCCACCTTTCCTCACTCAAGGAGCAACACAACTTTAGTCGTAATTGTCATTTCTACTCTACTTGTCATTATGCTTCTCCTCTCGAATATATTCAGGACAAATATCAGGTAATCCCATGACGAATTCTCTACCTCATCTTGCCAAAATACCATCGATCAGCAATTCCATTCGCTCTAGGCAAACATGTACAGTAGTTGATTTTCCATAATTAGTAACCGATAGAAATAAAAATACAATTTTCTAACGTCAAGCAGTACTGATGAATTCCTTCACACTTGGAACTGAGCTCTGCAGAGAAGTGGGATTATTTACGAAGTTAATGTTTTGTTAATTACACGATTATTATTATTATTATTATTATTATTATTATTATTATTATTTATCAACAGTAATCTCACTAGAGGTTTTGATTAATCGAGAGAAAATCAAAACTCGAGTGGGATTTAATTGACTATTAGCCTACATGATTAGAAGAAAGTATATCAAGATTAGAAGAAATAAAGTACTCGTACTCTAATACAATACAATACTAATTGGCTTACTAAAATTCTGCTTCACTAATTTTAGCTTTCCCAAAAGGTTTGAACGGAGCTGCCATTTTCGGTTGGTTTTCTATACGGTAAACAAATGACGATGGCAAAGCATGTTTTATAATAAGACCGTAAATAATTTGCAGTTTGAAATGCTGACAAAGAACCAAATGCTAGAGAAGTGATAAAAAGAAACAAATGCTAGGGAAATAATAAAATTGTAGCGATAAACAGTCATGATTGGTTGAAACACATCCTTTCGTACAGTTTCATTGGTCAAAAGTAGTACGACGTAATAAAAGTGTAATAGTCTTCTTAAGGTAACTGAACTTTTGACGACTTGATAAAATGAACCTGGAAGCAACTATTTTATTTCAGTTAGGCTATAATTCTAAGCTTATTGGGTTTTCCTATCAACTTCACTTTTAGATTCTACCGTGCTGTATATGAACAGAACACGGACTATGGCATATTTAGCTTCACTCTTCGATAGCCCGATATCATGATTTTATAGAATTTTTCAACGGGTTTAAATTAATTTAGATTTCATTTACATTTTATAAATTGTAGTTTCAATAAGTCTGAAACTTGTGCAGTTAGAAAAAATATTTATATTTTATATGGTTGAAATTATTTGTAGAGAGATATTTGCGTGAACAACCAGTCTTTACCATCTTGAGCGATAGCAACCGTTATATTGGAAGAGATTGATATGTACTGCGCATGCGTTACACTGATTTATGCACTGCAGATAAAACACATTGGTTGTATCAGATGAGATACAGTATATGTTAGAAGTTTCCCTTATTCGAGCACCCGTTCTGACTTTAATCCTAAAGTAAACTCACATCACCCAGCACTCAAGATATATTGCGAAATTTATACATTTAAAAACACTTATAAACGACAAGCTTTCGATATGAGATGACAGAATTCTTATGATTGGCCTTTCTTTCTATACAAGCTCTTAGTATACGGCTGTAGAATTCGTGAGGGTTGAAGGAGTACGGCATGGCAGGAGAAGTGAATGTTGGGCAGAGGACATTTTCCATATTAAAATTATGGTTTAAGACGAACAATATATATAAAACAGATACGTGCAGCTGTGTAATCAAGTGTTTATTCGTATGATATCATTAGTATACTATTATACCATACCAGCTAGCGTGGAGAATATCTGGTTGTATGGATTCAGTTGTGCTTGTGAACGGGGTGACTCAGCAAGGTAATGAGAGTATGGTAACCCAATAGTTTAGTAACTGAACAATATAATTTACTTACATTTTTGCATTTTATTCAAATAATATGAGTTTGCGTCCAATCGAATTAGAATTTCTAACAATTCTGACTGTCATTTTCGAGATTCTGACGTACAGCACGGCCAGCAATTCGCATAAGGGAACAACACAACTTTATTCATTGCCTGTAACTGAGTTGAAAGTAGTCAAGTTCAACTCAGCCGTAGATAAACTTTTCCGGAATATTAGTGATGTATCTGTGCTGTGTTATGAAGTCGCTAGAAAATATGAGTTGAGAATCATATAAATTTAAACTAGTGCGATAGCTAGTTAAGCCTGGTCTAGTAGATGAACGAGAATCGTGAGCGCTGAAACAGTTACTGTTTTCATGGATTATTCAAATTGAAAGAAACCAAGTTACTAACGATCTATGTCCCCACTCTCAAATACGATACCGCACATTTCATTTTTATTTTATTTATTTACTTTTTTTTTACGTTTGTATTATTTTTTGGTGAAACTAGCGCTGAGGTAGTTTCGGTGATTTCAGAAGTAAAAATAGTTGAATTTATAGGATATTTTGTGGAGAATGCAGTTGATGTTATATGCAAGCCTAAACTAATCAAACCTAACCTGTCATAGATTTCTGTATGAAAGGTGTATAAGAGTACGAAGAGAACCACTGCAGCCTTAGTTTAGCCATGTATTGTTAGTGGTAATTGTGCTGTTTGTAAGTTTTCGTGTGGTTTGTGAAATTTCAAGAGGTTTTTTACAATTATTTTTGGTGAAGATTACTTATGTTCCAGCCACTATAGGAAGTTTCTAAAATGCCTTGGATTTATAGTAGCCTATTGATTAGTAGAAATTGATGTGATCACTGGGAGAGCTGTATGCTCACCCAACCCGCCCTAAATACGTATTTCATTTTTTTTTTCATTTCATTTATTATATTCCATAGATCTTACATTAGCAATGAAGCTTTAAGATATGAAACAAGTCAAAATTTTACAAGATTACAATTACAATTGCAATTTTCACAATATTTTACAATTTTCTACAATTTGTTACAATTTTCTACAATGTCGTACAATATTTTGGTGAGATGTAGTGAGATGAGGTGAGGTCCGAGGATTCGCCAAAACATTACCTGGCATTTGCATTAAAGTTGGGGAAAACCTTGGAAAAAACCCAACCAAGTAATCATATCAAAGGGGGTGAAATGAAGTGAGGCCGAGGACTCGTCATAGACCATCCAGTAGACATTACTGATGTACGAAAATCGTCATGCGTGAATGAAAAATAAGACCATGTTTCGTTAATGTGACGCTGGGTTTCAGTTTCGCCAATATAGTAATAATACTACACACCTACTCAAACCTAACCAAATCTCTCACATAATACTGCACACCTAATCAAACCTAACCTAACCTGTCACAAAATAGGTACTACACAGGTGTAGTAACATTTCTCACGTTTAGTATCATATCGTTTGCATGTATTACCAACCCTACTACTCGTGTCGGGGGCCATTTAGTGGAAGTGGATCGTAATGCCAGGAAGAAAATATGACGACTTTCATAATAATTACATTTAGGCTAGTTCGTTCACTGTATGTTTTGTTACATATTAAATGTCTTAATACAGTAATAATTTCATATAGTACAATAAGAATTTAAATGTGTTGTGGTTGTAATAAAAGTATTGAAAATTGGTTTATAGCGCCACACTGGCAGTGATAAAAGTGTGGAATATTAGTTCAGTGGCCGGTGAATACTCCACCTTGCCTTATTTTTAGTATAAGGGAACTGTGCCTATTATCGCACATGCGCCTAATATCGCACCCCATGGTTTATGAGCTCAGAACAGGCATAAGACCCTTAATGGAATAGCAACTTATTCAATTCAATTAAAAGGAGTGTTAGCGCCCGCAGATGGATTGCTGCGAGCTTCAATACATACTACACGCCTTGAGTCAGGAATTGGCAATGGGAAAATATTTGTAGTATGTCGCATTGTAGATGGTTATACAACCAGCGGCAAGGCGCAAAACTTTTATACATTGTTAGTTTGATTTGGTTAGTCGTGTAGTATTTTTATTCAGTTAAAGAAATATTGTAAACGTTTTATTTTTACTGAGACAAACTATTTTGTATCGTGTATGTTATTTGCCCAATATCGCACACTTATTGTTTTCCTATTATCGCACAGTGCGATATTAGGACGATGTTACTGCAAACTAATATAATAGTATAATTAATCTGGCAATTCGAAAATTCTTAAAAAATTGTCATTGTAGATGAGTCCAAAATGTCGTAAGCTGTGGAAAGAGGAGATTATGAAGGCTGTAATCATATCAGTTAGGAACAAAGTCATGGGATTGCAACGTGCTTCCAATACTTCCCAACTATACGTTAAAAGATAAAGTCAATAACAAAGAGGAGTGTGTAGATAAACTAGTGAGCACGAAACTTGGTATAAAACCTGTACTTCCATTTGAACTGGAAGATTCTTTGGAGTTTTTGTTACACCTGCTGACATTTCACCAATTCCTAAAATAACTTACAACAAAAAAGTCCAACTGATAGAGGACGTAAAAGTGGTTCTGCTGCTCTACTAAAAAGTTCACAATATAAAAACGAATTGGCTGATGATTTTAAGAGGAAATTACTCACAAATAAGGATACATATGAACGAAAAGGAGTTCAAAAGAAGCAGACTGATAAAGTACCTACTCAGAGGAAGAGACAGAAAAAACAAAGTCAGGTATCTTCAGATTCAGAAGACGAAGAGTTGGATGAGCCAGTATACATCTCCACTGATAATTGAGATAGCGAAAATGATGCAGAATGTCCTAATTGCAACGGGAAGTTTTCTTTTGACAAGAGGGGAGAAAAATGGATCGTATGCACTAAATGTGGAATTTGGTGCCATGAAGAGTGTTCTGGGGATAATGACTACAAAATTTTCATTGTGTTATTGTTTGGAAAGTTAGATTTAGTTCTCTAAATATCTGGATTATGTTTAATTAACAAACATTGTATAGCTTGAAAATCAAGCTTTCAGGTATAACTCCCTGTAAATTTATTTGAATAATCTCGAGGGAAAAATTGTTTCGGGGCTGGGTATCGAACCCGGGACCTTTGGTACGTTAAACCAAAGATCCCGGGTTCGATACCCGGCCCCGGAACAACTTTTCCCTCGAAATTATTCATTCTATACCTTGATAGCTGAATATGTAGTTATTTACTCTCAAACGCAATGTATCAGAAAATCTTATAATTTCCGTTTTGTATTCGTATGCTATTAAAAACATGTTTTGTGCTTAAATACAACAGATGTATAATAAATATGTAATAAAATGTGTTTCTATACAATAAACTTAACATTTGTCCTATGTATTTTTCACAAAATGAGGGGTGCGATATTAGGAGCACTATTTCTCCTTATACCGTTTTTGCAATTTTTCTTTTGTACTTGAAAAAAAAAAGTAAAATAAAAGTAATTTTTAAATTTGACCTCACTGATGTAAGTATAATAAACCCGTATTAAGAATCCGTATTTATTTCAAATTTATGTAATATATTAATACTTGAAATACTACTTTTTCAAAATGGGTGCGATATTAGGCACAGTTCCCTTACCTACTTATTTCGTCAGTTTAAATTTTATTTGTAATTGAGGTTTCGGTAAAAAAAAAATCACTCGCTCGAGCGCACGCACGCACACACACACATCTAATTTATATTTGTGTATAAGAAAAACATTTAGACACTATCAACACGAAAGTAAAAAATGATCGTCACATCCGTAAGTGAATAAAATTTAATAAACTTGTTTGGAGAGTTAGAACATTAAATTAAAAGAAAACTAAAACAAGTTATATTATTCTGTAATAGCACATATTGTAAATGAAATAGAAAACACACATTATTATTATTATTATTATTATTATTATTATTATTATTATTATTATTATTATTATTATTATTATGTGAAAGAAGTAAATAGTATTGAAACAAAGAAGAATATCCCGATTACTGAGATATGATGCAACAGCATTACAAACAACTCATGACTAAAAAAACCTGGGGAAGATAAAGTAAAATTATATTCCCGCCAATGAAACACGACGAAACCAGCATGGTAATTTTAGTATAGTTTAGTACAGCTCAATCGCTCAACAATATGATACGAAAAATGAAAATTTAAAAAACATAGTCTCATAAAATCCAGCAGAAGACTAAGGCTCAACTGTAAATAAACAAAAATCACACTCTTTTAATTTTGTCTCGTTTTGCTTTAGTTTCTTTTCATTTTAAGTCTCCTTTCATTTTAGTTTCTTTTAATTTTAAGTCACCTTTTATTTAAGTTTTTTTGGTTTTAAGACTCCTTTCATTTTAGTTTCTTTTAATTTTAAGTCTCCTTTTATTTTAGTTTCTTTTAATTTTAAGTCTCCTTTTATTGTAGTTTATTTTGGTTTTAAGACTCCTTTCATGTCAGTTTGTTTTTATTGTATGAATTGTTTTATTTTAATGTATTTTAATTTTAAGTCTTCTTTTATTTTAGTTTCTTTTGGTTTTAACACTCATTTCATTTTAGTTTCTTTTCATTTTAAGTCTCCTTTTATTTTAGTTCCTTTTAATTTTAAGTCTCCTTTTATTTTAGTTTCTTTTGGTTTTACGACTCCTTCCATTTTTAGTTTCTTTTAATTTCAAGTCTCCTTTTATTTTAGTTTCTTTTAATTTTAAGCTACCTTTTATTTTAGTTTCTTTTGGTTTTAAGACTCCTTTCATTTTAGTTTTATTTAATTTTAAGTCTTCTTTTATTTTAGTTTCTTTTAATTTTAAGTCTCCTTTTATTTTATTATATTATTATTTCTTTTTTTGATTTTAAGACTTTATTTTAATGTATTTTAATTTGAAGTCTTCTTTTATTTTAGTTTCTTTTGGTTTTAAGACTCCTTTCATTTCAGTTTCTTTTAATTTTAAATCTCATTTTATTTTAGTTTCTTTTAATTTTAAGTTTTCTTTTATTTTAGTTTCTTTTGGTTTTAAGACTCCTTTCATTTTAGTTTCTTTTAATTTTAAGTCTCATTCTATTTTAGTTTCTTTTAATTTTAAGTTTTCTTTTATTTTAGTTTCTTTTGGTTTTAAGACTGCTTTCTTGTCAGTTTGTTTCTATTGTAAGATTTGTTTTATTTAGTTCCTTTTAATTTTAAGTTTCCTTTTATTTTAGTTTCTTTTGGTTTTAAGACTCCTTTCATTTTAGTTTCTTTTAATTTTAAGTCTCATTCTATTTTAGTTTCTTTTAATTTTAAGTTTTCTTTTATTTTAGTTTCTTTTGGTTTTAAGACTGCTTTCTTGTCAGTTTGTTTCTATTGTAAGATTTGTTTTATTTAGTTCCTTTTGATTTTAAGTTTCCTTTTATTTTAGTTTCTTTTGGTTTTAAGACTGCTTTCTTGTCAGTTTGTTTCTATTGTAAGATTTGTTTTATTTAGTTCCTTTTAATTTTAAGTTTCCTTTTATTTTAGTTTATTTTTGTTTTACGACTCCTTCCATTTTACTGTAGTTTCTTTTAATTTTAAGTCTTCTTTTATTTTAGTTTCTTTTGGTTTTAAGACTCCTTCATGTCAGTTTGTTTTTATTGTAAGATTTGTTTTATTTTAATTTACTTTAATTTTAAGTCCCCTTTTATTTTAGTTTCTTTTGGTTTTAAGACTCCTTTCATTTTAGTTTCTTTTAATTTTAAGTCTCCTTTTATTTTAGTTTCTTTTAATTTTAAGTCTCCTTTTATTTTAGTTTCTTTTGGTTTTAAGACTCCTTTCATGTCAGTTTGCTTTTATTGTAAGATTTGTTTCATTTTAATTTCTTTTAATTTTAAGTCTCCTTTTATTTTACTTTCTTTTAATTTTAAGTCTCCCAGTACAGTTATTTGCAATAACTTTGTATCGCTTCTATCATATTTTTATACTTAGGCCTGCCTAAAAATATAGTGTGTATTGAAATTGATGTTTGAAAGTAAATTATTTCAGAAAACTATTTAATACCATTTTCATTAACATCACATGGCCTTGAACAACTAAAAATAATTAATAATAGAAATATAAAAATACATGATTGTAACCTACCTACTTGCTCATGTCACGCCTTGAGTATATCCTCACAAGTTAAATAGGCTATTTAGGTATTATTATTATTATTGGCCAACATTTACAATGGGACAAACATATCTTCTTCCTGTGTGACAGACTGCATAAAACAATCCACAAATTTTCCATTCTACGTTCTTATTTACCTATTTATGTTCTGCGTATTGTGTAATTAGCTCTGTTTCAATCAATAATTCAGTATGGTATATTAGGTTGGAGAGGAATGGCAAAATCGAATCTCCATCCTTTAAATTCGCTCCAAAAAAGAATTATCAAAATTTGTCTACATAAACCTTTTGATTACTCAACGAAATTAATTTTTCAGGAATTTAGTGTATCAAATCTAGAACAAATTTATAAACAAACATTACTGATTTACTTCCATAAAAACCGCAATAAATTTAAATTTGACCCTCATGAATATCATACGAGACAAAATTACAGTTTCTTTCTAAACACCCCCAAATGCCACACAACTGCTGGATTAAAGAACAGCAGAAATTTTGGACCCAGAATATATAATTCATTAATTAGATCTTACCCTGAACTAAGTACACTGAACACACATAGATTTAGGAAACAAATTACATCAATTATTTGTTTTGTCTTTTATTAAGCTGTATGAGTTTAAAATTGTAATCTAATACTCGTGTACTTTGTATTTTCTATATTCGTATATGTCATTACATGGTCTGTATTTTACTATATATTAATATTATTGTGCTGAATGCACACTCTTCAATTTTATATAACTAGACTTTTTTTTTTATTGCAACACAAAATTATATACAACTATAGCAATAACAAAACATTTCAAACAGACAATACTTAATAAAATAATGGTCCCATATCAATGTTGAACAATCTGAGTGAGATTTTCCTAGTACAACAAAAGCAAATATTTCTGTACACATGATAGAATTATTATACTCCTACATACAAAAAGAACATTGTGACATTTTAAGAGTATATGCATTACTTTAACGTTCAGTTCAAAAGTATTTCAATTCCTCTGCTTAATGTTATTAGTTATCACATAATTAAGTACAAAAAATAAGTCTCAAAAAGTTAAAGAATCTTAAGTACTTGTTAAAAATAATAAATAATTATAATAATCATAACAATAATAACAATAATATACCCCCAAAATATATTTAGTGATCATATTATCAGTCAAACAACAACAATTATTGCACTGATAAAGAAAATGAAACCTTTCCTACATACTACAATTTTATGAATTGATATTTTTATTACATTATTTCCATATAAATGTGTGGACATTGCTTTAACATTTTAATCCAATATTGTTTCCATACAAAGTGCTAATCGCTTCACAATAGCTGCCTGTGTTGTCTTGGGTTTATAATAAAAACTTGGCTTGAGTATAAAGTTTAAATCCATGTATGTTACAGGGATATGCGCGATGTCACTAATATCCTGAATTGTAGTTTCCCAATATTGTTTACTCCTCGGGCACTCAAGAAAGCGATGTTGAAGATTGTCCTCTTCTTGACAATAGGGGCAGAGTGATGTCCGGGCTAATCTGATATGATATAATTTACTGTTAGTTGGAAAAATATCATTGACCACTCGAAACCATAGGTCTTGCTGTTTGAAGGTCAAAGCACTGTTTCGTATATTCTTCCAGATCCGTTTCCAATTATACACAGGAAAACGGCACACAATTTTAGGAGCTGGCAAACTTCTATTCATATACTTATAAATATGTTTGGCCGTGACAGAATTTAGGATATTTTGTGGTATGTAACTGATTTCCTGTTTGAAAGTGCGTATTTGTGGTGCATGACTTGGCAGACCTCGTAAATCCGGTGGATTCTCTAACTTGGTTATGGAGACCCATTTAGAGAAGAATGTGAAGGAGAAGTCATCTCCCTGTCCTTGGACGTGAAGAAGATTCCGGTAGACGAACAGACTGAGTGCTTTAGTGTAAGGGTCAAAAACTCCTAAGCCTCCTTGAGATTTTGCCAGGGTTAACTGATCTCTTGGTACTCGCAAGATCTGTCGGTTCCACAAAAGCCACCCTGTAGCAGAACGCAATTTCTTACCAATTAGACTTGGAATGGGTAAAATTTGCGCCATATACCAAGCTTTCGACAAAGCATATGTATTGATATATTGCGCTCTCTTCACCAAGTCGGCGAATCGAAATTTTTGTGCAGACAAGACGTGACGAACAGCATTAGTGACCGAATTCCAGTTATATCGTATTGTTTGACTCAGGTCGTTGAAGAAGGTGACGCCTAGGATTTTAACGGACGAGTGAATGCTGAGCCAACTAGGAAGTGGAATCTTGTCTTCTTTTCCGATGTACATAGCCTTCGTTTTCTTTTCATTTAATTGAGCTCCCGTTTCTCGACTATACTGTTGTATACATTGATACATTCTTGGCAATATGGTAGCATCAACTGCAACTATAGTGACATCATCGGCATAAGCTCGAATAATAGTGTCTGTATTCATAGGGTAAATACAAGAAATATTCTGTAACAGAGGATCCAAAGTGACTTATTCAATGGACAGAGGGCAACCTTGCCGCACTGATCTTTCCACAGGGAAGGCTTGTGTAAGATGTCCGTTTACTAACAGTTTTGAATTACTAACAGCCATTATATTGAGTAGGCAAGCTATAAAAGCTGGGTCTATGTTTAACTCCATCATTCGTTGTGGTAGATAATCATGCCGTACTCTATCAAATGCATGGTCAAAATCAAGGGAAATAAGCATATGACTTTGTTTATTTTGTTTTGCGACACTGATGCTATCACGAATTGCACATGTAGCATTGAGAATATTTCGGCCAGCCACTAAACATTGCTGATGAGGTCCTATTATATGTGGAAAAATTGTACTCAAACGTGTCTTCATACACATCATAAATATCTTGTAATCGCTGTTCAGTAGAGTAATGGGACGGTAGTCTAGAGCTGTCTTCGGGCAAGCAATCTTGGGTATAAGTACCATTATTCCCAAACAAATATCACTGGGAATAACAGGAGATGTCATAAGGGCGTTCATTATTTCTACCATTTCCCTCTCGATTATACTCCAAAACGCAATGTAGAACTCGACTGGAATTCCATCCGCTCCTGGTGACTTATTCAATGGACTAGCTTTAATAGCTGCTAATATATTTTGTGTTGTTAAAGGCGTTGTGAGTGTAGCTGATGGCGGGTTATTCTGACTGGCTTGTATATTGATACTTGGCGCAGCAACTGGTTCGGTATATAGATTCTTGTAATACTCGTACAAAACAGAACGTATTGATGGTTGTGCTGTGTGTATTACTCCATCAGCAGTAGTAATCATGTTAATATATTTTCTTTTCTCCCTCTTCGTCTCTCGAATGACATCATACATGGAAGTTGACTCCCCTGGCATACTGTTGGACCGGGCTCGTATTTGTGTACCTCTATCTCGATCATGTTGAATTTTGAGGATACTTGCTTTAACTTTTTTCAGTAAAGTGGTTAATCGAGGTTCTGTTGAAGACGAAGCATATATGTCCATCAGTAATCCATACAAATATTCTTCTTGTCCTTTTATTTCCTGTTGTCGAAGAATGCTATAGTATTTCATCCATTTTCCTAATTTTTGTTTCGTGTTGACCCACCATTCTAAAATATTTGGATACCTCGACTTCTGGCGTTGATATATTCTCCACTTGTGTTCCAAATCCTCTTTGAAATCCTCTTCCTTCAATATGCTTGTGTTAAGCTTCCATATTCCTCTGCCAAATGGAGTGGGTAGACGTGGAATTCGTAGGGTTATTATATAACCACAATGATCAGAGAAAGCGACCGGGCATATGTCGAAGATTGGACTTCAGGTTCTGTGTCATATATATTCTATCTAACCTTGAAGCGCAATTATGACTTTTATATGTGTAAAGGGAATTTCGGAGTGTCTGTAATTTCCATGAATCCAATAGTTTTAGACCATCGATTATATTTTGGAGTCCCGGGCAAGGATGATATTCTCCGGAAGTGTCGGAGGCATGCAATACACAGTTAAAATCTCCTCCTAATACTAATTGTTCATTTTTACGTGCTAAAAGCGGTGTTATATCAGTCGTAAAAAACTTCTGACGTTCACGTCGTTTCTGAGAGCCTGAGGGGGCATACACATTCACAATATGGATATTATCTACTCGGAGTGCTAGTCCCCTTCCATCGGGAAGTTTAATTACGTCTGTATATGGAATGTGATCTTGAATCACTACAGCTGTTCCTCTCTCATCGGGTAGAACGTTGGATTCTATATTATAACCAAATATGCTGTGAAGGTCCGAAGTCCCGACCTCCTGCAGTAAGCCAATCTGGATGTCCATATTGCGAAGACACTGTGATAATAACTTAATTTTACGGGGAGAGGAGATATTATTGACATTTAAGGTAAGAATATTAATGACATCCGTCATGAACGAGAAATAAATATAGAAAGGGATTAAAGAAAGGAAAAATATGTTTAATAATCCAAAGGAGTGAGCTTTCTTAAACCAGAATGGATTGAAATGAGACATGATTAAATGTGTCAAACTGAATAAGAATTTATCTTAGGTATGTCAATATAATAACAAGTGGAAGATATTAATCTGTTACTCGCAGAGGAGGAAACCCCAACTTGCTGCCTTCATGCTTATATGGGTGTAACCTACCCGTTCTGTTGCCTCTTTGCTTGTCTTCTGCGCAGCTATGTCCTTGTGTTGAGTAGCAGAAGTTGTCGTCTGCGTCCATCATCTCATTCCATGTCTGCTCCGCTTCAAGTTGTGTAGGTATATGTGTACTAGATTGCTTCTCCAATGAAGATGATGTACTACCGCCTTGTAAGTCATTCTTAACAGTTGACGTGTTACTTGATGTCTTACGTTTGTTATCGCACACAGAAGTCAGCTCAGATTGAAGACGCGCGCCGTCTCCTGACTTTTGTTGATCGGAATCTACACGGGTTCCCTCAATTTCATCTGCAGAATCAGTTTCAGAATTCACCGGAAGAGGTGTCGTCCCCGGATTTTGCTCTGCCTCTTCATGGTCGCGAATACTATGTTCCCGATGTTGTTCAGTCGTTGACCCATTAACTCCGTCCCCTCTAGACTGCTTGTGTTTGTCAATTTGGTGTTCCGTCTCCATAATGTCCGATGGACGTGATATGACGTCATCATTCCCATTAAGGTTATCGGAAGCTTCACTCTCCTTTTGTTGACTAGAATGACTTCTGAGTGCAACTGTTGATCTCGACGTCGATTCGGCATTTTTAAACAAATCACTCATAGTGAAGACAGTTCTAGGGGCAACAGTGACTTTCGCTTTTAAGTTTCTGTTAGGACATGTATTCCGCAGATGGGGATAATCCGCCACAGATGAAGCATGATTGTTCCTGGCCTGGATACGTCACATACGCCTCGTATGTAGCTACTACAATGGTGGATGGGATCGGTTTGTCAATGACTATATTAACTAGCCTTATTCCGGTATCTACATGAAATCGATATCGCGACGACCTTTTTCACTATCTATTTGTTTTACTTTCCCATAATTTTGGAAAACGTTATGTAATCGTTCATTGGGCACCTCGGGGGGGGGGGGATATTTAACACTCTTACGACAGTACTTTCTTCTTCCGCTAGGGAAAGCGTAACGTCAACTCTGTCTCCACTCTGTAAGGTTAAGGTTGATGACCCTTCGTAACGTTGCAGGTAATTCTCATACACTGTAGACGTTTTAAATTTCAAATAAACAGCATGTTGTTTACTTACAAGTTGAATTGTTTGTAGGTCGTCTTCTTGTACATTTAACTCGTCTGCTATCCATTGATGAATTTCCATAGCACTCGGACGTTGCTGATCCTTGTTAAATGTTGCTTTGATTGTATGCTGCCGAATAACTTTTGTTGCCATGTTAACTTATTATGCGTATATGAACACACACAGAAATAAACAACAACCACTCAATGTTAGCTGCTTGCCTGCTCAGACCCAACGCGCTGCTGGACACGTCCTACTGCGACGGCTGTCAGAGCTAGACGACTGAACTGCGCCAGACCACGAGCTTCTGCTCTTTCGGGTTGCATTGCCTAATGTAGTGTAAACCTTGTGTATTAAATAAAGAAATTTGAAATTTGAATTAAAAATTTATGGGTTGAGACATAATAAACATAAAAAATCATATTTTAAGTAGGTGAAATTTGACATCTAATGGTGGTACTAAGTTACGTGACTAATTGAGGTAACTTTGTACCAGATGTGTTTTCCTATTGAATTCAATTCTGTACATTCCCCTTCAAATTCAAGGTAACTTTTGGCCATACAATAAGAACATACATGACATTTTATTAACGAGGTCACAAAAAAGAGTTTATTGAAAACGTTTTATAAAAACAACAGCTGTTGCGACAGATTTCAAATATTATTTTATAAAAACAATAGGTTCCATTTGCAGTACATCTGCTGTTCTCGCTAAAAATGAAGATCGTCCTTTCGTTTGTACGGTTTTTTACTTTTCGGTAACCCCCAAGATATAAAAAAATTGACGAAGGATTATCGGAAATCCCGATGATTGCTTAAAACGTCTAAACCTGCATTAAAGTAATATAATATGTATTTTATTTACCAGAGAATTTTCACGTGTCTGTTTAAATTTCACAACGAAACTCTCCTGATATCTAAAATAAAGTAAACACTCCTCCATCTTAATGGACGTGTCCCTGTAGCATTACATGTATGTAATAATGGACTCGCCCAGATAGTTACGCTTATCTAGTCGCGTGTGACGTAACCAACTAATCACATTCTGAGAGTATTTTGTATTTATTTATTTAACCTGGGAGAGGTAGGCCATCAGGCCTTCTCTCCTTCTCTACGAGAGGATTACTACTCCAATATGAAGAATACAATTAATATTATAATTACAATTAATATTAAATTCATAATTACGCGACCTCGAGTGACGTCAGAATTTACAACAATAGTAGACCATGCGTTATGTAAGAAAGTGAAAAGTCTTCTGTTTCATAATACTACGAATAATGTCAGAGTTTACAGGAAAAACTTCAATATCAAAATGTTACGATTTTTCTCTCCTTGTAAGTCGAGTATAGACGTTTCAAAAATATAAATAGAGAGAGAAAGAAAGAGTAATGCAATTTCGGTAGGCATTTTTTGTTGTGTTATAATTTGTGGAGATCAGTTGAGGAAGGGCTGGGCTATGTAATAACAAAATATCATATAAGCTAAGAATGTTTCAATTTTTTACTGGAAAAACGAGCCTAGTGAGGTCATGCGTTTAAATTATTTGTTGGAATCTATGAACCGTTCACATTTGTCAAGAGGACAAATACTCGTATATACTCGCTTAATAAGAAACCATAAACATTAGACTTGCCATGACTGAAGAGTAATATAAACCAAAAGAAGCGAGCGGTAGGCAATGTGTAAACTGTTGTTCAGTCAACTGTCCGAAGACAGGTCTGAACCTCACAAGTGATACAAAGAAGACACCACTTACGAGACAACTAGAGTAGACGACAATTCGGAAGGCGGTAGTCTGCTAGCGTTTGCGTCGAGAGAGGCAGATAGAGAGAGCAAGGCAGCGTACAACATTGCCACATCGTACTTCATGCGCGCGTGAAACACAAATAGCACAGGAGGGAATTTAAATTATCAAAAGACAATAATGACCTTAGCCGTTGATTACTGTAAGCATGACACCAAACAAACCCTCTTTCCTTCACTAACAATATTCTTTGTACTGCTCTCAATCCCACGCCACACGCTTCTACAGTTCTTTCATGCACGTTGGCAACGTTGCAACCAGAATCAAGATGGCCGGCAGCGTTCTGCTCGTGAATGTTTTTAAAATAATAATATATCTTAGACACTATTTTCCGCGCCTACTGTACCTGTGCAATACTTGTCTTTTTACAGTCTCTTCTTCCATTTATTTATCTTAAACACACACAGTAAATGTTAGTTTTACTTATTAAATGTATTGAAACACTCACACGTGAACAAACGAACTCGGGAAGTACTTTTTATAGACCGATTTCGATTGGTTCTACTGTACAAGCTTGTGACGTCACATATCAGAAATGCTACGGCGCATATAGCAGCCGACCGCTTTCCGAACTGCCGTCTAGTCTAGGCCAGGAATGGGGTAGAGTGGCCAGTTCCTTTCCCCCTCATGTGTAAATTAATTATGTTTAATTTATTTAGAAATTTATTTCAATTTTGTGCTCATTTTCCACACAGGTGACTACGCAGTGCTGCTGGGATCTAGCTGGAAACTGTCTGACTGTAAGTAAAGTTTAATCTTTGCAACTGTAGCCAAAGGCCTTGTGTAGGATATATAGGCTAAGAACTTAACAAGTCTTTCATTATTACGAGGTAAACTATTTATTCGTTGAATGGAGACAGATGTGTAACACTGCATGAATGTAAATTTGCTTCATTTACAAAGTTCTTAAAGAGGATAAAAATGTTATTGGTAAGATACTATATAACATATAAATCTAATATTATTTACTGTAATACTGCCGATGTAGGCTCTACTGCAAAACAACTCGGTGATTTTGTAAGTTTCCACGGAACAAGTTCAATTTATTATTTATTTAATACTGTTTTGAACATGGGTTTGTTTTCTGCGTTGTGCAAGATGCGAAATAAAGAAGAACTGTCTCTCTATATTAAATTTAGCATTACAAAAATTACAATTGAAGCAATTGTGTTACGGGATATTACGGGCCTGTCACGCAAAATGTGCATTTTGTGACCTAAATTATATATTACCGTGAGTCATTCACACATTTGATTGGTCTCTTTGAATCGTTGATTAGACGCGGAGTATAGGTGGCGTGAATACTGTAATTCAACTTTGTGGCAAATTTTAGATTATATTTTATATCATATAGTAGTATTTAACATAGTCAATTTTAATTACTGTACATTATAGAAACCAAATCATGCTTAGAGTGTCGGCTTCACAACTATGTTTCATTCCCGTGCTTAATTATTATATTCGTGTGCTCTTTTCAGAGCATGCCTTTTTTAACTTGCCTGC
Organism: Periplaneta americana; assembly: GCF_040183065.1. Lineage (NCBI taxonomy): Eukaryota > Metazoa > Arthropoda > Insecta > Blattodea > Blattidae > Periplaneta > Periplaneta americana. The sequence goes on from NC_091119.1 coordinate 112,235,109, forward strand.
ACACCTTTTTTATGTCAGCCTCAATGCTAGAATTTCTGTCTATTGAATTTGTCTTATGTATTTACTTTTTTGAAGGGGGTATTATATTATGTAGTACAAAGGTCAGAAGAAAAAGAAGATTAGGAAATAATCGCATTAAAATTTTCCCACAATTGTCATTTTTGTTATAAACGATTGTGAAACATAAAAATAACCACATTAAAAGTATCCTTGCATGTTTCTGCAGAAAACAGTGCAAGCATGTTTATTACTATTATTTCTGCTATTACTACTTGCTACTGCTACCATTATTATTATTACTACTACTTCCATTATCAGCACCTCCACTCACCATCACAACCTATACTACTACCACCACTGTTATTATTACAGAAGTATTGCTATTTCTACCATTATTAATTCGACACAACTGCTGCTGCAAATAATTCTTCCTGAACTCTACTAAACTTTCGAATTCTTATGGGAATAAAATTTATCATTTTGTTTCAATCTTTTATTATTACACCAATCCTTTACGTAAGGCAAATAAGAGGCAATGTACTAGCTTCTACCCTAATAATAAGTTACAGTTAATTTTACTGGTGAACTAAACCGAGTTTTGAATAGAAAGAATCATTATTAATGTCAAATATAATCTTTTTCTTGAATCTTATTGATAAATGTGGAAAGTATAAAGACAGAAATAGTTAATTGCACACAGTCTGATTCTAAAGTACTTACATGTGGTATTAATATAAGACTTGAAGTAAATTAAGAAGAAGAAGGGACATATAGGCCTATTGGCTGCGATATAAAGAAAGACGAAGTAAAACTGTAATAAGAGTGGCATCCCTTCAAAACTTATATGTTAGCGATGGAGTCATGTACAGGCGGAAGGAGTTACCGTCACAGATGTAATAATATATGCCTAGAGAGCTATTTTTAACGAGATGTTTGGATGGAGAGAGATTTTAAGGCCACTTCCTGAGATTAAACTAGGGTCGTTCAACAGTTATCTAACAATTAAAACTAAAACTTATGCCTTATTAGCAGATTAATTCGTTAACTACTAGACAACTAAGTGGTGAAACATCTTAATATAACAATATCGTTACGTTAGTACTGTACATTGCAGGTAGTCTAAAAGATTGACAGGTAATTTCCATGCAAGAAGGATATAAGCAGCAAGATAGAATAGCGTTTCCCACGCCGAAGTTGCCCAACTCGTAAGCGGCAGCCATGACACTAATTCCAACCCATCACGGCGACGTGAGGGAAGGGCTCACCCCGGGGCGCTACCTCCCCTCACGCCTCGAGCGACGTCACCGCAAACCTGTTTTCGCGAGCCCTCAAGGTTCATCTCCGTATCAACTAACAGCTTCACAGCCATGCTGCATCATCCCCATGCTAATGTTATTCAGGCCTTAAATGAGGTGACTTAGCATCTTGGTAAGGGACAGGATCTGACTCTTTAGTATCTAAATGATGGCAAAGAGGCTGTAGGGCGTGGTTTCAGCAAACACTTTGAATTATTCACTGCTATCATTGTTATTCAAAACTGTCTCATTATAATATTGTCATCTCATAGATTCATATTATCCTGTATACTTTAAAATTACACTTATTGATTCTGCTAAAATTATGAACCCTATTAATGCTACTCTACAGTACTAATATATTACTGTTAGTACCATTGCTACTCCTATTATTGCTGCGAATCTTATTACCATTGCTTCTTCTGTCACTGCCAGTTTTAGCTACTCGTGTTACTATTGCTACATCTGTTATTACTAACACTAGTTATACTAGGTACTGTTGGCTATTTGTGTTATTGCTAGTATTAAATCCCACTGCTATTCCTACTTCCGTTAATGCCAACATTACTTACATTATCGCTATTTCTGCTACTGCTATATTACTTCTAATAACATTGATAATTCTATTACTATTGGATTAGTCATACTACTATTTATATATCTGTTACTGCTAGCATTACTCCTACTACCTGTACTGCTGCCCCTGCTAATATTGCTTCTATTATTTCTTCCAGTACTGTATGGTTTTACTATTGCTGCTATTAGTATTAATCATACTACCACTGCTGCTGCTCCTACGAGTGTTACTGCCACTGTTACTATCCCTAATAGTATTACTTTGACTATTGTCAATTGTACAACTATTGCAGCCATTAATACTATTACTGTCCGTCGGAGAGGTTATGTCCCAGGGTCATCTAAACGGGGAAAATCACGTGACAGTTCCTTATTTAACTGGGTCCTTTTCTTTAAATTATTGTAAACAGTTGTATAATAATACGTAGATATCTAAATCCGTACAGCAAATATTTTCAGGAAATAGCTAAGCCTGACCAGCCACAACCCTTCACAGCGGGGCGAGCAGAAACTTGTGGGGGAAACCGAGATGCGACGTAACCACTCGGACGGACAATACTGTCACTATTACTGTTAGCAATACCACTAGTTGCATGACTCTATACAGCGCTGGACGAGACTTTACATAAATGTGGTATCTAATTTCTTTCTCGAGCACCAGATAACTTCAGGACTGGAAGTCATCTTATCGCTGGGTATGTTCCCAAGACGACATTCTGACAGCTAACACCTACGTGTCCACAAAATGTTAAAACCGTCACTTAACCTTGGTGTAATCCGCATCTTTGAAGGGATGAGTAAAAGGCTATCGTACCTTAGTTCTAAAACTTTAACATAAAATACGTTATCCGCATGAAAGTGGTCTGAAACAAATATCTTTGTAGTACAACCCCCAAAAACTCTACAACACGTGATCCCGCCTGTAGCTGAATGAACTTAGGAAGTAGCCTGGGGTTCGGTCTTCATTATTTTTAGGATTAATAATGGACTAGTTTTCTGTGATTGCTTTGCACCATTGTTCTATTTGAGTACCGTTTCACGATGTGTAACATCTATATAATCAGAATCTGCTGCACTGCTGGGCCCTTGCGCCTGTTTTGATTTGAAGAAAGTCGTTACATATTTTAAATGTTTTAAAACGTTTTACTTTTAAATCATTCAACACTTATTTTTCTTGTAAGCTTAAATGGTTTGTAATGAAGCAGTTTGTGTGGCTACCTATCCGAATCCATTTAGGATACGTGTTCCATCCAATTAGTTCTGAATTAGTATACATACTGTAATATAATTTAAACTGGTTATCTGCAATTCTTTTTTACTAAAGCTGGTGCTTCTTATGCGATTCATTAGTAGGCTATATCAACAACTACAGACTTTAAATGTGCTTTTAGCAAATTTATTATTTTTATCTGCCTCATTAACGTTCTGATTTCTAGACCTACCATACGTTGGTATAGGGATCATCATACTTTCAAAAAATTTGTTAGAATATTAAATGTTTGACTTCCTTATAGGATTATTTTACGGTATCATCATTCTTTGTTTGTTTTCATATCTATGTTTTAAAAGAATCTCCTTAAATTACGCACATTTTAGACGAATTTCACTCTTTACAGCTGCAAACCTCGTAGCCAGCAGATTGCGAACTAATTATATCATACTCTGCTAAGTCCTTAAGAGTGAACGTAAAACTCAAGATCGTGGACAAAGGCTTGCCTTGAGGGCAATAGCAGTTTCCCACGAACTCTCGAACCACGGCCATCCTGTTGGAAGGTCTTTGGAATCGACGTCGGGACCACCAGGTGGAAGCCACCACTTAATTACTGTGCGATGCGATAGGTCGGCCGTGATTAACAGGCCTGCTCCCTGGCGTGGCAATGGCTTATTCATGCAAATAAGGGATATTTCGTTCAGTTGAGGCGGGCAAGGCAAGTACTGACCACAGAGCATGTCGAAACTTGTCACCTTGGAGATGCGGGGAGGAGCTCCATGAATATGCATGAACCCGGTCTCAAAACAAAACCATAAATCCACACAGCCGACGTAACGAAAAAAAGAAACATTACTCAATTGGTTTGTTGGCAGCACGTAAATCTCTTGAAAGAGTTGCCGGCTGCAATGAATGGTGTCGATTGTTACGATCTCCATAACGAATACGTATCAAGTCACGGGACGTTGAACGTCTCGTCTTGTATCGAAGGAGACGATTTTCTATAAAACAGACTATTAAGTCAGGAATATTCAACTTGTCGGCTCCTGGGGCCACTCGCCTCGCTGTCGGCACTCTTACGGACAAGTACCTCGACTCAGTCTGATAGAATCGCTGGAAAATGGAACATGTTCGAAGATTATCGCAAAAGTCGCAGTAAGACTGATTCTAACTCAATTCTCAATTTGGTGCTTCATTTCCCAATGTGATGAATGCAACATCGGGACGCAATTTTGAAGCAGCGCAGTGCAGAAGTTACTTGGGGAGATTTGCTATTTCATTACAGACGTAATATTGATTCACCAAGCATTCCAAGCGTGTCTTCCCACCGTACTAACATTTTATGAGTGCAGAAATCAGGAGGGAAAGTTGCGGCTTCAGTTTCTTAAGATGCAGAAGAAATTATCATTTTTTACTTCCTCAAGCACGGTGTTATAGGTATCCTACAAACAAAACTCAGCTCGAACTCCTCGCGGCGCGCATGCTATAACCCTCTTATCCCCCTGCAGTAGGCGTGAGAGCATGCTGGGAACGGAAGCATACGTCATCTGCGCGAGACAGTCACCGCCCACTGGTTTCTGCGCACTGAGTTTTCCTTGTTGGATGCCTGTAGTATCAATTTTAATAACTATTTTTAAATGTGGATATGGTTAAGAATGGAACGTGTGAAGTGGGCAGACAGAATAAGAAATGAAGTTGTGTTGGAAAGAGTGGATGAAGACAGAATGAAACTGATTAGGAAGAGGAAAAGAAATTGGTTGGGTCACTGGCTGAGAAGAAACTGCAATACAATGGATGCAATGGAAGGAATGGTGAACGGGGGAAAAGTTCGGAGAAGAAGAAATCAGATGATAGACAACATTAAGATACGTATATGGATCATATGAGGGAAACAAAGAGGAATGCAGAAAATAGAAAAGATTGAAGAACGCTGGGTATGCAGTGAAAGAATTGCCCGTGGGCAGAACACTGAATTAATTAATTAATCACTCTCAGACGACTGCGAGAAGAACTGAAGCTCAAAAGGCGAGTGGCGCTGATCTAAGCATTTTCAATTCAATAACATTGCAACATAATTATTGAGTTCGAACATTTATGTCATCTATGATACTCACAACATCAGGCTCCATCACAATATTTTTTTTAATTCCGAATATTAAACAGGGCTTAATGTAAATTTAATCGCTTCATAATATTCATGTTAAAATTTAATTTATTACAATTATAAATTAAAATATATCGGCATCTATACTCGGTATTTGAGTTCCAATAGAGACATACACTGAAATTATAGTATAATCCTCGCCACAGTGAGTTGACTTGGAAACGGATCTAACAAAAGAAGTCGTTTCTTCATATGATTCAGACGTCCTGTCCAAGTAGTCATAGAAACAGCACTAGTTCAGACAAAAGAAGATGCAAGAACGCACATAATATTATGATGTACTTATAGTTTCGAGCCACAATAGGGGACGTGCGGCGTTTTCAAATGTAACGTCGACATTTACACATGTGAATAGCGCACATACTCTCTCAGTCCACCCACAATACAGACGCACGTTGCCACAGCAACGTCAGTAACCTTAAGGCTAAACGACCTATATATACAGAGTGTTTCTAAAATGCCTCTCAGAAGAACACGAGGGAGAGAGAGAGAGAGAGAGTAGTCTATAGGAACCTATCCTATAGCTTCAATTTATCTCTCTAGTCAAATGGGATACCACACGTTTAAGAAAATTCTTGTATTCATGTTCATATTACTTCATTCAAAATATCTGGAATGAATCATGAGATATAAACTTCAAAATAAATACGTTAACCAACATCAACCTACGTTCCCAATTTGACCAAGAGACTAAACGTGTTAGAGGATAGGTCCCTATATCCTGATGGGACTGGACTTATTAGGGTAGGGGTCAGTCCAAAATAAAGGACAGTAGGATCTAATAATGGCAAGGTCATGATTGTCTCATAACAAACTAAAATAAATGGATACTATTGACTTCACAATTTAATAACAATGCCAATGGTATATCAATATAATAAATATTATATATAACCTATAAATATAAGAACAAAGCTAAACAAAACAATATCCAAAAACTATTAAACTAACCTGAAGGGTTTAAATATGCGGGCGACTAAACTCTCGCAACTGTCGTAACACTGGTTATAGTGCACCATGTTGAAAACCGGAGACAAGAAGGTAAGCTGCAAACACACTAACCGAAGACACAAGTCTACAGCTGAATGTAAAATCACGTCAATAATGGTTGCGAATAAGACGGAAGAAAATAGTAAGTGAGGGCAGGAAAGAGTCCAGGGAAAAAAAAGCGAAAGTTCCATTTAGAAAATCCACTTCCGTGATATAAGTTCAGCACTCGGCTAGCCGGCAAAACTAGAAAAGATTACCTCACAATACTAGATTCGGAAATGTCCAAAATGACGAATATTTCCACACTATTTCATGTAGATAAAATATTACAGTATTTAGAAAAATCACATATCATAAGCTGAATCAATCGCCACAATTCAATTTACTTCATATTCTCTATCACGTGCTGTTACTATAGTCTAGACACACACTGTAGGAATTGGTTGTAAGTTTTTTTGTTCTTTGTTAGAATTATTATTATTATTATTATTATTATTATTACTATTATTATTATTATAGCGTAATTATACGAATTAAGATATATGGATCATATGCGGAGACTAAGAGGAAGACAGAAAATAGGAAATATTGGAGAATGCTGGGTTTGCAGTGAAAGACCCGCCACTTGGCAGAACACTATGTGTGCATGTATGTATGTATGAATGTATGTATGTATGAATAACATAAGTTTACTCTAATTGTAAGATCATATTGGATTCAACTAAATCTTACATTAGCCTTGAAGTAATGTGATGTAAGCTCAGAAAGACGCATGATCTTTATCCAAGACAGCATAGAGTACATTTTGACAACGGGAAAACGTTCATTTCTATTCGGTGTTCGACCTTACAATTGTAGCTACTACTACAACTACTACTACTACTACTACTACTACTACTACTACTAACTTATTACTGTTATTACTACCACCACCACCACCACCACCACCACCACCACCACCACCACCACCACCACCACCACCACCACCACCACTGCTACTGCTATAGCTGCTCAGCATCATTATCGCAATCATTTCCATCATCCTACGACACCATAATAATAATAATAATAATAATAATAATAATAATAATAATAATAATAATAATAATAATAATAATAATAATATCATCATTTCTACTCCTACGACGCAATATACCACGTTTTAATTATGTGTGATCGTCAGCTAAATTGTTCCGTGTTCGATTCCCCGCAAGGAAAATGGAAGTTAATAATCCTGCAAGAGGGAATGTTTTGTTTCGTCTATATTCCTTCACACATTGCCTTTTATTCGTGCTCACCACATTGCAAAACTATCAGATCGTCTGTGATTGTCCAGTGTCAATGAAAAGATTCAAATCATTAGCAACAGTAACGACCTGGATATTTGGTAAAGAGACTGTAAGGCAAGACATTCCACAAATTCAGTGATGACAAGTAAATGGAAAGAAATTCCAGGAAGTCCAGAAATATCTGTACATCGGATCGAGCTGTAGCATTTTCTAACAGCAAAGTGAGGAGGGATGTTTAAAAATAGGCGTCATATGTTCTCTCGCAGATTGACAAGTTTACCAGCAAGTTGCCGGACAGAAGACAGTCGTAATTCCTGGAATCCAATACCACATGTAACCCCCTAATCCAAGAGTGTGCCAAGTGTTTGGCGGGAGTAGGAGATTACAGGAGACGCTTTTCTTACGGTGTAATAATGACATGAATAATTTAAGTTCATAGTGCTGGAGGGTGCGAAGCTGCGCTCGAGCATGATTCCAATCTCGCCTGCTATAATGACCTGCTTGTTTTTCTGGGATTTCTCCACTCGTAAGGTTGATAGTCGGATAATTCATTCTTTTCGAATCCTCGGACTAATCCAAACACATCTCACTATTACCACAGTCTAGTAGCCTATATACAGTCACGAAGCACAATACGTAGGGAATATGCATCCATAGATAGTTGCTAACCACTAGGATCACTACTATCGCCTCATCACAGACAATGCGAAATAGTATCGGCACAGTCTATTGTTCCTAGAACCCTCAACAACTCAAGCTTCGTGACTGTATATACTAGACTGTGCTATTGCCTATTACCAATTCTATCGACGCAACATAACAGAGTAGTGGACATACTGTCGTCAAATAACCGAACAAAAAGAATTAAATAGTCCGCTTTGTTCGTTCCTTGGTATTGATCATTCGTGACTAATTAAGAACATGCCAGAAATGTCTTGTATGATGTATAGCAAACATTTTTTTTTGAAGAAATGATAGTGCTTTAGGAATTACGGTTAATTGGTAACAACTATACATATTGTTCATATGAGGCTATTTTTATGTATAGTGGTAGTACGGAAGAAAGAAGATTTTATCCTAGCACATGATAGGTGAAATGAGCCGGAGTTAGAGTGTTCATGGAATGAAAGAGGAAAATGAAAGTACAGTAGAGCGTCTCGTTTAGGCACAGTGAAAACGTAAACAAAGTGCAGGTAACGTGTGGAGGGAGGACGAGCCGTACGATAAACACGAGGGATGCACAAGGTTTTAGTTAATACATTTATGGCGGAGCATTAATTGAAATTATATTTTCCAAAAACACAGAAAACAAAAGAACACAAATTGCATAACGTTATCATATACACATTTTAACAAACAAGCAATTTGTAACGTTGAAATAGACCTAATTCAATATAACAAATCAAATTTTGCTACTTACATGATATTCCTTCAAGCGCTGTCACTTCAGCTCAATATACTGTAGTTTTGTTAATTCGGCCACAGAAGACGGTGATAATGTGTTAGTCATACAGGGAATGAAATTCATGACCGTAAAAATGCTGCTTGAAAGCAACATCATATAAGTAGCAAAATTTGATTTGTTATATCGAATTATTTCAGCGTTACAAATTGCTTGTTTGTTAAAATGTGTATATGATAACGTTACCTATGCAATTTGTGTGTTTATGGAAAATATAATTTCAATTAATGCTCCGCCATAAGTGTTGTAACTAAAACCTTGTGCACCCCTCTTGTTTATCCTACGACTCGTCCTCCCCCCACACGTTACCTGCACTTTGCTTACGTTTCCACTGTGCCTAAACGAGACGCTCTACTGTACCTCTAAAAGGTCTGCTTTGTCCACCACAAATTCTGTGACGACCAGATCGGGCATCAAATCAGGACCATCTCCTTGGAAGACCAGTACGTTAGCGCTGAGTCAAGGACGCGGTTAACCTACCCCTTAAATTTTAATTTTTTTCCCCAAGTCACACAGGATATGAAGTACTTCCGTATGTTAGCGTAGTCTCAGTCAAACCGGTCTAAATACTTGTATCAGTCTAAATACTCCAAGCATAGCCGCCTAAGCTTCTTCAGAAAGCTTTCATGTTAATAGTTCATATTTATGATTGACGGGTCAGATGCTAAAAATTATAATAGAACATTTATTACGTCAAAAGTAATCTCCAAAACTCTTTATGGATTTATCCCATTGCGAGAGAAAACGATCAATCCCATTCTTGAAGAAGCTTGTGGGCTGTCTACCGAACCAGGTCTTTACCCACTCACGCACTTCTTCGCCCGATGTAAACCGAAGTCCACGAATGTCTTTCTTCAACTCTCCAAAAATGTGAAAATCTGATGGGGACAGATCTGGCTGTAGGGGGAGGTACTGAAGCGTTTCCCAACCAAATCTCTGTATCGTATTCATTACGGACTTGCCTGTATTTGGGCGGACATTATCATGAAGAAGAATAACGCCGTTCGATAGCTTTCCAGGGCGTTTTGACTTAATGACGCGTCTGAATTTCTGTAAAGTTTCTTCATAATGTTGTGCATTGATTTTGACCCCATGCCCAAGAAATTCAACAAGCAGAGGACCTCTAGAATCGAAGAAGAATGTCAACATGACTTTACCGGAACTTGTGTGTATTGCTTTGGACTTTTTCGGTGGGGGAGAAGCCATGTTTTTTCATTGTTGGCTCTGCCGTTTGCTTTCCGGTTCAAAATGGTGACACCATGATTTGTCCCCAGTGACAATACGGGACAGAAATGCATACTCTTCCTCGTGGTATCATTGCAAGTGACCCAGTGAAGCAGCCATTCTGTTTGTCTTTTGTTCCTCCGTCAACTGATGCGGAACCCGTTACGTGCAGATTTTTCGGCAATGCAAGTGCTTCGTCGCAATGACGTGTACGGAACAGTGACTTATTTCCACCAAACGACGAAGTTCTTCCACAGTGATGCGCCGATTTCCCCGTATAAGACCAACAACCTCGGCAATAACACCAGGAGTGATGGCACGATGAGCCTGTCCTGGGCGAGCATCGTCTTGCAGTGACACGCGTCTCTCTCGGAATCTCTTGCGCCATCCCAGTACACGCGAACATGACATGCTGTATTCGCTGTAAAGAGTAGACATGCGACGATGAATTTTCTGTTCTCCTACTCCTCCAGCAGTCAAAAATCGCACTACACCTCGCTGTTCTTCTTTACCTCCTGCATTAGTGATGTTGGACGAACATACGTATCTCTAGCCTCACTTCCAGCACAATAAACGAACGACTAGTGTTAAGCAGAGGTTGTAACCAACGAGCACAGAATACATAGAGCAGACACTAGCATCTTAATACCATTGGACGGAGTGAAGCCGGTTTGATGGACCTGACGCCATCTTGTTGCTACCAAAACATTGCAAAATAGCTATTACGTTATAGAAGATCTTATGATAATAGGAATTCAATATGTCCCTAATTTCCTGGAGGATTCACACTTTCTTGTTTGTTTTGTAATACAGAATTGCTAGGCACGTATTTTTTTAGCAAAAATTGCAAAACTGTCATCAATAAATCACATATAGGCCCTATACATATTTAAATTGACAGCTCTTCAAATTGCAGTTTGGTATTTAATAGGTACTCCGGAAGGTTAAAAAATAATAATTATAAAAAGGGAGATAACAGTTTGACCTTATTTTGCTACTAGTCCAATCAAAATTCTAACCTATAATTATTACTTTTATAGGTTGATCCATTTGCTTCGATTTAATAATGCAACTTGTTTCTTAACCAATATTATTATTATCTTCCTTTTGCCAGTATTTCGTATAGATGTCCCGGTTTTGTTTAGAGAAAAATGGCGTACTCTTAATCATATACCATTTGATAGGCTCTTCGTTTATAGCATCTAATTAGATTATAACGGCGAACAAAAGTGAAGCTTTATTACGAAGTGGACCAAGTTAGATCAGGATTGGAGAGAGTGATCTAAGACTCACGAGTTAATGAAGCTACTTTTGTACGAGTTGCACAAAATACATTGTTCGTTATTTGCCGAAAATTAGAAAATAAATCTATAAATTAAATTAATCAAATTAAGGGGGTCCAGATAGGTCCTAGCTTACCAATGTTAAAAGTGCGTAGGTACATATAATTTTTTTTATGAGACTCTTAGGATTACAATCTTGAAAAAAATATGAGTTATATGATGTACCTTTCTGATTGCTTTAACACAGGGATTTTTTTTTTAATTTTATGCATTTCCAAAATTGAAAATAACACGCGACATAAACTTCCAACTTGGGTTATTAGGTTAGCTTCGCTCGTAAATGGTAAGTCTACAAAGCGTAAGTCTGATTTAGTGATTATAAAAGTTAATTATAATAATATCAATACATTAATCCTTTCTCTTAATCAAACTAATACGCCAACAATACGAATCTAACCGACTAACCTAGGCTAAATCATTCATTATCTACCGGTAATAAGTACATTTCACACATGCATATTTACCTGTGAAAAATTATTCCAGGAATTTTCTTCGAAAACCCGTTTGTGCAGCCATATGCAGCACATGTAGGCATCTTGAAATCAGTTCATTCATGAATTAAAACAACGATGCAACACAACAATCAACTGTCCGTGTGCTAAGCGGGAGTCAACGTTTTGGTAGCATCATGATGGCGACAGTCCACAAGAGCGGCTTCACCTCCAAGCTGTTATTGTCTACTCTATGTATTCTGTGCTCGTTGATTGTAACTGTGCTTTCGCGAGTCGCCACCAGATGTCAGTTAAGCAATAATATTCCAGTGGTACCAACTTGCCCGCCGTGAGATATAAGCTTACGCATGGTGACCCGTTTTCATTTGACTGCCTCTCATAGAAATGAATGAAAACAACGTGCATCTCATCGCCCGCACACTATAATGTAGAAATTAATACAGTCTATCACAAAACTCCAATAACTTGAAAATAAGTAAAGTATTTATTATAGGCTAGCAAGCAGATCAGTCAAAGTTCAGTCAATAGGTAGCATATTTATTGTAAGAGAATTTGTGCTTTTCACGTGCGAGTTCAAATATAAGTGTAATATCTTAACACCGTGATAGAGAAAAATTTCGCACACTACTGCGACACAGGCCTAATTATGTGTTAGAATGTAACACGTAATTATTATTAAACTCTCATACTGTTCCATGTGTTTCTAAAATGTGTCCAATTTGAATTACTACTAACCACGATATCTCCGTGGAAATGATTGCGGTCGCAGCACTGGCTACATCCTGATGGATGGTGAGGTAGGGCCCATCTTCCATCATCGCATTCACAATGCCGTCCGGGCTAGCTGTCGGATTTGAGACAATTATCGTACATACAGGGCGCACAATGTCTCAATTTATGCCTAAGTGCAAGGATCTGTTCCCGGTCTAGCTCTTGAATAGAGCGCGCTGTAAGCATTGAGCATTGCTGTTCTTGGACAGCATTTTTCGTATATCGTCGTTGTTCCCGCAAGAACTCCTATGTGCAAAATATAAAATTTTTCAGTAGGAAGAAAAAAACACATTTATTCATCCTATGGCAGCAGTACATTGGAGACTGTGGATTCTTACATTATCGAAACAAAGAAATATGATTCTATATAGGAGATTTTATTATTTGCTGTATCACTATTTAAGTTATTTAATAGAGTAAAAATTTGAAAATCGATAAATATATCACATAGGAGTTATTGCAGGAACGACGATATGCTTCATTTACACTTTGCATAAACAATGGAGCAGAGTGGATTCTTCTTTATTCAAAGCGAACTATTTAACATACTACATACTCCACTTCTTGCTCCTGCGTTCATCCCTCGTACTCAGAAGGGTCATGAATTGCATTTCCCTATTTCCATGGATTCTTATGTTGGCGGACTGACTGGGTATTACGCTAATTTTAAAATATGAAGCGTTTTCTCCAGATCACATCTGGTTCGCGAAAGCAGTGCCATCTGTTCTACATATACTATATATATCTTGTTGTTATGGTAACGCGTCGAGCGGCATTTGTTTACACTGTGGACATATAATCAAATCTAATCTGACGACATGGCATAAAAATTCCGTCACATAAAAAAAAGTTGATCACATTGTAAATTATATGACCTGTTAGGTGCTTCACGCCGAAGTACAGGCAATGTTAAAACTGCAATAGACTTCAGAAACGTGAAATATTTCAATGGAAAATGTGCATTCAGAAGTAATACGGAAATGGTACTTATTCTGTCGTTTCCACGTCTGTCTGACTATCTGATATGACAATCCATAGTTGAATCATTTCAACTGAGCTCTGAAACTCAAATATGTAAAATATCTGATCCAAATGACTTTATGTCTCAATTCGAGTACTGCTTCGCTTCTTACGGAAAAAGCTATGACTGCAAAATCAGCAACTTAGCCTAGGAAATATGTGGTTGAAAGTAAAACCTGGTTTAAACGATTCACTGATCATGTAAACCACGACTTGAAGACAAACCTAGCTCAAGAAGGCCTAGAATGTGAGGCTTTATTCACCAAACTGGAAGAACAGCCATTCGCCAGCATCAGTGAAGTGTTAACAAAGCTTGGTGTTTCTAAGGCCACAGCCTGTCGCCACCTTCATCAAGTTTGTGTCTAAACAGCGACGATTAGATCCATATAAAATGATCGAAGCATAGTTACAGGAAAACACTTTTGAGACTATGCAATACGGGAATATTAGCAATGTTCAATTTAAGTGGCCTATAGCTCTACTGTTCTAGTTGAAATCATACTTACAATTAAAAACTTTTTCCTTAAAAAAATAACTTTTCAAATAAATAATCTTGTATAAATAGCATGGGTATAGGGTGACCAGATTCACATCGATAGAAAAGAGGACACAAAGCTTCAAAAAGGAGGACATTGTTCGAAAAAAGAGAACAAAAATATTGTACTTAGATTTAGGCTTAGGCCTATATTATACTTTAAATTACGTCAATATCTATTTTATTACAACATATTTACAGTACAGATTTAGGCTTATATCATACTTAAAAGTATGTTAATATCTATTTTATTACAAATTAATTATGAAAAAAACTTAATAATAATGATTTTACAGTTAGCTACATATGAAAGTCAAGGGAACTATAATTGAATCGGTCATTGCAGAAAGGGGATAAGTCATGAAATCTTACTTTTGAGATAATCAATAAAAACTGTTTTCTTCTTCAAATACTGGAGCAATCATTATAAATATTTTTTCTTACTTTGTTTATGACTAGTGAAATATAATACATCATGTTAGACATTTGACATCTCAAACACTTTTGTTTAAAGTTGTTTATTCGAACCATGACTTATCCCCTTTCTGCAAGGAATTGTTAAATATGGAAGAAAAAATATATAATTTACAATTTTGGGCTAATGTAATATTTGAAAACAAACTAAATGTTAATAATTATAATGATTACGATGATTTTGTGTGCAATTACTACATTATTCTCACCATTTACATAATTATTTTTGCATTTTAATCATTGTTCCTACTATAGAAATGTACCAATATGTGATTTTATATCACAGTTTTAAATCAAAATTCTACATTTAAACTAACATTCAAAAACTGCATATAGGAGGGCACAATAAAAAATACAATAAAGTACTCCACAAAATCATTTGTTTCAATTGTTATAGAGTGTATTGTTAAATGTTGGAAGCCTTTGTAGATTCCTTGTCACAAGGTGGCCAGTTCAGGATCTCTTCGTAAAAGGAAGTGTGTTCCAATGGAATGTATTGCCTCACTTTCGATACATCTCCAAGTTTTATTCGTATTAATGGAAATTTTCCCATTGTATACTTTTGTGTAGGCGTTACTATGCGTCCAGAACCTGGTTTTTTCATACAGAATCTGTGTTTCCTCATTTCACTACCAATGAACAAACTGGCAGTCACACATCCTGGATCATCTTTAGAGTAAACAAATTCACTGAATTGTGCTGAAGAAAACATATTCTTATCTTTCCCTTTCTTCCCCAGTGTGTCTAATCAGCAGGTGGTTTTCTTGTAATACTCTGGCCATCAGCATTTAAAAGTCAAAATATCATCAGTAGTAACTGATTCTACAGAAAATCTGTTGTTTATGTTTGCCTGGTGGATTAAGGTATTGTATTCGTCTGGCACATATACCCTGTCTGTCTTCCTTGGTTTGCGCTTCACTACACCAAAGTTGTGGTCACAGAGAAGAAATGGATGGCCTCGTTGTGGAAAATAATGAATGATTTTGTTAAATCTCCCCATTTGGATCAGTGCAAGCAACAATCGAATTACAGTATGATTTTTATTTTGCCCTCCCTCCACAGTTATCAGAGAAAAGATACAATTCCTTGACTGAAGAAGGGACATTATTTTCAATGTAGTTCAGAAGGAACTTGGAGATTTGTGGCCTATACCTTCATGATAGGAATAGAAATGCGCCGTACGATCTTTCAAATTGTGAATGTTGAAAATTGATGACCCAAAGTTGCGTCTAAACAAACAAAGAATAGTTTTTTACCTACATTGTTCTCCTGTCGTACGGGCTGCTACAGACTTCCCAATGGAATTGACGTTCCAATCCCTTCAGTTTATTTCTCTTATTTATATTTCTGCGGTAGTTAATTTCATTGCGTTTACGTTTGTCACTTACTACTTCTAGCTTATCTGTTATTTTCCTTATCAGCTGATGGGCGCGTAACTTATAGATCCGCGGGACTCAGTTGCATCACGTCGTCAGTCAGTGCAGAAAGAAGGTAAGTCGCTGACTTGTCCCCTTTCTGCAATGACTGCGCTGCTTATGGTACTCTGCTTCGCGTTGAGAATGAGCAAATTTGTCCCATTTCTTTATGAAAATGTGTGTCTAGGTCTGAAGAAAGCAATGGCACTCTTAACTCATTTTCGCGTTTTTCATGACTTATCCCCTTTCTGCAATGACCGATTCAATTATTAAAGAGGACAGAAAATATTTGTTTAGATTTACATTCGCACCTCGATTTCTCGATTTAATAGCTACCTGTGAGCAACGACCATAACAAGGGAGAGCAAAGAGAGTTATTACGTTCGTTGGCAAAGAGTATATTCCGTCGAGTCCACACCTGTGGAGTAACGGTTAGCGCGTCTGGCTGCGAAACCAGGTGACCCAGGTTCGAATACCGCTGGGGCAAGTTACCTGGTTGAGGTTTTTTCCAGGTTTTCCCTCAATTCAATATGAGCAAATGCTGGGTAACTATTGGTGCTGGACCCCGGACTCATTTTACGGGCATTATTATCTTCATTCCATTCAGACGCTAAATAACCTGTGATGTTGATACAACGTTGTAAAATAATCTACTAAAAATATTCCGTCGATCCTGCTGCCACCTACAGGCAAGTATTCTGGAAAAGGCGTCAAATCAGATAATTTCAAAATATCAGGCATGCAAGTTACAAAAAGGGGGACATTTCTTGTTTGTTTTTTTAAATCCGCCCGGACCCCGGGCCTAAAAAGGAGGACATGTCCGGACAAAAAAGGACGTCTGGTCACCCTACATAGGTACGAATCACGAATAGAGCTCCTGTATGTACTTAATGCACCTTATACAGTGTGTCTAATAGAAAACTCCGGGATTGTCGATTAAATTTATTTTACGCCAGTTTAAAACAAAATTGTATATGGCATATATTATGAAAATAAAGTGTTACAAATGTTTATTACCTGTTGGCTTCGCATTACTAAAGTTGAGAACGTGCCGTCAACTACACACAATCAGACATACTATGCTGGCATGTCATTAAATAACAGGGATTTGTTATAACTATTTTACACGGGTGCACACAGAAAAAGTGTTGCTTTATTTTTCGACATAGTCGCCCTGCTTTGCAACACACTTGGTCCACCTGTGCACATGATTGCGGAAGTGCTCAAGATAAAAAATGCTTGGTGCGGTCCATAACCAAATTCGCACCGTCTCCATTATCTCGCCGTCATCCAAAAACCCCTGACGCCGCAAACGTTCTTTCAAAGGTCCAAACAAGTGAAAATCTGGACTGTATACTGCGTGTTTCAACACCTCAAATTTCATATCACATATTGTATCTATTGATTGTATGCGCAGCCGTATGAGGGCGTTGTTGTGAAACAGCAAGAGAAGTCCCCGGCATTTTGATCGATGGGCGGGCTTCAACTTGCTTACTAACATGTCAATGTATCGAACACTATTCACAGTTTGACATTTTCCCTAGAAGTGTCCCAATATAGGGCCACTGATATCCCAAAAAATCGTCAGCATTACTTTTCTTGGAATTTTCCTTGGCCGGAGACTACATGTGCTTCCACTCCATCGACTGTTTCTTGCTTTCTGTTTCATAATGGCGCACCCAGGAGTCATTTCACTCCTGCCCACAAAAAACGAATAACGCTTCGCTGCTCTTCTACTGTGCAAATCAACAGTGAAGCGACTAAACAACCATTTTGTGTCTGGAAATATAAATGTTCGTTGTGCATATATCTTCATTAAATTTAAAATAAAATTCCTATTATTTAATGACTTGCCTTCATGATATAGTCTATTTCTTGATAGAAAACGGTTATAACATTTGCCTAAAAATTATATAATCTCTTATGTAAGTACAGAGTGGGCAATTTATTGTATTTAAAAGTCCCGAAGCATTTCTCGGTCGGCGGCCGGAGCCTCATGCAATCGCTGGCATCCCCGTCCATGAAAGCGCGGCACTCTTCCCGCCTGCAGTCAGTTGCGAGTGTTCATCTGAATAGGACAGTTTTGTTATCCAATCGTGAGTGTACAATGGTGAGTTATTCACTGCGTCGTCATATGTTCATATTGAAGACGTACATCAAGTGCAGAAAGGAGATTTTTCGAGGACTGCGTTCCAAGGCAGGTCCTATGTCCTCGAGCTTTTCTTCTGTAAACACATGACGTCTTCGTTTTCTTTGCCGGTCAGTCACAACCTTGTTTCATTAAACCTATCCGTTAACTTCATTGCTTTTCGTGTCAGAACTTGGCTGCTAGGAAATGTACCTTTAAACGCTTGTCTTATTCTGCCACAAAACTTTCTGCACTTGATGTACGTCTTCCAGATAAATACACGACGCAGTGAATATCGTACCATTGCACAATACTACTGTATTCTGAATCCGAGGTTCATATACTCTAATCCGGCCCAGGGCGAAAGATTTTAAGCAGCAATAATGCCCTTAGCATAGCTCCCTCCAGGAAGGATAGTGCTTTAGGTTCCGTGTCGTTTATTCGGGCACGTATTAGAGCAATCTTCCTCATAGAGATGTCCATAGAAAAGTATTTCTTTTTTTTTATTTTATGAGCGTCATTTCTGTACGATTTGAAAAGAAAATATTGATAGCCTAATGCGTAAAATCGTTCAAAAGTCGGCGGAGAAAAGACTGTACGGAAAATGACATACCAAAAACTACTTTCCGAATATTATGTATGTCTCTAATTGCATTGCTTTTAAAATAATGAAATAGTTTTATTAAATAATTGTTAATATTTTATGTGCGTCATTCCTGTACCATTTTAAACACAAATAAGTAATGCAAGTTGACAAAATCGTTCAATAGTTGTGAAATGGAGCCTATATGCAAATGGTATACCAAAAACAACTTTTTTTTTCGGTATTATGTATGATAAAGTGTAACAATATATTCATTCACACATAATCGATTTTATCTTGACTTTTTCCTCATTCTTATGAAGAATGGTCCTTAACACAACCGAAAAAAGTAAATAAGTAACTGAAATACATAAGTAAAGCAATAAATAAGTACACAAAAATAAATAACAAAAAAAAGACATTCTCATTTGTTAGTAGTTGGTTTATAAACTATTTTGCAAATTTCATTTACACTCTAACATATAGTCTGTAATATTTGAATTGCTAATAACGCAGGGTCGCCTAGTGATTTCATACGAGTTGACGACCACGTAAAGTTACGTAATACTACGTCACTGGATTTTAAAGAGCGACAGAACGAGACATTCAACACGCAAGAAACTAAAAGTTGAAAAGTTGCTTCTACCCTTGTATGTGGGTTTCGGTGCAACCACATATAATGTTGTTGCCATGATAGCTAACTTTTCTGTAACCCGATCGTCGTTTGTTTGTTGCCGGAGTAATAATTTACCTGCCGTATCTTGATGGAGGCATTCTAAGTTGTCCACGCATCATTTAGGTTTCGCGGAGAGCTGAGCGAGTGGGTGAACTGGAAGGTCCTGACAGCTTATCTCCATCACGCATGCCGCACCAGATATTCTCTGTTTTTGTGAGCTTCTGTGACGTGAGGAAGATGTCGACCCGACATTACAATTATATATGTCAGATCGATAGATTGATTGCTCTTTAGGGAATGGAGAGAAGCGACTCGGAACAGGAGGACACCGAACTCGTTCACAAAAAGGATAAAAGTTCACTGTGCTGAGCATGGTGTACGTAACGCCTAAGGCTTGTTTAGACACTGCGTGGACGCTACGATCAAGGGTTCGAATCCTTGTTAGAGCATATTAAGTTCATTGTCAATGTAATATCGTAGTGTCTTCCTCTTATTTAAGTTGGACTCAAGGTCGTAAGTTCGAATTTTTTCTCAAATTTGGATGTTGTCAGTCAGTCCTGTGCTTTCTATGGTCTTAGTTAAAGGCATGAGGTCACGATCATGACGTCATGAATTACAGTTTTAACAATAAAATGTTTTTTTTTGTCTACCACTAGAGAAAAAAAAATAACAAAAATTACAACATTGCCCCTTATGGGATTTGCGTTGATACCACCCGCTGCGCATTCATTAGGCTAAAGAAATTAATTTGTTCATGTTATGTTTCTACTACAACAGTGATCAAATGGAATGTACAACCTATACTATGTTAGTGGATCCATCCCAATTTTTATACCAGTATTTTAAGAGATCTTCATTGTAGTATTTCCTGAACGAAACTACCCAACCATCCAGATGTCGTTTCTTTATAAACCCAATTTCCCAATAATAACAATGACATATTCATTAATGAATGTGTGGTTTCGTTATCAGATTACCTTCGAAAAGATTCAGGAAACGTTTTTTTATGTGTAAACCTTAACAAAATATTAAACTTAATTTTAACTTAATCAAACATTATTATTCGTACATAAATGGGGATGATTAATAAATGCAAGGAATATAAAAACAAAAATAGTTAATTTAAAAAAGTCAAATTCTGAAGTACTTAACAGTAGTACTAATTTCCAAATGAATCCACTTCGCTGTAATGACATAGTTATTATTATCCATTACAATATTCTTTCAAAGAACTCATTGGTGTCATATTGATGTGTGAATCGTTTCCACTTTAATTGAATTGTTGTCCTTATGGAATGAGAAAGCATTATGAAGTAGTTAACGAGAAGGCTCCGCCTTGTTAAATTTTAGTGCAGGGAGTCTGGAAACAGAAATGAAAATAAATATCAAAATTTTATTTCAAGTTCTGAAAACAGAAATGAAAAGAAATACCGGCATCAAAATTGTATTTTAAATTCATACATCCTTACAATTTCCACATGTTCGCAATAACAACCACGAACAACACAGACGTTTGACGCAGTTATAGGAATTCAATTAATTCCTGTCACTTTTTTTCTTAAGCAAGGATGTTTGTCTTTGTAATGCAATGTCTTGTAATGTATCATACAAGATGTTTCGTCACAAGACCGACAAATTTCATCGGCGTGTTCAGATGGATAATGTAAACCATAGTTCATAGAAACAAACCAGGAGGAATACCTGCTATGGCAGGTGATCATTACGTTACATATCAAATGCAAGTAGTTGCACTGTTTTCCGTAACGGAGAATATAGTGAAAATGAAATTGTGGGAGAGTAGGTGGAATAAAGAGGGAAAACGGTAGAGTATCGGGAAAACCATCCACAACCTTGTTCTATCCACCACAAATACAATTCGCCATCGTCGGGACTTGAACTCTGGTCCGCCGTTGTCGTTCCTAGCAAATTAGCTACCAAACGTATATACTTTAAATCGATATCCTCATTTTTACTACATATACAAACTTATTTGGAGATCGTTTTAACAATAATAATAAATAATAATAGTGACAATCACCATCGCCCTTAAAGAATTGGATCCTTCTTCCCGAAGTTGGCAAGTACTCTCGTGCAATCAGTAACAACAAGGTAGCAGTAAGAATCCGCACGAGTGGGAAATGTCAGACTACTTTCTAAGTAACAGAGTGTTCCTTGAGAACTTCTGCGACTGTCTCCTTCACCGCTGGCCACATGTGTCGGACATTTCTCAATGGGGCGCCATTAAATTAAAAGCCTGTAATCAAACACATGCGTTAAATGGGAGGAGAAAGAAACACCCATGCCAGCCTCGCGGCTTTCAGTAACAGTGTTTTCTATATCACTGCAATGCGTTTTACATCGGACATAAAAATCGTCACACGGTTTTATGGGCAGGCCCTGTTAATCAGCTGCCAACTCCAGTCTATACAAACTGGGGATCCTGGGTTCTTGATATGTACAATAAAATCGTCATACAGTCTGAGGCGGCCAGTCCTAGATCGGTCTGCGTGCTGACGGCTTCTCACTAGGAGCAGTGGTTCATTCCCAGGTACATTTTAGTTGGTCATGGTTCTTTGTGTCGCATATTATTGCATTATTTCAAATTCCGTTCGCCATTACCATTCTACTATTGCTCCATTTTAGTCGTACCACTCTTCTGAGGGTTTTTAAAATTAAAATATATGTTCTATCCTATAATATAAATTTAAAATTTCCTGTGTACAGACGTGTGCGAGACAGGTTTCAATAGAATTTACCCATTTTTCTAATTATTATGCCACTGATCTACAGGTATCATCGTGTCATCTCATCGTCTCAATTCTCGTCTAACAGTTTCTCGCAAAATAAGAATTGACAGTTCGATCCTATAATATAGGATTTGTATAGTTATTTGGTGGACAAACGTATGCCAGGCATGTTTTCATAGAATGTACTCATTTCCCTAATTCTTTCATAGTTATTCTGTACCGTAACATCTCATCTCAATCTTCAGACAGTTTTTATAAAATAAGACAGTAACATTATGTAAAGTATCTTCGATACCTTTTTTATAGAGTACCGATTTACCTAATGAGTATCATTCCACCATTGCTCGTAAAATTATATTGCCTCTCGTTCAAACTGTATGTTGAAAAGAATAATGATTAACACGTTAATTTGTGTCCTCAACAGTTGGGATCTATAGAACAAATCTACGTCCCGGTTTGAAGGTCTGGTCTCAATGCCCCGGTGACATTTCATTTCAACACAATTAATATACAATTTAAATTTTTCTCGACTGTTTATTTATTCAATTTTGTACGACTGACGCTTCCTGTGAAAGATAAGTGAGATGAACCAGTAACGCACTTACAGAGCAGGAATAGATTTTATTTAGTGCGTAACTTTTGGGTATTCTTACCGTGACTTAGATGCATAAAAACTTGTGTTTCGGAGCTAGTATTGGCCACATTATCAGAGAAGGCTGGAAAGGGGCAAAGGGAAAACTTACATGTTGGGTACGTTGCCAAACGCCCAACTCCCAACAAATCTCTAAAGCAGGGACAGACCTTCCTTATCTCGCTCAATAAAAAGAGTACACATCTTTCCATATATTATGGCCTTAAGGCCGAACAGGCCATATTTTTAAGTCATCTCACAGCCAATTTGCTAGTCTACTGAACTGAAGGCAACTCATCCTGCCTGCTGCCTGTTTTTTTTTTCTAAGGCTATGTGCACACAGGCGACAAATTTTGTCGTCAACCTCTCTCGCTGGCAACTTCACGGCAACAGTGAAAGACAAAACTGTCGCGTCATGGATGAAGTAGAAGTAGCTGCTATTTATATTGGGCCTTACAGACTGGAATTGAAAATGACAACGTGAATGTCAATTTTTCGTGTATCCTATTACAGTGAAATACTGTCACTTGGAACGTTTTATACAAGCTTTCAACGTTATAGTAATTATACTGATAAGCAGGGAAAGGATTTATATGTAAATACATATTTACTTATAAAGCTAATATAATTTATATTTTGCATTATCTTTATGTTTCACAATGTGTAGGGTTGAAAAATCCTACTTTTATTTTCCATATTTTTCCATATTTTAGAGTTTAGTACATATTTTCGTTAATTTCCATATATTTTCCATATTTCATATAAAACAGTCCATATTATATTAGGTTTAACAATAAAACAAAACAAAATTCCATTAACTTTTAAAAATACATTTCAACAATAGAGATTTAAACACATGTTCAGTAATCCCTTTAACATCAGAGTTATTTGAAAATTAGCAGTCCTATCAACAATGGGAAAGTAAGTTACAAAACTGTATTAATTTAATTTAAAATTTTTAACAGACTTCAGTTGTGCAGCTCAACAGTTAAATGCCAGTCAGAGTACACATAGGTTCAGTTTTGTAAATCATACTATAAAGACGGTAAATATGCCAAAAGTACGTCATTCAGTCAATTTAAAATCAAAACTAACAAGTTACATTTCAGAATTTAAAGAAGATGGTTTATCAACTGACAATAAAATATTATTTTGTAATTTGTGTCAGTGTGCAGTATCATCTACACAAAAGTTCCTGGTGCAACAACACATTACAACTAGTAAACATCAGGCCAACAAACAACTAAATTCCAAGCAGAGACAATTGTTTTTAACACAACCAACAACATCGAATGTAAGATCTGAGTTTAACATCGACCTGTGCCGTTCTCTCATCTCTGCTGATATTCCTCTCTACAAACTAAAGAATAAGGTCTTCAGGGAATTCCTTGAAAAATATACTCAACATACAATCCCGGATGAGTCAACACTTAGGAAGACGTATGCTCCATCCATCTACGATGAGACAATACAGAAGATAAGAGATGAAATTAAAGATAGTTCAATTTGGGTTTCCATTGATGAGACTCCCGACAAAGAAGGTAGACTTGTTGGTAATGTAGTTATCGGTTTGTTAAGTGAACAATATTCTGAACGAATTCTTTTACATTGTGATGTTCTAGAAAAGTGCAATAACAAAACTATAGTTAAACTGTTCAACGAAGCTATGGGTATCCTGTGGCCAAAGGGTATTATGTACGATAATGTGTTATTCTTTATTAGTGATGCTGCCCCTTATATGGTCAAAGCTGGACAAGCATTATCTGTTGTATATCCTAAATTGACTCATTTTACTTGTGTGGCGCATGCATTTCATCGTGTGGCAGAAGTGGTCAGAGACAATTTCCCTAAAGTAGATTTGTTGATTTCATCAGTGAAAAAAGTATTTCTCAAAGCTCCCAGTAGAGTTAACGTGTTGAAAGAAATGTACCCTGAAATTCCATTGCCACCAAAGCCAATTTTAACTAGATGGGGTACATGGCTAGAAGCAGTTGAATATTATGCCGAACATATAGACTCTATTAACAATGTTCTCCTTGCATTGGACTCTGAAGATGCAGTCTCAATTGATACTGCGAAAACAGTTACCTGTGACATAAGTGTGAAGAATGACTTAGCTCACATTCAGCATACATTTTCATGCATCATAAAAACGCTCAAAAGTCTCCAAAATAGGCACCTTTCACTATCTGAAAGTTTTGAAATTATAAATAGTACTGTGGAACAACTGAATCGTGGTAGAGGTAAAGTTGCAGATGCAGTAAGAGCTAAGGTGGACACTGTACTTTCAAAAAACCCTGGATATGAAGAACTACAAAAGGTTGTTGCTGTGATGAGTGGTGAATCAACAGTGAAGATTAACTTGGACTTATCCCCAGCAGACATTGTGAAATTGAATTATGTACCAGTTACTTCTTGTGACGTCGAACGCTCTTTTAGTCAGTATAAATCTATCCTCAGAGACAATAGAAGAAGATTCACTTTTCAGCACTTGAAAGAAATGTTTGTAACCTATTGTTATGGTAACAGACAATAAAAATTGTGTTTTGTTGAAACTACATTGGAAGATAAGGTACGTCCATTATATTTTTTGTTTAGTTTGATTAAAATGTACCAATATTTAACGTACATAGTCATTTTTTTATAATTTTAAGTCCATATTTAATTCCATATTTTGGTAAAAATCCATATTTAATTCCATATTTTGGTAAAAATAACTACATATATATTTACATATTTCATATATTTTTAGTCCATATAAATCCGTTCCCTGCTGATAAGTTTCATACTACTAAGTTACAGAATGAGAATTTCTAGTTTTTATGAACTTTTAGCTTTAGTTGGATCCTCAAATGCTCGGCAGGACACTAATTGGAAAAAAAAATGTTAGAACTCGTCATGTGGTAGAAGCCACTTTCGAAATTTTAGTATCGAACTAGTATAAGTTGTACAGGCCAGAACACATGAAATTGGAGATTTTATGTGGTGTGAATCGACAATTTTATGTTGTGCTTCGCCAAAAGTCTACTGCTCGGATTTGTAGTAGTGGTAACAAATGCAAGGAAGGCCAAAGATGTAGGTTTTAAAATACTCATGTGGGAGGATATGACTGAGGATTAACCTTACTCCCAGGATTCCGGGACTTCATAAAACTCGAGGGTGCGGAGATGTAGATGTGTAGTTAATTCAATATGAAAAGATGGACTTTCTACAAAATGTATGTAGATCTATAAAAGACATAAGAAACATATGCATTAAGAAACGTTAAATTTCATTATATTATCTCTCTAATGCTAATTGGTTCGTTCATATTACCTGTACAATAACTTAATATAATCCTTGTAGCCCTATTAACAATACGTAAGTTACCTCTTCAGTGTAGTGTTTTCGCATAAGCTTAATATGACTGAAGTCTGAGTTTAGAGTCACCGTAAATATATAACTATAACATATTTAATGGCACACAGAGTTATTACGCATTAAAGCAGTTTTACGAGCTTTGTGGAACACAATTCAACCTCAAGAGTCGGTCTTATATCGCGTTACCACTCTAATAAACTGTAATTGGTTGCTAGGATACGAAATCGTACTGATACTAAAACTGGTATATGAAAATCGCTCATCTATTTTATGTAATTTACGTGATTAAATTATGTTTAATACCTATTATAGTCAATCTTGTATGTCACCTTACCATCCCGTATTAAACCAGTTGCTAGGATACTTATCGGACAGATAATAAAACTACTATACGAAGATCGCTCACCTAGTATAACTTACATGATTAATTATGATTAATCTTAAAGTCAATCTTGTATGTTACAATACTACTCCCAATTAAAATAGTTGCTAGAATACTTAATCAGGCTGATAATAAAACTAATATATGGGAATCGCTCATATAATACGTTTAACTTACATGATTAATTTATGATTAACCTTAGAGTCAACTTTGTATGTCACATGATTACTTTTTATTAAAGTAGTTCCTAGGATACTTTATCGGACGTATACTAAAACCAGAATATGAAAATTCTTTATCTCTTTTACGTAACTTACATTATTAATTTAATATGTAACCGTAACGTCAATCTTGTACATCACAATATACCAGAGTTTAAGCTATAAAATGAATACTTGTCGCAAAAATGCACAAATAAGAAATTATATTTCTGCACATCGCGAAAAGCTTGTGCAATATTCTAAATAACTGTACAAAAAAACATCAAATTAATAAGGCTTACAGAAACAAAAAGTTATGCACTTTGTTTCTTGGAGTTTTATTACTTTTAATCCATCTTACCGCACTATAGATATGTTTATGTAAGTAAATCATTAGACGTAGGTATATTTAAAATCAATTACTGCTGAATTTACATCACATTAAAATACGTTATTTTATGGGTAGGCCTACTCTAAACATTGAAATTCTTTACGAGTAGGCCTTTCAAGATTTATTGTTAGCAGAGTGCTAACTCTTTTTACTGTAGGACGGTTTCTAATTACAGTTTTTACAAGATTCATGCATCTAAATCCTAGCTCACAATTTACAGTGCGATGGAATTGTATAAATCAACTAGAAGAAATTGTTCATTTAACTTGTTAACCCTTTGCAGCACAATTTAATTTTTTATGTTTTTCATTTCATGGATCATAACTAGGCCTGTGACATTGGAGCATGCTTACAGTGAAAGGTAGCCAATTCACTACAGGATATACACAGAGTACGCAAGTGTATGTGTGTACGGAGAGAGACAACCGCCGCGGCACAGTTCATTCAAGTGTAATACAAACTGTCGTGAAGTGTAGTGCGCTCCGCAGTATGGCTCAGATGGAAAGAAACACGTCTTGGAAACTAGAATATTTAGTTTCACAGTATGGTGCACATGTATTTTGCATTCTAAATAACAATCTGTATTGTAAACTTTGCAATGTCGGAATTACGTCTGCTAAAATCAAGGAATGTAACGTTCAAAGGCACGTAGGTACAATGAAACATAAACAGCGGGAACAAGGAAATGTGCAAAAGGATCCTATGTCAAATTCAATATTTTATGAAAACATGTGTAATGCATTTATACCTGCCGACATACCATTTAACAAACTCGCAAATACGGCGTTCCGCGAGTTTTTACAGAAATACACTAGAAGAGAAATTCCACATCAGACTACGTTACGGAAGTACTATGTCGAGAAAATTTACAACACAGGCATTACTGAGATCAGAGGTAAACTGACAAACCAACACATCTGGTGTCAACTGAAGAGACGATGGATGCTGTTGGGCGGCATGTAGTTAATGTGATTGTTGGGGCTCTGGATCCGGAAGGCCCTGCTGGATCATCCCTACTGTCGTGTGATGTGATAAATGCTGTGAAGAATTCTACAATATGTGGGATTTCTCAATATACAATGCAATTATTATGCCCATCAGGTATATGTTAAAGGCAGTAACTACTTGAAAACAACATACAGGAAGATTGTAAACATCACAGTTTACCCTATCGGGTAGCTAATATTCTGCCGGGTGACAAATACACTGTAGATAATTCAGGTGTCAAATATTTCACATATGCAATCATTTCGCAGTTTTTCTGCATTCAAATCCATACTAGACAGTAGTAGACACTCATTCGTTTTCGAAACTTTGAGAATGCATCTTGTTGTTCACTATAATTACAAACTAAACACGCAATAGAAAATAAATCTAACTCAACATGTGTGGAATGGAATTTTCTAATAGTTGAAATGAAGTTAAATAAAAATATAAAGTAATTCAGAGGGATGTGTGTATTATTCTCTTCTGCAGACTGTACTGTACAAGACGGAGCGGTGCTGCGTACTCTGTGTATATTCTGGAGTGAGTTGACTTCCTTTCACTGTACACATGCTCCAATGTCACAGGCCTAATCATAACAAAGCTTCGATTAATTTTTTTCAACGTTTTAACTCTGCACACAATTTAAAAACATAGATGGCACCTCTATGTATACTCAAGAGGTGGTTCCTTGTTGGAATATTTGTGCCATACAATTTAGAAAGAAAGAAAACAGTGTTTCTTCTAAACAACCACTCTGCTGCACAGGGTTAACTTACATTAATTCTACCAACTCTATGAAATCCATTCCTGTGCTTCTATTGCTCAATATCTTCTTGAACATTGCCCATACCATTAGAATTTCATTTAAATTCAGATTTTACAAATAATGAAAACCTTACTCTCTTTTATGTAGCTTACATGATTAATTTATGGTTAACCGTAGCGATTAATTAGGTTAACCTTATAGTCAATCTTGTGTATCACATTACTAGACCTACTTCCTATTAAATTTGTTGCAAGGATACAAAACAGCGTTGCGCAGTAAATCTTGTCCTTTCCATTTTCTTTATAAACGCATCTTACTTCCCTATGGGAATACTAAACCTTTCGTTGATACTTTTATGTTAAAATGTCTTGCTATAAGGGTGAGGTGGTGTACTGTACACTGCAACTCAACTTCATTGTTAGGTAGCAATGTTTGACAGTCTGCATAAAATGGAGTATACCGAGGAAGATGTTTAGTCAACTGTCCGAAGACATATTTGAACCTCACAAGTGACACAAAGAAGGCACCATTTATGAGGCAACGAGGCCATGAGATAATGGGGTAGGGTGCTAGTTCCTTTCCCACCGAAGCAGTTGTTGCTCTTAATGTGCAATATATGATGACGACATTGATATAAACCAGTGGTTAACCGTAGCGGTTAATTTGGTTAACCGTAGCGGTTAATTTGGTTAACCGTAGCGGTTAATTTGGTTAACCGTAGCGATTAATTAGGTTAACCTTATAGTCAATCTTGTGTATCACATTACTAGACCTACTTCCTATTAAATTTGTTGCAAGGATACAAAACAGCGTTGCGCAGTAAATCTTGTCCTTTCCATTTTCTTTATAAACGCATCTTACTTCCCTATGGGAATACTAAACCTTTCGTTGATACTTTTATGTTAAAATGTCTTGCTATAAGGGTGAGGTGGTGTACTGTACACTGCAACTCAACTTCATTGTTAGGTAGCAATGTTTGACAGTCTGCATAAAATGGAGTATACCGAGGAAGATGTTTAGTCAACTGTCCGAAGACATATTTGAACCTCACAAGTGACACAAAGAAGGCACCATTTATGAGGCAACGAGGCCATGAGATAATGGGGTAGGGTGCTAGTTCCTTTCCCACCGAAGCAGTTGTTGCTCTTAATGTGCAATATATGATGACGACATTGATATAAACCAGTGGTCGGCAAATATTACGTCATAAAATACTGCCCGCAAAACATAGTAAAGGGGAAGCTAGTAGGAGAAAGTATTAGAGGATAAAGCGGGAAACACCTTCACTATTGCAAGTTTCCAGTGCGCAGAGACCAAGGGCGCCCGCAGGATCCAATCTTAGTGGTAGCAAGATGATTAGAAAATTACAGAAAACGGATGGATGAGGAGAGAGAAAATTGAACATAAAAATAGCCAGTTCTGAAATCTAAATTACTCTGCGCACGTATTCATAGTTTGAAGTACTCGTTTTTGTTGAATTGTTTACCGAGTGTTTGAGAAAACATGTGTCAAATACGTAGAGAAAAAAATAAAAATAAAAACAAAACTCTTGAAAAATAAAAATCTCAGTGGTAGCAGCAATTGCTACCACTGGCTACCCCCTTGGCAGAGACGGACAGTGAACATACCCAAACTGCTTAATTTTGAATAAAAAAGTGATGGCTAAGGGGAGGGAGATCACACTTACCTCTCTGCCCTGCTTGTGTATTAAGGGGTTGACTCGCGAGTCAAATGTCGACCGTCACAAAAAAAAAAAAGAAGAAGAAGAAGAAGAAGAAGAGGAACGAACTGAGAATGAAAGTTTACTTAAGAAAAAACAACTTCTATTGCTTCTCGAGTGGTATTATCGACTGATGGAATCATTTATACAGGGAGAATTTGTGTTCAGTTGCCTTAGCAAAATCTTTTGTTTGCATTCTGTGGCACGCTATGTGGGCATTAGTTCTTATATTTCACGAAGGTTATTCAGTGTTCTTCGATTCCTTCTTACAGGCCTACCTTCAAATGCGGAGAAAGCGTAGAAAATGTGGTGATAGGTCTGTCCTATGCATACATACATACATACATACATACATACATACATACATACATACATACATACATACATACATACATACATACATACATACATACATACATACATACATACATACATACATACATACATACATACATACATAGTGTTCTGCTTCACTGTAAACCCAGCATTCCTATTTTCTGCCTTCCTCTTAGTCGCCGGATATGATCCATAGGCCTATATCTTAATGTCGTCTATCATATGATATCTTCTTCTGCCCCGAACTTTTCTCCCGTTCACTATTTCTTCCAGTGCATCCTTCGGTAGGCAGTTTCTTCTTAGGCAGTGACCCAACAAATTCCTTTCTCTCTTCTGATCAGTTTTAGCATCATTCTTTCTTCATCCACTCTTTCCAACACAACTTCATTTCTTATTCTGTTTGTTATTATTATTATTATTTATTACTATTATTACTATTATTATTATTATTATTATTATTATTATTATTATTATTATTATTATTATTATCATCATCATCTCATTACCATCATCATATACTTTGTGATATTAAACCTCAACCTACGTCTTCTCATGTTGGGATAGTACCATATATAATTATTATATCGTGGTTAGGCGATATGCCTGGCAGCTTCCAGCGTTTAACTTGGTATACCTTGGGTGTGCTGAATACCTGTGCCCTGATATGGAAACCTGTGTGACTGCACGCGCGCATTGCAGCTGAAGTCGCAACCAAATTCAAACAAGATGGACACATTCCGTAAAAAAACTAGCAGTTCCAGGAAAAATCAGTGTTTCACTGTCTCCAAGAAATAAAGCACTGTTCCTTAGATGTTTTTACTTTCTCAGTCTGTGAAATACAAAGAGAAAGTATTGCGATCACTTAAGATACAAATTTAAGAAATTTCACAGAAAAACGCATTTCTTCCATCTGTTATACCCAGAAATGCCTTTGATATGCAATCTGTTAGTGTGTATAGCGATTATCTTCTAATCTATTGGGGATATTGTTCAGAGTCAACATGTAGGCCTACTAATTAAAACATTGCAACATATGTATTATGAAGGTGGCACATATCTATTTCATACTTTATAAGCTTTTCGCAACAATAATTCATTCTTTTGTCATGTAGAGAATATTTTTTTTTAAATATACGGCATGGTCCATACGTCAGTTGACAAATATGCATTATTATTGTAAACAGGGTTCATTTACAAACGTAAAGCATAAAGATAGCATCTATTATTAAAAATCCTATAATAACATGTTATAAACCTAGATTATATGCTCAAAGTACCTTCCTTCCTTTTCAATGCACACATATCTATTTAATATAGAAACACAAATCGCTTCACAAATGTTCTAGGAAATTACTTTTCGAATTCAGGCTGAATGTGTTTCTTTAAATGTTACACACAGTGGCGTGCCATACATGGAAGGCAAGGGAAGCATTACTTCCCAGAGACCTGCACAACGGCCCAGTCCACGGGCTGCTTCCGCACTGCACCACTAGTAGACTGGTAGACCACGGTATCTCAGTCCGGTAAACTTCATCACAGACACCGGCCGTGAAAGCACACATTCTAAAATACAGTCTCTAGAAAAAAAAAGTAGTGAAGGATAAAATCGCTGCTAGATAGTTTAAAATAACAGTGTCGGGTGGAAATTAAAAAAGTATCATGGGGGCAGTTTTTAAATCTGTGTTCGACAGCAGTGGCAAATAATTTAATTTTGAATGTTGTCTGGTATGCGGGGAACTATATGCTCATGACACACGAGGAGGTCATTCAATGGTACTCAGTCAGACATAAAATTTAATTCAAAAAGTTCCTCAGTCAGTCCATAGCGAGAGGATGCATGGAGCATTTAATTTGGTCTATGACGAAATGTGAATTCTCAGAATCTCAGTAGACGAAGTTGTGCCTGTTCACTCTTCATTTTACTTAAAGTTGCAGCCAACGGCGTGGCTCAGTCGGTTAAGTCGCTTGCCTGCCGGTCTGAAGTTGCGCTCGGGCTGATTACCTGGTTGGATTTTTTCCGAGGTTTTCCCCAACCGTAAGGCGAATGCCAGGTAATCTATGGCGAATCCTCGGCCACCAGTGGTGTTCCTATACTAATATCTTGATCAATCCCGCGGATAAAAATCTCAAGCTTTGCTGTATCAGTAATGTCACTGCTGTCATCAAGAGCCAGTGAATAATATACGATTTTTCTTGCTTATTTTTTTAACCTTCCTCTTGAATATAATCAAGAATTTTCTAAATTCTTCTCTCGATACTCGGTCGAGAAATTCGTAGTTTTTTTTTTTTTTTTTTTTTTTTTGATTGAAAACTTCTTTTGGACAAGTTATTTAAGCTATTTTAATCATTACTCTTTTGATATATTCTATTCTATTAAAAGGCTTTAGAGCACGAGATATTTCAAACCCCATTAGGTAGCTGACTTCCTTACATTTATTTACCTCATCTTTCTCTTCCTGGCTATGATTTAAGACATGTCAATTCCTGGCGTTTAACAGTTCGTTGGCACATAACATTGAATCAGTTTTTCTACAATATTATTATTAAATGGATAACTAATAAATAGTTACCCTCATCTGAAGGTTAAGAAGATTAAAATTGAGATAAAACCTAATAATTTTATCCTTCTAGGGAGAAGATATAAAAATATCAATATTCATGCACGTACAGAAGAATTATAGAAACACATACTTAGTGGTCAATAATAATAATAATAATAATAATAATAATAATAATAATAATAATAATATATTATTCAGCGTTCCGATTAATGTTTCTATATATCCCTAATTGAACCGTTGAGCAAAGTAAACATATTACATTTTGTCCGACAGAACAATAAAAAAGTTCTCCTTTTCATTCTTTACGAAACCACCTCTTACTGCTTGTGGAGACAGAGTTTGTAGAGCGACATGATAGCGCCACTGCTTGCCTTCAGTACGTGAATGAAACACACAGCAATGTACAGGGAACTCCTCGTACCCGTTTGAATGTCTGTGATTACATGATGTAATCACGACACCCGCTTTGGTCCGCTGATCTAGGGGGCCTCTACACCAACGCAAAACATGCGTGTGTTTGTGCGTTATTGGTATGTTATTGTACAGGTATGTTATGTGTAACAATAATTAAAAAAAACTGCAGTTTAATGAAGTGTAATGTACACACAGGACATGAATTTAAAGTTTAAGCGTGTAACATAATAATAAAATAGAATTATTATTGTTAATATAACCGTCATTCAGTTTGTACAAAGTTCATTCATACCCTGCTTTGTAGTGCAGTGTAACCGAATTTCACGCTGGCTGAACGTAATAGCCTTGTGTTTGTTCATTTGTTGTTCACGCAGAATTAATTTCATATTTCGTACTACAAATAAAATAAGAAATACAAATAGAGGTAAAAATGCTTAGTTGTGATCATCACAAAGGCGAAAAGAGACCCATTTTAGAATGAGCGTTTCTCAGATCACATCTATCACTTCATTCAGTAGTGCCGAGATATGAAAGAATGAAGCTCTATCTACATGACCCCATACTCTCTCAGGGCGTCGAGAGTGGATGACCTATCTTAACGTCTTGCCTCTGATTGGCTAGCTGTCTTTACGAGGGTTGGACCCGGGTCCGTACACTTAGGCACACTTTAACCCTTTGTGCGCCCTATATGTGTGATGATTGTCCAAGTCCGACTGTTGGCATGGGCTGAATTTATGAATCCAACGCTGACAGGTGGGCCATCATGTCTCAGCCCCTGATAGAGCCAGGTGCCGTTTCGCGGACGAGTAGCCTGCTAAGCTCCAGGGGCCTGGAGCCTCAAGCCCTTCCTATATTAGCATCGGAATCGTACTACCCCCAGGCTTCATTTCAGCCTATTTTTACTATTGCAGATGATAGATAAAATGAAGGGAGGTGAAGAGTTTGGTGGAATAATAGAGGGAAGCAGGACTACCCTGAGAGAATCCTTCTGCTTTGTCCACCACAAATTCCATCACAACCTGGCCGGCGATCGAGCCCGAGCCGTCTAGATGGAAGACCAGCGCGCTAGTACTTCAGCCACAGATGCGATTTGTCTCTGATTACAGAGGCGCTGTTTTGGGTTTACGTTCATTGTACTAATATTGGCGGGAAACAGACGGGGAAGGATTAAAGGCTGGTCCACAATAAACCGGGAACAAAAACTACAACGAGAACGAGAAGGGAAATATTGTTAAAATAAATGTATTTAAATGTGACTATTCACAATTAACTTTCACGTCCCCGATTTCGGGCTCCGGCAAGTTTCTCGTTAAATGTGAATGCTCATATTTATATACATTTATTTTAACATTATTTCCGTTCTTGTTCTTGTTGTAGTTTCCGTCCCGGTTTATTGTGGACTAGTCTTAATAGGTAAACCTAGTCACACAACATGTCACTCGCTAACAGAGTTTAGGCTTAGCAGCGACTGAAGTGTTTATCCTAATGAGTGAATATATCTAGGTAATATGCCTGTGTGCTTATCGAGGAATCCAACTACGTCAGGAAAGTAACTCGCTTGACTGTCATGCACACTTACATGACCACACACTTACATCAACGATAAACTGCAAGGAAAGAATCTAACAAGTTACTTACAGCACGTCTCCGGTTCTTATTGAATCTCGGTAATTAGCGGTTTTCAAAATGGTCAGCGACTGAAACCAACATCCAACGAACTGACAACTGTTAAGTCTCCAGTGTTGTCATTATGTATGACGCAACAGAATACGAGCGAAGAAACATTATGAAAACAATATTGTCATCTGGCACTGATTTAACAGAGGAATAAAGAAGGGAAAATTAAATGGTGAAATAAATTTGTTGTTGAAAATAGGAACTCTAATATGGTGGGCACAATAGAAAACAGGGAAATAAGCTTAAAAAAAAGGGTGTGGCACATTTCAATCTTGTGGAAAATTGAAGAATTTTTCAATACACAACAGAGTTTTACCTTGAGAACAATCGAATAAATAAAACATATATGAAGAAAGCAGACATCTGTTACGTTAGCTGAAAATGTTACTATATAAAAATTAATTTTCTTACAAAAATCTTAAATGCCTTAAATTAATTAATAAAGAATTATAAAAGGGTACTTCTCTCTATCGAGAGGGAAACGCTTAAGAAACAAAAAAAAATGACTATGTAACTTAAGGAATACTTAAACGAACCATTGTGTTAATGGGTCTTGCTAGCTACACTGATGTTTATAAGTATAGGACCCGCTAACTCTATTAAAGAATGGACTAATGTATTCTTGTAACCCGGCATAAAACTTTCATAACAAATGAACATTTTTCACCGTAAAGTTCTCTTTTAATTGGCTTCTTTCTGCAACGGGAGAGAGGGAGTGTGCTATTCATGTTCAACATTGTCAGAAAGCAGGAACATACTCCTGAAAATTGGGAAGTGAGTCTAGAGCAGGGATACAGAACTGTCGAGAGAGGAGTGGAAAACATGGGGAAAGCATTGGTTCCCCGTCCACAGTCTACCGGCGTTGAATGACGTATCTATGGCCCGTACGCAATCACATAAGACAAACACTGAATACAAATCCCCTCCCCTACCAAGGCAATGACGCGGGGGTGGAAGGAAGGGGTGAGTGACGTATTTCGACGAGTGACGTAACGCTACAATTGGTGCCCAGTTCTGCAATCCTGGTCTAGAGTTTCCTTCCTGCTATTTTCTTCTTTGAAAACAGCGTTTTTCATCTTCGTTGTTTTTCTGTTGGCCAAACGTCTTCTAAAAATGAACTAAGCGTATGAGATTCAATTTCTCAGGTGAAACTCTGAAGAAGCTCTAGTTTTATTAGTAACATTTTCCAGTTCAATAGAACTCCTGGAAGACACGGATCCCAATACGAGTATATTCTATCTTGGATGGATAGATGGATGGATAATATGGGACAGGATCATAAATCCCGTGCTGTTTGAAGCAGCATATAAGACTGGATATTCCTGTTCAACTTACCACAGCCGTTTCTTTGCTGGATACAAGCTTCGTGGTTGACCGGCATTGAACACTATGTTGTTTGTTAGAGTGAAGTGGAAACATATGTGACACAGCCCAGCTCTGAACTTCCGTACGTTCCGAATGAAGCTTGATCAGTCAACTGACATCTTAACAGTGGGTCCGGAGTGGAGCTCGATTACCGGGAAATGACTCAATACAATGGCTGCCGTCACAGGTTGCTGCGAGGCAAAATTTCCTTAGCAACATGGATTCTTAGGTTATTCTACCGTTGCTGCACTATTTATATTTGCTATCGTCAAATAAAGTGCTACATTGTATTTTTATTACTGGCGGTACAGATCACTTGTTTCTGGCGAAAAAGCGCAAGTAAAATTACATCTACTGAAAGTTATGACTAGTAGAGATGAATTCTAATATTATATTTATAAGGTTTTCTAAAGTAAAGGACAATTTTAATTACTCGTATATTTTCTTTTTATTTTCTATCATCATAATCTTCTTCTTCTTCTTCCTCTTCTTCTTCTTCAAGGTTTAGACCTCTGGGTCTGTTCCGACTCAGTTTTGAAACTGTTGAGGCAGATCTCATACTTGGTTAAGTATGTTTCTTTTCTCATACGAAGTGCAATTTATTATTTTTCCGGTATTCAGTTATTTTCCATTCTATTAATATGTAGATGCCAGTTTTTATGACGTCTTAATTACTGTTAATAATAATGCTGAATTCATAAGTGATTTTAATACAATCTTAAAAATTCCAACACTGTCTTATTACAAAAGAAATGGGATTGGAATAGCCTCGAGTTTCATTTATGCATGCAATAATATTTTGAGTTCGACAGTTTCAATGGATTAATTAAAGTAGGTAAAAGAAAGCGATATATGAATTTACATTTGAGAAAAAACAAGCAGCAGTATCTCTGCGAACTCGTATCGAATGTTACTACGATTGTGGACAAGTTTTCAGTAACATTTAAGCGATTCGTTCCCTTAATGATTTAAGATTTGGATAAGACGAGTGAGTTATTTCCAGCAGCTTATATCAAAATTTGAAGAAACTGATTCTGTTACCGATTCAAAAATAAATTAGGAACACATATTCCAGCAAGAGATATAATAGTTGCTGAGGTTTTACAAGAATCACAATATTGCTTATGAAAACCACTATGAAGTAAGCAGTTAATGACCAACATTAGGCCTACTTCATGATTACGAGATCAAAACATTGAAAATATCATATTCATACAAGATTCTGCGCCTACCTAAAACTTTAAATCGGCAAAAGAATTTTTATGTAGGTAACACTTACGTCACCGTGGTATCGGTGGTAATTTACTGCCACTTGACCTGCAAGAACGTCAGCTATTAGCACCACGGATTAGGCCTATTGGTTCTGGGACTATTTGACTGGTAATGTGTTTCTGAGTAGACCTGTGACAATTCATCCGTTTAAGGTTAAGCCACAGTCTAGTATATACAGTCACGAAGCTCAATACGTAGTAAATATGCATCCATAGATAGTTGCTAACCACTAGGATCGCTACTATCGCTTCATTACAGACAATACCTGCACAGTCTATTGTTCCTAGTACTCTCATAAACTCAAGCTTCGTGAATGTATAATACTGAGTGTTCAGTTCAAAGTGTGTCATGGCTCGCTGTATGCCGTCATGTGGCTAGTCGATGAGCCTAGAGAATTCAATCTTTCTACACTTCCGCAGAGGTGTATTACTTCTGTCCCAGAGAAGTTGCCTAGCAAGTACGGCGTTCATTCAGAAGAGTACTTACCGATACGTACGGTAACGACGGTAGTGGCAGGAATGTGAACTGTTTCGAAACACGTACTGAGGTGAGTTTTTTCTTACTGTCGGGATATGGGGAGAGGGTTAAGACGATTACTTACGTATTTGTTGACATTAACTGCGACGGTCAACATGGACACGGAGCATTTGATTTGTATTGTGGAATGTTGCCGTACGCAACCGATGGTAACAAATACCCTGCGTACGACTTGCCCGCGCAAAACACAGTTCAAAAGAGGTTATGGTAGCACACAGACCGTCATCTGTTGCTACGACGTTCAAGTTATACCGTACACGTTCTCAAGTTCAGATTGAACGCCTTGATTAATAGCCAACTTCTCTGACATAAAAGCTGGAACTCGCTTCAAATCGCTGACTCACAACAGTGACGTCATGACACACTTTGAAATGAACACCCAGTAGACTGTACTGGGTGTTCAGTTCAAAGTGCGTTATGGCTCGCTGTATGCCGTCATGTGGCTAGTCGATGAGCCTAGAGAATTCAATCTTTCTACACTTCCGCAGAGGTGTATTACTTCTGTCCCAGAGAAGTTGCCTAGCAAGTAAGGCGTTCATTCAGAAGAGTACTTACCGATACGTACGGTAACG
Source organism: Periplaneta americana (assembly GCF_040183065.1). Taxonomy (NCBI): domain Eukaryota; kingdom Metazoa; phylum Arthropoda; class Insecta; order Blattodea; family Blattidae; genus Periplaneta; species Periplaneta americana. Next base: position 112,274,634 of record NC_091119.1, read on the forward strand.
ACGGTAGTGGCAGGAATGTGAACTGTTTCGAAACACGTACTGAGGTGAGTTTTTTCTTACTGTCGGGATATGGGGAGAGGGTTAAGACGATTACTTACGTATTTGTTGACATTAACTGCGACGGTCAACATGGACACGGAGCATTTGATTTGTATTGTGGAATGTTGCCGTACGCAACCGATGATAACAAATACCCTGCTTACGACTTGCCCGCGCAAAACACAGTTCGAAAGAGGTTATGGTAGACCGCCATCTGTTGCTACGACGTTCAAGTTACAAAGTACACGTTCTCAAGTTCAGATTGAACGCCTTGATTAATAGGGAACTTCTCTGACACAAAAGCTGAAACTTGCTTCAAATCGCTGACTCATCAACAGTGACGTCATGACACTTTGAAATGAACACCCAGTAGTTAAGCTATGTAACAAGCATTGCAGAATGAGTTCAGAGCTGCTGTCCGAGAATTTGAGGAAATCTCAATGTAACGTTTGTAGAGGAATTGGAGTAATGAAATTAATGTAGTAATAATTATTTTATAGTTTCCTTCTACAGCTTATCAATTAATACAGAAACGATTTTCTCTTATTTCACATTACAAGGTTATAATTCCACTAATATTTTCGATTTTTTTTAAATCATCTTCAGGTGGAGAGGCATAAATTGACAAATTGAGCACAGGTGAAATGCAAGAAGAAACATATGTGCTTATTCTAAACTGAATTAAAAACTCGTATGAAAGCAATTTAAAATTATGTAAGGTGTAGTTCTAAGTCATTTTTAACATGTAATAAACATTTGTAAAGTTTATAAACTGATAGTCTTTTTTTTAAAGGTGACCACAATAGTCTTAAAAAAGTCCCAATACTTTTCGATTGCTGGTAAAATTCATGTTCTGGGAATAATAAGTTAAGTACCTAGTGAAATATCTCTTTAATCGAAAAGTATTGGGAATAAATTTGAATAAGGAAAAAAAAAAGTTTCGTTCCCAGGCAGGATTCGAACCACGAAAGTCTTAATTACCAGTCTATCGTGCTCTGGAGTGAACAAGGCTCTGAAATCAACTACAAGGGTCGGTCCGGTTTTTTTTTTGCCACTACTGTACCTGAAACCTTTGAAGACATGAGAGATAACGTACAGGAAGAAATGCTAGGCATTAGGTGACAACAGGAAACTTGATTACGTGCGAACCATATGCCACAACATCAACATTTAGAGGCCGAAACAATTTGGATTGAATTTCTACGTTTTAGTAAATTTCTGTTGCGTTACATTACTATTCGTATTTATTCCTTTCAGACTGCTATGAAAATTATGTTTTAAGAAAACTTGACTTTTAGGAAATATAGGGTTTAGGAAAGAACATTTAGGATATTTCATATTTAGAAAAAATAGAAATAATGAGCGTTAGGAAAATGGAGTTAGGAAAAACGATAGGGAATCGGATGTAAGTACTTGTTTAGATTGTTTATCAGATATGACGTAAGTATTTCCATGGCGACCAGTGCAATTTTCGTTCCACCAAATTATTTCATTTTTCCTATTAATGTAGGGCCTACATTGTCAAAATACATTATTGTTTTATGAGTATATGACAGCTGTTATAAATCGCTTGCCTAAAAGTTGAAACGTGTGTTGTATGGACAGCAGGTGAAGGGTGGGAGAATTCTGTCCTTACATATACAGTATATATATATATATATATATATATATATATATATATATATATATATATATATATATATATATATATATATATATATACATACATACATACATACATACATACATACATACATATATGCATATACATACATACATACATACATACATACATACATACATACATACATACATATATGCACACAATACATGCAAGGATGAGCAGATTAACATATATATATAAAAAAAGGACACAAAGCTTCAAAAAGGAGGACATTGTTCGAAAAAAGAGGACAGAAAATATGTACTTAGATTTAGGCTTAGGCCTATATTATACTTTAAACTACGTCATTGCAAAATATTTACGAGTACAGTACAGATTTAGGCTTATATCATGCTTAAAGTATGTTAATATCTATTTTATTACAAAATAATTACAAAAAAAAAATAAAAATGATTTTACAGTTAGCTACATATGAAAGTCAAGGGAACTATAATTATTAAAGAGAACAGAAAACATATATTTAGATTTACATTCGCACCTCGATCTCTCGATTTTCTAGCTAGCTGTGAGCAACGACTATAACAAGGAGAAGCAAAGAGAGTTTTGATCGTTGGTAAACAGTATATTCGGTGGATCCTGCTTTCATATGTACAGGCAAATTACTTGAAAAAGGCGTCAAATCAGATCATTTCAAAATATCAGGCATACAAGTTGCGAAAAGGAGGACATTTTTTTTATTTAAAAAAATCCGCCCGGACCCCGGACAAAGGCCTAAAAAGGATATGTCCGGACAAAAGAGGACGTCAGGTCACCCTATACATATAAATATATATTCAGTACATGGATAGGCCTATATGTATAATACATACGTACATACACGTCCAAGTAGAGGAGGATGTACTATGTGGTTTAAATTAACTACAGCGTAGAACTGTGAATTTTTCGAAAACATTCATTGTTCGCACAGCAGAAGTTACGGCGAAAATTGTTTAAAACTGATAGGCCTATATATTTTGTCAATTTTGAAGTCCCGATTTTCTCTTTAAAATAAACTCAGAATTCACAAGACTCTGTTTTTTATTCCAATATTTACTTAGCATAAAAGTGAAGGGGTAAATTAGGAAAAAGTGGGCAGTAGATTTTTGGCTGCATACTGCATATGGGCTCAGAAATGCAAATACGCCTCTGCCGTCAGGATATTCTATAACCGTTACAAATCTTGAAATTATCGAGTGATAACTTGTATTTTCACAGTTGTCAATTTTTTTTATTTTGAATAACTCGTTTGGAATAGCCCTGTATATTGTAATAAACTTGTTGAGCAGTTGCTCGCCGGCAAGTTGTCACGCCTGCTAGGACCAGATGGTTCAACTTTGCCCGAGGAGTGCAGTAGTGTAAACAACGTAGTACAACGTTGTTACTGCTCGTGAATCGAGAGTACACATGCTTCAGCAGACTGCCGGGAGTAGCGCTGTTTATACGATCAACATTGCCGCCATCTACCGAATGTGGCGTGAACTCCAAACACAACAAACACGCCCACTAATTTCCACGCCTGTTTGCAGTTGTCATAAAAACTGCTCACAGTCCATAATTGATTCTCTGACGCTTGTAGACAATGTTGTGTAGTGCTTCAGTTGGTTAATAAGCGTAAAATAAGAGAGTAATAACTTGCAGTTGCTCATATTTACTCATAATGCCTTGTGTTCTAAGTAACTAAGCAGCTGTTCTATGTCATGTTGTGTCAAATGCATTTTTCGCCACCAACTCTTATAAATAACTTTGTTTATAACCACCCCACACTTAAACCATCATCTTAATCATTACATCAACACCCATCATAATCGTCTTTGTTAATCTCCCCTCCCCGTCTCCTCTCTCCCGTATCTTTTTCCTTTTTGCAAGAGAATTGCTAATGAGGTGATACTGAGATCATTGAGATCTCCCCTCAAATTGCACATACAGACCGCCACAGCAGATAACACAGTAAAAGACTGCTGTCGCTGAGGCAGGGCCGTAGCATGGCAAAATGGCACCCCTGGAAACAAACATTTCCTGCTCCAAAGCTTCTACTTAGTCTACCATTTTCAAAACTTAGTCCATGACTATACACTTTCTTCTTTCTTTATCCAGATATCAATATTATAAAAGGATAAATGAGGAGGTCCGTTCCAAACCATATTTTATTCACTGATGTAATTTTTTCAGGAGAGAAGAAAAACTATTCATGTGCCAACTAAGGGAAGTAAATTAAAATACTGAAATTATTAATTACTGGAAGAACTTAATTTATCAGAATCAATTGTATTTGAAGTCACTTTTATATCGGACTGTCCTGAAATTCAGAAAATATCATGGACATAATACGGTTTGACGTGAACATAAAAAAGAAAAAAATGTTTTTTTCTTCCTCATTGTTTGTTAAAATTCAACCAAAGTAATTGTGCAAGTATTAAGTAACACTCCTATGTAATATTGAAGCACAAAGCTATAAAGTTCATTAATGCTAATGATATTGATGAGCTTTCTTTTTTGTTGACAAAACCCTTTCCTTGACCCTGCGTATATTATGTTCGGGAATTGGACAGCAGTGGAACCGGCCTTCCCTATGCTCGCATGGTGGTTCGAACAGTGTTAAATCAGGATACTTATCAATGTTTCTGCAGATTGAAACAAGAATACCCTATTGTACATTACATGATCATTGTAGAAAACAGTTTTTTAATGAAAATAAGTTTCCTAAACCCCGATTAATTATTAAAAAACATAGTGAAAATATTATACCGAAGTTCACTTTGTTCCTGTCGTGCTGTTTTCTTCTTCATTCTTTTCCTGCTTTTTCTCTGCTATTCTGACCTATAGGCACTTCTCCCTTCATTCTCAGGATATCATATGCACAAGTGGACTGCAGTGGCACTGAACTGATACATACCGTAGATCGACAATAAGTCAATACTGTAAATTGGCGCTAGTTTATCTCAGTGCAGGAAACTTGACACGCAACCTTACTATGAAAAATATTAATTGATTTTGGACAGAATACGGTCTGACGCGGACAAAGACGTGGACATAATACGGTTTGCCACGAACATCCAGTTTCATGCATTCTTTTCAAGGGGATTTAATACAGTCAGACCCAAGCAGACTTCACAGCAAGATTGAGCATGTTCAGAACTATACGAAATCCTATAAAACTCTATTTCGTCCGTGGGTGGACTTAATACGGTTTGGAATGGATCTCCTCAAATATTTTCATATATATGGAAGGTGTGAAAGTGAAATAACCCTGCAGGGTTTCAGAGCGAAATTGATCATATTAAGTGTAACAAAAAAAGAATCAGTGAAAACTCGTACACATACGTATACAAGGTGTAAACGGTATAAAGTGCTAAAATTATACAGACTGTACATTTCAGTTTACTAAACATAATGTGTAGTGAAATTTTGCATTTTCTTCTATTTTTGTTTTTAATTCCTAAAATATCATGTTTTAGGATTGATAGTCTAATATTAATTTGATATTCGAGTAAACGTGAACATCATTGCCAATGATCTTCCGTCCAACACACGCTAACACGACCACAACAGAGTGTCCTGAATTGTAAACAAGGATATCACAATAGTTGGAATGTACGTGGCGGACCGAAGTAAATAATGACTGTCTACTATCATTTCCAAAAACGTTAGACTCACAGATAACTTTTTTTTCTAGGAAAACTACAAAAGTTACAGAAAAATTTTATTACACATTTTTGTGAGTAATGGATTCTCTATCACCAATACACCAACATATATTTTTTTGACAGTTTATGTCTTTATACTCTGTATATACTGTAGGCTCTACATTATTACATTCATTATACGTCATTCTCACATCCAGTACGGTATTCAAGAATAACACCACAACAGGAATTTCAAATAATGGCTTAAGGCAAATGCCACTAACTTCTTCGGCTTTTATTATTATTATTATTATTATTATTATTATTATTATTATTATTATTATCATCATCATTATTATTATTATTATTATCATCATCATTGTTGTTGTTGTTGTTGTTGTTGTGCTAAGAGGAATGAAGTTACAGGAGAATGGAGAAAGTTACACAACGCAGTGCACGCATTGTATTCTTCACTGACATAACTAGGAACATTAAATCCACACGTTTGAGATGGGCAGGGCATGTAGCACGTATGGGCGAATCCAGAAATGCATATAGAGTGTTATTGGGAGGCCAGAGGGAAAAAGATCTTTGGGGAGGCCGAGACGTAGATGGGAGGATAATATTAAAATGGATTTGAGGAAGGTGAGATATGATGATAGAGAGTGGATTAATCTTGCACAGAATAGGGACCTATGGCGGGCTTATGTGAGAGCGGCAATGAACCTGCGGGTTCCTTAAAAGCCATTTGTAAGTAAGTATTATTATTAGTATTACGGTCTTACTAATAAAAACTCTATATACAGACGTTTAACTGTCTTATACTTATACAATGAGTAGCTCGTTTATACAATAAGTCGTGTGTAAATTCCTTACTAATAATCACTACATACGTCGTGTATAACAGTATAACTGTTACACAGCTACGTCATAGTTTCGTCATTACTTCGTTACGAAAGGTAATAGAATATCTGAGGTTCTCTACTGGATCCGGTAGAGCGCTCTAGTGTGGAGTGTTAAATATCGATAGTACAACTGGCTCTAATCGATTACCACACTACATTTTGGTCAAAGAGTACAAGCTACAGCAATATTATTCTGATAATTCTATGATCTTTGGTTTGTTCTTCTGTGGTTACAAGGTAAACATCATTATAAAATGACAGTCGATACGAACAGCTGTTAAAGGGGCGGCTATTTTTTCCCTATATACAACGCTTAAACAAGGGGTTTCGTGTATATAACTACTGCAAAGCAATTCCCATTGTATAGTTACAGCCTGTTTATACGTCCGTAGCTTATTCACGCTTTATTAGTAACGTTTTCTGTCTCAACTCTGCATAAGTCTCGTATAAATACTATACAAGGTTTATTAGTAAGACTGTTAGTCTATTAAATTTAATAAACTCACGAAATGTGACTTTTGATTGTGGACCCAGGTTTGAATCACGGTGATAGTGAGTAAAGCCAAAGTTTCTAAGGAGTTTCAAGAGGTTCTCCTGTTTCCTTCCATTACTCCATCGTCACCATTTCAGTAGGTATTCATTATCATTCCCATATATATATATATTGTGACAGATGTACAGACGGCATCAGCCTGAAGAGGCGTAGTGCGCTTTAGGACAGGGTGGGAAGACAATTCTCTGAAACCATAAGAAGTGTAGGCTGAACTGATAGATGGTGCCAAACAGCTGAATCACATCTACAAAAGCACGATCGTTCGGAGTTAAAAAAATCGTTCTCAATGCAGGAGAGGTGAGGCATAATACGTCTATTTCAGGTTGCATTGTTGGCCTTCGGGCCCGTCGTAAGTACTAATGGAAAAATTGCACGAAATAATAATAATAATAATAATAATAATAATAATAATGTCCACACCTGTGGAGTAACGGTCAGCGCGTCTGGCTGCGAAACCAGGTGGCCCGGGTTCGATTCCCGGTCGGGGCAAGTTACCTGGTTGAGGTTTTTTCCGGGGTTTTCCCTCAACCCAATGCGAGCAAATGCTGGGTAACTTTAGGTGCTGGACCCCGGACTCATTTCACCGGCATTATCACCTTCATTTCATTCAGTCGCTAAATAACCAAGATGTTGATACAGCGTCGTAAAATAACCCAATAAAATAAAATAAAAAACAACAATAATAATTAAAAAAGGAATAAGATGTGTTGGAAAGACACATACCTCTGCACTCCTTAATGCTGGTTGTCCCCGAATAACCATTTGGGCTGTGATATAGCCCACGCTTGTGGTGATGCTGCTAACATATATATTTTATTTATATCTCACACTTAAAAAATATAATTTTGTGAATGGCGTTATTAGTTAAATTTTTTGATTAAAAATACGTCTGCGGTTAGCGGTTACCGATTGATAATGACCTAGTCTACGCCGCCTATGCAAGCATGTCGGGTGTGAGTTCAGCAGCTTAGCCGAACGCTCTGTACAACCCATTTCACTTACTACGTTGTTGATTTTGCAAAACATCACAAAAGTTTTGCTAGCCACTGTTTTCACTAAAAATATCAAAGGGGTTTACTTATGAACTTCATTCCATGTTAATTTGCCTTTCACTGCTCTGTAATTCTTTAACTTATTCGCACAATAGGTTTACCGCTGTTTCCAATTTCTGCATGAAGTGACACAGAAGACTTAAATTAACATACATGTATAGTTTTCGCATATTATGAAAAATTATATCTGTAATGATTTAGTATTAAATTCTTACAATATAAAAACATTTTCATTATAAAATATTGAAGAAATCACAGTGAAAGTAGTAAATTATGGGCTATTCCACCTCAAATCGACCGAAATATAGAGAAAATTGACCTTGCAATTTTTAAATACAATGAAACTTTTTCTGTCCGTAGATAACTGTGATATAATGCTTTGTGCAAAGTTTGAGGCATCAGAACTTAATAGTGTTTAAATTAATAATATTTAAATTTAACGTATTTTCATAAAATTAGCAAATTTAAACTGTTGTGGTTCCGAAACCCTTACACCCAATGATCAAAATCATGGTTTATTTTGATGCTGAGAAGTTAAAGTTTATATTGACATGTAAACAGTTTTTCTTACTTTTTATGGAAATGGAGAAATTTAGATTTTTCTTCATTAAGACGCCTTTGGCCACGAAAAAATATTTTTAAAATATATGGTTAGATTCCGCATTGAAAGTACAAATAAACACATAGTTTTTTACTGGTGCACCGTTGATAAGAAAGTATTGAAAATATCAAATAAAGAAAATAAATAGTACGCGCGTGAACTAACCAGCTGACTGTGAGGCGGGAGATAGCCGAGGGAAGCAAGGCCAGTAGACATAAACACGTGATGTGTCTTCTAGCAGTCATGGCTTTGCTAGCTTTATCACAGGTTTTCATAAACATAGGAGTAAAATGACGCCCAACGCTCGCTTATCTTCAGCTCTCGGCCAGTGCATGCAGTACTGCGCCGTTCAAGTCCAGGCGTGTGGAAATAATCTATTTAATACCCTCAAAACTTATTGCCGAGCCACTAAGCAAACAATGCCGAATCCCTCTTAATAATGCAAGGTTTTTTCTCAATATTTTTTCACATTTTTACAAATGGCCAAAAAGCCTAAAAGCAAGTAAAATCAGATTATCTGTCTCTCTGTGTACAATAAAAATAGGGATTACTTCTTAACATAACCTACCAAATGTCAGCTTCAAAATAAGCTCTCGTTCAATGTTCTGCAGTAAATGGGTCCAGAGTTCTGAGCGCTGGAAGAGACTTGTTTTTATAAAATACGCTAAATGTGTCGCTCAATAATATGAAAACTGTTTGACTTTCGATAGTAGGCTATATTTTTGAAAATGCACTCCCCTCAGCGCCTTGTATAAGTAGGGAAAAAATTAGAGTATAAAAAAATGCGAGGTTTTTTTACTGATCGATTTCATATGGAATAGCCCTTATACTTTTATAATAGAATGATAGAAAATTAACAATTAATATTCTTAAATATGTTTTATGCATTTATGTTTGCGGCTCCACAATAATTTAAATTTTGAACTTTGTTCTAGAAATGTACTACGTAGGCCTATTCATCTGAAAAAAGACATTTATTTACCAAAAAATCCTCTCCCTCCTCATGTTGACTGGCTTCCGTATGATATTTCTTTTGCCACATTAACTTTGAATTTTATGCGAGGTCCGTCCTTCTGAACTCGTTGCCTAGACCACAACCAGCGGTTATGTAGTCAGCCCACCCATCACGATGCAGAAAGATGCGGACCATTTCACTAGGGAAAACAGAGGGGAAAAAACTCACTTTCAGCACAGCACGCTTAACAGACACGTTGCCGCGTGTCAGAATTTCTTGTCTGTCATCTAAATAAAAAAATTATAAATCTCTGAAACCATAACAAAATAAACGATGCTAAGTAAATGCACATACGTCTCCATTATACAATTAAAACTGTCGTAATAAAATTGCTCTGTTATGTACAATTTTGTTGAAAGCCTTATCAAAGGACGAAAAGGAATTTTATATTTTAAGCGAAAAAGTTGAACTAGCGCTTAAAGAAATGAAGACTGGGAAAACAACAGGAGTTGAGGGAATCCCCAATGAATTAGTGAAATGCTTGGGTAAAGACGAAGCAAATTCTATTATTATGCAACGAAATATATGAGAAAGGCGAATGGCCTGAAGATTTTACGGAGTCAGTGTTGATTTCAATACCGAAGAAAAATAATGCCAAGAAAGTTCAGGACTATCAGTCTGATATCGCACTCTTGCGAATACTGAATCGACGTTTATATTCTAAGTTGGAAGAAGAGCAGTTTGGCTTCAGGAACGGAAAAGGTACGAGAAATACAATTCGATTGCTACGAACAATCGCAAAATATATCTAAAGAAAAATAAAGAATTGTATGTAGTATTTGTGGACTTAGAAAAGGCTTTCGCAGAGTGGATTGGAATAAAATGATGGGGATGCTAAAGAAAATTGGTGTGGATTGGAAAGAGAGAAGACTGTTCAGTAATCTTTAGACCTATATGAAACAACGAGTCAAAGTCAGGATAGAAGAAGAAATGTCAGAAGGAAGTGAAATTGGGAGAGAAGTACATCAAGGATGTCCTTTATCACCTACTCTGTTCAACATCTACTTGAAGGATTTTGTAAAGAACTGTTTTCAGACATGGGAGGAGTGATAGTAGGAGGAAGAAGAATAAAGTGCATCAGATTTTCTGATATGGCGTTGTTAGCAGAAGAAGAAATGATACTAAAGGATATGCTACTGGAGCTAAATGACAGCTGTGAGCAGTATGGAATGAAGATAAATGCAAATAAGACGAAGAGCATGGTCATAGGAAGAAAAATAAAGAAGATGAACTTGCGAATTCTAAATGAGGCAGTAGAGCAAGTGGACAACTTCAAATACTTGGGGTGTACTATAAGCTGTAACATGAGCTGCTGCCAGGAAGTCAAAAGGAGAATAGCAATGGCCAAGGAAGCTTTTAATAGAAAAACGAGCATCTTCTGCGGACCTCTGGAAAAAGAACTAGGGATGAGACTAGTGAAGTGCTTTGTATGGAATGTGGCTTTGTATGGGGCAGAAACATAGACATTACGACGAAGTGAAGAGAAGCGAATAGAAGAATTTGAAATGTGGATGTGGAGAAGAATGGAATGTATGAAGTGGATAGACAGAATAAGAAATGAAGTTGTGTTGGAAATAGTAGGTAAAGAAAGAATGATGTTGAAACTGATCAGGAAGAGGAAACGAAACTGGTTGGGTCACTGGCTGAGAAGAAACTGCCTACTGAAGGCTGCACTGGAAGGAATGGTGAACGGGAGAAGAGTTCGGGGCAGAAGAAGATATCAGATGATAGACGACATTAAGATATATAGATCGTATGAGGAAACAAAGAGGAGAGCAGAAAGTAGGAGAGACTGGAGAAAGTTGGGTTTGCAGTGAAAGATCTGCCCTTGGGCAGGACACTAAATTAATGAATGTATCGTTTAAAAATACAATGTTTCAACTTTTCTTCCATACGTTCACTTTTTGATAAATAGTGCCAGCTGCAACAGTACGTGTCTGTGCTTAAATTACTGTGTGGAGACTTAGTATCAACTGTGAATAACTAAAATACGACTGGCCTATAAACTATAAGCTGCCTTTTTTTCCTCATATTTTCTGTGGCACAATAAGATTTAGACATATTGGGCAATATTGTGGGTACTCTTAAATTGTTGGTATGTCTCTTTTCGGCTTTAAGATCATCGTTCACTTCAATCACAGAACACATAGTGGGACTCCCGAGACAAAGTTAACATGACGCTGTACCTTTACTAAATACATAAATTCAACAACGGGCAAATACCCATGCATTACTCGGTACTACATACCACAACTGTAGCTTCTGCGTATTACTTTTCACGTAGAATATGTCTTTCTCCGTACCGACTAGGCCTATGAGTACTCGTTCCAGGATCCGTGGTGAAAAAAAAGACAATTTCAAATGCTTACTGCAACAACACTATGAACCACAGTCGAATGCTAACGTTATTAGTAGTTAAACCTTGAACCAATGTCACTCATGTGACCACGCACAATGACTCCACCTCCCGGCATGAGGACACCGAAGTTGCGTATAAAAATAGTCGTGCCACACTGAATCTCTCAGTAATATCTCGGCATCGAAAGCAGCTACAGGTCTGTGCCACCACTCGTTTGACTTGTAATCGCGAGTTCTGCAATATTAAAGTGACGATAGATATGTACGACACACTTTGAGTGAACCATAATGAAAGATTAATTTGTTGTAAGCTGGTACTAAGTTCGGAATGTCGTTTTATATGACGAGAAAACATATTGCATGCTCTTCATTAATTACTTGTCTCATCATAGACCCATATTCCCGAAACTTGGTGAAGTATTCAATTTACCAGTGTATCCCTAATACAGCACAGGATTTTTTCTTGACTGCTGCAAATACGACGGCCAAAAATATGTGTTGAGAAGACTGAATAGTATTGAAAGTGGAAGGGGGAACAAATGCACGCGTTCTTAGGAAACTGAGATGGGCCCATTTCCAAATTTGGACATTTACGAAAAGTGGTCGGCAAACTTTATTTATCTGAAGCCCTTATATGTATCTACAGGGACATCATTTTATTTTTACTTCAATTTTTATTGTACCTGAGTTTTTGAAAGTACTTCACTCCCACCCCCTCTACTAGTAAACTTACAATCGTTCTCCACACGGAGCCAAGGCCGCGTATGCAGTACTGAGTTAGTGAGTATAGTACGTTCCAGAAATATGTTCACGTTTTCCAGTGACGAAAGAGCTTTCAATATTGAATCATATTTTCGCACAGGTACTGTCGTCCGTTTGCCTACGTCGTGTCGCATCCTGGTTTCCCCCACCTGCTTCTGTTCGCCCCTCCGTAAAGTCTAGTAGCTAGGCTGTCTTAGCTCTTTTCTGAAAACATTAATTTCTGTTAGGAATGGACGTCTACGTAATATTATACAACTGTTTAAAATAACTTAAGTAAAAGGGCCTCGTTAAGTAATTAACTGTCACGTGATTCCCCCCCCCCTTTCTACGACCCTGCGACAAAACTACTTGAACGGACAGTAGATAGCATGTCTGAGTAATTTTATCTTTTCGGATCGGGCAGAAGTGAAGATTAAATTTACAGTACGTAAGGTACTCTTTTTTTATAGAGTAGGTACAGAATTATTTCAACATGAGTTACTAGTACGAAGGACGAAACTGGTAATTTGAATTAGGTACAATAGTCTATAGTGCAATAATATGCACAAAAGAACTGAAGCCTGTATCGAAATGAACGGCCACCATTTTCAAACATGTGTTTAAATATCCATATTATGATTATTTTTCAATTTAACTTCATTCTCTATATTGTACGCTAATGTGCTGTAACAGTATAATATACACTGCATAATGAATACGTCCGAATGGATAGCTCAATTCGTGAGTAAAAACACTAAGTGTTAATATAGTACTCTATTTTGGTTAAACAAAAACCTAATGAAAATTATCAAACTCAAAATTGCGATATTTCCTAGTTTACATAAATGGATGAACTACTTTTCTTCCCTCCTATACCTAGTAAAGTGATTTGTATTTTACGCCAGTATCATCGAACTCCAGTCTTGGAAGGGGGAGCAAGCGGTGTTTCCGGTTCTAGACCTTTAATCCAAAGATATAGCCAGGTTGATATTAAAAATGTTCGTAAAAATAAAATGATGTCCCTGTATATAAAATAATATCCAACACTGGGCTTCAAGCTTCATAGCTTCCTTCCGAAGGAAACCATGCTTTGGACTTCACCGCCCTTAAACAGCCAACGCTCGTGAACGGATTTAAAACCTCGAATCTTGGTTTCAGTGGCGAGCTTGAAAGGGATTAAATCACTTAGATTGAACAGGAGAGGATTATAATGCTATAAAATCACAGTACCGCAAAATGCTTCACAATACTGTTGTACGCATTGCCCGTGTTATTGTTGTTGTTGTTGCTGCTGCTGCTGCTGCTGCTGCTATTGTTTAGTCAACTGTCCGAAGATAGGTCTGAACCTCACAAATGATACCAACAAGGCACCACTTATGAGGCAACTAGGCCAGAGGATAATGGGGTAGGGTGGCCAGATCCTTTCCTCCTCCATTGCATTCATCGCTGACTAGCTACATAATATTACACTAATCAGACTTCAGATGTATAGAAACAAGTGCTTCCTCTGACACACGTCGTCAAGTGAGATGTACTGCCTGATAATAGATGTTGTATTAACCAGAACTTCAATCAGAAGCAGTTCGTCTTATTAGTAATGAACATTTCCCGGACGAACCATACACCATGTCAATGTTCTTCTCAACCAAACACGAATTATTTTTTAATAAGGCAGACATCGGTCCCTTTTGGAGCAAATGGTGTGACAATTTAGATTAGATAAGTAAATATTTCAGAAAATAATATTTGCCAGCGTTTGTTTCTTAATCAGTATGTATTAATATTATAGCAATGAAAATGTAACAGTGGCAATTGTTTTGGAGTCATTATTGACTTACTTACTTACTTACTTACTTACTTACTTACTTACTTACTTACTTACTGGCTTTTAAGGAACCCGGAGGTTCATTGCCGCCCTCACATAAGCCAGCCATTGGTCCTATCCTGAGCAAGATTAATCCAGTCCCTATCATCATATCCCACCTCCCTCAAATCCATTTTAATATTATCTTCCCATCTACGTCTCGGCCTCCCTAAAGGTCTTTTTCCCTCCGGCCTCCCAACTAACACTCTATATGCATTTCTGGATTCGCCCATACGTGCTACATGCCCTGCCCATCTCAAACGTCTGGATTTAATGTTCATAATTATGTCAGGTGAAGAGTATAGTGCGTGCAGTTCTGTGTTGTGTAACTTTCTCCATTCTCCTGTAACTTCATCCCTCTTAGCCACAAATATTTCCCTAAGCACCTTATTCTCAAACACCTTTAACCTGTGTTCCTCTCTCAAAGTGAGAGTCCACACCTGTGGAGTAACGGTTAGCGCGTCTAGCCGCGAAACCAGGTGGCCCGGGTTCGATTCCCGGTCGGGGCAAGTTACCTGGTTGAGGTTTTTCCGGGGTTTTCCCTCAACCCAATATGAGCAAATGCTGGGTAACTTTCGGTGTTGGACCCCGGACTCACTTCACCGGCATTATCACCTTCATCTCATTCAGACGCTAAATAACCTAAGCTGTTGATAAAGAGTCGTAAAATAACCTACGAAAATAAAAAAAATCAAAGTGAGAGTCCAAGTTTCACAGCCATACAGAACAAGCGGTAATATAAGTGTTTTATACATTCTAACTTTCAGATTTTTTGACAGCAGACTGGATGATAAAAGCTTCTCAACCGAATAATAACAGGCATTTCCCATATTTATTCTGTGTTTAATTTCCTCCCGAGTATCATTTATATTTGTTACTGTTGCTCCAAGATATTTGAACTTCTCCACCTCTTCAAAAGGTAAATTCCAATTTTTATATTTCCATTTCGTACAATATTCTCGTCACGAGACATAATAATATACTTCGTCTTTTCGGGATTTACTTCCAAACCTATCTCTTTACTTGCTTCAAGTAAAATTCTCGTGTTTTCTCTAATCGTTTGTGGATTTTCTCCTAACATATTCACGTCATCCGCATAGACAAGCAGCTGATGTAACCCGTTCAATTCCAAACCCTCTCTGTTATCCTGGACTTTCCTAATGGCATACTCTAGAGCAAAGTTAAAAAGTAAAGGTGATAGTGCATCTCCTTGCTTTAGCCCACAGTGAATTGGAAACGCATCTGACAGAAACTGACCCATACGAACTCTGCTGTACGTTTCACTGAGACACATTTTAATTAATCGAACTACTTTCTTGGGAATACCAAATTCAATAAGAATATCATATAAAACTTCTCTCTTAACCGAGTCATATGCCTTTTTAAAATCTATGAATAACTGACGCACTGTACCCTTATACTCCCATTTTTCTCCATTATCTGTCTAATACAAAATATCTGGTCAATAGTTGAGGTACGCCTGAAACCACACCGATGATCCCCAATAATTTCATCTACATATGAGTCAATCTTCTCAAAAGAATATTGGACAAAATTTTGTACGACGTCAACAAAAGTGATATTCCTCGAAAGTTACTACATTTAGTCTTGTCCCCCTTCTTAAAGATAGGACTCTTTCCATTGTTCTGGTACAATTTCCTTTTCCCAAATAGCAAGTAAAAGCTTATAAATTTCGTTAGATAATGCGCTTCCAGTCATTATTGACACAACTATCAAAGGTTACACGACTTCCGTTTGATAAGTTTATGGCTAATGAGAATACTGATGCACGTGCAGCTCTTGTGGCTGTAAGCAAGAAGCAAGAATTTGGTCGGGCGGAAAATTTTCCGGCAAAGCATAGGTGAAAATTTTCCTCACTGCCTACTATAAAGTACTGTACATTTCACATTGCTATTGCAATTTCTCTTGTTGTTGTTACCCCTACATCTATTGGACAAAGTCCAGAGAATCTCAGGTAGATCGGTAAGCGATTGTTTTGCTGTTGAACGCCAGATCCGTGGGAACATTACATTGGCTGTGTGACTTCGTCCATCCATTTCAATTTATGGATGACAGTGAGTGACGGAGAATTTGTGAGACGGTGGTAGCGGAAACGGGACTATGCTGGGAAAACTTGTCTCAATATCGTCCTTCGCATCTCAAGTTCCATTTGAACTCGTGTACTCAGCGTTGAAAGTCAGTGCTCTAGCCATTAGACTAAAGGCACGTTGAAGTGAAGCTTCACCGATTTCTTAGGCAACTCTGATTGAAACTTCTGTAAAATACTGTATGTGAAAATATTGCGCAAACTCTAAAATGTGCTACATACATTGAAATCTTTGCTGTACTTCCTCTGTAACAGCATGCAGTAGACGTACGTATGTCACATTGTTGCAATTGTTTTTCAGCATCATCATACTTTCGGTATACGCGCAAACCGCTTCAACTTTTTCGTCTCCATGGTTACAAATGCGACTCTCTCGTCTGGAGCGGAAGCTGGGGGACAAGCCCAGAATGCCAATGAAGGGCTTCGAACGCGCACCTGACAAGACACGAGCGTCGCACAAATCACAGCCCGCTGTCCTGTTATGGGTCGCGGCCCACCTTGACTTCTTCGATGAATTAATTTAAGGTCCACCAGAAACCGCCGTCCAGGTGTGCGAGTTTGTTTCTCTTGAAATGTCCGCCATCGAGAAGTTTTTGCGCATACGCGCAGTCTCAGGATGTGTAATTCATCGTAAATGTCAAACCCGTTGGTAATTCTACCGGCCGCTGTAAAATAATACATTGCAAAGTTATCGGTAAAGAAGCGTGCAACTTTATCGTTTATGTATTCAGGTAAGAAGACATCTGTTGCATTGTGTTTCTTTATAAATGATCCTGTTTTTGTTGTCTTCGCTGAAGGGTAGTCACGTGCTTGCTTGTATTTCGAGTTCAAACCTAGCTGAGAGCCATGGATTTGTAATAGGTTATAAAATTCCTAGCATGGTTTCTTTCGGAAGGGAAGTAAATCCTATGTGTCACTGCCCTGTCTAAAGTGCCGGACTCCGAGCACTAAAAGATCTTTATAAGAAATTTCGAAGGCTGGAAACAAAGCATCAGCTATGATACGGTCTAAAATTCGCATTAAGCGATCACGGCATGGCTGTAGTGATAAGAGTACTAAGAAGAAAAAAATACGTGAGCGCGCGTTGTTGCTACGGAATTTTGGATTCGGACGATGAACTGTGAGCTCCAAGCCGCTAGGCCACTTGTCTCACCCCGTGTGTCGCCATTTCATTGAAGGAATCTAGAAAAATGTTGAAGAGCAAACAATTAATATGTGCGCAATATAAAGGAACCACTTTAAAAGT
The DNA here is from genome assembly GCF_040183065.1 of Periplaneta americana. Classification (NCBI taxonomy): domain Eukaryota; kingdom Metazoa; phylum Arthropoda; class Insecta; order Blattodea; family Blattidae; genus Periplaneta; species Periplaneta americana. Next base: position 112,292,401 of record NC_091119.1, read on the forward strand.
GGGAGGAAAAGTTGCAAAAATACTTCTCAAAGCAAGGTTTAGCAGCAGCAGGGAATGACTGTTTAAGATGTTAGTCGAGACTTAGCATTCCTCCCTAGACAAGAAAGTGAACCTCAGACTGAGGGAAGGTCGGAACTAGCTCGTCCAGAAGACCTCGAAAACACGAGAAAGGCAAGACTCCGAAAAAAAAAAAGCTTCCCATAGAAAAAGGAGTGCATATGAATTCTAAAATCTATTTGGTTCATCTAATATGGTACAATCCCATATGCCATGATTTTTAATGCTGTAAAATGACACTAAATGAAGGAAAAAATAAAGTGAAAAGTACTAGTGTTATGGAAATTGTAAGTTGTGGAAAACGGAAATACATCGCCGGGAAAAGATCTCGTCTCTTAGGGTGCTATTCATAAACATTTCGCTAGCCCGCGCTTCGAGCGTACTAAACTAGCTCCGGCTATCGACTGGTTACTTGTACAGGATTCATATCATATCATATCGCTAACACTGGTTTATGAATACAAAAAACGTTAGTTCGTTGATCATCTACCGGAAGTCTGCACTAAGAATGTCTATGAATACGGCCCTTAATGTTTTCAAGGGAATGTATTATTTCAGGCAGCGTTTGGGATCGAATCCAAGTCCGCTGAATGATAACACTGCGCTCTGTCAGAGTCCAGTGCCGTTTAGTAGGGCTTCAGATATGTGGCAGAACTATGGTTGTGCTATTAATAATCTCCCTTTTTGATGATAAATGCTGTATGGTAATAATAAGAGTGCAACTAATGGAAAGAAAACTGCAGAAAAACCTAAGTAATCGGAAAGAATTTGTTCTATGTTTTCCTTGTGCAATATAAAGAATCCCAGATGATCTTAAGAGGTCGAACTGTTAAGAATTTCCGAGCTGTTTGAACTGTATTAATCAGCTATACAGTATAAATATTTGACGTCTATATTGCAGAGGTCATTCTGAGACAATAAAACGATTGAAAAGTTGTAATAGAACACTCCAGCGAAAAAAATAAATCGGAAGCTGGTAATTAGCAAGAATTGTTGTGGTAATGGTATTTGTGAAGAATTTTTTGTATCAAAGAAGTGAAATACCTAAACGGTAATCACTATGCTGATCATAAATGTCAGAGATTGAATCACGATGTTTCAGCCGAAGACCTTCAGTTGTCTGAGTTACGAGCAACAGGTTGACTTGTAGACATAGATAAAAAAGGCGTGCTATTATAAAGAAAACATGGCGAAGTTCACCTCTGTTTTAAGAGGAGTTCAAGTACAATACTAAATGCGTTGCTACAACAAAGTACTTGTGGCATAATATGGCACCTATTGATTTGCTCGCAATGTGTATAATTCATTGTTTTTTAATTAGTTATTTAACGACGCTGTATCAACTACTCCGTTATTTAGCGTCGATGAGATTGATAATAACGAGATGGTATTTGACGAGATGAAGCAGAGGATTCGCCATAGATTACCTGACATTCGCCTTACGGTTGGAGAAAACCTCGGAATATTAGCTGACTCCGAATTGATTCCAAAACATACGTCTTGATTTCATTAGCCGAAACCGTATTTTCCCGATTCCCATTAGCTGCCAGCTTATTTCTCCCATAGCGTACGTGTTGATTTTGTTGAAAACATTTTTCGCCAGTGATTAATGTAATTCTGGTAAGTTATTGGGCAACTTCGGAAGTTTGCATAATCGAGTGGCATTAATATTTTTCCTTATTCGGACCAAATCATGTGTTGAGAGAGAGTCAATATCACCATTAGCTAACTCGAGTATAAGTTTGGAGGGGCGCTCACACGAATTTTCTTCAGCCTTTCTCTTCACAATATTACTGACTCTCTGCCGGTTTAATATACCAGTCATCCTTTTCATGATTTTGATTTAATTGCAAACCGACAATACAATTTACAAAACACTTACATATTCTTCTCATAGGCTACACTTGTATCTATCAACGCCATCCAAGAGCCACTTATGAAACAGAATTTATAACCGTCTATCATCAACAGCTTCTTGCCATTTTCACTTGTCATTATATCCTAGATCATATATGTAACAGATATGTCGGAGTTATAGGCTTTGAGGTTAACAACTTTTGTCAGGTTTACTACGCTGCCATCTAGTTGTTACATGAGTCACGTCATAATACCCATTTGAATTGCATTAGCGACTGTGCTGCCATCTCGTGTTCGTTTACGGCGGAAGGGTGGCGATCCTGGCGGTTGTTCTCTTCAAAGTGCTGCCGATTTTAACGTAGCGAGGAGTTGTTACATATCTGATCTAGGATTATATCAAACTCCATCGCTGACGCACACTGCACTGACTACTTGCAAACGTGACTGCGCGGGGGTGGAATGGAGTAGCGAAGCGCTGCTAGCCGAAAGTGAGCGGAATCAACACGGATGTTATTGTTCTGCGAACTTATCGAAAGCGGGAATCAAATCGTTCACTATTCGACTGCAGGGAGACGTAAAACGGCAGCAGCGGGAAAAAAACCCCAACCAGATAATCAGGCCAAGTGGGAATCGAACCCACGCCCGAGCGAAACTCCGGATCTGCAGGTAAATACCTCAGCCAACCGAGTAATGAAGTCCTTGTCTCTAGATTAACCTCCTCGGGTCGATTCTGATTCGTCTCGAATCTGATGGTCGTATACAGAATATAACCCTTTGTCTCTCCAAGTTTAAATATTATAATATCAATACGCCGATGACTTCCGGTATCCGCTATTCCACGGACTTCTTCATAGGTAGTGTACCAATGAACTTAAGACATGTTGCGATTACAGACCTGATTTTGTGATGTCTGTGTTACGAAGAGTTTCGCCAAATGGGCATGAACTCAAGACATGAGCCAAAGTTGCAACCTCACTGCGGCATCGCCTACAATGGTTATCATCGATATACAGACACAATGATTTCAAGTTCAAGGAGATTCCTGTCTTTTGTTGTCATGGAAATCATAGATAAGAAACCTACTTTGCATAAACACGAGGTTGCAAATTCTATAAAAAATTTAAGTGTTTCTATTGCAAGCTTGAGGTATGCTTTCATTCTTTTGATCCAAAACTGATCTACGCTCTGCGAAAGAAAGTAGATTATTTTTTCAACATTCTAGCACAGCAAGTAAATCTTTCAAATAATCTTCCCTTAATATATACGTATATTGGAATTTCAGCTAGTTTAACTCTACTGTCTAAAAGAGGATTCAGTATCCATATCTGACTGTTGTTTTCTCCGGAAAGTAGAGCTAATTAAAAAGACGCTGTTTAAAATTGTGCAAAGTTAATTGCATGTCCGTAAAAATAAACTCGGAATTTGTCGTATCATACGGTATGTAGGTAAATTTTCCACGAGTTCTTTAATACATTGGAATGAAAAAAAAATTGTATGGTCTCATGTTCACATACCTCAGAAGAATTGAACGAACATCCAACTACTATAGAGGTATCATGTGGTTAGCATGATAATCGCCCAGTTGGTTCACGGAACCGAATTTCACTATCTACAGTAGCTCTCAAACTCCACACGATGCCGTAACTAAAGTAGGCTACAGGATAATTTATATTAATATAAATATAAATTAATTAATAATACCACTTTTCTTATTGTGATGCTTTTGTAATGGGGGAAGATTTGGAGAGTCAGTCAGCATCTAATTGCAAAAAATGGGAGCATAAATTACTTAAACGAACATATATTTATTGTGAAACAGTAATATTATCAATGCATGATGCATCAACTAACGTTGCTGAGACTCACGTTATTGGGGGTTCATTTAATAACCCAAAGTACAGAAATGTATAAAACCTCTCAAGGGGTATAGAACACCTGATTTCCTAGTTGTTTCCGAAATTTTAATTAAATACAATTTAACAGAGATAGATAACTGAGTTACTATAAGCAGACCATTGCACCGTTTACTTTGTTCAGCCCATGAGGATTTTGTTTAGTCTGTTTAATTGAATTATGTATTTCTTTCTAGAATATGTTAGTGTAATTTGACAACACTGTTTCTTGGAAGCAGATGGCACTGGTGACGTCACGTCGGCCTCTTTGCCATGCAGACGAGTTTGCTTGTTTTTGTCGTCAGTGGTTGGTTGCTTCATAACAGAACCATTCAAATGACTATCACATTGTGAAACGAGATCTTCTCGATTACAAATTCACTTCTGATGATCCAGACGTTAACGTTCCGACTATCTGAAATCGGTTTTCAAGTCTAGTTTTATGTCCAGCTACCACTAAGCAGTGACTGCCGTCGCCTGAGGCCTAGCTGTTAATATGGTTGGCATTAGGTCCGCGGTTCACGGATCCAAATCCGGCCGAAGTATTTGGATTTTAGAAATACCTTAAAAGCCCCTAACATACTTCCTACGAAAATTAAGTAAAGCTAGATACCTCTGCGGTGGTTGAGTGGTCAGACCTCTGACCTGTCACGCAGACGGCCCGGGTTCGAGTTCCGATCAGGTCTGGGATTTTTCATTGAAAAATCCATAGTGACACTTGTGGCGGACAAGATCGTAGTTGGGTTTTTTTTTGGGGGGGGGGGTTTCTCGTTTTTCTCCATATTAGGCATTTACATAATTTCGTCACCATTTCTCCATTTCGTCATCATTCCATAGCATTTCCCGATCGCCGGCTGGCTACGCACAGAGGGGGCTGGCCTAGGGACGAAGGTGGTTGCGTGCTCGACCCCTGAGTACGCAGCGAACCTTAGTGTAGTCAGCCGGTGTGGATTTGGGAATGTGTCTAGCGCAATAGACCGTAACAGGTCGCAGTGCTGGGCCATTGTTCCCCCTCCCGTAATTCAATTCAATTGAAAATAAAGCTGGAACAAGAGGACTCCCTTGAGCTGGAACGCTCTAGTTGTAGATTTGTGGAACTTAAATAATTTCTTTCCAAAATAAGAGGGCCCCATGAAGAAATTCCTGGTCATTTTTTGACCACACGAAAATTTCTAAACTGCACAGTGGACCCTGCATAAGTGATTTCAGTAAGGGTAGGTTTTTCTCATACTCAACTTGTAACACATAACTTTACATATTTTCCCACAAATATTAAGTAAAGCCGGAAGTTCGATATGAAAAAAAGTTAAAATTATATTTTATTTAACGACGCTCGCAACTGCCGAGGTTACATCAGCGTCGCCGGTGTGCCGAAATTTTGTCCCGCAGAGTTCTTTTACATCCTAGAAAATCTGACATGAGCCTGTCGCATTTAAGCACACTTAAATGTCATCGATCTGTGTCGGGATCGAACTCACAACGTCGGGCAAAGAAGGCAAGCACTCTACCAACTGCGCCACCCAGACCGACCAGTTCGATATGATAGATTTACAGACGACTCTGGCAAAATTATGAACCTTCTTCTCATCCCATCATGTTTCCCGCTTTGTGGCAAGGTACAGTTTGTCAGTAGGCTGATGTCTCTCTTCGAAAGACAGTCTGTGATACGTCATAGGCCTCTGGAGGACGAAGCAGAAATCAAAATAGAAAATAAGAGCGGATACAATAATTCAGTAAGCACTAGCGCAGGGTCGGTTCATTAAAATAGGGGATCTAAAAAAATTAGTCAGCAGTTGATGTTTGTTTTAACTTCAGACAACTAATATTAGGCCTAATACATTCTCCAGTCCTAGGTTTTTCGAAACTCTGAATAATTTCCATATAATATGTAAGAACGTCCCCTGATCACAACTAATAAATAATTACGAATGTAATACTCATAAGAGATTCCTCAGCATCGAAGTCCTTTTAGATTAGAGTAGATTTGAAATGAGCGGTGAGCCCCTCTATGACATCCCCTAACGGCCTTTCCCTTCAGTTCTCATTTACAAAAGGACACAGCAGCATGAAAACGCGACATTAAAATTAATACCAGACTTCAGGGTTTGCAGAGTGAACTCAAACGCATATAGGTTATAGGTGTAAATACTATGCCAGTAAAGGAATAATGACGAATGTGGTTATCTGGTTTCATAACTACTCGTCAATTTTATTGCATTAGCCTAACGAATAATGATTCAGACATATGCCAGTTTCAAACGTCCATACTTCAACTGTGCAATTTCATTATTATTATTATTATTATTATTATTATTATTATTATTATTATTATTATTATTATTATTATTATTATTATTATATCAAATGATGTTAGGTGTGTGAATATTTGGAAGTAAAAATTAACTCAACATACAGCCAGGAAAGTGACATAAAATATAGAATTCAGAAAGGTAGATCGGCAATAGCTATGTTAAATGGGGTTTGGTAGGATAAGACAATAACAATTGAAACAAAACTCCAAATCTATAAATCTATAATAAGGAGTACTATAACATATGGGGCGGAAACGTGGCATTTAAACACGAATCTGAGATTGAAACTCCTCTCCACTGAAATGAATTGTTTTAGACGTTCCACTAGACATTCTAAATTGGAAAAAAATTCGAAACACAACCATTAGACAAGAAATGGGAGTTAACAGTACATTGCTAGATTCCTTTAGCTACAAGCAATTAGAATGGTATGGCCACGTACGTAGAATGCAAGAAACAAGATTGCCCAGACAGGTTTTGGGATGGATTCCGCCAGGAAGAGGAAAGCAGGGAAGACAAAGGAAAACCTGGATGGACGATATAAGTGGAATAAAGGAGAGATGCTTGGAAGAACGGGATTGGGAGGCAAGAGAAGAATAGAGGAAGAAGATAAGAATTTAAACACTTTGGATACAGGAAGATGTAGTTTACATTGTAACCCTGTTAATAATAATAAAATTATTATTATTATTATTATTATTATTATTATTATTATTATTATTATTATTATTATTATTATTAGTATTATTATTATTATTGTTATTTACTGTTGTATTCTCCATTACATTATCATACCATTGATACTCTTTTATTGGATTCCACACACGTTTTAACATATTTATCGCGTGTAATAGGCAACAAGTTTCGTGGGTTCATATAAACGAGAAAATATCCTTAAGAGAATTGCATAAGTGTTTTAGCACCAATATCATGGTAATATAAAAATATTCAACATCAGAAACTAAAGTAAAAGAAAAATTACATGCAAATACGGAGATTCGAAACGAAGTCCTCATGTATGCTGTAAACATTTTCTTCAAAATTTGACTACCTATATTGTTTGCGTTATATAGCACACAGAAGCTGGAGTGATTACTATAGATATCCTACAAGCAAAATTCAGCTCGAACTCCTCGCGGCGCGCATGCTATACCGCTCTTACCCCCCTGCAGTAGGCTTGAGAGCATGCTGGGAACGGGAGCATACGTCAACTGCGCGAGACAGTCACGCCCGCTGGTTTCTGCGCACTGAATTTCCCTTGTTGGATGCCTATAGTTTGGGGGGAGGAATGATGTAAGGGGAGTAAACTTTTCGCTGTTGGATGACGTCAAGTTGTCGCCACTAGTTCGCTATTAATCATTTCGCAGTATACAGGTGTGTTTGTTGTTCAGCCGTATATGCAGACTTTCTTTAATTTAGCGTTGTTTAAATCAATTGTTGAGTCGTAATATTGATTGGTATATAATTTAATGATAAATAAGTTATTGGTAAAGATTAATGTTGCGATGGATGTTTTCCGGTAAGTAAAAAAGAAGAAAAATACGAATAAAATAGTTTTCTTTGAGTTGACATCGCCATTATGTGTTCTAGATTTAAAATAAATATCGGTTAATATTTTACTTAAAAGTTTATTATCGTACTTCATGTAATAAAATACACTACTATCCGATAATTTGATTCCTGTGTACTGAATGTGAACAAAATCCATCCAGTAGATGGATAAATCGCTGTACACCAACTTAGAAACTAAAACTAAAACAGCTCAACTTCTATTTGCCCCTTGATTTTCTGCACCTATGCTTGCTCCGACACTTCTAAGGCGCAGGAATAATTTCGGAAATATTTTGTAACTGAGATATAACATTTGCTACTAGAAATCGATCGAATCAGTATTCTCTTCTCGAAGAGTAACGTGAACATTTCTCTTTCCATTAATACGGAGGTTCAAATCAAGATTTCTTGATATTTACAAAAGATATTTAAAAACTATTGCAACTATTGGTAATGCAGAGTTCTAATTTGGTTGGAGTAAGGATTGTAGGCGACAGTAAGTTGTGGTGTTGGTGCCTCTTCTCCATGTAGAAGATCAATTCTAGGAATAACGAAGACACTCAGAGAACCATGCTAATGGATCTTGTTCTACATACACACAATACATATTTGGACAACAATCAGTATAACAAAGAGCACGAGCAAGAGAGAGAGAGAGAGAATGTGACAGAGGAAGTTGCAAACAGTGTATGTTCGCTTCGAACTTGAAGATTTTTTTGTCAAATGCTTTTTTTTTTTTTTTTCCTACGATTGCCTCTCCACTTTACACATACGTAAATAATGCAGTTAAACTTTTTTCAAGTTGCCTTCAACTCAGTTTCTTCATTATTTAATTATTGTTTTATTTAGTTCACAATTTTCCTTCCAACAAATAATTTCCCAGCTTCTCTTACAGCATAGACTGACTGTATTCATGATATAATGTGTAAGATGATCTTTACTCTATCTTGAACTTTTTAAATTTTGTTTTGCCTGTATGTGGTGCTCAATATGTTGAAAATGTATTTATATTAATTAATATTAAATCATAAATATTTGCCTTAATCGACTATCATAACTTCGACGTCTTGTAAACAAAAATTCCTAGCGCCACAAGTGCTTGTCTGTAATGCTATCAGGCATATTATTACTGTTGTACGTACACAAAATGAAAAGTTTCAGCTTTGATAAGTATTACTGATTTTTTGCACTGTTTCCTAATGTCGAATTATGGGATACCTTCACTATTAATTGATCGTTATACTCGTATATACTATATTTTACACGTAACAGCAATTAATTTAAGTACACTATTGTAACGTCACAGGTCTAGCTGAAAAGAAGATTTAAGTGCGTTCATGTAGGCTTACTAGCAAACTATTTATAACTCTGAAAATATGTACCGACCACAATAAACAAAAGAAAGAAGACATTTAACCTATTACAAAACCAGACGTAACCTAAACCAACTTCAACTAATTTGTGTAGCCCTACTATTTTATTTGTAATAAAATGAAACATAAGAAATTCGGCTAAAATGTCTGGTTAGAAAAAGAAAAATATTTATTCCAGACTGTAATAAATTATTGTAGCCGGAAATATTAAATATATCCCTGAAAAAATCCATTTATGTAAGACTAAATCCATTACTGTCCTAAGAATATTAGCAATCAAATTATTCTCCTTTCCCATTTGCTCTTTTTTCAATGTTATCGCCAGATGCAATTTGAAAGGTTATGCATAGTTTTGAAACAATTTCCACTCGTCTATGTTGTCATATTGCTACATTATTCGAAACTTGTATGCCGCTAGATCAAGCTCACTGTTGTTGAATATATAAATAAAATACTGTACATTTTCCCTTCCGCGGTAAGAGTAATTTACCTGAAAAAATATAGCCTAAGTAACGTAATCCTAAAGGTATTAAATACTTGTATTTGTAATTAAAAAATCTCATTTCCTTTCATTCAATAATACGAGTAACTACTGCATACTTCAACTTCAATTAATTGTCCGGAATCCTAGCATAGGAGTCACTCCTCTCCATTAGTTAACCACATCATCAATGAAACATAAATGTGCAAATTTCTGCAAAATCACCACTAACAAATCATTCTCAGTTTTTCCTTTCTTCGTAATTACTAGTGTCCGTATTTTGGGCCAGGGTGAACGAATATAAGGATTTTTTTTTTCTGAAGGAGGGCTCTCAGGCAAGTACCGCAGCCCTAGGCTTATTGTGCAGCCTCCTTATTGGAATGATTGTTGTAGTCCACATAGATCACTTTGATTCGTTCGTATCTCGCCAGTGTCACTCACATTCGCTCCGTAATCATTTCGCTTACACTCTACAATGTCTATTCACACTCATTTCCTCCCACACAAACAACCCGAATCCTTCACTTTGTCAATCACACCCTCCTACAGTCTCAAACATACAGATTCTTTTATTTGTCCCCATCGTTCCCATTTACTTGTGCTATGCCTAAATTCAGTCGTAAGGGACGTCCATATTACGGACTTGTACTTGCACTCGTGCCCCTGTTGATTTGAACTCGGAATCGTCCTCTTGTTGACGAAGGGCTGAGAGCTCATTTATTAGTGCGACCATTTGGCTCGTGAGGATCCGATTTGTGATAAAAATTTTCTTTTTCAGTCCATTAGCACTGGAGCCTTCAAGTTAATTTGAAATTGTCTCGCAAACATCACTTTTTTGTGAATTAATTTATAAAAAGATCCTGTTCCACAAAATAGCATGTTTTTATATTCATTTATTTCTAAATCGTTAATGTGCTTGTCCACTCCATCATGTACATAAGAGTACAAAGAATCAACTAGAATGCGCTTGTCCCAGTCCAAAGGCTTGTAAATCTTGACAAGCACTTTTTTGATGCGACAGACGAGTCAGTGATTTGCCTTATATGCGTTATTTGTATCGGTACTTTTGAGTCCGTCTACATTACTCGGGCTTAAAAACGAGCCTCAACACCGAGCCAGAGTAATCTGGACTTACCTTTATATAGCTTCTAGTTCACATCTTCACTCAATGTTTAGTTCACATCTTCTCTCACTCTCTCATTCAAGCATTCACATACTTCCTAATTCATACCTTCACGTACTTCCTCAATCACGCCTTCACGTAATTCCTCAATTACGCCTTCACGTACGCCTTCATTCACGCCTTCACATAATAAATCACACCTTCATGTACTCACTCAAATCATGTCTTCACATACTCTCCCAATCATGAATTCACATGCTCCCTCATTCACACCTTCATGTACTGCCTTCTTCACATTGTCACTATTCCCTCATTCACAACGTCATGTATTCCTTCAATCACGCCTTCAAGTACTACCTCATTTACGCCTTTAAGTACACTCTGTCACATCTTCATGTACTCAATTACACCTTCATTTACCCACTCAAATTACATCTTCACATGCTCAATCTATCATGCTTCCACATGCTCTCAAAATCATGCCTCACGTACTTCCACAATCAAGCCTTCACGTATGCCCTCATTTACACCTTGAGGTATTCATTCGCACCTTCACGTACTCAAGAAAATAACTCCCTCAATCACGCCTTCACGTACGCTCACAATCACGCTTTCGCGTATTCCATTCACGCCTTCACGTACTCAATGTTTCACTCGCTTCCTCATTCACTCTTTCAGTCGCTTCCTCATTCATGCTTCATTTCACCACCCCGGCTTTCACTCACTATAATTCACGATTCCATGAACTCATTCACGCCTCCACACATACCCTCATTCTCGCTTCCACGCACTCCCTCATTCAAACCTCCAAGCACTTCCTCATTCAAGCCTCCACGCAAGCACGCACTCACTCACTCACTCACTCACTCACTCACTCACCACTCACTCACACCTTCTCTCACTCACGCTTCCTCACACACTCCTCCAACTACTCCCTCATTCGTGCATCCACACACTCCCTCATTCATACCTCCATACACTCCCTCATTCACACCCTTCACACACTTCCTCATTCACGCCTCCATACACTCCCTCATTCACACCTTCACACACTTCCTCATTCACATCTCCACTCACTTCTCATTCGCGCCTTCACGCATTTCTTCATTCGTACCTCCACACATTCCCTCTTTCACGCTTCCACGCACACACTCATTGACGCCTCCACGCACTCAAGTCATCCACGTTTTCATCCTCTCAGTTAATAACGCCTTCATTCACTCCCTCGTTCACACTTACATCACTCCCTCATGCACGCTTTTATTCGCTCATTCGTTTACGCTTTCCATCGCTTCCTCTTCCATGCTTTCGCTCACTTCCTCATTCGCGCTTTCACTAACTCATTCATGCATTCAGTTATTATTTTACGCTTTCACTCCCTCATTCACGCAGTCATCTTCTCATCCGCGCATTCAGACACTCTTACTCCTGCGCTCAGTCACTCCTATATTATTGCTTTCTTTCCCACACCGTCACTGCCATTAGCTTCTAGTCCTGTTCCCTCGTATACTCGTCTCGCACTCATTCTCAAATTTTGGTGCCTTCCTTCGTGTCCATAGAGGGTATCTACGAGTTGACACGAACAAATCATGCTGTACGCTGCTCCACCTATACAATCCCCCACTCGTTAGTTTCTGCACCCATTCCTACCACATTCGATCACTTGTGCTCCAGTTCACTCCCACACTGTCAGTCACTCTTCCACGCCCAACCTGTTTCCAGACGTGTTTTGCGCGACACATGTTCTCGCATTGATTGCCGCGGCTCTCTTGACATCACGCAGTTTTTTACTTCGTCACTAGAGGCGCTGCAGTTCCCACGGCTCGCATATAATCGTCTTGTATTACCACCCCTCCATCGCTCAGCTGTTTTTCTACCACGTGCAATTTCGGAAGCAGCTGTGTCAATACAACAGCAGTTCACTTTAACAACGCCGTATCAACTGATTTGGCTACGCTAGAATAAACATGCGATGTAAGATATCATCAACTTCTAAACGACATCTGTATCACATGCTTTGGGATAGCACAACATAACGACGGTATTGTGTGCGCGTTAAAAGATGCTTTATTTATTACCACTTCATATAGTGAATACCTCAATCCTGATTACTTGCCTGTGCTCTATAATATGGATCGCAATTTTTGGTAACAGCGATACGCGAAAAGTTTTCATAATTACTATCTTTGTTACATTTTATCCTTCTAGATAAGTAAAGTACCAAACTTACTTATTTACTGGCTTTTAAGGAACCCGGAGATTCATTGCCGCCCTCACATAAGCCCGCCATGGGTCCCTATCCTGAGCAAGATCAATCCAGTCTCTATCATCATATTCCACCTCCCTCAAATCCATTTTAATATTAGCTTAAGAAAAAAAAAAACTCGCTAAATAACGCGAAATTTGAATCATAGTAGAAAATACAATATGTTAATAACAACGAAATATATCCCATCTACCGCAAAAACTACCAAATACACACGAAAATGTTAGTTAATATTGTTAAAAACGTGTTTGTAACTTTTTTTTTTAATAATTTGTTAATCCCTTGCTAACGACAATATTTCTGTATTTTCTCTATGAATATTGTCTACACTCTATTAATTCTGAGGCTGTTGAAAAATAAAATATCGATTTTTGTAATCGACTGCAGCAAAGATTGAACATTTAACATTCTTCAATCTTTGTTGTGAAATGTTATGCACCGGACGCTGTATTTTGATGCGAAGGAGTATTTGAAGGACTAGTACAGGACCACAGTGAATTTGATGTTAATTGTTTGCAGGCAGTGTGGATTCCTACATCTAATGTAGAGAGAGAGAGAGAGAGAGAGAGAGAGAGAGAGAGAGAGAGAGACTTTTCTGCGTACACGAAAATGCTCACTAACTGCTGCACGAATCTTCGTGTGGACAATGTAGAAACCATGCTTAATTTACATTTTTGTGATGACAATATGATGTAAGTGTACGTACACAAAAGAAAAAAATAACAAAAGAATTATATTAAATATAACATAATACATTTAATTAGCAACTTATTTCACAAAATACCCACCGAAATAGTGGCAGGTTTAACAAAATCACCTATTTTATTTCACCAAAAAAAGTCCCAATCTATAAAATACACTGTACTTTTATTGACTTATTATCTTGGCCCAAACGCCCTCACCATCTTCAGGAATATGGCACCGAAGCTGTGAATCATTTTGCTATATTATAATTTGCCCCAGGTGCAACATATCCAGGCCTATTTAATTGAGAAATTATGGAATGTTGGCACAGGAAATACTTGTTCCACACATTTGAATATGGGTCTTCGGCGTGCAAAGTCTAAGTTATAATATTTGTTCGGGATACTTTATGAAGTATTTTACGGTAGTTTTCGAAAACAAAAAACAAGCCACTACGTAGGTATGTGCTCTTCTATTGTACACGACAAATAAGCAATATGAGAATAAGCTCTAGCAAATGCCCTAGAACTTCAAATATAACTAAACCTTGTCTGCACAACGTAATGGAGGAAAGATATTCTCCATTTACTTGAATAAGTAATTCAACTGTTTACGCGAAAGATCACTTGCCAGACTGCAATGCCGTGAGACGATATGAACGTTATCCGCGAGAGCTGACGATCTGCTTGCCAGATTGCAGTACAATTAGTACGAGAAATTAGGAAGTAATAAATTACGAACATCGCAAAGTTTACGTTCTAACAAGGCCTGCGCCCCATTATACGTACAGGGGCTATCTCAATACTAGTGGCTCTGAAATGTTCACTACTAACTACTAAGTTTGCATTTCAGTGTGATGCATTTCTATCTTTCATATGATGAATGTCGCAAGGCATGGCACTTACGTTGACTTTCTCGAGGTAGAGCTCCAGCTCTCGGTATGGGTCGGCTCCGGAGATGACTCCGGCAGCCCGTTCGTCAGGACGCATGGTGTCCATGGCGACCCGTGACGTCATCGCACTGCACTCAGCATGCTGGACCTGCAACAGTAGTGTTACTATCATGAACAGGAAACGTCCACGCTTCCTCATTAGCGTGCTGGCAGTGAACGGACTGGAAGCGCACACACTTGTTAGATGGAGCCAAATTTTCCACGTTAGGGGGAATCATGGGCTCCGTCGCAAAGAAAGAGAGATCTATTGTAAATACAATATTCTCAAAATCTTATCCTGACGACCACTTAAGCAACATTTCTGAAATATAAGGAAATTTACATTTAAAAGTGGTGTATATGCTAAAATATACAGAGTGACCCGTTTGGATAAAGATAAAATAAAAAGCACTGTTAAACATTTGCTACTAAACTTTATTTGTTGAAACTTTGTGTATACAGCATTGAAAGATGGGAGATTTCTCAGAACTCTACATGATCCCCATTGCGCATTCTGCACAACTCATAACGGTAATACAATTCAGCCCATGCCCGTTGTAACGTAAGAGGGGTGATTTGTTGGAAAGCTCGAGTAATTTTTACACTTAGATCATCAATGTTCCTGGGTTTCTGTGAATAGACAGTATCTTTATGAAAACCCAACACGAAGAAATCAGGGTGAGTTTTGGGAGCCAAGCAATTGGTCGATCACGACCAAACCACATACGATTGAAAGCTGAATTTAGAAAATGACGAACCTCCCATGCAAAATGAGGGGGTGCACCATCTTGCTGGAATATAATGTTCATATTGTCTTCCTCGAGTTGTGGCAACAGAAATAACTGCAACATATCCAAGTAAGATCCATAGCATATTGTCTTTTCTGCAAAGAAGAATGGCCCATACACTTTATTGCGGCTCACTCCACATACGTTAGCTTTTGGACTTAATCTTTCTAGCTAGTAGGTGATATGTGGATTTCTCCTTTACTAAATAATGCAATTTTGTTGTGTGTGTGTGTGTGTGTGTGTGTGTGTGTGTGTGTGTGTGTGTGTGTGTGTGTGTGTGTGTGTGTGTGTGTGTGTGTGTGTGTGTGTGTGTGTGTGTGTGTGTGTGTGTGTGTGTGTGTGTGTGTGTGTGTGTGTGTGTGTGTGTGTGTGTGTGTGTGTGTGTGTGTGTGTGTGTGTGTGTGTGTGTGTGTGTGTGTGTGTGTGTGTGTGTGTGTGTGTGTGTGTGTGTGTGTGTGTGTGTGTGTGTGTGTGTGTGTGTGTGTGTGTGTGTGTGTGTGTGTGTGTGTGTGTGTGTGTGTGTGTGTGTGTGTGTGTGTGTGTGTGTGTGTGTGTGTGTGTGTGTGTGTGTGTGTGTGTGTGTGTGTGTGTGTGTGTGTGTGTGTGTGTGTGTGTGTGTGTGTGTGTGTGTGTGTGTGTGTGTGTGTGTGTGTGTGTGTGTGTGTGTGTGTGTGTGTGTGTGTGTGTGTGTGTGTGTGTGTGTGTGTGTGTGTGTGTGTGTGTGTGTGTGTGTGTGTGTGTGTGTGTGTGTGTGTGTGTGTGTGTGTGTGTGTGTGTGTGTGTGTGTGTGTGTGTGTGTGTGTGTGTGTGTGTGTGTGTGTGTGTGTGTGTGTGTGTGTGTGTGTGTGTGTGTGTGTGTGTGTGTGTGTGTGTGTGTGTGTGTGTGTGTGTGTGTGTGTGTGTGTGTGTGTGTGTGTGTGTGTGTGTGTGTGTGTGTGTGTGTGTGTGTGTGTGTGTGTGTGTGTGTGTGTGTGTGTGTGTGTGTGTGTGTGTGTGTGTGTGTGTGTGTGTGTGTGTGTGTGTGTGTGTGTGTGTGTGTGTGTGTGTGTGTGTGTGTGTGTGTGTGTGTGTGTGTGTGTGTGTGTGTGTGTGTGTGTGTGTGTGTGTGTGTGTGTGTGTGTGTGTGTGTGTGTGTGTGTGTGTGTGTGTGTGTGTGTGTGTGTGTGTGTGTGTGTGTGTGTGTGTGTGTGTGTGTGTGTGTGTGTGTGTGTGTGTGTGTGTGTGTGTGTGTGTGTGTGTGTGTGTGTGTGTGTGTGTGTGTGTGTGTGTGTGTGTGTGTGTGTGTGTGTGTGTGTGTGTGTGTGTGTGTGTGTGTGTGTGTGTGTGTGTGTGTGTGTGTGTGTGTGTGTGTGTGTGTGTGTGTGTGTGTGTGTGTGTGTGTGTGTGTGTGTGTGTGTGTGTGTGTGTGTGTGTGTGTGTGTGTGTGTGTGTGTGTGTGTGTGTGTGTGTGTGTGTGTGTGTGTGTGTGTGTGTGTGTGTGTGTGTGTGTGTGTGTGTGTGTGTGTGTGTGTGTGTGTGTGTGTGTGTGTGTGTGTGTGTGTGTGTGTGTGTGTGTGTGTGTGTGTGTGTGTGTGTGTGTGTGTGTGTGTGTGTGTGTGTGTGTGTGTGTGTGTGTGTGTGTGTGTGTGTGTGTGTGTGTGTGTGTGTGTGTGTGTGTGTGTGTGTGTGTGTGTGTGTGTGTGTGTGTGTGTGTGTGTGTGTGTGTGTGTGTGTGTGTGTGTGTGTGTGTGTGTGTGTGTGTGTGTGTGTGTGTGTGTGTGTGTGTGTGTGTGTGTGTGTGTGTGTGTGTGTGTGTGTGTGTGTGTGTGTGTGTGTGTGTGTGTGTGTGTGTGTGTGTGTGTGTGTGTGTGTGTGTGTGTGTGTGTGTGTGTGTGTGTGTGTGTGTGTGTGTGTGTGTGTGTGTGTGTGTGTGTGTGTGTGTGTGTGTGTGTGTGTGTGTGTGTGTGTGTGTGTGTGTGTGTGTGTGTGTGTGTGTGTGTGTGTGTGTGTGTGTGTGTGTGTGTGTGTGTGTGTGTGTGTGTGTGTGTGTGTGTGTGTGTGTGTGTGTGTGTGTGTGTGTGTGTGTGTGTGTGTGTGTGTGTGTGTGTGTGTGTGTGTGTGTGTGTGTGTGTGTGTGTGTGTGTGTGTGTGTGTGTGTGTGTGTGTGTGTGTGTGTGTGTGTGTGTGTGTGTGTGTGTGTGTGTGTGTGTGTGTGTGTGTGTGTGTGTGTGTGTGTGTGTGTGTGTGTGTGTGTGTGTGTGTGTGTGTGTGTGTGTGTGTGTGTGTGTGTGTGTGTGTGTGTGTGTGTGTGTGTGTGTGTGTGTGTGTGTGTGTGTGTGTGTGTGTGTGTGTGTGTGTGTGTGTGTGTGTGTGTGTGTGTGTGTGTGTGTGTGTGTGTGTGTGTGTGTGTGTGTGTGTGTGTGTGTGTGTGTGTGTGTGTGTGTGTGTGTGTGTGTGTGTGTGTGTGTGTGTGTGTGTGTGTGTGTGTGTGTGTGTGTGTGTGTGTGTGTGTGTGTGTGTGTGTGTGTGTGTGTGTGTGTGTGTGTGTGTGTGTGTGTGTGTGTGTGTGTGTGTGTGTGTGTGTGTGTGTGTGTGTGTGTGTGTGTGTGTGTGTGTGTGTGTGTGTGTGTGTGTGTGTGTGTGTGTGTGTGTGTGTGTGTGTGTGTGTGTGTGTGTGTTTTTTCTCCCACTGACATGAAAAGTAGCTTCATTTGTAAATAGCCATTTGTTTAAGAAGCCGTCAACTTCTGCATTGTGTTGACACACCATGGATGCAAAATTGAAACGAGCTTTATGATCCTCATTCTTGCCATGTATGGGAACTCCCATCTTTTAAGTATAATATATTTTTTTCTTTAATTTATTTATTGTCGCTTTAACGTATAACAAAAGTCATATCGCGACACAAACTTATTTTAACAACAACATGACATTTAACGAGTTAATTCATTACAGTAAACATTACGCAATTTTATTAAATAATCCAGTTAATTTGAAAAACTTTATCACACTATTGCGGTAAGAAGGTTCACCAAGAGAGCTTGCTATATCGATGAGGATTTTTAGTTGTAAAGTATAATATTATATGCAAGAAATGTCTCATATTATCATAATAAATTTATAATAATAAATTTATATTATCCATACCCAAACGGATCAGCCGGTATTAGGCCTATTCCTTGCGTCAGTGGATCATAGGCGTATATTAAATGGGTTTACAACTACAAGCTTACCATAAAGTCTGGACGTATAATAAAGAGAAGAAGAAAAGGAAGAGTTACAGAAGAGAAGAAGTTGTGGAAAGAAGGGAAAGAGAAGTGGTAAAGGAGGAAGAAAATGATAAAAAGGAACATAGAGACGTGAAAAAAACAAGAGAAAAAATAGGGTTGATGAGAGGGAAAAGTAGGGAAATGATGAAGGAAATATGAAGAAAAGGAGGGAGAGAAGAAGAAAAGCAGATTCCTAGGACGGAAAAAGAGGGAAATGAGTAAATAGGGAAAGAAAAGGGAAATGAGAAGACAGGAAAAGAGGGAAAGATGGAAAGGGAAATAAAATAAGAAAAATAATGGAAAAGAAAGTGAAGACGAAGAAAAGTGAAGAAGAAAAGATGAGGAAAACGAAGGTAAAAGGATGAGAAGAATATGAGAAAGAAAAAAGTGTGGAAAATGATTGGATAACTTTGCTTGTGTGTCCAAACATTATGGCCACCTCATAGATTAATACTCAATAACTCGCTGTATCTCTTTCTGGACGGAGGAGAAAAGGACTTAAGTTTAATTCGCAAAAGAAAGACGAAATAATTACACAAGGTGTAAATGAATACGTTTTACAAATTTTAAGACATTATAGGGGAGATAAGTGCGATTATAACTAATTCGTATTATAACTAACTTTCAACTATGAACATGTAGTCGGAAAAGAACCGAGAAACTTTCGCACACTAATCTGCATCGTTATGACTCGGTCAGGCCCGTTCTGATTAACGTGTAGTTAAGAAACATAACGATGGCATTTAAAAATCATAGGACTGCGTGTGTACAACATCGTGCTCAAATGTACCGTGCTTCCCAAAACTACAACTTGGCATGGCTTTAATTAAAATATAACCTTTTCAGGTCACAATCTTCCCTTGTTGAATATTAATAGCGCGGGAAGGTGATAGAAGATAGATTTATGAAATTTCTTGGATTGCGTAAAGCGTCTTTATTCTTATGGTGAAGAATCGGTTGAACGGAGAATAATTCTCTCCGGCACCGGGACTCGAACCAAGATTTCCAACTTTACGTGCTCGCGCTTTATCCACTAAGCCACACCGGATTCAAGTTCTTTACTCTTGGTATGTAATTATTAGACTATTTTAGGTAAGGATGGATTTAAGAATTAAATAAATACTACCACAGACAGGATGAGTGCACCTTATCCAAAAATTAGGTAGTTAATGGAGCGACATGGACAGTATGAAATGACGCAATGAAAGAAAGGGAAATGGGAGAAAAAATAATTTTAAAATACGCGATCGCGCGTTCTTGCAAGAGGATTTGGGGCTTTGAGGAAGAATGGTGTATGATAACTCAAACCTTGTTCGTCACTTGTCTCACTCCGTTTTTCACCATTCCGTTGAAGAAAGTTTAGAAACATTTGAAGGAGAGAAGCAAAAAATTGACGTCAATCAATATAATAGGGATGTAGGTCGCGTAAATTGTAATGACAGGCAGACTATTATCTCATGCATTCATGTTAATTTATAATCAATGCATTCATTAGAGCGAGATTCCTAGCTACTGAAGAAAATGGACGTAACCTAACATCTACCACATGAGGACCGTGTGGAATGACAATGAAAGACAGGAAAATGGAAGATAGCGTCTTTAGAAAGGAATTATGGGCTGAGAGTAAATGTCTAGGTGAGCTCCAAGTATGTTGGTCACTTGTCTCACTCAGATTTTCACCATTCCGTTTGAAAAAAGATAAGAGAATTTTGGAGAGGGAAAGCCGAAAATGAATGTAAAACCTAATTGCTACCATGTGGGGAAACCTCGAGAGGCTGTAAATAGAGAATTCAAAGGGACGGATAGCGTGGAAAACCACGAGGCATAAAGATCATCTTATACTTCTGTTTCCATGATACTACGATATTACGAGAGACGCCACATCAAAACGTACAATTTTTCTCTCCTTGTAGCTCGAATGTCAACTATATTTACCAATAAAAGAAAACTTCGATTTGTCTTCACACACGCAGTTGTAAGCACATAACACTTAGGAATGAGTGAAGTGAAACACTGTCGTATGTTATAGCGCTTACGAGGAAATTACTTGATAGTAAATTGTAGTAGTTTTACATTGATAAAATTCTTATTTTGACTTCATCACTCTTGTTAGTTCCCTTCTTCCTATTCTCATTCTCATTTACACTCTGATTTTATTTTATTTTTATCTTCATCTTATTTCTCACATTCTTACTCTCTTTTCACATCATTTTTACATTCCTTCTCCCCTCCTCTCGCTTTTTATCCGCAATCTCTTAATCTCATTCTTATACCTATTGTAATTTCATTTTCTTGTTATCTTTAAATCTATTATTTATATTTGTTCTGCTTCTTCTCTTATTTTGCTCTTTTTATTTCTGTTCTTTCACCACACCATCGCCTAGCGATGAAAATTTATTGGAACATTTTCCTCTCACTAAGTTTATTTTATTTTATTTTTTTTAAAGCTTACTGATTTTCCTAGTTTTATGATTATAGGCCTACTCTTATTTATCACTTTTCTCTCAGCCTTATCGATAGATGAACTAATTGCTGTTCCACTAGCCACCATTTATACATTTTACACAATACTTTTTTTTGTATCACACACTCACACGAAACGGACCATAACTTAAAAATAAACCTGATCTGGAAATTAATTACACACAGCAATTTCTCAATATAAACCATATTCAATACAACGTAGAACCACAGTCTAGAATATACAGTTACGAAGCTCAATACGTAGTAAAAATGCTTCCATAGATAGTTGCTAACCACTAGGATCGCTACTATCGCCTCATTACAGACAATGCGAAATAGTACCGGCACAGTCTATTGTTTCTAGCACCCTCACAACTCAAACTTCGTGACTGTATATACTAGACTGTGGTAAAACTTTGTACTTGCTACAGGTCACTAGAAGTGTCCGAGCTGTGAATGCGTACACAGATATAACGAAGCCGGAGAATCATGAACCACAAACAAATTGTTTTCCTCATCTAATAATAACAAATTATTTTAAAAAAATGACAGGCATAGGCTCAAAGTGGAGCAAATAGTGGTGTGATAATTTGGATTTTATCAACGAAGTTCTGAAAAATGATATTCATCACCGCTTGTTTTTAAATTAATGTTATGATAAAGCAAATGTGACATTGGCGCTTCTTTTCAAGTCAGTATTGATACAGCCACCAAAATTTAGATGACTTAGTTTAATAGGCTGATGGCCAATCAGTAGACGGCTAATATATAGTGATCCATGTAGTCTTATAAATCACTGAATAAAATACGAATGTTTTCGTGAAAGACAGGCATTGTCTCTGGACCAAAGATACAATAGAAACGGAGTAAAAATTTATATTTTACCGTGGACAAAATTTATGTGAGAACGGCTTACCTACACACTACCGTGGATCATTATAGTTGTTCCAAAAACTGTCACATTTATACAATCAACATTATCATAATCATTACCCTACCTTACTTTTCAAGATCGTCTTCTACACAATCATCACTTTCTATTTTCACCTCTTCTTCTCCTTTGGAAATTGTCTCTCTACAGTTGGTTACGATACTGTTCTTATTTAGCACTGATATCTAATACAAGTAACTGACATTTGTAAGTACGGGATTTCTTTTCAGGTGATAAGATGTTTTCAAGGTCATCCATTACGTGTGACACGAGTCGAAAGTAAAAAGTGCACAATGACATTATCGAGCTGATAGTCAAATCTTAACTTGTCTTGGGAATCGGAACTGACAATTGTACACAGAGACACTACTATTATCATTATTGTAGATCTATTACTACATCAGGCGTGTTCAGTGATTTTGCGCACAGTTTTTTCCTGGTAATAGGAGAGCATTGCTTTGTCAGTAATTGTGTGTTCTGTAAACACTCGAAAATAGAATAGTTTTCTTAAATTATTTCTTCTGTTATTTTGATATTATTTCAGTTGTTATAAATTTCATCTTCGCAATCTGTTAGTGATTTCCATGCGTTTTCGAATATAAATCTGTATCACTTTTCATCGTTCAAGATTACACTATCCAATTTTTATTACTTTTTAAAATTTACAATAATATCTTAGTTGTAAATTGAGGCTCTATGCTGAAAAATTAACATACTACTAATAAGAAAGGCGTAACTGACATATTACGGTATAAAAATAAAATGCATCACTGTTCTAACTTCAGTGTTAAAAAATATTTTTCTCCTGTTAAAAATAAAATAATTCAATTACCATTTTTAAATTTACAGTAACTCTAGTACATTTGTCAGTTTCGGTATCTATTGTCCGTAAATAGAATGTAAGTCCCTAAAGATTAGAGGAAGTTATATGTGTGGAATCAACCACTGTTGTAGGTGGAGGTTCAGAAAATATCATTTTATAGTACATCATTATTAAAGAATGCTTTTTGTTTGCATACATTTTAGTATTTTAATTTCTTTTGTTTATAATAAATAAACTAGTTTTTGTTTCATTAAGAATAGCAATGAGTTTATATTGCTGTAGGCCTATATATAAAAATATCTACCACTACTGGATTAGATAAATGAATAATAAGTCCATGATTCCACCGGTAATCAAACTCGCGACGTCCTGGCTTGTAGCGCAACACTTTAGCAGATAAATGAAAGTCCTATCCTGGTCAATATCATAAAAATAGATCACTAAACAGTACCTGCACGTTCATTATCCTATGAAAGTCCATTGCGCTTGCTGTGCATTTGCCCTGCAGTTACCACATACTTGCATTCGATGCAAGCGAGACAATCGCGGAAACTGGAGTGCATGTCAGTACGGACTCAACTCATATGACGACATATCCAGGATGTGAGTGACACTGCGGGTCAGCATACACTGCGCCTGCTTCCAAGGTTGTTAGGATTTTATTTATTTTATATCTTCCAATGTTTCCTATCTCTGAATTGGAATGACGTCATGTGCGTCAGGAATTACACCGACAGCGACAGCTGAATTGCGGCGAGAGGTGACAGACCAGTAGTGAGTGATTTCACAATTAGAGTGCACGGTGTATCACAGTAGCAATGCCCAAGAAAATCGAGCCTTTTTGAGAAGAGTACATAATAACCCTTTCCAATGCCAAGTACAGTTACGTAAAATCATAGGAGCCTGCAAAAAAAGTGGTTTCGTTATTTCCAAGAAAGGAATCTTGTGTGTACCTAATAATACTGACAAAGCTCGGATGGGATTAATTCCAGAGTGGAAAAAGCAAGCAAATACACCCCCCGTCACAAGTCGCCGCACCTCACGAGATGATACAAATTAATTCCATTCGAGCTTTACCAATCTTATTAAGCACACAGAAGATGCCTTTCTTGGAAATAACGAAACGTCGTTCTTTGCAGGCTTCTTTCATTTTCACGTAACTGTACTTGGCATCGAAAAGGGTTGTTATGTACCCCTCCCAAAAAACCTCGATTTTCTTGAGAATTTCTGCTGTGAGTCACCGTGCACTCTGACTATGAGATCACTCACTACTGGTCTGTCACCTCGCGCTACAGTTCAGCTGTCGTGTGACTCCTGATGCACATGATGCCATTCAAATTCGTTATCTGAGATCGGAAACAACCCTGTACACTGAAGTCTACCCGTCTGTGTGTCTATTTCCGTCCTCCTCTATCTATGCGTCCGTCCATCTATCGTCTCTTAGTCTAATCTGATTATCTACATCTACCACTTACGCATATGTATCTCCATACCGATAAATCATATGTATTTATTACCTATTCATATGCAGCGATTTGTTTATTTGTATTTGAAAGAGCACATAACTTGAAGATATTTTTTGTATCGCCATGCAATACTTCATTTGTTCCATACAGAAGCACTATGTTCATGGTTACTATGGTAACAACTTGTTCATACATTTTGTTAGCACGGTTGCCACATTAGGCGATTTATCGAAATTTAGACTATATAAGAGGGGTAATCGGCGAGTGATAAAATTGCCAATTCGTCAAGTTGCCATTTAGGCTACCTCAGAAATTGAAAGTGCGAAATTAGGCTGTGTGTGTGTGTGTGTGTGTGTGTGTGTGTGTCTAATGCCGAACCACTTCACTTTGCGTGATTCTGGTTCTGCATACTGCGGACAGATGGCAGGACTGTGACCCATTTTCAAATGGCACACCACTTCGGCGGGCCACGTTATGCATGATGTGTATCTGTGAAGAGATATGTTTGGTTATGTCATGTACTAGAGTGCGTGTATGAGTAAGTGTAGTGATTAGGCTAAATGTTATTTCCTTTTACTTGTTCATAATAATATTTTTCATAGCCAGACCGTTTTTTTAATCGGAGATCGTTCTTCATTGTTGACAAGTATCGTTGCAACATACTTTGAATTCTCTTGTTATCTGTATTCTTTGACCAAGATATCTTAAATTGTGACGTCATATGCCATAAGACAGCAAAAAACGTTATCGTTCTTGGTTTGTTTGTTTGTTTGTTTGTTTGTTTGTTTGTTTGTTTGTTTGTTTGTTTGTTTGTTTGTTTTACGTATTTATATTATGCTATTATTGTTTTGCTAGTGATCTTACTGATAATAATATTAATGGGATGATGAGAAAACACGAGAAAAAATGAGAAAGAATATCGCAAAGCCTGGGAGAATTTCCCTGAATTCAAAGGTAGTAGGTTAAAAGTCTTCACGTTTATATAATTTATTGTAAAGACGTTATTAATGACAAAACAGTTTTATAGGATAATCACCAATAAATTGTGCCAGAAACGTGAGAAATTAAAGATAACTTATTCCTAAATATTGGACATATTTTTCGAGATAGAATTTAACAACTCCGAATGGATTACAATAAATTAAGACAAGCGCAAGGTACTTCTGCCCCATTTTATTATTAAGAAATTATTATTAGTTTATTATTATTATTATTATTATTATTATTATTATTATTATTATTATTATTATTATTATTATTATTATTATTATTATTAAAAGAAGAAGAAATTGTAAAGAGGGCACACACCTCTCACCCCGTATTGCTGCCATTCCTGTGATGTAAGCCATTTTGTGCTACTTTCTTTCAATCATCTTGGTTTTTAATTACCGGTACTGCATTATTTTTACCAAACACGAGCATTCTTCACTAAACTATATTGGTAAAAATTCGACAGCGTCTTGTGATCCAAAGATCCGTCTTACATGCCGACAACAAAATTGGTAACGAGTCACTTGTTATTTTACGGAAGTGAAAAAT
The DNA here is from genome assembly GCF_040183065.1 of Periplaneta americana. Lineage (NCBI taxonomy): Eukaryota > Metazoa > Arthropoda > Insecta > Blattodea > Blattidae > Periplaneta > Periplaneta americana. The sequence continues at coordinate 112,318,186 of NC_091119.1, forward strand.
TTCCGACGTGTAGAAAATCGCCACCTTCGGTCCGCAGTTTTGCTACGAATGTTCAAAAGATTTGCCGCCGTGTTTAGCTGTGTACCTGCACTGTATTATGCAATTCCCTGCCACCTAGTGAGTACATGATACACTACGTCCTACAGGGCTCCGGTATCTTAACCTCGCTCGAGTTTGTCACCTGTCCAAAGCACTGGGTGACTGAAAACGTGAAAGTGATTTATTCTTAGCTGTATTCTGAAATACCGGGGTTCAACTCTGGGTTCTGACATATGTTTACAATTGTTTTATCTCGTACAATCAGGAAAATACCACGATACATTAAAAGAGGAGAGACGATGGCATCCAAATCTATCACGTATTCTAGGCAGAGTATCTCTCACAGAGAGTCTGTGCCATATGAAAAAGCAATTCCAAATAAAAACTCACAGCATTGCAATTTCTCCAGATTTAAATGCTGAAAACGAGTTGGTAGTATAGATAACATTTTTAAATATATTTAAGTCGAAATCATAAGTTATCTTGAATATTATTTCATCAGCTCGTCAATAAGTATATTACTTATGTCAAAACTCTTCTGTTGGCTGACCTGACTGACATAAACATGAGAGACCTATGGGGACGAATGAAAGAATGTAGGATTGACTGGCTAATTGGATACATGAATGAAGGAGTGAGTGTATCGAGGAATGACAACGATTTAATGAGTAACTCAATGAATGAACGAATAAATAGAGAAATGAAAGAATGAATGTATTTATGAAAGAATGAATGTATTCATGAAAGAATGAATGAAAGATATAATGATTGGGCGAAGGAATAAATTAATGAAAAGACAAATTAACCATAAAACGATTGGACGGAGGAATAATTTAATGAATGAATGTATTACCTATATAACGATTGGGCGAAAGATGGATGGATGGATGGATGGATGGATGGATGGATGGATGGATGGATGGATGGATGGATGAATGAATGAACGATTGGGCGGAGGAATAATTGAATGACTGGCCAAAAGTATAAATCAATAAATAAATATATATATAGACTGGCTAAATGGATGGACTGGAAAAATTAAATAATTAACTGAATAACTAAAAGAATAAAAGAGTAAATTAAATTATGGAATGAGGAATGATTCAATTAACGTAATAAATGACCGAACCAATTAATGTGAACTCCGGAAACAAACAACGTAATTAACAAATGAATTAAGTAACGTAAGTAACAAATCAAACGTAATTAACAAAGAAATCAAATAACATAATTAACAAAGGAATAAAGTAGAATGTATGGGAATCAAAATCTTTGTGACAATAAACCTCTTACTATGCATTATTAATTAATGAAGCAAGTAATATAATTAAAAATGAATATAAGAACGTAAGTAACACGTGAATCAATAACGTAATTAATTAATGGATCAAGTAATATAACTAGAATTGAATATAGTAACGTAACTAACATGTGAATCATAACGTAATTAATTAATGGATCAAGTAATATAACTATAATTGAATATAATAACGTAATTAACATGTGAATCTATAACGTAATTAATTAATGGATCAAGTAATATAACTAAAAATGAATATAGTAACGTAATTAAATACGAATCAATAAAGTAATTAATTAATGGATCAAGTAGTATAAAAATGAATATAGTAACGTAATTAAATATGAATCAATAACGTAATTAATTAATTGATCAAGTAATAGCCTATAACTAAAAATGAATATAGTAACGTAATTAACATGTGAATCAATAACGTAATTAATTAATGAATCAAGTAATATAACTAAAAATGAATACAGTAACGTAATTAACATGTGAATCAATAACGTAATTAATTAATGGATCAAATAATAGCCTATAACTAAAAACGAATATAGTAACGTAATTAACATGAGAATCAATAACGTAATTACTTAATGAATCAAGTAATATAACTAAAAATGAATATAGTAACGTAATTAACATGTGAATCAATAACGTAATTAATTAATGGATCAAGTAATATAACTAAAAATTAATATAAAAACCTAAGTAACATGTGAATCAATAACATAATTAATGGATGAAGTAACATAACTAAAAATGAATATAATAACGTAATTAACATGAGTCAAGTGACGTAATTAATTAATGGATCAAGTAACAACTAAAAATTAATATCGTATTAAGTCCAATATAGAATTTTTTTACACGAATGACGAAAAACTGAATTACTCGTAAACTGGACAAGTTTTCAAAGCACTACACAAAATCATTTTTAAGTACTTGTTTCACAGTTTACAAATATGACGACTTGGAACCATCAGACTTCACAGCATGAAAGATAAAGCAGTAGAAAGTAACGATTTTAATTTCGTCCACTGATGGACTTAATACGTTTTGAAACGATGCTCCACAAACGTAATTCAGATATGGATGAAGTAGGATAGTATATTACGATACAAAGTTGGAAAGTGCTTTTTACAAAATCGAGGAAAAGTTTGAAAAACGAGAAGAGCGAGTTTTTCAATTTCCGAGACTTTGTAATGCAGTTTACAAACGTGTATTGTACATAATTTTTTGCACCATAGTATATTTTGAAAATAATGTTTTAAAAAATCTTAATATATAGGTCTAGTTCGTACGTGACACTATGAAGAGCTGACTGAAGGTTAGCAGTCTGGCCAACGTACAAACTTCACCATCAACTTCAATGTGAAGGAGTAAAAATGATTCAGGTAGTTGTAATATTTCGTGTTCAATTGGAATAATTTGTATTATTACTTTTTTTTGTTGTTAAGTGAAGTTTGAATTGTTTAAATAAAGTTTAGTACATTTCAAATGCAGTGCTTTTGTTTCGTATATAAAGTATATTAATTAACACTGCGTTTTGCGTATGAATTTTGCATGCATTGTAGGAGTGTAACATACATAGAAGGCAGTGGATTTCATTACAACTCTACAGAGCATTATTTGTAATATTTCAACATACTTATCTAAGTTGGCAACTCTGAATTCAGTAAAATCAACTCTCAATCATGGCGCCCGTTTGCTGTAAGGACAAGAAAACACTATCGTGCAAAAACGTAATTAACAAATTAATAAAGTAACGTAATTAATTAATGGATGAAGTAACATAACTAAATATTAATACAGTAACGTAATTAACATATGAATCAAGTAACGTAACTAATTAATGGATCAAGTAACGTAATTAATTAATGGATCAAGCAACATAATTAACATAAATGAATCAAGTAACGTAACTGACAAATTAATCAAGTAACGTCATTGACAAATGAATCAAGTAACATAATTAACAAATGAATCGATAACGTAATTAATTAATGGGTGAAGTAGCATAATTAAAAATGAATATAGGTATGTAGTAACACAATTAACATGTGAATCAAGTAACGTAATTAATTAAGTAACATAACTAAAAATTAATATAGTAACGTAATTAGCATACGAATCAAGTAACGTGATTAATGGATTAAGTAACATAACTAAAAATTAATATAGTAACATAATTAACATATCAAGTAACTTAATTATTAAATTAATCAAGACACGTAATTAATAAATTAATCAAGTAACGCAAATAAGAGATGAATCAAGTAATGTAATTGACATATGAATAAAGTAAAGTAATTAATAAACCAATCAAGCAACATAATAAATGTATCAAGTAACATAATTAACATAAATTAATTATCAATCAAGCAACATAACTAAAAAAATGAATCGAGAAACGCAATTAAAAGAATGAATAAAATTACGTAATTTACAAATAGATCAATTTACGTAATCAATGAACGAAGCGTTATAAACGAATAGAAAAACGGTATGTAAATATAATGAATATTGGAATGAATTAATGGATTGTAAAATGGAAATACCAAATGAATTCGCCTTTAAATTATTGATTCAAAATGGTACAAAGAAATTTCGTTAATGAACATCTGGCTGATTCATTCAAGATAGACAATAGCAAAATTGTGAGGTGATTTTTTTTTAAACAGTAAAACCAAACTGAAGAAAAATAAATTAAAGATGACCAAGTTTTATTTTTCAGATTCAGATTATGTTGAAGTATAAAATATTTTAACGTGCAGTTACAAAATATGAATGCAAGAACACATCACAGAATGTACGGAAAACTTAGTAGTAATCTGGTAAAGTTAAATCTTAAAGTGAAGTTGTGTAGGTAAAAAAAAAAAATAATAAAATAAAAAAATAATAAAAAAACTGCTGTTCAGTCTAAACCACGCACCTTTTCTTACGTTGTATTCACGTTTTAAAATAATTTAGCTTTAAGTTCAGCTTAATGGTAGTTAAAATAACAAATTGAAAAGAATATCCAAACTGGAACTCATTTCAAATTCTGATTGTATACGCACACACGCATGCATGACTTGCATACGAGTATGTTTCCTCTAGCAAGAAAATTTTATGGAAAATTACTATCTAATGTATGGCAGTGTACGTTCATTTAAGATATAATAATAAATATATTTAACTTTGACTTGCTGGTAATATTAAAGCAATTGATGTTTCATTCCTCGTAACACATGAGATTAATATTAGTATCTCTGTTTACCTGACAGTGCTCTGAGATATGAACCACAAATTCCTTCTTGACGCGATCCAGTCATTAAAAAAAGGCATAAGTCAATGTGACCACCACCACGACTTGAATCTTGAAAACGAAAACAATTATCTCGCGAGGAGAAAGCGATGCGACGCCCGACACCACCACAACACTGAGGAGTGCGTTCCCTCGCTCGCGCTTCTGTGTGGCAAGTAGCGCCGCCCGCCGCCGCAACACAACTGACAAGCTACCAAGTGTCACCCGGGCGACCACCTGTTCGCGGAGCTACTGCGCTCCTCTTTCCAGATTGGCGTGCTTTTCATGCCGTCTTTTAAAACAGAAGTTTGGAGTTTTCATTTGACAATTAAAAAAACATTCATTTTACAATAAAAAAACACACATCTTCTTCTCCCACGATATCACTGTGATGTGCTTTATAGGGTGTGCATAAAATCTCCCGCAAATAAATTTACATCTATTAAATTAAGTTTTGTTATCAGTTGGTAGAACTTCGAATGTATTTTATGGACTAGTGTGTTTTATGCTCTAGTATCGAAACTGAAATCCGTGTTGCAACATCATGTTAAACTTTAGAAGAAAATCGGTGCTCTCGGCAAGGTTGACCATATGTTTCGCACATGTTGCAGATAACTTAAGCCAAATATCTTAATCTATTGTATACATACATAATTTTACGGCATGCTAGAAGTTTTTCGGGCTTAGAGATTGCTTTTATGTAGCAGTTTTCAATAGCAACATTTTGTCTTAGTGAAAACTATTTTAATCTGTGTTCAAACTACAGATTTTTAAATATTGCATTAACATTAGAGGAAAATCTTCAGCGAACTACTTACAATGTTTAACTATTGTAAATATAATAGATCTGTACAACTTAAAACTGTTTACTTACTTAGGCCTACTTACTTACAAATGGCTTTTAAGGAACCCGGAGGTTCATTGCCGCCCTCACAGAAGCCCATCGGTCCCTATCCTGTGCAAGATTAATCCACTCTCTATCACCATATCCCACCTCCCTCAAATCCATTTTAATATTATCCTCCCATCTATGTCTCGGCCTCCCAAACGTCTTTTTCCCTCCGGTCTCCCAACTGACACATTATATGCATTTCTGGATTCGCCCATACGTGCTACATGCCCTGCCCATCTCAAACGTCTGGATTTAATGTTCTTAATTATGTCAGGTGAAGAATACAATGCGTGCAGTTCTGCGTTGTGTAACTTTCTCCATTCTCCTGTAACTTCACCCCTCTTAGCCCCAAATATTTTCCTAAGAACCTTATTCTTAAACACCCTTAATCTCTGTTCCTCTCTCAAAGTGAGAGTGCAAGTTTCACAACTATACAGAACAACCGGTAATATAACTGTTTTATGAATTCTAACTTTCAGATTTTTTGACAGCAGACTAGATGACAAAAGCTTCTCAACCGAATAATAATAAGGCATTTTCCATATTTATTCTGCGTTTAATTTCCTCCTCAAAACTGTTTACTAGGATATTTATTAGTAGCACTCAGGACGTGCGGAGATAAGGTGAGTTGTTCATAGACTATATTGACATTGACGTGACGTCATGCTTGCCGTGTGCCACAGGTACTATCAGGGAACACTTGCATCTTATTTGAGCTGCAGTTGACGTTCTATTCATGATTCAAAGCTTGTCCTCATAGACTATTTACAATGGATTTTAATGATAAAGACTGATATAGTAGAGGAGGCAAGACCTGTCCTATGATCTTATGTGCCATGGCCATAGGCCTATCATCAATGGCTATGGAGGGGGAAGATAAGTTTCACTATGAGATGAACTTCCGTGTTGGTAGATTCGTATAATATTAACTATTATGTAACGGACTCTCTTTTTGATACCTCATTCTATCCCCTCTAGCACAGCTCACATGCCAGGTCTCGCCTCCTCACCTATACTATGATGATATTTTATACAATTTCAATTATTTGTTCATTTATTCAATTGATTTATTTTTACTGACATAGTTAAGACCGTAAGACCTTTTCTTCCACTCAACCAGTATAAAAATACATAGCAAATGTAAATAACAGCAATACAGAAATCAATTAATTTTATTCATAATAAGAACAACAAATCAAAGGAATGATGAATATAATAAAGGACAATTTTATATATTTAAAATAGAAATCTTATTCTACAAAAGTTATTTTTGAAGAGAGATCACATTCTAGAGACGAAAAGCAATCTTTTTGACAATCGGCTTTTGAAAGTAGTCAGTGTCTGGAGCCCCTTTACACTATGTACTCTAGAATACGTTGTTTTCACTGTTTACAACATCATAAAAATGTAGGCATACACTGATCAAACACTATTATTATTATTATTATTATTATTATTATTATTATTATTATTATTATTATTATTATTATTATACGCTATTTACAAAATAAAATAAAATACATTGCATTACAATATACAACACTGTACATAATATATAAATAATATTAATCGATGTACGGTACATTCTTTATGAGAGTGTAAATAGTAAAAATAGCGGATTCTAGTATGTATGAGATAAAGATAGCGAAGGGCAAAGGCCTCCTGCTAGAGGTAAAGCTCCAACTTCTAACGCGGTGAGCTAATCCGCGTTAGAAGTTGCACTTGATTATATATTGAACTTTATTCTAGTGTAAATAATGTAAATTATAAATATTAATGTAATTGTTAGAGTGATACAAGTTTTGTTCCGCGTAATTTTACCAGAGTGCGTAAGTCAAGTACTTTGCTTGCTATTTTTATGATTGCTATCGCGTCGTTCATTACAGTAAAAACTCGAGTAATATTTGTAGCCTCCTGGGACAAAGTATGGTCCTCATTTCTTGGTTACATGATATTTATATGTATAAGATTTTTATCTGTTATATCATATATTATTTTAAGAGTTTTACGACAATATAAACTGCTAAACAGTACGTAAACTGTTGAAATACCCAGGCCATCAAAGTGATTTCATATATAAATGCACTCCTGTGTGAAGTCTAAAGACGTACTATGACATGATGTCATAAAACATGGAGTAATCCCAAAGGTGAACAAAGGAGAGTTTGAGCCGGTACTGTAGATGGTGCCCGGCATAGCTCAGTTGGTAAGAGCATTCAGCGCGCAGACCTGGGTTACTCTTGGTTGCAAGGCTGGAACTCGCTTGAATCCGGTTCAGAGTAACAGCATAAGTTATGGAAGCCGTGACTATTCTTTGCTACCATTTTTTTCAAAGAACGACGAACTAGTGTATTGTAATGGATTGATGGGATAATGGAACAAGTGAGTGGTCATTACAACCTACTACAGTGGATGATAGGATACCTTTTCTTTATTTGTTAAGTAGTGGGAGCCCGAAGGCTAGCACTGCAACTCTAGTGAACTTATTGGGTCCTACCTATCCTCTAGTAAGCATGGTGTTGAAGTCCAAACGGTTTCGCTCTCGTATATACCGTGCCTCAGGTTACATGTCTTTACGGTTCCGATGGAATCCCACTATATTGTGCCCTCCACCTTCCGCAAAAGCGTATTACTCCTCAAATTGATACATCTGTACCCCAATAACAATACTAACTTACATCACGCCGGCATCTTTTTCGAAATGCTACTATAATGATATCAACGTGTAGAGTAGAGTGACGGAAGCAAACGAGAACCCCGAGAAAAGCCCTCAGGAGCCATAAATACGACTCCGCCATCACCGGGTTTCAAACCCTGGCCTGCAGTCACCGTAAGCCAGTGCTCTGCCAACTGAGATCCAAACTCGGAGGCTAGGATACACCTATTAGAACGAAAATTTGATGAAGATTTTCCGCACATATTAAAAATCTTAAACATATCCTACTTGGAAACTCTCGAAAACTCGTTTCTGCTATCATTGTAACTCCACACTTGTAATGTTGTGATGTCACTGTCTTTGAATTGCATCTGCAGTTGACAAGAACGTGGTCTCCGGTGTGATCAAGGTTCCTCAGACGTGGATTCAATTCCTGGTTGAACTAATTGTCTGGTTGGCTTTTATCCGAGGTTTTAGCCCAACTGTCCTAGAGCTCCGCCAAAATACCATCCAAATCGGCAATTCTATGCAGTTGTTAACTACAACACTGAAATAACAGAATAAAAGAAAGTTAAATCAAGAATTACCATTACTTTATATTATTTCTGTTTTAGCTAACCAATGTCTCTTTGAACACGATGTAGTATAGTATAAATTAAGAAAGACAAACACGAGTTGTCTGATTAAAATACTCTGTTTAAGCACTTTGTTCAAAGCAGTGTGATGTTGAAAATAGTTTCCCACTCTCACAGAGACGAGGCAAATGCCAAGGAGAAATGCCACAAGTTACTGTGAAACACTTCACGCTCAACATTCTTCCTACTCAATCCACAGCCCTTGTAAGGCATGGTTAACACCGTAGAGGCAACTGTTCACCGTTCTTCGCCACCGTTGTTCAAATAAATAGCCTTTTATAATACCTAGTGTATTCTTAAACGAATGAGAAAACAATCAGCACACGATTCATATGAATACAGTAACGTCCTTGGATATCTTGCTTTTTGCAGATAACCAAATCACGAAGATGACGTACAATCATCGTTTATGGATTATAACAATAGGCTATATGAGATTTTTTTAACTTCCCCCCTGAATATCTCGAAAATACCGCGTTAATGAGTGTGTAGGTTGTACTCCCTCCTATAATCGACATCGTACCAAGCGCAAAAGTTTTAAATTTCCCTTAAGGAATTAGGTACAGCTTACAGTAGTAAATTTTTTTTGGAAATATTAAACATTTTTTCCTCCATTACTGTATCTTGTACAATAATGAAAATTGGTATGTGTTTTTTTTCCAAAATTCAAAATGGTGGCAGATTACTCTGCAGTGATGAAGAGTTTCCCTCATAACTCATAAACTTGTTAACTTCTCCATGTTGTCTCTCTTTTATTTTATTGCTGAAACTCGTGTTTACAATATCATGCTCTTTCAACTACATTTCTTAATAGATAATATATTTTTTTTCGTGTTGGAAGAAAATACTGATATTTCACAATTTTTTTTAAATGAATTTATTTTGATCAGACAATCTATCAAAGGCAGAGAAGTGATCTTGCATCATTTTAGATATAACATGCATAAATACACACAAAAAATTTCATCACAGAATGTTGGATAGTTTTTAGTTATGTGGGAAACTCTTCATCACTGCACAGTGAACTGAATTTTGAAAAAAAAAATGTAAATATTTTTTTAACGTAAAAATATTTTTTTCATATAGCAGAAGGACAGCGTTTTATTCATACCAATTCTCATTATTGTACAAGATATAGTAATGGAGGAAAAAAAAAGTTGAATATTTCCAAAATTTTACTGCTGTAAGCTGTACCAAAACCCTTAGTTTAAGTAAAAATTTTATCCTGAAAGAAAAATATACAGTCCTTCACTCTTGTGACTGAAGTTTGTACATATGAAAGGAAAGATATTAAAATACAGAGATACAACAGAACAAATTAGTAGATATATTGAACGTTGTTTTAGGAACGTGACAATTATTAAACAAAATTATTTCTGCACAATATTATTTCTAAAAATCTTATTTTATGAAAGTGAAGTCTTGGATATAAAGAAAGGGAAATGCGAAGTTCAGAAGCTGCGCAGATAAGAATTTTTATAGCCTACTTTTGTTGGGCTTTACCAGACTGAATTATCCGAGGGATATAGCAACTCGAGAAAAGTTGAAAAGAAGAATACAGTGAATAATGTGAAGTCAATAACAGAAGCAATGAACAGAATACCTCTATTACGACTCAATAAGAATATTGTTTACTTCGACTATCATTTTCATACCAGTCTCAGAGAGACACACTCGGTTCGACCAAGAAAAAGACGCGAGTTCAAAAACATCTTAGATGGAATTGGAACAGCTCTTAATAGTTCAAGCTCAGATTGTCATCTACGTAAAGATTAATTTTTTTTTTGGTCCTATAGAATACATCTGTTACGGTAACAATTGATATTAGAGGAAAAAAAATTCGCTCCGGCGCCGGGGATCGAACCGGGGTCCTTGGTTCTACGTTCTACGTACCAGGCCACAAAGGGAAAAACATTGAAGGAGAGGTATTCGATCCGGTGCTGTGGATTGAACTTCGGCGTAGCTCAATGGTTAGAGCACTTGGTACGTAGAACCAAGGACCCGGGTTCGATCCCAGGCGCCGGAGCTAATTTTTCTCCTCTAATATCAATGAGATTGTCATGATAGTAGACATGGTAACTAATAATAATAATAGTTCAGGAGAGAAGAGAGGTTTTCCTCAACCGTAAGGCAAATGTCAGTTAATCTATGCCGAATCCTCGATCTTATTTCGACAAATACCATCTCGCTATCACCAATTTCATTGACGCTAAATAATCTAGTAGTTGATACAGCGTCGTTAAGTAACAAACTAAAAAAGGAGGACGAGATCTGATTTTGAACTGTTCAGAGATTTTTACGGAATACTTCTGTTTCCTCTGACATTTCATTCCTTCCAAAAATACCATGTCCTTGAGTTCGAGTCACGGACTCAGTCATGCGGAAGAATGCTTAGGAAGTCTTGGAATTATTCCAGGCTGTGAACATGGATGCAATTGGGAAGCCAATTGGATAATTGGACTCCAAGCTAACGCGTATTAGCGTTGTGCGAGCGACAGTCGTCAACTGCTCGGCCTGGGAAGCATTGTGGGCCTGCACACAAGTGTTCCACATATGTCATCAGGCAGGGGGGCCACAACTCCGGCAACAAAGTCATTTACAACGAGCGTTGTTTACAAGCATATCTTACTGTGTCTCAGCAGCTGCTTCGGGACAGTCCGGTGAACGTAGGCCTTTTCCTGTTGCACTGCAAGTCCAGTTCGTAGTTAGATCGCGGAAGATCCAAGAAATGTATGGTGAATGAGGAAGTGTGGGTTGTTTCTACAAGTATTTCACTTTCCTCTGTCATTCTAATTTAATGATAATTCCATTACTGCGCCGCCATTTCACTGCTTGCAGTCGTACATGCAATTTGAAAGGATAGTTTATCATAACTATAACGTTGGCAGAATCTATCTCAGTCCTGAGAATATTGTATTTCCGAGTCCCCGAGCTATAGCGGCGTGATTGAAATCGCCAGCGTTCATCGTCAGAGAATGGTTTCTTTACCGGCGAACTTCGTAGGTGGGTTGATAGTAGTTTTATATAGCTGACCATGCCTGATCAACTGATAAATGGATGATAATCTGATAACGTTACAATATAAGTTTTGCGTTGAAAAACAAGTATGGATCTTAAAAGTAGATAATATCATGTTTAGAAATAGATATACAGAGGACTGATTTAATTCATTGATATTGAGACATCTTGAAAATGATCCCACCAAATTTAAGGAATATTTCAGTCTTCCTCCCGAACAATTCAATTCTGTTTTAAATTTAATTGAAAGTAATATTGTAAAATTACCCACAAAATCTGTTCAGAAACCAATAAACCCAGCTGAAAGATTAGCAGTAACTTTAAGGTAAATACCAGTGATATAAACATTTTATTTTTACTTTTTACAATTTTAATTTTTTCATTTAGGAGCATTATTTTATTTGAGAAATAATGTTACAAATAAAAAAAATAATGTGAGAAGGAGGTTGTTGACTTCTCTCCTTTGCTCGGCATTCCAGTTCACTTACTATTTCACACTCTTAACTTTAGCTTCCGTAGCTAAATCTGCCGCATCGTGTGTCCTGATAATAGCGGTTCCTTATTTTTCAATTATAAATCATTTTACTCAATTGTATTATTAGCTCTGGTTGATGCAAAATATAGATTTGTTATTGTTCACGTTGGTTCTTCTTTTTGGCTAATGTCGAACAGGGATTTGTGTTTGGAGACATAATTAAGTAATGTCTCGTCTTCATTAGCAGGGAAATTGCAGAAAGATTTCTGTTTTACCGCCACTATGGTATGTATGATGTGTAGATCACATGTTATTAAATAGTTTAATCATGACTTACTGTAATTTTACAATTGTTTTCTCGGCTATGATCGCCAGGTATTTGCCGCGAAGGCAAAATCCGACGATCTTCGCTGTAAATAAACCATGCACATTCAAATAAACGGGAAGGAATCCCAGCGAAGAACGTCAGCGATGATCGTTCGGCGAAGAACTCTAGTTTGAGTCCTCAGGTGAAAGGAATTCTCATGACATTTCGGCCAGCGTATGGGACCGGTGCCCACCCAGTATCGTGATGAATTTGGGGAAACAACACTAGGTAGCGAAATGCGGTTTCGAAAACCAGCTATAACAACTAGGGGGGATCATCATGCTAATCGCACGTTACCCTGTTTTGATTGAGTGATCGTTCACCTCTGCTGCGGAATGTGGACGTGAGACGCAGTCTGCGGATCGGCCTTGGTCTTTCGTCGACTGTCGCGCGTCGGATTATTATTATTATTATTATTATTATTATTATTATTATTATTATTATTATTATTATTATTATTTTGCAGAAAAGCGTGACGGGATTTATGAAATCCCTTGAATTACGTGAAACGTTTTTATTCTTGGAATGTAATTTTTAGATTGTCTAAAGATGGATTTAAGGATTAAATAAATACCACCATAGGCAGGATGAGTACACCACACTCTATAATTAGGTAATGAAGTGATATGGACTGTGTGGAAAAATGAATGAATCAATCAATGAATAAGTAAATAAATATATAAATAAATAAAATTTGACACTATGTTACTTATATCGAGATACGATGCAAACTAAATTCCCGTACAAAATATTCTTGACGTGCTTTATAGAGATTTCGTTTGCTGAAGGAAGAGGCAGACGTCGCGTAAAACCCGCAAGTGATTATTGCAAACAACCAAGTGAAGGTCGGGCGAAATCCCTGTTTGCACGTTACTCGTCTCTTTCTTGTCAAGTTCTGTTACGTCACTGTACATAAATAGGCAAGGCTTCGTTCAGGTGCTGTAGTCCTAGCCTTGTTGAGTTGTCTGTGACGGATATCGCTCCACCCACACAATGCAGTTATGTCACAAGCTATTCTTCCTAATTCCGCCACCAAACTACATTCATTATTATTTTTTTTTAATGTTCTGGAACTCTTATACAAAACCTCGAAGATTTCTTTCTGAACTCTAAAACACAGGAGCGCAGAGATGACTGAACAGAGACTAGGAACGTCGAATGAAATGTTAGATTAATATTAATAATAATAATAATAATAATAATAATAATAATAATAATAATAATACGTGCCGCGACAGCCCTCGGAAGGTCAAGGAAAGCTAGCCGACTGCTGGCCTCTTGGCAACTAGGGCAGCAGTTGTGAACTGTCATCCAACAAATGCGGGGGTAACGTGTTATAAACCTGTAATAAAGAGGACTCGGAAGTTGATAAAATATCATTCGTTTTCTGAGATATCACCGACAATGCAGGACGCTATACGAACTTATTTCACTTGAACACGAACCAATATAGCCTAATTTTATTTTGCATGTTTCGGTCTTTATTGTTTATTGATAACATTTTAGGAAATGTTCTACTTTTTGCTGCATTTTTTGTAGTGCTGTTGATCGATCAAAATATTTAATCGATTAACTATTTGAATTTAATCGATTAACTATTTGAATTTAATCGATTAACTATTTGAATTTAATCGATTAACCTATAGATTAATCGAGTTTTGATCGAGTTGAAAAAATGTTTTAATAGACTGTAATACACAATTATTGTTAAATTTAACTTGTGTTCGGTGATAAGCATAAGTATTAAATGTTGTATATCTGTATATCGTTATATTACAAAACAACTATTTTAATTACTTACTAACATATTTATTATGAGGCTTATAATTTATTGTGTCAATTTCTCCGGGAATTTTTGAAACAAACATAAATAACAAAAAGTATGAAGACTCGCTTAGTTAATACTGCTTCATCCATGATTTTAAACATGCGAGTGCATTCACATGCTCCGAATTAAGTGCCGCTCTACGTTTAGTAACAATATTTCCTGCATCACTAAACACGAAAAAACTTTTCTTCTGTCAAGCACGTCTCCACGATCGTTCAATTTAAATCCAAACTTTCACCGAGTTTACCTCTCAAACTCTCATATGACATAATGGAGTTTACACTTTTCACAAACCACAGAAAACTGATTTTTTTCTTTATCAAACTAAACATACAACCTTCATATACAAATTAGTACATAAACTGTAAAAGTAAAGGGGTCGAAACAGAAGACTGGCCTCTATTGTAATCGAATTACCAAATTTTAGAAAAAAAAAAAAAAAAAAAGTAGTTACGCTCTCAATTACACACAGTGTAGACATGGCTATTTTATAAGGGATGAGGGTGACGAATCCCAGAAAAGTGTGTATTTCATAGGCTAGGAAGATGAGCTGACAATAAGGTGGAAGTTTTCTTGGGAAACCATAAAACTTAATAAGGATTTCGTATTGTGTTTCAACTTTCAATAGAGGTAGACTAGGTCACTGTCTTCATATCTCCAGCTCTTTCTGAAGTGTTTGTGCAAAGATTTTCCCTAGAAAATAACAGTACTATTATGCAATTTCAGAGAGAGAAATATTGTCGAAATTTTTAGTATGAGTTTGTATTAACAAAATAATAATTAATATCAACTACAACCGATTAATTTTAATCGACTCGATCATTCGATTAAATATTTTTGATCGATTCATCTTACAACAGAAATTGGTCGATTAATCGATTAAATCCCACAACATTAATTTTTTGTCCTTTCTGTTTTTGAACGGATTTCTTTACGGTGTAATCGTAGTCTATATTCGAAGACCTACTGATGATTGCCTATGCAATTCGATTACGTCATGCAGGAATTTTCCTTATGATTGCATCGACCTTGACTCCTGATCACGTGTGTTACGTGCTGCCCCAAATTCAACGCAACGGAACAAATACTGCAGCCACAATTAGCATATTGTATATTTTTATTAATAACGGAGAAATATTCGCTCCGGCGCCGAGGATCGAACCGAGGACCCTCAATTCTACGCACTGGGTGCTCTACCACTGAGCTACGCCGAGGCCCAACCGAGGGAGAGGAGTTAGATCCGGTGTCTTCCTATTTACCTTAATAATAACAATAAACGCCTTGAGTTTGCCAAGGAACATTGTGGAAAGTCATTGGAGTTCTGGGACACTATCATATTCTCAGACGAGTCGAAATTCAACTTGTTCGGTTCTGAAGGACGGAAGAAAGAGTGACGAAAACCTAACACAGAATTACAGCAACAACACATAAGTTCCAATAGTAAAACATGGAGGTGGACATGTTATGATTTGGAGGTGCATGGCATCTTAGCGACTTAGAAATCTGTTTACCTAGGAAATGTCTTTTCCTGGAAGACCTGCCATGAATATCAGCACTATTCAAGACATTTCGTACTGTCTGAGTACTTTACCGTCTTGTTAGATGTTGTTGCGATGTCAGCAGCTAAAGAGGCTTTTTTTTTTTTTTTGTAGATTTCTTTTGGATTAAACGTATGTTGGTTATCCATTTTGAATCTTGCGTACACTACTTTTAACACTTGAATATAATTAATTGATTAACTAGCGGACTTACTCGTGTTAATTATGTAACAAGAAACACAAAAACACGCAAAACACAACACAAACACAAGAACACAAGAAATACATCACACTAACATATGAAAACAAAAGCACACATAAGATCGCATCTTCATTCAGAAAGCAGAAATACAACATAGCATACAGAACAGAAAACACACTACAAAGACATCTCAACACACAAAAAACACAAACAAATAAATACGACCACACAGGTTATACAAACTCACATGTAATAGTTGGGACATGTTCTACATAGGACAGGCAGGCAGATCATTCCAAACACGCTACAAAGAACACATTAAAGCAATAACCAGAGGACACAATACATCTACATACGCCGATCACATAACCAATGCTAACCATACATACAATAATATAAATGCGGACATGGAAATCCTACACATACAACCCAACAACCAAAAACTCAACATACTAGAACAATACGAAATATATAAACACACTAAAACACACCCCGATCAAATTCTCAACACACAGATCAATTTCAGTACACACACACTATTTTACTCCACTTTTCAACACCTTTCAACAATCAAACGCACCCATATAACAGGCAGAGAAGTTCGAGATGACGCCGAGATCTAGTAGGCTCTGAGGATGGTGTGATGAAGCACCGAAACAGCTGTAAGCCGCACAAACTTACATAATTAACACGAGTAAGTCCGCT
Source organism: Periplaneta americana (assembly GCF_040183065.1). Classification (NCBI taxonomy): domain Eukaryota; kingdom Metazoa; phylum Arthropoda; class Insecta; order Blattodea; family Blattidae; genus Periplaneta; species Periplaneta americana. The sequence continues at coordinate 112,335,130 of NC_091119.1, forward strand.
AGTTAATCAATTAATTATGTTGGTTCTTTTCTCTCGATATGTGAATTTTCATGGGCGACTAGATCTTTGCTTGTTTCGTGTGAATCCTTGTTCTCTGTGTTTATGTATTATAGATCTCAGAGTAGAGAAGCTTATTGAATTCTATTGAGTATTTGTGGAAATATCTTGGAAGGGAAATGGCCAAGCGCCGCCCATCTAATAAGGAAGAGTTTAAGAGAGTTCTTGGATGTGTGATCTGAAATTTCCCTTGAAACGACGAGAAATTTGGTTCATTCAATGCCGAGATATCTGGAAGCTGTCATCCGTGCTAATGGTTTGCATACAGGATACTGAAAATACATTAAAGAGATCTATTTTATGCATTAGATTAATGTGCCATTACTTTTATTGAAATCAGAAAATAGATTTACTTTTGTAAATAATTATTTTGTGTTTCTGTTGTGATTTCTATGAAATATTTTTAGTTTTACATTATACTAAAGAATAAACATTTTATTTTCTTAAACTTGCCCTTTATACAGATCTTATAGGGAAAACATTGAGTGTGCCAATACTTTTTCGTTGCAGTGTAGGTTGTGTTCGAGAAAATGTTGGTAGTACGGAGAATTGACATTTTGGTCTCGGTACGGCAGGGCTAACACCTTCACTGTCGTATGCCACTATCAGCATGACTTTCACCCTAGTTAGAGAGTTCATATCGCACTTTTTTGACATGGTGATCTTTTGTGACGCTTTATTTCAGGCTCGTATACTCGTGCCCACGTCTCGTCAGTGGCAACAATACGTTGTGGTATATCTGTAGGTGAAGTTGAGCTATTGCGTATCGGTGCCATTTCTGTGCTTCTGTCAGGTTATGAGGAATCCAGTGTGCTGCAATTTTTCTCATGTGGAGGTTTTTCTTCAAGATGTGCCACACAGTTTTAAAAAGTTTATAATTTCTAAGAAATTGGTTTTAAACGTATATACATTAGAAGATTTTTTACTTGTGTCCATGAACACTATCTCTTATCAAAGCCTGTAACTTTTTTCAGTACCCTGTATATAGGTAAACCTTCTCATAGGCCTGTGAACGTTCACGAATAGCAGGGCTTCTTGCTGGATGGTGCAGAGTCAGATAAGTGATTACAATCTTACATAAGTGGGAAAATGTTCTTCGTGCCTGAAATAGAAGGCCATATAGCTGAATTTGTAGTCGTAAACGCCACTACTTCTGACATTACTTATAAATCAACCGACTATCTCTGTGTCCAGATCCGTTGTCTGTTATATATTTTAATAAATTGTCGAGTTGACCCAAATGGATTCATTGCTACTGAATGTATGAGCCAATTCCTTATTATGGCTGCAGTCTTTTCCCCGATGGAAAATGTAAACCTATAGAGTTCTTCGATCCGACATTGCTTCAGATTCATTTAATTCCAGACAGTTTCGGCAGGTGGCAGCATGATGTAAAACATTTGGGACTGTGTGGGACAAGAAATTGATGATTGCCATTTCCTCAATTGCGGCCACATTTCATCCTTCATGATGGTCACGTGCCTGCCGAGGCGGTGGGGTCATAGTTCGGACCCGCCACTCCATGCACTGCACTGATTTGCACACTGCCCTTACCCAGGGCCAGCTGTTCGCAGTCAGTGGACCATTTCTCACTAACAATACCGGGTTTCGTTAGCCGGCAAATTCTATGAGATTACTATGAAGGGGGCGCTATGGTTGAATAATTTATTTTTTATTAGTTATTTAACTACGCTGTATCAGCTTATCTAGAGTAGATTCAATCGGTGACAGGAATATCTTATTTTGGCGGGATGATTCTGAGGATTTGCGTTAGAGTTAAGAAAAACCTCAGAAAACTTCAATTAGGTAATCCACGGCCAAACGACATTTCGAACACGTCCAGGCGTGGCTTCAGAGCACGAGTCCTAGGGAAATGGAACTGGAAGAATTCATGAAAATCCTAAAACTTTCTCGGTACAAAATGTACAATAAGAAGTATGGAAGACGACTGTACGCCAATTTACTGGATTATATTTGAGAGAGGTGAAATAATTTGAACCATATTGATCAGTTACAATTTTTCACTACAACTTTATTTTGTGTTTACAATCCTTTATTGTTTAGATGTTATTTATGAAGTGCTTACTTTCATTAATCCCTTGTCAGCACTGTTCTGTTCTTTGGAATCTAAAATATTATTAATTAAGTAGGATGGCATGCATTTCAACTTGTCTGAATGTGTGTTTGAAATATGTTTTGCGTCGGTATTGTGACAGAAACTGTCCTATTTGGTTTTGTCATGCTTTATCTTGTGACGAGTCATTTATCAATACAGTAATTTCACATCATCATCATCATCATCATCATCATCATCATCATCATCATCGAGTTAGAGTATGAATTTGAGAAGCTGCGGTAGGTGACGAAATATGATTCCACGAACCAGTATAACGGCTAGAGACATAATCGTGCTAACCACACAATACTCCCGTATTAATTTATTGATCGTTCACCTTTTCTGAAACACCTGGACGTGAGGCCAGCAGTTAGCTTGTCGGCCTTGAGCCTCTTTGAACTGTCAAGGATTATATTGTTATTGTTGTTATTATTTTCATCATTATTATTATTATTATTATTATTATTATTATTATCATTATTATTATCTCATATTGACGTTATATATTTAAGCAAACAATGATTGAGCGCTTTCTCGAGGCCTGAAATATTTGCCAAGTACATTTCGTTGAGAGCTCGGTAAACAGCATTAGGAATTTTAAGAATTCTGTTGTTTCATGAGTCGTCTCAGGAGCTCGAAGTTGAACCCTTTAACATGCACACATAGTAATATAAACATATTGTAGGCCGAATAACTTCAAGGGAAAAATTGTTCCAGGGCCGGGTATCGAACCCGGGACCTTTGGCTGAACACGCCAACGATCTACCGACTGAGCTACCTAGGAACTATAGCAGACCACTGATAATTTTCCCCTTACTGTATATCCACATATCTCAAGTGGGCTTGACAGATCGTCAGATCCCAGCATTCAGTGCACACCAAGCTCTGTGTGACTTAAATTGTGGTTTTCTGTTATCGAAACAGTAATGCGTATTAATTTATAAATCTGACTTTTTCACGTATAGCTCCCTGTAAAGTCGACTTGAATAATTTCAAGGGAAAAATTTTTCTAGGGCCGGGTATCGAACCCGGGACCTTTGGCTAAGCGTGCCAACGCTCTACCAACTGAACTACCTAGGAACTAACCGGATCCTGGATCAATTTTCCCCTTACATTGACATACTTCGAGTGGGCTGACAGATCGTCAGATCCCAGCATTGAGTGCACACCACGCTCTGTGTGACTTGAATTGTATAATGTAGGTCGATTTAATACGCTAAAGATAAGAGATCGAGTCCCGTTCCGATGCGGCGCTATGTGCGAATACGTATAAAAATTCGGCTACTTCCTGAATGTCTGTAAGAGATGAACAGTACTACAGAATTCGTTATTTTCTTAACCCTTAACTTGCCAAAACTTCATTTCTCACACTAGTTTATTAAACCGTGTCGGACTGTAAAGAAAACAACTATCGCAATGTCCAGATTTTATATATTTTGCAATATTATAGTACTGTGAAATTTTAATTTTCCTACGATTATTTTTCTACGAATTTTTTTCTATTGTTCTATTAACATTATAGCATATAGCCTATTAACCTGTTGTATCGTATAGGATACATTGCAATTTAAGGGTTAACTGGACTTAACACGATTATGAATTCAAATGCAAGTAGAATCTGTGCCTGTGTAAATAAATGTTGTTCGAGGTTTAACCCGGACACACTGTATTCTGTGATGGAGATATTTGTAACTTTGTTTCTTTCATTTACTGAAGAAATTCTAAGATAACTCTGAACGTATTCGAGAGACATCTTCTATACTTTAGTGTGGCTCCAAAGAGAATTAGCTCGCTTTGTTCTAAAATGCGGTGAATTCTTCACAAATTATTACGGGAAAGGATCCGTTCTTTGAAGCCCAACATTTGTTTACTGACAGTTTCTCTACACATGTAGTACCTCCCATTACTGCACGGCCTCGCTTCGGCCAACAACCATAATTTAACATATTGAGTGACATCACATCGAAGTAGTAATTAAAATTTGACTGATGATACAAAAAATTACAAAATATTTTGTGGAATGCTTGTTAACAGTGTTATTTGCGCTACATAAAAAGTTGTGCGGGAAGAATTCTTATAAGCAAGTAACAAAAACTCTACGACGAAATAACCACACCGCTTCATAAAGAGCCATAAAATAAAATGGTCCTAATTTTGCATTTGTGCCTTCTGTTCTTTCCGAAATTCTACTAATTCATCTGTCATTCAGTTTAAAAGTAATTAGCCGGTTGCTATAGAAACAGCTGCGGTCGTGTGCGAACAAATGGCAAGAATGAGGGGCGAGTAGTAGCGGCGCGGCGCGGCACATTCCTGCATTATCTTTACTGTTAACGATAAGTGCACCATTAAAGAGGCAATCACAACAGTTGAAGTGCAACCGCTGCCTGTGCTTGTCCAATTCGGTTTTCTAGTAATTCATAGTTTAGAGCTTCAGTTCGCATCTCTCTCAAAATAATATTCTTCATCCAGCCGTGGGCTATATCTTTTCCAGTACCATGGCAACGAGAAACGCACCTTAATGTAAGATAAAATAGAATGTTGGCCTTCATTATTACGTTGCATAAAAGTGATTTCAATACACGATATTGATGAGCTGATGTTACTGAATATGAAATAGAACACAACTCCATAATAATTTTCCGTGACAGCCTAGTAACGAGACGCACCCTTGATATAAAGATCGGCAACGAAGAAAATTAAGACTCTCATTTACAATGCCTAAATTACTTCTGTTCTATGTTGCCTAAGCGGTGGCTCGGTGCTGTGCTAACCGCACGATCAAAGAGGCCTGCAATGTGTGCCTGTCTAGTGTTGATAAGATAGACCCTCCCCTACATCGCATTGGATTGTAAGTCAATACGAACGGTGGAGGTTAAACATGATAAAGAAATATTTCATTCAACTTAAATACTGCATGAGTTCCATAATGCTGTTATTTTAATATAATAAATTAACAAATGTCCAGTTTTATTACATGTAGTGAAATAATCATTTCCCAAGTAGTTTTTATACCTTACAAAGGCAGTCGCCAGTAAGATATCTTAATGAAACTTCTACTGAATTGTACCGATTCAATAGCAGAACCAAGGATATAGGCACAAACCGGCAGTCTTTAAAAAAACTTTTTAACATGGTGTTGACAGGCTTCTTGGTTATCCATGACTCTATGACCTGCAGATCGTTTGTTATATAACAGCGTAGCTGAACGGATAAATGCGTAACCTGGTATGCGTAATGACCCGGACTGCAATGTATGAACATAAGTAGGCCTACACATTTTCAGTTTCATACTTTAATTTCAGAACTTAATAGGAAAAATAAAAAATAAGAAATGAAATTTTGATGAAGTTCTATAGCAATGTTTCGGAACTTTTAAACTGCCCGCATTGTATTATTCAACATTTTTCTAGGTCTAGCTTCCACAAACTCTAAGAAACGTAAGTTGAACGTCATCCACTCACGAATCAGAAGCACGGTTATAAACATTCGATTTTTGAAATCATTGAAATTTAATTATCTCAGACTTCAAATATTGCACAAGAAAATCTTTCGGTATTCAGAAATTATCAAGGTTATACATTTTCTTTCCACTAGAGTACTTTATTATAACATTACAATAATGATACACCTTAAAAAAGTAAACTCAGTCCATAGTAAAACAAAACAAAAAAACAATCTATGCTTTCAGCGACTTACTTAACTTCGAGCAATCGAAATCTCAGCTGAGCTGTCAATCATCTGGCCACTGTAGAAAAGATGAACCACAACTATGGCAAATGCCATCTATGGCTCACTATGATATGCCTGACTTAGGGAAACACACCTGAGTTCGTTGATCTCTTACATCACAACCACAGTTTAGTATATACAGTTGCGAAGCTTGGAATGATTTTTTGCATTTCTCGCGATAGTTGCTAGCCGCTTGGAGCGCTGTGAGTACTAGGAACAATAGACTGTGTCACTACCATCGTGATCTAATACAGGCCGTAAGGCAGACCATGTAACTTGCTTAACCTGATCATGAAGGGCGGCGTTTCAACCATATAAATTAGTTGGAGTGCATAAAGAGTAACATATATTTCTCTAAAATGTAGTGTAATTGCATTAATAAAATTTAAAACAATGATTATGAGACACTTCAGACATAAATCACTTGCGAGTTAAGATGAAATATTTTTGGTGTGAAAATTACGTTGTTCGTATGTGTAATACTTGCCTTTATTTCGATTAAATATTGCGAAATTCTTGTACATTCATTTATGCACGATTCAATAATTTTCAGTTGCACCGCACGGATATTTAGATATGTTCAAATTATAGGTTATGTTTACTGTCCCAGTTGCCCCTTTCTGTCTAATTTTAGTGGTCTCCAATGCCCTGCCATTCATATGGAAATATTATAGGTTATGTTTACTATATCTTATATTCCTATATTCGCAATTATACATTATAATTAAGCATAATGTCATGTATGAAACTCCGCACATTCAATTTGCCTGTATTTTAATACTACAATTGAGTATTGAATTATTGCATTTATCTACTACCTAAGAGACGAAGTAACAGTCGTACGTACACTAATTTCATAGGAGTGGTATGATAAATTTTCTGTCTTTATTAAGGAAGGTAGATGTGCTATCACAATATAAATTCTTTTTTATTAAACCTCAAAATAACTTCCATTCTAAACTTCAAATGTTGATGCGAAAAGATTATGTTAACATGTAAAATTCTCTTCACATTAAAATAACACAGTTTTGTAATTATTTCTGCAACATAGGCTGTTATGCAGCAAGAAGAGCTTCTGGACACATTACACTAAATAAAACTTAGCTATGATACGCAATAAAGTTATAATATAATAATTCACTGAGCTCCATACATTGAAATAGAAAACCCGAACATATATTAAGGCCTGGTCTAGATCGAAAAGGCATTGATGTATTTCGCATTGTTGTGAAAAGTTGTGTAAACTGTGAAATGTTCGTTATCGGTTGTAATAACTGTAAATGGCTAAAATACAATAATTTGTATAATAATATGGGACAAGGAGACGTTTGTAGCACTATAAATTCTAAGAAAAAGAGGTCAGAGTTATCCTTCTTCCGAAAGATCCAAGAAGGTGAGTTTATAAAATATAATATATACTTTATGAAAATAATATATAAACCTTATGTATTTCGTATTTCAATAGTGGAAGGAAGGCGTTAATTTTTCAAAAGAACACGATATCAAAAGTACAATACATTGTATCGTCTGCTAGGGAAAGAGTCTGTGATGAGGCGATAGTAGCGATCCTGGTGGCTAGCAACTATCTATGGATGCATATTTCAACTGTCTACGTTTGCATATTTAGTAAGTATTGAGCTTCGCAACTGTATATACTGTGTCACAACTGTGCATTTAATTACAAAACGTAATATACTGTAAGTTTTCTATTCAGTTAAGTGTACCCTATCGTCCCTTTCAATCTGCAGGGTTATTTCACTTTCATTCTGTACACATTTCTAGATTCGCCCATACGTGCTACACACCCTGCACATCTCAAACGTCTGGATTTAATGTTCAGTGAAGAATACAATGCGTGCAGTTCTGCATTGTGTAACTTTCTCCATTCTCCTGTAACTTCATCCCTTTTAGCCCCAACTCTTTTCCTAAGCACCTTATTCCCTAACACCCTTAACCTATGTTCCTCTCTCAAATTGAGAGTCCAAGTTTCACAACTACAGCCCTATAGAACCGGTAATATGTATAATTGTTTTATAAATTCTAACGTTCAGCTTTGTTAGAGCAAACTTGTTGACAAAAGTTTCACAACCGAAAAATTACAGTAAAAATAAAATAAAAATGCTTGTGACTATTTTTTGCCTGCATCCTAAAGGTGATAAAATGGATTTATCACACAACACCTCCGAGGTATAGATTTGTAACTGACGGGTTTATATGAAACCTGATGTCGATGTCGTTTTAGAAGCCATACCTTTTCATATACGATCATTTACGTCTGTGAATTAGATGTATTTGAGTTTCCTTTTTATTTAATATGAGTTTAATTAAAATATCGCGTTCCCCTTTAGCAGACTTCTTTCCATAGCAAAAACCTTCAGTATTATGTATTCATTATCTGTTTCAAGCATGATACATAATTGAAGCTTGAAGTAAAAACGGAACTTTCACTGTTGTACATAAAATTTGAAAGCGGTCGCAAGGTTTACGTTAAAAAACCTCTGTTAAATGTAGTTAACATTGTTACACGTATTCAAGATTTCTTGCTCAGAACTTTTTGGTAGTAACTAGCCTAAAAGCGTGGATGACCTCGATCCAAGACTAAATGTCAAGGTTTCCAGCGTGTGGACAAGACCCCAGTTTGAGGATTGTTATGTCGTTAGGGGCAATTACGCAATTGCGAACAATTTTCAGGTGATTTCGTGAGAATATAGACTGGAAAATGTGCATTTACGATTAAACGAGGGGAATTATAAGTGCATAGCAACGAGTAACTTTCCACTTCACTATTCCCAAGGTAACAGATTCGTAACAAAATGTATGAATACTGTTGTTTTCATGAACTGTGCAGATAAACATTCTCTTATTTAGTGGCTTGTATCTATTGAACATTTATTTTTCTAAATAAGGGTAGACAACTTTCTTACCTACTTCATAAAATAAAGTAGCGGGGATTTAAGAAATAGAATTATGATAAAGTAATAGTAATTTATAGTACAAAGGAGTAAAATTAGATTTTATCTGCGATTGGAAAGATCAGCGCCGAAGTTGATAATTTCCACGAGCGCATGAAATCTGTTTACTCTCGTGTGCTGTGCAATATTTTTTGGCACGCATACATGGAAATTGCTGTTTTTCATAACACATTATTTGTTAGAAAGTTCTTATTTGCTGTACGATTACGGCAAAAATATTATTACAATTCACTTTTACGTACGAATACCGCAAAAGTTTCTATACTAATGTCACAAGAGATCTAAGATTTATTGGGACTATTTCGTGAATAAAATAAAAATGTAAAGAATTTATCCTTAAAATTCGCTTACAAAATGTTAATAATTGTATATTTATGAAGACATAACCTATTCAGACATTGTGAAGTTGAAATAGATGAATATCGATTACTGCAACAAACAAATTGGATGTTATTCAGTAATGCCAATTGAGAAAAGCAAAATACGGGTTAATAATAATTATTAAATTATTTTAAATACATGTATTGCGCTTTTCTCTTGTTATTATAACAGAAATATTTTCATTATTGCTGAAATCATAATTTAATTTAAATATTTTATAATGTAAATACAAATAACCTGATGAATACATTAATTAAATGAACAATTGTTATGAAGGAGCATCATTTCCTTTAGATACATGGACATGAAATTAGAAGACGAAGATGTAGGTGTGGAAGTAGGATTTCGCACTTTATTTAGTACAATGGATTCATGCTAATCGAGTTATGGGAAACTGTTGGCGACACTGACTAAACAAAAGAAGGACCATGCGATAAATTGATAGTGATAAATCGAACTACAAAAATTATCGCGATGTATGACTGTGATTGGTTGGAATTCAGAATTCCATTACACTTCATTGGTCGAAAATGGAATGACGTCATATAAACGAAATAGTCATAGTAATGTAATCAACTATGACGAAATATTGTGAAAACTCTCACGTCACAATATCAACACACAGCCAACTATGAACACGGAAATTGTAGTCAATGCCTCTTAGTCTACTAAAAATGCTAACACACAATAATTTATTTAGCTTTACTTACAAAAGTAGAAATAATATACAACTTCATGACGTTATAACTAGACACTATAAAGACAAAGTAATGTTAGTAGGCCGTAACTCCTAGCCTATGAAAATATCAAAAGTGTGGGATTTATTTCATAAATTAATTCAAATAGAATTTTCATCTAGTTGTGTCAAAAAAAATATTGTACGTAATTCGTTTCGAAATTTCGGACACAGAAGTATCACTTTCTTTCTATTTCTTGAGAAATCGTCTCCCATGGGAATATAATTATATACAGATATATAGTTCTTGTAATCATTGGATCTTTTGCCCACTTATTTTCATATTTCTTTGTTGTTATTGTGATGCTTTATAGTTTATTTTATTTCTCCCCAAAATTAGTTCGCTTTTCGTTCTGCAAACTTACTCGACGAATGTCAGACTAGAGATAACTATCAGAGCTTTTGGCATTGCTTCTTTCTATGCTAAGTCGAAGTCTTTTTTTCATTTTTCATTCCTTGTAGCTTCTTCATAAGTATTTTCTGTTATGATGTCTGTTGGAAACTTCATCCTGTTAACGCTACATTGTGTCTTCCGCATTTACATTCACTGGACAAAGGGGATGAGATCCGAGATTTCATCATTGGTCCTGTGTGCTAATACCAACTCTTTTGACTTTTCAGGTCTTGGAAACCCTTGATAGGTATCTTAAATCTTAAAGTCCATTGAAAACATCATCCTGGTAATCAGATTATGAGCTTCTCATATTTACATCACCTGGAGAAAGCATTTTTCAATAAGCAGACATATGGGTCTCTACTAATGAAGATAATCATCATCATCATCATCATCATCATCATCATCATCATCATCATCATCATCTGCTTTCGTTTAGTGCGAAACATAACGTATTCGAAAACGACTTGTCTGTCTGTAGCTAATTTCTTAATCACCCTCCCGGCTTTCAAGCCTTCCTCCTCGATGATGTCTCTCCTAATGTATCTTGCCTTCTCTCTTCTTCGATTCCTATGTGAGTTCCAGGAAGCTTTTCTTACCACTTTATAACTGGTAATATTCAACAATTAACGCGCAGAGGACGTGTCAGTTATGGATTACAAGGTCACACATACTGTATAACTGCTATCATCAATATTGTGCATAAAGCACGCCTTGACTTCCGCTCAAGATTCTTTTGGACCCTTTCTTGAGGCTCGTTGACACCCCATAAGTTTGCACAAAACAATTGTATTATGGAGACCTCTGGTAAGAAATGTTTAAAATCTGTTACTCCGTGTCAGTATAGACCTATATTCAGATGACATCATTGTCAAGTGATACCAATAAGAAATCACTCTAGACCAGGAGATAATGGGGTAGGGTGGCCTGTTCCTTTCTTCCTCCACTACATACATCGCTAACTAGTAACATATTACACTAATCAGACTTCAGTAGCATACAAACAGTTGACCTGGTTGGCGAGTTGGTAAAGCGCTGGCCTTCTATGCCCAAGGTTGCGGGTTCCATCCCGGGCCAGGTCGATGGATTTAAGTGTGCTTAAATGCGACAGGCTCATGTCAGTAGATTTACTGGCATGTAAAAGAACTCCTGCGGGACAAAATTCCGGCACATCCGGTGACGCTGATATAACCTCTGTAGTTGCGAGCGTCGTTAAATAAAACATAACTTTAACTTTAGCATACAAACAATTGTTCTTCCTCTGACACATACCGTCAAGTGAGATGTACTGCCTGATAATAGATGTACATATCAGCCAGAACCTCAATCAGAGGTATGTACAGCATTATCGATCTGAAGTCGTTAATTTTCCAGACTTTCTAGTTGACCTTGGTTTCGATAGTAATGAAGAATACGAGCAGGCTATAATAATTATGTTTTTTTTCTAAAAGTTGTATGCCTATTGATCATGAGCAAGTTTAGTTTCTGCACAAAACTCGTTTAGTTTTCATAAGCCTACACGAGATAATTTTCTCTAACCAAACTATTGCGTCTGTGAATGTCGAAGTTGTACGTTTACATCTTCAGTTTATTTGCAGAAACTTACTTGTGTAATGTTAGTTTGTACAAATTGCATGAGCTTTTAAATGGCCATCTACGTGTACTATGATTCTTACTTTTGAAACCTAGACATAAAGGGCCATATTCATAGACATTCTTAGCGCGGGCTTCCGGTGGATGATCAGCGAACTAACGTTTTTCGTATTCATAAACCAGTGTTAGCGATATAGCTAATATGATATGAACCCTGTACAAGTAATCAGTGGATAGCCGGGACTAGTTTAGCACGCTCGTAGCGCGGGCTAGCTAAATGTCTATGAATAGCACCCTAGATTACTATTTAGCATCCTAACTTAAGACTGTATAGGCTATTTTCTCTTCACCTGGTGATTTAGTGCTCCACTCTCCATACAGAATGAAAACAACTATTACTTGTCACGAATATCCGCCAAGTGGCAAGCAATTTTGACATACCTGATTTTAGGCCGGATATGGCTCCGTTATCGTAAATAGAAGATAATTATTCTTTGGTTCTTATATCTTATATTTGTTGTTGAAGTAATGCTGTGCTTACAGGAAGTATGTCTGCAATGTATAGGCACCACGTGATAGTGCGGCAGGGACGTGATAAGAATGTACAAGATATGACAATACAGGAAGCGGAATTTGTCTAAGGAAAAAATCTTTAGCAATTCGCGGTCTTATCACATTCATGAAGTTCGCAAACAAGGGATCGTCACACAACGGATTGAGACAGCATTGTATATATTCAAACTTGGTTATCTCGATCCAGAAATGTATCAAATACATGGAAGAGATTTATTGCGTAACACCTGGCTTGTTAAAAATCACCGTACTCTACTTCCGCAAGCATGAAGTCCATTTAAGTCTTCAATTACTTAAATGTATCGTTTTCTTCGGTCATTCCACTTTTATTTTCCGCTTGATCTATAATGAAGAATCTATTTTGGAAGACTATTTTCATTCACTCCTTGTGCATGGTTTAACTATTGTATACTATAACCATCAATTTTGGCGCTCCGTTAGCCGTGCGGCTAGAGCTCTCCACGCTGGGAACCTGGGTTCGAATCTAAGCGGGTCAAAGACGGTGTACTCTAGTATTCTGTGACGATTTTCCACCATTAATCATAATCATACGGTGATACATAAATCGCCTCTCATGGTACACCTAGGAAAACGCTACGGCGGCAAAAAAGATCTACTGTTTCGGCGCGTCAGTCGTAGGAAGGGACACTTGAATGAATGATGCAATAAAGTACCCGTCATTGGATAAACAATTATAAATCTGTACCATTACAGTTTTTAATTTGTGTTTATCTTCTTGTAGTAAAGCAAGTGGACAGCTTCAAATACTTGAAGTGTACTATAAGCAGTAACATGAGCTGCTGCCAGGAAGTCAAAAGGAGGATAGCAATGGCAAAGGAAACTTTTAATAGAAAAAGAAACATCTTCTGCGGATCTCTGGATAAAGAAGGAAGAGACTAGTGAAGTGCTTTGCGTGGAGTGTGACATTGTATGGGACAGAAGCATGGACATTACGACGAAGTAAAGAGAAGCGAATAGAGGCAATAAATTGAATTGTGGATATGGAGAAGAATGGAACGTGTGAAGTGGACAGACAGAATAAGAAACGAAGCTGTGTTGGAAAGAGTGGGTGAAGAAAGAATTATGCTGAAACTGATCAAGAAGAGAAAAAGGAATTGGTTGGGTTACTGGCTAAGAAGAAACTGCATATTGGAGGACGCACTGGAAGGAATGGTGAACGGGAGAAGCGTTCAGGGCAGAAGAAGATATCAGATGATGGATGACATTACGATATATGGATCATATGCGGAAGACAGGAAATAGGAAAGGTTGGAGAATTGTGGGTTTGCAGTGAAAGACTTCCCTTGGACAGAACACATGTATGTATGTATGTATGTATGTATGTATGTATGTATGTATGTATGTATGTATGTATGTATGTATGTATGTATGTATGTATGTATGTATGTATGCATGTATGCCTATATCTTCATGTTTCTGTTTGTAGTTTCTCGTAATCCCTATGCGCCTTATCATTTCGGTTGCCTATAATCTACTTCTTACTTTATGGCCATAATCTTTTTATTTTACATGTAAGGTTACTGCTTGTTATGCGTATATGTAGAAAAAAACCTTTATTTGTTCTTAACTTCTACAATAAAAATTGTCTATCCTTTATTAATCAGGTAATCTTTTAATACTTTGATTTTTATTGTAATTCTAATTTAATTGTAGTTATAATTGCAATTTCATTCTTCATATTGTGGTTGTAATCCCCTGGTAGAGAGGAAGAGAAGGCCTGATGGCCTTATCTCTACCAGGTTAAATGAATACTAGAGAAGAATCTTTACAATTAATGTGATCACTTCAGTCAATGAGGAAAAAAGCAGCGGGAATAAGCTGGAAGGTACAGAGTGCGCGTTCTTGGAAGGATAACCGAGACTCATCTTAACATTTATGTGAACTCATAGCCTAAGGATCACTTGTCTCACTTCGATCACATCATCCCACTTAAGAAACGAGTGATTTTGCAGGGGTAGGAAGCCGAAAAGTAACCATAAACTAACATGAAGGTTAAATGGGATAAGTTGTGCACAGTTACCAACAACAGCATAGTCAGCGAATACCGCCCTATCCCACAACAGTCTCCGTCCTCCCGTCGAGCCGATGAAGGAAAAAAGCACTGCCTAAAGGCTTCACTGCCAGCCGAAGATAAGTGAACGCTAGAATTTGGAAATACGAAATATGCTACATACGATGTTTGTCTTAACAGAAACCACAGTCAGGATGAGTGGTCTGGATTTAGGAGATCGAGGTAATTGACTCAAAGTGAATGTAATAAACTAACCCTTCGCGGAATAGTGCAATATTATTATATAAATAGGGAACCACCTATTAATCTACGGCAGACTTACGGTAGATCTCTGAGTAATTGATATGATACATTTAGGTGGACATGATTGCTACACTTGTGCTGACGGTTAATTATATCAGGCGCTCGTAGTATAATCCTTAATACTGAATGAAGAATGAGCCATACGCCGAGTCCAGTTCCATCAATCTCTCCGGTGAAGGAATTAGGAAAAAGGTTTAGATTCATGACAACTGGTGATATGACCATGAATTGCGAAAAATAAGATAGGCCTGTAATGTTGTAAGTTTGTGATGTCCTCAAGTGGGTATAAAAATACTCCACTGCAGGTAACATTTGTTTTGAGGTTGCCATCTTATGGCTTCCCTATCAAAGATTAATTTTTATCTTCGAAGTTTCTTGCATTAGACGGACTTCTTTCACTATAGATTTCAGAGCCCTGTACTCTGGTTTGATGCGCGAAGACTTTTACGTTCCCACATCGTATCTTGCAAGGCAGTAGATCCCTCATAGTGGTTAACCACTCCACTCTGCATACAAACGTCATCTTCCACGTCTTGTGGACTATTCTTCGCCTTCCCTCGCGTCTTAACTGGTAAGCTAGCAGAGCCAAATTCTCCAATTAGGTCGTCTTCCTCATTAAATGAATTATGAACAGAAATTATTGTGATGCCTCACAGAAATCGACTTCGAGATGTTTAATAACACGTTCTAAGCACATCTGACAATGAAGTGATTCTGGACGTGCCTTTGCCCATATACAGCGATTCTTCTTAAACTATTGCACGGATTTTGTTCACATTCAGTATGTAAGAGTCAATGCAACAGAAGCTGGTGCACATTAAATATAACGGGTTTTCTGTGAAAAAAAAATAAGTAAAAGAAAGATTTATTTGAATAAGATAAGTGATAACAGTTGTTTATGATACAAATGCTAAGAATAATACACTCGGGGACGAAAAAACCGGACACTTCTATATTTGCTTGCATTTTGTTGCCAATTATTTCAAAATGAAACAAAACTCATTTAAACAAAATAATGTTTCATTTAGCACCTTATACGACAACATTTGAAAAAAAAATCTCTGATGAGAAAATTTACAAAAAATTACAAAGGGCGTATAACTATGGCATCGTTTGGTCTAATTGTTTTTTCATTTTATGGTGCCTTAAACATTAAAAACTCTTTTTAGTAACGGGTATTACCCCCTCTGGCTTGAATAACTGCATCCATACGTCTTGGCATGCTCTCTATTTGGTTAGCAATGTCTTCTCGAGGAATAAGTTCCCATTCTTCGTCAAGTGCTCGCCTCAACTCTTGTAACGATTCTGGTCTCGGTCGTCTATTCTTAACACGCCGTCCCAGCATGTCCCACACGTGTTCAATTGGGTTCATGTCTGGACTTCTTGCTGGCCATGGAAGAACATGATTCCCACTTCTTGGAGATAATCTCCGACCGCATGGGCAATATGCGGCCGTGCATTATCATGCATTAAAACAAAATTATCGCCTACAAATTGGCCAAATGGCACAACATGATCAGCCAAACATTCATTTATATACCTATCAGCTGTTAGTCTTCCATTTTCAACAACAACCAACTCTGTACGAGCATCCGTACACACTCCTGCCCAAATCATCACTCCACCACCTCCATACGGCACATTTTCGGAAATGCAACACTGTGAAAATCGTTCTCCCCTCATTCTCCAAACTCTTTCACGTCCATCAGGTGAGTACAGATTGAAACGGGACTCATCGGTGAACAGAACACAGCTCCACTGTCCATTTCTCCAATCCCTGTGATCATTTGCAAAACGCAGTCGTTCAACTCGATGCATCCTGAGAAGTCTGGGACCACTTGCAGGTCTACTTGATATCACTCCACTTGATTTCAACCTCCTTCTAACTGTTTTGGCCGAAATTTGGCGTCCATGCATGTTAACAAATTGCTGGGCTACACTAGTAGCTGGCAGGTTGCGCTCCCTAAGAACTCTCAACACCATAGACCTGTCTTCATTTGGATTTGTAGCTCTTGGACGACCCGAACCTGGTCTTCTGGTATATTCTAGGGTCTCTCTATACCGTTTTATGGCATCATGGGTTGTGCTTCTAGCCATATTCATAACATTTGTAATGTAACGTACACTGCGTCCATCATCGTAAAGGGCTACAGCTCGAGCCACATCTTTAGGTCGCATCTTGTTTTAAGACAAATGTTACAACCCCACTTAAACTCAGAAAATGTAAAAATAAAGAAATAACGAATGATAACGATAATGAAGCACAAAATGGTTGAGACAAAATTGTTATAGCTGAGACTCAGAAAGCAAAATTGGAATATTTGGTTGTAATGGCTTGTTTATAAAACAAAAAACAATCAACAATGTATACACGTCTCCATAACAACAGATGGCTACCATAATATTGTATGAGAAGATAATGTTTTGCAAAATACCAGCAAATATTAAAGTGTCCGGGTTTATTTTGTCCCTGAGTGTATTTTGACAACCTCTGTGGTGTAGAGGTCAGCATGCTGGTCTCTTACGCAGAGGGCCCGGGTTCGATTCCCGCTCGGGTTGAATTTCCTGCTTGAGGTTTTTTCAGGGTTTTCCCTCAATTGTAAGGCAAATGCCACAACATCCCTGAATATCACCGGCCTTATTCATCACCGAAATCATGTTCATAACAAATCAGTAATACATTGGCTAAATGTTACAAGAGTGTATGTAGTAATATTTCTGATATAGACATAGAACCTTGTAATATTAATCCAGCGACAGTCGCCATCTAGTTCACAACAATAGAACCAGTCGCAACAATAATACACAGGCCTTCGGATTTCACACAGAAGATTAACTCGCGATATGACCAGAGATGTTAAAGCGAGTATAAAAATAACAGCGAGAAAAAAAATATATATTTTGTTTGTGAATACGGGTGCTTACAAAGCGAAATCGTAGACCGACTGGAGAAAGTTCTATGAACAAGATAAAAAATCGTTTTCACATATGATCATACATTATTTTTTAGACACCCTTTCTTTCGTGCTGATATATTTACATGCAATTTTCACGACTTCTGCACTGCTGTCACAGTATTATTGAAACTTCAACATATTACAGCCAAGTACTGTCATAGTTGCATGATAAAGCACTGGACCGTGAACCGAGGGGTTTCCTATTGAAACCCGTCTCTTTTCTGATATTTT
Source organism: Periplaneta americana (assembly GCF_040183065.1). NCBI lineage: Eukaryota > Metazoa > Arthropoda > Insecta > Blattodea > Blattidae > Periplaneta > Periplaneta americana. The sequence continues at coordinate 112,353,204 of NC_091119.1, forward strand.
ATAATTCAATTTAATCCATCAATAAAATTGTTGTCGAAAGAAATTTTATTTATTTAATTTTGACCACATATATGTTTCCTATATGGAGGAACAGGCCATATCGGCCTACAATGAAGATGATTATATTTCCGAATAAAAAAAAAAGGCCAGCAATTGTTTGAACGGCTTCATTGATTGGTTACGATCTATGTTTAGGAATGTCTATCTAAAAATAAATTATAAACAGATGATATTAACTCTAAAACCGTTATGAGAAAAATTTGTTATTTACAGTAATGCGACCAATTTAAATCTTCTTCAAACAAAAGGTTTTGAGCTGGAAGGCACGAATTCAAATCACTTAATTTAGTCAATTTAACCTTAGACGTTTTGAAAATAGAATAAGAAAGGTAGTCCTAATTCATGTTTCTTTAAAAAAAATGTATATTGCGAATTATGTTCCAAATATAAAAGTACTTCAAGCAAAAATTTAGGACTGAAAGATGGCTATACTGATTAAAAGATACAAACTTAACCGTTACAGAAATAGAGCTAAATAAATATTTTTTGTAAAAAAAAAAGTTTCTCAGATATGTTTTACCACAAATAATTTAAAAGCCGTGTAGGAGGAAAAGATATTTTGAGTCGTTCATTTTTTAAAGATCAGCCTTGTTTTGTTACGTACGGATAAATTTCCTCAGAAAAATAATATTATTATAGTTATAAAAAATCCTCTTCACCATTCTAAATTCACTACTGCTCGTTAAAAGTGATGTTTTTCTTATTATAAACCACTATTATATTTTAAAATATACTTTTAACTATAAATTATTCATAAATATCACATTAATATTAGTAATGGTAACAATGTACGAATAGTAATGTCTGAATGCTAATGGACACCACTTTCAGCAACTACTGTAACACAGGTTAGTGAAATAAAATGATTGTGTGCATGTTTTAATTAATGAAAGTTATATGAGTGCAATACTCCGGAGATTACGGATCTAAAATGCCGCGTGTTACCTCGCGCTCTACAAGCTTGCTTCCGTCCGCGTTCTTCGGATCAAGAAGGACGCGAACGCACTGTATATAGTAGTAGCCTATAGGCCAGAATTGCAGAACTAGGGAAGAGAGGGGTGGAAGCATTGGAAAAGAGTTTGTACCCCGTCCACAAGGCCGGAGACTTCAGTGACGTTTCGGTGAAGTTTAGCAAGCACAATGAATATGTATTTCTTCTCCCCCTACCCTACAATGACGCAAGGGTTGAAAGGAAGGGATGAGTTACGTGTTCCGGCTTATGACGTGTGCTACAATTGTACAAGAGTTTTGCATCTCTGCTATAGGCTACTGGCATCATGATAAAAAAACTTAAATTTGTATTATTTCACTCATACTTCGGTACCCTTTCCCTAGAACTACATATGTGATACTCGTATAATCATATAATTTTGTTTGTAAGCCTACTCCTACGCAGGAAGGCAGCTCAGGAATTTAAAATAATCAGCCTGTTCAATCCCTTATCAAACATTCATAATTCATATAAACGGTTTAAATCATTTTTAGAACTAACAACAGTTCAGTTTTTGTATTATTTAGAAATTACAAATTTCTTCAAATTTTCATTTAGGGGCCTAAGGCTCATGAAAATGGATTTAAGAAAATGTTTTTTTTTCTGTCTGTCTGACTTTGCGTCTGTGAAATTATTTCTACAAAACTTTAAAAACTATATTTCTTATCACAATGAGATCAGTTTCCTTGAATGTCCGAATTATACTCCACAAAAATTTATCAACTGTCACTGGAAACTAAATTTTTAAATAAAAAAGTTATACAGTTAAAATTGCATTAACAGAATTCCGCAAATGGCTGGGAAGAATTACATGAAGATAGCGTAATGCTTTCAAATCATTACATGGATTATTAGAAGTGTCGGTTTTCCAGTGCTGTCCGTTGCGAAATATTGCACAGCCATTACTGTTTGATCCTTGCTGTTTTTCTGTGTATATGTTAGTGTGCTGTCAAACTTAATATTAAGATTCATTTGTACTAAATATGTTGTTTAGCTGTGGATAATTGTTTATAAAGCGTGTAGATTGTACCCTAATTAATCAATGTCAAGAAATAATTACATGTTATTTTTCAAGCGCTTGGTATGTATATAAGCCTACAAGCCACAGCAGCTGAATGAAGATAAAGAGAAATACAATCACAATAAAATTATCAAACCTATATTTATTTCTTTAGTCAACTGCAGATAAGAAACGTTAAGTTGATAAACTTGTATATTTATAATAGTGTCTAGTAATTCATTGTAATGAACGCAGGCCTACTTTGAAAGAGTACTCGGTACGTATATTGTACACTGACTTTTCTGACTACTTCTTCGTCCTTCATCATCTTGCATTTTTAAATACCGGCATGTTTTTGTCGAAAAAGGAAGTGTTAAGTGTTCTCCTGGTTAGAAAATACGTACAGATTAAGGCCAAACACCCTGTGGGTCTTCCACAGCGATAAAACATGGTCTTACTAACTCAAAAATGTCCTAAATAATGCATACATACATGCATGCATACATACATACATGCATACATACATACATACATTACAGACCGATTATTTAGTCCTGACAGCTCGTCGACGTGAAAGAGGGGAAGTAATAGCAATAGTGGGGAGAGCTTCGGAGTAGAGATAAGGGCGAGCGGTCAGTAAAGAAATGCAGTACAGCTTACCTGTACTGAAAACACGCCGCTCTACCGCACGCATGACATCCGATCGCTCTGAAGGCAAGAGACTGACTAACCCGAACACCCCTTTGTGTAACTTAACGGAGTCGCCTGATCCAGGCGCACATTGTCGGCGACTGTCAGGACTAAATAATCGTACTGTCTATTACATTACATATATGCGTAAAGAGCAAAGAATGCAGTAGCCGATTTTAAATGTCAAAAACATTATTTTACGTGTGTGAGGTGTAACAACTTCCAAAACAAAACCCAATAATGAACTCTGTTCCTTATGTGTGTGTGTGTGTGTATTCGTCTCATAACATAACATAACATAATATTAAAAAGGCACTTTCCTATCTGATGTTGTGAAACTCGTATTACGTACAAAAATAACATTTTGCAAAATTTCACGGTCAATGACCATTATGTACACTAAGGTAGTATAGACCTTATTGTATCATGCCGCTGTTTGTTCATTTTTGTTAATTTATATTTGAAATGAACACTGTCTATTATGTCTTGTATTGATAGTTATCAAGAAAAGGAAAATTATTATTGATTTCCGTAATAATAACAATAATAATAATAATAATAATAATAATAATAATAATAATAATAATAATAATAATAATAATATGGTTTATTTAACGACGCTAGCAACTGCAGAGGTTATATCAGCGTCGCCAGTGTGCCGAAATTTTGCCCTATAGGAGTTCTTTATATGCCAGTAAATCTACTGACATGAGCCTGTCGCATTTAAACACACTTAAATATCATCGACCTCGGCCGGAATCGAACCCGCAACCTCGATCATAGAAGGCCAGCGCTATACTATTTCCGTATTAAGGAATAGTGAATATAAGTGTAGACTCTGAATGGTAACAGATTCTTCATCTTGTCTCTACGCGGTATGACTGATCTAGAGTATGGTTTCGAGATACGAAAACGAAGATAGGAGCATCTTACTGCATATTATTAAGAAAAGCAGTGTGTATATTGAAGATTTTGTTCCTCACTAACACAAATAAGCATTAAATAAATAATATAAATAAATAAATGCTAAAGAGAAACGTTATGTAAATAAATAAACTTATGGAACAGGAATTACTGGTTTATTCCACTTGTCCAACTGACAGCACGTCTTGAAACTAAGAAAGGTGAGGAAGTTGACCTGTCACATGTAACAACAACCCTGAACTGGAGATGAGTAACTGACGAAGGATGATGTCGGAATTTTAATTCACATTTTCTCCGGATGCAAGCTTAAAATTTTCGAGTAACGTCCAGTATGGAATGAAGTACTTCAGTCGGTTACTTTATGGTTGTAAGTGTCTGTGACTAAATGCCAATACTTTGCTTAGAATCAGACAGTGAAACGAAAACAAGCGATAGCGGTGGGAAACAGTGACAAGTCAGCAGTATATTGCTTCCAGAACAATAAAATAAACACAAAGAATTGCATACAACTTGCCGCACTGACACATAGTTGATTGGGGATATCTGATAGGTTATCGCAAAATAGACAACTTAAACAAGCCACTCATGAAGGATTTAATCTTGCCTCAAACGAAAATCACAAAACCAAAACAGGAACAACTTTAACCTGTTAACAAGGACTTTTCGTCGTCATGCAAAACTTTATTTTTTATGTGATAGTACTGTAACTGCCTATGATGGAACAACAGTAACAGAATGACTTTTCTGTGAATTAATGGTGGCGAAACGAGTCAGAGGTCCAACCCAGCAATTCTGCTTCAATTTGTTGAGGGAAAACTCCGAAAAAACCCTTAACAGGTAACTTCCCCAACCAAGATTTGAACCCGGGCCCGCTCGTATCACGGTCAGACGCGCTAACCGTTACTCCACACCGGTGGATTGTCATAATAATAAATATAAATATAAGGTGAGGTCAGTATTAGGCCGTTTTGGAAGACCATGATGATGATGATGATGATATAGGCCAGTAATAGTAATTGTTTGTTTTCCGATGACAGGTTTGAACATCTAATGACACCAATAAGGCATCACCTATAAGGCAACGAAGCCAGGAAGTAATGGGGTAGGGTGGTCAGTTCCTTTCTCCCAATAATAGTAATAGTAATAATAATAACAATAACAATAAACCGAGGTCAGTATGACGCCCCTTCGAAGTAAGGCCTTAGCACAGATCGTGTTTGCCGTTACCATGAAATTACACAGAGCAAAGGGTCAGATTTGAATTATCAAACTAAAAACCACAGCCACGTGCAATAGCTGTTAGCACTTCCGCTAGACGACATGTCCAGCTCAAAGCTGTGTATCCTTGGCAACAAGATGATATATAGCCAGTTATTACTATCCTTTAATTTCTCTGAAGAAAACGTTTATGTCCAAACACGGAATAAGCTGCCTTCTAGTTTCTAAGCGAATACAATGAATGCTGCAATGTCAGTAACGGGATCCAAGTCACGGATTTGAAACTTCACAAAAACATACACACACTTACACAGAACAGAATTGTTTCTGCGATGGACACATAAATATCGTCTGTTTGATGTGGCGCAACTCACGAGGAATTCCAATGTGTTGTGTTTCCTGTCGACCGATCACGGAATTCATGGAATTTGAAATTCGTGGAGTCTGACCATGAAAGTGACAGTTCAGATGTGAACTTCTAGGATAGGGGGTTTCCCTATTCCACGCACAGTATAAAAACTATCTTTTACGTGGATATGCGCGTGAAAGGGGAGAGAAGAGTAGAAAGAAAGTAATGAGCAGGAACAGAAATAGAGATTAAAGCAAACAAGACAGAAAGAAATAAAGGAAGAAAACTAGACGTAATGCTGGAAGGAATTGAAAAGAAAAGCAAAAAGGATTAAATGCAGAAATTAGAAAGATAGAAAGGAATGGAAAATAGGGGGGGATAAGCAGCAAAGATAAATGAAAGAAATAAATAAAAAAGATAAAAACAGAAATAAAGAACGAAAAAGAAATAAAAAGAATGAGTGAAGTGTAGGGGAAGAGATAGAAAGACGCGTAATGAAAGAAATGTATATATATAGGGGAAAAGTAGGAAATATGGAAAGAAACAAATAGTTAAAGAAATGTTGGTAGAGCATGAAGACACTCGGTAAAAAGAAGAAAGGAAAGTGAGTAAAATAGAGTAAAAGAGATAGAATGAAAGAAAGGAAGAAAAAAAATAAAAACATTTCTTGTTGGTGTGTTGGTTTTATCACTAATGTAAAATGATGGACTACAGATACCACTATTCTACTCTAACAGCATGTTTATGAACGATTTCAACGTATTGGGCAAGATACATTAGAAACAATATCAATAAAAGTAATCTCTTGTTAATATTAAAGTTGAAAAAGATCCATGACATGGTGAATAAATTTCGAAGACAAGAAGTAGTATTAAAGATATTAGTATGATAATTTGTCAATAGGTTATAATAATAATAATAATAATAATAATAATAATAATAATAATAATAATAATAATAATAATAATGCTTAATTTATTTTGGTAGAGTTAAGACTTTAAGACCTTATTTTCCGGTCTTCATTGAAGTTAAATTTGCTGGTATTACGTATCGCCTGAATAATTAGTCCTATCGTAAATTAGCTTCGTCGACATTATCACGTAATGCCATACTAAAGAGTATGTTCATTGGTTTTGTAAAATTTATTGAAGTTAAAATGTACAAAATTAAGAATGCTTTGAGAATGTCACGATGTTCAACGCGGTGTGAGGGTTTTGCGTATCTGCACTAGTGTCGTGCAATGTTCGAACATGAGAATTGCAACCAAAATAGTACAAAATTCGTCTTATTTCATATGAAAAGCTAAACGCGACATCTGTGCTAAAATGCTTAAGCGGTTAAAACATGAAGGGGTAGGAATGGACTCCAGTGAATATTTTTATAACAAGGTGAAACAAACACGACAGACTCCTTCTGCAGACCGAACATCGGCGAATATCGAACTTCTCCATACTCCACAAACTTGAACCGAACAGGTTTACAGACATTCAATGTTTCGGAGCTACAGTACATATCGAAGAAAACAGACAAAATAGGAAACCTATCTATTGGATCTTTTACCACGAATGACTTACGAGGACTGAACCTCGTGCGAAAGTAGGTCATGTGATTCTTGCGAAAGGACATGACGAAGATATCGACCCTCATCTCCTTGCGCCTTCGGACGAGGCCAAAGATACGCAAGTTCCAAACACAACACCAACACCTATAGAGCTACTAAAACAACTATCTTCTTCATAATATGTCTCCAAGAATCTAGCAACAAACATGTCGTTTCTGAACACATAAATATATTGAGCAGTTTGTTGTATCGTAGCAGATGTTCAAAATATCCACATTACAATCGCAGTATAAGCGCCCGTCTCTACCGATTTTGGAACGAGAGAATAGTAACGAATCCCAGCCAGCACACACATACCTTCACATTATTGATTGCCACAAGTGGTCTCGGGTACCTGAAAGAATTAATCCTAGAAACCCTAACCCAAGGTCAGATGGCTGTCCTTATCAGCCTAGATGTCAAAGGAGCATTTGACGCCGCATGGTGGCCCAGCATCCTGACTTCATTAAGAGACTTCAAATGCCCAAGGAATCTCTACGATCTCTCCAGAAGCTACTTCAGTGAAAGGAGCGCTACAATCTCAGCAAGCTGTCTATCCATAAACAGAACTATCAGCAAAGGATGTCCACAAGGTTCCTGCAGCGGACCGGGCTTCTGGAACATAAGTATAATTCACTTCTGAATCTGAAATATAATAAGAACACAAAGGTTATTGCGTTTGCGGACGATGTAATGTTGGTTGTTAAAGGAAGCTGCGCTCTAGAACTAGAAAATTACGCCAATATCGAACTCCAGAAAGTATCAAGCTGGGCTCGAGAAAACAAAATCACCTTCAATGAGCAGAAATCAAAACTGCTAGTAATATCAAAAAGAAGACCAGTGATTGAACGAGATCTCAAGATATACCTCAGCAATAAACAGTTACAGCAGACAGGAAACTTAAAGTACTTGGGCATAATTTTTGACAAAAAATTTAACTTCACACAGCATGTAGAATACGTCAGCCAAAAATGCATTAACCTTATTCACGCGCTATCCAAATCTGCTAAAATAAACTGGGCCCTAAATAGTGATGTTATGAGAATAATATACAAAGGATCCATACTGCCGATTCTGACATATGGGGCACCAGTGTGGGTTGAAGCCATCAACAGAAGACACAACAAACTGAAACTACAAAGAGTCCAGAGACTCATAAATATAAAAATAGCAAAGGCCTTTCGAACTACGTCATCCGAAGCACTATGCATCCTAACAAAAAACACACCCATAGGTATAGAAATTCAGAAGCTGGCGACAGCATATGAAAGAACGAAAAGGATCCAGGAGGGAAATAAAATTGACACAGTAGAGCATTACACAACATGGCCGCATCCAGCAGATAAAAACCTGATTAAAGAAAAATCAAGTCATCAAACCTACAAAGTAGACATCTACACCGATGGCAGCAAGGGAGACTCGGGAGTTGGCTCAGGTGTCGCAATATTCATTGATCAAGAATTAGTCCATCAGCTGCAATATAAACTCCACAGGCGGTGCTCGAACAACCAAGCGGAACAGTAAGCCATTCTCAAAGCCCTAGAACAGATCGAATTACTCCAACAACTGCAAGATGTTCGAAAATCAGCAGCCATTCATACTGACAGCAGAATCACACTCGATTCGTTACGAAATTTCAATAACCATCACCACTTGATAGAACAAATTAGAAAACAGATAAGAAAGCTGGAAACATTAAACTGGACTATTCACTTCGCATGGGTCAAGGCACACGTTGGACTTGCGGGGAACGAGCTGGCCGACCACTTGGCAAAGCAGGCAGCAAGTAACAACGAGTTACCAGTGAGCTTCGACAGGATACCAGTCAGCGACATCATGAGGGAACTTCAAGAAGAAAGTGTGGTTAAGTGGGAAAGTGAGTGGCAAAACACGATAAATGGTGCAGTGACAAAATCGTTTTTCCCCAGTGTAAAAGAGAGGTTACGCGTTAATATTCCACTTAATGGAAAGGTCACAACTTTTCTAACTGGACATGGAAAAACCGGTGCTTACTTATATAGATTCAAGCTGAGGGACAACCCGTCGTGTGCGTGTGGAGCAGAGGAACAGACCGTCGACCACCTCCTTTTCGAGTGCCCGAAATTGGACAAAGAAAGACTAGCGTTCCAGCGGGAAATGTTAAGGAAAACTGGCAAGTGGACTTTCACAAAGCTTAAAATAATGCAAGAACATGTGCATACATTCATAAATTATGTCAATGTTATAAATTTAGACGAGTAAACTTAGGATAATTTAATCTAGGATACATAAGAGTAGGCAATAGATATAATGAAAGACTCAAATTTTCACAACAGAATAACAGATCTACATACGCCTAGAGAGTGACAGAAACGAGACATAATGTGTTATATTGTAAACATACAGGTAGCAAGGCATGTAGTATTGCCTTTATTGTAATGGGACATGCCGCTCAACTAATATTAAAAAAAAAAGTGGTCTCGGGTGGGATGTCTTTCAGCATACACCAGACTCTTTAGATGACTGAATAACCAAAAATCACAAAGTGTGAGATCGGGTGATCTTGCCGGCCATGAAGCAAGTCCATATCAATCCATCGTCTTGGAGATTTCATGTGCAAATGTTTGGAATAATGTGCAACGTACATACGGGCAGCAGCACATGAATTCAGTCGTGTTCTCCCGAAAATAAGACTCACGTCAGTACGTTCACCATTAAAATTCTTGCTGTCTCCCATTGTGACGAACTTTGCAACTAAGCCGTTTATACTTTAGAAAATTAGTTTACATGACATTTTTTGTTTGTTTACAGGAGTATAACACCATGCACATATTCGAGGCACAAAATAACGGGTCATTTTGTGTATGGGTGGTGGAGGAAAATTTTCTGGTTTCCAAACTTCCAGAACGGCCTTGGGATCCATTTAGCCTGAAATAGAGTAAAGAGACTTTCCTGCAGTAAAAAGGTGGTCGGAGTGCCTGATTCTACTGCCAAAGTCGTGGAAGAATGGAACTCTATCTCCTCGCTCTCTATGCGACTACATGGTGCCTGAAAGGGGTACCTTTATCTTGTACATTAAATTTCATGTAGCTACTTGAGCTGAATAGAGACGAAAATTACACTTTTAATCAAATCCGTCATAGTACCGTCCTGAAACTAGTCTCTTGATCCCATAATATCTGTCATCCTCCCTCCAGGAAGAGCAGACAGGAGTGGTAAAACAATTATAGTGCCACACATTTATGTCGGAGTAGGAATTCGAACTGTGAACCGCAAGAGTGAAGACCTCATGGCTCCATGCGGGCTGTACGTACCAGAGGCCATGGAATTCGCTGTCATGTGGCGGTTCACGTAAAACTTACAGTAACCAGAGCCCCTAAATCGTTGTTGCACTTTAGCGTTACGAGTGTGAAGACATCTGTCAAAACATGGTGGAAGTCTCTCCACTTAACACTCAGAAAGCAGTGTATATAAAAATATACATTTACTTAAGTTCTGACTCTGATTTTACCGTTTCTTCACTTCTCTTTCTATCATCCCTTTTTCATTAAACAGGTTCTTAGAATCAAAACTGCAGAATGCGTATATAGACCTTGTTGTTCTTCACTGACACGGAGTACCATTGGCAAAAGTCCTAATTTACTTCGTGCAGTGACGACGTATGTGGTACTAACTTTGCCACGTCTGTGACTCAGTGCTAGCACGTTGTCTTTCATCCAGGCGGTCCGGTTCGATCCCCCGATCCGTGACTTGGGCGACAATGAATTTGTGGTGGAGAAATAAGACGTTGCAGAGGGTTTTTCTTGGATTACTTCCATTTCCATCTTTCATTTCACCTCTTCACGTCCCCTCATTTCAACTATCTACGGTAGTAAAAGAAATAGGCTTGCGTGAAGTGTTGATGCTGATATACAATTTGAAGGTTTGGGGCTCCGTGCCTTGGAGCTTACCAAGGACGTGTCTGGGGACTGGACGTAGCTCTGTGAAGGTTGAGCAAGATGGCCTAGCTTTCAGCATCGGATTCACGAAGCTAGCGGGTTATCCGTAAGACTCATCACATACAGAGTGTACAATAGGTCAATATGAGCCTATGTGCATGGATCCATGCCGAAACCGTCTTCCGAAAATCCATCCAACCAGTGGTTACTAAAGTAGTAAGGGGTGGAAATGTGACAGACGAAATGGCACATGTGCAGTTGCTTTTGTTACATGGCTACGTGTATCGTTTTACACTAATTCATTTTATAAAGAAGTAATTGTTTGTTATTTCATAATGTGTTCAACATTTGCAGTTGCAGCTGGTCAGATATGATACGTCTATCATGTACGAAAGGAAACGTTACGCTAAAAGGCAATAATGTAACTATGGCAGAGACAACCGGAGTCTCTCTCTCTCTCTCTCTCTCTCTCTCTCTCTCTTTTAATTTGTCATTTTGTAAATGAGCTATTTGTGAGAAAAAATTATCATTTCTCAAGAAATTGCACCAAATTCAATTCTGATCCCTAAGACAGCGAAAAATAAAAACACATAACTTCTCTTAATAGTCTAATTACAGACAATGTGAAAGTTGTCTACAATGTTTGCCAGCGGGTAGCTGGGATACGTTCGGTGTGTAAGTCGGGATGTGAGCCTGCATAGCAACGCGACAAGTGACAGTCGGCTTGCGGTCACCATTCATAAAAGTGGCATTCCTCGTGTCGTTCACTGCCCGCTGCGAGCTGTTGCTTCATTTCCTCGCAAGGAAAACTGGGCTACAATCGAAAATGTGTTCAGTGTATGCATATTCTGATATACTTCGGTCACAAAACTGGTGATATTTTACGAAATTTTGCATCTAGCCTAACCTGAAACAACGATATTTTCTACATATTCTATAAATAAAATATGTGTAACCTACATACAGTTTCTTTCCCTTTTCTTTCCCTTTTCTTTCCGTTTTTGCTCTGCTATTTCTCTATGTGTTATACCCTGTCCTTATCTTCCTGTCATGTCATGTGTAATAATAATAATAATAATAATAATAATAATAATAATAATAATAATAATAATAATAATAGTAAAATTCTCTTATGATCAAATACTTGCCTCTGTCACTAATAAAATAATGCCGATGTCTCTCTTTAAAGTTCGTATTCTTATCTTGAAGGAATATGTTAACACTAACAAGGATGTACTCTAGGTCGATATAAGAATTTTTCTCTAGCTGTTACTTATCGGACAACATAGATCATACAAACTTCAACGTGCTCATAATTTGTGTGTACGTTTTGTAAGCAATGTTCGTAAATATGATCACATTACCCCATCCCTGGAAGCAATAGGTTGGCTTAAACTAGATAAGAAAAGAAATTTACATTCACTTCTCCTTCTCTTCGAAGTCTTGAACTCTTCTATTCCTTCGTACCTGTCGTCTCGCTTCACTTACCTTTCTTCCCACCACACTCTGAACACACGCTCTCGCCATGAAACAATACTAACAATACCATCCCATTGCACCTCCTCATACTCATCCTCTTTCACAATAGCCCTGCCAAGACTCTGGAATTCGTTACCTGCCTGACTCTGGAATTCGTTACCTGCTAGCATCAGGGACTGTCGAAATAAAATTCAATTCAAACGCAAACTTACTAGGCACTTGGTCAGTATTTGAGACTCGTTCAGACATGGTTTCTTGTAAATAGTTCTCTTAATCTATCACAAAATATTTCAATATCCGGTAATTTCATCACTATAGAATTTTGTTATTGTAGGTTTAATTTGTAATTCAGTAAATACAAAAATATTCTTTGTTCTTAACTTCTATGATAAAATGTCTAGCTTTCATTAATCAGGTATTCTTGTCATACTTTAATTTTTATTGTAATTGTAAATTTAATATTAATTGTAATTTTATTGTTCATGTTATAGTTGTAATCTCCTGGTAGAGGGGCAGAGAAGGCCTGACGGCCTTATCTCTACCAGGTTAAATAAATAAATACTAATACTAATACATTGATAACAGACAAACTAGTACATGCCCTAAGCAGGATCCAAACTCATCAATATGGCTTGTACAGAAAGTTTTGAGCGTCTCATTTGTTGCATACAACGTGGAAAATTTTCCTTTTTTTTTTAACTTAGTGTGGAAATCTCTTAATAGTATAATCGTGGGAACTCTCACTTCAAGAGGGAAAAATTTTCCCAAACGAGAGAAATACTAAGGAGTATTGATGTGCAGTTAGGTTTGGACCATTGTCATAAATAAAAGCGACAGTGTTTACCATGGTAAAGACTATGTCTTTCGATAAACAGTTACTCCTGCTTTGTGATAAAATGTTTAGCTGATTCTATATTGTGAATTTAAAAAAATCAGATATATTATCAATATGATAAAAATTTAGCATCTTTCCGTATTAAAGCACCTATTATTGAAAGAGCTGTCCAATAACGAATTTTATGCGGATACTATTGTAGATACATTCAGAGATGAAGGATCATTGTCCTTCGTACACCACTATAAAGAATTGAGTTGACGAATTTAATAGAGGAAGAACGGAGATCAAAGATGACCACCGTGTTGGAAGACCTGTTTCTGTGAACACCTCAGACAATATCAATGCCATGTATGACATTTCATAAGATGGACGAATTGGGCTTAAAAATACGGGTTCTTCAATAATGTGTTTTATAATTAGATGGAAGGTTTTTAAGAAAAATGTTCAGACATATCGAATCTTATTTCCTAAAAGAATTTATTTTGTAAATGCGAATCTTTTCTGTAGTCTTTGTTGCAAGAGCTATGACGTCATCGAATAAATTTTTTCATTAGAACATATGATTTTTTAATATCTTCTGAAAAATCATGTTTGAAATTGTAGTACATTCTAGAAAATCTCACTTATTTACTTGAAGTTGATGTCTCTCTACACAACAACAAAGAAAGAAAATACAATTTCACTAATTTTCAGGCAAACACGTGCATGAGGCAATTAATTTTACTAACAGTGAACAATAAATAATTAAATTAATTTAATTAATTGTTCAGCATGTTTTCCACTCACAATCTGGCAATGACTAACGCGCAAATTCATTTCGAACATCATCTATCACAGCTGGCGGTATTTCTCTACATTCCATTCTTATTATGGTCTTCAACTTGTTCATGTCACTAGGTTGCGTGGCAAAGACCCTACACTTCAGATAACCTCATAAAAAGAAATAAAGCAGAGACAGATCAGGAGATCCTGCAAGCCATTCGACATTTTCTCTTCTTCCAATCCATCTATTTGGAAACTCTTCATTCAGGTATTCCTAAACAGTGAAAAATTTAAATTTAAATTCTCCCATTTTCTATTAAAAACATCTTTATTTTCAGTTCAATTAAACTGTTTTTCAAACACAATGATTAAAAAATGTATCAACAATTAAAACATTGTCATAACAACATACACTTCTTTATAAAACAAATTAAGGTGTAGAGCGATAAAAACGAGGACGCTCTTTCAGAAAATGTGAAAAAAAAATCATATGTTCTTATTTAAAAATTTATTCAATGATGTCGTAGCTCATACAACAATGACTACAGAAAAGAGGAGAGGTCGAAGTCAGCAGTCACACAGCACCTTCACCTTAGAAGCGTGTCTCTTTGTCGGATGACTTGTAATAAACAAAACAATCAGCCTGTGTTGAACGGAAGATCTGCGAGTGTCTTTTTGCGATAGTTAACATTAAATCTTCGACTTACCAATGTTAACCATTTGAGAGTGACGATAATAACTTTCGGCACTGAATTCCGGACTAATTTCGGTGACATTATCACCATCTCATTCAGAATCTAGATAACCATAACAATTGATAAAGCGTCGTAAAATAAACCAAATAAAAATTATCGGGTCCACACCTGTGAAGTAACGGCTAGCGCGTCTGGCCGCGAAACCAGGTAATCCGGGTACGAATCCCGGTGGGGGCAAGTTACGTGGTTGAGGTTTTTTCCGGGATTTTCCCTCAACCCATTACGAGCAAAAGCTGAGTAACTATCGGTGCTGGACCCCTGACTCATTTCACCGGCATTGTCACTTTCACTTCATTCAGATGCTAAATAACCTGAGATGTTGATCAGCGTCGTAAAGTAACTCACTAAAAAAATTATTTAATGAAGCCGTAACATGTAGGTACCTAGTGAAAGAGTGATTTGCAGACCAAGACAAACTATTATTTCTGCAGTGGCTGGGAAAAGTGACATTTGTCAATTTCCATAAACCTTTTTCGATAATTTATTGACAACTTACACTGGTTTATGTCGATTTGATTTTTTTTCTGAATGAATTATTGTAATGGGAGAAATACTTATGTCTCTTTTTCCAAGCGAGCGGATGTTCCCTAAGTTGTCAATAAATTATCAAAAAAGGTTTGTGGAAACTGACTTATGTCACTTTTCCCAGGCACTGCAGATTTTAAAGGCTTAAAATTAGTTACTTTACGACTGTTGTGCTAAGTGTATAGAGTTAAAAGGTGGACTATGTTGAATAAATAAAAAATTGTTTTGAGATAAGGAACTTTCTCCACTTTAGGCTAAGAACTTGTCAATACCGCGTCGTATTCCTGCATTAGCTTCACTCACTTCGGTGTTCCATTAGTTTCAAATATCGTAGTCGGTGGAATACTCGTTCTTGCTTGTTTCGTATTCATTTTCCATGATACCGCTTTCAAGACACGTGTTCCTGTCCCACTCCCCTCCAACCGATCGAGATAACCCCGCCTGTGTAAACTACTGGAGTCATTGTGACAATGCAGGTATGTCCCCCTGCATGAGCTCGAGTAGGGGTGTACTACAGTCAGCCAATGCAAGTCCAGACACAATTTCTTAATAACAATAACACTCTTAAACGCGACGAGTAATATAATTTTCAGTTACGAAAAACCAACTACATCTGTTCGTTGTTCATTTTCTGGGCACCTTTTTTGTATCATGTTTCAGTGTTAAGTACAGTAATTAAAAAACTACTTTATTATTATTATTATTATTATTATTATTATTATTATTATTATTATTATTATTATTGTACATTATTTTCATCTTACATCAGACTATTAGATTTCGAGATAAAATGAAGTATATTGTAATAGCTAGGGGTGTGATTTTATGGTGATTATTTCATCCTGATTTCGGTCATTAATATGGTTTAATTTCGGTGAATATTTCGTAAAAAAAAATAGCAATTTCGTGCATATTTCGTATCCTAAATAAGCATAAAATATAATAAAATAACATTTTTTAAATTATTATTGAAACAATCCCTTTGAAATTAACAGAACATTGTTCACATATAGCGATCGCATGCTGGTCATTTCATCTCGGGTTAGGGGGTTCAAATCTGGCCGAAGACGATAGATTTTTAAAAGGGTGATAGAATCCTTAACATGGTTTCCTCCGTAAGGAAGTAAAGCAAGCGTGTCGTACAATAACGGCACGTAAAAAATGCTGTCCCTCGTAGAGGGCTCCAGGAAAAATTCGTCGGTCATTTTTCGTCTACGTTGAATATCGACGCTGAATGACCTCTGCAGTTGAAAGCATCGTAAAGTGAGATACTAGTATTACTGCTGCTAATGATGATTATGATTATACTGATAATGATGATGTTGCCTTTCAGTTTCGTATATCCTAACACTCATCTGCCTAATCATGAAGTAGGTGTAGGCTACGTGCCGGCACCGGGTTTTCCCTTCTCCCTTCATCTTCATAATCATCCTTACCCATTCCCTACACTACACTTACTCTCACCCTATTACATGACATAACTTTTCACCGATACACGTCATGCGTAGCGTGGCCCGCCGAAATGGTATGGAACTTGAAAATGGATCACAGTCCTGTCATCTACCAGCAATATGCGGAACCTTAATAACGAAAGTGAAGTGGGTAGGCATTGGGTACACATATACTATATGTTTTTGATTTTAGAAAAAATCACATAGTAGTCTACCATTTTTTTATTAGTAGAATTTTATAATCCAGACGTTTGAGATGGGCAGGGCATGTAGCACGCATTGGCGAATCCAGAAATGCATATAGAGTATTAGTTGGGAGGCCGGAGGGAAAAAAACCTTTGAGGAGGCCGAGACGTAGAAGGAAGGATAATATTAAAATGGATTTGCGGGACGTGGGATATGATGATAGAGACTGGATTAATCTTGCACAGGATAAGGACCGATGGCAGGCTTATGTGAGGACGAAAATGAACCTGCGGGTTCCTTAAAAGCCATTTCTAAGTCAGTAAGGAAGTAGAATTTTATTGCTACACTCCATGCTCATCATTTAAAAAAAATGACTCCTGCATACTGAATATGGACAAAGTTAATATAATATGTTATAGCTGTAGAGAAAAGAAGACAGGCAGACAGACAGAGAGACAGAAAAACGTCATGTCCAAAAGCACTTTTAGGTGCAAGAGTAGTTGAAACCATTCATAGATAATACACTGTTAAATACACTATGAGGAATATCTCTTCAGGCAAGCTTAACTGTTTATTATATCAGCTACACTGCTACAAAGATTCTCTATGTGACATTACCATGTAATCAATCATCCTTATTTTGTTTTATTTTCTGAGACATCTGATCACTTCTGTATTTAATCTGTATGAATTCTGTCTCCATCTGTTTGCATGCGACATTCATCCAAAACAGCAACACCAAAATAAGAATAGAAACTGCGTGCGAGCGTGAAAACTCGTTAGTAGCAATGAAAACATTTCTATTTCTGTCGGGGACGAAGCGACGTGAATCGGGCTGATCACTATAGGCCTCCACTTCCTACTTAGCGAGACCGGATGTGGGGGAAGAGATAACCGCACTGCCTGCAACAGAGGCGTACATACACCGCAACTTGCACGTCCTGCTCAGGTGATCCTTGCTTGTTCGAAGATCGGTGAGCGGGAAGGGCTCGGATATAGTAGCTTAGTACTCTGTAGACTTTATACGAAAAAAATCTGGTGTTGAACCTCAGACAGACTATATGCACCTCCACTAGCATCACCGTATCGTCACCATCATGTTCTCAGCGGTTTTGTGTTTACAATGGTGGTCGTTGGATACGAAGTTTGCAGGTTCAAACACAGCCGAGGGCGATAGATTTTAATGGGTGATAAAATCCTTAGCGTGTCTTTTTCAGGGAGGGAAGATCTGCGAAGCCCGTGTAGTAGATTTACTGCGCGTAAAATAACCCTGCCTTTCATATTGGGCTCCAAGCAAAGCACTCGGTCATTTCTACCCACATTGAATTTAGACACTGAATAAGTTCTGCGGTTAAGTGTCATTAAATTCTACTACTACTACTACTACTACTACTACTACTACTACTACTACTACTACTACTACTACTACTACTACTACTGCTACTACTACTACTACTACGACTCTAGTGCTGCTACTATTACTGCTATTACTACTGCTACTAGTGCTGTCACTACTACTGCCATTACTCCAGCCATATCGGAAGATGCCCATAGGCGCAAGCGCGCGCTTTAGAGCTCAGGAGAGCCTGAGCACTTTACAGCGAAAAGAAAAGAAACAGACGAAAGAAGTAGTAGCTATATACCGCTTAGTCGAGCTATATACAGGGATGGCCAGCACTGATTCAGTGGATAAAGGGAAAAGAATTTATTAAAACTTTATCCATGTTAATTTTTAGATTTGTCTGAGAAGTATAAGTGCATTATAAGAATGTAAGTTTTAATTTTAATGCTCATTTTTCACAAGTTTGCTCTTTTATTCAAAAGGAATATTTTCTCAACTCTTTTTACACAAAAGTGAAATTTTCAGATAAGTTTATTTAGTGGCCTTACAGGTACTGAAACAATGTTTTCGTAAATCTAATATATCGTAAATACGTATTACTGAAGATAGTGTATTGAAAATTTAGAAAATATTCGCATGGAAAATGTTTGTAAGGAAATGAATTAACAAAGCAACTATTGTTACATCATAAACAAAAGATATGTGTCCATATGTTCTAAAAACATCAGATCTATAGTTTCAAAAGATTTCGAGAAAATAATTTAATATTCTGATGATAGGAATGTGCGCACCAATATCACCTTAAAAGAATAATGCAATGAGAGTTTTGTTATGTATTATTAGTTACAATTAAAACATATACCTAGGTAATTTTGCTTTGTACTATAATATTGTTTTGATTAGTTTATTGATCACTTTTATAAGGCTAAAATATCATCAATATCAATTCCAACTTACCATGTCGTACTCAATCTCTTTCTTTGGGATATCACTTTCTTTATGAACGATGTGTTTCATTCACTTAGTATAATATAGTTATACTACTATGGAATTTATGTGAATATTCCTTCTTAATTCTTTATTATATTAACGCTTAAAACACAACAGCATTATTAAGAAATTGTTGTTAGTACTGTTGTTTTACAGACAATACAGATAATATAAAACAGAAAGAAGCCATAAAAAATAACGGCTTAAAATTTCACGTTCCGTTTGAAGTTTGCACACCACTGTTTTTTTTAATCCAACAGACTGCTTATTCATATACATAATCCTTCCTCCTTTCATATCTAGCGCTTGATGCTCGCGCAAGACGTCAAGGTCAGAAAAATGCGTTTGTTTTGATATCAATGTACTCCAATTACTACTACTACTACTACTACTACTACTACTACTACTACTACTACTACTATTAGTACTACTAATAATAATAATAATAATAATAATAATAATAATAATAATAAATTTAATAGCAACCGATTGTATGCAGATAACGCTAATTCCTTATTAGATAACGCTCATCGCTTATTCACTTGCAAGTAGATTATGCAACACTCGATAGATGGTCGCGCGTGTACGCATTAGCATGAGAATCATCTAGCGGAAACTTCTTGAACTTAGTTTTACGCTAAAAATGTTCGATTTTATCCATCAAGTACGTTAAATAAGGACATATTCACGTTAAAAATACAACTTCTTAGCCTGCTTCAAAATACATTGCATTTGTGGTTGTAAATTGTTACACCAGCTTTTGTGGAATAAGCTCCAAGACTCCAGAGCTGGCAACTGTATTTCCCGTTTGAATTATTTGCGTAGTAAATTCCTAGGGCCACTGGCGTAGTCTAGGGTTAATGAGTGATCCAAGATTGCATTCGGACGTGGGTTCGAATCCCACTAGGACCTGTTACCATTTTTTTTCGAGGATTTTCCCAGATAATATCGAGGCTAATCCTCGTCCTCATCTCTCCAAATAGGCCTACCAAAACGCTATCACCAATCCATCCATCTTTATGTTCACCCATTTTTGCA
Organism: Periplaneta americana; assembly: GCF_040183065.1. Lineage (NCBI taxonomy): Eukaryota > Metazoa > Arthropoda > Insecta > Blattodea > Blattidae > Periplaneta > Periplaneta americana. The sequence continues at coordinate 112,373,319 of NC_091119.1, forward strand.
ATTAATATATAGATAGTTGTAATTCTTCTCTGATGTCCTCTTTCTTTATTCTTTCGTACGCTATCTTCTTTCTGTAGTTTTTCTCAGGAATCGTCCGTCCTTGATCGAAAGACTCTCAAACTTGCCATTGCATCCTAGGTTCGCGATTCCTAATCCTAACTCAAACGATATAGAGGACGAAAAATGCTTCTTAATTAAGAGTGCTTGCCTAATTCAAACATGTGGGTCCAACAGAATAGGGGTGACTCTTCAGGTCGTACCTACTGCCGTGATAATGAAACCTCTTTGTAATTTCGGAACATTAAAGATGTTAAGTTTTAGGACATTATGGGGTACCCAAAACTATATATTTTAGAGGGAAAACTTGCAGCAGAGCTTTGTTTAAAATACAGTGTTGGTGTTTCACATTTCAAACGAAAAATTTAACATATTTATAAAGCGATAAAACATGCTGATGTTAATTGCTACATTCAAATCAAACACATCATACTTTTCACGCAGCTTTAAACCGTCTCACTATACAACATTCATACTGATCATTTAATGCGTAATAGTTCCCTGCGAATTATTTACAGCATTCAAGGAAATTATAATTATTTTTGAAACGGCAGACTTTGTACAAAGAAATATTTGCTGATATATTTAGTAGAAACATTATTTTTATTCAGATAATATTATGTACTTTATGATTGAAAAAGAACTTACAGTACTCGATTGTTGCAATCAAGAGTCTACTCTTCAATAAATACATACATTAAGATAAGATAACATGAGCAATTACAAGTTAAACACATAGCAGAAGATAAACTGAAATATCGACGAACTGGCTGCAGAACAATGACCGGATGAATTATGTCGATTACTGAAAATTACTCTTGGATCTACACTTATCGCATTACGACCGAACAGCAGATGGAGGAAGAGGAATATTTGAATTTCATGGAAAAGGGCTATGTAGCAACAATTCTATTTCTTGGAATGATGATAAATGAGGAAAAATGTATGAAACTTATAAATGACGCAACAATCCATAACAGCCACCGGCGTGGCTCAGTCGGTTAAGGCGCTTGCCTGCCGGTCTGAAGTTGCGCTCGGGCGCGGGTTCGATCCCTGCTTGGGCTGATTACCGGGTTGACTTTTTTCCTAGGTTTTCCCCACCCGTAAGGTGAATGCCAGGTAATCTATGGCGAATCCTCGGCCTCATCTCGCCAAAATACCATCTAGCTATCACCAATCTCATCGACGCTAAATAACCTCGTAGTTGATACAGCGTCGTTAAATAACCAACTAAAAAAACAATCCATAACCACCGAGCTTCAGTAATACACCAGTAATCAGTATCTTAAGCCAGTTCATAGTAAATTAGCATTTACTTCTGATACCAAGAATTAGTTAAAAATAAAATTGTCCTATCCTATCGAAATGAAATTATTCACAACAATATACTTCTATGCCATAAATAGTACTTTTAAAATAATTAACACTATTCGTTTGTTGATGACAATGCGATGATACACAAATTTCAACATAATTTATGGAACAGGACTAAATAGTGCGTATTAGTTCCGAAACGTTGGAAGTTTTAAGTTTCAGGACACAGTTGGATATCCAAAAGTCAATTTATGAACAATCACCATGAAAGCCTGAAAACCGGTACTTTGCTGCTGATGATGGTGATAGTGATAGTTATGGTGATATGAATACGTTTACAAATTGTATACTTTTATGGAACAAGACTGAATAGATAGTTCCAAATTTCTTGTTCACAATGATGATAACATGAATGTTTCACTTTTATGAAACAGGACTAGATAATCCTAAAGCTTGTTTTGATATAATGATGTGTAAGGGATACAATAACGGAAATAGACAGAATCTTAAAGGTCTCAAACAGTAAATTAAAATTTTAACGGAAGGTAAAATGTCAAAATAAAACATAAATCTAAAGGTGAGCAGTACAAAGAGGAACACGGCTGGTTCGATCCTAAGAATCCCGGTTTAGTCATTATGTACTCCGAATTTTTCAACATGCCAATGGTGTGCTTGCTTGCACTCCTTCCCTTACAAGTCAAAACATTGGGACGATGCTGTTGCTGCAGTATTACAGATGGAGACGTTTCCACGAATTTACACCTCAGTAGACTCGACCCCGGCACAAACACTTCCGCGTACTCCCGTGTGCGCAGGTGCTCTTCATAGATACGATAATGCTCCGATTCCCATCGCCAGGCCTGAAATAACATCGTAAATAAGAAGGGGCGTGATGCAACCTTCAACGAACGCGGCAAAATTACCTTTACTTCCCTAGTTGGTTTAGTGCTAGAGCGGCTTATGTATTTCATACTGTAAATAATGTATGATGACGAATGATAGATTCGTATCCGCTTCAAGTAAATAGTACATCCCAAAAATGATCAGATCTCTACTGTAGGCCTGAAGTAACTTCGTACAGAAGGGGTGTGATGTAATCTTCTATGGAATAAGACTCATCTGGATTAGACGGGTGAAGATGACTGCCTTCCTGACACTGCTTGCCATGCACAGGAAGAAGGAAATTCCTAGTCTCACCTCACTTCAATCACTAAAACGCGGTGTATGGAAGAGAAGGCCTGATGACCTTAACTCTACCAGAGTAAATAAATAAATAAATAAATAAAACGGACGAAGGGTTGTAGTCAGTCACAGTGTAGGTCAGTCCGTCAATATTTTGTAATACTCGAAAGGGTTAAGAATGCCCTCCCTCTGGCATGAGCGATATTGAATATCAGACGGCAAGGAGAGGAAAGAAGCGCAGAACATAGCAGACAATCTTAAAGAAAATACGTTCGTCTTTGACCAGCATTTAATAAAAGTAATCTAATAGCAGTTTACTAGCGCTATTACTGGTATTACCTGGATATATCACTTTTGGCTTGGCTTTTCGAGTTCTAGACCCAAAACGGGTCCTTGCACTTACGAGTAGCCTAAGTTTGCTGCCCCGTTGTGCGCGTTACAGTGTATTTCGTAACATAAGCGGTCCACCTCATCGGTGGACAGGAGAGAATAAAAACATTCGAGAAAGTTCATATATACATTTCTCTCATGTATATTTGTTTTCGAGTAGAATCCAATCGAACTGTGCATACGCCTTATCTTTCGATGTATTTGGGACCTTACTATGCAAGCTACGGCTGTCCTGCACGTTCTCCAGATCTAAATCCATTTGACTTTTATTTGAGAGACCTCTTGAAAACAATTGTTTATTGATGGCCCATTCCCAACATTGGAACACTTCATCAGCGTATCCAAGACAGCTGACAACTTTTCAGACGAACACCTGGTATTTTGGATATAATATGGTAATCTACAACACGACGACTGCATTTTTGCAGTCTGAAGGTGGCCATTTTGAGCACTTCCTGTACCGGTAAACAATTCCACGTTACTGGAGTGCAAGCATGACTATAACTTGGACCTAAAATCAAATGGGACAAATGTTTATACGAACTTATTACATTGTTCTTGTCTTCTGTCCACCGATGAAGTGGGTCTCATGTATTACGAAACACATTGTATATGCGATGATTGTCCAAGTCCAACAGGTGGCTCATCCTGCCTCAACCCAGGCAGAGTCAGGTCCCATCTTCGGACGAGTAACCCGGTAAGCTCCAAGGCCAAGATCCTCAAGCTCCTTCCTACATCACCATCGGAAATACTTTAGCATATTTTGAACTATATGGTAGATGAAATTATGAGTATGGAGAATGCCAGTGGAATAATAGAGGAAAACTGAAGTAACCTGAGAAAAACCCTCTGCAACGTCTGCTTTGTCCACGACAAACAGGGGTTCGAACCCAGACCCCTTGGATAAAAGACCAGCACGCTAACGGTTGAGCTACGTAATCAATCACTCAATCGGTCAATCAATAGGTCGATCAAGTCAATTACTCATAATCACTCATTCAGTCGGAAGACTGTGCAATCACCAATAGCTAGGTCAATCAGTCAATCGATCAATTAGTCACTCAGTCGGTCAGTTAATCAATCACTCAATCGGTAGGTCAGTCAATCACTCATTAAGTTAGTAGATCATGCAGTCAACCGATCAATTAATCACTCAGTTGGTTAGCTAGTCAATCACGCAATCGGTAGGTCAGTCAATCACTCATTCAGTTGGTAGATCATGCAGTCAACCGATCAATTAATCACTCGGTTGGTTAGCTAGTCAATCACGCAATCGGTAGGTCAGTCAATCACTCATTCAGTTGGTAGATCATGCAGTCAACCGATCAATTAATCACTCAGTTGGTTAGCTAGTCAATCACTCAATCGGTAGGTCAGTCAATTACTCATTCAGTTGATAGATCATGCAGTCAATCGATCAATTAATCACTCAGTTGGTTAGCTAGTCAATCACTCAATCGGTAGGTCAGTCAATCACTCATTCAGTCTGTAGATCAAGCAGTCAATCACTCAATCATTGGATCATACAGCCAATCGATCAATTAATCACTCAGTCGTTCAACTAGTCAATCATTCAATCGGTATGTCGGTCAGTCAATAGGTAGGTCAGTCAAACATCCAATCCGTGGGTCAATCACTGAATCGATCGGTCGGTCAGTCAGCCAGCCAGTCAGTCAGTCGGTCGGTCAGTCACTCAATCGGTAGGTCATTCAGTCAGTCGATCAGTTAGTCAATCATTCAATCAGTAGGTCAGTCAGTCATTGAAATATTCAATCCATGGGTCAACCAGTACATTTTTCATTCAATCACTCAATCAGTAGATCAATCGATAGATCATTCAATCACTCAAATAGTCGGGTAGTGAGTCAATTACTCTATCAATCACTTAATCATCAATTGGTAGTCAGTCAATCGGTAGGTCAGCCAGCCAGTCAATCAGTCGGTCGGTCAGTCGGTTGAGCTTGATGACTTCTCACCAAAGTAACAAGATTTGACCTCCGTCAACTTCTGATGTAGAGAACAGCTGTGTATGTTTTCTCCGGGAATTTTGGATTCACTTGTAAGAGTCCAATGCACTAATACTCCCTTCATATCTTACTGCATCATCTCATTGTTTCTGCAGTTCAAGAGAAGGACCAAATTAAAAAGTCTTCATTAGTATCACTAAGGAATAGCACCTTCAAGCTTGATTGCAATTGATTCGATTTTCTCAGTAGTAAATTAATTTTATTTCACGTAATTTATGTTGATTTAAAACTGCATTTCAAAATTGGGTGTAGCAGGAACTAACAAAATATTACAAAACAGGAAATTTAAATCCCTGAAAACAAGACAATATTTAAAACAGCAAAAGCTTATAATAATAGAATACTATTTTTATAGGATAAGAAATGTACATTTTGTTACTTCAATTATAAAAATCTAATCTCTTCAGATGAAACTTATAAGAAGAGTCAAGTTTTCTTGATCAAGAAATAGAAACACAATAAAAACAGCTTCAGCTTACTGTAATGCAAGACAAATACGTCATAGAAGAGAGAGAATGTAAAACTGTAACTTCATACTTGTGTAAGTGTTTCAGACAGTGTCCTCTTTGGGAATAACTCACTGTCCATTTTTTTTAAAGAATCTGTGGTGCAAATTCATGCATTTTTTTTTAATGCAGCGCGTATTGACACACAATATATGCCATTTGCGCCTCTGCCTACTTTTTATCGATTGTGATGATGGTTCCTATTCTGAGGTTGGGGCACCCATTAGATCGAATTCTGTTGGCTTCCTATTATAGGATGCCATGAGTATGGAAGTAGGCATGATGACTGAAGAAGGTGATAATGACAGCAAAATGAGCCCGGGGTTCGGCACCGAAACTTACCCAGAATTTGCTCTCAACGGGTTGAGTAAAACCCCAGAAAAAAAAAACTCAACAAGTAAACTTTTCCTAACAAAGATTCCATCCCGGACCCTCTAGTTTCGCATTGAGGCACGCTGATCACTCCACCAAAACGGTGGACAAATTCATGCAATTTATCATCATAATTAAACCCAGAAGTCGATTTTCTTATGTCGCTTTATATTAAATGTCGGATTAATATAGTGGTTAACACAACTATTTTTTTATGTACCAAATTTAATTTTATTGTTTTAATTATATTTAAGAAAGAACATATATGTTGCTTTACACGAATATTCTTAGCGTTTTCATCAAGACTAGAGTTGGAGAGAGCAAGTGTATTGCCCCTACGAGCTTGATAACCCGTCGAGGTCAAGCCATGTTCCGTTATGAGAATGTCACCACTACAAATTAGAAGCAGTCACATCACCGTATCACCATTCCCTGGCTGATATTTCCAATGCGAGTCATGTCTTCCCACACCTCCTAACGAGGGTAGTGTAATGGGATGGAAGGCCCGACATATCTCATTGACAGGGGTGCCCCAACTACTGGTAGCACTGACGAAGATTGCGAGAGAAAACGTCGACACGGACCAATAATGACAGCAACTCGATACTTAGCACCATATTGATGTCATCATCAATTAAGTCCGATAATGTTGGCGTTAACCCTTAAATTGACAATTGACAATGTATTCTATAGGATACAACAGGTTAACAGGCTATATGCTATAATTTTAATACAATAGAAAAAAAATTGGTAGGAAAATTAAAATTTCACAATACTATTATTGTACAACATACAAAAATATGGACATTGCGATAGTTGTTTTCTTTACGGTCCGACAAGGTTTAATAAATTAGTGTGAGAAATGAAGCTTTGCCAAGTTAAGGGTTAAGAGGACACTTTGGAGTTGAGACTCGTTCACAATAATCGATTTTTGGGCATTATTTTTAATTATAGATTTGGTGTCTTTGATAAGCCCTCTGTCATGTACCAAAAACTTCAACCGAATTCGAGAGTAAATATGTTAAAAATGAAGTTTTCTAAATGCCTGCTACAGTACTTTCATGTGCAGATGCAATAAAAACTTTGAATCCAATTTCTTACAACTTTCTAAATAGAAAATTTGAATATATTTATGATGATCACTTTCGCGTGTTAAATGTAAACTAAGTTTGTAAATATCTAATTGATTAGTTTCACCTTAGTAATAGCCATCTTCTGAACTAGTGAAGTCCTTGCATCTTCCGGTTTCTTCAATTGTTTTGCTGGGCGGGGGGGGGGGGTGCGTTTGCGTTAGGTAGTGTGGAGTCCTATAGTGTGTGTGTTCTGAAATTCAGTTGTGCATTTAGGATTTGCTGTGAGTGTGTTTTTGTGTCAATATATTCCTTACTGTTCTAGTGTGTTTAGTTTCTGGCTTTTCGGTTGGATATGTAGAATTTCCATGTCTGTGTCTATGTTGCTGTAGCCGTGGTTGGTGTTTGTGATGTGTTCTGCATATGTCAATGTGTTGTGTGATTTAGTTATGTCTGTGATGTGTTCTTTGTAACGTGTTTGATATGATCTCCCTATCTGTTCGATGTAGAAGTTGCATGCGAGTTTGTGTACACCTGTTAGGTTGTATTTGTTTGTTTGTGTTGTATGTTGAGGTGCTAAATAAACAACTGAATTTCAGAACACACACACTATTTGACTCCACACTACTAAAGACAAACGAACCTCCTCCCCCCAGCAAAACAACTGAAATGGACATGGTTGCTCGAACGGATCCGATTTCATACCCATATAACAATAATTTTTTATTTATTTTAGTTATTAATGTGTTAACCTGCAGTTCATTACCATTAATGAGTTAACACAATAAGCTACATGGTACATACATAAAAACTGTTATATAAAATACTGTTAGTAAATATCTTTTAATAAAGAATTGCTAAGTCACCGGCATAGATCAGACGATAGGCACATTTGCATGTAGTACAAATATATATAAGTTCAATCATAAGACATATCTCTTTGCAAATGTTTATTTGCTATGAAAGTATTAAATATATATTAACGTTTTCGCCTTATTTGGCATCATCAGATATAATAAAATGCGTGATCTGAAACTTGAATAAATTGACAGACTACCAGTATAATGTACATGGTTAATGAAATCGTCATGAGTTTTATGTATGAAGCTAATATAGGTTGTTATAATTGATTTAATTACAATACAAGTTTGAAAGAAAACGAAAGTAGTTGTAAATACATATAACTCATGTTACAGGTGTACATACATGATTAAATAGTAAGCAATTGAATTATGCAAAATATCGGCGGTGTTAAAAACATCAATTAAAATTTGATTCTGAATGAAGATGAAGATATATCATAGATTAAAATTTTCGAAGGGGAAAATGTGTTAAAATACTATATAATTAGTGTAACACTATGTTACAAGTTGATAAGTCTTGTGTTTTATATTGACAATTAATCATTATCAAGAACATATGCTTTTGGCTTCTGCTGTGATGTACTGCAATAAAAGGGGGGGAAAATATGAATCAGTTATGAATCGTAATTAGCTTATGTTATACTCTTGTGAATTTCATAAATTGTTTAAGATTACTTACGTATGTGTACGCTTGGATTTAGACATGAATATTCTATCTGGTATTAATGCATGCTAAAAATAGTTTTCATTGGTGGTTTGTTGTAATCATGGTTAACAGGAACTGTATAAATAGATGCTTTCTGAAAATAAGGAAAGTATTGATTTAATAATGTGCTTCGAACAGTATGAACAGTTGGTTATAGGGGGGAAGAATAAATGTAAAACGTATATTAATGTATAACTAATTATGATCAAGAGTGAAAATTTATGGTGAATAGTTATGATATTAATGACGGTCAGCGATTACTTACGTGTGTGTATGCGTCTATTTGTTTGCAGATGTGTATTGCTCGGTGGTTTAAAGCGTACTGAGGACCGGGTGATCAGTGTTGCCAACAGTTGTTCGTATAATCCCGCTAGATGACTTTCGAAAACCCGCGATTTTCTAGCAAATATCTCTAGATTTTAATGTATACTTATTATTCAATAATAATAAAAATAATAATAATAATAATAATAATAATAATAATGGTCAAGATAGAGCATTCACCCGCCAATGTAACGACATCCGCCAGCCAATGTAACGAATATTGCACACTATTATCATCGCCAATGTGGCGCTATAAAGCAAGTTTGAACACTTTTATCACAGACACAACATATTTAAATTCTTATTGCACTATAATGTTACCGTTAAAACCCAAAATTCGACAAAACCTGTTTCAACTAGCAAAAAGTAATTTTAAAATATAGATAGATAGAAAGCGAATTTTCGTAATATCTAGAATCAATGACAGGTTAGGTTTGGTTTGTTTAGGTTTTTTTCAGGCTTTTGCCAAAGAAAAACCTAAACAAACCAAACCTAACCTGACATTGATTCTAGATTATACGAAAACTCACTTTGTATCTTTACTTGCTTAAACTAGTTTTTACTAGCTCAAACTGGTTTTGACGGATTTCGGGTTTTAACGGTAACATTCAAATATGGAATTATCACTACATTAACACATCCATTATTTCACAGAACACACACTGAACGAATTAAACGTAATTATGAAAGCCGCTTATAATGCTAATATGAATTTCATTTCAGAAATTTTAAAGATTAAAAACCGCTAGTATTCCCGCTAAGTGGGATAATATAATTTTACCCGCGAGACGGTTATCCAAAAAAGCTGGATTTAGCGGGAAAACCGCTGAATTGGTAACACTGCGGGTGATCGTGTGTGTTCTGCTGTGTGATGGCGTAGTGATTTAAAGGTGAACTATATTGGGTAGCGTGTCGTCAACGTTGCATCATGGTGTGAATGGGTCTGCTTTAAATTGTGTATAACGGATTTCTAAAGTTTAATAAGTTTTCGTTAATTATATTTTTATCTTTATTATAATAATATGAAATGAAATATTCTTCGGCTGCATTTATGTAAGTATTACTATTGTAAGTTTGTAAAATGCTTATTGTATCGTGACGTTGACCCAGTTCATGTCCTGTATTAATTAAATGTGCCGCGTATTTTGATTTATCTTTATTGTTCTTAAAGTCATAAACGTGTTCTTTGTATCTTGTTTTAATGTTGCGTTTGGTCTGTCCAATGTACTTCTTATCACATGTGTAGCATTTGAGCATATATACACCTTTACTATTTAATTTATCTCTGGTATTTATTGTATTATGAATATTATTGTTTAATTTATTATTTGTTTTAAATGTTATGTTTATGGTTTTTTTTTGTTGAAGAAATTTTTTAATTTATTAGAAATGTATTTGTTGTATGTTAGTGTTGAGCAAGATTTTGGTTTTTTTATTTTTAGATCTTGTTAAGGTTGTGGCTGTTTGTTGTTGTTTGGTATTTTATTTTTTCCGAATTATTTTCTTGATAAGGGTTTTGTTGTATCCATTTTCGTTTGCTATGTCTAATATTCTTTGCACTTCTTTTTTATATTTATTTTTGGACAAAGGTACTTGTGTTCATCTAGTTGTTAAGAAATTGAACATACTTTGTTTTTGATTTTGGGGATGTATTGAATCAGCGGGTATACTATGTATTGTGTGAGTTGGTTTTCTGTAAATATCATAACTTAATTTGGATTTATGTTTTATTATTTTTATATCTAAAAATGGTATTGAATTATTCATTTCATTTTCTACTGCGAATTTTAGATTTTTGTGTAACTCATTAAAGGAATGTACAATTGAATTGTCTATTGTCTCATTTTCGTAAAATATAATTGTGTCATCTACGTACCTATAATATGATTTTATGTTATGTTTATTTAAAATTTTGTTAATTTTGTTATCTTCAATGTTTTGTAAAAAGATCTCAGTAAGAGTTCCTGATAGAGGGTTGCCCATAGCGAGGCCAATATTTTGTTTGTATATTTGCATGTGCTGATTCGGAACTGTGATCAGATGTGAGTTCGATTCCCGGTTAGGTTGATTGTGTGGTTGGTTCCCTACCTCGAGGTTTTCCACAATTGTATGGACAATATCAGGTAATGGCATGACAAATCAACGACCATCTCGCGAAGTACCATATCGATATCACTAATACTTCGACACTGAATAACCTAGTCTTGATGTAACACTGTTAAATAAAGATTTGAAATATTCTCGGGAAAAGATAACTATTTTTACTACAAAAATTTCCAGTTTGAATACTGCATAAGCTTATATCGATATTGGCACAGAGATCTACAAAATGTAGGTGCCGTGCAAACCATAGGGACCATATGTCTGCTTTCAAGAGACGAATCGCAATTTATAATCTTTTAAGCTTCGAAGGAGAGAGAGTGCATCTTGTTATTGTCGTCTGGAATGTAAAGTACGACCATAATATTTTTATAAATATTATTGGAGTCAATCCGCAGGAATCTAGGAGCAAAAGAACTTTAGTCTGCATTGTAAACCTTCTAATTTAAATGGTGTGTTGTTGTAAGGGAATTTCAAACTACATACATGCATATTCCAGTTTCAAGTTTCATTTTTATTTGTTCTGACTGTAGTGCTTCTGCTGATAGTATTGGTATGTTAACAGATCCACTTACAGTGTGGTAGTGGTGATGGCAGTTAGTAGTAGTATTTTAACAGATCTACTGTAATATGGTGGTTGGAGGTTAAAAAAAATGCTGTTTTATTTAACGACGCTCGCAACGGCCGAGGTTATATCAGCGTCGCCGGTGTGCCGGAATTTTGTCCCGCAGGGGTTCTCTCACATGCCAGTTAATCTACTGACATAAGCACACTTAAATGCCATCGACCTGGCCCAGGATCGAACCTGCAACCTCGGGCATAGAAGGCCAGCGTTATACCAACTGTGCCAACCAGGCCGACTGGTTGGAGGTGCTATAGTCCCGTCGCTCTTATTTCCGGCAGCTAATCACGCTAGAGGTCGGCTACATTTAAACGTGTGCGTCTTGTGATTGGCATTTCCTAAGGCTCGATAAATACTTAATATAATCGCCCGCTCTTTCGTCGGCGTTCGCAGAAAGCATACGAGGACGTTATTTGCCGCTCAATAATTATTTGCTCAATTACAGTGCGTTTGATTTATTATCAAAGGAGCTACGACATGACATTGTTTAACGGTGTGGCAAATAGATTCTTCGTCTGGTAGCTCGGAAATGAAAGAACAAAAATGGCGAACGATACTACCTACCTAGACTTTATAGAGCCTTCACTTTCTAAGACGAAGCAAAGAGGAGGAGTCACGCCGGGAATAACAGCGTCGCGACTATAGTGGTATTGATAGTAGGTATATGTCAAGAGATGCACTGTAATGTGGTGGTGATGCTAATGGTGATGGTGGTGGAATGTTAACATATACACTGTAGCCTAGTAGTTCTGGATATGTTGGGAATAAAATAGCAAACAGGAGAATGGAATGAATATGAGCCGACCATGAGAAAATTGAGATGCTCAAGTAACAGCAATAATAGAGTGAACCAAATACCGTATTCAGTGCTGTATCATTTAAATAAACTCTATATAGTAACAAGGAATAAAAATGGAGTGTGTTTGAAACTAGACTTCGCAATTCTGTCGTGTCCACCGCTGAGTAACGGTTAGTATGTATGACCGTGAAACTAGCGGGTTAAAATTATAGTTGGAATAATTGCTTGGTTGGGTTTTTTCCGAGGTTTTCCCTCAACCAATTGAGGTACAATTACTGGGTAACTTTCGACATTGGACCTCGGACTCATTCCACCATCATTATTTATTCACATATCATAAGAATGGAACGTGTGAAGTGGACAGGCAGAATAAGAAATGAAGCTGTGTTGGAAAGAGTGGCTGAAGAAAGAATGATGCTAAAACTGACCAGGAAGAGGAAAACGAATTGGTTGGATCACTGGCTAAGAAGAAACTGCCTACTGAAGGATGCACTGGAAGGAATGGTGAACGGGAGAAGAGTTCGGGGTAGAAAAAGATATCAGATCATAGAGTATATATATATATATATATATATATATATATATATATATATATATATGGATCATGTGAGGAAACGAAGAGGAAGTAGAAAATAGGAAAGATTGGAGAAAGCTGGGTTTTCAGTGAAGACCTACCATTGGGCAGTACACTAAATGAATGAATAAGTTCACAGTGAGACGTGCTATATTCTTACATAGGCGTGACTGTTCGGCGACAGATACAATTCACAGAATAGGAATGGTAAGCACAATAAGCTTCAGGCTGTGCTGCAAGCCTTCAGGAGCCCCACCTTCGTAAAGGAAAAAAAAAAAAACTGAAAATACATCGTGTTGATTAAGTCCCTCCGGGATTTGGAGGGTCTGTAGCTCAAGGGACGAATCAACCACACGAGGATAAGAGCATGTCAGTGAAAAGAGTAAATACTCGTATTTTAAGTTTTTACCCTACCTTACAAATGTTCAATACGTTTTCCCCTGGTGACTCGACAGACGTCAATCCTGTAATTTAGTTCCTCCCACACACGTTGCAACATATCAACGCTGATGGTAGCAACGGCATCCGTAATTCTTAACGGAAGCTCTGGTAAATATTTTGGTGAAGTAAGGATACACGTAAACATGATTTTTTTTAGCGTAACGTAAAAAGTTATGTGGAGTGAGGTCGGGTAACCTGGGAGGACAAGTAATTAGCTAATGTGGAGTCTTCGTCTGACCAACATCCAAATGAACGATGAGGTAAAGTGTCATTGAAGTGATCTCGTACATCCCACATTAACAAATTGTCTTACGTGAAAATAGTCATTACCTCGCGCCAAGTGAGACATATTTTAACAAATGATACAAAATTATCAACCGACTTATTACAATACCCCAACTCTAAAGAGTCTTGTAGGCAAGAAGCTCCATAGTTACGTTGAAGAGTAAAATAAGCGATTGAAATTGACGTAGCAATGTTATATTGTAATTCGCTCAGATCTCTCCCATCACAAGCTTGAGCTGTGCGTCCATGAACTTTGGCAACATCACAGAAATGTCGGTAAGCAGTTTCTAATAGTTGTGCACTTCAGATTTTAACATTCTTTCTGCTATAGCAGAATACTTAAATGACATAGAATACTTTACAAATTTATATTTTTTATACAATAGTTGTAACAGTAACAAATGTTCAATTTGCTAATAGGCCTACATGTTAGTATGAGAAAAATTATGACAGTAGGACTATATAATTTGGTCTTCAATTCATACTGTCTATTCACGAAATGCTAGTATCCGTGTCAACTTAACACTAACACTTACATTATTATACAAGTCATAGGCCTATAACAAAATACAGACTAAAACATACTAAAAACACCAATTTACTCCAGTTTCAAACAGTGCTTCAGCTATAATCAGCGTTGCCAACCCTGAGGCTTGATTGGCTCGCACAATTGGTTCCAAATTATCGTACTTTTGATTAGAGGATCGTACACATCATACAAACTAGGCCTATTTTGATTATTTTATCTAACTCCGTCCACAGTGTTTTATTTAAACTATTTTTTTTAATTCTTGCAAGGAAATAATTGTTAAAATTACATATCAGTAGACTTCGTTGAATTGCCACACGCAGCATGCAATCAGGTTGCCGATGTACGGTAGTATAGAGGAGGTGAGAGGCCGCCCGGTCTCGTAGTATAAGCAGTTCATGTTAAGAGTTGTGACCGGTCCAAATAGATAGAGCAGCTACAGCTAATGCATACCTATGTAAGCACTTGTTTTTGCATTACTGTGGTTGGATTAGTCAAAGCTCAACATCTGTTCAGTGCAGACAAGAATTCAATCAAACATACTCCAATGAGAGTGTTGCTGTTCCAAATAATTGCCCCTGGAATACAGAACATTACGGCAAAATAATGGAGGTAATTGGATAGCACAGACAGTTCCGCTGTTGCAGCTGTAAACTCATTGGCTTCTGAACAGCTATTGGAAGATATTCTGTTTATTGATTCTTATTTTAAAATCGTGTCCAAAAGCATCATCATGTTAGAATCGTCTAAACTACAACTCTCAGCAGCCCTTAATATAGTGGATAAAGTATCACAAATCGTTATCCAAAATAACAGTTCACTAATTTCAGAAAAAATTAAATGTAAGTTGAGTAACATTATTGCTAAAAACTGTGCCTATTCATAACTTCGTATTATAAATGATGTACTATCGGGTCACGACAAGACATCTGAAGTTGGTGTACTAAAAAGTAGTGACTTTCCGTTCTTCAAATATATACGTATTACATCGTGTGATGTTGAACGTACATTTTCCCAAAATAAAAACTGTTTAAGTGACCATCGAAGGAAGTTACTTTGCAGTCGCTCAAAATGTACGTAACTCTTCACTGCAATTCACATATT
This sequence comes from Periplaneta americana, assembly GCF_040183065.1. Lineage (NCBI taxonomy): Eukaryota > Metazoa > Arthropoda > Insecta > Blattodea > Blattidae > Periplaneta > Periplaneta americana. The sequence continues at coordinate 112,388,584 of NC_091119.1, forward strand.
CAAGGATGAGTTAATATATCTCACTATAAAATAATTGTGTATTTACATGTTTAGACATTTCCTACTTCAATGATCATTCATTACATTTCTTGAATGCAGGATACAGGTTTTATTGTAACCGCAGTATACTGCTCAGTGTTTACATCAGAGGCATACTCCATCCGTCCCACGTCCCCTTCTCATACAGTCTATACCGCGTGCACAGTAAACCTTGCGATTCTTGTGGCAATTCCACGAAGTCTACATATCAGCAAATAAAATGATGTTTAAACAATTTGTTGTCTCCTTACCTTGGGAGCAGCTTCTTTGTCTTTCCCGACAATTACAATATCATAGGCAAAACAGAGTAATGTGAGAGGATCAATGTCTGGAGTTAACTGGAAACCGTAGCTTTTGGGAACTGTAATATTGTAATCTGTGCAACAGGGATTATATGCAATGTACATCCTTCAATATAATTTGGTGTAGAATAAAGCTACTTTAGTCAGTATATATTTTATATTTTAATGCATGTTTTCTTAGCTTTTTGAGTGAATTTGTATACATAACTTCACGATGAGTTCGCAGCCTAGTAATTACACTAATTGGCTGTTAAATTATACGTATAGCCCTAACTGTCAATGCTGCAAAGTCATAGCTTACAGTACCTGGCCACATTATTATAATCACTCACATTTTTACTATATTTTACATATTACTTCCTCATTTGAACTCTGGTTTCCTTTCTTAAGCAGAATTCGCATTACATATTTAATTTTTAAACAATATTAAGTATAATTACAATTATAACAATGTTAATTCAAGAAATATTGATAAATAACCAACCACACCTCATTTTTACAGAAATTTCAGTATTTCATACGACCTCCTTTGGCTTTAATTACAGCTTCAATTCTCTTTGGCATGCTTACAATACACTTCTGTATTATTTCCTGGATCCTCTGATTGTGATTCCAAACATGTATCAGCCTTTCAATAAGTCCAACTCTGGTAATAATAAATTCTTTTGCCATCTCTCTTTTCATGAGATCCCAGACGTTCCCAATGGGATTCAAGTCCAGTGAGTTTCCTGGCCATGGCAAAAGTGGAATGTTTTTGGAAGCCAGAAACACTTTGACTCTCCTAGCAGTGTGGCAAGGTGCACCATCTTGCATAAAAATATATTTCTCTCCATTGGGGAACCATTCATTCAGCTGAAGGATAAGCCTGTTTTCCAATACCTGGATATATTGATCTTGTTCCATTGTTCCCTGAACAATGTAGAGTAATCCTCAACCTCTGCCTGATATCACAGACCATATCATGCCTGATATTGGGTGTTTAACTGTGTTAACCAGGCATCCAGGAGCAAAATTTTCTCCTTTTCGTCGACGAACAAACATTGCTTTGTCCATCAAACACTGAAAGGTTGATTCATCGGAGAAGCAAACCTGAAAGTTGTCAAAGAAACTGATAAAAACTCTAAATTTTGTCTTTAAGTATTAAATACAGTATTCAATTTAGAGTTTTTATCAGTTTCTTTGACAACTTTCAGGTTTGCTTCTCCGATGAATCAACCTTTCAGTGTTTGATGGACAAAGCAATGTTTGTTCGTCGACGAAAAGGAGAAAATTTTGCTCCTGGATGCCTGGTTAACACAGTTAAACACCCAATATCAGGCATGATATGGTCTGTGATATCAGGCAGAGGTTGAGGATTACTCTACATTGTTCAGGGAACAATGGAACAAGATCAATATATCCAGGTATTGGAAAACAGGCTTATCCTTCAGCTGAATGAATGGTTCCCAAATGGAGAGAAATATATTTTTATGCAAGATGGTGCACCTTGCCACACTGCTAGTAGAGTCAAAGCGTTTCTGGCTTCCAAAAACATTCCACTTTTGCCATGGCCAGGAAACTCACTGGACTTGAATCCCATTGGGAACGTCTGGGATCTCATGAAAAGAGAGATGGCAAAAGAATTTATTATTACCAGAGTTGGACTTATTGAAAGGCTGATACATGTTTGGAATCACAATCAGAGGATCCAGGAAATAATACAGAAGTGTATTGTAAGCATGCCAAAGAGAATTGAAGCTGTAATTAAAGCCAAAGGAGGTCGTATGAAATACTGAATTTTCTGTAAAAAGGAGGTGTGGTTGGTTATTTATCAATATTTCTTGAATTAACATTGTTATAATTGTAATTATACTTAATATTGTTTAAAAATTAAATATGTAATGTGAATTCTGCTTAAGAAAGGAAACTAGAGTTCAAATGGGGAAGTAATATGTAAAATATAGTAAAAATGTGAGTGATTATAATAATGTGGCCAGGTACTGTACATTCTGAGTTGAAAAATCTCTTGCTTGCATTGCAGCAATCGAAAATTCGTCTAATTTACGTACACAGTACATTATTTTATTTACACGAATTGCAATGTTACTGTTAACGTGGTAAATGGATAAATTATTGGGATATGCGTAATAAGTACATAAATGAGAGATTATTTATCGCCTTATTGACAGTACTTTCACTGTTTCTGTTTTCTTCACACCCGTTAACCACAGATTGAAAACTCCCATTCACACTGCTTTACTCTCGGTAACGTCGAAGTCATTCCAGCTACTTGCCTTCCGTACGGAATGCTACCCACGTCATAATGCGTGATATCTGGCTTAACAATGAAACAGGTGGGGCGCACTCACACGCACACACGTACCTGCGTGCGTTGGGCTGCATGGACGCCGCCTGCCAGTCCCGAGTCTGAAACACAGAGCAAAGGAGCACACTTCATATTTATCGTTTATTGCAGCAAGTCATGTTTGATGAAGCTGCAATGAAATAAAATAATAAAATCTTCCTGTACTCCTGCCGTTCTAATTAAAATATGGAAGTAAACAAAAGCACGTGACAGCTAATGCATTTCCCTGCATGATGACTCTTTCTACTGTGCTTTACATTAACGCGCCCATCGGCATAAACTTGGCTCAGTATAGCCAACAAATGTAACGTTTCGTTCTGAAATAATTTTAAAAAGTTATACTTGTTCGGATCAAATTTCTGGATATTTGAAGGACAAACTAAAATCTTTTCAATCATTCATTATCATAATATACTGCTCTCTTGAACTGACTGAGCATATTAGAAATTAAATCAATGTCTTTTCTACTCGTAAAATACACTATGAAATGTTTCATATAAAACAATTTTATCTAAAAACGACCAAAATTGTATTAAACTTCTTTGTTTGAAATATCTCAAATAATAACACCCCGAAATTAATTACGTTATTTAAGATTTATCTTGTATATTTATTTGATAATATGACGAATTATGGTAGGTGTCTGAAACAACAAATACCCAAGGAGTTGAATTTTTGTTGTGGTATCATGAAATTGCGAACCGCTGTTACTAAGAACTCTTTCGATAAATAGATATTATGAAAATGTCACCTTTCCATTATGAATATATTATTATCCAAATTCTTCAATATGGTTATACGAAGTTAGAATTAATAGAATAGAGGAGAGTTTTTTTTGGTAGGTTGGGATCTTCAGATCCAGTGAACTTAATTGCGCCTATCTATTTTCACATGGGATACTTAACGCTATTAATATTCTTTCGTTTTTTTTTCAAACCATTAATGATCTCGTAGAGTCTTCAGAACCATCGCAACGATAATAAAAAAACAGGCTTTTCTTTTCCCACATTCAAACGCTAGCCACTAGGGCCTGCGGAGACATCTGTCCTAGAAGAATGAAGCATGGGCGAGAAAATAGCCGATAATTGTGCCTGGTACTCTTTACTGTACATAGTTCATATACAAGGGAAAGTCAAAAATTAACCTTAATAATTGTTTTATTAATTGAATATGTACAATAAGACTACAAACACTTTATCAGTTTTCAACATAGTCCCAACTACGTTCAATGCAAGTGTTCCTGTTATACTATGTTAAACGTGATAGAAGTGTTTGTAGTCTTATTGTACATATTCAATTAATAGGTTACTTTTTGACTCTCCCTCGTATGTAGTGTAAATATACGACACGGAACGCTCCATAATATGTTGCTTCTGGAGGACGTCATGCTGAGAACTTTTATTGTCCTTAAAATCCACTATCATTGTCGGATTTGAAACCACGACTCTCGGATCCAGTGGAAAGGACGGTAACCACTCGACTGCTGAGGACGACAACTGTTAAAGATACTGCCGGAAAAAAAAAGCAAAGAATTGTAGTGAATGGTGAAGACTTCGGTCTTAGAAAGACTCTATTTAAAAGCTCCAGACACGTTACAAATTCCTGTAATCCACGAGAATCAAACTCGGTGCTTCTCAAACAAGATCACCATGACGTTAATCGCGTCATAAAAATGCAGTTGTCATCCTCTTGGCAAGGTTAGAGTCCTTATTCACCGCAGAGAGATATACTGCAAGTGCGTCTTACAATGCAACCTGCTCGCCGCCCCTTCTGGATCTGCGATTAATCGGACCCGGATCAAACTCATCGCCTTCTCCAGTGTCGAGGATTTATCTGCTGCTCTGATCTGAATGCAACATGGGCACAAAGCGATCGTTCGTTTGGTTCGCTTTATTGCGCGTTTTGCATTGTTATTGAGCTTAGTGGACGATTTTCTTGTGTTTCTTTACTTCAAACATGTATTCTAGCAACAATAAATGCCTTAATTCAGCTTAAAAAACCAATTTTTAAATGCTACCTTCGGCATAAATGGACGTTTGTTGCCTAATGACGTGTATTTATAGAAACCTTTTTACAATCGAATGTTAATGTGTGGCGAATAATGCAATTATAGCTAATTATTGGATTACCTCATCGCAATAGCGCTAGTGTTGCACAAATACAGTATATTGCTGACAGCAAGGACGTATCAATTTGTGACAGAATTTGGAGGCGAGTGTTTTCAAGTGAATGGGGAATATATTATTACATGCAAACTGTGTAGCGTAAACATGCGGGATGACAAACGTCAATATATACACCAGAACACACACAGAAAATAGAAAACTTGCATCGAAAAACGAAAGTGAAGATCTGCTAATAAGTACAGTGTAAAGGTACGTGTTCCTCGGTGCGACTATTGCGATGATCGTTCAACGATGATCGTGCAACGGTAATCGTTGAGCACTATTTCTTTGTATTTTATAGAGTCGCGGCAGTCCTCGGAGGAAAACAGCTCCATAGAAAATACAAAGAAATAGTGCTCAACGATTATCGTTGGGAATTGGTTCTGTGTCTTGTAGTGATACTTTTGTTAAAGGTAAACAGAATATTTTATTGATTAGGAAATTCACATTGATCACTGATTTTAAATTAATGAACTCTTCTTTCTCTATTTGAGAATTGCATCGTTTGTGAAACGGAACTGTCGAAACCCACTGTGGTACTAGAAGCGCATACACAAGTCTCGGGGCGGGCAGGAAATGCAAGTACAGTACAATATTCGTTGATGGATAACCAATAAGAATTTGTATTCATTTCACCTACCACACCCACTACCCTTATTGGACTAAACTTTCAATTCTGTTTTGTCGAACTTAGGAGAGTCCACTGTAATTCCACTTCAAATAAACAATCACAATTTTAACTGGATTTGTGTGAGATTATGGTAAAGGCTAGCATTCCGTTCTTTAAATTACGTACAAAATTTCCACTTTATTGAAAAATACACAACTAAAAAGTTGCCAATCTATGAAACATTAAGGCAAAATTATTTTAAAATATGTTACTATAGCACATGCATTAAATAAGACAGATGTATTTAGGTTATTTTCATTTTTAATATATTACGGTATTTATTTAATTTTATATAAATGTCCTTATGTAACTCATCATTCCTTGCAAGCAGTGTTTATATTCATTAGACGACCAACATAGTTGTATAATATTAAAACTCAAAGATCTGTGCCTGATTCTGAACTACAAGGTCATCACACATTCAGCAATAGGCCTAAACAACGCTTCTTGAGTTTTGATGTTTCTGTATACCTCCATCTTCTGCCACTAGCAACGAAGTCTCAGTGTATACTCCGCGTTGCAGTCAACTTAACTCATCAGTCCCCAAGATGCTATGTCTGGTCATCAATAACGCATCCTTTCAATCAGAGAAAGAAAATAATGGATAGATATTCAGAATTCTTTTATGAACCAGTCAAGTTTACATTAAGTCGAAAATATGATGGTACGGCCATAATGAATTAATGATAAGAGTGAAAGCGGCATGTGAAATTACAGTACTCGAAGATAATCTTCATCATAGACTGTATACACATAATAAATCTCTAAAATAGCAAGGGTTAATAATTCAAGAACTAGAGATAATCTGCATGACATCCTACTTGTTCGTCAAAAATTTTAAAAGGCCGGGAATATAAAGATACTAGAAAATTGCCCATACCACAGCTTACATTTCAGCTAGGAATCGAAATTTGGTTCCCTGAACATTATCACCAGTTACATATCGACTTAAATTCCCAATAATGAATAGGTCCTAACTCTTCACCATCACTTCTCACATAATATCATCCGTAGGGCTCGACACTAGTTGCTGACCATAGCGATTTCGGATAAATGTTACACGAAGTTATTTAACTTCAAGTTCTTAAAAAGTACAGGAGTAACAACCAGTTCAAAATATTAGAACACCACAAAATTACGAAAGAGGTTACTAAGCCCCTTTTCACGAGACTCAGTTCATGGAGGTCGCGGCTTTTTAGCCGCCACGAACAACAGGAGCCATTAATATAATTAAGCAAAGTTGCCTAGTTATAATGTTAGAACTAAGTTGCTGTTAGTTACAGTAATTTAAATATTACATGTGCCAAAAAAAATATTATTGCCACGAAGAAGATGAGACGTGTGAGCTAAGTCGCGTGAAAAGCATTAATTACAAGAATACTTTAACTGTGACAAGGGTAAGACACATATTACATAATAATGTTGTATAGGCTATGCAACTATGGGTCATATTGGAGACATTTTGTTTGATTCCGACAAATACTCCTAATCCAACGAAATACATAGTTGTTACGTTTCTTTTTTCAGATATGCTGAAGTAAATTTATGTGAAGTGAAGTAGAAAGAAGATTTTTGCATAACAAAATATGAGCAATAAGAGGGGACGTTTATTGTTTGATGCATTAAAACAGTGTATTATTAATCATAAATGTAGCTAATTGTAAATAAATGTATACAACTACAGAATTAGTACCACACCCTTTCATTTCATTATGTAATTTGTGTTCCTTTTGTTTGGTTTGAAGCCTTGTTTCCCCATTATTTTGTTGCATGTCGTATTAAGACGTGAACAATGTTTCATAATATTGTACTTAATCTTAGTGTATAAAATAAATAAATAAATAAATATGATCTCCTTGTTATTGCTTTCTGAACTAATTGTCCCTGCAACCGCCACTTGACCGTCCATCCGATCATCTTCCGCGACAGGCCTGCAACATATCCGCGAAGTATTGGCCCAGCAAATGTGCTCTCTGTGGACATGACGTTGAATCGCAGTATTGTGGAGAAAGCTAAAAGATTATTATTATTATTATTATTATTATTATTATTATTATTATTATTATTATTATTATTATTATTATTATTATTATTAAACATTCGTTACTTCCTTTCTAACCTTCGATGATATAGACAGCGGCAATAAAATATGAATGATTTTATTTTGTTAATATTGAGAAGCCATTAGTAATTTGTTAATGTTATTGTTGGAGGGCACAAAGCAAGCTTGGAGTTTATGTTAAAATGGTTTTAACAGTTTTGCAGAAAATGAAAATTGTTCTATTCTATGCTGAAATAGTCTTGATTCAGACGAAACGCCAGTACCGTCGATTTTTAACTGTAGAAAGGCACCAATTTCTGGATCAATTGTCCAAACAGTGAGGAAATTTAATGAAAATGGAACCGTTCTTAACCTAAACAAAGCGAATTCAGGTAGGCTATGAACTGCTAGAACTATAAAAATATTGAAGCCACGCGGCGGTCACTGAATCGGTGTCCTTTTAAACGCAAAGGATACCGGAGACGTGCAAAGGAGTTGGCGATGAGGCCAACCTCTCTGAGAAGGAATTTTAAAATTAATTTGAAGATGTTCCTTACAAAATTCAAGTGAAATACATGTTAACAGCGAATGGCAAAGCATCCATAACATACGCCTTAACTTCATTTGCAAAACGGAAGAAAATTAGGACTATATCAGAATATTAGTTTCACTGAAGAAGCGCATTTTCATTTCAGTGGTGTCATGAATCGTTAAAACTGGAGATTCCGCCAGAAGAAGTGTGGGAACAGCCACTTCAAGTCCGAAATGCACTGCTTGGTGCGCGAAAGGCATTACTGGTGCCTTCTAATTCCCGGATGAAAACGAGACAATGTTTACGCGCAGAAACCTAGAACCATCTGCGAGATGAAGAGAAACTTGGAGATCTTCACTGAGTCTATAACTGGCGACATGTACCAGAGATACTATTACATACACAATATTCAATAGAGGAGGCGGGGTCCTCAAATGAGAAAAAAAAAACACACAAAGGGAGAGACAGAGAGGGACGAGGAGAGAAAGAGAGAAAAAGAGAGAGAGAGAGAGAGAGAGAGAGTGTGTGTGTGTGTGTGTGTGTGTGTGTGTGTGTGTGTGTGTGTGTGTGTGTGTGTGTGTTATTCACAATTTTAAAACATGTTTGAAACATTGTATTACAATTCGCGGTGCCCAGTTTGAAAATGTTATTCAGTAATAATTGAAATACGTAAAATTAGTTCAAGGTTATTAATGATTAAAATCGTTCATATTTTATTCGCATTCTCGGTATGATAGAATGGCAACAATGGCGCAACGCTGGAATGAATCATAGGACAAACTTACAGAGATGGCCAAATTATTAGATTAAAATGATTCCATGTGCAACAAAGCTGTATTTATCTGCAGAAATAATGAACAAAAATGTATTTTGCACAGAAATAATGAACAGAAAATTGAGTCTGGAGGTTACTAATATTTGTGAACTTTTCCTTATTCTTCATTAACATGTGATTTTGCCAGGGATGCTGGAAACAAAAGTTTGACACTCTCTTTGAATATCAGCATCATTTAGCTAGATATCAGAGTCCGTGAGTTAATGAGTCAATGTTTTGTTGCAAGCTTTTTTTTTCTTCGGTATATACCACAGTATTTCCTTTGGATTCATATCCGGCCTTTTTGCAGTCCATGGAAGAACAGATTGTTGAATATCTTCTGCAGTATATAATTAAAACACAAATAGTACCAACTTTGTGAATAATACTGATAATTGATATGACAAATTGTATTATTTTTCAAAGAAAAATGTTTTAGTCTAATAATTTGGCCACCTCTGTAAGTATTCGAAGAAAACCTGTTTCTCAGTCGAACTGTTACCTAGTAACACTACTCAACATCCAACCTCTATTCCTTTGCTAAGAAGGGCAAGGCTTACTGAACTACGTATCAAAGAATGGAGCTTCACTGAATTTTTAGACCTTCAACCTAGACGTTGTGTTTACAACGACTGGATTATACGTTGGGTATTTTCCCCGCACAACTACTGCTGTGTTTCAGCGATGTCTGCGGTTTGTATTTATAATGAGCCACTGTTTTGGAATAAACAGATGAGATCTGCAGACGTCTATCCCTCCACCCTCTATGAGACAGTCACTATGATTAATGTCAGAGCTGGAAGATCCAGTGACGAACCAAGGGGTGGTGCGATACAGACCAAACCAGAGTTCTGATATTGCTTAGTAGGTTTGAAGTTACAACAGACCTTTGCTTATCCTGTCTATCATGTGTAGTCATTGTTACAATAACACAGATGGCTATATTTTGAAGCACTTAATATCAACGCCACTAATTAAGGTGTAAACTACATAACTTACAAGGTAGATAAAAACAGTCAACTGAGCAAGATAATTTCATGAGGGTTTGTTCTTATTATAATGGGTAATGATCTTCAATGTAATACACCATTCATTCATTCATTCATTCATTCATTCATTCATTCATTCATTCATTCATTCATTCATTCATTCATTCTGTTCTGCCCAAGGGCAGATCTTTCACTGAAAACCTAGCTTTCTCCAATCTTTCCTATTTTCTGCCTTCCTCTTTGTCTCCGCATATGATCCATATATATTAATTTCGTACATCATCTGATGTCTTCTTCTGTCACGAACTCTTCTCCCGTTCACCATTTCTTCCAGTAGGCAGTTTCTTCTCAATCAGTGACCCAGCCAATTCCTTTTCCTCTTTCTGATCAGTTTCAGCATTAATACACCATATCCGCATAAATTTCATTGCCAGCCCTTTCAAAAATATGTCCTTTATTACCGACCGAGTCAACCGCTGTGGAGTAACGGCGTGCCTGACCGTGAAACGAGCAGGCCCGGGTTCAAATTCTAGTTGATACAGGTTAATTAGTTGAGGTTTATTCCGGAGTTTTCCGTCAACCCATTAAGAGGAAATGCTGGGTAACTTTTCGCGCAGGACCCCGGACTCATTTCGCTGGTATTATCAGCATTTCATTCAGACGCTAGATAACTACAGCTGTTAACAAAGCGTCGTAAACCAATTTAAAAAGATACCAGCCAATAGTTTTATCAACAGTAATCTCACTAGAGGTTTTGATTTTATCGATAAATCTGTGAGTGGAACACGAGCAGATTTATCTAGAGAAAATCAAAACTCGAGTGGGATTTAATTGACTATTACACGATTAGAAGAAAGTATATAAAGATTATAAGTAACAAAGTACTCCAATACAATAAAATATTAATTGACTTACGAAAATAAACCTGTCTTCAAATGTATTATTGCACCATTACGCTAGATGGCAGTTGGGCCAACTATGGAATCTTCATTGAACTCTGTAGACGGTTACTAGTCAAGAAGGCTTTGTTGATTCAGTTTCGTTTTCAATTTAAACATTTGCATTCCACTTAAATCACCCGGATCCCAGTAATCAACGTCACTTGACAGATGATTTTCAATAAATCTTAATATTAAACAATCTCTGATACGTGACTATCCATAATATCATATAGCAGAAGCTATAACATAACCTAAATAATATACGCAAGTGTTAGAAAAGTTTTAATTAACGACGATGACATAAAAAACAAACATGAATAATTTTAAAAGAAATAATTATTGAATGTACAATTTTCAAATTTGAATGTGGTTGGTGGTTCAATTGATGTTATATTGGACGTGTGCGCAATAGAAGTGGAACTCGTTGATTTAGGCCTACATGGTGTATTCAACTTATTCAGGATTTCCGAATGAATAATTTTAAAAGGAATAATTATTGAATGTACAATTTTCAAATTTGAATGTGGTTGGTGGTTCAATTGATGTTATATTGGACGTGTGCGTAATAGAAGTGGAATTCGTTTGATTTAGGCCTACATGGTGTATTCAACCTATTCAGGATTTCCGAATGGTGCTCTTCATTTATTTGTAAATAGGATTTCAGAAGATGCATAGGTATGATCAGTGATTTTTATTAATTCTTGTTCTTGAATGCCAATGCGAATCATATTTGAAACTGCTGTGCATCGACTGGAGTGGTTTATAATTTTATATATATATACATTTTTTTTTGACGTCCAGACCAGCGCAGTTTCAAATGTTGGCAAACAAAGAAACAAATGCTAGGGACGCGATAAAATCAAACAAATGCTAGGGACGCGATAAAATTGTGCGATAAGCAGCCATGATTGGTTGAAAGACGTCCTTTCGTACCGTTTTATTGGTCAAAAGTAGTATGACGTAGTAAGAGTGTAATAGTCAAAATTAAATGTTTTATCCGTAATTTAAAAAAAAATATAGTCGCTAAAGGATCGGCTAAACTTTTCATCACCATCATGGAGTAACTATTTATCAAGCAACAGCATTTATCTGCCTCTTTAATGACAACAAACGTCAAAGTATATAGGTCCGCTTGTAATCGCAGTTTGCCGCAATAAGTCCAACGAGTAGTTCCTTATGGTAGAGGAGGTGTTATGGTTTGGGCAGGTGTGTCCTTAGGCTGGCGAACTGAACTTCATGTAATCGATGGAGCACTGAGAGGTCAAAGGTACGTAGAGGAGATGGTGAGGGAGTGCATTTTGAACAGGCGAGATGCCGCTGGTCAAGAGAATTTTATATTTCTTGATGATTATGCACGTGCACATCGAGCTGCAGTTGTCATAGAAGCCCTGGAAGACCTTCAGACATAGGCGGAGAGAGAACCCTTTCCTTGGGAGGGCAAAGCAAAACCATAGAATCCCCATGGAGCTATGGGGGACATCATTTATCTCCTCCCCCGTTATAGCTTGACTGTGGTACAGTATATCGGAACATGATTTAATAAAGGTATATTCGGGGGGCATGTTTCTTACATCCATATCCGCGATGTTTCAAACCGAGTTGTATAGGACTTGAACTGTAGATCTGCTACAAATTATAATGGGGCATAACTTAAAACAATCTCCATATTTTTCTCTCTCGTACAGAAACACATGCATACATCAATAAAACTACGTAACAGTGCTAACAGAAACTTTTTTATATGAAGCTTACCTTCCTGAAAATATTATATGAAATGTAAATTCTAATTATTTTATTTAATCTCGTCTTTAAGTTTACACATTATACCGGGATCACTTTTCTTTTTTCTGCATTGTTGTGCAATATGTTATTCATACATCTCCAAATGGCGCCCTGAACATCTGCAGACTTCTAACACATGAGTACAGGCTGTTACAAAATGAAAATTACAGTGCTTCCGTTCCTCAAATGAGTTAAAGGAATTATTATACATTCAGAAATTTAAAATAAATATTATAGTCCAGACACATGATCTGAAGACATTAATTCGTCAATTTAAGCACAGAAACATAATTATAAACAAAAGCAAAAAGGTCTTTTGAATTCAATATTTTCTAATGTCAATAGCAAAAAAAGGTCAGAAAAGTTTAGGGGGGGGGGGCAGTGCCCCCATTCTCCGCCTATGCCTTCAGAGCAATCATCTTCCACTGGATGGCTCAGGCGGTAGGGGCACGGCATGTCTCTATCGCTTGGTCCGAAGGGTTGTGGGTTCGAGTCCCGCCTCGGGCATGGGTGTTGTGTTTGTATTAGTGTAAGTAAAAACAAAGGAAACGAGTAAAAACGAAAACAGAAAACAAAGATAACTTTCGTAAACGGCCTCTGGCCGGTCTAAATTAAAAAAAAAATACAATTGAACATGTCTGGGATTTGCTTCAGAGGCAACTTCACAACCATCTACCACACCCAACTACCATCAGAGAACTTGCAGAGATACTTACCCATAGCATTCAATGAAATACCACAAGACCAGATTGATAATTGCATTCGAAGCATACCAGAGAGATGTCAAGCTGTTGTAAATGTCCGAGGAAATACAACTCTTTACTAATGTGACAAAAAACCTGTCAATCTTGTTCTTATTGTAATAAATACTTAACATAGATATATCCCAACTTTTGTCCCTGGTTCTTTTTCTTCTTTCTGTTTGGTATATTGGTAGTATTCTAGGAAACCTTCAACTTAATTTATTATTTAATTGTATGTAAGAATAAATAACAAGTGATTAAGATTTTTTTATTTTGATTGCAATACCCCTATTCATTTTTGAGTAGTTTATTATCAGGCATTACATCTCACTTAACGATATGCGTTAGAGGAAGCACAAATTGTTTGTATACATTTGAAGTCTGATTAGTGTAGCCTAATATGTTACTAGTCAGGGATGTTCGCAATGAGGGGGAAAGGAACTAGCCAACCTACCCCATTATGTCTTGGCGTAGTTGCCTCATGAGTGACTTGTTATTGGTGTCACTTATGAAACTCAAACCTGTCTTCGGACAATTAACTAAACAAGATCTATTTTAAAGGAATCTAAACTTGATAAATGAATGCAATGTTTTTTCAAATATGTCTCTCTGTAGGTCTAAATCCGCTTATTCCAGATAACGTACTATTTATTGCTTAACAAGCCAACAGGGTCTACAGTTCAACCAGAATGCGGGAATAATCATGTGATTATTGTCAATAGTCTCTACATTTTATGCTTCCCTTGAATTGTAACTTCAAATATTTGCAAAAATAAAGAAAATTTCCAGTGTGGAAATATTATAAGGGAATATTTTCAAATATGTGTCTTCCCTGGCAATATTCCCAATCTCAACACTAATTGAGAAGCATTTGCACTGAAGTGCGCAGGAACAGCGTCATACTGCAGCTACTTTTACAGCTGTAGTGATCATATTACATTTCAACGCGGGTGTAACAATGCATGGCACCAGAAATTCTGCACTGACATCCTCCGCACACACTGTCGAATCTCACGACCCGCAAAGGTTGCATTCCTCAATGAATAATGTTCGTATTAATCTTCTATTCCCCTTCTATCATTTTGTAACTGTATAGGATTTGAAGAGGATATAAAACCATAAAATTTGAGATTTTTGCAATATAGTATTACAATTCGGAAGTTTGCACAGTTAACAGTGCACCTCATAACTCTGGCTAAATCTACCGCACGATATTCGAACACTGAATATAAAGGAAGTGAGGGTGAAGTGTTGGCGTATATAACCCCTCTCTAATTATTTTGACCCCTGAAAGGAAGTGTGTGCTCGAAAACAAAATCGGACCAATTGTTTTCGTTTCCACATGGTATCTGCCTAATGCCATGTTACGGCACACATAATTATGGTGTATCGCTAATACGTCCGGAAGTTTCCAAAGCAACGAATATAAGTGGCGATAGGGACCTGAACCAATTTTTTATGTCCTATTCACTCTTGCCTCGTTGTTACAATTATTTTCGCTTCAGTACGTCACACACCTGTTGCATTATCATTGCAGTGTCGTCGTGGGAGAAGATTTCGAATAATGTATAAACATGTTACAAGAGAGAATTCCGATTTTTGTAAAAGTCATTGATGGTCAGTAGATCGGAAATACAATATTTTCCATGGCGCTAATATAATTGTGATGCATGTCCTTGCTCGTAACGGAGACAGTTTTATAATTCGTGAATATCGCCATTGTAGTCAGAAGATGAGAGAAGTAAGAAGAAGGAATTAAGGAGTAGCTAAACAGTCGGAATTAGATTAGGTTGGAATTAAACTGTCGAGATTAGGTAAGAGCTAAGCAGCCGGGATAAGGTGAGAGCTGAGAAGCCGGGATTAAGTACGACTTGAGCAGCCGAGTTTAGCTAGGAGTGAGAGTTGACCGCCGGGATTAGGTAAGAACTGAGCAGCGCGATTAGGTAAGAGCTGAGCAGCGCGATTAGGTAAGAGCTAAGCAGCGGGATTAGGTAAGAGCTAAGCAGCTGGATTAGGTAAGAGCTGAGCAGCCGGAATTAGGTAAGAGCTGAGCAGCGAGATTAGGTAAGAGCTAAGCAGCGGGATTAGGCAAGAGCTGAGCAGCGGGATTAAGAGCTGAGCAGCGGGATTAGGTAAGAGCTGAGCAGCGGGATTAGGTAAGAGCTAAGCAGAGGGATTAGATAAGAGCTGAACAAACTGAGCAGTGGGATTAGGTAAGAGCTAAGCAGCGAGATTAGGTAAGAGCTGAGCAGCCGGAATTAGGCAAGAGCTGAGCAGCGAGATTAGGTAAGAGCTAAGCAGCCGGAATTAGGTAAGAGCTGAGCAGCGAGATTAGGTAAGAGCTAAGCAGCGGGATTAAGTAAGAGCTGAGCAGCGGGATTAAGTAAGAGCTGAGCAGCGGGATTAGGTAAGAGCTAAGCAGCGGGATTAGGTAAGAGCTGAGCAGCGGGAATAATTAAGAGCCGAGCAGCGAGATTAGGTAAGAGCTGAGCAGTGGGATTAGGTAAGAGCTAAGCAGCGGGATTAGGTAAGAGCTGAGCAGCGGGATTAGGTAAGAGCTGAGCAGCCAGAATTAGGTAAGAGCTAAGCAGCCAGAATTAGGTAAGAGCTGAGCAGCGAGATTAGATAAGAGCTAAGCAGCGGGATTAGGTAAGAGCTGAGCAGCGGGAATAATTAAGAGGTGAGCAGCGAGATTAGGTAAGAGCTGAGCAGCGGGATTAGGTAAGAGCTGAGCAGCCAGAATTAGGTAAGAGCTGAGCAGCCAGAATTAGGTAAGAGCTGAGCAGCCAGAATTAGGTAAGAGCTGAGCAGCCAGAATTAGGTAAGAGCTGAGCAGCCAGAATTATGTAAGAGCTGAGCTGCCAGAATTAGGTCAGAGCTGAGCAGCCGGCCGGGATTGTTAAGAGCTGAGCAGCGAGATTAGGTAAGAGCTGAGCAGTGGGATTAGGTAAGAGCTGAGCAGCGGGATTAGGTAAGAGCTGAGCAGCCAGAATTAGGTAAGAGCTGAGCAGCCAGAATTAGGTAAGAGCTGAGCAGCGAGATTAGGTAAGAGCTGAGCAGTGGGATTAGGTAAGAGCTGAGCAGCCAGAATTAGGTAAGAGCTGAGCAGCCAGAATTAGGTAAGAGCTGAGCAGCCAGAATTAGGTAAGAGCTGAGCAGCCAGAATTAGGTAAGAGCTGAGCAGCCAGAATTAGGTAAGAGCTGAGCAGCCAGAATTAGGTAAGAGCTGAGCTGCCAGAATTAGGTCAGAGCTGAGCAGCCGGCCGGGATTGTTAAGAGCTGAGCAGCCGGGATAAGGTGATAGCTGAGCAGCGGGTTAGGTAGGATATGATTTTATCGTCTTTTATGTTCTCTATATTTTTACTATATGTATCTTGTTTATTGACGCTGTCGATTGCATATAATTATTTGTGCTCACTGACTAAAGTTTTCAGTAAATGAGCTAAGCAGTAGAGATGCAGTCCAGATATCTCTGAAATAATATACAGCAACTTATTTATATATAAATTCTGTTTGAACATTATACACAGCAGCAATGTATCTTGCAGTGTTCGAATCATTTGGGGATTATTAAGTTTCTGTAGTATTTGGTATTTGTGAACATTATACATTAAGTTGCATAGCAATGTATTTCTTACATTGATGAAATAGTAATATGCGTTACAAGAGCGGTATGTTGAAGTTTGCATGTTCGAGGAAAAGTTTGAAAAAGCGAAACGTAGTTGAGCTTTTTTAATTTCCGAGAATTGAAAGAAAACATACCGCTCGTGTATCGTACATTATTTTGTGCGAAGATCGTTTATTACATACCGGAAAGAGGAATTTCTAATTAATTGCAATGAAATCTCCATCTTGGTTTCTGTCCAATGACGGCAAATTTGCAAAACAAAAATATCTATCTTCAACATTGTTCTTTAAAATGTTTTCTGTGTTTACTATACTCCAGCAAGCCGTGATATACGTCTGTCTTTTTTTCCCCCCCAGTCTATGATGAGTCTGGAATCGTGTTGATTTTTCACGGCTTCCTTAATGTTACTTGCATCACGAATGCAGTAACTTTAGTGGAATTGTAGAGTTTACTTAATTTTTGCAAATATTTAAAAACAATAATTAACAGTGCAATTTAGGTGAAATTGCAGTGGTAAGTTTCCAATTTATAATTATTACTATATTGAACGTCTCTAAAAATAATATGTTAAAAGCCTAAAGCAGTAAAATCAATATGTCACTTAAGCGGTAAAAAGAGGGAAATTGTTATATGTGTTAGGTTGGGAATACTGAATGTGGAATTTTAGACTTTCCGCGGATTGGTTTTGTGCGGAAACCAAGCAAATACGCACGATCTCGCACAAATAAACATTACATTTTCATAGAAACGTGCTGGTGGTAACTGTTGCTGTTGCGGTTCCAATTATGCCATAACTGGTCCATCTCCAAAAAACGTAATATATGAATAATTGCCATGGTTACAAAATCTGTGTCTGTTATGATGGACATGTGCGACGCGTTAGCTCGAAACGGAATGCTCAGGATGAGTAAGTATCCGGGGTAGTGAAATTATGATTCACTGCGGTCCTCTGACAGATGAATCACTCCTTTTGATCACTGTCGTAATAGAAATGCTGCTCACAAACAGCAGCAGCTTTGCGGCAACCTCGAATTCTCGACTCCTACTCCTAAGGTTCTTTAATGAAATTAATTCTCGATCTCTGCAATGAAAATAGACTTACGCATTTCATAATCGTCTGTGTGCTTCCTTCACAGTCTTTTCTAACAAATTCAAAATGCGTATATGTACTAAACTTTGTGTATGTATTATTGTGAACGACTATATAGCCTATGCATTTATGTCCCGCTCTGTAGCATCGTGGTCTACTAAGGCATCGTCTTAGGACTCACGTTAAGGAATGCGCGCTGGTTCGAGTCCTCACCACTCCTTCATTTGACTTTAGATTTTTATATAGCCTAAAACTCCAATAACTCTTAAATTTGTATAATTTCCCTGACTATTACACTTTTACTACGTCACACTACTTTCGACCAATAAAACGATACGAAAGGACGTCTTTCAACCAATCATGGCTGCTTATCGCACAATTTTATCGCGTCCGTAGCATTTGTTTAATTTTATCGCGTCCCTAGCATTTGTTTATTTTTATCACTACCCTAGCATTTGTTTCTTTGTTTGCCAACATTTCAAACTGCACTGGTCTGGACATCAAAAAACAGAAAATTACAAACCACTCCAGTCGATGCACAGCACTTTCAAATATGACTCGCATTGGCATTCAAGAACAAGAATTAATAAAGATCACTGGTCATATATGAAGAGCACCATTCGGAAATACTGAATAAGTTGAGGGATACACCATGTACATCAACGAATTCACTTCTTTTACGCACACGTCCAATATAACATCAACTGAACCACCAACCACTAAAACATTCAAATTTGAAAATTGTACTTTCAATAATTGTTTCTTTTAAAATTTTTCATGTTTATTTTTTATTTCATCATAGTTAATTAAAACGTTTCTTGTTTATTTCATCATCCCTAATTAAAACTTTTCTAACACTTGTTTATATTATTTAGGTTATGTTTGTTATAGCTTCTGCTATATGATATTATGGATAGTCACGTATCAGAGATTGTTTAATACTAAGATTTATTGAAAATCATCTGTCAAGTGACGTTGATTACTGGGATCCGGATGATTGAAGTGGAATGCAAATGTTTTAATAAAAATGAAACAGAATTAACAAAGCCTTCTTGACTAGTAATAGTCTACAGAGTTCAATGATGATTCCATAGTTGGCACAACTGATACCAGTAACAAGAAAACATAATCATAAAACACTACTGCCATCTAGCGTAATGTTGAGATGGTACAATAATACATTTGAAGATAGTTGTATTTTCGTAAGCCAATTAATATTTTATTGTATTGGAGTACTTTGTTACTTCTAATCTTTATATACTTTCTTCTAATCGTGTAATAGTCAATTAAATCCCACTCGAGTTTTGATTTTCTCTAGATAAATCTGCTCGTGTTCCACTCACAGATTTATCGATAAAATCAAAACCTCTAGTGAGATTACTGTTGATAAATTGAATATTAAAAAAATTTCCCCAAAATTTCGAAGAAATAGCCCTGAAGAGAAACAGCGAGCCCAAACCTATTTTTTCGTTACAAAGGTATGCATAAAACGTGTATTTTTTTAATTGCAAAATCTGTTTTTTTTTTTTTTGCAGCATCATGATAATTCATCATGTTACTTCGTAAATGAGAAAGTAAAAACAAGAATTGACTAATTTTGTAAAAATAAATACATATATAATATAGAGTTCTTTAGCCTATGTGCCGCGTGTCAACGACATAACTCGCCAGCAGTTTTAAAAGGTCGAATGTTGTCCAGAAAAATCTTCCTTGTAATGGAAATATGTTCTCCGCAATCGGAAATTCCAATGCTGTAACTGTAGCTGCAACAAGACGTGGAATCCTCATGTTTCGTTACTCCACGATGGAAGCTACATTCCGATAGCCTTGTCCGAGACGTGACAGAAAATTACATTAGCAGAAGAGACATTGTGTAAGTTTTATGCTGTAATAAACTTGAAAATTATGTAGGAAGTACACGTCTTCCCAACATCTCGGATTTTATTGCCATGACAACGATGTGTATTTATTTTGTTCAACTACTATCGGAGATATCAGCAACGTTGTCTTTTGTTTCATTATAGAAACAATACTGCCTAGTTCCGCTACTCGACGCCATATTCGGTTAGTGCAGCAGACATGGCTACATAGGCCTACGTGTTGAAGCGAGCGTCTGGTTCTCGAGGCGACATTTTCCCCATTGACGATGATAATGACGGTGATAGTAAATATTGACGTGAATAGAATTCAAATCACGAACATCGGATTAAAAAACTCAGTTATATAGGATGTCCCGAAGGAAAGGTCAGTATTCTGGGAGTTCACAGTATTCACATTTCTGGGAGTTCACGTTTTGAACAAAGAAGTGCATATGAATATGCGGTATATACTGAACAGTTGACGAGATAGAACTGCTTCAATGTAAAAGTTAAAAAAAAAAATATATATATATTTTTTTTTGTTTTTATTTTATGTTATTTCTTGTTCAAGAGACAAAGATTTTACAATACCTATATCCTCAAAAACCCCACAGTCCACCTCAGCACGTTTTGAGAAGTCGATGTATTACTCTCGACGATCGTTGTGACGTTCCTTGACGACGACGACGACGACGACGACAACATCCATTATGCGAGCGAGCAGTTCGTCTCTTATATTAACTACACTTATGTACGTACATTTCATCCTTCATCCAACTTCATAAACAAAAATCTAAGGGGTTGAGGTGATCGTGGTGTGGTGTCCAGGAAATGGTACTGCGCGACCAATTCACCGATTAGGAAATTTGGTATTGAGATGAGTTTTCACACGGTGCCCAAAGTGCGAAGGGACTCCGTCATGCTGAAAATACATAACATGTTGTGTAGCCAAAGGAACATCGTCTATTATCTGTGCATTTCGAACTGGCGGATGAAGGCCTAGATCATATATACCCAGATTGTTCGGCCTTATAGGCTTTGACGGCAACAACTTTTGTCAGGTTTACTATGTGCCATCTAGTTGTTACATAAGGAGTCATGTCATAACTCCCATTTGAATTGCATTAGCGACTGTACTGTCATCTCGTGTTCGTTTACGGCGGACGGGTGGCGATCCTGGCGGTAGTTCTCTTCAAAGTGCTACCGATTTTAACATAGGGATGAGAAATTTGTTATGTGTGATCTAGGCTCAAGGTCAAGCAATGGACTGTGCTTACTCCAACCCTGGACCATTTTCCTCAACTAAAATAAGCTGGGACAGGCGGGATTACCAGTCTTTAGGTCACAGTTTTCAGGTCAGTAACTCTTGCGTGGTTTATACTTTTGTACGTTTGTATGTGACCTTGATCCGCCAGTTCGAAATGCACAGATAATAGTAACCTTGATAATATACATCGTAGGCCCTAAATATCGCCGGTACTTTGGTCCATCCATACGATTATCTAAAATAACAGTGTGTCATCCACACGACAAATTGATTGAGAAACGAAGTTGAAAATCTGTGTCCACAGTATCATGTATTATTATTATTATTATTATTATTATTATTATTATTATTATTATTATTATTACTATTATCAGTGGTCGTCAGCACTCGCCGAAATGTGCAATGGGCACGCAATGCCGTCTCATGCGCACCGTCGTGCAACAGGGAGAGATAGAGAGCATACCCGCTAGCAGCTACGAGAGCGGGTAAGAGAGGCTAGCCCCAGCGTGCTCTGTGCTGACGATCCCTGCTATTATTATTATTGTTATTATTATTGTTCTACAACAGGTATTACTGATTCCGTACGGGTGAACGTATGTTCATCAGACGAAAGTAAGTATTACCTGTAATCAATTTTACTGACTATTGGTATGTAATCAGTGACAAAATCATAGACGCTCGGCGCTGTCCTATCTGTGAAGATTTTGCACAAGCTGTAGGTGAAATGAGTACATTCTTTGCCATGCAGTGTTCGCCGTACATTTATTCGCGAAACATTGAGACGCGCAGACATTCGTCATGTGCTAGTAGCAGGACTACGATGGACCACAGAAGTAATGTTCTCTTCTTCCACATTTCATTGTCGTCTTCGTTTATATGGTTCATGAATAGTAGAAAGGGTGTTGCCTTCATCTAGTGCTGTTAGTGGTGAGTCAATGAATACGACGGTTAGACGTGAAATCAAATATGAAAAAACGATGGGAAACTAAATATTCATTCATTCATAGTGTTCTGCCCAAGAGCAGGTCTTTCACCCCAAATCCAGCTTTCCCCAGTCTTTCCTATTTTCTGCCTTCCCCTTTGTCTCCTCGTATGATCCATATATCTTAATATCGTATCTCTTCGTATGATCCATAGTCTATATCTTAATGTCGTCTGTCACCTGATATCTTCTTCTGCCCCGAACTCTTCTCCCATTCACCATTTCTTTCAGTGCTTCCTTCAGTAGTCAGTTTCTTCTCAGCCCATGACCCCACTAATTTCTTTTCCTCTTCCTGATCTGTTTGGCTATATTTCTATTGCACTCGGGTTGGTGGTGCATTTTTTAAACTGTATGAAATGCCTTTAAAAAAGATCTCGAAGATTTTCAAAAACCAGCTGGCGTATTCATATCATTGACCTTTAAAAACTTTTAAAAAGCTACTGGAAGACGAATTCATCTAATTTAATTGGCAAGTAATTACTACTTACGCTAAATTTAGGCGGTTTATGTAAAAAGGACTCTTAACATCGGCTTTCTGTGGCAATTTTACACAGAACAGTAGTTCATATGCACCATGTCTTACATGAAAATATTAAAATTTTCAAGTTGATGCCTATATTAGCATTTAGTAGCATTTAAAACAAATATAAACAAACGAAGGCTTTATTTCTTTAAATGACCTTTTTTTCTGTCGGAGGTGACCATCATGAAGATATGCCTTAGAACTATACGAAAGCTGAATGAATTTTAATAAACTCAAACGACAAATCATTCTGCAGAAAAAAAGTTGCTGAGATTGTTCCAGAATCCCAAAAATTGAAGTGAAACAGCTTTGCTAAAAGACTGGTTGAGAGACCTGAGGCAGAAGAGTGATGGACAAGCTTTTATCTGAGTGGGCCAAAACAAATAAATACATGAGGGCCAACGTGTTTTATTGATATGCCGCAAAGGTACATTTTACAAAATTATTGTAATATTAAGCTCCACTGTATATGCCTATTATTACTTATTCAAAAGATACCAAGCAGTATGTGATGAGTGGGACTGTGAATGTGCTTCTAAAAGCTTTTCATAGTCAGATTGCAACTTGAAGTGAAGCTAAGCGTCCATCCCATCTATCGTTCACTTTCTAACACTATTTATTACCAGCTTCAACGTATAAAACGCGTCTTGTTCACATAATAAATGGCGACAATCATTTGAGCATGAGAGATAAAATTTGCGAAACTGAATTTCGATAAGGACTTGTAGACATAAAATTTTGAGACGTTCAGACCAGATAAATAAATGTCGGCAGCCGGTGCCTACTAGGAAATGGTACTCCCAACCAAATGTTAATTCACATTTCGTGGATGATTTGCTGTATTAATTAATTTCGGGCCAAAGGTCATTAAACTATGAAATAGAAAAATGTAATTTTTTCCCCTTTTATCATTTGAAAAAATTCGTCCGTGTCGCACTGAACTGTCCTATAGCGCATGTGGTCCATGGGCCGTATTTTGCCCGTCATTTGCCCAGAATATTGACCCTTCATCCTGGGACACTCTGCACTTAAAAAAGTCACTGACATGAGGAAAAATGCTGAAAAAATTCTGCAGTTAGGGTACAAATCTAGGTATATTATAGGCCTATTATAGTTCGGGTCTCTCCATATAATCTTACATCATATGAAGTATGATGTAGTACAGTATACTATACTCTTAGGACTCGGGAGAGTATGTATGTATGTATTGTATTGTATTGTATTGTATTGTATTGTATTGTATTGTATTGTATTGTATTGTATTGTATTGTATTTATTGACATTCCATGGTATTCATACATGCTTACAGCTAGAATATGGAACAAGTCAAAAAACTTAATACTATTATAAAGTCTTAATTTATAGTCACAGTCTAGATGAAATGTATATATAGACGAGATTTACAATATAGTCTACTAGTACACTACAACACAAAGTTTTAGTATCAATTCATGAAGTGTTATTGAATGTCATGAATTCACCTACAGAATAGAAGGCGTGAGAAATTAGGTACTTCTTTAATTTGGCCCTATGTATGTATGTATGTATGTATGTATGTATGTATGTATGTATGTATGTATGTATGTATGTATGTATGTATGTATGTATGTATGTATGTATGTATGTATTATGTATGTATGTATGTATATATGCTGAAAGCTTTATACATGCATGTATTATGAAATGTGCGTAGCCTACTTTACGTAATGAACGTGTGAATGTTTTGTAATGAATGTATGTTATATAATGAACTTATGTAGGTAGTCAGTGAGGGAGTAAATCTTTGAACGCGAAACGTAGTATGTATTCATTGGTGATCTTTTTCTTCCCCCCCCCTTTATTTCTTTCCTTTACTCTAATTATCTGTTTCACATTTACCTTCCCTATTTTTTACTTTGTTTTATTCACCGTCTTTCCCTTTCACTTGTTTCTTTTTCATTTCTTCCTCTTCATTTTGATTTCATTTTAATCTTTCTTCGTTCATGTCATCGTTAATTCATTTTTATTTTGTATTTTCAGTCCTAATGTTTTGATAATTTCCTCTCTTTTCCTTCTTCCTTATCCTTTTCAATACTTTTCTGTACTTTTGTATTCTCTTTCTTTGATCTATCCTCTCCTGCGTACTGCGTACACTTCATAAAGTTACATCATCATATTAAGAGCGGAGAATTTCATTTAAATGCTACATAACTTTCAAATCCCGCACAAGCCACATGAAAATCTGCAATTTATGTTTATTGTCTACCAGCAAATATGAGAGGTCCTTTGTACTCGGTGTGTGTGTTAAGATACAGATAAGACAAAAATAGTGAGGCGGAAGTTAAACCAGGCACAGGTGATTTGTATTCGCTTGGCACCTGGAATGCAACGCGCTAACTTGGCTGTTAATGTTGCCAGGCAACACGTTCATAACAAAACACAAGCGACCTAAATTCTTTGATGAAGATATTTAGCAGTACCCATCTACCTGTGTCTGTTCAGCTACTTAGTCCATCCTAGCTAACAAATTGATTTCTGTGCGGCACAGCCCTCGAAATCTATGGAAGCACAAGTTCGTTCATGAGAACGAACACCACCACATTTTCATTTCATTGCATACATTAATAAAGTGCCTTACAATAATAACAATTTTTATTAGTGTTTGCCTGTATACCAATTTCTCCAAGTATGGCTCTGATTTCTGCTAGCCAATTAGTCTGACGAATTCCATCGCAGATTAAACTTAAATTCTTATCTCTGTGTGATATAATGGTAGACGAAAAAGACTAGAGTCTGAAACAACCAGTAAACTTTTCTGGAGCCTTCTCATTCTGGGACAAAATTATTTTATATGACTGTATTAATTTTAAGAAGTACCGTCGTTTTCCATAACTATGATCTTGGAACACAACTATGGTCCACGATACAACCATTCAAATTTTGTACTCCATAACGTAGTACCTCGTTTATCTATATTTTCGCTGTACTGTAGTTTGAAGTCAAGTCACTGCAGCTATCTGCGAACGGTCTATGTTACTTGTACAATGTTCTTTGAATGTTTTATCGTGAACCATAGTTGTGTTCCAGGACCATAGTTATGGGAAATGACGGTACGAGTCCTGAACTTACCATTCTTTCTACGAAAACCATGATTTACGACTTTACAGAGCGGGACGAGACCAGTTCTTAAGTAGGCCTACTGCAGCACAAGTGGGCTTATTGTACAACTATGTGGAAAGAGTGGCGTGCCAAATGTGCGCACCTAGAAAACTGGTTCCACCATCTACAGTATCACGTGTTCCTTTCCCGGGCCTACAGTTCACGTAATATCATTTCCCGGTGACGATAATCCATCCTTCAGATCTTTTAGTTGTCTAGATTGTCTAGAACAGCCACCACTGCCATATACGCTGTATGTACCAATCTTTGGGATATACGATGACACGCATGACATGACACGTGAATGAGCCAGCACCAGACAACACAAAGGAAGGTGGCGTACTTTTTGATCGGAGATAATGGCGAGAGCGATTGTACAGAATGCTGGTGGAATGAGCACGGAAAAACTGGAAAATCTCCAGAAAATCTTAGTTTCGTCCATCACGAATATCATATTCGCTGAAGCCGGGGATCGAACAGTTTCACATGCTGGCCATGAGCTACGAAGACGGAGATCGGAAGCCATACTAGCGATTTTTGTTTTTTCGAAATCCATTGATCTGAACCGGATATGAACGAGCGAACATCGAATCTAATCCCAGAAATCCATGTTTTGAGGATTTTAAAAAGCATTTTGACTATTTCTTCAATAATGTCTACACTCTTGACCAGAGGCGTATACTGGTTAAAGGGTTTGGGCTACCGCTGACCCTATTATTACACAAAATATATCTAACAATTACTTTAATTTTAATTACTATGGTAAAATTAATAATAAAAAATTATTACATTATGTTATATTATAAACTTTTTCTTTTGTAATTTCCTTGGGCTACCGCCGGTAGCCCCGGTAGCCCGCAAAATACGCCCCTGCTCTTGACTCCAAAATTTTTCTAGCTCGTTATTTCAGAAACTATAGCAACGACAAGTTCAATGTTGATAAACACACAGCGTCAGTGGATTCATTCTTCAGTTCTCTGTAAAGCCTTGTTTTTCTGAACCGACGCCTGCGACGTGCGAGTTGCAAGGCCCGCCTCGCACAAATCTGGACTACACGAGAGATAGTGAGTGGTTTCTATGGCCGCGAGGTGCGCAGACCTCGCATCTCGCAGTTACAGAAACCATTCACTATCTCTGTGTAATGCGGATTTGTGCGAGGCGGGCTCGCACCTCACACATCGTATGCGACGGTTCATAAAAACCAAGGCTTACAGCAGCACATTTATTTCGCAAGCCGCTTGCCGACACGTGGATTTATGATTGGTACACGTGATTTCCATTGTGGCCCTAAAGCTGGAGGTAACTGTGTAGGAAAAAACAAGAACTTTATATTCTGATGAATATGAAAGCATGTCACAGTGGTGCATACATATGAAAGACATGCAAGACAGGGAGAAGGAGTGAAGGTTTTTTCGAATGCTTCAAGGTGAAAGTGAAAAGAATAGAAGGACAATTTATTCATTTGTATAATTTTTGGCTCTGTGGATAGTGTATACGCTTCTCATTCAAGCGATTTGTGGTTCAATTCTCGGCATGGGTAATGGCAAAGATTTATCATCCGTCCATGGGATTGGGTGTTTGTCCCTTGTCTTGTACTTGTCCTGTGACGTCTTCTGGCCTTGCATCGTACTGACCACACAGTCAGGAAGACCCTCATTATGAGAGAGTTTAGTTTTGATTCAGAGATATCCTTCCCTACACAGCATTGGATTGTGAGTGGGTAAAACGAGGTTAAATAATAAAACGGAGGAGGACGAGGAGGAGAAAAAGAAGAAGAAGAAGAAAAGGAGGAGAAAAAGAAGAGAATTTTAGTTGAATGTTATATTAATTTCAATATTACTGGTCAAATACAAGTATAAGAGTAAATTAGCAATGTGAATCACACTGCAATTTTTTATCACAATTTCGTTATTTTTCTTTGTGAGTGGACAGTCACAGATCCATAGTGTAATCTCGTAATACTTCGTCTTATTAAAAGTACCTTTACAAATACAGTTTTATGATTACACTATAACTTGAAAGATGAGATTTCAGAGATTAGGAATAATAATAGCCTAATAGTACCAATATAATAATAATAATAATAATAATAATAATAATAATAATAATAATAATAATAATAATAATAATAATAATAACAATAATAATAATAATAATAATAATAATAATAAGCCAAGTCTTCTCTTTCCTCCGAGTTGATATTGGATAATTATGGATAGGCTTATCTGTCTTCGATCATTATTGAGATATATGTATTGTGTGCAATTTTTTTTTTTGTATTTTTAATTTATTTTTCTTAGAACTCTTGTGATTTTTTATTTCTATATTTTATCTTCATTTCTTTTGTGGTCCATTAAAATGCGTGCAGTATATCCCACTGTTTCCCTGAGGAATTTCATTATTTATGATGCGGTTAATTCGTTTCTGTCCTATTTTCGATTTTCACTTCCACGTACTATTAAGTTTGGAACTGCCATTATATTGTAAGTTATTAATCTGGCGGTTTGTTTTATTTGTTTCAAAATACCATTCAATAAGCCTAGAACGTTTAGAAATTTTGACATTAACATATTTTTCGCTTTCATATGTTGTTACGCTCCAGATACCTAGACGTATTAATTTGTTCGAAAATTTTATTTTCGACCAATATCTTAATTCGTAAAGCTTTTACAAACGTGATGAATGCCACATTCAAGCATGTGCCTTAAATAGCATATTACACCTGTAACTACATACCAGTAATTTTATAAAATTTTACTCGTCATAGTTTAGGAGTTGGGCACAAAGAGTAAAGGCTGGTCCACAATAAGCCGGGAACGGAAATGACGAGAACGAGAACGGAAATATTGTTAAAATAAATGTATTTAAATGCGAGCATTCACTATTAATTATTATGAATGCTGACATTTAAATATATTAAAATATTTCCGTTCTCGTTGTCGTTTCCGTTTTTGGTTTATTGTGAACCACCCTTTAATGAAAACATCAATCACCAGCAATGCTAAGAAACGGAGAGCTTGAGGCCATCGGGACCTTTCCGCTATTGTTGTTCGCACAGAGCTCTACAAGCATTTTGATTTCCGACTGACAAGTAAGCTGAATCTTTCTTTACTCTATAGTTACGAGTCCATTAAAGATTTCATGCTCCAGCGTTCTCCTGCAAGACAAAGACAACCACTAGCTTCGGCTAGGTTCGCGATTGAGACTTGTATTCTGATGTCTTCGAAGTTCGCTTGGGCTCGTTATTTGGTTAGACTATTTCCAAGATTTTCTCCAGTTGAAAATCAAATGTCAGGTAATCCATGGTTAATCCTCAGACTCGCCTCGCCAAAATATCATCTCGATAGCACAAATTCCAACGGCAATGGTTAAACGACAGGTTGGAGCGTCAAGTTTTTAGATTTAGTAAATAAAGTATCTCACATTGATAAGTTCTAGAATAGTAAGTACGTACCAAGTTCGGTCAAGAGAGACCCACACAAAGCACATAAACATGCATGGCCTTCTTGAAGCGCTTTCTTACCTTTCGCGAAAATATAAACATGTCCTTAATACAGTATTGTCACATTGTCTCCATAATTATATAGAAAACTCGCTTATAGACGACCGGACTTGGCCTCTTCTGTTGCCATGGTGCCCGACAGACGGGCTGCCTAATTTACAAACAATGACAGGCCTATCCATCGATGCATGTCAATTACTAGTTGTTATTTATTGACTCTGATAACCCACAGCAAACAAACTTGTGGTAATTAATATGGTAATAGGATTGCATCAGTTGATTGTACACAGACGTTTTCATTCTTCCTTTCTCCAAATCGATACACACATCATCAGAAAAACTGATTTGCTACGTTCTCAAAGTGGGATCCGCGAACCCCAGAGGTACCCG
The DNA here is from genome assembly GCF_040183065.1 of Periplaneta americana. Classification (NCBI taxonomy): domain Eukaryota; kingdom Metazoa; phylum Arthropoda; class Insecta; order Blattodea; family Blattidae; genus Periplaneta; species Periplaneta americana. Next base: position 112,418,325 of record NC_091119.1, read on the forward strand.
GAGCTCATTCTCGGGGTCCGAAAATATTCTTGATAGGTAAATTCTTTTCTTCCTTTAGAAGGATTTAAATTTCTTATGTGGTATTAATGTTAGAAGCCCGTTGGTCATTGTTGACAAAACTTATAAATAGTTCGATTCTTGTTGACAGCCTTCGTGTGTTATATATAACAGTGTAAAACTAAGTTTAAACACAATAATCACAAATATTATTCTATTTATAAGTTTTTGTCTGTAATAGTTCGTTGGCTTAAATGTCATCATAATACGGCTGAAGATGAACTCAGAGATTATTTTCCGGTTCCTAATTCTAACAATATGTGAATTCAAATTCCCTTTATCAATATGGAGACTCACAATCTCATCGTGAGGGAGGAAGATGAGCTTGTCCAGTTATCGTATGACATTGCTTGGAAATTCCACGACTTATGTGAGCAGGCATTTTCTGCTCTTTTCTGTATCAAAACTATTAAAAGAAACCGATTAAATGTGACGGCAGACTTAAAGATAATTAATATTGATCCTTACTTACTTACTTACAAATGGCTCTTAAGAAACCCGCAGGTTCATTGCCGCCCTCACATAAGCCCGCCATCGGTCCCTATCCTGTGCAAGATTAATCCAGTCTCTATCATCATATCCCACCTCCCTCAAATCCATTATAATATAATCCTCCTATCTACGTCTCGGCCTCCCCAAAGGTCTTTTTCCCTCCGGCCTCCCAACTAACACTCTATATGCATTTCTGGATTCCCCCATACGTGCTACATGCCCTGCCCATCTCAAACGTCTGAATTTAATGTTTCTAATTATGTCAGGTGATGAATACAATGTGTGCAGTTCTGCGTTGTGTAACTTTCTCCATTGTCCTGTAACTTCATCCCTCTTAGCCCCAAATATTTTCCTAAGCACTTATTCTCAAGCACCCTTAACCTCTATTCCTCTTTCAAAGTGAGAGTTCAAGTTTCAACCGGCAATATAACTGTTTTATAAATTCTAACTTTTAAATTTTTTGACAGCAGACTAGATGATAAAAGCTTCTCAACCGAATAATAAAACGCATTTCCCATATTTATTCTGCGTTTAATTTCCTCCCGGTTTATATTTGTTACTGTTGCTCCAAGATATTTGAATTTTTCCACCTCTTCGAAGGATAAATCTCTAATTTTTATATTTTCATTTCGTAAAATATTCTGGTCACGAGACATAATTATATGCTTCGTCTTTTCAGGGTTTACTTCCAAACCTATCGCTTGACTTGCTTCAAGTAAAATTTCCATGTTTTCCCTAATCGTTTGTGGATTTTCTCCTAAGGTATTCACGTCCTAAATATAAAAAATATTTAAAGCACAAAAAATAATGATCATTCTCACTAAAGTAGAGAAACTTGTAAAAATCTACTTGATTTAAAAGTGGACTATTACTTTACTAATTTTTAATATCAACATATTAATGAAAACCATCTATTTTTTCCGGACAGCATTGTATTTACATTTTAATTCATATATATATATAGTTAATATCGATTCAATTTTGGAAAATATAACAAATATCACTACTCATATTTATTTGATATTAACCCCAAAATCTAACCTACAGTACTCGCCATTCCATGACGACTTCGAAGGGGTCCGCAAAAGTAAGCCTACTGATCTGTGGAAAGGGGTCCACAGTGCTAGTAAGTTTGAGAACTACTGTTGTAAACGATAAGCTCAAGCAATTTCAGCTACAAATGTAGCCAATCTGGATTCGATTCTGAACTCAGAAATGGATATTTATATCTCTCTCATAGCGTGTCCCTCGTCTTGTATGTCTTGTGTTGTCCTAAAGGCGTCTTGTGCCATGCTGACAACACGACAAGGAAGTCGAGCTACTTGCAAACATCCAGTGTCAGTTGAAGATTCTCACAGAATCGAGGATGAATCTGGCTGCCGAGGCCAATCCTAGAAGACAGGTAATTTACTATGACTTAATCGTCATCACCATCACCACAACCATGTCGTATTTCAAAACAAGGAAGGACAGTGTCAGATTCAGTCTAGGATATTTTTCATTCAAGTGACATTAATTTAATCTGAACAAAATTATTTCTGTATTGTAGAATTAAACATTTGTAGACTCAATCATACTTTACACTGCACAATATTGAATGTCATTATCAAATATTGGAATACGCTGAAACAGCAGAAAAAAAAATTTCAGAACAGTATGTCAATAAATGTAGGAGTAGATAGATTTTTAAAAAGTGAGAAAATAGATACCAAAGTTTAAATGTATTTTCCAGACATTCTGTAACTCTGTCAGTTGGACACATACATGTAGTATCTGAAACGGACTCTCTGTCTCAATGTGCAAACAAGCATTAGAAAATTAAGGAAAACCGCAGTAATTCTGAAATAAAGAGAGAAAAAGTCTTGCAGAGGGAGTAGGCATGACCCATCGTGGCATTTAAATAGGTAGCGTACGACTATAAAAATGGCGACAGAAACACCTGTTAGAAGCGGAATATGCAAATGAAGCTTGATGAAATGATTCGCAACAATATTTAGAATTCAATGTAAATGTCAAAAAATCGCATTTTAGGCCATACATACCTATTTCTCAGTTTAATCCCACCTTAAAAAATTAAGTGGTCTGAGTTGAAGACAATTTCCGAAGTGATTATCTCAAGCAGTGTCTCATAGTTTCCCGGGATCATCCTCGAACACAATTTATACTTTTGTACGTCCTCTTCAGCAAGTTCCCCCAGAAAAAGGGCAGATGCTCTATGACTGTGCACACTTTTTATCCAGTCTCTAACCCACGTTTTCTTTGTTCTATTCTCTTCTTCCTCGGAAGCTGAAGCCACTTCCCTAAGCAAAATTTCAGCAATAATTTTCAAAGACTTCCTCACAGCAAAATGACGACAGCTGATGTTCTTCCTTGTGATTTAAATTTTGCGCTGTATGGCAATTATACCATTATTTTCCATTTGCGTGTGAACGGGTACTTACCAAATTCGGTGGAGTAGAGCAGTTTGGCTAAATAGTATTCTAGTATATGCTACTGCAAACTCTACTAATGAAAACTAGGCCTTAGTGATAGTGAAAATATTTTCTTTATGTTCAAGAAGTTTACTGGGCCTAAGCAGTAACACAGGTGAAAGACACTCAAAAACAAAATGCAGTTAAGTAATGTGCGTCGCACTATTGTATTGTATTTTACCTAAATTATACTGTATTTTATGTGGATAAAGGGTTGTGAAACGAATTAATCTGAGTTTCCGTTGTTTTTATGGAGAAAGTCACTTTGATATGCGAGTGTTTTGAATTAAGAGCATGTTTTCGAAACGAATTATGCTCGTAATCCAAAGTTTTACTGTGTATGTATTTTTTTTTATTTTAGTAGGTTATTTTACGACGCTTTATCAACATCTTTGGTTATTTAGCGTCTGAATGAGATGAAGGTGATAATGCCGGTGAAATGAGTCCAGGGTCTAACACCGAAAGTTACCCAGCATTTGCTCATATTGGGTTGAAGGAAAACCCCGGAAAAAACCTCAACCAGGTAATTTGCCCCGACCGGGAATCGAACCCGGGCCACTTGGTTTCGCGGCCAGACGCGCTGACCGCTGTGTATGTATAATACCATTATAGACGAAGTATGAATTTCGTATTAATATTCAATCACATTACATTTAAATGAATGAATGGCTATAGAGCAGATTTTCAATAATGCTCGTTTTTCTTTCATGCAACACTAGACACTGATGTTAATCGCTGAATGAAGAACACTACAAAAATTAAGATTGGAAAATATACGTTTTGGACATGAAACAATTTGTTTAACGGCAACCTGTGTGTATGAGCAGTAAAAAATGCAATCCATGTATTAATGACAGCATAAATTAAACCGCATGCTAGCGTATCAGTACACGTCAATGTGGTACCTTGAATGAAGATTTGGATAAAAATCACAAATACAATAGAACAGTACCGTGAGAATTCGACAGCGGCAGAGAGACGGACCGGAGTCAGCTGACTCACAGGCGGCGCCTGCAGCCGGGATGTTACGTCACAAGCGATGATAATACCCAGCCTTATGAATAACGTACGTTGAATTCGTTACACATGCGGTCTCGCGGTATTTTCCAGAGTCGTATCAGGGTTGCCAATGGAACAAAACTAGAGAACGCATTCCAAGGTCTATGGTTCAGTGCGTCAGGTATCACAATGAACTTACCATCAAATACAGAATAACGAACTTCAAGTATATCAAGTAATATCGCAATAACATTTCATCTTTCGTTTTATTTTGTGTTCAGTTTGATCATTTCTCGTCGACATGCTCCTCCTCTTCGTCAGTTCTTTCCACCTCATACATCTCTTTCCCTCCTACAACGCCCCTCAGCCTCTTTCCGCCTTTACTTTTTCACTTCCTTCTAGTTACTAATTTTCTTCTTCCCTTTTCTTTTTTCTCATTCTTCTTGCAGGCTCTTCTTTTCCACTTATTTCTTCTTATCCATCCTCCTATCATCTTTATATGCTACCCACCTCCTCCTCCCCCAGTAAACATTTTTCTTGTCTTACTTCCTGTTCTATTTCCTCTCGTTTTTTCTTCACTTTTTCATTTTCTTTCTCCCTCATCCTCAACTTTGCTTTTCATCTTGATTCTATTCTCATTTATTAATTCAGTAATTTTGACGTGTTTAGAATTATATCAGGTTTTCTGAGTTTTCTTCTGTCGTGTTATGAATGAGCTGACTTGAAATTTAATGTACCATCTAGTTACACAATACAGTAATCCTGCCGTGTCCTACTGGTCTAGACCAGTGGTATTCAATCGGTGATATGCATCCCACTGGCTAGGTACCGTCCTAGATCATATATAACCAGATTGCTCGGCGTTATAGGTTTTCACGGTAACAACTTTTGTCGGGTTTACTATGCTGCCATCTAGTTGTTACATAAGGAGTCATGTCATAACTCCCATTTGTATTCATTAGCAACTGTACTGCCATCTCGTGTTTGTTTACGGCGGCCGGGTGGCGATCCTGGCGGTTGTTCTCTTCAAAGTGCAACCGGTTTTAACATATATGTGATCTGGTGTACCAGTATGTAAAAATACTGACATATTTATTTTATTATACTTGTTGATAATTATCGCAGTTTTCACAATTTCTTTTACTATATCAACTCTTGTCTTTGCTACCTTCAACAATATTTTACATGATCTATTATTATTATTATTATTATTATTATTATTATTATTATTATTATACATACTGTAGTTATTGATGTAATTATAATAATAATAATAATAATAATAATAATAATAATAATAATAATAATAATAATAATTCTTTGGTCGGCGGGAAAAGGCACATAAGTAAAAAAAGTCGATTTTTATGTTGTACCTAATCATCAGGGAAAGGATTTATATGTAAATACATATTTACTTATAAAGCTAATATAATTTATATTTTGCATTATCTTTATGTTTCACAATGTGTAGGGTTGAAAAATCCTACTTTTATTTTCCATATTTTTCCATATTTTAGAGTTTAGTACATATTTTCGTTAATTTCCATATATTTTCCATATTTCATATAAAACAGTCCATATTATATTAGGTTTAACAATAAAACAAAACAAAATTCCATTAACTTTTAAAAATACATTTCAACAATAGAGATTTAAACACATGTTCAGTAATCCCTTTAACATCAGAGTTATTTGAAAATTAGCAGTCCTATCAACAATGGGAAAGTAAGTTACAAAACTGTATTAATTTAATTTAAAATTTTTAACAGACTTCAGTTGTGCAGCTCAACAGTTAAATGCCAGTCAGAGTACACATAGGTTCAGTTTTGTAAATCATACTATAAAGACGGTAAATATGCCAAAAGTACGTCATTCAGTCAATTTAAAATCAAAACTAACAAGTTACATTTCAGAATTTAAAGAAGATGGTTTATCAACTGACAATAAAATATTATTTTGTAATTTGTGTCAGTGTGCAGTATCATCTACACAAAAGTTCCTGGTGCAACAACACATTACAACTAGTAAACATCAGGCCAACAAACAACTAAATTCCAAGCAGAGACAATTGTTTTTAACACAACCAACAACATCGAATGTAAGATCTGAGTTTAACATCGACCTGTGCCGTTCTCTCATCTCTGCTGATATTCCTCTCTACAAACTAAAGAATAAGGTCTTCAGGGAATTCCTTGAAAAATATACTCAACATACAATCCCGGATGAGTCAACACTTAGGAAGACGTATGCTCCATCCATCTACGATGAGACAATACAGAAGATAAGAGATGAAATTAAAGATAGTTCAGTTTGGGTTTCCATTGATGAGACTCCCGACAAAGAAGGTAGACTTGTTGGTAATGTAGTTATCGGTTTGTTAAGTGAACAATATTCTGAACGAATTCTTTTACATTGTGATGTTCTAGAAAAGTGCAATAACAAAACTATAGTTAAACTGTTCAACGAAGCTATGGGTATCCTGTGGCCAAAGGGTATTATGTACGATAATGTGTTATTCTTTATTAGCGATGCTGCCCCTTATATGGTCAAAGCTGGACAAGCATTATCTGTTGTATATCCTAAATTGACTCATTTTACTTGTGTGGCGCATGCATTTCATCGTGTGGCAGAAGTGGTCAGAGACAATTTCCCTAAAGTAGATTTGTTGATTTCATCAGTGAAAAAAGTATTTCTCAAAGCTCCCAGTAGAGTTAACGTGTTGAAAGAAATGTACCCTGAAATTCCATTGCCACCAAAGCCAATTTTAACTAGATGGGGTACATGGCTAGAAGCAGTTGAATATTATGCCGAACATATAGACTCTATTAACAATGTTCTCCTTGCATTGGACTCTGAAGATGCAGTCTCAATTGATACTGCGAAAACAGTTACCTGTGACATAAGTGTGAAGAATGACTTAGCTCACATTCAGCATACATTTTCATGCATCATAAAAACGATCAAAAGTCTCCAAAATAGGCACCTTTCACTATCTGAAAGTTTTGAAATTATAAATAGTACTGTGGAACAACTGAATCGTGGTAGAGGTAAAGTTGCAGATGCAGTAAGAGCTAAGGTGGACACTGTACTTTCAAAAAACCCTGGATATGAAGAACTACAAAAGGTTGTTGCTGTGATGAGTGGTGAATCAACAGTGAAGATTAACTTGGACTTATCCCCAGCAGACATTGTGAAATTGAATTATGTACCAGTTACTTCTTGTGACGTCGAACGCTCTTTTAGTCAGTATAAATCTATCCTCAGAGACAATAGAAGAAGATTCACTTTTCAGCACTTGAAAGAAATGTTTGTAACCTATTGTTATGGTAACAGACAATAAAAATTGTGTTTTGTTGAAACTACATTGGAAGATAAGGTACGTCCATTATATTTTTTGTTTAGTTTGATTAAAATGTACCAATATTTAACGTACATAGTCATTTTTTTATAATTTTAAGTCCATATTTAATTCCATATTTTGGTAAAAATCCATATTTAATTCCATATTTTGGTAAAAATAACTACATATATATTTACATATTTCATATATTTTTAGTCCATATAAATCCGTTCCCTGCTAATCATATAAGTCAAGTATTTTTTTCTAATTTTTGAAGTAATACAGTTTCTTGTATTTTAAATTGAGAAAGGTCTTACTTTAACCAACATACATGAATTTCATTATTATACTTATATTCAGTTAAGAGTAAATTTAAACAAAAGTCTCTCCTGAAAAATTATTATTATTATTATTTTTTTTTTACTTATGTGCCTTTTCCCTTATTTTGCATAAATCAGTCATAGGCTCTTATTATTTCTTACACAATTGCAATGCAGTTTCGGAGTATGAAGGTGAAAGAAATGAATTTTTGGGGACACATTAGCAAATAAGATTGAATGCTACTGGTCTAGACCAGGGATGTCACAGTGCCTGCACTGCTTGCACTCAAGAACCCGCACATTTCCTTTAGAGTGATGTTGCTACTTTATCTTGTTAAAATACGGATCTGTATTGCTTCTACCTAGTATGGGCACGTAACACAGGAACTTTGACATTCCTGGTCTAGACCCGAGTGTACAACAGTGGTCGGCAAAGATTAATTCATATAAAATGCAGCCCGCAATACACAGCAAAGGGTATGGTAAAAGGGAGAGGATGCCCGAACTGCTTAACATTGAATGAACAAGTGGTGGCTAAGGGGTGGGGGATCATGCCTTGCCCCTCTGCCCTGCTCGTGTATTAAGGAATTGACTCACGAATCACGAAAGCTCGACCATTGGTCTAGATCTAGACAGATTATCAGTCTGTGACGCAGGCTGTTCGGGCTCGAGTTTCGACCAGACCTGGGATGTTTCATTGAAAAATTTATAGTGACACTTGTGGTGTACAAGGTCGCCGTTTGGCTCTTTTTCAAGGTTCTCCCGTTTCCCCACATTAGGCACCGACATCATTCCGTCCGATGTCCATTCCATAGCATTCGCCTATTGCCGGCTGGCCACAAGGGCTAGTCTAGTCTAAGGACGAGTCGGATTAACTGCTCGAAGCCTGGATACTCGGCGAACCTTAGTGTAGTCAGCTGGTGTGGTATGGAATTGTGCCTAGCTGAAGGATAAGTGTATGTATTATGACCATTAGGTCACAGTGTTGGGTCGTAGTAATCTGCCTCAATAGTAAAGTACTATATGGAAACGTTTATTATCATTAGTATTCCCGAGATAAATTTATATCGTTTTCCGAAGACTTTAGGAAACACTGCGGAGTACAGAGGTCTTCTCCTGAGATTAAATCTAAAGAAAATCTAAATATGATTGGTGTGGCATTTTCACTTAATTATTATATTTTAGTTTAATTTTAAATTAATCTTATGCTTTATTTTGTAACATTAATCAGAATAAACACTATAGTAGTAACCTTACTTCACATGCTATGTCGCGGCCTTCTTTTATTATCCATGGATATTTTTATTATTACAATCAATATACTCCATAGTCCTCATATCTCGCTGGACGGCATTTACTATCTGATTAATAGGAAGACCTGCGTCCCACAATCCTACGTTGCGTCCACATATCGCTGCAGACATCAGACATGATATTTTAAAAATATTCCGAATAATTTATTCAAAGCATAGACAAAGAAGCTGAATGCTATTATGATTACACAATAATAGTAGGGTTTACAATGCCTTCTGTATATCAGCATGTCTTTTGTTTCTCAACCGAAGTCCTCGTAAAACGATAATAAAATTCAAGTCGATATTGACTTCGACCGGGAATACTAATGAATGCCTTTGTAGGTATATAATATATACAATCGAAGGCACTACTATGTTTTAAATCAGAAACTTTTAGTATATTTTTAAATTAGTTGAAAATTTATCTCTTTAAAAGTTTAAACAGTCTTTATTTCAATAATTTCAAGGGAAAAATTGTTCCGGGGCCGGTCTTTATTTCTATTGAAATTCATTATTTTAGATTGCAATCTTACCTATTCGTTTACGCAGGACATACGTATAAAGAGTTACTTTGTAGGCCTATTTAGTTTTAGTGTGCTTCCCTAACTCCATTCTTAGTGTTCCAGAAACAGTTTCTGAAATAATACAACGGTGAAAATCTAAATAAAAAAATAACTAAAAGCAGTGATAACACATGAGGAACTCCAATACATTATTCCACATGTCTTCAGTGTCTTTGCTTTGTGAACAGCCTGTACCAGCACATGAATGAACAGATTTGTTAGCATTCGGGCCTCGTTTCTCCTGCTAGCTCCTTGTAAGGCTCTCCACGACAAATGTGCTGACTGCCAACCTGGAGTAGCGAACTCAGGACAGTTGCAAGCACATCCACTCATTGTTGTCGCACACGTCTGCAAGCTGGCCCCGGTCGTCTGTCTTCTTTGTCTGTCTTTCCAGTCTGTCCTGATCTGTCTGCCATGTTGTCTCCTTCATGTGTCTTGAATGTCTGTCTGTTCTGCCTACCTTCCTTGTCTTCCTATCGAATCTTCTTCTCTATTGTATTTCTTGGCTCTGTCCTCTGCCTACATTCTACATATTCTGTTTTTTATTCTTGGCTTTTCAGATGGCCTGCCTGTCTCTTTTACTTGTCCAGTTGTTCTTTTTATCCAGATATCTATTTTTCTTTACTGGCTTGTCTGTCTCGTCATTAATTCCTTTCCTTCTATCTGTTCTTGCTTGGTCGGCTGGTCTGTCCTGACTGTTATTATTCTTGTCCAACTGTCTCTTGTTGGCTGCCTTGCTGTCTCCGGTCCTGTCAATCTGTCTTCTCTCTTAGATGTCTTTCTCATTTTTTCTCTTTCCTGTTATTCTTGTTCATCAGTTTCTTTTTCTGTAGCTTATCTGGATTTGCTGTAACTATTCGTTTTGTAAATCTGTCTGGTTTTCTTGGCTGACTTGTCTGTTTTTGTTCAATTTTCTTCTTGTCTATTACTTTTATCCGTCTTCAAGTTTCTCCTGCTTAACTTCTTCTAGACTTCTGGCTCTGTTTTGTTTATCTTAGCTGCCTGTCTTCGTCGTATTCTCAGTCTTTTATGTTTGTTCTACTTAACTTTTTCTTGGCCATCTGCTCTCTACCTTTCCCGTTCGATCTTCTCAACTCTCTGCCTTGGCTGCTGTCTTGTCTCTCTACATTACCCGTTCGTCCTTAACTCCCTGCCTTGGTTGTTGTCTTGCCTCTATATCTTACCCGTTCGTCCTTCTCAACTCCCTGTCTTGGCTGTTGTTTTTTCTCTCTACCTTACCCGTTCATCCTTAACTCCCTGCCTTGATTGTTGTCTTGTCTTTATATCTTACCCGTTCGTCCTTCTTAACTCCCTGCCTTGGCTGCTGTCTTGTCTCCCTACCTTACCCGTTCGTCCTTAACTCACTGCCTTGGTTGTTGTCTTGTCTCCATATCTTACCCGTTCGTCCTTAACTCCCTGTCTTGGCTGTTGTTTTTTCTATTTGCCTTACCCGTTCGTCCTCCGTAACTCCCTGCCTTAGCTGTTGTCTAATCTCTCTACATTTCCCGTTCGTCCTTAACTCCCTGCCTTGGTTGTCGTCTTGTCTCTCTACCTTACCCGTTCGTCCTTAACTTCCTGTCTTGGCTGTTGTTTTTTCTGTTTACCTTACCCGTTCGTCCTCCTTAACTCCCTGTCTTAGCTGTTGTCTCTCTACCTTTCCTGTTCGTCATTAACTCCCTGCCTTAGCTGTTGTCTAGTCTCTCTACATTTCCCGTTCGTCCTTAACCCCCTGCCTTGGTTGTCGTCTTGTCTCTCTACCTTACCCGTTCGTCCTTAACTCCCTATCTTGGCTGTTGTTTTTTCTCTCTACTTCACTCGTTCGTCGTTCTTAACTTCCTGTTCTGGCTTCCTTGTCTATCTACCTTTCCCGTCCTTATTTATCCCATCGTGTTCCAGCTGCGGTTCCAAGAATTGCTTTGGCATATCAAGGTAGTTATTCCCTGTAATTGTTGGCTCCGCTTGTTCTTCTATGCTTAGCAGAGTTTCAAATCATATATATATAGGCTGAAAGAAATTCACTCTTTAGCGATAAAGAAAGTGTTACGAGACTTTTGAATCACTTGGTACAACCATAAAATCTTTTAATTCTGGAAAAGAAACTAAATTTAGGCAAATTCATGGAAACACATCGTATAGGGCAGGCTTATTAAAAAACAATTTTCTTTACTAGTGCCTCTCTGTGTAAAAGATATCCTAATTTCACTGGACAGATTCCATTTATATTTGACACCGAATTCTCGTAATGGGTCTTTCAGTGTGGCACAGTAATTTCTCTGTAATTTTTGTAATGAGAAATTATAAGAAACAATGCATTGTCTACTCGGGGTATCGTGGCAATCCTTCAGTTAGCTTCTGGGTTGTCTGTACTAATTGTAATTCTTCACATCGTTCCCATAACGGAAGAGTGTATAACGGCACAAAAACCCTGTCTATTGTTTTAAATTCGGACTGGTTTCAGAGGCCTGCCAAACTTCCGTTAGTGTGCGTGCAGAACAGACAGTCCAATAACTGGGTTCAATTCCAGAATGTGGTACGTACGCAAGCGGAAAAAAGAACTATGAAATACATTACACGCGCATGCGTATAACACAGATGATTGTAAACTCGATAAATTAATATAAGACGGTCGGTTCTGTCATATTATTATCCCACTTTAAGAGGTAGGCTTTATAGTTCATTCCGCCTTCACAAATCAGTTCATAGTCTCGTCCCACATATCTGTACTTAAATGAAATGTTTCCGAAAACCCCTATGGTCTTCTTTTAGCATGAGTGGATATTATTCCAATGTCTCCGTCCACTTATATCATGTGAAACTTTTATGTAATCACTACTTTTACGTCAACATTTGGCACTCCGTCTACGATACAATACCTGGGACTCCGTCTATGATAAAATACCTGGGACGTCGTCTACGACAATACCTAGGACTCCGTCTGTGGTGAAACACCTGGGGCTCCGTCTGCAATACCTGAGACTCAGTCTACAATACCTGGAACTCCGCTTATGATAAGGCACCTGTGTCTCCGTCTACGATATAACACCTGGGATTCCGTCTATGATGAAACATTTGGCACTCCGTCTACGATACAATACCTGGACTCCATCTATAATAAAACACCTAGGACTCTGTTTATGACAATACCTGAGAGCTGGGACTCCGACTACGACGATACCTTGAACTACATGCATTCGACTACAACACATAGAACTATTGAACATACTAAAACTCCAGTAGTTCACCAGAGTTGAATATATTATAAAAGAGGAACGTACCCCGGTACTGTAATGGTAAACATCTACAGAAACTATTTCACCACCTTCACCACCATTTGAATTAGGAAACTTATTAGGAAACTTTTAAAATGTCAATCTAAATTTCAGTACAAGACTAATGTTTATTGTTGGAAATCTGTTTTTAATTTACCGAATACAAAATAAAAGCCATAATTTTCACAACATGTGAGTCAATGCGTCATGAATCTCCCAAGACTTGAGATCAGCGGTCCACGGAGTGGCGAGGTAGTTTTAGAAGTTTATTTTTTTTTTTACTTTTTGTAGAAAGGTCAGAGTCGGAGTCAGTAGGCCTACATTTTACACACTGCGACTCCAACAAAAATACCTTCAGACTGTGACAACGGTTCTTCTGTTGAGTCCCAATAATACTCATATGCTACAGAATTCATTGATCGTAATTGCATATTCGTAGTGCAAATTTAGTATCTGTTAGCATATTTCTGCAGTTTAAGTACCTAGCCTATATATCTGGGCTGTAGACATTTTAATAATACGATATAGTGAACTTATATAGATTTTCCCACGTCAGTATCAGTATTATCCGTATCTTATCAACCACACAGTTAATACAACTTATTCGTTCCTGATTGGGACAAGTTACCTACTTGAGGTATTTTCCGGGGTTTTCCCTCAAATCAGGCAAGAGCAAATGCTCGGTAACTTTCGGCGTTGGACCCTGGACTCTTTCGCTGGCATTATCACCTTTATCTCATTCATACGCTATATAACCATAGTAGTTGAAAAATCGTTGTAAAATAACGAATTAAGAAAAACACAAATTACGCGGACGTTACGGAAGGTTGTATCTTGAAGTACATTTCCAAATATATAAGCTGTTCAAAACTGTTATCAACGCATGGGTGCAAAAAGTATTGAATAAAAATTAATTTACGAGTATATCTGTTCTGTAACATTCTATACATGACGTGCACCTAGGTCAGTGCCGTGAGACATGTGGCAACTCCGCTGGTCCCACTACCGTGCAATTTGTAGATCCCACACCTCTTATCAGGAAGAATACACACGGGCCAAATTAATTACAGAACCGGACTCGCAAGGCCGTCGTCTCCATGGCGACCAGATAACACGTGACTGAAAGAAGAAAGAATACACGTGCCAACTTGTTCGTAAATCTGAATGGTAGGTACTCATATATGGAATACAGAGAAAGTGTTCCGAGTCTTTACAAATACTGATTTTCACTGAATCGTGACTCGGTTATCTCGAGGTCCCTCACCAGAAGAGATCGGAATTCGACTGGATACACAGAGTGAGATTTTTGATCGAGAATTCTTATGTAGGGAGATATTTTCTCAGAGCATTACGTTTCTATCTTACTAGTGGCTTGTGCAGCAATTCATGCAAACTAAGTCCATAAAAAGTTCAAATAAAATTGTTCAGATTTATTTTCAGTGAAGAATACCAGACATTTTGATAGTGAAACATACTCCCTCTGAATGTTTTTTTTTTTTTTTTTTTTTTTTTTGCCAAATACTTTTCTTGAACCTATCCGTCTTCAGTTCTTGAGTTTCAATGCGAAATCGCTAGTAACAATATCAGGATGATCAGTGGGTTTTTCATGTGGGAGCAATGCAGTAGCTATTTCGGGTCATTTCGGATTGTAAGTGAAAGTTAAGAAAATGTAAGGTTTGTCATGCTTTGAACAAAAGACTTAGCCTCTTGGTATAGCTGCCGCATGTTTCGTGAACTACCCTGAAATGTAGAGGGCAGAATCACTTTTTCCCACTAACAGATCTTGCTGAGGTGATCAAGAGACTACAAAATCTTGTAGGCCTCTTATTTTATCAATAAGTAATACCTTTTGGTCTTTTCTTATGAATTGTACTTTTCTGCGCTTCTTCCAGACAATACTGATCTATAAAATACTGCTGGATTAATTTGTGTAACAATGAATGTTATTCCGTATATTTTCTGTTGTGAGGAATTTATTGCTGAGATGTGGAAAATGAGGCGAATGATATGTCATAGTTGTAGAATCTTATATGCGCCCTAAATAAAATTGTCCATCGTAAATCGTTAGCAGTTTCAGTGTTTCATTTGTTGCTGGTTGAGGGAAATAAACTTACTCATTACGGTAGCAAGAAGTGAAATGGCATGCTATTTTCCCTACAACAAAATATGCTTGGCAGCGATCACAAATCTAATCAATTAAACCAAAGAAATATGAAATTAATTTTGATGTAGTTTAAAGACGCAGCTAAAATAGGAAGCATGACTCAATTACTACCAAGGAAAGTTAGAGAATCAGACATATAAATATCTATATCACACTGCCATTATGAAAAGGACCCACACCACTTGATTAATAATTGTAAAAGTATTTCATTTTTAAAACAATATTGTTACCTTACGTAAGTTTCATAGTTGTCAGTAACATAAGTTTATATAGGCCTATAGCCGTTACTCAGTAAATTATAGAAATGAAGATCTAGTATAAAATATACTTTCTCTGCGTCTACTTACATAAAGCCCCAAAAGGTTCGTGTAATAGCCTATTGTTTATTGTAGTGTGTGTTTTGTTTTATTCCGAAATGCAACACGGCCGACTTGATGCTCGCTTCGCTTAAGGAAGCGAACATCAAGTCGGCCGTGAATGCAATTAATTAGTTCTCAAAACTGACGAAAGATAGATTTTGGAAAAAGGGAAAATGATGTAGGAAAATTGACATTTCACTGAAAACTACTATTTTCCCGAAAAACTTTGGGTTGCAAGTTTCAAAATGAAGGGTCATTTATTAAAATCCGTTCAACCGTTTTCCCGTAATTTCCATTACCAGTTCAAATTATATATATATATATATATATATATATATTCTTATCCAAATATTTAGTACTAATACCTATTGCTTCATTTTATCGTCTGATACTCAGCTTCTGCGGTTTAAAACGAACATCAAGAAGTACTGTACCTTAAAATTTAGCCTTAAAAGATTTTTACACACATCTTCAATAAATATTGACCAGGAAAATTGAATTTTTGTACGTCTTATACGTATAGATTTTTTGCCTGTGTAACGGCATCCATTTCCAAGGTTTCATACCTAACTAGAATGTACAGTACCAATTATACGCAGTTAACCGTATAATACTCAAATCATTGTATCCAGCAAATAACTAATCTATACGAGGGGTAAAGTGCTTTTCACTTGCTATGTCATACTAACAATTTAACAAACTTGATGTAATGTAAGCTAAAACAACACAATGTCTACAGGCAGAATTTACGCAGTGAATCAGGATTTAATAATGCACAATTATGCACTAAGAATTAAAAATTAATGACAATACTAAAAAGACAAAGCCAAACGAGGTTCATGAGCCACCTACACGGTTTCCAGTTGATATTATGTAAAGACGGCTTGGCCAGACGGATTCTCAGATCAAAGTCTCGGAGTTAAGAGTGATCTCAAGGACTAAAGCCTTGGTTTTTCTGAACCGACGCATACGAGTTACGAGGTGCGAGACCCGCCTCACACAAATCCGGACTATACGAGAGATAGTGAGGGGTTTCTTTAATTGCGAGGTGCGAGGTCTGCGTACCTCGCAGTAATAGAAACCACTCACTATCTCTCGTATAGTCCGGATTTGTGCGAGGCGGGTTCAGAAAAACCAAGGCTTTAGATCGTTGAGAGGACGAACGCAAGTATTGTTCATAGTAGTAAGAGGAAGTGATTATGGATAATGTTTCAGACTTCCCGACTTCATTTTTCACAAGCATTAGATCAGTTTTTCTACTAGGAATATTAGTGTCAGGAAATTCACCTCCAAACAATCGTATTGTTCTATCAGGTGACTCAGTTTTAACAAATTTATCGTACACAAACACTCGTTTTTGTAAACAATATTTCGTACGCGGCATTTCGATGTCCTCGTCACAAAGACTCGCGAGCCTATAATATAGGCCTACTCAATTTTGCACACTACAAAGAAACATTACTTATTTATTTCAGTTAATATAGGAATATTAACCCTTAAATTCGCAAAGTATCCTATAAGATACAACAGGTTAATAGGTTATATGCTATAATTTTAATAGCATAATAGAAAAAATTGGTAGGAAAATTAAAATTTCACAATACTATAATATTGTACGACATAATATAAAATATGGATATTGCGATTGTTGTTTTCTTTACAGTCCGACACGGTTTAATAAACTAGTGTGAGAAATGAAGTTTTGCCAATTTAAGGATTAAAATCATCCAATTGTAAGCTGTTCACATAGTGCAGAACCGACCTTGCCGACTGGCGACATTACATACCTGACAAATGATGCAAATAGCGGAGAAAGTTGACTCACAAGCGAATAATTTCACTGTACATTCATAACTGAGTCTGTTGACAGATTCTCACAAAAGTGGAAAGAATTCGATCCTACACATTTCCTAGAAGTTTGTGATAGAAAAAGTGGCAGATTTTCTCGAAGTACTTTGCTTTCACAATTTTTCTCCACCTCTGCTACTCTATTAATATCTCTTCAATAACCCCCTGTGGTTTGCTAGGTAAAGAATTGCCTTACCTGGAGCCAACATTACAGCCCCTCTCCCTTCCTCACGCCTGCCGCAGAAAATTGAGACAGTTTTAACGGCATTGCAAGTTGAAAGGGTCCACCCGGCCAATTATGGGATAGTTTGTAGATTGCAGGGCGTAGCCCCGTGGGGCGCGGTCCGACAACATGCACGGTGACCACCCGACCTGCTCCCGATTGACTTCACGTGATGCCTTCATTGACCTCCTGATCGCTCCGACACCCTTGCAAAATTACTTGGAGCCGTGTACAGCTCCGCAGTGTAGTAGTAATAAAAAGAATCTCACAGATTGCTTCTCCTAGGAAAGATAAGAGAACAATGCAATAATTTTGCCTTTATTACTGAACCGGCAATAAAACAATTTTCTGGTCCCAGTTCTCAGTTCCTGTCTGACTCAGCAGTGAGAAGAGGGATGATTGGCGATGCGAAGTATGGGGATATATACTCCTGTTCAGCTCCAGAAGTTCGTGTTGACCTTAAGGAGAAAATACATGGACACCATACTATTCAAGATAAAGACTGATAGTGAAGGTGGGCATGTTAACAACTGGACCACCCTTCCTCCAGGGGAAATGAATATGGAGGACCCAAGCGTAGGGATATAGGTGCAGTCGACAATGGATTGATATAGCCTACTGTAAGTGATGACTGTGAAGAAGGAAGGCAAAATTAGACTCCTTTTCATATTAACGAGGAATTTGTACCGCTTCTGAAGAATATCCTTCTTCTACTCAAATGCAGAAGTATTCCTCGGATGAACACATCAGTGATACAGACACCTATGTTTCTTCTTCTTCTTCTTCTTCTTCTCCTCCTCCTTCTTCTCTCAAGCGATAGGCCATGCGGTCTGTTTCGACTTAACGTCCATCTCGAACCACCGGCACGGCGTAGCTCAAGCGGTAGGCGCGTTTGCCTGTTGATTCAGAGTTGTGCTCGGGCGTGGATTCGATTGCCGTTCGGGATGATTATCTGATTGGGCTTTTTCCGTGGGTTTTCCAACTGTAAGGCGAATGTCAGGTAATTATGAGGCGAATCCTTGGCCTCATCTCTCTATCACCAATTCTGTCGACTCTGTGACAAACCGGTAATATTTAACACAGCGTTAAATAACCGAATAAAAAATTCATCTCTTCCACAGTCTTCCTAGATCAGATTTATCAGTTTTACCGGAGGGTCTACAAAACAGTGATAATTTTGAAAATCTTTCACCATTAATTCTTTCTAAATGTTATTTATACTTGCCTTCCTCCTCATTTAACATAATTATATGGGTATAGTTGAGTAGCCTATATATTTACTTCTTCTCTATTCTTCTCTTTTCTAATATGGTTTCTTAAGGTGTATTTTTAATTTCTCTTAACGGTTTCATTTCTGTGGCTTGCATAAAGACTTCGTTTTTACGCTGTACCCAAAATTCATTGTTCTTGCATTAACTCCTATGTGCAAAATATAAAATTTTTCAGTAGGAAGAAAAAAACACATTTATTCATCCTATGGCAGTCGTACATACGTGAATTTTTACATTTTCGAAACAAAGAAATATAATTACATACAGGGGATTTTATTATTTGCTGTATCACTATTTAAGTTATTTAATAGAGCAAAAATCTGAAAATCGATAAATATGTCACATAGGAATTATTGCAGGAACAACGACGATATAATAAAACAGGTGTGTCTATTACTTTATTAAACTTAAGTTGGGTGTCTACCAATACTCTCTTGTATTTAACGAGAGTTCTTTTAATTCTTTCACACACAGCTTAAGATCGATGGAATTTATTTTGAACGTCATTATCTTTTTTATATGTTATGTCGCAACCTAAATAAATGAAGTGCTTCACTTGTTCCAATGTTTGATTATAAATTTGTATTTTTTGGGTGTTTAACGCCAAAATATACCTCTGATTGAGGTTCTGACTGATATATACATCTATTATCAGAAGGTACATCTCACTTGACGATATGTATCAGAGGAAGAACAATTATTGTTTGTATGCATCTTAAGTCTGATTAGTGTAATATGTTACTTAGTCAGCGGTGTATGCAATGGAGTCACCCTATCTCATTACCTCCTGGATTAATTGCCTCATGAGTGATACCTTATTGGTGTTGCTTATGAGGTTCAAACCTGTCTTCGGACAGTTGACTAAACAGCAATAACAACAACACCAAAATGCCATTTATTTAATCTTGTTGACTGATATTATTAAATTCTATAATTCGTAAGTTTTACGTAATTGATAAATAGTTTAAGTTTATTTGCTGAGGTTGCCATTAATAGGCCTACCTGCTCATCTGGAAGTAGTGTATATAAATAAACTGCACTCATATCCAACTATCACATTTATCAATAAAGCAGTTTAAGAAGCTGGTACGAAAATAGGTGATATGAAATTTCAGACAGCATTCCTAAAAAAATTCTTAATATAACAATGTCGTCATCAACGCCATATCATTTATTTTTGTCAGCTGCCATACAATGTACAGATGGAAACGTCAATATATTTCATTACAATAAAATTTTTGGAGTGAGTAAAAACATTGTGAAAACAAGTCTTTTGACATCATCTTAAACTTCTTCATATTACAAATTTGTAGCATGTCAAGTGGTAATTTGTTTACAGTGTAACTAACAGAAACAACGCGAAACTTTGAATAATAAGACGTCCTGTAATTTTCAATAAATACTTACATATTTAATTTAAATATTTAGCTATTGTTTTTGTAAAAAAAAAGCTAATTCCGAATAATTAATGTTAATGGTCATATGCAACAGCCAAGTCTCCACTTTGAAACTAAGTGAAATCCACGACCGTAAGGTTCACACCCGCAGTGGGGGTAGATGTAGGCTACAGTATGTATGAGTATCGGCGTCAACTAACTCCACTTCACAAGAGTCTCACCGTGTGTCTTTCAAGATGTGTGCGGCTCAGATATTATAGACTGGAAGACCTTGTACCAAATTATAAAGAAGAAGAGGAGGAGGAGTAAAAGAAGAAAAGTAAGTATAAGAAGTGATCACAACAGAATAAGAATACAGTATTCAACTCAACATGGCCACAGATCCAGTGGCGGCTAGTGATAATTTTGCATGGGTGTTCGTTATCAATAAGAAGACCTATTTTTAACTATACCACACAATTTCATAGATTTTACTGTATACCCATTTCAGAATAAGGAATATATACAAAGTTTAAACATCTTGAGACGTTAAGTGCACGTCTGATGTCATACCATAGAACAAACTGAAGTAGGAAGTTTCTTATTCTTAAGCAGAGTTAGGCCAATAAATTAATTTACTTCAATTAAATAAATAATATCAAGACTACCAGTATATCCATCAAATTTATAACAATGTCTTCTTGAATTTCGTACATAAAAACCGTAATAACTTATATTTAATTTGTACATATACATCTTGATTATACAACTTTTAACACTGTATCACTTCGGAGTATGTATGATAAGACTTTCTTGTGTTAAATTCTAACGTATCTTGTTCACATGTTTCGACCTATTTATGGGTCATCCTCAGAACTGAGGAGTATAAGAACTGAGGATGACCCATAAATAGGTCGAAACATGTAAACAAGGTACGTTAGAATTTAACACAAGAAAGTCTTATCATACATATTCCGAAATTTAATTTGTATTCACATAAATATAAAACTAAAAGATCAGACAACTTGTGCTTCACAGAACCTAAATGTACCACAATTGTAGCTTATAATCACAGTACCAACTCCGGTACAAGGCTCTATAATAAGATAACAGCTAAATTATCAAACCTTCAATGTTTCTTATTTAAAAAAATCAATTAAAATTATTGTTAAGGAGGCAGTATAAAGTTTCAATTACTGTAATACGTGGATTTTTCTTTTTCTTTTTTTACTTTTTATTTTTTGTTAATCAAATACTTCTTTTAAAATTTTGTGGAATGCCCTCTGAGCACGACTAACTCTTTCTGGAGGTGCTAGAGTGACTTTTATAAAGACCAATATGTATCTTCATTTTAGCAATAAGAAATTATTATTATTATTATTATTATTATTATTATTATTATTATTATTATTATTATTATTATTATTATTATTATTATTATTATTATTTAAGCAACAAACGTCACAGTTAAACGTGACGGTAGATAGTACTGCAGAATTATGTAAAGCGCTTAACATCGTTTTTCTCTCTTCACAGGACACGCGGTGTTATCATCGTCGCACTCAAAAGGTTAACGTCGGCAATCCTTCGATAGTTCTACTCAAGTTTACACCACTCACCGCTGTTTGCTGTTTTACTTGTATGTTCCTTGCTCACCGCGTCAATTGTTATTATGTACAGATTAAGTGTTTTGCACCTGTGGAAGGAGAGATAGAAGTCAGCATTCAGGTCTTATCTTCACTTTAGAAGCGTGTCACATATAGGATGAATTGTAATAAAAAAACAATTAGTCAGTGTTTCAAGAAAGGTCTGCGAGTGTTTGTCTATAGTACAGCAAACAAACTCTTTGATTTGCCGATGTTAACTATTTGAGTGAGACGATAAATACTAGAATCTATAAATCGCGTCGCTGTTATTTCCGGCGTGACTCCTCCTCTTTGCTTACGCCTTAGGAAGTAAAGGCTCTATAAAGTCTAGGCAGGTAGTATCGTTCGCCATTTTTGTTCTTCCGTTGCCGAGCTACCAGACGAGGAATCCATTTGCCGCACCGTTAAACATTATCATGTCGTAGCTCCTATGATAATAAATCAAACGCACTGTAATTGAGCAAATAATTGAGCGGCAAATAGCGTTCTTGTTTGCTTTCTGCGAAAGCCAACGAAAGAGCCAAAATGGCAGACGATTATATTTAGTATTTATCGAGCCTTAGGAAGTGCATAGCGTCATCAGCAGCGAATCACAAGACGCACACGTTTAAATGTAGCCGACCTGCAACGTGATTGGCTTCCGGAAATAAGAGCGACGGGACTATAGTTTGCGTTTCCCTAATCGTCATGCTCGTATTCAAGCCCATTTTGTATCCCTGTCTCGCGATCACTTTATTGACAAACACTAGTCTTCAATGCCAGAGACAGGAGATCCAACTAGAATTTATTCTCATAGGCTCGCCCAATGAGCTAGACTCGGCCGAGGAGGGTGAAAATTCAGAAGTTATATTTCTTAAAAAAAAACACACAGTGTTAAACCCCAGAGCTTTAGTGAAATATGTAACATCAAAACTGGCTTGTTAAATTTTGGGTATGCACTATCTCCGACTGGCATATCCAGAAACCGCCACTGCTCGATTCTCTGTATCAGACTATGAAGAAGATGTAAAATTCACGTTTATAGCTTAGAATATCGTCTAGAGCACGTATATTTGTTCGCTGTCAATTTATGATGTTGGACGTTGTTTTAGGTCGAAATCTGGCGTCATACTGTGCATCTACGTAATGCGAATCCCACCATCACAGCAGTCTGAAATATGTGCGCGTGATATAGAAAAGAAGTCCAGATGTAAACTCAGATCAAGGCCTTATACCAGACTGTAACGTCATAGCAGGAAAAGAGAAGGAAATAAAAGTGGAAAAGGATGATAATAATAATAATAATAATAATAATAATAATAATAATAATAATAATAATAAACTTATCGGTAGTTTACCAAGATATCTTGTAATTCCTAACATTGAAAGTCGTAATAGTCCACAATCTTTCTTTTATCGTGCACAGACCCTTGAATACTATATAACCACGAAGATTATCAGTGGTTCTCTCTGCAACAATTCCATGAAATTCAGTGCACTCATATTTGACAGGGACTGTAGCTCCCAAACATCTGCCTTCAGTTCACTTTGAAGAAAAGTTCCTTTCAGATATAGAATTATTTATGTCATTCATCCTGATGGACACATCTCCCCCTACTTGCTTCTAGTCATAGCTAGTGTTTGTCTTTTGGAGGCCAATAACATTCGAGAAAAAGATCTTCTGACCTGAAGGAATTCCTGTGTAAACAATTGCACACGACAGAACCGACCTAGGAGGAAGATATTTTATTCAAACATAACTTGTCGTCTGCAGCCGCCTTTAAATCCAATTAAATCGTGTCTGATCGTCTATCTGAATTGTCAAAAGAAAACACTTCACTACGAAGTAAAAGATATTCTCGATTTTAGAATTTCAGATTAATTCCACATCAGTCACTAGTGTTAACAATTTGGGGAAAAAGTCGCTACATCTAGGGATTCTAGAGTATTTGAGAAACATAATAGCGACTAATATTCATGTTTAGGATTTGCTACTTTTTGGGGTCAGGTGAGATATTTTAGGGAAAAATCTCAAATTCAATCATTCCCTAATTAATGTTATTCATCTAATATTCCATACATCTGACTACTACTACTTCAGCACTGGAGGAAAATGGCTATGAAGATAAGGGCAAGATCGCACTGTCTCTCTCTCTCTCTCTCTCTCTCTCTCATTTACGGAAGAGGGATCTGCAGCTTGAGGCTTATTGTGCTTACTACTTCTATTCTGTGAATGATATTTGTAGCCGAACGGTGGCGCTCTTGTACAAGTACAGCACGCCATACCATGAACTTGACCCGGGCTATGTTATGAATGATGATGATGATGATGATGATGATGATGACAGTAATAACGATATGTAAATTAATGATGGCGAAATGAGTCCGAGATCCAACGCCGAAAGTTTCCTAGAAATTCTGCTTCAATTGGTTCAGAGGAAACCACGAGAACAAGATTTAAATTAATGTCAAGTTTCAAAATCTATGTACTTAACTTTATTGAAGAGTGGTACTTGTATAAAATACACATTACCAATATGAAGTTTTCTGAGTAACCTATAATAATAATAATAATAATAATAATAATAATAATAATAATAATAATAATAATAATAATAATAATAATAGTAAGAAATTTTACCCGAAAAAAATTACTAATTCATTTAGTTAAAATTTGGAATATTTTACTCGAAACTAAAGACTTTTTGCGTAGTATTTAGAGACATACAGCATGACCGAGTTGGCAACATTGTCAGTCACAGACCATTCTTCTTCAGGGTATTGCAACTCAATTGTTACAATCATTTGTATTCATCATCACCATCATTTAAGCACTGGCCCGTTTTTTTCTCTTGTCTTCATGTGAGGTTTATGAACCAACATTAGATACTGTACATCCACAGGTTGTACATTTTTGATCATGTGTTAAGCACTTTTTAATGATCGTTCACCTCTTCTGTGAACATGAGGTCAGCTGGTCGACTTTGGTCTTCTATGGACTGGCGCGCTCCGGATTAATTTATGTATTTAATAAATATTTATATTTGTCTGTCTGCTGTGGAAATATAATAATAAACTCAGTTTGAGGAAAAATTTCGATGGGAACTCATTAAGATCCTTTTTAATCATCTAAGAATCTATTCAGAAGCAAAAGAATACGGTATGTAATATGTACAGCATTATAATTATTAGGCCTATACCCAAGAGTCTGTTTTCTAATTAAAAAAATGTTAATATCATGTACTATGCAGATGGTGCTGAATTAATTAGTCTCGGTAGAAAACTTGCAAAAACTACCACTTCAGCTGTAAAAACTTTAGAATGAAAATATCGCAAAATAAAATTGAAAACGTAACTTCAAGTAACTTTTATAACTTTTACGATACAAACTGGAATTAAGTAGTAAAATTACATAAAAAGTAACACTAGTTAAGTGTTTGGAAGTTGAGTCGAAAAGTGATGGGAAAGTAAAGAAGTCAGACAAGCTAATAAAACAGCCATAATTTCAAGCATTTAAGGGATATAATTTGGGAGAACATGTATTAAAAGACAGCTGTTAAAACCAGGTATATAAATATTAAAAAAACAGTAGTTAAAACCAGGTATTTTAAAACTGTAGTCAGGCCCATTCTTGAGCTTCTGAAATAAGAGCATATATTTTACGACGTTTTATCAACTGCTACGGTTATTAGCGTCTGGATGATATGAAAGTGACAGTGACAGCAAATTGAGTCCAGGGTCCAGCGCCGAAAGTTACCCAGAATTTGTTCTTAATGGGCTGAAAGAAAACTCCGAAAAAACTCAACCAGGTAACTTGTCCCAACCAGGATTTGAACCTAAGCCCGCTCGTGTCCCGGTCAGGCATGTTAACCGTTACTCCACAGCGGTCGAAAAGAACAGATATAACATAAGAAAACAACTTTCGGAAAGTTAGAGAAGTGTGCACTAAGAAAAATGTATGTGGCAGAAATGTGAAGTATAATAGGCCTATATATTGTATTCAGAGGAATGTGGTCAACAAGGAACAAGAACGTCGATCAACAATAATGTCTGCGCTGTTCCAGATGGACCTCCTCAAGGACGCAGATCACCGTGAAGACCAGAGTTTGGCGCAAATCATAATTTCTATAAAACACGCCAGAACGTAGTAAGAAGCAGTAGTAGTTTATTTTCGTACGTCATTTTACCGATCTTTATAATAAACTGTGCTACTCGTATTTGAGATTTTGCTGACAAGAGAAGTAAAATTTGGCTGTTCCCTATTCAGTACGCTGTTAGACAACACACATGCAATTCTCAGCACAGCTGACTGTTAGGGTTAATGTTGTGTGACTTTATAATAAAATATTATTATAAGAAAGAAGAGTCTATATTCCTACAGTATATATCAATGTGCATGACTCGTTACTAGCACACTATTGATTCTTTCAGTGGACTGTGGCTTCGGTTTATTTGCTATGTAACGTCGTAGGTCTAGTCTCCAGTGGACATCCATCTGTTCTCGTCGTCATAGCTACCAGCCCACTTACGACATTCTCTCTTATAAACTGAGAATTGCTCCGTTTCCTCATTTTTCGCACAATTCTCTTCCCCTGTCCTTCCTTCTATCGCTCTCTTCTTCTTCGCCTACTCGACACCTCCACGACTTCCCACGCTAAATCGTTATGCTTTTATTTTCTCTTCCTGCACAGTACGTGATGTTGTACTTGAGATTTTTAAAAACTAATATATCGACATGTTGTGACGTCAGACCTACTTCAAGTATGGTGAAGATCATTTTTGCGATATGCTTACATTACCCTGACTTCTTTTATACAACAAAGAGCAAATTTAAAATAGCAAACGGTTCAAGAAAGTGAATTCACTACAGTTATCGAGTCGGAGTTCAGTAGGTCATTAAGGCCTGTAATACAATTTATTTCCAACGTCTCTGTAGAAAACTAAAACTTGTATACTTAAAATTCATCTCCAAAATATTACACCTTTCTCTTAAATTGACTGAGCACATTGTGAATTAAATCGATAGCTTTCTGAAAATGCTTTGAAATGCTTCATATAAAACAATTTTTATCTCGAAAAGGAAAAACGAACAAAATTGTATTAAACATGTTTGTTTGGAACGCCTCAGAAATAACCCACTGAAATTAATGACGTTACATATGGTTCACTCTGTGTGTGTGTGTGTGTGTGTGTGTGTGTGTGTGTGTGTGTGTGTGTGTGTGTGTGTGTGTGTGTGTGTGTGTGTATATATATATATATATATATATATATATATATATATATTACTTACTGGTTTTTAAGAAACCCGGGGGTTCGTTGCAGCCCTCACATAAGCCCGCCATTGGTCCCTATCCTGAGCAAGATTAATCCATTCTCTAGCATCATATCCCACCTCCCTCAAATCCATTTTAATATTATCCTCCCATCTACGTCTCGGCCTCCCCAAAGGTCTTTTTTCCCTCCGGCCTCCCAACTTACACTCTATATGCATTTCTGGATTCGCCCATACATGCTACATGCCCTGCCCATCTCAAACGTCTGGATATAATGTTCCTAATTATGTCAGGCGAAGAATACAATGCGTGCAGTTCTGTGTTGTGTAACTTTCTCCATTCCCCTGTAACTTCATCCCTCTTAGCCCCAAATATTTTCCTAAGCACCTTATTCTCAAACACCCTCAACCTATGTTCCTCTTCAAAGTTAGAGTCCAAGTCTCACAACCATAAAGAACAACCGGTAATATAACTGTTTTATAAATTCTAACTTTCGATTGTTTGACAGCAGACTGGATGATAAAAGCTTCTCAACCGAATAATAACAGGCATTTCCCATATTTATCCTGTGTTTAATTTCCTCCCGAGTATCATTTATATTTGTTACTGTTGCTTCCAGGTAGTATTTTAATTTTTCTATATATATCCAGGAGCTACCTCCTTTTCCAGCTAAACGATTGGGAACTCAGCTCCAATTCCACTCCAAATGCTCGGAATCACATCATTCTTGCACCAAAAGATCGGGCATATTTTTTAACCTATGAAACATTAATTTTGATCAAGAAGTGTAGCCACCCACTTTTTTCAGGGAGCTCTTCAATTATTCCTTTCTCATCTGTGGCAAATACTGATCTCCTGTAAATTATCAATATTTATAACCTCTTTGTAGTAGCGCAGTATACTTCATTTAGCGAAACATTTTAACTTGCGTTAACCAACAGAATTTAATTAGTTTATAATCAGAAACCAGGCCGTTTAATTTAATGTGACGTAAATACAAACAAGCGGTAATACACAACACAGGCCTATAGCACCAGTTTGAACTACAAGTGTCTAATGAAACTGATTTCAGATACATCCGGATCTTATTTCTCCGAAATGGTCGGATTATGGCAATTAACATAGTAGATAGGCCAAACATTATGCGCGTTAATGTAGGGAAACAGAATGTCGCAGTAATCTTCAGTGTGATCGCTATGGCAACCAAATCACACAGACTAGAGGCGATCTCGTGCCTCACTCACGCTCAGGGTGATGTATCGCCTGTCCAGGTAAACATAAAAAAGGCACCAGCAGACCTTGTTGTTGGTGCGCATGCTCGAATACTAATAGCCAGGCTCAGCCTTCGGTCATTAGCGCTGCAGCATTTAATTGAACGTTTATGTGTCTGTTAACTGCGTGATGACGCGACCTGGGTCTGGGGGTCGAGGCGCTACAGTATGTCTCAAAACTAATCACTCTGCAATGACACGTACAGATTGTCTCGCAAGTACGCTACCAAAGTTTACGAAAACCGTACTTTGTAGGTGTGCGATGAGGAATCTTGTTTTTTCGGGAATCGAAGTACCATGTAGTGTTCAAATTACTCGTGGTATCATAACATTGAAATTAGTATTTGTTCATTTTTCAACAGTGGGTGACGATTTATACATGGGTTGTAAATGAAGTAATGGCAACACTGCCGGGAATGGGTCATGCGCTTTCGTATGCGATACGAGACAACTGGTGATCGTAGTTGGAGATCCTGTCGATGTAGTGAATGATAAAACCGGTTGCTATGACAACAGATGTTGTTATTGTGCGTGGTTAAATGTAGAGCATTATTTTTAATTGGTATAAAGTATGTTTACTAAACATGAGCAGCGATCGTGGATAAAAATCGAAGTAGCCCATGGTAGAAATGCACGCCAACGTCATCAAGGGTTACTTGAAGCTTATGGCAACGATGCACTATCAATTGGACGGTTGCAAGATGGGTCTCTGCATTTAGTACTGGTCGGAATGAGACGGCACATGTACCTCGCACAGGTCGCCCGTCCATTTATGACGAACAAGTGGAGTTAGTGCGAGGTCTTCTTGCTGTTGACCATCGCTGGACTGTACGAGAATTATCCATCGAGGTTGGACTCAGTCATTGAACTGTGTGGCACATCGTGAAGAAGAACCTCCACATACGAAAAATTGCAGTACGCTGAGTTCCTCATAACCCGACAGAAGTGTCACCGATACGCAATAGATCAACTCCACCTACAGAGATACCACAACGAAGGGGCCATATTCCTGCAACGTATTGTTGTTAATGACGAGACGTGAGCACGGGCATACGAGCCTGAACTAAAGCGTCAGTCTAATGAATAGCACCACAAAGGATTACCACGTCCAAAAAAGTACGATATGAACCCTCTAATTAGAGTGAAAGTCATGCTGATAGTGGTATACGACGTGAAACGTTATCATTAGGCATGCAGTACCTGAACACCAAATGTCAATGCAGCGAACACAACCTACGCCCAGCTATGCGGCGCAAATGTCCACATTTCCTGAGAGACAATTCACTTTCATCTTGTATGATAATGCTCGTTGTCATGTTGCAGGAGTAGTGGCTGAATTGTTACAGAGATGAATTTTGGAAGTATTGGAACATCCTCCGTATTCTCCTGACATGAGTCCTTGTGACTACGACTTGTTTCCACGGTTGTAAGAACATCTTAGAGCAGGGCTGGGCACATTACGTGATTCTGAGAAATGAGCGCTGTGTGCTTTAAAGAGCGAGGCTTGCGAGCGGTGTGTCGTATGCATACTGTACGTCATTCAGTGTCGGTGCAGTGGTGAATCTGCAGTAAGATGGTGAACTTTGAAGACGGAGCTTCCGCTCATACACTAAAGCGTCCCGCTATTCCCAATGGTTTTAATGTATCATGGGAGCAGGAGTTCTTTTTGGTAGAGAGCAGTGGATTAGCAAAGTGTTTAATTTGGCATAAAACACTCCAACTTATTAACAAGTTCAATATCCAACGACATTATTCTTTACAACATGCTACTGAATATGACAAATATGTTAGTAATGAACGCCATAAATTAATACAACTTAAAGAAAATGTTTCTCATGTACATTATATTAGAGTATCTATTTGATATTTACATTGCATAATAAGTTATACATTTAGTAATTTATAATTTTAAATTATACAAGTATTATGATAGATCATAATATTTGTATAATTTAAAATTATATATTACTAAATGTACTATAATAACTTATAATGCAATATAAATATCGAATAGATACTCTAATATAATGTACCTGAGAAACATTTTCTTTAAGTTACATTAATTTATGGTTATATCATATCATAATATCATATCGTATCATATATTATATTATATTATATATTATATTATATTATATTATATTATATTATATTATATTATATTATATTATGTTATGTATTAACAGGATGACAATAATGCACCTAGTGAATCGGCTATGAGAATTAGCTACAAAATTTGCCACGAAATTGCAAAGGAATTGAAATCATTCAACGAACGTGAATTCATCAAGCGATGTTCAATTATATTGGCAGAAGAACTCTGTCCACAGCAAGTAGGGGAAGTGGAAGCCATACGCCTGTCTCGTAGAACCGTGGTGAGGAGATTGCAGTATGTGCTTATGGGTTATGTAAATAAGCCTAATGATTTGTGTGTGTGCATAGAGCGAAGTTTATTTCATTAAATTAATAAGAGTGTTATAAATTCTGTAATGTACAATGGATTGATTTAATATCCTTATAAACTATTATGTACTGACAGACTGAATGACTAGAACAACCGTGGCTCTTGTTATATTAATGCAGGGAAGGTAGCAGTAATGCGAGTCCGCCACTGCGTGAGCGTTCTGCTCTGGCTTGGAATTGAAGTGCCTTGCGGAGCGAGAGCAGCTCTGGCAGACTAAATGGAGCCGCTCTCATGCCCGGCCCTGTCTTAGAGGCAAGAGGTTTCCAGATATTGCATCAGTGCTTCATGCAGTAGGGCAGTTCATCAGAGAGATCAACAGAAACAACCCCACTAACGGCATTCAACGGTTGCCATGGATTTGGCAAAAGATATAGGAACACGCTGGTGATTAAATGAAGGGATATAAATGTATTTTCCACAGTGGCGGCTCGTGATAAAATATTATGTGTGTTCACAATTTTGTGGTTCCAAAATCGAAGAGAATTTGAAATCGTACGTTTTGTCTAATATGAAATGTCATGATTCCAATGTTTCACTATCGAAAAAAAAACCGTATATACATTCAAAACAACATATAATAATAATAATAATAATAATAATAATAGTAATAATAATAATAATAATAATAGTAATAATGAAACCCAGTCTTTTTATTTCCAATTTTTCCTGGGAAGCCAGTTTACCCAGTTCTTTACTGTTCAAAATTACTTGAACACAGTTCATTTTTACGTTTGTTAAAAATGAATACATACCACAGTCCCGTTATTTACAAACGCGTGTGTTCAGTAATATATTTTGATTCACAACGCACTGATACACTATAGCCTATACCAGTACTGTAATCCCATTCGCATAGATTGATTACTATAAATACATGCCAGTAAATATTATTCTTAAATATTATATACTACCATACAGATATTTAAATTTATACCACCACAACAGTCTGCCAGCACGTGTTTGAAAGTCAAACTATGCTGTTATGCCGACACTGAAGTATAGTAATTCACAAACTACACTTTCGTAGCAGCACTGTACTCACATCCACGTAAAGTAAATGTTCCTACAGTCTGATGCTGACATCTACAGGCTATTAAATCTACTCCTCCAGATATAGCACGTGAACGATAGGCATCGATGCACCTGATATCTGTAGGATAGATACTCATCATGTTCACTTAACGCTTTGTGCTCTTGACGAGTCATAAGCGGCCAGCTAAAGACAATTTTCTCCCGCGCATGCGTGAAATTCCTGAACCATCTCGAAAAGAGCACGGCTTGTACGTGAACGGATGTTGCCAAGTTTACATAAGAACTTTATGCAAGATGCGGGAAGTTTAAAATACTCGATTCTGATATTATACATCCCCACTACGTCAATACGGTATCAAATAATAAAACTAGTCGTGCATTAATGGAAACAAGGTGTTCACGTGCTCTTGTGCTCTTATTGACGCACCGCCACTGATTTTCCATGTAAGTTCAAAAATATGTACGTACTGGTTATCTATGTTTTTATTACTTTATTTATAACCTATTAGAAACACATTATGGCATTATCTGATAAGCAAAACTAGGTGTTTACTAGTGATTGCAAAGTGAGAAAAAAATTTTCTGAAATTTTTTTCATCGTTTTTACAGACACTAATGATTTGCTCAGATTCTCTGATAAATATCGGCCAGGGGTTCTGAAATGGTGGTCCCGCTGTGATGAATGGAGTATGGACCTCAAATCTAGAGTCATATTATAGGGTACGTCATATCCTGAACGTTCAATCTGTTTCTTTGTATCCTCTAATAGAGGTCGCCATCTTATATATTAATACCACAGTCTCCTATATACAGTCACGAAGCTTGAGTTTTGAGGGTGCTAGAAACAATAGACTGTGACGGTACTATTTTGCATTGCCTGTAATGAGGCGATATTAGCGTTCCTAGTGGTGAGCAACTATCTAATGTTTGCATTTTACTACGTATTGAGCTTTGCGACTGTATATATTAGACTGTGTTAATACCTTCACCTTCTATCTTCCATCCTTTCCACCTGTCTATGCCGCGCATCCGCATAGCTAACCTGAGGGATAGAGTCGTCAGGACTCTAGACAGAAACGGACGGCAGCAACTCGGCACTTTTTTTACCTCCATCCGAAATAGATACGTTAATACCGTATACTCATATTTTGAACATGTTGAAATGATATAATTCCACACTTTCATCGGAATAATATGAAAATATAGGCCCAAAAATAAACATAGAAACTGTATAAAACATAGTGTAAATGAAGAGCACGAATTGACCTACTGTATTCAAATAATTACTTTTTATCCTTTATTATCTGCTTAGAAATAACACAATCTTTGTAAAAAAAATTAATTTTTGTAATAGTTTTGTTTGTTGATTATTTAACGACGCTGTATCAACTACTAAGTTATTTAGCGTCGATGAAATTGGTAATAGCGAGATGATATTTGGCGAGATGAGGCCGAGGATTCACCATAAATTACCTGGCATTCACGCTACGGTTGGGGAATACCTCGGAAAAAACCCAACCAGGTAATCAGTCCAAGCGGGAATCGAACCCGCGCCCGAACGCAACTTCAGAACGGCAGGCAACTTCAGAACGCCTTAATCGACTGAGCCACGCCGGTGGCTGAAGTTTTGTAATATGATTGTTTTTAATGAGTTAATTTGTTTCCTTAAAAACAACTGGCGAACTCCTTATTTCTCCTATTGTTACCCATATATTCCAAAATAGCCGGCCTGGGTGGGATCAGAGATTTTCGTGTAAAATTTTTATTTAGAGACTAGGACAGATGACGATGCACAACTTATAATAATTATATTGTGCACTCAATATGCCTGGGTTAAATCCCAAATCTCTCCGCAGTGCATATGAAGAGAAGGCATATGACACAGTTGGCAGTGAATCGTCCGTCAGACGTGGACGTGAAGCTTGGCGGCCCCCTTGCTGCTATTCGACAGGAGTATGCTACGTGCCGACACCGGGTTTCCCCTTCTCCCTTCATCATCATCATCCTCACCCATTCCTTGCACTACACTTACACGAACACATGCACATCCTGTACACTCATTCTAGTACACGACATAAATTTCCACAGATACACATCATGCACAGCGTGGCCAGCCGAAATGGTGTGCTACTTGAAAATGAGTCACAATTCTATCATCTTTCCGCAATATGCGGAACCCTAACCACTCAAATGAAGTGGGTAGGCATTAGATACACACATTACATACACACATATTTAACAAAGCATGAACTGCGCTAAAAAATTAGGATGTGCATGGTAAAATAAAAAAAATTACACCTGGAGTGAAAGAATTCATTGCTTCCTATATGAAGTGAGGAATTGAATTATTTTCATGAGTACAATTATCCACTAAATAATCCGAAAAATATTTAATAGACATACGGTCCTCTACGAATAATCTGGTAGCACTTTTTCAAATTCGGAATTAATGTTTATATTTTCAGGTAGACAACTCGCTTCGTTTGGAGTTCATTGTTTTGGTACGTAATACAATGACGCCCCCAGAAACGAGGCCTCTGATCTGAGCTACTGGGAAATCGGGTGAGTGGTACATCAATACTATTTTGTTTATTTTTCGATCTTAAATTTTACAATCCTGATTTAGAGTGTTCCTTGATCTTTTTTCTCATTCATCTTACAAGGTTAATTGGTACTTTTATTTGTACTTGTAATTTTTATATTTGGGGTTACCTTTTGATACATTTTTAGTGTACTGTTCGGCACTTGCAGTGAGTGTAGAAAGTATTGATACACCTAACGAAAGTTATAAAAATTGTGTATTAATTACGCAATCCAAAAATCTTTCACCAAATGGAGTTCCGTGGGAGTTTTAAATCAGAAACTTTTCACTTTTATGCTTAAACTCGAACTCAGATCTCCACATTTTTAGTTACATTACGACACCACCTATAGCAAAGTACAATAAGACTATACGTAGGTAGAATTCACACGTTTCATGAAATCTTTAATTCATTAACACATGGAACAGACATGAACTTTTAAATCATAGAGTAGTGAAGTTCCTCTGTAAAATCAGCTTCTACAGTACACCACTTGGTGTAAGTTGTGTGGGCAACCGGACAGAGCCCGCGGGTAGGTCGTATATTGCGGGCCACGATTATGCCATACCCTTAAAAGGATTATCACGTTAACTCATCGCCTCGGGCATGCGCACTTTAGTTATTAATGGTCCTTCCTTCCTGTTAACATCACCATGGCAACCACGTTGCTGTAAATCTTTCTTTACGTAATGCCAGAAGACTGCGGTATAAGGATTTGATCACAGATTCTATTCTTTGAATGTCTGTTAAGTAATAATTCTCATCAACATCTCTTCCCATATGTATGGTATATTGTTCACTGTGTGACTGGTGACTCTATCAGTTTTTCTACTTCCTATGATCTATGATAGATCTATTGAAGTCCGATATCGGACCGTTGCTCAGATATTCTTCCTTAATTTGATGTACAGGGTTGTTTCCGATCTCTGATAACGAATTTGTATGACATCATGTGCGTCAGGAGTCACACGACAGATGAACTGTGACGCGAGGTGACAGACCAGTAATGAGTGATCTCATAGAGTGCATGGCGACTCACAGCAGAAATTCCCTAGAAAATCGAGCCTTTTGGGAGGGGTACTTACGACCCTTTACAATGCCAAGTACAGTTACGTGAAAATAAAAGAAGCCTAAATAAACGAGGTTTCGTTATTTCCAAGAAAGGCATCTTCTGTGTGCTTAATAAGATTGGTAAAGCTCGAATGGAATTAATTTGTATCATCTCGTGGGGTGCGGCGACTTGTGACGGGGGGGGGGGGGATTTGCTTGCTTTTTCCACTCTAGAATTAATCCCATCCGAGCTTTGCCAGTCTTATTAGGTACACACAAGATGCCTTTCTTGGAAATACGAAACCACGTTTTTTGTAGGTTCCTATGATTTTCACGTAACTGTAGGTTGGCATCGGAAAGAATTGTTATGTACTCTCCCAAAAAGGCTCTATTTTCTTGGGCATTGCTACTGTGATACACCGTGCACTCTGATTATGAAATCACTCACTACTGGTCTGTCACCTCTCGCCGCAATTCAGCTGTCGGTGTGATTCCTGACGCACATAATGTCATTGAAATTCGTTATCAGAGATCGGAAACAACCCTGTATATTTTAATTCATTCGATTCCATTTGTAGACAAAGCCTTAGTTCTGAATGGCCTTGCAAGACTTAAGAGCCCCCTTTGACCTTATACTGATGCTACTTAGAGGAATTATTGCAACCTTACTTGATGAGTGTTGAAAATCGTCCGTCAATTTTTTTAAAAATTAGACATTTCATTTATAATCTGAATCATAGTAAAAGAGTAAAAGGAAAATAATGCAGATACCAAGTGCGGTGTTGCCCTTCCAAGTGCCAGAAGAAAACACTGAAAAATATTTAGACATATCTTCCAATATTCAGCACTACGTTTCTGCAATGGCAACGTTTGATGTGGGTTGTGAACTAGCTACTTCCTGACGAAATTAGTTTCAAATAGGAAAAACCATCTTCCTGGTACTTTCGAAAAATCTACGCTTATTGTATTCACTTTTCATTGTGAAATCTGATAATTCCCGGTGTTACAATATTTAGTTCAGGGATCGTGCGGTAGCCGCACTGCGCTGCAAGACGCGGATTTGATTTTCGATGGGTTCATGGATTTTCTCCATTGATCTAATCCTTTTGGGCACACTAATATGGTTCCATGGTTCAATCAAACTCTAATAGAAATGACTATCAGGGTATTTTCCTTCAAGATAAATCCAGTAAGCATGTAGAATTGGCAACTCTATTGTCACTAATGCCTTTAGCAACAAACGTGGGAGCCTTAACGTCGTCCTATCGTTTGAGCCTCCATGTCCTGTGATAGGGAAAGTTTACCTTTTATCTTCATACATTTTAAAATTAATCTCCATGTTTTAAAGTAATTAAAATCCACATTCAGTCTATTCAAGAGGTCGTGCATAAGGAAAATGATAGAAACTTTGCTCTGATACATCTATCAGACGTATTAAAGAGTTTAAAGGCATTGTATTAACCTTGAATAATTTCAAGGGAAAAATTGTTCCGGGACCGGGTATCGATTCCGGGACCTCTGGTTGAACGTACCAGCTCTCTACCAACTGAGCTACCCACCCAGGAACTCCACCCGACACCGTCTCAAAGTCCCGGGATCGATACCCGGCCCCGGAACAATTTTTCCTTGAAATTATTCTAATCTGCTTTACAGGGGGCTTTACCTGAAAAACTAGATTTTCATTGTATTAACCTTTTCGTTATTCCCATGCAAACGACAATTTAAGTTGTCAATGTGTTCTGACATATTGGAAAGAAACGTTAAATCTGTTACTCAATTTTAAACCATTAATCCAGAAATAATTGTACCCTGAAACGTTTCGCATAGTTTAAACTAAGCATCAAACTTGATGGTTTAAACTGAATTAGTGTTTAATCCAAGAAGGGCAGCTGAATTGAACTTGAGAATACGGTTTTCTGTTTAAGCCATAATTCAAACTTAGATTAAGTTCAAAAATAGTTTAAACTACTATTGAGAATATAGCCCTACGTCAAGGTCATTTTATGTATCGTATCTGTGACATGAACATCTAGTTATTTCTAGTACTTTCCTCTCGATAGAAGGAAATCACGATCAAAATTTCAGTATTTTCTTAAAAATCCCCAAGCTTCGGTTCGGTTTAAACTCAAAGCTTCGGATTAGAGTTGTAAACTTGCGGTAGAATATGAAATTGCAGTGTAGAATAGTGCAGATTTCCTAGCAGCATTCGTAGGATACAGTGCAACTTTAGATACACTACGGTTCTGCTAATTGCATACACAACAGGGGATGTTCCATTCTCGCCCTAAGTTTGGAAATTTGTCCTTAAGCATACTATATTTTGATACTTTCACTGAAGATTTTTCTGGATTAAGATATTTCTATCCAGTAATTGAGGTTTTGGCTGAATATGTACATCTATTATCAGGCAGTACAGCTTACTTGACGATACGTGTCAGAGGAAGAATAATTGTTTGTATGCATTTGAAGTCTAATGTAACATGTAGCTAATCGGCGATGTATGCAATGGAGGGGGAAAGGAACTGTCCACCCTACCCCATTACCTCCTGGCTTAGTTGTCTCATAAGTGTGCCTTCTTGGTATTACTTGTGAGGTTCAGACCTGTCTCCAGACAGTTGAATAAACAAGATGTTTCTGGAACTCGTTGTTTCAGAATTTACCTGAGTGATTGTATGCTAAAAAGCTTCTATATGAAAAAAGCAGATTAGTGTTTCCTTACTAGAAAAAGATTTAATCAACATTTAATATTTAAATTTATAGAAATTCTTTCTTGAGTAGTCAAAAAAGTGTCGGATTATGTAACATCCCTTCTTAGAGCGGGTTTGGTTTTGTTTACAGTCTCAGCTATATTATTTGATTTAATGTTCAAATTAGCTTCAATATAGAGTAATTTGAATTTATAGTCGAATTGGTTTGTAGACATTTTTTTAAGTATCTACCGATTTACGTTTGTGCAGGATTACCTTAACTTTGTTTTATAAGCTACACTTACGTCATTACCATAAATTGATAATTGCTGACAGTAAAATATCTGTGATCTGTGATTTTTTAAGATAACTACCATAAATCCACAAATTATTTCCAAACGTCTGGAACATCTAGCTAAATATCTGTTTTCATATCTTACACATAAGTTCAAATTACCATTCACACCAATTATAACACGCATAACCAGATAGAAGTCTTATTTGAGTATCCTACAAAGTCATTTCGTTCATTTTTAATAACTGATTCATTCATTGATTCATAGTTGTCTGCCCAAGGACAGGTCTTCCTTTGAAAACTCGGCATTCTCCAATCTTACCTATTTTCTGTCTTCCTTTTCGTCTCTGCATACGATTCATATATCTTAATGTTGTCTATCATCGGATAACTTCTGTCCCCAACTTTTTTCCCGTTCATCATTCCTTCCACTGCATCCTTCAGTACGCATTTTCTTCTCAGCACGTGGCCCAACAAATTCCTTTTCCTCTACCTGATCAGCTTCAGCATTATTCTTTCTTCATCCATTCTTTCCAGCACAGCTTCATTTCTTATTCTGATTCAATTTCACACGCTCCAACCTTCTCCATATCCACATTTCAAATGCTTCTAAGCGTTTCTCGTCACTTCATCGTATTGTCCACGTTCCTGCCTCCATACAATGCCACACTCCACACAAAGCACTTCACTAATCTCTTTCTTATTGTTTATCCAGAGGTCCGCAAAAGATGCTCCTTTTTCTATTAAAAGCTTCCTTTTGACTTCCTGGCAGCAGATCATGTTACTGCTTATAGTACACCCCAAGTATATGAAGCTATCCACTTGTTCTACGGCCTCATTTAAAATTCGCACCTTTACCTTCTTTATTTTCCTCCTGATAACCATGGTCTTCGTCTTGTTTGCATTTATCTTCATCCGATACTGCCCACAGCTGTCATTTAGCTTCAGTAGCATATCCCTTAGTACCATCTCCTCTTCTGCTAACAACGCCATATCGTCAGCAAATCTTATGCATTTTATTCGTCTTCCTCCTATTGTCATCCCCCCATGTTCTGAAAATATTCTTAACTAAATTCTCCCAGTAGATGTTAAACAGGGTCGGTGATAAAGGTCATCCTTGTCGTACTCCTCTCCCTATTTCACTTTCCTCTGACATTTCTTCTCCTTTCCTGACTTTGACTCGTTGTTACATATAAAGGTTACTGAACAGCCTTCTCTCTTTTCAATCCACACCAATTTTCTTCAGAATGCCCATACGTTTATTCCACTTCAATCTGTCAAATGTCTTTTCTAAGTCTACAAATACTATACATACTTCTTTGTTCTTCTCGAAGCATCTTTCGCCGATTGTTTGCAGCAGTGCAATCGCATCTTTCGTATAAACCTAGAAACAAAATTTGGGTCTATATCTTTTCCCTTTCTGAAGCCGAACTGCTCTTCTTCCAACTGTCCTTCCATCTTGGAATATGAACATCGATTCAGTGTTCTCAGGAGAATTTTCGCCGAGTGCGATATCAGTCTGCTAGTATATGATTCTGTATCTTTAATTAAAAACGAAGTACTTCGATTCCTGTACATGCATTCATATTTCTTTTCTGACCATTAATACCAATTCTACAACGATTTTCACCGTATATACTCATAGCTCAGGAGGGTATCCTGCACGTGTAAGACCTTATAACGGCCACTGGGTGAAAGCCGGCAACGTCAATAAATCACCATGTCATACATACTATACCGTACGGGTAGTATACTCGATTTTAGTATTGTGTGAAAACTACCGGACCAGTAAGTTTATTCTGTAAGGCCTCAAATCTACTTTGAAGGTACTGGCAAGTATTGGTGCTACTAGATTACGTACGAATAACAGTTTAAATTCACAAATCTTTATTTGAAGACATTTTTGCATTTAAATAGCTATTTACAGTTGAGTTAATGATATGATATATGATATGATATATGATATAATATGATATGATATGATATATGATATGATATGATATGATATGATATGATATGATATGATATGATGATATGATATGATATGATATGATATGATATGATATGATATGATATGATATGATATGATATGATATGATATGATATGATATGATATGATATGATATGATATGATCCGCATATGATCCGCATATGATACATGATATGATACGAGACGATATATGATATGATATCATGTGATTGATATAGATGATATGATATATGATATGATAAGATATGATATGATATGATATATGATATGATATGATATGATATGATATGATATGATATGATATGATATGATATGATATGATATGATATATTCGTCAAACAACTCTTTACATGCAATAGTGGATCAGTTCACGAATGAAAATAACTGGATAATAATGAATTCAGAAATGGAGTAGAAATCAAAGTCCCGAGCAAAACAACTTGCCTCCGAATACTATCACACTCGTATTCGAATACAGCCACACTGTCCATTTATTAACACCTGTAGGTGGTACAAGGTCTTCAAACAGTGTTCCGTGATCTCCTTATAAACAGATAAAACACGACATGTGCGCATACGTTGCCGCATCATTAGCAGCACGTGGCACCACCATTAAGCGACTCCTCCCGCCGCTGTTAAATTGGCGAGCTCAGTTCATCGACCCGCCGCTAGGCGGCTTCTTTTTCCAGCATTCCATTCATCGGCGGCAACAATGCGACTTCTTCTGTTTTTCCTTGGAAACGTGTTGCGCTTGCATACTAAAGACTCTGCCGTCGCTTTGGCGACCGATATGACGTGCCAGCATTCAGATGTTCCGTTGTATTCATTTCCAAAAGAATAAACTTGTTTTGAATAATGGCTTTTCCTATTTCATTCATTCATTCACGTAGTTATGAAAATATGGCTTCCGTGTTTTATTTTGCCTTTTCTTTTCATCTCGAATAAAAGAAAACGAGTTTCACATAAAGATTATCTGAAGCTCACAAAATCAGACGTAAATATATTCTGGGTCAACACAAATTATTACGGAATATGTATGATAAGAACTTTCTTTTGTTAAATTTTAACGTACCTTGTTAACATGTTTCGATCTATTTTCGGTCATCTTCGGAACAGATGACCGAAAATAGGTCGAAACATGTTAACAAGGTACGTTAAAATTTAACACAAGAAAGTTCTTATCATACATATTCCGAAGTGATACAGTGTAAAAAGTTGTGTAATCAAGATGTAGAAATTACTAACTAGCTCCCACTATTGATATTAATTAGGCTATGATCTCTACGTGACTGACATGGCTTTTCGAGAATCGGACCGGAGCTTGGATTATCCATGTAATAGTGTATATTGACTCAACGGAAGCCCGATATGAAGGATTGTTTCAGTCCGAAAGGTGGTCCGGGTGGCATTCGCAAATTCGATGCTGGCAGTTCCTGACAAACCCCAGGGTCCGGAGCCCCATGCATTTCCCCTATCAGTCCAGCGTCGGAATCCCGTACTATCGCCAAGACTTAATCCTAATCTGGTTTTAACTATTGTAGATAGTAGATGAGGGGAGAGCGGTAGCGTCTCGGCAAAGGCGTAACGCTGCAAGTCGGAAGGTCACAGGTTCGATTGCCGATGGCGTCATGGATTTTCCCATTGATCTAATCCAATGATCGCCAAAAGCTGTGTCGTGACACATGCCTCTGCCTCTATTCGAGTGTGGCATCATACCCCCACCCTTTCTTAACCGTGCACTGTCATTCATTGTAATACTAAAAGTGATGCCTACTCCACCCCTCTCTGCAAAAATGGTGTGCGGATTGTATTTCTATTACGTAGCATTTCGTGGTGTTCGGCAACCATTGATCTAATCCTTCCGGCCGCACTATGGCCCGGGATCTACTCAGTCTCTAACAGAAATGAGTACCGGCTGTATTTCCTGGGGGGTAAAAGCGGCGGGCATGTAGGACTGGCATTCCTACTGCCACTTAAATTTCTAATTCAATTTTTCAAATTTAAATACACATTACCTGCGGCAATCTTTCGGGTTGGTCCTCTCAAAATCAATACATTTAAGAAAAGATTGAGAAGATTAGACTAAAAATTTAATTGTAGGTGCAGTGTAATTATTTAAGTTGTGCCGTGTAATTAATTAAGTTTATATGTAATTAAGTTGATATGCAATTAATTAAAGTGACTTGTAATTACTTAAGTCGATAATAGTTGGGTTTAATAGAAGTACTTATAAGTTAGGTTTACTTTTGCTTATAGTTTCATTATTATAGCATACTTCTTAAGTCCTAGGTTTATTGCATTTATTTATTATAGATAGATTTAAATTTACGTTTATTTTATTTTTATTACCGTAATTATTGTAATATTATTGTATATTATATGTCACTGCCACCGGGTGCATACCCAATTGTAGTGATAATACATACATACATACATACATACATACACACACATACATACATACATACATACATACATACATACATACATACATACATACATACATACATACATACATACATACATACAGCATGTTTTAGGTTAGGATATATTATATAATGTGTTTTGCGGTGCCATTTTCATTTTAATATGTGTGTTCTTTTAGAGAATAGTTGGATATAATCATAGGTGGGGGGAGGGGGTGAAACCTACAAAGTAGGACTTGTTTTAGGTACAAAGCACGTACGGTCAGAAACCCGTGCATTGGATTTTAGAGAAAATTATGATGATATAAAATCTGTACGTATAATATTACTCAATAAATCCGTCTACATACATACATACATACATACATACATACATACATACATACATACATACATACATACATACATACATACATACATACATACATTACAATTATTACAATCAGGAAACTACAAAAATACAAATTAAATACGAGTATAATAGAAACAAAAATACATTAAAAAACTACTGTATAGATAAAACAAGAATGAACATGTCAAATATTTAAACAAAACAGAAATATAAATTAAAGAATTTACTCCCGTATGAACAAACGCTGTGGTCGGGAGTTCAAAACCGCACTGTAGATAAGCAGAAAGAAGAAGAAGACAAAATAAGCAAAGATGGGGATCTGAGTAATCTCTCGCCACCCTCTGGGCCGATTTGGCCTGTCATAATGTCAATTTTACCGTTTAGCTGATAGATGAAACGAGAGAAAGATTGAGTGTGTTAATGGAATGAAAGAGGAAACGGGAGTACCTCTGGAACTTCCACCACAAATTCTATCACGATCGAACCAGACTGTCTGGATGAAACACCAGTTGCTAGAAGTTGTATCTTCTCATACAAGAGCTGAACAAAGGATATTTCCTTCGTCTCTTACTCTTCTGTATTAATATGTAGTAACGTCTCTATTTTTATGGCAGCGCCGCGAAACGTAAACAAAGCTCGCCTATATTAATAATGCAGTAAATTAGTAATATTGTATACAGTACTTACAACTGACAGCCGTATATTGCATATGGACACAGAGTAACATGTGTGCAAATGTGCAGACAATTGTCGCCGTGCATAGACGATGAAAGTTCAGAAAAGAAATAAAGTTAATCAGAAGACAACCAAAAATGGTTAAAGCTAGTTTATACCCGTCACATGTGCCTGACACGCAACACTGCGCATTCCAGCCGCGCATGACAGATGACGATTTTACATTCGCATTCCACTGGCGTCCGTTATTTATTACATAATTAATGCTGCTTTAACTCAAAACAGGCTAATTATCAAACAGATTAAGATGACGTTGATGGAAAACGTTCATAACCATGACAACAAACTCTCTCACCGACACACATATTTCTTTCCCTTACATTTGTTGCGGATGATTCCACGAAGTAAATGCAAAATTGTATAATTCTTATTTCAAGAAATCATCATCAGCCATGGTACATTTATCTGCATTGCAAGTCTTCACAAGACGTGTACGTTTTCACTCCCTTTTGTTGATAGTGTGAAGACAGAGAGAGTCGATTATATGAACTGATTGAAGGCTGGAGGTTGAATGCATTGGACACAGAATAAATAAAAATAAATTAGAGTATAGGATTGAAAATTAGCGAGATTGATGCCAAAGCATGACAGAATGACAGGTTCAATAATTCAGAATAGAGTGTCAGAGGTCATTTGTGGATGAGTGGATTACAGTGACATTGTTTACATACTACAGAATGGAATTTAGAGCAACAATATGAGAATGTACGCTGTGATTGAAATCGAGAATAATACTGATGGAGCGGCATATTTTGTAACATAGTATTAGGACAGAGTGAATGACAGCGATGTATGTAGGAGAGTCGGATAATGAGAATAAATCAAGAACAACAAAATGATTTGAAACGACAAGTATAGTTTACATGTG
Source organism: Periplaneta americana (assembly GCF_040183065.1). Taxonomy (NCBI): domain Eukaryota; kingdom Metazoa; phylum Arthropoda; class Insecta; order Blattodea; family Blattidae; genus Periplaneta; species Periplaneta americana. The sequence continues at coordinate 112,463,022 of NC_091119.1, forward strand.
AACAAGTGTAACACAATTAGCCAAATATTGAGTAGCAAATGAGGAGAACATATTGACTGAGGTGATGGATGACTGGCAGGGAATTAGTTTTGTAAATAGCTGGATGAGAGTGAGATCGACACAAAAGAATCAGTGACATTCGTATTAATAATAATGGATGACTAGCATATATATGAGATTAATATAAGTAAGAATGAATGAGTAGCAGTGAATAGCACTGACATGTGCAAGAATGAGCAGGCGTGAATGAGATTGACATGCTTAAGAGTGAATAAACAGCAGTAAAAGAGAATTGGCATGCATACAAATGAATGAGCAGAAATGAATGAGATTGACATGTATAAAAATGAATGAGCAGAAGTGCATGAGATTGACATCTTTAAGAATGAATAAACAGCAGTGAATGAGCAAAAGTGAAATATTGACGTGTTTAAGAATGAATGAGCTGCAATGTATGAGATTTACGTGCTTAAGAATTAATAAACAGTAATGAATGAAATTGACGTGCTTAAAAATGAATGAGCAGCAGTGAATGAGATTGCGTGCATAAAAATGAATGAGCAGAAGTGAATGAGACTGAAGTCGTTAAGAATGAATAAACAGCAGGCAGTGAATGAGATTGACGTGTTTAAGAATGATCAGCAGCGAATGAGATTGACATGTTAAGAATGAATGAGCAGCAGTGAATGAGATTGGCGTGCTTAAGAATGAATGAGCAACAGTGAAAGAGATTGACGTGCTTAAGAATAAATGATCAGCAGTGAATGAGATTGACGTGCATAAGAATAAATGAGCAGCAGTGAAAGAGATTGACGTGCTTAAGAATGATCAGCAGTGAATGAGATTGACATGTTAAGAATGAATGAGCAGCAGTGAATGAGATTGACGTGCTTAAGAATAAATGAGCAGCAGTGAATGAGATTGACGTGCTTAAGAATGATCAGCAGTGAATGAGATTGACGTGCTTAAGAATAAATGAGCAGCAGTGAATGAGATTGACGTGCTTAAGAATAAATGAGCAGCAGTGAATGAGGTTGACGTGCTTAAGAATGAATGAGCAGCAGTGAAAAAGATTGACGTGCTTAAGAATAAATGATCAGCAGTGAATGAGATTGACGTGCATAAGAATAAATGAGCAGCAGTGAAAGAGATTGACGTGCTTAAGAATGAATGATCAGCAGTTAATGAGATTGACGTGCTTAAGGATAAATGAGCAGCAGTGAATGAGATTGACGTGCTTAAGAATGAATGAGCAGCAATGAAAGAGATTGACGTGCTTAAGAATAAATGATCAGCAGTGAATGAGATTGACGTGCTTAAGAATGAATGAGCAGCAGTGAAAGAGATTGACGTGCTTAAGAATGAATGATCAGCAGTGAATGAGGTTCACGTGCTTAAGAATGATTGAGCAGCAGTGAATGAGATTGACGTGCTTAAGAATGAATGATCAGCAGTTAATGAGATTGACGTGCTTAAGGATAAATGAGCAGCAGTGAATGAGATTGACGTGCTTAAGAATGAATGAGCAGCAGTGAATGAGATTGACATGTTAAGAATGAATGAGCAGCAGTGAATGAGGTTCACGTGCTTAAGAATGAATGAGCAGCAGTGAATAAGATTGACGTGCTTAAGAATGAATGATCAGCAGTTAATGAGATTGACGTGCTTAAGGATAAATGAGCAGCAGTGAATGAGATTGACGTGCTTAAGAATGAATGAGCATCAGTGAATGAGATTATCGTGCTTAAGAATGAATGAGCAGCAGTGAATGAGATTGACGTGCTTAAGAATGAATGATCAGCAGTTAATGAGATTGGCGTGCTTAAGGAGAAATGAGCAGCAGTGAATGAGATTGACGTGCTTAAGAATGAATGAGCAGCAGTGAATGAGATTAACATGTTAAGAATGAATTATCAGCAGTGAATGAGGTTCACGTGCTTAAGAATGAATGAGCAGCAGTGAATAAGATTGACATGCTTAAGAATGAATGATCAGCAGTTAATGAGATTGACGTGCTTAAGAACGAATGAGCAGCAGTGAATGAGATTGACGTGCTTAAGAACGAATGAGCAGCAGTGAATGAGATTGACGTGCTTAAGAACGAATGAGCAGCAGTGAATGAGGGCGATGTGCTTACGAGTGCCTGAGAGCGGCGCGCATACAGGTAGTAGTTGTACAGTGACGTGCATACGGATGGGTGAGGAGCAACGTGCATCAGAGTGGACAAGAGCAACGTGGGTGCATTCGGGAGAAGTAGGAACAACGTGTGTACGAACAGGCGAGGAGCAACGTGCATATGGGTAGATGAGAATGTACGAGTATACTATTACATGAGGCCTCTGTTAATGGAAGAGTGACACACTGAATTAGAAAACGATTATATCTGAATGATATCGAAATGTATTAGTCTGAACGAATGAAAATCGGCTATATATCGAATGAACGAATAAAACAGCAGTAGTTAATGTATGAATGTGATAAATTTAGTGAATAAATTCAGAAGTACCAGTAAATGAACGTGACTTAAATGGGAGTAAGTGAAAGTGGTCTATATTGAATAGCGATGGCTAAGAAGTGGTACCTCATATATAATAAACTAAATTAGCATTTCATACTCCTTCTCTCGCTATTATAATATTAATACTCGATTACAATGCGATAACACTCTAGAACAGTGGTCGTCAGCAGTCGCTGAAATGTGCAAAGGGTACGCAGTGCTGTCCCGTGTGCACTGTCGTGCAACAGGGAGAGATACAGAGCATACCCGCTAGCAGCTACGGAGTGCACCCTAGTGCACTGCGTTTTCCGCGGGTAAGAGAGACTAGCTCCAGCGTGCTCTGTGCTGACGACCCCTGCTCTAGACATTCCACTCCACACATCATCTCTGTATTTCTCATGTTTCACTGCTGCTACCTCTCGTCACTGGAACTCTCTGCCGCCTGAAGTCAAGGGCTGGCGAACCTTGAAACCTTTCAAATCCAAGTTGGAAAATTATCTTATGACGAGTTGCCAACTAACTTACTATTATGACAAGTGTTGTATTGCGTGTTTCCACGTATTCACTACATTTTTTTCTTATTCTAGTAATATTTAACTTATTTTATCTTTTTGAGTTCATTATATTTCCCGATAATGGTATATGTATTCAGTAATGTGATAATTTGAGCTACTTATAATCATAAATTTCCTTACTGCTTGTGCCTAGTCTATAAATATTGTGTTCATTTTATGCTTTGTACTTCACTATGTCATTATTATTATTATTATTATTATTATTATTATTATTATTATTATTATTATTATTATTATTATTATTATTATTATTATCATCATCATCATCATCAACATGATTGTCTTATAATTTGTATACTTTGTATGTCTCATTTATTTTGACTCACTGTTCACATTATATTATGCATTTTCCTTTCCTTCTATACGTTATATATTATGTCTCATTTCTACTCACTTGTGTTTGCATTATATTATGATTATCTACTTCAGTTTTGTGTGTGTGTGTGCGTGTGCGTGCGTGCTTTTTAAATCTGTAGTGCTTTTTGTATCGCAGTTTCACTCCTGGTTGAGTGTTAGAGAAGGTCGTATGGCCTTAACTCTGCCAGGTTAAATAAACCATTATTATTATTATTATTATTATTATTATTATTATTATTATTATTATTATTATTATTATTATTATTATTATGGTCCAAAGGCATACATGCGTAATACAGTTCCCATAGTGAACACTTAGCCTCTGCATGTCAACTCCTTTCTCAACCTGCTCGAGGTGGACCTGCTAATCCGAGTAACCCAAATCAAGGTTGTGGTATAAAATCCCTTCGGCGATTTGGGTCGGAGAACTGATGGGAAAAGGGGATCCTTTCTCTAGGATGATAAGAGGCCCATGTTCGGGAAAACATGAGTGAAGTCCACAACGACAACTAATTTAAATAGATTGGCGGAAGTGGCAGCCCTCTGTATGGGGCTAATACATACAGAAGTTGGACCTAAAGCTTTGAGGTGGCAGCCCCACCAATGGTCTACTCTGCATAGCGTTGGTAGCGCGATCAGAGGAAAACACAATTACTCATATTCTTCACAATAGGAACTCGGACGGATCTAACGAAAGACGACCTCAGCGCAGAATTAAGGACAAACATTAGGCATAAAGGATCGGATTAAAGTGGGAACATGGAATGTTAGAGGCTGAACACTAAAGAAGAAGAGCTAATTAGAGAACTAAATAACCGAAACATCGATATAGTAGTACTTACTGAAACAAAAAAGAAGCTGAAAGGAACAAAAGATATTGGTAACTATATATTAATATACAGTGGAATACCTCAAGATAGAAGAGCCTGCAGTGGAGTAGCTATACTAATTAATAATAAATGGAGATCAAAAATAATAAGCTACAAATATGTGAATGAAAGAATAGTAACTGTAAGATTGAAAATAGACCGGAATTATCTGAATATTGTAGGAGTATATGCACCAGAAGAAGGGAAAATTGAAGACACCACAATTTTCTATGATAAATTGCAACAAGAATTAAATGGCATTAAAACACTGAAAATATTATCATAGGTGGTGACCTAAATGCCAGAGTTGGCAATCTTCCAATCCCAGGAATAATAGGTACATTCGGAGAAAATGTGATAAATAGAAATGGTGAGGAACTTCGACAATTTGCCACTTATAATAGACTAAAAATCACGAATACATTTTACAGGAAGAAGGATATACATAAGTATACATGGTGCGCTAGAAATCAAAGATCGCTAATAGATTATATAATGATTAATGACAGACTTAGGAATCAAATACAAGATGTAAGAGTATATAGAGGGTATGACATATATTCAGACCACTATTTATTAATAGCCACGGTACTTATGATAGCCAAATGGAAAAAACGAAAAACCCAAGAAAAAAGAAAAGAAGAAGTCTTCAAAGTATATCTCTTAGAAGAAGAAAGTATAAGAAAATTATATCAAAACAAGCTACAAAAACATTTGGAAAGAAATGTAATGAATGAAAACCTAAACGAAGAGTGGGAAGATATGAAAACATGTATTCTAAATGCTGCATGTGAAGCCATAGGAAAAAAGAAAAAAATTCGCAACAAAAGAGGATTAAAGATATGGAATGACGAAATAGAAGAGGCTGTACGAGATAAGAAATTAGCTTATTTAGAATACTTACAAAAAAACTGAAGAATCTAAAATTATATATAATCAAAAAAGAAACCGAGCGAAACAAATAACTCGAACAGCTCATAAAGATTCCTGGGAAAGATTCATTTCTAGAATAGAGCACGATGTACATGGAAGACAATCTTTAGCATTTAAAGTAATGAAACAGTTAAATAGAACACAAAAAGACACTGCAAAATTAAATACCATTGATCTGAAAACATGGGAAAACCACTACAGAGAATTGTGGTGGAATGAAGAAGAATTAGATATAAAATACGCTTCTGAAAATGAAAATGAATCAGAAATAGACAGAATTACTCTAAGCGAAATGAGGGAAGCAATGAAAGAAATGAAAAACAGAAAAGCACCGGGTATAGATGGTATAAATAATGAATTGATCAAATATGCAGGTTTATATGCAGAAATAAGATTACTGAATTTAATAAATGAATGCTGGAATACATGCAAAATACCTGAAAATTGGAAGATAGGTGAAGTTATATCCCTCTTCAAAAAAGGAAATAGATTAGATAGTAAAAATTACAGAGGTATCAGTTTATTGAACTCCACTTATAAATTATACGCGAAAATTATAAATAATAGATTGAAGATTATATCTAATACACTTTTAGAAGAAGAACAAGCAGGGTTTAGAAAAGGAAGATCTTGTAGTGATAATGTGTTTATTATAAAGAGACTAATCGAAAAGAGAAGAGAATTTAACTTGCCAACGTATTAACTATTTGTTGATTTTGAAAAGGCCTTCGACAGAGTGAACAGAACCAAACTATGGGCAATAATGAAAGAACGAGGATTCCGCATCATCTAATAAAATCAATCAAAAGCTTATATGAAGAAACCAAAATAGTAATAAAAGCAGAAGAAATTTTAATAAATCAAGGAGTTAGACAAGGGTGCAGTCTATCGCCCACTCTTTTTAATATATATATTGACGACATTATGAAACAGTGGAAAATGTTAACACACAAAGGCCTTAGATTGAATAATGACACAAGTATTAACAACTTAATTTTCGCTAACGATTTAGTCTTACTACATTATGACGAAGATTTATTGCAACTGGCTGCCCATAAATTAAATGAAATATGTAAAGATTATAATCTCAAAATCTCGATAAATAAAACAAAGGTGATGGCTTTTAGTGGAAAAAACCTTCTACGCGCAAAAATAATCATTGATGACCAAATGATTGAACAAGTATCCCACTATAAATATTTAGGATGTGATATTAGCTATGGATATGATAAGGATATTGAATATAAAATTAATCAGTTCCAAGCTATTTGTGGCACAATAAATAGAACGTTGAATAATAAAGCCCACAAACAAACAAAATTAAAATTCTATAAAACAATGGCAGTTCCTACCCTCCTATATGGGAGTGAATCTTGGATTACCACTACTAAACATGAAAGTAAAATCCAGGCAGCTGAGATGAAGTTTTTAAGGAGAGTAAAGGGGTGTACTAGAATGGACCAGATAAGAAACGAGGATATCCGTGAAGAACTGCAAATCTACTCCATAAAAGAAAAGATAACTAACAATAAGGAACAATGGAAAGAACATATAGAAAGAATGGCAGAGAGTAGATTACCAAAGAGAATACAAAACTACTTCCCAAGAGGAAGAAGAGATGTTGGACGTCCTCGGAAGAGATGGTCCTAGATCTATTAGTGAAGACGGAACAGGCAATTAATGCCTAAACCAGGAAGTGAAGAAGAAGAAGAAGATTATTATTATTATTATTATTATTATTATTATTATTATTATTATTATTATTATTATTATTATTATGGGGTATCACTTCTTAGCCGTCGATAGGGTGTTTGCATGTCGAAGTATACAGGGTGATTCACGAGGAAAGGTAAAAAATGTAGGATGTGAATTCTGAAGTCATTCTGAGTCAAAAAGTTCGTATGAATATGGGTCCGTTTTTTTGAACGGTTACGGAAATGATATGGCTCTTTGATTTCACAAAAACTTATGAGATTTCACTCTACTAACTCGCATTTAGAGACAGATAACGGACAAATTTAAAGTTTATATTCACGTATGCACACATATCTAATATTCTAGACGTCGGGGTCGATGTTTTCGCACATTTTCAAAGGTACCTCCTTCTGCTACAATGCACTGTTGCGCTCGAACGTGAATCGCGCTCATCGCTCGGGAGAGTTGCACGTGGCTGTCTTTATGCCGCATCCAAAATACGGCCGATTAGCACCTCTCTCGTTTTCCCGTTCCTTTGCTATACCAAGTCTTTCATCCAACCCCATAAACAGTAAGTACTCTTCGATATGATATCCTTCTGTATATAGTAAAATTGCCTTCTGGCCTGTATCTCCATGTCTGATGTCATCAACAGAGAAGTAGAAAAAGATAGCGTCGGAAGAGCGAAAGTGAGGAGGTGAGAGAATGAAAATTGTAGAAACAAGTTTAATTTATTTCCGGTTCTGTAGGATGTAACTGCAAAACACATGACGAATAGCATAATAAATTGATTTTGGAGTTCTTTAGCTTTCGAGATACGTGTTGTTGCAGTTGTCACGGTGTCTGTGCCCCCTCCCAGCTTCGTACTCACATCGGTGACGGATTTACTCGTCGTAACGCGGAAAGGCTCCTTTGTGAAGAACAGCGCAAGGGTTTCTTGTTCGTAGCGTCGACCTAAGAGGTATGAAGTGAAGACTTCCCTTAAAAGGCATAATAAGTAGAAATTTCCAGCTCTGCAGTGAGCAGCACTAATCGTAAGTGTGTAGCCAGAAGACTGGCCGTTACGACTGTTAGATCGTATTAAAGTCAACTGACACTTCAGATGTTTCCCGTAACCATGACAAAGACAAAAACTCACTTGTTTCATGGCAACATCTGCACAATTTCAAGTCTGTGTAATAGCTTTTAAACTGCCGAGTAAATTTTTATGCAGTTTTGTAATTAACTCGCTACCATTTTATGACTATTAAACTAAAACATTGTGATATATCACCTTCGCAATATCTTCGAACAGCAGCAATCAAAATATCCGTATACAGAGTGAACCTTAATGTCATTAATTACAGGTGGTTTCTCTTTGAGCTATTTCAAACAAAAAAGTTTAATACAATTTTGCTCGTTTTTGCTTCCTTCTCGAGATAAAAATTGTTTTATATGAAATATGTCATAGCGTGTTTTGGGAAAGCCATTGATTTAATTCTCAATTTAAGAGGGCAGTTTATTATGATAATAAATGACTCGAAGAATTTTAGCTTTGTCCCTTAAATGTGTAGAAATCTGATCCAAACAAATGCAATTTTAAAATTCCTTCTCAGAATGAAAAGTAACATTTGTTAGGATCAAATTTCTGCACAATTAAAGCACAAAACTAAAATACTTTAAATAATTTATTACCATAATACATAGTTCTCTTAATTTGACTGGGCATATTGGGAATTAATTCAGTAGCTTTCTCAAAACATGTTATGAAATATTTCATATAAAATAATTTTTTTCTCGAAAAGGAAGCAAAAACCTGCAAAATTCTATTAAACCTTCTTGTTTCAAATATTTCAAAGAATAACACCTTGAAATTAATGACATTACTTACGGTTCACCCTGTATGAACCTATGTTTGCAGTTCATATTATATTATATAAATTATTATTCGTATTAATATTGTCATTGCTACTACTACTTTCATTTATATGAATAGTCTAACGAAATTATATCAACACTTAGACCATTTACATTTTCATTGTACTAAGTCACCGGTATACGCAGTTGTCACCATGCTAGCCGACAGTGTTAAGGCTCGCTGTTTATCCAAAGCATAATGCAAGCAACCTCATAAATCTCTGGATTAGACTCCTTCGCACATCGCGTCGCCGGCCAATGACCGGAGAATGCTATGAATATGTTAATGTGATGGAAATCGGTTGGACAGAATGTCGTCGATGTCTATAAAAGGAAAATATAGAACCTCAAGAAACTTCCTAGCCTCACGGGTACTCGAGCCTGGACAGTTCGCGTGACAGGCTGATGGTCTAGACAAGCACCTGCCGCAAAGACGACTACTACTACTATTACTGCAACTACTACTACTACTACTACTACTACTACTACTACTACTACTACTACTACTACTACTACTACTACTACTACTTACTACCTACTACTATTATTACCATCACCGACCACCGACTACTGACTACTGTCCTGCAATGTTCGAACATGAAAGAGACAACATTACAAACTTCATCTTTTTTCATATGAAAAACTAATCGCAAGATCTGTGCTAAAATTCTTAACCGGTTAATATATGAAGGGGTAGGAGTGGAGGATAGCGAATATTTGTATGACAAGATGGAACAAACACATTTAGTTTAACTGACAAATTATGGAGGCAGTTGGAGGGATTTTCTGTGATTTATCCAAAGCATTTCACTGTATAAATCATATAATGCTGCTAGACAAATTAGATTATTACGGAATTAAAGGCGTTGCACACCAATGGTTCCACTCATATCTCATAGATAGGAAGCAGAAAGTCGAAATCAATACAACTATGAAATCTACCTCGACATGGGGAACTATTAATAATGGAATTCCTCAAGGATCAATATTAGGTCCCCTACTTTTGCTAGTGTTCATAAATGATCTTGCCCCCCAATGAAAGATGTAGGTCATCCCGTATTATTTGCGGATGACACAATTATAGTAATTACAGCCAATAACTCCAACACACTACAATCTTCAACAGAGGAAATTCTCCTCAAAATATGTGACTGGTTCTCAGTCAATAAATTAGTATTAAATTTTAACAGAACTAACATAATTCAATTTAAATCCTGTCCAAATTCAACCTCGCAAGTTTCAAGCGCAATAATTAACAATAGGTCCCTATTAGAAACAGCAACAACAACCACAAATTTCTTGGCTTGAAAATCGATAATGTGTTAAACTTGAAAAATCATATTAAAAAAAAATTACCCCCAAACTAAATTCAGCATGTTTTGCTATTAGATCTGTGCAAAAGATAGTAAATATCAATACCTTAAAAACAATATACTTTGCATACTTCCACTCGGTAATGAGTTTTGGAATAATATTCTGGAGAAATTCCACAAATAGTAACAGTATATTCCTACTACAAAAAAAAAAAGAGTAATTAGAATAACAGTAGATGCCAAATCTAGGGAATCGTGTAGGACTATTTTTAAAAAACTACAAATAATGCCCATGGCTTGTCAGTATATTTTTTCATTAATAATCTTCCTCGTATGTAAACGTGGAAACTTTGTAACTAATTCAGCAGTACATACCATAAATACATGTCAAAAAATGACTTTCATACTCCATCGGCAAATCTATCATGCTACCAAAAAGAAGTGCGTTATATTGCAGTAAAATTTTTTAATAGCCTCCCTATCGATATAAAAATGAGACTCAAAACTTAGGATTATTTAGCGCCAAATTAAAGAAGTAGGCTACCTAATTTCTCTCACCTTCTATTCTGTAGGTGAATTCATTACATTCAATAGCGCTTCATGAAATTGATAGTAGAACTTTCTGTTGTACTAGTAGACTACGAGTATATTGTATACCGTACCTCTTCTGTATATATTTCAACTAGACTGTGACTATAAATTAAGACTTTATAGTATCGATAGTATTAAGTATATATATATATATATATATATATATATATATATATATATATATATATTTATTTATTTATTTACTTTTTCCATATTCTAGCTGTGAAGCTAATAAATACAATACAATACGACAGACCTCTTCCTGCAGAGCAAACTTCGGCGAATATCGAACGTCACCATACTCGACAAACTTGACCCGAAAATACCGTTTGTAATGCACGATGCTAACTCCTGCTACGACTAATATTCCTGCTACTATTGATCCTGCTACTGCTACTGCTACTGTAATAGCATGAACACAATTACAAATTCCATCTCGACTAGGTCGGGGATCGAACTCGGGCTGCCCGGATAAAAGACGCGATTACTCTTCTTCTAGTGAGAAACGTATTTTTCAATTCAGAAACTACCATTACACTAAATGCATGTTCAGACCATAAGAGAAAGATGGACAGAAAGATAGGCAGAAATAATTACTTTCTTCGTTGGGAATTGAATCCATGTTCGCCCGACTTTGTAGCTATACGAACTACCACTGTACCATAACCATAGACAGTAGAATAAAATGATTTCCTCGCTACATAACTTATTTCCAGGAACGTCTGTTCATAACATGACTAGATTACATTAAAAAGAAAGTCTCTTCCGAAGCTGATGAATCTTTTACGACACGGAATAATACTTTGAAACGCACTGCATCTTGTATGAATAAATCATTCGCCGTTGTTGACGAAGATGCATTGAATGACGGATAATAATGCAATTGCCTGCCAGGGTAATGAACGTGGCTTTATTGGCTAAGATGCAGGATTTGAAGCCCTGCAGGCATATTTATGTTATCCACTCACACATAACTCTGTGCTGTATGACACCGAGCAGTGGAGTTGTAATATGCCTCAGCAGTGGCGGAAGTGACTAATGACAATTACACATTATAATGAATCACCGTCGCCATCGTCGTCGTCGTCGTCATCATCATCATCATCCATCATCATCATCATCATCATCATCATCATCATCATCATACCTCAGGTTCCTAAGATGTAACGTATTCAAGACAGGTTTTTCGAAGTGTGAATGTAGGACTTTATATGATGTTGAAATATCATTCATAAAGGTGTGATTTTATGACGCTAATTTTACCCTAATTTCGGTGTCTAAAATGATTTAATTTCGGAAACTATTTCGTAAAAAAACAAGCAATTTCGTGCACGTTTCACACTTAAAATTATTATTGAAACAATGCATGGTTGTGAAACTTAGACTCTCAATTTGAGAGAGGAATGGAGGTTAAGAATAAGAACAGCAAATCTTTATTTATGACAAATGGCGTATGTTACAAAGAGAGCAACTTAGTACAAAAATGCCGTGTCATAGTTCTACGGAAATTTCCTTGGGTTCCACAATCGTCTGATTTAACAATCTAGAAATTAGTGAGAAAAATTAGAGAAACCGGCTCATTTTTAAATAAAAAAAGGAGCGTAAATGGCGTTCTATCTGAAGAAAAATTCGATGACAATCATATGCTATAACAGTCTATAACTCAACAGAAAGGTGTAACCAAAACATCGGCTTGGAAAGCGAAGAAATTTTTGAAACTGAAGTATTATATGACAACAGATGTTCATAAATTGTGCCATCGATAGAGACGAAATCCAGCTGTGTCTAGAAATCTCGAAATCTCAAAAGGTATGGAATGTCTATTGCAGATGGCCAGCTAGTTTTCACATATACACCCATTAAATTAGAATTTTTTAGGTCCCAGTTGCCAGATCAGTTGCTTCTCGGTCGTATTCTTTTAACCAGTTCAGAAACTTCCTCCCGCCAAAATTAAAATAGACTTTAGTGCAAATCCTTGAATTACCACCATTTGACTATTGTGACGTAATACTTACAGTCTTGACAACTGAACTTTTGAACAAGCTACAGCGTGTGCTGTACACAATATATGTCAGATTCATCAGCAATACTCGCAGATTCGATCATTTCACACCCTCATTCAAATATTTATCCTGGCTGCGACTCAATAATCGTAGAACTCTTCATTTCCTGTCTCTTCTGTCTCGAGTTCTCCACACTTCTACTCCAAATTATCTACGTTCCCAGTTTAATTACTTATCCTCCAAACACAAATCTGAACACCAAGTCACAGGAGAGCCAAATCCTAGCAATTCCCCCTCATAGAAGATCCCACTATTCACCCTCTTTTACTGTCTCAGTCCCCCGTGAATGGAATTCTCTACTTCAAGCCTTGGTTTCTCTGAACCGACGCATGCGACGTGCGAGGTGCGAGCCCGCCTTGCACAAATCCGGACTACAAGAGAGGTAGTGAGTGGTTTCCATGGCTGCGGGGTGCGCAAACCTCGCATCTCGCACTTAAGCCTTGGTTTTTCTGAACCGACGCATGCGACGTGCGAGGTGCGAGGCCCGCCTCGCACAAATCTGGACTACATGAGAGATAGTGAGTGGTTTCTACAGCTGCGAGATGCGCGGTCTGCGCAGCGTCGCAGAGAGGTCTCGCTGCGTCGCCTCGGACAGATTCGTCCGGCCGAATTTGTGCGAGGCGCGCACTGCGAGGCTTCAGAAAATAGCTTTGCATCTAGAGGGAAGAAAGAATGATGGGTTTTATAGGAGAGATGTAGATTGGATTATTTTTACATTGCTTAATTGTAAATGAATTCACAGCGTTTCGGAGAATGGTTTTATCTTCGTCATAGGCGAAAAAAGGGGAGTGAGAAGTTGAAGATCAATATGAGAGTTCACATAAAAAGATAAATGAAGAAAATAATGAAGTATATAGGAAAATAAAATTATTATAATTTAGATATGTTGAGTAGGGAAAACCTCCATTCACGTCCACGTCGTGATCCCCGGGGCAGTATAATCTGTGGTTACAATGAACAACAAATTTTTACTTCTTGTCTTGCTCCGAAACAATAATAGGTGAATATTACTAATATGTTACCCTAAATCTGAATTTAAAATCCAAATTGCCCCATCACGTACCATTTTCTGCGGAAAATGAATTTATTTTTTTATGAAAAACTTGTTTTTAATTTTTCACTGCTTCTGGTAAAATGACAACACACTTGGGATTCAAAACGCCTCATAATATTTGGAAAAATGTGTACTGGATACAAACATGATGTTACATAGTTTAAAATAGAACAATAAAAATATTTCATGCATATAATGAGAAAAATTTTGAAATTTGAACTATTAAACGAATTTTCTGGATCACTTCTGTTTACAACTAGACCCGATACTGTCTTTTACAACGAACCAACAATGGTTTCCAAGCATCCTGGATGATGATCTTCCTTTATATCGTCTTTCCATTTCAGATAGTTCTTGATGAACTCTTTTCCCAAGCTCCCCGCTTACCGCTCCAAAGTTAAGAGAAAATAAATTCAGAGAGACATATTGCACGCCATTTTCTCATATGCACGTGATATGGCTTCCACAACAAGTTCTATGTAGTTGTCTGCCATAGAATTTCCAAGGAAATTTCAGCATACATCTTTGAAAGCATGTCATGCCATTTTTCTGTAATGGAAAGTTTTTCCTCAAACAAAGAGTCAGCCATAACTTTGTGAATTTGTGAATCGATGAAAATGCCTTATTTTAATTTACCTTTACTCAAACTGGTAAACTTTTCTTTTAAATACTGAAAACCACCCCCTTGTTTATTCATTGCGTATACCTCATGTTGAACTGTTCTGAAATTTACTGAATAGAAGGGACCAATCAATATCTGTTTATTTATTAGGAGTACAAAATAAAATGCCAACAACCATAAGAAACCGGAAATAAGTTATAAACTCATAAAATGCATTAGCTTTAGTTTTGGTTTACAACCTCCAATCCGCGCCAGATGTTTCCTAGGACAACGCTTATCGAAAACTGAAATCATAGTACGTCTTAAAACCCTTATGTGATACGAAGGAAAGATATGCATTTTCAGATTCAGCGCACACAAAACCATAAGGAACATATTGTTTTAAGTCGGAGCAAAATTCTTATTGTTCAGTGTTATAGCAAACGGGAGAGAATGAGAGCGTGGGTCCATTCTTTACAAACCGGAATCCTCTGGCTATGGGGTCATACCTAGATAGAAAAGCAGGCAGGTTTAGAGGCCTTAAGGTAACAGTCCCACCACGAAACTCACTCATTGAGGGACTAATGCCCTAGTCTGAGGATATCTTCAAATACTCGAAATTTTCAGGCAAAAAGTCGGAAACGATGGAGAGACCAGCTTTTAATCAGCGTTCAGTCTGAAGCGGAACAGACGAGAAGGCCTAATCCAAGATAATAAATGATGAGGATAGTGATGATGATGATGATGATGATGGAGTAGGGAGATAGTGTCTACTGGATGCAAATAACCGTGAATCTAGTAGTAGAATAGCATAGGGAAACGTAAATCTGTAGAAAATGTGTAAAAAAAAACCGGCAATCATATCTCAGGAAGGTTTAAACTCGGTCGAAGTTTTCAGATGTCCCCATCAAGCAACCGAGTTTAAACCTCCCTGATGTGTGCTGAGCTATCATATAGCAATATTAAAGCTAAATAGAAAATATTACAACGCCCTTCCACGTGATTCGTTTCGCAGCCGGAAGATGTAGGTTAGTTTATTTTAAGACGCTTTTATGAAAATCTTAGGTTATTTAGCATCTGAATGAGATGAAGGTGATAATGCCGGTGAAATGAGTCCAGGGTCCAGCACCGACAGTTACCTAGCATTTGCTCATATTTGGTTGAGGGAAAACTCCGGAAAAATCTTAACCAGGTAACTTTCCCCGACCGGGAATCGAATCTGGGCCACCTGGTTTCGCGGCCAGACGCGCTAACCGTTAATCCACGGTGTGGATCACAGATAATAGAGAACTACAGTAAGTACAAGGGTTGATTGGAGCATGATAACTGGTTAGCAGGCAAATATGCCACTTGAATCCGTGGAAAAGAGTTGTCAGAAAGTTGGATATGGATATAGTAAATGGTTGGATTACATACAGAGAAATACATGAACGAGACTCCCTGGACCTACTTGAATTACGATGATACTCGGCTGTTCAATATCTCAAGATGTTTTCGAATTGCAAGAGAATGAGGCGCCCTATTTTATCACCTCGATAGTGAAATTTGATATGAGATTTGATAATAGAGGTCAGTTCATGGCAAAACGACCCTCTCAGAAACACTGCCTGATGGAATCGTGTAAATGCAGACCAGTAATATTCCGCAAGAAGTGTGATGTTAACTCTCTGTCAAAGATGATTTAAGCCTTACCACACTCGGTAAAGACAGACATTACTAAAATAAGTGTATTTCATTATTGCTGCAGAATTCTAGTGTTGCATTAAATACTAAAACCGTCATTAATTTATTTATATTGGTGTAAATGTTTCTGGTTATAAAACATTAAATATAAATAAATATATTTACTTTATTGCAAATGAATACGCAGATATCAAAAGTGCCCAGCGGTCTATTTATAGACAGGGTGATATTCAACTACTTGGTGCACGGCAGAAGAAACAAAATATATTCTTGACATCTTATGGATTAAATTTATGAAATAGATACATTCTTTTAATTTTTTAAATAAAAATAATTTGGGCTTTAATGGGTTAATTAAATACAAAATTCTATAGAAGAGGTCCCTTGAGACTCCAATATAAATTTTGAATTTTGTTTCACTATCAATCAGATGGCGGTTTACAAGAATGTTGTAAGCACCCTCGCTTTTCCTATTCTTGAAGATATCACTGTCTTCACCAAAAAGAATGCAGGATCAGGATCATTTCCTCTTCATCATTCTCTTCCTCTTGCAGCATTAGCAAACAGGTGAAGAGATCCACCATGCGCTCAGCGACTGATCCACGCGATCTCGCAGCCTGAGAAGCCACAAGCCTCGCAGCGTCATTGCGGAGATGGTTCGCAGCGGCGGCCTCGCATCTCGCACGTCGTATGCGTCGGTTCAGAGAAACCAAGGCTTTATAGAAACCACTCTCTAGCTCTCGTGTAGTGCGGATTTGTACGAGGCGGGCTCGCACCTCGCACGTCGCATGCGTCGGTTCAGAAAAATCAAGGCTTTAGAAGATCAGGGGCTTTCAGACAATAACTACTTTCAAGAACAAACTACGCGATTTCTTACGAACGAAGTCAGATTGAAGTTATAATTAGGTATAATCATGATAGTTTAATTTAATTATACAAGGTTGATTATTGTTGCTGAGTTTAGTAATTTCATTATATTTAGGTCTGATTATTATTATTATTATTATTATTATTATTATTATTATTATTATTATTATTATTATTATTATTTAATTGGTGTGTTGGGAAGATAAAAGAAACTGTTATTGTATTATATTATGTTATACAGATATATTTATTATATTATATTATATTATATTACATTATAATTATATAATATTATATTTACTTACTTACAAATGGCTTTTAAGGAACCCGCAGGTTCATTGCCGCCTTACATAAGCCCTCCATCGGTCCCTATCCTGTGCAACATTAATCAGCCTCTGTCACCATATCCATTTTAATATTATCCTCCCATCTACGTCTCGGCCTCTTTTATGAACAAAGAATCCTGTTCCTAATTGGTGATTATCATTTCCTTCCCCATAATACAACAAGTAATCGCCTACTTGTGATATGCCATTCCCATCTAACCTAACCTCTTGTACTCCCACGAAGTCTATTCTATATCTAGCTAGTTCTTTTGCCACTAATGTTACCTCTCCTGTTCTATAAAGACTAGTTACGTTCCACGTACCAAATCTCATAATCTTATTCCTTTGCTGTGGAATCAGCCCCTTTCCGAGACTTATTGTATGGATTCGTAACAAGCTGTTTTTTTACTGCCATGGGTTGCCAGCCCTTCGCCCAACCCCCAAGCTGGAGGACTACCCTTATCGGCTGTCCACGACTGCTTATTCATTATATTCGCAGCTACCCTCCATATCTGGAGGCCGTCTATTATATTATATTATATTATATTATATTATATTATATTATATTATATTATATTATATTATATTATATTATTATGTACGCTCTTTCCTCGTAACTTCACATATTAGATCATTAATGCGAATTTATACAGCAACTCTCCAGTTACGCACCCTGAGCCCTTCTTTCTTCTAGTATTCCTCCACATTTTTTGTAATTTCTTTTACTACAAATCTTGCACAATGCCGTCCATCTAAGACATTTGGCTTTACTTTTTATACAACACCAGGTTCTTCAAGTTTGTTATAAACCTAACTTATTTTTTATTCTTCATTTCTCAATAACAGAACCCGTTGCTGCTACAATTTTCCGTAATATTTCCCATTCAAATTATCTTAATCCCTTATTATGAGCGGTAGTTCTGTATACTGAAATGCGAGAAGTATACGTTCATCTGTTGATCATGGATCACGTTGCATGCATTTTGCATAAATTAGTACGTTTGTAAACTTGAACTCAGTCAGCCAAGAATTTCCTAACAGAAAGAAACGGATTTCGAGCTTGAGTGCGTTACATAAGATTTATAACGAAGAACCGGCTGTGAGGAAAATTTCTCAGAATACTTCTCGGATTCCATTGCCATTCTTATTATCCTATTGTTCCATTACCACCATATTATCTCGTAGTCTTTCAATAGCCTGTATAAAATTTGGCGAAATAGATATGTTATTTCTGTCGCAGAACTTGTTTTCAAGACATTCGTTTGAATTTCAAGGAATTATACTGTATGTTACGGAAACATTCACCAAATTCAAGCACATTCGAGTTATGAAGAAATGTTATAAATGTTATATCGATAAGAAGAAATCAACTGTGGAGAGAAGTTAGAAAGGAAACGCCAAATCAAGTTATACACAGTCCATATGTCACAAACTTCACATAATCTGTAGGCTACCTCATTTAACCTTTTTCTTTGGTTGAAAATTCTTTAGCTGACTCAAACGAGTCAAGATTCTTATTCCTTCGTCTTTTTTCATTTCTAAGCAGTGTTGCCACTGGCCGAAAATAAAATATATTAGATTTCTGTGAATATTGTACCAGATTGTACAGTACAGATTTGTTTCTATAATGTACCTACCAATAATAAGCTTATTGTAAGAAATTCCGAATAAGGTTCAACTATAATTTTGAACCTTAACAGAAAGGAATTGTGTATTCTCTTTCCTTCATTTTTGTTATTACTGTGTTGTGCTTTCGCGCTATGTTTTATTTTTCATTATATGAGCCGTTCAGAGCAGACGTGGTGTAAGTCAAAAATGCGGTAATGAGGGTTAAAGTAAACATTGCGTAAAATACAGCGCAAAGTAGCAATTAATATTCAGTTTATTTAAACAATTAGTAGTCAGTGGATAGCAAGAAGGCCATATTAATTGCTACTTTGCGCTATATTTTACAGAATGTTTACTTTAAACCTCATTACCCAATTTTTGACTTACACCACTTTTGCTCTGAACAGCTCATACACATATGTATTTTTCATTTTCTCAAATACTTTTTTTTTCAAATTGCTTCTGTTCTCTATGGCATCATTTACATGGGCCTATGTTTATGCACACGGAACAAATGTATTGCTACAATTCCACTGAAAATATCAGGAAATTAGCCATGGGCGTAGCTCAGTCGGCTGACGCGCTTGCCTCCCGATCCGGAGTTGCGCTCGGGCGCGGGTTCGATTCCCGCTTGGGCTGATTACCTGGTTTGGTTTTTCCCAACTGTAAGATAAATGTCATGTAATATATGGCGAATTTTCGGCTTCATCTCGCCAAATACCATCTCGCTATCACCAATCCCAACGAGCTAAATAACCCAGTAGTTGATACAGCGTCGTTGAATAACCAAATAAAAAATGAGCATATTAAACATTACCATTACGAAGTAATTATTGCTGTAATCGACGGCGCCGCTTACACATTTATGAACAAACATAAAGAACGATCGAGTAGTCACAGTGACAAATTTAACATTCCAGGGGTTAGTCCGCATTTAAGATAACACAAAATAATTACTGCTGCTGCAATCGACGACGTCACTTGCGTGGGTGGATGGTGGGTGGATGAGTTGAGATGGAATGCGGGATAAGCCGAAGAGCCTTGGTCTGCTGGTAAGGACTCATCGTGCTACTACCAAATTTCGACGTGAGCGAGAAATAATAATTTAATAATAATAATTTATTTATTTAATCTGGCAGAGCTAAGGCCAGTAGGCCTTCTCTTCCGCCCAGCCAGACTCTAATTATAATTGAATACAATTGCTTACATAGAAATGGCGGACATATTTTGTCTGGAGATCTCTATCAAGGATGGAGTCCTTTTACATGCCGTTAAATCCATTTCACGAACCTTTCAGCTTCATATGCCTCCCGAAGGAAGCCATGATAAGGACTTTGTCAGCCGAGTTTAAACCTGCGAATCTTGACCCAACACCGAGCATGGTATCGACAAAACACCGAGGACAACACACATGTATATGCATACAATGCATAACGATGTGGCTGGCTACAGTGACAAATTTAACGCACGGAATTAGTCGTAACTGAATACAGTAGGCCTACACTGTAACAAAATATTGAAGTGCAAAAAGTGATTAGAAATTTTACCAGATGATGAAACTCCAAATCAAATAGTACATACAATGTTCCAATTATACAAATCTAATTAATGTTTATTTATTTATTTATTTATTTATTTATTTATTTATTTATTTATTTATTTATTTATTTATTCGAATGACAGGTACATAGATAACTTATCTTTGACCTATCTCAAGATTAAAACAATATAACTTGATAGAACTTAAAAATTAAATCTAATAAAGTAACTAAAAATCCTTAAATAACTAAAAACTAAGAACTAAACAGAGGCAGGCTTCTCGCTTCCCAGTCTCTGGTACATTCTATCAGTGATTTTAGAGCTGGGCAGCGTTGAAGATGATCTCTATTCATCGCTTCTTGAAGGTCACAAAGGGTACAGGTTGGATTTTGATAAATACCGAAACGGTGGAGATGCGCCAAGCAGTTATGTCCAGTTGCAAGGCGGAATTGCGCGACTACCAATCTTCTTGGTCTGCTAGGTATTGATAGAAGGTCCCTTCTCCAGTGTTTTCCATATGTTTTTTATGCAATCTCATGGGAGTGGATGTTGTGGGCACTTCTTTGATGTACAATTTTATTGTCTCACACAACCTCACATCAATCTAATTAAAGTAATAGCAGTAAAAATAGGATAAGAAGTTTCTGATTGGAAATCGATAAATTGTGGGAGTGTGACACTGCTGCCTTTTATCACCTCTCTTGTTTAACATTTATATTAATGCCATCATTAGACGCTGGAGACTACCGATTCATGGAAACATTCATCTCCATTGTAATAATACTCTTGTACGCAGATGGCAAAGTTCTTCTCTTCTTTTCAAGGAAAATACCCATCCGAAGCAAAATTTGTATTAATAATTGAAAATGAGATCAAATTAATTGACTTAAATAGCCTATTTAAAGCTTACACTTTTAACATATATTGAAGAATGGATTTCATACCCAAAATTCAAAATTATAACAGATCGCTCAGTTATTATCAACTAAATTGTCAGAAAACGAAGGTTAAAAAACACACAAGATTGAAGCTTATAAAGTTTTGGCAAGACCCACCCTCTGTTACGGTAGTGAAGCATGGACCATGCGAATCAAAGTTGAAAGACGCCTAACATTTGCTGAAATGAGATTTTTGAGAAGAACCAGTGCTTTTCTTCTGGAGAAAAAGGTGGTGGAACTCTGTGTAGAATATACCTATTCTAGTGGACGGAGAGGTGATTACTGTTCAGTGTACGGGAATTTGTTTCATTTTTAACCTCCTTTTCATGTAAATGTACGATTTTCAAGGTCTGAGCGGAATTCAAAGAAAAATTGTTAAAAATATAATTATTAACACATTTATACATGATAAAAAATACAACAAAAAAGTGCCGAAGCACTGGGAAGTTACTGCTGGGTAACTGCAAATAATCCCCATAGCTGAATATCTCCATGACTATAAACAAAATTGTTCACAATACGTTAGTAGAACGCAACGTTCCAGGATACCAAAACAGATACTCCGGTACATCCCCAGAGAAAGATGATCTGTGGGTCGACCATTCCGAAGGTGGTGTGAGACCGTAACAGGCTACTAGGTCTGTTACTTGACAGGCAGATGATGATGATGATGATGATGATGATGATGATGATGATGATGATGATGATGATAAAAAGTGACTAGTCCTGCAATTTACAGTGTCACTGACATACGTCTGTAAACATGCACAGGCTGACTGACTGACGATATGAAGCGACACAGACAAATTTAACAATTCCGGGAGAGCCGCCACTGAAAACATTAGAATATGCACAATTACAAAGTAGCTGCAGCAGCAGCAGTATTCGACGGCGCCGCTTGCGTAACAGTGTGGGACGTTGCCAAGACAACAACAAGGCGTGACGTAGCACCTTGCGAGATGAGAAGGTAACCTGCTGTTTGTCCAACACAAATAGCACCGCAATTAGAGATGCAAACACACTCGGTGGGGTGTGAGAACGTGACGTCCGGGAAACAATGCGATCTTATCGAGGTTACCAGGACATTTGCTTCAGTTGCGCTTATGCAATGAAGTGATAACGACCCGTTTAAAGTGAATCGAGGAATATACCGAGATACTGTAGAACAGTTGTTACCAAATTATTCTGGTAATGTGTGCTCTTAATAGTAGCAATAATAATAATAATAATAATAATAATAATAATAATAATAATAATAATAGTAATGTCCCGAAAGTGACAACATGCTTTCTCGAACATACGATTTATGAGTTTTGTAGCAATTCAGTTCCTTTATCATGTATATTACTGCTTGTAGTTATTTTCTTGTACTTTATAAACTATGTACCGTACGCCTAAAATTCCCAACTCTAGTAATCCTAGTTGTTTGCCTTTCTCCTTTTCAAGATGTCAAGTGCTGTGTTATTGTAAACCAAAATTTTGATATTCAACTGTTCACATTCTCCACAGACAAAAGATTTTGGGCGGACGAAAGTATAATTGAAATTATTGTGGTGGTGAAGTGGGGGGGGGGGGGGAAGAAAAAACCCGAAAATATTCAAAGCTACATGTTGCCCGTTACTCTACATTTTGTTCTGCATGCTTCTTGGTGGACGTTGTTGGATATAGTTTTGCTCCTCGCCAGAGTTTTTCATTATCTTACACTTATTTTGTCTCCATTCTGCAGATTTAGCACTTTTTTCAGACAAATTTCACAATCAGATTCACTCGAAACTTCGTTAAGCTGGCGAGTGTCCTCGATTTTTCAAACTTGTCAACTCCGTGACTTTGCAGCAACACAGATCTCAAGTTGGCACTGCCGACAACGAAACAGTGACCGAACTGATAGACTTGGGATATTGTTACATAAGAACGAAGAATGAAGACGTCACAAACATGTATAAAGTCATGGACTTGGATTATTTCTTGTCGGCGGAAGGTCACTGTGTCTTAACAGAGCTACTTTCTGAAGAAATATCAATTTCTCAAATCAGGCGACTTGGGCTGCTGTTTTATTTGGAACCTCAAATATTAACATAGATTCCACATCAGTTTCCAAATAACTTTTACCTCGTTAGCCCTAAATAGTATATTCGAAAACTCGCATAGCTTCATAGGTTACTCAAGTAGCCCCTACTGTAGAAATAGCATGTTTTGTAAAACTGGCAGATACGAGTATGAAGAATAAGGATGCCAATTGTTACTGTCTACAAATAATAAAAAAATCGTAAAATAATGTATTAAGTCCGAAAAATAATTAAAAAGCCCATTAAATAAAAATAAATATATAAAAATGACTTTTTTTTGTAAAAATTGGCATATTTTAAAAATAAATTTGTAAAAATTGATACTTAGTTCATATTCGGTAGTCTTATGGTTACCATGCGTGCCATATATCGCGAGGTTCATGGGTTCACACCCGGCTGAGTTTAATAAAAATGTTTCCTTCGAAACATAGTAAAACTAGAAGACCTGTGTGGTTGACTTACGGCACGCTAAAGAACTCTGTCCATGAATGGAACAGCTACAGGAAAAACGTTTGTCAACAAATCATAGCTCACGTCAGAATTTAATTCTAGTGGTGTAAATACCCTAACTGTGCGTTATTGTCCCACGATTTACATCTAATCCATCCATTAGGAACTACGTTTAAAAATGCGCATATTTAATGCAAAATTTGCAGCTCTACAAATTATATTTTTTGCTACTTTTATTAGTCGATTAAAGCTGCTATTTTCTGGAATTGTTATTTATAATTGAGAAGGTATTATCTACTACTCATAGCAATGCAGATCGATTAGTTCTTGTTTAGTCAGATTTTCTGTTAATTTCTCAATATCAGAGTTGCAATATCGCCCGAGGTGGCTCGGGAGGTCCCGAGTTCAAATCCTATTGTCAGCCAATACGGTTGGAATTTCCATTCTTCCAATACTTGTGTTTTCCTAACTAGTTACCTTTCTGATTCCCTCATTTCTTGTGATTTATTCTTGATATTCTACAGTTTTTCATTAAACAAGCTAAGCCTGTACCAAGCAGCTTGCTCCTAATTATAATAAATTATTAGTATCCCACACCTCAGATCCATATAATAAAATACTGTACTAATTGAATAGTCTCTTCTCTGTTGTCATAGTGATATTTTTAGTCTGGCCATATCACATTCTTTTCTCTGCTGTTTTCTTATTAATGCGCTGTACTATTTCGTTTCTACTATTTCGCTCTTTATTAAATATCACTTATAAATATTTATATTTCTCCACACCCTTAATTTTCTGCTGTTCTAATTCCAAATCCTTTAGAGTGCTACTCATAGACATTTCGCTAGCCCGCACTACGATCGGCTAAACTAGCTCCGGATATCGACTGGTTACTTGTACAGGATTCATATCATCGCTAACACTGGTTTATGAATACGTAAAACGTTAATTCGCTGATCATCCACCGGAAGTCCGCGCTAAGAATATCTATGAATACAGCCATTAATGTTTTATTCCGACTACAAAATATTCTGATTTTCCAAAATTATTTGTTTAAAGGGATAAAAAAATTCTTCCGAACTAAAACAGGTAAAGTAGTGTGAGTAAGATTAGTAGCGTAGAACCACTCTGACTCGAATGTTGACACTCAATGTCATTAAAATCCTAGATCTGCCAAGTGTCAAATATGATTTCAATATGAACAATTTGTTGAGCAAGGTTATCAAAATAGTATATTACATATTGTTTTCTTTCTTCTGTTGCTTCCTTTACAAATGCGGAGATTTCATATTTTTCTGTTACCCAACACTACAATGAAACTCTAATAATGTGTGGGTCGGCACATCGTCCTGTTTCTATCTTAAGATAACACATGACATCACTGTGACAACTGATGAACATTCATGCCCTGGGCTTGATTCAAAGAGACGACCATAAATCATAATTTCTACGCAGAGTTAACAGTTAACAGTTGCGTGTACCACGGCTATGAACTACTAGATTAAATTTGGCTTGTATTTGTCTGAAAACAGACGAGAGGTCTAAACAATGTGGACGCTCTTCATGTATATAATCGATTTCCTTTCTATAGAATATGACACTCTATATTGGCAGATTGAAAAGGTTATTCTCAAAGTGAAAGATCTAATAGAGGGATCGAAATATAACATTTTTCTAATAGGAACCTGTGGCATTCAAAGTAATCCTCAATCAATATAAATCCATAATGGCAGAAACTCATTACAGATGGAGATCTAAGCATACTTTGCACCTTACCTCGTACCGCCACGTTTGAATGAGAAGATTTACAATAAGTTTTAGCCACAAGTGGATCCAGAGCTGTTAGACACAACCTTTATGAATGACCCTTTCGTGGTCACTCAGAGCCGTATTCAAGAACGTCACTCCAACTTCACTTCGTCTGGACTTCCTCAAGTCAGAAGCTAGGCAATATAAAGTAACGTGCCGGATTCTTATTCAGAGACAATACTTACATTTCCCAAGACAAAGTCGAATGTAAGTAAAAAGAAAGTGAACTCGTGTTCCACGTCATCATGTAATGACGTGGTACTTCCAGCTCATAGCTGATCAAAACGAAAGTGGGGCTATATTCCGTTTAAAACCATCCCTTGAAAGGGAAAGAACTACAGATGAAGGTGTAGGCCAGGGATGTCAAAGCGCCTGTATTACGTGCTCATACTACAAGCAATACAAATCCAATAAGGTTCACTTTTCATCTCTCTTAAGGAAATGTTGTGCGGATTATTCAAAGCACGCAGGGCCGGGGCTTGACATCCCTGGTCTAGGCCTATATCAAAAAACTTGTTTCAATATGAAGACGTCGTGGAAAATAAATCGGACGTCGTTTAGGGTTCGGTAAAGAAGAAAAAATGGCACACAATTTAGTGCGCAAAAAATATAAATAATATTAGTAATATTAATTGCATGAGAATTGAATTAGAATTTTAAACATATGTTGAGTAAAGTATATTAATACAAGATTAAAAGTCATTTTTATCCTAAGACGAAAAAATCATAGTCCATTGTAGATAATATTTTACAAGCTCTACTATGATAAATATTTGCACATTAACCATTTTAAAAATCAGATCTTCCTTCTTCATAGATCTTCAGATGGAAATAATAATGATAATAATAATAATAATAATAATAATAATAATAATAATAATAATAATACTTACAAAATGGCTTTTAAGGAACCGGAGGTTCATTGCCGCCCTCACATAAGCCCGCCATCGGTCCCTATCCTGAGCAAGATTAATCCAGTCTCTACCATCATAACCCACCTCCCTCAAATCCATTTTAATAATATCTTCCCATCTACGTCTTGGCCTCGCCAAAGGTCTTTTCTCCTCAGTTCCTCCAACTAACACTCTATACGTCCTACATCTCAAACGTCTGGATTTAATGTTCCTCATTATGTTAAGCGAAGAACACAATGCGTGCAGTTCTGTGTTGTGTAACTTTCTCCATTCTCCTGTAACTTCATTATTCCCAAATATTTTCCTAAGCACCTTATTGTCGAACACCCGTAACCTCTGTTCCTCTCTCAAAGTGGAATAATAATAATAATAATAATAATAATAATAATAATAATAATAATAATAATAATAATAATAATAATTAAAAAATTAGAAATTTAATATATTCTTTATAGCTAAATTACATTACTTCAGAATAAACTCTTACAACTGGAGATAAGATTGAAGTTATAAATACATAGGCATAACTTGAGAATAAAGAAACAAATATGACACAGAACGCATAATTCATGAATTCTTGGAATTTGCCATTTTCTAAATCCATTTCAGCCTTTAAACTTAACTTTATCGCAGTAAAAAAAAGTCTAATTTTGTTGTTGAGGTAAATTATAGCGCTAAGTGTGGTATAAGGTTGGTCTTCACGTACTAACTTTTGGCTAAGTCGCGATTAAAGTGTAAGTTAACTTGTGACTCTGAATACAAATTCTGCGTTTTCTACCCACTTAAGCCGGATGTAAGTGAAAGTGAAGTTCAAATGACGTTCCTGACTACGGCCCTCAATCTACAGAATGTTCGTCTTATCATGCAGAAATTGTGTAATGATGTCAGAGGAGACAGAAGCAACAGAGATTTTTTTTCCTGTCAATGACTTGGCCACTGGTCACGTTTTCAGTTCGGGTCTCGAGCGTGGAAATCCGTCACCTTCAACTATCGACAAAGAATGCATTACTTTCATATAACGAATTACTATCAACTGCTATAGTGGCAATGTTTGCTAGGACGGTGTAGCTGGATTTAGGTGCAAGAAGAGTCGGGAACTTGGCACGAATGTTTCTCGCACATATTTGCACGTATTTACAAGTGAACCAGTGTTGCCAACACGGAGGGCTGTGGTCAGGGCTACCGCATGGACGTCTGCGGCCTGCCACAATCAAACACGAGGGATCTAGGAAGTATTAATAAGACCGCATTAACTGTGAACTTCATAATAAAAGCGGCGAGGTAGAATCTCGTAACCACGAGAAGCCAAATTACTATGACAGCGCCCATTATTAACACAGACTTCAGTGCTGAAAATTATAAACAAAATATAAATCTCAAAATGCACTTGACCCTATCTAGTTAATACAAAATAACTCATATTCTGTGAACCAGCAGCCGAGAGTCTGGGGCATAGGCTTTCGCACGCTGGAGGCCAACGTTATAATCTCGACTAGACTTCAAGGAATTTAGGGTTGACAAATATAATGTTAAATACACGGTAGGCCAGTCAAAAGGAAATATTTCAAGGCGCAGAAAAGAATGAAAAGTTACTATTATATAAATTTAATGAGTAGAAATGACAAGTACATGAATAGGTATGCAATAAGAAAAAAAATTATTTCTTAAGAATTACGTCAGCCAAGTGACCTCCATTGAAACGCACACATTCTTCGAGCCTGTCCACGAACTGTTGCGTAACCCCTCTCAGCATATTGACAGGTATCGCAGCGACCTCTTCTCGTATACTTTGTTTGAAGTGTCCCCATAGGAAGAAATCACATACCGTTAAATCAGGTGACCTAGGCGGCCAAGCGATATCGTCTTTCCGAGAAATGACGCAGCCCGGGAACAAAGCATTCACAGCATCCATCGAAATTCTTGCGGTGTGGCTTGTTGCTTCGTCCTGTTGAAACAGTGTGTTTTCATTCACTGGAAAATGGTGCGAGTTATAGTGTAAAAAAGTTCTGTATCATTTCAACATATCGCACTGAATTAACAGTCACTGCATTTCCGGCCTCATTCTAAAAAAATAATAGGCCGATTATTCCAGATGATGAAACCGCGCACCAGAACATTACCTTTTGGGCATGGAGAGGTTTCTCATGAAGTTAAATCAATTAATTGCAGTTTACAGTAACGATGAGCACCATTTAACAAAACATGGTAGAGACAACTTGGTTATTAGGGAACGCGGAGATAGTGACGTCACCGTCTAAGGAGTCATAAATTGTAAAGTAAGTAGGTAGAGAAGAGACGGTTATATTCATTCTCATCCTCTCAATATGAAGAGTGTACTGCCATCAAATCTTTCCGTTTGACTGGCCCACCTTGCAGTTGTCTTCGAGAGTCCTATTTCTCATTCAGCTACAGTACTGCTGTATATTCAGCTACATTATTATATCATCTTTTTCTCAAATTCATAATAATTATACCACCGACGTAGCTCAAGTGGTAACGCGTTTGCCTGCTGATCCGGAGCTACTCTGGGGCATGGCTCGATTCCCGTTTGGACTGAAAACCTGGTTGGATTTTTCCCGAGTGTTTCCCCAACCATAAGGTGAATGTCAGGTAATCCCATAAAAATCCTCTCCCTCATCTTACTAAATACATCTTGTTATCATCCATTTAACGCTATGTAACATAGTAGATAGTACACGTCGTTAAATAAAGACCAACTAATAATATATACATATGACTGATGTAGTAGCATCGGTAAATTACTGCGCTGTGTTATATCCGCAGCAGCTATGTAACTGACTGACAAGGGGTTGTCTCCAGCGGAAAATATAATTTAATGAACCCCCAACGAATTGTAGGGTTGGGAGAGTAGATTTAAACACATCTGGATAGCAATAGTAAACAGTCAGCCATTAAAAAGTTTACTGTAATCAGCTTTATCATTAGGTTTCATGTGTACCTGTTGGAAATAGGTCCTAATAATATTATCTTGTTTGTCAGGAGTCAGTGTAGATGGACGTGTAACAATCTGGACTACTACGTGCGTGCGGGGACTTGGTTTGAAATCCCAAAATTTCCACACATAATTTTATTTCATTTCTTATCTTGTTCATTACATTTTTATAATATCCTATTTATAATGTCTTACTGAATGTCGCATGTTTGTTTCAACACATTACTCGCATCGTTTTGGATGATCTAGCCACTGAATTCGAGTTTCGCGGGTTGAAACCAAGTCGATAGCGATTGAATTTAAAGAGAAATCCTTACCATGCCTTTCTTCAATTATGGAATTTGAATGACAATGAAAAGAGAACACTGTTGAGATTAAATTTGTTTAGAAACTACAACTTTAACTTAGTCTGGCGAGAATGAAATTCCTTTTTTTTTTTTTTTCTTCTTCAAAAAGAGATGTTTTCATAAATATGCGATAAATTGTATTCTTTAGCTAGTTCCTCTTAAAATTAAACAAATGCATTAATGTATTGTAACTACCATAATTAAGAAGAAACTATTATTGAACCCACAATTTCGGAAAAAAAGTTAATTAAAATGAAAATACAATTTTAACAAACTTGTAATTAAAAGTATCTTGTCTCTCCTCCAAGCCTTGAATTCCTCATTTCAGTATCTAAACTAGCATCAGTCCGTAGTCTGCATACTACACCTGTGTAAAACAGTGGCCCTGCTCAAGCAGTTTTCCATGACGTCATTTCTCCTACCCCAAATTCAAGGAAGCCTTTCATGAATGAATTAACTAAACCGGAAGGAAAGGGTTTTTTTAAAACATTTATTTATTTATTTATTTATTTATTTATTTATTTATTTATTTATTTATTTATTCATTTATTTATTTATTTATTTATTTATTTATTTATTTATTTATTTATTTATTTATTTATTTATTTATTTATTTATTTATTTATTTATTTACTTATTTGTTTATTTCGCCACTTAAATGTTCATAAACATGTTAGGCATTTGTAACTTTTATCTTAAAATAATAATTAAATATACGTATATTCCCTTCTACTACTTGTTGTATAATATAAAATGTTAATTAAAAATATTCTCACATTTAAATGCTTCCTTGCTTCATAAATCATAACCTTAGCTTGAAAAATCAAATATCAATAATTTAACTTATTAGTAGGTTGTTGTTGTTTAGTCAAGTGTTAGAGTACAGGTTTGAACCTCATAAATGACACTAATAATCCATCATTCATAAGGCAACTAAGTCGGGAGTTAATGGGATAGGATAGCCAGTTCCTTTCCCCTTCCATTGCAAACATCGCTGAGTAGTAACATATCCAATCAATCAGACTCATGATTTCAGTAGGTTATATACTAGTTTTCTATGGACTTATGATGAAGTACATACTAGAAAGGTGCTCAATTAAATAAATGATAGTGTTAATATTTTAATAACTTGGTTAAAGATAATCGCATTAAACACAGCATTGAACTGTGGAAATTAACTTTAGTTTGTAATAGATTTAGTCTCCTGAAATACGATCAGAACTGTTGACTAGTTTGAAACTGATAGTTTTATAGTAATTATTGATCTTTAGTAGATCGCTTACGTAATATGGATCTAGGTGGCACCGGCGGTTTGTTAACAGCATACCAATCTTTACTAAAAGAACGTTCAAAACAACATTCACCAGGCGCGCTTATTGCTGGAATACACAAGATAAGTCTTTCAACTTGCGATAGCACTGACAAATATTTCTCACATCTCTTCCACCATTGGAGGATCTTGTTAAATATAGAGACTTCACATTTTCATCTTCTTCAGAGGATCTATTACTGTCCTAGTCCTTGAAACTACCTCTGTAACTGTTGAAATTACTATATTAAAGCCAGAAACTAAATGCTACAAAGAAATGCATTTTGGAATGAAGAAAGGTAAAGCAGGTGACTCGCATCAAACACTGGATTCGAGCATACATATTTTAAATTAGGCCACATTCATCCCCGGAGAGAGCTGCGCGTAGCCTATCCAGCTGGGCTGGACTCGCTTATCTCTTATTTTGTGTTCGCATACTCGGCTCTGCAGGGCTCTACTGCATACAATAGCGAAGGGGAAGATGATATACATACGGTGAAAACTAGTATATTTTCATTTTTTTTTCTTTAAAATTATCTTCGGTATCTATGTGAAAAATAAATTGCATAACATTTAATGCGTATTTATGTCCTTGTCACCTGATGTGATACTATGTTTGAAGCACATGGGTTTTAAATAACACTAAACTTTGATTGCAATTTCCCGCAATTTTGAAATTGTTTACTTCATTCCATACACAATGTTAAATATCTTCGCAGCTATAAATATTGCATGCATGATATTTGGTACACACATTCTTTAGGCTATTAGGAAACTTTTCTCTCGAATAGAAATGTGTTATTTTGTTGCATTTGTAAAATATGCCTCAATATTTCTATCAAAGTAGTACCTCTGAAATACATTCTTAAATGTACAGACCGGGAAACAAAATTTGGGCCACCTGAAGTTCCAGTTGTAACATACTGTGTATGCCCAGTGCTTATTGAGCATGCGCAGTATGTTATAATGGAACTTTGAAAATTCAGATGGCCCAAATTTTGTTCCTGGTTCTGTAGGCCTACCTGTGTATCTTAAAATTTTGAAATTCAATATCAAAATTGTGCTTTAGATATTTTAAAGCAGGGGTCGTCAGCACAGAGCTAGTATCTCTTGCCCGCGGAGAACACAGTGCACCATGGTGCACTCGTAGCTGCTAGCGGGTATGCTCTCTACCTCTTTCTGCTGCACGACGGTGTGCACGGGACGGCATCGCTTACCCTTTGCACATTTCCACGAACTATTTTTGCTTATAACTTTCGACTTAGTCATTTCCGAACCAGGGTTGCTTATCTCAAATTGATACATGTGCCCTTCCCCATCATCCCTGAAAGTTAGTAACACCAGCCCGGAAACATCCTGTATAGCTATGGATTTCAATTCTAAGCAGGTCATACGTTTTATCAATGTGATGCCCTGCCTTGACAATGATTTGTCGTTCTGCCCACATGCCACAGAACTCTACTAAGTGTCCATCTAATGTCAGGTCGAAAACCTCCAAGTACGGGTTAGGGTAAGCTCTGTGAGGGTGTGGAAACCCTTGAAGGAGATCTACAGCAGCATCTTGCCTCGCTCACTAGCCACAGCGAACACCTGGCGGGGGAGGGGCCACCACAGATTCGCACGTGTGCGGCAGACAACGCTTTTCGCCGTATCGATGCAGGTGGAATATTTGGCAGGCGTGAGGCGGTCGAATAAATCACTTTTACAGCCGCAGCTGACCGCATCTCCACGGCAACAGTTTCCCATCAAATACATTGCTAAGAATACATCGAGTGAGGCTGTTCCTTAATGGATTCACTTGTTTCATTGAAAAGAAATCTTTTCTATAGGAATGACAGATCTGCTACTTGCGACGCGAAGAATCCTTAAAGAAATCACTGAAATATTTTGAATGGTTTGCCTATTACGAAACTTTACACACATTGGTTCTTCACCCAGAGTGCAACACACGCGTGGTGTGTGAGGCACTTCATCGGCTGATGCAAAGCGCTGTTGTAGAGATCATTAAAATACAAATTTAAATTATAGACAGATAATTGAAATGTATAAGGAAATATTAATTTAAGTGTACATGATCATGACCATAGTTTTACATCATATTAAGATTCCGTATACTAAACTCAAGAGTAGACAGATACGAGTAGTTACCGTCTCTCTAAAAAGAGATACGCATAATTAAAACACATAAAAATAAACGCGTAGTAGAAGAATAATTAAAAGAAGCATTTTATGTTCTCATTTCGCGAAAGGTAAAGAGAAATTAATGTGTTAGTGCGAAAAAAAAATTGCGACTTCCAAGGAAACAGACGATCTCAGCATTCTTCATACCGAAGTGGTTTCTAGCGTACAGTCTGTTTGTCAGTCTCTACATTTATATCCCTTCTTCTTTTTCTTCTTATTCTTCTTCTCTTTCTCTCTTTGTGTACAGCGATTTGTCTGAAACTACGGTATATGATAGATTTTGTTCATACTCAGTACCTACGATTACAGTTATCAGAGTGTGATGCACATGAAATAAAATCGTATTACTAAAGAATTGAAAGATGCCGATTTGGAAAAAGAAACACAAAACACTGCGATTCATGCGAAATTTGCTGACAATTTATCGCCATTATCACCATTACGCTTTACGGCCTGTTCCGGTTGAACAGTTTTTAATCCAAATTCGTCTATCCATCTCTTCATCGAACGTCCTGTCCTTCTTCTGCCTGTAGGTCTGTAAAGTTATAATTGATGACGGAATCTAGTTGTCTCCATATGTTATATATATTCCGACCACCTCTTTTTATGACACAGGGTGATCCGTTTGAAAAAGCATAAATAAAAACGCTGTAACATGAGAACTGTTGCCATTTATTTTTCAGTAATTTGTAAATAAATTCTCGAAGGATGGGAGCTTTGCCCACATTAAATCTCAATATGCCATCATTGCGTACACAACACAATTCATATCGTGATGCTTATTTTCCCCATGTGATGTTACATCTCAGGGGGAGTTTTTCCAAAAGCTGAGATAATTTTTGCTATGAGATCATCAATTTCCCTGGATCTCTGTGAATAGACATCATTCTTCTCAAAACCGCAAGCAAATAAATCGGGTGGCGTCAGGTCTGGAGAATTTGGATACCTTGTAGACCCTAACTGGCCGCCATGAACTCACCAGTTGATATTGAATGTTATTCATGAATTTCTTTTCCTCAATGAGGTGATGCGCCAATTTAGAAGTCAGGCAGGACTACCTGAGTTCGACCCTACAAAGAGTCTACAGAGGAATTAGAAACTTTTGGCTCGCTGCCGTTTAGCGGTAAGAGCCGTTAAAAGTAAAAATAACTTGTTGGTAGGCCTATGCTACTGTTAAACTCGCGAGCGAATTTCCGTAATAGTTTTACTACTTTCTCTCAAACGCATTCAATTTCACAGCATTTGTGATTACTAGGCAAGCAATAAAACACAATTCTCACTATCCTATCAGCTTTAAATACCAGTTTTTGTAGATATCAGGATATTAGAAGCTATAACAATGCAACAGCCACTTTAAGTCAAATTGGTCAGAAATAACCTGCATATACTTAAGCTGTGCAATTTTCTAATTAAATTTATAGGCTTAGGGGAGAGTTGGATAGTATCGGACATCGGGTAATATCGGACAGTAAGTTTCTTTCATCTACCACCAGATGATAGTATCTGGTTACGTTTCTGTGATTTCGCATACAGAAACGTAACCATGTCATTCAGATATTACCATCTGGTAGTAGATGAAAGAAACGCACTGTCCGATATTACCCGATGTCCGATACTACCCAATTCTTCCCTATATCTTATTGCTTTGGATAACATCATTATTCTGGAGCGAAAATGCGAATTCCTACCGTTACGTCCATCATAACGAACAGTCATACTAACCCCTGGTTTGGCGCATTCTCATCCACGCCAGCTGACTGTACTAAGGCTCACTGAATAGGTTATCCAGGTTCCGTGCAGATATCCCCCACCTGTCCCTAGACTAGTCCAGCTGCTTCCATATTTCACCGACCAGAAATGCTGTAAGTGGAATAATGGAATAGAGATAGCCTGGAATTATGTTAATACTTATCATGGGGGAACGGGAGAGACCCAAGGAAACCCCCAAATGTGACAACCTTGCCCACCATGCGCGTCATGTCACTGTATTTTTTTTAATGGAAAAGTTCCAGAGCTTACTGATTCTCGATGGTCCAGGAGTGGATCAACCACAATTTGAACCCGGGTCCTTGGATTATAGGCCTAAGCTCAAAGTTCCAGCACTGAACCACCTTGGCGGTCCTCGACGCCGAATGTTAGAGTTGTTATCCAACGTGTTCAAGTAGAATTTGTGGACAACGATGCTAGGACAGTTTTCTCGGGTGTACGCCCGTTTTTACTGCCATCGCTCGGTGTTTGTACTTCACTTAGTTACCTAGTGAATAGCATTTCACTTGCACCGTGTATTTTAATCCCTCTTGGTTTTTCTCGACTAGCATTTCGCCCTCGTCTGATTTTCCTCACTTTCCCTTTTGATCGGTGATCCCGTAGGCAGAAGTGACTCAACAGCTGTTCCACCCACTCTAGCGACCCGGAGTTCACGCCCCGCCCATATTCGTCTCTCCCACGCGCCAGGCACGAGTTCGATCCCAAACGGGAGTGAGTGGGATCTGCCGTCCCCAGGTTCACCTGTCGACAGATCCGTGGGTGCTCCCGGCTTTATGACCAGGAACTGACCTTCTGGGGGCATGTCCAAGAGAGGAGGCAGATAAACCGGCCATGAGCAATTGCAGTTTATAGATTTTCATGACGGCTGGTACATCCGAGAAAACCCTGAGCTTACTGTCTGCACAAGAAGTGGTAATTCGAATACCTATATATTTTTATTGTAAATTATTTGGACAAAGCGGTTCGAAAATAGGTTTCTCCGTAATTTTATTCATAGCAAATTTAAGACTGAATAATTTACAAGTCGTTCCCTCCTTCATTATCATCATCACCATCATCATCATCATCATCATCGCCATGAATTAGGTCTTCAGATCTGTTTCACCCATCGGCGTAGCTCAGGCGGTAGCGCGTTTGTCTGTTGATCCGAAATTACGCTAGGGCATGGGGTTCGAATCCGCTCGGGCTGATTACCTAGTTGGGCTTTTTCAGTGATTTTTAACTGTAGGACGAATGTTAGGTAATCCCTGTGGCGAATCCTTGGTCTTATCGCCAAGTATCATCCCGTCATCACCAATTCCATGAATGCTAATTAACTAAATAATCTAGTGGTTGATAACGAGTCGTTAAATAACGGACTAAAATATATATTTTCCATTGCTATGTCCAACTATCACCATCTTTATGGTATGTCCTCCGTTTCTTGTCGCCGTGTGTTAAAATTAGTACCTTTACCTCATTATGCAAATTATAAAGAGAAAGTGCTGAGACGCTGAAAAAATTCCGTTTCTACATTTTTCGATACTCCGTCCTTATAGTATAAGTAGAGTGAATTTTTATGATCACGGATTTTGTTCATATTCAGTACCTTTTGGATGGAGTCATCTTGTGATGAGACATATGCAATATGATTCAGTAATATTCAATTAAAAAACGGCAATATTTTACGTAATTGTACATAAACTTAAAATATTAGGTACGATATTTTATTTAGATTTATATTCTGTTAAAAATAGCTTTAAAACTTACCTTAATTACAGCTTTTACGAAAAGATAATTCACTTTTGTGAAACAAAAATACTTAGGCCTACAATTTAAAAAGTATCTAAAGATTTGAGGAAATCCCTGTGATTGCGAGTAATGTCTATACAGAAATGAAGGTAATGGAATAAGGATACTAAATAAACACAGTTTTCTGTAAGTTTTAAGTGTGTTTAACGAATGGAATGGAATTAGCTATGAATAACAATTCTCCAGTAAAGATAATAATAATAATAATAATAATAATAATAATAATAATAATAATAATAATAATAATAATAATAATAATAATAATAATAATAATAAACCGAACGAGTTGGCGCAGACGGTAGCGTTTGTAACTCGTATTCGGGAGATCCCGGGTTCAAACCCCGTGGCCGGCCAATCTGACTGGAGTTTTCATGGTTTCTCTCAGTCACAAAGGTAAATGCCGGATTGGAAATTTACATACCATGATTCATCACCACCTCAGTCACCAATATCATAAACATTAATGAAAATCTAAATTAGTTACATGAACACAAGCCATCTGCAACACACAACAGAATCAGAAACTCAATAATAGTAAGAACGGCTTACGGGTATATCCATAGATCCTAACACGCGATATGACCACGTTAAAGCGTGTATAAATAAAATTAACAAAAAAATGGTAATAATAATAATAATAATAATAATAATAATAATAATAATAATACAGTCCACCGCTATGGAATAACGGTCAGTATGCCTGATCGTGAACGAGAGGGCACGAGTCCAAATCCTGGCTGGGACAAGTTATCTAGTTGAGGTTTTTCCGATGTTTTCTCTCAACCGATTAACAGTAAATGATCGGTAATTTTCAGCGCTGGATATTGGACTCATTTCACGGCATTATCACCTTCATCTCACTCAAATGCTAGATAACTATAGCAGTTGTGTAGGCCTACGCGTCCGTTTCGTATCCATGCCAAAGCACATCTAAATAACATTATTTTATTAAATATATTGCACCCTCACTCCCATGGATTAAACTCTTCCAAGTAGTTTATGTATAGACTGTGTATGCAAATTTCCCTTGTCGCTTATATAGTAATAAACTCATTCACATTTTTCAATTTATGGCATTTGACGTAAGAGTTTCCAAGGTGACCAAAACCCAATGACAGCAGTGTAGGAAATCTTTTATCAAATCCTTTAATTTTTGTGTTAATGTAGGTCGAATATA
The DNA here is from genome assembly GCF_040183065.1 of Periplaneta americana. NCBI lineage: Eukaryota > Metazoa > Arthropoda > Insecta > Blattodea > Blattidae > Periplaneta > Periplaneta americana. The sequence goes on from NC_091119.1 coordinate 112,501,191, forward strand.
GACCTTTTTCACTCTCTTGTACGGGGGAGGGACCCGAAGGCTTGCACTGCAGCCTGAGGCTTATTGTGCTTACCCGTTCCTATTCTGTGAATGATTGGGTAGCCGAACGGCTTCAGTCGTGAAAATATAGAAAATATTCGATCTTATCCAGCAAAAGTATAATTTTAGTCAACGCCAGGGATTAAATCACAGTCCGTAATTTGATTGGTCGCGCTAAAATACGAGGAAGGCACTATCGACATTAGTCGAATGATCAGGACGCCTATTTACCACGCTGAAGACCAGGTTGAATTCCCGTCAAGTCAAAGTTGACAAAAAGTGCATGTTGTGACGGCAGATTTCCTTAGGTACTCCCGTATCTCCTGCCATTAATATCCATTATCATTTTACTTCTATTGGCCAATGAGGACATTCTTAGTCTTAACAACCAACATCGCAACATGTTCTCAGTCATATTTTAGGAGCTTGTGAAATGGACAGACAAAATAAGAAATGAAGCTGTGCTAGAAAGAATGGATGAAGGAAGAATAATTATGAAACTGATAAGGAAAAGAAAAAGAAATTTCCTGGTTCACTGGCTAAGGAACTGTCTACTGAAGGATGCACTGGAAGAAATGGCGAACGGGAAAAAAGTTCCGGGCAGAAAACTAAGAATGAATGAATCAATCAATCAATCAGTCAGTCAATATCTAACTAGTCACTTGAGTTGGCTATATTGTAGACTGATGGAAAAAGTACAGAATATCATATCTTCTGCCGCAACGTGGACACTTCATAACTGAGTATCCACTTGAGCTGGAAACAGAGATATAAAATCAGAATATTTTATCCTCTGGTAGAGCGCAGAGTCATCATATATGATCTGTAGAGAACGGATTTCTAGTTCCGTACCTATTTTGTTTGCTACATTTGCTATTCAGATCTCTACGTTTCATGTACACAGTGTTCTCCTGTTAAAATTCTATTGGACCTAAAATGCCTAAATGAATCATAAAATTATATAAATTCCTAAAACCTGCGTTTGTGCCTGAAAAGCGCCCTTTTTAGTATTTTGAGTATATTTAAAATAAAAATTGCCAGTAGGCTATTAATAATGGAAAAAAATTCCAAGATAACTACAAAAATGCTATTCAATATATGAGGCGTTCAGAGCTAAAGTGGATCAAGTCCATGAGACGTAGTTTTGAGATAACAGGACTTAAAGTTAACTTGCTCTAGCGGATTATCTAATTTCACTAGCAGTAATTATATTGCTCCATTCTCAAATTCTAGATTTATAAAATATAAACAATTGTATGTTAAATGATGCAACGCTTTGGTGACTTGATCCACTATGGCTCAGAACATCGTGAACAAATAATCTGAGCCAAAAGTGACTGGTGTCACCTACCGGCGAATGCTTGGAATTAAGACGTGATTAATTACTGCTCGAAAAGATCCAACTTCAGATAATCAGAAAATGTCTTAAACTCAATTTATGAAAATTTGTGACTTTATCCACTTTAGCTTTGAATGTCTCGTATATAGGCCTACAGTGCTATATGCACGTGTGTGTGTGTGTGTGTTTTTTGTGTGTTGTGTGTGTTGTGTGTGTTGTGTGTTGTGTGGTGTGTGGTGTGTGGTATGTGGTGTGTGGTGTGTGTGGTGTGTGTGGTGTGTGGTGTGTGGTGTGTGTGGTGTGTGGTGTGTGGTGTGTGGTGTGTGTGGTGTGTGGTGTGTGGTATGTGTGTGATCTTACAGACAAACACTGGTGTGGCAAGTCGTCCCTTACTGGTCTTAGAAGGGGAGAGAAGAAGATTTTACCCTAATTTGCTGGAACTGAAATTCGTTTGGAAAAATCCTGTATTAGGTTGTTCATATTAGGCGAGAACTTACAAATTATTTTTCACGTTAGTGCATCCCTGTTATGGGTAATGAAAATGACCAATCAGCAATAAGTCTCTTTCACTGATATAATTTGGGTCTTCAATTCAACCACATTAATTGTCAGCACCAGTTGTTTATACTTAAATTCCACCTAAAATGGAATATTTACTAAGATTAAAATTATTAATTGTTAATTTTATATAAACTCTTAAAAGTCCCACATTGGATTTTATAAAGTCCTAAATCTCTCTTTTTAGCACCTCTCTTTTTAGTCCGTTCCCTAATGATCAGCAGTCGAGCTGGAAACAGAATAGATAGAATATTACATCCTTTGCATATCTGACTAACCACTCAAGCTGGAAACAGATTGTTAGAAAAATTACAGAATGTTACTAGTATATCTTCCGGCACAAAGTAAAGGCTGCAGATCTGACCACCATAGACTATTATATCCTCTGGAACATTATCAGGCTTCATACATGACCTTTCAATCTAGATGGAAGCAGGCCTATATTTATAAAATATACAACTTCGTATCTCTGAAAAATATAGAGATTTCATATCTGGTCTGCAACTTTGAAAACATTAAGATATAAAATAAAAACAGAACAACACATTTTTGGCACGCTAAAAGGACATTACATTGAGCTACATACTTGAGCTGAATACAAAATGAGGAACAGCAACTGAGGTAAACAAAATTAACATTACAAGAAACAGAAGACAAAATGTTCTGTTACGAAGTTTTCACGTAGAGTAGCAATTAATATACATAATACGTTAATACAAATAGCGATATGATAAACATCATACGGTTGGCAAGCCAGAGTATGTTACAAAACCCTTCATTTGTTTTGCGTAGTAACAATATCTTTTGCTCTTCACAGACACAGACCCCCAAAAACAGTTGACACCGGATCGACCCGGAGTTGGCAACGCCGCACTGCTGCCTCTCCAGTTTACGCCCCTCGCAAGTGAGCCCACATGTGATGATGCGATTGTTATAATATCAAATGACGATCGGGCAGGCCTCGCTAGGAACTGACTACTCTGGCCTTGTTAACCTAGGGCGCCTGTTTGATGCCTGCTCTTCTTCGCCACATCTCCACACAAATCTGAAGCCTATTGAAAGAGTAATACAGTTTTTCCCCGTCGGTAAGACAGACAAAGCGTGATGCTCAACACTCGTATGTTTCTAGTGACGAGTCTAAGACAGAAGAGTCTATTTCGTGGTATGTCATCTTGTGACGTTAAATACGAAAATAAAGCATGTTTTAGATTAGTGCACAGTTTTATTTCCTGCTGTGGTTCCATGCTAATATATATATTCGGGCTTAGATGACAAATCAAGAGATACCTCTAATTTAATTTTATTCCAACTATTATGGAACGGACAGAAGTCCTTCTAAACTGCGACTAATAGAATTTCATTCAGCATACAATTTCGAGTCGTCTCGGTACAAAGTACTATAACGCTGGCTTCTGTGCTTCGAGGTTGCGGGTTCGATCCCGGCCCAGGTCGATGGCATTTAAGTGTTTTTAAATGCGACAGGCTCATGTCAGTATATTTACTGGCATGTCAAAGAACTTCTGCGGGACAAAATTCCGGCACACCGGGGACGCTGATATAACCTCTGCAGTTGCGAGCGTCGTTAAATAAACCATAATTTAAAAATTTTACAATCTCGAGGGAGAAAATAGCGAGATGAGATAAGTCCGAGAAACTTGAAAAAAAAATCCCTTTGTGAGACTTTGAGAGGGATTCGAACCGACGCCCCAGCACAGCCTGGGAGAATAAGATCGCTTACCCCTAGGCCAGTGATGAACAGACTGAAATGCAGTGCATATTATTTCAAGCAAGAGGAACAGGTTCTCAGCCGAAGAGGCACCATAGCACGTGAGTATGGATTAAGAATTAAAGAGTTGTTTGGATTGTGTAAACAAAAGTTAAATAAGCCATGTGTACAATCAATTATTTACAGTAGAACTCGAATCCAAACACCATATACACGGATCGATTTTTAGGAAATTTAGAAATTATTTATTCTGTAACTGAAAATAGTTTTCTTTGCCTCAAAAGTCTGCGCAAAATGTTATAGAACGCATTCACTCCCACAATATGAAGAGTTCCTTTTAATACTTGATTGTTTGTAGGTCTACACTGGATTTCATTAATACCGCCTCGTTCCTCAGTCGTATAGGCCTACTGATAACGGAACTCCGTATTCTACCTCCACCCTTACCGTGCACGTGCAACTGATTCCTCTGTCTTGTGTATTCCGGTTTTCAGTTGTGTTCATGCTACAGCAGTAGCTACACAATTAGAATTCGTTTGCGTTGTACACCAACATTTCAGGAGTGTAGTGACACGCCACTGCTAATAGGAATGGCTCTCTGTGTGTCTTGTATACATTCGAATTGGCGTAACAGCGGGAATGGAATGAAGTAGTGACTGTGAACACAATTTAAAAATGTCTTAGCATTAATGGTATTGAATGTGTATGTTTTTTTTTTAATATTTGTAGCTTTAGTTGCTTTTAAATACATTTTATGTTTAAGAGAGAGAGAGAGAGAGAGAGAGTGTGTGTGTGTGTGTGTGTGCGTGCGTGCGTGTGTGTTTTTTGCGTGATTCGGGTTCCGCATATTTGGATAACTCTTTAATACAGGCAGTATTGCACGGTCACAGTAACATGTTGCTAGATTGATTTTCCCTTCTGACTCAATCATTCGGATTTCTGCATATCAGGTTCATGTCAATCCCCAGTTAGTCCAGATATAATTGGAGTTGTACTGTATACTGTAGGTGTTTTCCTTTATTTTGAATATCTCAACTGGACCTAAAAATGTTAACACACTAAAAAAGAACACGAAGTAATGAAATGCTTGTATAAAAAAATAAAATTTAAACAATATTCTGAAAGAAAGATCCCTAACATTGCATAACATATTCAGTGGTATACAGTAGGATTAAATAACATATTTCTGTCCTACGTTTATCATTATGAAGGTCATTCAGGAGGACTTCACCGTCAACTCCTACATCTCCTTACCGACATGGTATGTTTTTAGGGTTACCATCCATGCGGCAAAAGGAGGACATGTCGTCTCTTTTAATTATTTTATCCTGTTCGGCAGGCATTAAAAAAAATTTGAAATGTCCGGCATTTCGCATTTCAACTAGAATTAATATGAATATTGAACAATGTGCGTTATTATGCATAGAATATCTAAACAAATCATGAAAACCTATCAATGAATTTAACAGCTTTCAATGGTTGAAGCTGGAGCACATAAAAAACATAAAATATGATGATCTATTGACATGCAATGACTTCTTACACTCTAATAATGTCACTAGGTCTATTCATGATTCTAAGCTATTTTATCAATTTTATTCTGTAATGTACAAAGATATGCCAATCAAGTTAATTTGGACAAAGATTTAAGTTTAGATAAACAATGGTGCAAATTCTTCAATTCTAATAGTTCTGCGAGCATTGAAACTTTCTCAGAACTTTTAACAATATGTCAATTCTATTTATTTATCCCAAGTCACAATGGAAGTGTTGAGAGAGTATTTTCCCTAATATCTGATCAATGGACAAAAGAACGAAATTGCGTGCTAACGAAGACAGAGGTATCGTCATGGTGAAATATAATTTCAAGGATATATCCTGTGAACAGTTCCATAGTTATTTGTTACAAGATATAAGTTTGTCTCTTCAGGCTCCTGTGCACAAAGTGGGCTCCACCGATAAGTAGGGTACAGATGTAATACTTATTCAGCAACTAGTGAGAAAACTAAGTTGAGGCATTATTTTTATCTTTAATTTTGTTCATACCAATTTTTAAAAAGTTCTCCTTTTTTCAGCAATGTCCTCTTACTTTAGATTCCATGTCCTCCTATAGAATTTATTCTCATGGTAACCCTATATGTTTTATAATAGCGCTGTAAATGGAATTCTTTAACAGTGATAACATTTCACAAACTGAACACTGTACCCATTTTCTACATCCGAAAATAAATTACTTTCCTACAGGGGATTGAACTGAGACCCTGTGCGTCGTTTAATATCACTCGTGCTAGCCATACTGTAACTGACTCACAAGAGCTCTGTTTATATACAAACACTGATTGATTATATATTTTAGTTCGTGTTTTAAGTGTTGCAATCGACGTTTGTCGATCACTGATTTCAGCGAGATAATGTCAAGAGCGCGTAGAGATTTGGCAATATTCAGAACAATGTACACGAGTAAAATCACTCAGTTCAGTGTCCGAGGTTCGAATGCATCCGAAGCCCATTTCTCGCCTAGGCTATGCTTAGGGTAGATCTACAGCACGGAGATGCCACATTCATGGTATGCTCAATTTTATTTCATGGAGTGCAGTTCGGTGGCTCCTTTGAACACCCACTTACAGGTTTATGACTTCCTACACAAACACCTCTGACAATTCCATCCTGTCCCCTCGTCCCAACATTGCACTCCATGAAATAAAATGGAATATACAAGGAGGCCCCAACATTCAAACTTAACTTTCACGTGTTGCAGCTGGTCTAGTCTACTTGTCATTTTCGACGGGTCTTAAGAAATGCTTCGCAGCGATATGGCATTGGTTCATGGTCATGAGATGTGGAGAGAAATTGTATTACGGTCGGCTATCTCCTACATGGACATACTTCTCAAAGCGAGAGATTTGACAAGTAATCATTATTACTAATGACTAGTCCCAAGGAAAGACAGTTGTGTTCTTCTAACACCCTTGTCACTGTTTGCCATTTCTTGACAAGTGGATTAGTGATAAACAGACTCCCAGGTTGTTTACATTACAAATAAGACGTTTTAATGGGCGTAGCGGCATAACCATTCTACAAGCAAGTGAAAAACATGTTGATTCACAACCAAAGGAAAAGTGAAGCAAAAACAAATCATATACAGTGTGTTAAAAAATACGCTTCAGTTTTCACTGAATTTTGTCTCGAAACTACGTAAGTCTCATATTTTTGTGTATAACTTAAGTCATCAGTGCACTTAGGTAAATGGTAATCATGACGCAGAAAATATAACAATACAACAATGACAAATATGGCGTACACATTACAAGAACATGTGTATAATATGAAACCATTTTATCAAACAAAAAGTGATATCATGGTGCACCGTGCAAAGTGAATTTAGAGTGAAATTTGAATGCAGAGAATCGCCGAGGTCTACAGTAAACTGATTAGTAAAGAAATTCGAAAATACAGGGAGAGTACTGGATACCAAAGTGTATTGTCGTTAAGAAGAGGTCGGTTGCAAGTCGGAAAACATTCAGAATCTTCTTCAAGATATGACAAAGGGTCCCAGAAAGTCGATAAAAGCTATAGCCCAACAACTCAATATCAGAATTAACAACGTATACGATGGTTCGATAAGATCTGAAACTCTTTCAATACAAAATTCAAGTGCAAGCAATTCTCCATAAAGATGATAAAAGTAGGAGAGTCGATATCTGTAGTAGCATTAGTATGTTTGTGGAAGCCAATCCTGAGGTAATGCACAACTGGTTCAGTGATGAGGCTCATTTTCATTTCAATACAGCAGCCAGAATATGAGTGTTTCCACCAATAAACACCAGCATACCATAACATGGACTTGTAAGATCTACTGACAACGATTTAAAACTTGATGTTTTGCTGATAGTCAAAGAGAAATCACATTCTTCTATCTGTGAAACAGAATATACTTTAGATAGGCTATCTCAAAAGCAACTATCGTTCTCAGAAAAGTCCAACCCTTACAGGACCTAATGGAAGACGATTTTGTTAGAAGGTTGCACTTGTACTCGAATTTCGCTTCTATTCTACTAACAATTGACTGAGAAACAGGTGACCGCTCTGGATGAGCTTCGTTAAAAAGTGTGCATACCTAATTTGCGAATGTCTTCTGTCACCAAATTCTATCACCATCAGGATCTCCATTCTCTCATTTTCTATTCAGGACATCTTGCTTTATGTTTACTTCATCAATAAAATTCCTTTCATAACACAGGGACTAACAAAATGTCTGAAGACTAAAATTTTTATCATAGTAACCATAACCAAAGTACTTCTGTATAAAAAAATGAAGTGTTGCAGAACAAAAAATTTACTCTCTCAGACGACACTAAAAATTAGACATATAGGAAGAAATTTAAAAATGTTTTCGATGACGTCATTATTTACACAACAATAAGCGCACAAGTATTTTGTTTTCAAAAAAATTCGTTCTAAATACAAGGCTTGACGTGTCTGGACTTTTTGCCCAAAATTCCCCATTCAATTTTAATTGCAATTATGCATTACTTTTGAAATATTCGGTAGTATTACTATTGGCCTAAGGGAAAAATCGATTCTTAAAGCTGCGGAGACAAACTCACATAGCGGCAAACTATAGTATTAAACATATTTATATTTGATATTTTTAAAGACTACGTATCGAGGTTTAGACTCTGACTCAGACTATAGTCCGACAAGATAGTAAAAAATGTTTTTCGACATACAGTACTTCCATCCATCACATTTGGTGACCAGGAAGAGGTGCGTGCAGATCTGTTCTGAAGGTAATGTTACATATCCCATGACAGGAAAAATTTTCTTTTAATTGAGGTATGCTTTGACACAAGACATCAGCCAATTAACATACTTCCGCTATCAGACTGTCCCATATATGTGATAGATGCGCGTTAGTTCTGAGCACATTTTTTAGCAACTTGTCGAACTATACGCGTATTCATTAATCACTAATCATCTCATTAGAAAAAAAAAACTTTTTTTTTAGTTCATTTATACACGCTCTAACATCTAAGGTCATATCGCGTGTGTAGGATTTTTGGCTAGGTCAGTAGATTATTTTTACTATTGTTGAGTTCCTATTTCTATTCTCATGTGTTATAGCTGGCTTGTGACCTAGATCACATATCTACCCAGACTGCTCGGCCTTAGGCCTATAGGCTTTGACGGTAACAACTTTTGTCAGGTTTACTATGCTGCCATCTAGTTGTTACATAAGGAGTCACGTCATAACCCCCGTTTGAATTGCATTAGCGACTGTACTGCCATTTCGTGTTCGTTTACGGCGGACGGGTGGCGATCCTGGCGGTTGTTCTCTTCAAAGTTCTACCGATTTTAACATAGGAATGAGTAATCTGTTATATAATTGTGTGATCTGGGCTTGTGATCATGTAACTGATAAAAAACATATGGTGAAGAATGGTAATGCAGAATTCCTGCACGTAAATATCATATTTACTTCCGTTCGTCGTAGTAATATGATAAATAAAACAATTTGTTTGTCCCTCTCACTTGTTAAATTTGTCGGTTTGAGAAAAACCATTCATACGCCACTCTGTATCGTGTAGTTCCATTAAAAAAAGTGGTACAAAATTAGGAGAAATGTATTAATTATATGGATATTGAAGAAAGTTGGAGAAAATCAACGTCTTCGGGACTTCCCACAAATATCGTTTTAGGATCGTACCACAGTTGGAATGATTACGATGTAGTGCTGAGCTTCAGGAGAGGATGTGAGGCAGTATTGCGATCTGGAGAGGTTGTTATTGTTACTAGTCAGGGACGAAGTGTGGAATAAGGAAAGTAAAAAGTAAACTTACCGCTACCGATGGCGATCGCTCAATACAAACCATTTTGTAGTGCAGTGTATATTGCCGTAATTCTTTAGATTTTTTTATTATGTTTAATGATACACTGTTTAACATCTGTGGTCAAATCGCGTGTTTATGATCTATGGGTGTACTAGTAGGCCGTTGTTACTGTGTTGAGTTCCTATTTCTATTATGTGCTTGTGTACATATAACTGATTCTAGATTTTGATTAATGTTTATATTGGTGAATAAGGCGGTGACGAATCATGGCATATAAATTTCCATCTGGCATTTACCTTTGTGACTGAGGAAAACAATGAAAACCCCCCAGTCAGTCAGATTGGTTGGCCACAGGATTTGAACTCGGGACCTCCCTAATGCGAGTCTCAAACGCTACCGTCTGAGCCAGTTCGTTCGGTTCTTTAGATTTGTTTCATGTTATTTGACTTAAAATAAATTGTTGCACAGTAATCTTAAGCAATATGTAACTTAATGTTAATTAATAAATAAATTTTAACTATTAGGCCCAATGTTGCAAGAAATGTTTTCCGAATGCACAGTTGCCACGCTGATTGGCCAAGTTCTTTAATACAATCATCATAGAAAAATTATTCACTATTTTGTTATCCTAAGAAATTACTTTACGACTGATTTACCTTGCATTAGTACAAGCTATATTACAATACGGTATTAGAGGATGGGTTGTGTTTTTAATACTTCCCTCATGTCAATAATCCTGCTACAGAAAATGATGATAAAAAATATGTCTTAATAAACCTCTTGATTATCCCTCAGAACTGTTGTTTTCTGAATTTAAATATTTGATATTCACCAAATTTGTAATAATTTCTTATTGAATTTCGTACACACAAACCAAAATATATTAAATTCGCATTCACATAAATGCAAAACTAAAATATCAGACACATATGCTTGATACAACCTAGATGTGCCACAACTGTAGCTTATAAGCATAGTAGCGACTTCGGTCTAAGGCTTTATAACAAGATAATAGCTAAATTCACTAACATTCAATTTGCTAATGCTCCTGATTAAAAAATAATTAATTAAAAATTATTGTTTAAGGAGAAAATATAAAGTTTCAATTATCATAATACCTGTGTTTTTCTTTGTCTCTTTTTACTTTTTATTCTGTTAATTAATAAAATACTTACCTACCTTAAAATTTTGTGAAATGCCTCCTGAGCACGAGTATGTACTCTTTCTGGGGGTGCTAGAGTGATTATTAGCTACATATATCTTTGTTCTAGCAATACATTTTATTATTATTATTATTATTATTATTATTATTATTATTATTATTATTATTATTATTTTGGAGGTAAAAATATCCGCGATCGTGTATACTTTGTTAGTAATGTGCTAAAGTGCTTTCACCTGTCATTGTAATTAATTTTTTGTTTATAGGAAGCATTATAAAAAGTAAAAATATAAGCAAATAAAAAGATTAATATTGAAGGACAAAAAATAGAAAATTATTAGATAAGAGAGAATAGAAAAGTGAAGGTAACTTAACTATAAGAGAATAATAGTGATACAGAAAAGGAACCATGTGTTAATGTGAATGAGGAAGAACGGAAATTATTAAAAATAGTGAGATGCAAGAAAATAAACCAAAATCATTTTTCGAAACTTTCGACATATATTTATATAGAAACAGACTATGTCACTCTCTTTTATACACTGCATAAGCTGTGAGAATATTGTTTTGCATATGCCATCCACATTTTGGTGACCCCTGGCTAAGAATGCAACATTGACATTTCTATATAACGTGGGGGTTGCCTATATTTCGCGATTTCGTCATCGTTGCGATGCAGCATGCAGCAGCAGATGGCGTAACCGGTTGCCGGGTCCAGCAGTACTCCTAGATGGAGAAGCGGTTTCTTTGACTAGATCCATTAACATTTGAATTGTTCTACAATGCTTTCAAGAATTTGCACTTATTAAATTCATAAACATAGCTAGAAATGTCACAGCTTAAAGAATCGCAAACTCCATAAAACAAAACATGTCCCAACTGAAATGTGCTTATAAGTAGACATAAATTGGACATCTAGCTGCATCTATGCTCTCTAAAAGTATTTTATGAATACTCGAAAATTGAAATTCACGACTGAATTAAACAAAATTGGGATTATAAACAAGATTGGGAATATTGAATGTATAGTCTGTAAGACGATATGTGGATACCTACGAGTCTTTCTCCATTTAAAGGTTCTTCATTGTTTTCCGGTTTCCATTGTAACTCATTCATTTCATGTTTTCTTTTATTCTCAAAATGACTTAATTTCTTTTACTCCAGGAATGACAACTCATTAATCTTAATTAATCACTTTCTAAGTAAGGCTACCTCTACTGATTTTTTATCCCTTCGTTACAATTCAATTGAAGCGTTCAGAACCATAGCGGGCCAAGCGCCATTTATTAAAAACTGAGAAAACAAGGGTTAAAGTTAAGTAAATACCATAGTTCAGTGCAAATTGACATATCATTCAGTTTTAATGTGTATATTGTATATTACTTGCTATGTGTTTCCATTGAATTATGGTAATAACTTCATTTTAACCCTTGTTTTCTACGGTTTTAGTAAATGGCGCTTGGCCCACTACGGTTCTGAACCCTTCAGTTGTTTTCTATCGGAAGATAACTTCCTGTTGCCACGACAACTACTTCGTTTCATTTTCTGTTATTCTTTTGGCATAAAAATTTGACTTATTCGATCGATATCTTCTTTTTTATCCGTTTAACCTCCTCTTTTTTGGATCGTACAAGCCAGTGCCCGTGGGGAAGGATAATTCTATGGATCACTCATGAGACATGGGCAGTGAAGGGACTGTTTGAAGAGGGATCAACTGGACGCAGAGACTACCTTCTGAAGACAACACAAACACGTATAGAGACAACAGACAGAACATTCGGGGTGTGGGAAGTAAATTCCAAGCCTGTATTCGCCTTTGCGAGTAAGAAAACCCCGAAAAAATCCACACTCAGATTGGTCGCCCTGGAGCTTTAAAGCCTCCCGAATTCGAGTCCTAAACGATACCGCCTCGATCACCCCACTCGGTTTCGATCGTTGTTATGATAAGTAATTCATTTCAGTTCAATCTTCCCGTTCCTCACCGTTCTTTGTTGCCATTGCATTTCATTCATTTCAATCTCTCATTTACCTACTATGTAGGTACGTACAAGAACTATATTTGTTCCAATGATGTCACGGAAAGTCGTTCATTTCAGTCATTAATTTTATTCTGAACATAAAACTACCATATTAATTTTCTGTTGCCATAACAATTCGTTTATTAATTTCATCATTACTAGGGCTCGGAATTTGATGACCTAAAAATCACAGAAAAATGACCTAAAATGGCCTTAAATTTCTGAAAATATGACAAAATTTAAAAAAATGACCAAGATTTTAACAATAATAATAATAATAATAATAATAATAATAATAATAATAATAATAATTAAAACGGGATACCTCGTTGTGAGCAATAGTGGAAGAGATATTATCCTACCGCAAGGAACAATTAAATCTGTGAGAAATTTTAAGTATGTGGGATATATTATCCACGAGTCTGGGAGTTGTGAAGCAGATGTAGATCACAAAGTGCAACAGGCAAGAAGGGCAATAAAGATGTTGAATGGGGTACTGTGGAGTAGATCCATTTCCAAACAAATGAAGAAAAGAATTCTACAAACTATTAACATACGGGGCAGAGGGATGGGCACTTGTTGAACGTCAGAAATGTAAGATACAAGCGACGGAGATGGAGGGAATAAGAAGAGCTGCTAGAGTATCCAGATTGGAAAGGAGAAGGAATGAGGATGTAAGACAAATGATGGAGATGGAAGAGTCGGTAATTGAAAGAAACGAGAGGCGAACCCTTCAATGGTATGGCCACGTAAAAAGGATGAAAGAAGAAAGATGGCCAAAGATTATTTTGGAATGGTCACCTCGGGGAAGGAGGAAGCGTGCGAGACCAAGAAAAACGTGGAAAGCCTGTGTCATGCAAATGATGAAGGACCGACACATGCAGGAGGAGGATTGGCGGGAAGGATGGCGGAAGGGAATCTAGGGCAACCGCTGAAGAGTGGTGAAGCCCACAAAAGAAGATGATAATAATAATAATAATAATAATAATAATAATAATAATAATAATAATAATAATATAATAACTATAATAATAATAAATAATAATAATACTGAATATCTTCGAAATCACGCCAAAGCACATTTAAATATTAGCAGGAATTTAAATTCCCAGACATACTTCTTATTCAATTGCAGTAACTAGCGCCTAGAGTTTGAAGGATCGCCGGTTGCTTTACTTCCAGTATTTTTACGTCTTCACATGTGAGATATAATACACTAACTGCGAGCACTGCAACTGCAATATTTGTTCTGATGCGTTGAATTGGGGGGAAGCACGTAACACACGTGATCAGGAGTCAAGGTTGATGCAAGCATAAGGAAAATTCCTTTATGAATTACGTAACCAATCTGCAGTAGGTTCTCGAATATAGACTACGACTACACTGTTAAAAAAGTTCGTTCAACAGCAGAGAAGGACAAAAAATGCAACAAAATTTAGAACATTTCCTAGAAAAATGATCAACAGATAATAAAAGACCGGAAAATGCAAAATAAAAGCAGGCTATCTTGGTTTGTGTTGAAATGAAACGAATTTATATTGCATCCTGCATTGTTTGTGATAACTCAGAAAAAAGATTATATTTCATCACTTCCGAGCTCTAATCATTACATTACTGTCTAGCCAGAGTTTCCTCTTTTGTTCTGTATTGCCATAACAACTAATCGTTTGTCACTAAAATATGTCCTACAACAAATTCTTGCGCAGCTTTTCTATTGCTATGATAACTCATTCATTTCAATCCCAAAATCATATTAATAAACGAGACTGTGGATGAAGACTTCCCAAAGTCGACTTTCGTAGCAAAGTTTAATTTTGTTGAAAGTATTATTTATAGACTACACTTCAGAGATTTTTGACTTTGGTAAGTCGAGATTTGACAATCTTTTTCTAAGGTTGACAATCAAAATCGCTGCATTTCAAACTAATTAAATTAGTGAGTAGGTTGTTGAAATGAAATACGCATTACCAGAAACAGAACCATCTCTTGGATCACAAATCAAGGAAACAGATGAACAACGGTTCAAGTTAAGCGATTGTTAGCCATTATTTCTATTTTATACAATACAATAATTATTTTTATTGTAAAACAATTCTGAAGAATGGAAGATAAGATAATATGAAAAAGATATAGGCCTATTACTATAATTGAAGTAGTATAAAGTCGTAGTGGTGAACAAGAGAACGAACAGCGTGTCCGTGAAAAAGAAAAAAATCCGCCTGTGAAGAAATAAGTAAAGCATTTTGTGGTATAGGAAACACCAATAAAAAACTGGAAAACAGCTAAACAATAGAATTACTCCGGTTACAGAAAACTTCAGCAAGCATGTTCACCACCAGAATTCAATATTGGTACATGGGTACCGTCGATTGGTCTCACAACCCAGAAAACCGGGACCTTTCATACACATGACGGGCACTGTCCCGACATTCAGATTTAATAATCCTTACCTATAGAGTAATATCGCATTAAAATATGGAGATGTATTGTATTGTTGATGGAACCTCTTTGATTATCATCATTCGTCAGTGCATGTTGAAACATGACGAGGATATCCAATCATTATCCCTATAAAATTCAATAGGGTTTTGAACATCTTTAATGATACGCTGTGGAACATCAGCAACTTTAATAATTCCTTGTATATCCTCATTATTCTCGGCAAATTAAAAAATTTCCAAAATATCATCCATTTTTCCTTATGTAAACGAAATTAAGTCAAAGTTAGAGTCTAGATTTCCGGCGACTTCGAAGTAAAGTTGCGATTGAAGTTTGCTTTCGTCAAAATATCGACTGTGAAAAGGAAAATGACGACTTTGTATTTTTCAAAGTCAACTTTGGTCCAAAGTCTCGTTTATGAATACAATTCTGAGATATTCTCTATAAGAAACCCTTGTGTTGTTTTTATTGCCATAGAGCTTATTCCAGTGGTCGTCAGCACTCGCTGAATTGGGTACTGGGTAAAGAGAGCAGAGAACACTGCACGTCCGTGCATGTATTGAGGGAGGGAGAGGGAGGAATCTGGCCTTAGCTGATGCGGACGATCAGTGGAGGCTACAGTACAGGCCAGTTACTTTATGGTGACAGCTCTGGCCTGGCGACGCAGTGGTTTGGGCGAGTTCACTGTTTGTTCGAAGGGGTGTTCATTTTAGTCTTCCCCTGGCTGCGTTACCGGTCACATCTCGGGAACGTTAGTGTGGGCGTACAGTCGCGCTAAGGACGTACTACACCACCACTGTCTTGTATATTGCAATTTAGTGTGTTTGTTACGTACATTTCATTTAGTTACTTAAATAATTGTAGTGCTTCTGTTTTGTATTGTTTAGTACGTAGTATTTATTGTCTAGATTCACTGCTATTTTCTGTTTGTGAAAATGCTGTCTGTTAGAAGTAAACTGAAAGCTCGGGTATTGCATTCGCAGTCGCGAGAAGTCGTGAACAACGTGTAGCGCTTTATGAAGATAGCGTCGGAAGAAAAAACGTAATAAATGTTGGAAAACTTGTAGCAGAGTTTACCGCTGTGTCTGAGAGCTGTGTTAAAGGGAGACTAAAGACATTGATAATCGGCGCCAAAATCAACTGTGGACAACTTTAATGAAGCTGTCATAAGATAAACCATTACACGAGTTCTATATTTCACAGAACAGCGGCCCACACTTAAAAAAATATATTATTGAAATTGAAAGACTATCTACTTTCAGGGAGGTATCTCGACTTTGAGGAAAGTTATTATGAAATTAGGATTTCATTAGAAAAAAGAACACAAAATAATCGCTAAATTCTGGTGGAGCATCACTGCATTAGGGCCAAAAGTTTGCAGTATTTGAGGAAAATAAAGAAGTACAGGGAAGAAGGCCGCTCCATCTTTTACATGATGATGATGATGATGATGATGATGATGATGATGATGATGATGATGATGATGATGATGATGATGATGATGATGGGAAAGGTAACAGTGAAGCACTGATGAACATTACCGGTATTTCCGCATGAGTATATTTCATTGTTAATTTGTGATTAACTGTTAAATATAGTGATTCGATTGCTGCTCATTGTATTTCCACATTAGTGTTTATTAGTGACTATTGTTCCGGAGTATGAAGTGAACATAGTGACATTTACCGCTGTGTCTGAGAGCTGTGTTAAAGGGAGACTAAAGACATTGATAATCGGCGCCAAAATCAACTGTGGACAACTTTAATGAAGCTGTCATAAGATAAACCATTACACGAGTTCTATATTTCACAGAACAGCGGCCCACACTTAAAAAAATATATTATTGAAATTGAAAGACTATCTACTTTCAGGGAGGTATCTCGACTTTGAGGAAAGTTATTATGAAATTAGGATTTCATTAGAAAAAAGAACACAAAATAATCGCTAAATTCTGGTGGAGCATCACTGCATTAGGGCCAAAAGTTTGCAGTATTTGAGGAAAATAAAGAAGTACAGGGAAGAAGGCCGCTCCATCTTTTACATGATGATGATGATGATGATGATGATGATGATGATGATGATGATGATGATGATGGGAAAGGTAACAGTGAAGCACTGATGAACATTACCGGTATTTCCGCATGAGTATATTTCATTGTTAATTTGTGATTAACTGTTAAATATAGTGATTCGATTGCTGCTCATTGTATTTCCACATTAGTGTTTATTAGTGACTATTGTTCCGGAGTATGAAGTGAACATAGTGACAGGAGCTCAAAATTATGCAGACGCTGCAACGTGAGACTTCATTTCTGATATGACTGTATTTCCCTCCCTCCATTCGCTCCGTCTCGGATCGGTCTCCCTTCCACAGTCGAACCTTCTCCTCTCTCGCGTCGACGAGCTGTCACCATAAAGTAACTGAGCTGTACTAAGTACAGTACTAGACACTTGTGGGTGGTTTGTGTACGTACACGATGGTAGAAAGTTCAAATGGTGATTTACGTAGATATTCCACCCCTACGTTGTTTAACCCTTAACGGGAGGAGGCATTTTTTACAGAGTTTTAAATGTAGCAAGATGTTTAATTTGCAGTAAGATATTCAATGTGATAGATAAAAATATAACCTGCAGCGTCACTATGACAACTGTCATGCTAATGAATACAACAAATTAAAGACGACGAAAGAATCGAAATGGTGGAGCAGTTAAAAAACACCAATATAAGACATTATTATTATTATTATTATTATTATTATTATTATTATTATTATTATTATTATTATTATTATTATTATTATTATTATTATTATTATTATTATTCCGATACTGATGTGCAATTAGTCAGAGAACGTTTCCCTAGGCCCGCAGAATACTGCATCGGACATCGTGTCTTGGACGAGACAGTTTCGTCTCGGACCGTCTGATACTGGACAAGACTGTTTCGGTCTTTCTAGAACTGTCGACAGTTTCGAACAGAGTTTCGCCACGACGTACGTAGTTTGTTTTCCATACATTGCTATTCTCAATTGCGACCTGATAGCAACCGACGACAAAATCGTAGCAATGATCGATTATTTTATGCGTTTAAAAGAAGAAAATCACATAAATAGAAGTTTAAGTACATAAATTTCTTTCAAAACTTTTTTCCGTACCTTATATATTAGATTTCTCCTAATGATTTTTTTTTTCAATGTAAAACAAAAAGTGGGGGTTCTTGCATGCACATAACAAGTCTATCCATTTTTAATTCAATTGGAAAATGGTTGTAAATACAATGTAACAATAAAATTAGGCCTATATTACCCACGCTGGACATACAGCAAATCACGTGAATGAGTGAGTGTACAGCAGACTTCACACATGCGAAGAATGAAATGTGCGATCTTGTCCGCTAGTGGACGAAACTTCAGGTGACATCACAGGTCGATACCGTCAGATACGGTCCATGGTTGACCGGGAAGAATTTCCATACAGTATGCTGTCGGTCTTGCTCACATTAGCGTTCTTGAGGATTTTTTAGTACTTTGTGTTATTCACAGGAAGACGTTCATGAAGATGATGCCAGTGTTCGAGTTAGTTACAAAATTGCCCTGTGTCTTGGAAGAAAACCCTGGCCATTCACAGATGGTGATTTGTTGGAAGAATGTATAATAGACGCTGCCGAAGAACTCTGTCCTGAGCAGCTGCCTACCATTGGAATAATATATTGTCATAGAATTTAGTCCGGAGAAATTATTTCCTCACATTCCAGTGAAATATCAGAATTTATGGCTTGTCTCCTCCTTTGATTCGACTCCACAATTTCAGAGGTGACTTTTTTTAAATTGTTTGAAATTAAAAACGGAAATCGTGAGTAGGCTATTTATTAACTATGTAAAATATGCCTACTTAAATACGCATGTGAACATTGGGTGCTTCATTACACTATTAGTAATATCGAATTCCACTGAGTTACGTAATTTATGGTACGAACGAAAGGCCGCCACTGAAATATTACTTACCCTTCCGCTCCCATAAATGCACTAGAGGGCTAGCAGGTAAGAGACAGCAACACGAGCGTGCACTCCGCTGACGACGCCTGGCTTATTCATTTCAATCCCTAAGATATTCTCCACAAGAAACTCCAGCGTAATTTTTTATTCGCCGTGACAACTAATTCATTTCGGTACATAAAATATTCTCTACAAGAAATTCCTGCATACTTTCTCTATTGTCATGACAATCCATTAATTTCAATCCCTAAGTTATTCTCAACAAGAAACTCCAGCGTAGTTTTTATTCGCCATGGCAACTAATTTATTTCAGTACACATAAAATATTCTCTACAAGAAATTTCTACGTACTGTCTCTATTGTCATGACAACCCATTAATTTCAGTCCCTGAGATATTTTCTACAAGAAACTCGAAACACTTGTATATTTTTTCCGCCTTGTGACAACTCGTTATTTTAATTCATTAAAATATCCTTTACAAGAAACTTGCGTAGTTTTTGTGTTGTGGTGATAACTCATTCATTTCAATTTCTAAGTCACTATCTACAAGAAACTGTTGCGTAGAATTTTTATTTTCCATGACAACTAATTCATTTCAAAAATTCTTTCGTAGTTTCTCTATAGCCATGACAACCCATCAGTTTCAAGAAACTCTTGTAACAACTCTACAAGAAACTCTTGCATAGTTTTTCCACTTTATGACAACTCGTTAGTTTCAATTCCTAAGATATTCTCTACAAGAAACTCATGAGTAGTTTTTCTATTGCCGTGTTAACTCGTGCACTTCAATCTCTAATTTATTATTTTTCTTAAGTTTATTTACACGAGCTTTAACATCTAGGTCATATACTGTAGTGTGTAGGATCCTTGTGTAAGTTATATAAGTAGATAGATCATGAACTATTGTTGTGATTCAGTTTCTCTTGTCGTATGTTATAAACTTATGGGCTTATATGTGGCTAGTATTCATTATAACTGGTTTCAATTTTTAATGATTATGATAATGATTATTAAGACGGTCATGAATAATGGTATATAAATTTTCAATCCGGCCATTTACCTTTGTGATTGAGGGAAACCATGAAAAACCTCAATGAGATTGCCTGGCCACGAGTTTGGATACTGGGCATCCCGAATTCGAATCTGGTTCGTTACCACTGATCCACCCCGCTCGGTCCCAAGTTATCTACAACATGAAATCCCTGGGTATATTTATATTGCCTAGACAACTTGTTCATTTCAATTCCTGTATTCCCTAAAGGA
The DNA here is from genome assembly GCF_040183065.1 of Periplaneta americana. Lineage (NCBI taxonomy): Eukaryota > Metazoa > Arthropoda > Insecta > Blattodea > Blattidae > Periplaneta > Periplaneta americana. Next base: position 112,521,562 of record NC_091119.1, read on the forward strand.
CCTTCATCTGTTTCTTGTTGCCATGGCAACTCATTCCTTCCAATTCTGCAATTATTTTGTAACTGGAACACCTCCAGTGTTTTTCTTTTGCTCTTCCAACCTTTTCAATTCAATTCTTCAGTTATACTTTACCTCAAGCTCAGTCATTTGTTTTCTCGTTGTTAAGCGGGTCTTCTTTTCGTTACTTTGCAATCGATTATGGCGGTGCGATTGTGCCGCGGTCTGGACGTGTTAATTAGAGCAAACGCAGATAATGTTTATTTTGTTTTGCGGGCATCAATCAAACGCGAGCCCCGAGCGGACAACCAGTTAAGAGGCGCTTGTGTGCGACACCTCTTCCCTTTGGGGCGACATTAATAACGCATTAGACCGAGCTGCGAACCTGATCTCGTTAGTCGCTGCCTCACGGCTAGACACGAAACAGTGACCATTGTGAAGGAACTATACGTCAACATCTATAGTATTAACAAAGGCCTACAAATTTCTGACATCGGAGGTACAAGGGGAAACTCCAGTTCGAACAATGTTAAAACTGAAAATTAATCATTGTTATGAAAATATAACAACAGACAGTGCTTCAAATTGAAGAAATTTATTAAATTGGCATATAAATAAGAAAAAATGAAAGCAATTTAGCTTCAAGAAATCTCATGGTTAATTTTTCACGGAAACAAGTCGAGAGTGTAGAATACATAGGCGGCTCTACCGCTATTGAAGACCATCTTCTCACGTGAGACAGAGGAAATAAAATTGGAATCCACCATACTAATTAAAATTTACATCAGGACTGTGGAGTGAGAGTAGGTAAATGCTCCAATCCCCATGCAACAACTTCAGTATCTAACATAAGAAAATAGAGTCAACTCCGGATATAGTGAACTTCTGCGGACTTGCATATTTCGTTCACTATATCCGAGGTTCACTAAATCCGATGTGTATCTCCCCTAACCTTAAATGACAGGAATGAATGAAACTGTGAACAAGAAAATAAAATACACAGTAATTAAAATACACTGTGTCCCGCTTAGAGGAATCGAGAAATAAGTGCTAATTTAAAGTATAAATAATGGTTTTATAACATAACTTTATGTATAACTTGATGTAAAAACTCTCAGAGTTTCGGAGAATGGTCAGTGCAACTCGATGTGTGCGCCTCGAGCTACCCTGAAGACATCCAAAAGGTACTCAACCTTCTGCCAAGTGTTCCATTACATTTGTGGGGTGATTAGCGCAGCTGCATTTATAATGCGTTGTCTCAGTTTTTCCAAAGTGTCAACTGTACCACATTGATACACAACATTCGTCATAAAGTTCCAGAAAGAGGTCAATGGGCGTCAAGTCGGGTGACCTAGGTGGCCAGGAAAGGGTTCTCCTTGTTGCTCAAAAGCCAATCCTGGGGGAATTGATCAACAACAAAACTTCTGCACATGTCCAGATACACATTCCCTTTGATTGTCGCCTCGATGAGGGAGAATGGTCCAATGACGGAATGTTCTACTGAATGGCACCAGGCTTGTTTCGACGATAAACTTTATTGAGCATTCACATGAACATGCAACTGTTTTTAAACCATTGGTGCGTAAACTTGGACAGTTTCTGTATCCTGTCAGATGTAAATCAAAACAATATCTTCATCTGATTTTAAATGGTGAGCAATTATCGATCTCTCTAAGCGGGACACGGTGTATTTCATTTTTATGAGATGGATTATACTGTATACTGTTACTCACAGTTGGTTTACTTAAACTATGCTGTCGACCCACATCCGCTTGCGAAAGACCACGTTCAGTGTCACTTATAATATTCGCCTTATCTTCCAAAGAAAACACTTTACGCTTCGACATTTTTATACAGTACATTCACTGTTCCAACCTAGAAACAAACTGATCAGGTAGAAATGAAAACGCTGTTATGGTGTGAATGCGTATTCAGCCTTGGAATTTCCCGGGTCACTTAATGGAAACTGGGAGGGGGTTGATGGAGTTTGAAAGCTGCCTGAATCTTACATTCATTTATGGTCTGGATATAATGTCCGTCACCTTTTAGAAGGCAATTTCATTTTCCGTTTTTTCGTGTTATCCGTCATAACGGAAATGTTTCTGAGAACAAAAGACAAGCCTTTGATGGTGGAGGGTTAAAATAACAGTAGAGTAGTGTGCCTGAGATCAGAATGGCAACCTTTCGAAGGTGGAGTGAGGCAAGGTCGTCACGCGTTGCCAGGATTTACATTACAGCTCATTGTCTAGGAATCACTAATCCTACATTTGTCCTTTGGCTAAAGGAGTAGGAAACTTAGAATGTTGTTCTCGACACATTCTATCAATTTTATACAAGAAGGTCTGACTTCAAATAAGAATTTGTCAAGATACAATTGTTGTAACTTCAATTTTTAAGGTTCACTATAACCGAAGTGAAGGTTCACTATAAACGGAAATATTAATGTGCTTTTTAATGTATGCGGGTCGGGACCAACGATTTAGTTTCACTATAGCCGAATGTGAACACTATATCCAGAGTTGACTGTACTTGTTAACACTTTCCTGCCGTGTGAGCTGTGGGCAGCCTAACACTCAGGGAGATCCTATAACGCGCGGAGCTCGTCCCGGCTGAGCCACATGGTCTGGGAATAAATGCTTTGTGCCTATCATTTGATAAATAAGTGCACTTTCCTCTGCAGGGCCCAACACTAGGTTCCTATGGCGATCTAATACCGTCATGCAGAGCGGTGGATTAGTTCCATAAACGTCCGTCAACATAGATATATCACAAAGTAATAGGCTAACCGATGTCTTCGGTATTTTAACAGTAGATTTTTGCTGTTTTCTCAAAATAACTTGGTAAAATGTAAATTTAAGTACAAGTTATGAGTTTAAAAAAGTAGCCCGATGATGCAAGTTGTCGTATCCAAATGTGGGAGCCGGAGTAGTTGTAATAAATTCTGTGTAGAGAATCAACAATTCTGATCGTTAAAACTGCTCTACTTTGCATTGGCTATACTGTAGTTCTTAATACGAGTAAACCTAAGAAAAAACGTGATAAAAATAAATGGACTACATATCCAGATTGGAAAATAATAGTCTACGAAAAGTGACATGGAAGTACCAAACAGTGGAACGAATTAATTTAGCATAACTAAGAATGCAGTGGATTACTGAGATGGAACGAGCCAGAGGTGTAAACCGTAATTAAGAAAAATGGATGAATAATTCGATTATGATGATGGTAGTAGTGATTGCATGTAAGTCCCATATTCGAGCAATGTGAAAACACAAAATTGATGGCTGTGAAACCATGTATGCGTATTAATCAAAATTACTAGTAGTGATAAGAGTGAAAAAGAACGTCTTCAATTTTCAGATACTTAATGGAGAGGAGGAACTTCAGAACTTCAAAAAATAATTGCAAAAGATTTTATGAATAAAATTGTCAAAGATACCAAAAAAAATATATGGCACTAAAGTTTCAAGAACATTTTGAAATAATTTGATGGATTACGAAGAAAACGTATAAAAGATAGAAGACACTTCAATTTCAAAAACATATAAGCCTACAAGTTTTATGATTTATGCAACATAACATAGCAACACAAGACGTCTAGATTTAAAAAAAGTATAATAATCAATTAATGAATTGCCTGAATAAAGAAAATGGCGAAGGATATTTCAAATAATTTTATGAATTACCAAAGGAAGCAAAAAAAAAAAAAAGACACGAGACATTTTAATTTCAGTAATAATTCCAAATAATTTAATTAACTCCCATGGTTATAAGAAAACGACACAAAACATTTAAAGTCCAAGCACACTTACAATAATGGCTTTAAAATGAATTGCCACAGAAACAAGAAAACTACAAAAGACACTTAAATTTCGAGAACACTTCCAAATGGCTTTTAATAAATTACCACAGAGACGAGAAATTTCATTTTCAAGAAAACTTCGAAATGGCTAATTACAAGAGAAAAAGAAAATGACAGAAGACGCTCCAAATTCAACAACACTTACAAATGGTATAATGCATTTCCAAGGAAAAGAAAACAACAAACGACATTTTATTGTCAATAACACTTTTAGCGATATGACGAATTCCAAGGAAAAAAGACACGACACTTCAATTTCAAGAACGTACATAAAAAATATTTCATAAAATGTCAAAGAATCAAGAAAAAGACACACGACATTTCAATTTCAAGAATCCTTACAAAAGTATGTGATTTGTCAAAGAAACATGAAAACGACACGCATTTCAATTTCTAGAACACTTACAAAAAATATAGTGGTTTTTTACAGTTACTTAGGCAAATGCCGGGTTGGAGTTTTTATTGCCACGGTCAATTTTCTCTTCCCCTTCCGTGTAAAAAAAGAATTTAGATTTCATATACCATCATTCATTTTTCTCATCTCATTCAATAGATACAGTATATTCAGGTCAAGACACGTCTTCATCCGTTTACGGGAGGGGGCGTTCTATCCGCAACCGTTCCTGGGTTCCCAGCCTTCCGCATTATCTCTGCCAGGATTCATTCCTTAAGAGCACTTCCAAGGGCGCTTCGACACCTTGAAAGGGCCGTTGGAATGAATCCTGTGCTGCTTGGTCACCTTGGCGGTATGAACTTAGAGTGGGAGAGGGGTCACATGCGGCCGGTGGGCTGGTACACCCTCATCCTCATTCATCTCATACAATTCAAAATGCTCAGTAGGCCTCAGTATGGTCGATGTGCAAAGGATCGTCCTTACCCGCCCGTAGCCACCGTGACCTAACCTACAAAAGATTTGATGAATTTTCAAATAAACTAGAAAAAGACACAAGACACTTAAATTTCAAGAAAAACATGCAAATGATTTGATGAATTTCCAAAGACACAAGAAAACTACACAAGACACTTCAAATTAAGAACTCTTACAAAAATGATCAGATGAATTGTCAACGTAACAAAGATATTTACTTACATTTTAAGAAAATATACAATAATATGATACATTGCTGTAGAAATTGTATGCAATTGAAAACGCTTGAAATTCACAGAGATTATAAAATTATTTATTTAGGAAGTGAAAAAGGAAAAAAGTAAAGACACTGAACTGATAGCGGTGGAGAGCCATAGAAAAGTAATGTAAATCGGCACTCAGAAGAAACAAATGCACACCATCTCTTACTGAAGTAGTGCTTAGTTCCCACGACTGACGGACAGACAGACAATGACAGCTGTGTGCACCAGCGTCCATTTCTTGCAGCGTCTGAGAGTGACGCAACATCCTCTTGGCAAACTGGTTGCCAAAGAGACGTGGGATCCGGCCGGCCTCTCTTCCGCTTAGAAAAAGTGTAGATGGGTTAAGAAGGGACGAGCTGCAAAAACTCAGAGTTTACATTCGCGTAATAGTTCTGTCACTGCATGAGTCGTCTCTCGATTTCTCATTCACATGTACGATTAAAACTAGATCATCCCTTTCCAACGCCTGATTGTTAGAGTTAAATTTGTGTAATCTGATATGACAAAGAAGATTTTATTTTGTTGAGTGTTTGAACAGCAGTTTCCGCTTTTGATTATACAATGCTGCATCTTAATTTTTTCTTTTTTCCTTTTTATTTTTGGATTTCCGTTGTGAATATTTTCACCCTGTATATGAAAGTACACAGTTGTATTGCATTATTTATTTCTTATGGTCTACTTCTTTCCAATAATAATATTTACTCCTCTCATCTCTTCTACTTGTGACCTTTTCTTCTTTCACTTTTCTTCATTAACTAGTATCTTATATATCCTCCTCCAGTTCGTTTTCTCATTGTCAGAAATACAGAAAGAAAATATTGCGACGGAGCTGAATATTTCTAGAATTACATAGACGTACATCGCAGGTAGTCCAAGAAGTGGTTGTTGAGAGCGTGCCATCTATATCTGTATGTGTACAGCGATTTTTCAGAAACTATACGACGGATTTCATTTATATTCAGTAGTTTGGAGCCACCGACGTAGTTCAGGTGGTAGGCGTGTTTGCCTGCTGACCCGGACATGCGCTCGGGGTCCACTTCTACTGATTAACTGGTTGCATCGTTTTACAGAGATTTTTCCCAACTGTAAGCTGAAGGTCGGGTACTCCCATGGGGAATCCTCTGCCTCATCTCGCTAAATATATTCTCGATATCACCAATTCCATCAACATTAAAAACCTAGTAGTTGATACAACGTCGTTAAACAACAGACTATAAATAAATTCACAAAGTAAATTTATGAAACATGGATATGAAACATAACAATTTTCAGTAAAATGTTACATAAACTTTATTTGAAATCATCTAATAGGCCTATATTATATTATATTATATTATATTATATTATATTATATTATATTATATTATATTATATTATATTACATGCTACAATGAACTGATAAACGAAATAGCTTAGTTTGCATCCTCGGAGAAATTAACTTATTAGCCTATGTACAGAATTGTTTACTACTTCTTAAAGTATTAGTGGTCACTAGTTCTAAGCTTTCGTTACGAGTGGGCGAATGTCACAGGAGCAGTTAATTTGACAACTTCCTCTTCAACGGTCTGATTTCACAATACTGCTGGTCATTTGATAAAAAGGCCTGTATAGACCTATTTAGAATTTAATGGGTAGGGGACGGATTCATATGCACTAAAAGCGGCAAAATATTCATGCTCGTATGCACTTATATATATATATATATATATATATATATATATATATATATATATATATATATACGCATCGTTCATTAAAGTTGCGTGTTATTCAAGCTACTTCTTAAGCAGTACACTTCTGGCACATTTTTCGTTAGACATCGCTCATAAAACTAATTAAAAATCAATAACTTTCTTGCGATTAAGCTGTTCGACAAATGCACTCTACGCACTGTTGAAGTTTCTCTGAATTGTCACCACAATAAAATGAAATATTCTCATTTGTCACGTCGGCAAGTAGAAAACAGAAAATTGCATTGTCGTGCCTACATTATTAACGGCGGCGAAATTCGAGTTTAGCGAGTGGAAAGGAATCTATCAACACTTCCATTAACTTCCGCGAGTCCGCGAAGATCACATTGCAGCATTCTCGTGACACCTTTGCTGTCAAAATCTTATGTGCGTGCGAAGTATACGATAAAGCGGCTTCCTGTTTTTACTGTCAGTTCTTTTAATCTCAACTTTCATCCACCGTAACGTCGCAGTACATTATCTGCACAGAGTCTGCAATGTATTTTATTACAAGTGCTTTGTTGATTGCCGCGGAATTGTTCACAATGATTCGCCGACAACAGTGCACTGTCTGCATGTTATCAGATTACAATAAATAAAATATAACTACAGTAATGTGTTTCAGTGTTTGCGTTTCTTATATCTTTCATTTTTCCGAATTTCCGTATTCTTAATCTTGGTTTAAGCATCAGATTCCTAAAACAATAAGACAAGCTTTTATATGCACCGAAAACTGAAATATGCATTAACTCTTCATATAATCTATAAAACTACTCTATATAAGCCATATGCGAAACGCCTCACATTGGGTACATGTACCGAGTCAGATGCAGAGGATGATTAGGGATTTGACCAACATGGCACACTGGAAACGAGTAGAAATAAACCAAGTCTGAATATTAAATCAATATACAGAGTGATTCACGAAGATTTACCGCCACTTACGGAGCTTATTTCTGAAGATATTCTGAGCAAAAAATGTCGTATAAACATATGTTCTAATCTCAATATTTTCAGAGTTACGCTAATTTGAAGTTGTTTGTAAAATACCTTTATTCTTTAGTTTTAAGGGTAAAAGAATATTACAGATAAAGAATGAACTGCTCAGCGGTGCACTTTCTTTAATTAACTAGCATTCTGAAGCTAAAAAATGGTTTGTGAATTCCATAGTTGCTTCGTACAGATTTTTTTTTCGACTTTTAACTACAAAATTACATTTTTTTACGCATTTAACAACAGTTGTTACAAATTACGCCACACAATTAAACTGTAAAGAATCAAGTTCTATGATTTGTAACAATTTTTGTGATGTCTCTTTTAGTTAAAAATTGAAAAATAAAATCTATACAAAGCAATTAACAACACATTTTTAGCTTCAGAACATTAGCCAATTAAAGAAATGACACTTCTAAATAGTTCATTCTCTATTTGTAATATTTTCTTACCCGTAAAACTAAAGAAAAAGGGTATTTCACTTACAACTTGAAATTAATGTAGCTTTGAAAATATTTCGATTAGGACAAATGTTTATATGAAATTTTTTGCTCACAATGTCTTCGGAAATAAGCTCCGTATGTGGCGGTAAATCTTCGTGAATCACTCGGTATAATAAAACATGATTAAAGGAAAAACAGAAACGAGTATAAATATAATATATACAAATAAGACGAAGAGCATGGTCATATGAAGAAAAATACAGAAGATAAACTTACGAATTCTAAATGAGGCAGTAGAATAAGCGGGGACAGCTTCAAATACTGGGGGTGTACTATAAGCAGTAACATGAGCTGCTGCCAGGAAGTCAAAAGGAGGATAGCAATGGGCAAGGAAGCTTTCAATAGAAAAAGGAACATCTTTTGCGGACCTCTGGAAGAAGACGAAGTAAGGTAGAGACTAGTGAAGTGCTTTGTATGAAGTGTGGCATTGTATGGGGACAGAAACATGAACATTACGACAAAGTGAAGAGAAGTGAATAAAAGTATTTGAAATATGGATATGGAGAATAATGCAACGTGTGAAGTGGACAGACGGAATAAGAAATGAAACTATGTTGGAAATAGTGGGTGAAGAAAGAATGATGCTGAAACTGATCAGGAAGAGGAAAAGGAATTGATTGGATCACTGGCTGAGAAGAAACTGTTTACTGAAGGATGTACTGGAAAGAATGGTGAACGGGAGAAGAGTTTAGGGTAGAAGAAGATACCAGATGATAAAACGACATTAAGATATATGGTTCATAGGAGGAAAGAAAGAGGAAGGCTGAAAATAGGAAAGACTGGAGAAAGCTGGATTTGCAGTGAAAGACCTGCCCTTGGGCAGAACATTAAAATAATGAATGAATGAATGATTACGGTAATATTATAATTAAATAAATAATATTAAGAAAAAAATGAATATGAAGGACAAGAAGACACTAAGGGCTAATATGCACAGAACTTTCCTGAAACTGTATTCAACTGTGCCAAAATACAAATACAATGTCAACTATTGGCTCGTAATAAAGACGTATATACCTACATACATACATGCATGCATGCATGCATGTCTATCATCTGATATCGCTTTCTGCCCCGAACTCTTCTCCCGTAATAAAGACTATATACACTGTATATACGGTGTTTATGTATGTGTGTGTGTATATATATATGATTCACGAGGATTTACCATCACTTACGGAGCTTATTTCCCAAGACATTCTGAGAAAAAAAAGTCATATAAACATTTGTCCTAATCGCGATATTTTAAAAGTTACATTAATTTGAAGTTGTTAGTAAAATACTTTCTTTCTTTAGTTTTACGGGTAAGAAAATATTAGAAATAGAGAATGAACTATTCAGAAGTGTCATTTGTTTAATTGGCTAGTGTTCCGAAGCTAAAAATGTGTTGTTAATTGCTTTGTACAGATATTATTTTTAAATTTTTAACTAAAAGTGACATCATTCTTACGCACTTATCACTAAAACTGTTACAAATCACACGACTTCAGGAACTTGATTCTTTACAGTTTAAATGTGCCTCCAATTGTACAGTCTTAAAGAATTTACGAGAGTGACGTGATTTGTAACACTTGTTGTGATAAATGCGTAAGAAAATGTAATTTTGTAGTTAAAGATCGAAAAAAAAATTGTACGAAGAAACTATGGAATTGACAACACATTCTACCACTCCATCAAGACATTTGAATGTTTTGACAGCACTCCTCTATCTTTCTGACGCGGTGTCGTGAAAGTAGTTACGTAGACCCGCCCATCGTGACAGTGAAGAGGTCTGAAACTAATTAAATGGGTTTCCACATCGGAATTCCTCACGCCCACCTCAGTAATTGTACCGCACGATCATGATCACGCTTCGCCTCAGCGACTATCGGCCGCAAGTAAGAAACTGCTGCATTTCTCTGTAGATCAGCTTCATTAAATGTTTTCGTGTTTTCACATCCCGTAAGATTTTTATTCAACACTGTTCTCCGTTCTTCATTTTTGTATCTAGGTGGAGAGGTAGGGTTCCCTTGATGTGAGGTTTGCATGACGCAGAGGCTATTAAATTACGGTAAAATTCGAATCCATGACCACCACTTTCATGCAGTTCCGAAACTTCATTTAATTGTTGCATACCTGGAAAGGTGGACATTACGATGAAGTGAAGAGAAGCGAATAGAAGCATTTCAAATGTGGATATGGAGAAGGATGGAACGTGTGAAGTAGACAGACAGAATAAGAAATGAAGCTGTGTTGGAAAGAGTGGGTGAAGAAACAATGGAGCCACCGGCGTGGCTCAGTCGGTTAAGGCGCCTGCCTGCCGATCTGAAGTTGCGCTCGGACGCGGGTTCGATCCCCGCTTGGGCTGATTATCTGGTTGGGTTTTTTCTGAGGTTTTCCCCAACCGTAAGGTGAATGTCAGGTAATCTATGGCGAATTCTCGGCCTCATCTCGCCAAATATCATCTCGCTATCATCAATATCACCGACGCTAAATAACCTAGTAGTTGATATAGCATCGTTAAATAACCAACTAAAACAAATAATGATGCTTAAACTGATCAGAAAGAGGAAAAGGAATTGGCTGGATCACTGGTTGAGAAGAAACTGCCTACTGAAAGATGCACTGGAAGGAATGGTGAACGGGAGAAGAGTTCAGAACAGAAGAAGATATCAGATGATAGACAACATTAAGATATATGGATCATATGAGGAGAGACAGGAAGGTAGAAAATAGGTAAGATTGGATAAAACTGGGTTTGCAGTGAAAGGCCTGCCCTTGGGCAGAACACTAAATGAAACACTAAGTGAATGACCTGCCATTGTGACAAAAATAATTTACCAAAAATATACAGGAAGTCGATAATACGTTCCTGAATACTAGACGTCCTGTAAGACACCGCTATGCAAAGACTTCGAAACGAATGACGATTTGGAAGGGGAAAACAGCTGGATGGACGCGAGCCCGAGTTCCCACAGGGAAATTTTGGGTTGTGGGAAAGAAACCACATGAGATCGAAGTCTGTAGGGCACTTGTCTTATTCCATTTGTCGCGATTGCATTGAAGGAACTTTGAGAAATTTTGCATGAAAAAAAAAATTGACGTAAAATCATTCATGAGGAAGAGATGTCGCAAAGCACTCTCCGGAACGTGGTTTAACAGCAGGAGATACGAGTGTCATAATCTTAAGTAGTGAAGAGAATCGAGTCCTAAGACTGAGCGTGTGAAGACCGAATTAGCTCGTCCAGTCTGCCAATGTCGACGCGCAGTGAATTCCGTTATTTTAAATGGGAAAAAATCTGCAATATAATTTCAACCTTAATTCTTAAAAACAAATACCACACATGTACAGTATGTACAGTTGATGGACAACGAATTAGGAATTTCTTATTCCAATCTTATTTTACAAATATTCAACAAATATATATACACCTAGTGCACTATTTATGTGGAAATGGATACAAAAATTCATTGTTAACTCTGGAACATCTCTTACAAGCAAACATTCTGATGGAGGCAGAAAAAAAGTTAATTTTTTTCTTTCACCGTATTAATAATGCCAAAAGAAGTGCTTATACAAATTTTGGCCACTCGACCGCAATTATGAGAACCGTAAAACAATAAGTTCGCCAGAGGCCGTTAACAGAAAGAAAACACGATTTCATTGGAAAATTTTATTGGAACAGAGACAGTAACTATTGAGCTATTTTTCAACATATTCCCCACCAGAATTGAGACATTTGCCATATCATGGGATCGACAGAGAGGTGCAGACTGCTGTCAAACCCTGGTTCCGATCCCAGGCGGCTGACTTCTACGACACAAGGATACAAAAATTGATCCCATGGTGTGATAAATGTTTCAATTCCAGTGGAGAATATGTTGACAAATAGCGCAACAATTGCGATATCTGTTTCAATAAATCTTTCCATGCAATTGTGCTTTTTTCTGTAAACGGCCCCAGGAAAAATCACTTTCTGGACGGTCTCGTAATTCCGGTCGAGTGGCCAAAATTTGTATGAGTACTTCTTTTGACATTATTAATATGGTGGGTGAATAAAAGTTAACTTTTTATCTGCCCCCATTAGAATGTTTGCTTGTTAGCGCTTTCTAGTTGAGCTTACAGATGGTGTTAATTGTCCCCGATGTGACGTTGAAATGTGTGTCTAGGTTTCTGCCCAGTGACAGTCCTGATATATTGGATTTTATTTGATGCCAGATTAGTTACTAGTCCGGAACACTCGCAATCATAGAAGTTTCCACAGTGTCTAGACACCCAGGAAATATTTTTTTCTTCAAGGAAAATTTCCCAAGAGCCTAGCCCAGAAATCGAACCCAGGACATTCAGATCTTGAAGCCATCATGCTGACCACCAGTCCATAGAGGCAGTCAAATAATGAATATGACACATTCCTTTTGCCATGATTATGATGGTAATTTAGTTATTTGTCACCAGAGGGCTTTGAGATTCGCTATTTGAAAATATTAAGTATAAATTTACATGAAGTTATAATTTTCAACTTTTTTTAAATTCGTAATTCGTTGTCCACCCACTGTATGCGCGCGTATGTGAGTGCAATCATTTGATTGATCCTAAACTATTGAGAAAGCAATGTTATGTTATTCAAAAGAGAGGGGATTCGGACTTTTTCATTGCTGGTGGAATAATATAGGTATAACACATATACACTATTTAACGTGTCTACCATAGTAAATTAAGTGAGAAAAGAAACTGTTCTAAAACTCTGTGAAACAATAACACCGACACTTCTCAAAGGAGCCAATAATGACGAAATGGCGTACCAGAAGCTATTGTACTTTTAGCAGGTAATGAGAAGTGAAAAGATGCGAACAAAATTAGGAATTAGTAACATACTGAAACTCATTGACAGTTAAAGACCAAAATGTTCTACCTGTATGCAAAGAATGGAACAGAACTCATAGGCTCTACCTTTAAAGCTGCTTCAATAGCAATCAACAGGAACCAGAAAATTGGGAACTCTTTGAACTTGAACACGAACGGACTGTAGGGTCCAATCGTTGATATTCATTATAATAAAAATACGTTTCGAAGAGTGAACTACCTACCATCATTTTCATATGGAAAATGTAGATGAGCAGAAAAGAATCCTATTTATTGCGATCATTAGAGTTCTCTAAATCCATGCAACCATCTGAGAACAGAAAGTGGACGAAAAAAAAAATTGAGGAGATTACAGGGAAACAAGAATTTTATATTATAATTATTATATTTTTACACAGCAGTGGAAAACGTAAAATTCAAGCTTCTTCTGAAAAACAGTTCTACGATGTGATGTCTGTGCTCACTTTATCGTAGTAAAACGTGAACACAGTTCTAGAGATCTCAGATCAATGAAAGGATTCACGATGCTTGACCGATACACAAGCATGTAAATACAAAGCAAGAACAGAATATTACTTATGTAAAATACAAAGCAAGAACATAATATTACTTATGTAATTGAGACTGTAAACAATTGTCTTTTAAAAATGAATTAAAATTTCGAAAAAATATTAGGTATATAAAGAAACGTGTGTTCAAGAAACCGGGTGTGAAGCCTTTATAAGTCTATGCGAAGACATAAACGTTAATAGTTTTAATAATTCTATGATAATGATGATAAATGCGATAAGTACAAAATGCGATGTCAATGAGAAATATCACGGAGACGACAAATACGATAACGATGACAAATGCAACAATGACAAAGACGACGACGATACCAAGACGACATTGATAAAGAATATAATGACAAAGACGGCGACAATGATCAAGACTATGTTTTTTTGTTATTTAAGGACGCTGTATCAATTACTTGATTGTTTAGCGTCGAAGGAATTGGTGATAGGGAGATGATATCTGGCAAGATGATGTCAAGAATTCGCCATGAATTACCTGACATTTTCGTTACATTCAGGGAAAATCTCGGGAAAAACCTACCCAGATAAACAACCCAAGCAGGAATGAATCCATGCCCCAGATCAACAAACGCTCTTGCCGATTGACCTACGCCGGTAGCAACGACTGTTAAAACCAAGATAAAGACGACGACGATGCAAAAGACAGTGACAAAATCGGCAATGACAAAGACGACGACGACGTTAAAGATAAGGACAAAGACAACGATGTCAAAAATGACGATGACAAAGATAAAGTCGTTATCAAAGACAATGACCAAGACGAAGATGCAAAAGATGCCAATGGCAAATGTCAAATACAACAATGAGCAAGACGACGATGGCAAAAACAAAAACAAAAGGAGGGCAATGACAATGACAAGGATGACGAAGATGTAAAAGACGACAATGGCAAAGACCACGAGGATGATAACAACAATAACCAAAGGAACTACGTTTGCATATGCATGCGTTCCATGAAACCAGGGTAAAAAACAAGACGCGCAATATACCCCGTAAACGCTGACCTGGGGACGTTCTTAAAGGTAAATCTGTACGTCACTACTGCAGAATCGCCGTTGAAATTGAATGTCCAGTTCATGTGTCTGTTTCCTAGCAACGAGTGTCGCAACGAACCGGTTGTGTTATGCCATGGGTCTATGAATGATGCATAGGTGAGTCACGGAATCGGGGTCACAAACATTTGCAGCGCGTTTATCTGTAATTAACAGCCCTCCCTTCATTTGTTTTCTCTTCCCATCATTGTACTCGTAGTACGTGTCAGCGGGAAGATGGACAGATGTCCATTAACCGGTGATGTGAACAGAGCTCACAAGGGGAGTAGACGACGGGAAACGAGATATTTTGATGAAGCCCATATCAACATACATGGTTTGAAGAGTACGCTCACATATAGGATGTAAACGTACGTGTTCATAAATTTTATTCCAAAATAATTATTTTTTAAAACAGTGTTGTCAGTCATCTACCAACCTACGGGCTCGATAGACGCCAGCAATATTTTTAAACATGTGTGCAAAATTCGAAAAAAGAAGTTATCAATATCGTAACAGTATATAAAACTACAGAACAATACAAAGTAATAAGATAAGAGTGTGAGAGTACGGATAATCGATGCCCACCCGCATAATGAACATGATTATCTCTTCAGCTATTCCGTAGATGAGTGTTCAAGCAACTGGCAACATTTTATTAAGAAGTTCTTATATTGGCTGACTGTCAACGTCAGTAACCTAGATGTTTGATTCTACTCTACAGCATGATGTGGGTTTCTTTAAAATAATATGTTCCCCGATGGCGACATCCCTTGTCACATGTTACTTGCACCTCGTTAAAACGTAGCCTAGCTGTGAACAAGTCCTACGAACTACGAGTATGTTTACACAAGTTTCGGAGGTGTTTTCGGGGCTACACAATCATCGAAACATTGTGTTGTTAAATTATTATTTAATAAGTTTAAAAAAAAAAAAGTACCGTTCCCAATAAGAGGAAATACTGTCCGAAATGTGCTCTAACAAAATGAACACTTGAAGATACAATTATACGGCTATGAGGAAGTGTTGCAATGCTGTGTATCTAACCATAGTTAAAAATACGTATTTATGTCCTAGCAAATTCTTTGCAGAAAGATATTCCACACGTAAGAGGTCAGACCAGCAACTACAAGAGTATTAATAGCACTTTTTCACAAATTTCGAACATCTAACGAATTGACAATTAGGCCTAATGATCTTCGCAACAGTGTAATCAAAGAGTGTTAATTCTATACTTAAATTGTTCAGTGTTATGTTCTATACCATGCATAAATATTATTGGATGGTATTTTCCGGACAGTGAGTACTATAACAACCAAATGGATAAGAAACGAAAAACGGGTAACAAAATAAATCGGAATGAAACGTTAAATGGTACCGGAACGAGAAAATTTCCTAATGCAGTAGAATGATGATGATGATGATGATTATTATTATTATTATTATTATTATTATTATTATTATTATTATTATTATTATTATTATTATTATTATTATTGCTGATATATTTAATCAACATAATTCATTTCTTAATTTTAATACTTCTGTACTTGACCTAATTTTCTCTAATTTGATGGTGATGATGATGATGATGATGATCATGATGATGATGATGAGTAAGAAGAATACTGATGAAATTGTAGGAAGGAAAAAGGAATTTTCCGACGCCTTTTTGTCCACTACAAATCCTAATTTTATTCGCCGCGGCTGCAACCCTGGACCGAAGTTCTAGGCGTAAGTCTTGTTTTAACGAGAAATATTTATGCTTGAGATTCAAATGAATACAGTTTTAAGAAAATTTCAACATCTGATGTTAGTCGCTTCTCAACGGAAATGAGTTATGTGACACTAGTCTGATATTACTTGCTTAGCAACGGATTAGGTTTGCATTGCTATGTTATTCTATTAAAAATCCATACTAACGGCGCTCTAACAAACCAATTCAGATAAAAATACAGTAATTTCATTGTAAATACTTGTACAGTTAAAATATATGGTATACAGGGTGAACCAGAACTCTACCGACAAACTTTCACAGGTTGTTCAGGGATGTTGACTGAGTGTTTTGATATAAGGAACCTATGGTCTCCGGTGACATTACAGAGTAATGTGTTGTTGATGTGTTTGCTTGTAGCATGTCGTTTGAACGGTGATAAGATGAGTTGTGATAGATCACAAGGAAAAATTAAGAAGGAATGAACTAAGTTCTGAAGTAGGTATTGTAATATCATAAACTGTAACACAAACAATACAAGAATTACTGTACATGAGTAAAGAAAAACCCTTAGAACAAAACTGTGCCGCGGCGCACCATAGACTGTTGCATACGCTCTAGCATCCCAGGCGATTGGCGCTCCTCTAGAATTTTTGCAACTACATCCATTTCCGTGTCGACTGGAGTCTGTAGAGATCATGGCGGTCGACATTTTGAACAACTGCTTTAAACGAAATGAAGGGTACACCAGCGAATAGGGATTATAAAGAACGGACATTGATCAAATTTTCCTGTTTTTTTGTTTATCTGTGCGCCGGCGTTTAGTTCCACTTTCAAGCGTTAGAGGTTAGTGTAATCGAGCATACGCTAAGATAATAATTGAGTATAGAGTTGAGACACAGGATCCAAACATCGCCTACCTTATTGCATAATCCAGTAACGCTTTGCTTCAAATAAATTCAAGTTAACAACTTTTCCTTATTTCTCAGTGGCAAACTAGTTGTAATAATAATTTTTTTTATATTTCAGATATAATAAATTATATTATAAAATAATATAATACATTATAAAATTAAGTACCGACTTCGTTTAATATGTGTATATAATATAATATGGTTTTACTTCTCATAAGAGTTTTGTTTTTCCATTTTCAGTGCTATCAAATCATTACATATTTTAATTGTTGTTGGGGTCAACGTCTCAACTCTCATTATAAAGGAACTCTAGAGTCTAGACATTACAGTTAATGACTGATTTATTATTTTATGGATCCAATTTATTTTATTTGAGTACATAATGTACCTAGATGTATTAATTATATGTGTTATATTTCCGCTGTGTCGACTGCTAGCTGGTGTGATGTCAGCTCCAACGAAAGCAGAATCTCACGCTCTAGCTGGCTTCAAAGTCATTGAAATCAGTCCGGCTACATCAAAGGTACCGACGCGAAGTGTCCATTCTTTATAATCCCTATTCGCTGGGTACACAGTGTACTGTACAGTGAACTGTTTAACAAACAAGTCCGCGTTTTGTTCTAAGGTTTTTTTCTTTACTCATTTAATTCTTGTATTGTTTGTATTACAGTTTATGATATTACAGTACCTACTTCAGAACTTAGTTCATTACTTTTTAATTTTTACTTGTAATCTATCAAAACCCATCTTATCACAGTCCAAACGACATGCTACAAGTAAACATTTCAACAACATATTCTTCAGTAGTAAGTCACCAGAGACCATAGGTTCCTTATATCAAAACACTCAGCTAACGTCCCTGAACAACCTGTGAAAGTTTGTTGGTAGAGTTCTGGTCCATCCTGTATATTCAACAAAGAACTAAAGGAAAAATAATCATTAATAATAATGTGATTGGGAGTGAATTAAATTTTATGCAGTTTATGTGTTTACATAAACTGCATAAAATTTAATTCACTCCCAATCACATTCATGATCCTAATAAATAATAACCAATTCCTTAAAAAGGGCAATATTACAAAACCGGCTAACCAACCAAGACCACAAATATTTCACGAAAGTACAGGGATCCTATGAGTCCACTGTCACTCTTTTATGTTTCTCCTTGAACTGTACATGTTCACCACTTTAAATCTGGTCTTCAGAAAGAAAGGTGAGCTATAGCTGAAAAATCCAATTTTACAAATTACTATTTTCTTTTTGGTTTAATCATATTTCGCATGCCAACCCAGAAGTTGAATTTTGCCTTCAATACATAAACTGTATTACTATATTTCACAAGAGCAAAATGTGATACACAGCGATATCGAATTGCCTCCGGTTTGATAAGATACGTCTTGGTGTGCGAATGATCTTCCCAGGTCAAGGAACCGACAGTGCGACAACTTAGCTTACTCAATGGAGCGATGTGGCGGTGACCCACGACGACGGGCTCGATCCGAGGAGAGTAAACACAACTATAGTGAGAACAGACACTGATATCTGTCATGTCAGTGTCTCGATTTCGCTGAGCATAACACATCACAAATGCTAACCACATCTACAGAGACATCAACACAGACATGGAAATTCTACACATCCAACCAAAAAGCCAGAAACTAAACACACTAGAACAATATGAAATACACAGACACAAAAACACACCCTAATAAAATTCTCAACACACAACTCAATTTCAGAACACACACTATTTGATTCCACATTACACTACACAAACACACCCCCACAGGAAATAAAACAAGAGGCGCTAAGCCCAGCAACGACCAGTTCTGAAGAAGACCAATAATAGGTCGAAACATGTAAACCAGGTACGATAGAATTAACACGAGAAAGTCATATAATACATATTCCGAAGAATATATTTGGTTGCCTTCATTCCAATGCTTTCGTCACTGCTTACTTGAATGTAAGCTGAGAATTTAGATATTTCTAGAGATTAGTACAATCCTTTGCTATCTCACTTCCCTCTATCCGTAAACTGTGCGTTGCACAAAGGTAGAGATATAATAGAAGATCAGTATTCCGTGTTTAAGGATGCTTTCATTCCGGGCGGACTTCTTCAAAGTAGTGCACATGTTTCTGACGACTTTGTGGCACACGTCTACGTGAATGTTGGTGAACAACTCAACAATCTGCTCACGCATTGCTGTAACATTGTAGATCGTAAAGTGAAAACTGTTTCAGGAACTACATACAAAGAAAACACACGGATTTAAATCTAGACTAAAGGGTTGCCAAACTATCTACTGCAGTGGCCGTCAGCACTCGCTCAAATGTGTAACGGGTGAGGAGTGTATTGGAATATGCACCGTCGTTTAGAAGATAAGAGAAAGCATACCCACCAACAGCCAAGGATACACGTTAGTGCAATAATTTCTTATCCGCGGGTAAGAGACGCTCACCCGAGGGTGCACTGTGCTGATGACCGCTGATCTACTGTATGACACTGTAGGTAGCATTTGGACATCACACGATCACCGAATATAGTCCTTAAAATTTTCAACAAATTAGCAGCGTGAGGCGTTGCGCCGTCTTGCATAACCACTGACAGTGAGTTCCTATTGACAAATCATTCTGCAAAGAATTGCTGCGAATCAACTGTTCGGTTGAAGAAAAGTCCCAGGTAATCCATCCCTGAATGAAGGAGCCCAAGCGGACGTGTCTTCCCCATGCCTTGTTTTTCATTAACATTTATTGAGCTACCGACATAGCTCAGGTGGCAGGCGGGCTTGCCTGCTGATGCGGGGCTGCGTTTGTTCGATTTCTGCTTGGACTGAGTTCTCTCCCTGTGTACGGAGGAGTCTGAAGTAGAGTCCTGCACAACCGGTTACGAAAAATAGAAATGATAAACATTACGTTGCTACTGAACGCCTGGCGCTATAGACATTATACGAAGCTCTTCCGTCCCGCGGAGTGGCCCAATGTTCGGTTTAATGAATGTCCGAGTCTTTCTCGGGTGGATGGTTCTGGATCATGAAAGACGGATAATATTGAGCCATTCAGGAGTTCCAAGAATCGTTGCAAGGACGCGATTATCATCGTGTACCTTTCAATTTATATTTCCTTCTCTCTCCCCATTGATTGATTGATTGATTGATTCATTCATTCATTCATTCATTCATTCATTCATTCATTCATTCTGCAATCCAGGTATTGCAACAGTACGCATCATGAAGTTACAATCATTAGAGCTTGAGAGTGCTTTTATTTAATAACTTTTTATCTTCTTAAAAATAATTTATTACTGGAACAATGATACATCCACTCAGAATAATTAAAATACACTATCTACCAAAAAGTAATTGGGCACTGTTTTTACCCCTTTAGAACCTCGTGGTACCACCTCTTGTTGCTATAACAGCAGCCACCCTGTCAGTCATGCTCTCCACTAGTTTTTGTAGGATATCCACTGGAATGCGTCGCCATTCCTCTTGCAAACTGGCACTCAGTTGGACAATGGAAGTTGGCCTCATGTTTCGGCGGCTACTATGCAGTGGTATGTAGACAATAATGTTCACCGGTTGGACTGGCCTGGACAGAGTCCTGATCTCACTTCCACTGAGCACCTGTGGGATGAATTGGACCGGCGATTGAGGTCTCGGGAGATTCGGCCAACTTCCATTGTCCAACTGAGTGCCATGTTGCAAGAGGAATGGCGACCCATTCCAGTGGATATCCTACGCAAAATAGTGGAGAACATGCCTGACAGGGTGGCTGCTGTTATAGCAATAAGAGGTGGTACCACGAGGTTCTAAAGGGGCAAAAACAGTGCCCAATTACTTTTTGGTAGATAGTGTACATAGGCTGTATTAAAAACTACTCTTTCAGAGTTTAAAGTATGAACGTTACAATAGTGAATGTGTACTTATTTGCTCTTCTAATCTATCTACTTACTTTTTGTAGGGCCAAAATCCCTATGTAATTGTGATATAATTGCAAGCAGTTGCCATTAGGCCACCGAGGACTAAGTTTGGTATTGATACAATAATTATTTCCATATACAGATAGCAGATGGTTCGCAAGGCCTTATGAATTAGAAGTAGTTCTTACTGAAGAACTTAACGGTAAATTACAGTCAGAGGAGTGTTATTGGGCAGGTTTTATTACTTTCTCTGAGGACATATCAGAGAACATCACTCTTTAAGCGTGGAATAACCTAAGTTGAACTTTCGGATACACGCAAACAAATCAGAGACGTCTTCCACGTCATACCTACACATTTATGACGAAACTTTTCCTAGTAAAGATTTGTGGGTTGTATTCGTGTATTTACATTACCATACAACATATTATTATCAGTTCTGTAAATCTTCTTCTGATGATTATGAGCAACCGTGCTGAAGTAATTGCTTTGAATCGAAGACCATATGTAATAATAAAATAATAAAGCAAGCATTCGTCCTCGCTTGTTAGCCCAAGTTCCTGGATTCAAACCTGCCGAGGGCGATAAAAATCCTTAGCGTGGCTTTCTTCGTAAAGGAATTACATTCACGGCAGAATCTATAAAAGAATACTGACCCTGAACTAGGAGAACCCAAGCAAAATTTGACGGCAATTTCTTACCCATGTCGAAATTCTGAGATAGCACATTCTGCCCATATCAGCGGTATTAAGTGCGGGTGACATTTTCTACTCTCCACCTGCAATTCCGAGAATTGCCAATTTCGTCCCCGCAGTATGTTTACAAAAATCAAATGGCAGCTCCGTCCCAGGTCTTTCGAAGCTATGGTGGAATTTTATGCCCTTTGCTTAGTTAGCCTGCCCCGCTGACAGTAATTACTGCAAGTCTTCCCATGTGCTCTCGCTTCCCGCTAAAGTACACTTTCCGGGCCTGATTCACTTTCCCATTTAGTCGTCAGTCGTACAATACACGGGTTTTGAAGCATGAAGTCGATGATGAGCGAAAAGTACGGGGGAGATTTATGTAGTCCTACGTACACTTGATATCCCTGAAATTGAACACAACCTAAACGTTACTTTTTGATTGCAGTTCCTGGATCCTACTGGCGATATTTCACAGAGGATGTAATGTTAATACAGCTGCAAAACAACAGCGTTCTACAGTTCATGGACTAAATTTTCGAAAATTAAATATCTTCTGATTCATCACTTCCTCCAACATTTTGATCCGAATTTACAGCAAGTACTGTTGAGGACCATAGATGGGCCTGAATCATATTCCAAACTTTTATTTTTTTTTCTTTATCCTTATTTAACTTTCTTTCTGAGTCTTAGAGGAGGGATAATTCTTTTGGATCACACATGAGACATGGACAATGGAGGAACTTCTGGTGAGGGATCAGCTCGGTGGAAGGACAATCTAATGAAATCAACGAACACATAATATGGACAACGGACAGAACGTCCAGAGTAGGTGGAAAGTAAATTCCAATCCGGCATTCGCCTTTGCGAGTGAAGAAAACTCCGAAAAAAAAAAACACATTCAGATTGCCCGACTTCAGGATGTGAACCCGAGTCTCCTAAATGTGAATCTGGGACTAGCCTAAACCGCCCCGACCACCCCGTTCGGCCCATTCCACACTTGGCAGATTATTTTATTTCACCCACCTAAATATATTCATTTCATTCATTCAGTGTTCTGCTCGGCCTCCCCATAGGTCTTTTTCCATCCAACCTCCCAAGTAATACTTTATATGAATATCTGGATTCGCCCATACGTGCTAGATGCACTGCCAATCTCAAACGTCTGGATTTAATATTCCTACTTATGTCAGATGAAAGATACAATGCGTGCAGTTCTAAGTAGTGTAACGTTTTTCCATTCTCCTGTAACTTCATCCCTCTTAGTCCCAAATATTTTCCTAAGCACCTTATTCTCGGACACTCTTAGTATCTATTCCTTTCTCAAAGTGAGAGTTAAAGTTTCACAACCATACACAACAACCGGTAATATAACTGTTTTATAAATATTATAACTTTCAGGTTCTTTGAGAGCAGACTGGATGACAAAAGCTTCTCAACCGAATAATAACAGGCATTGCCCATATTTATTCTGCGTTTAATTTTCTCCCGAGTGTCATTTATATTTGTTACTGTTGCTCCAAGATATTTGAACTTTTCCACCTTTTCAAAGGATAAATTTCCAACTTTTATATTTCATTCGTACTATGTTCTAGCCACAAGACATAATCATATACTTTATTTTTTTTTTTACTTTGAATATTTTTAGAAAATGAGATTTCAGTACCAAGTCTCGCAGAAAAATAATTTCTTCAGAAATACACAAATTATTTTTCTATCTATTCCTGTTCACCTGAAATGCTAGGATTCAAAAGATAAATTACCTATAAGCTGAAACTCTGATATAATAATAATAATAATAATTATTATTATTATTATTATTATTATTATTATTTATTTAACCTGGCAGATATTCGCATATCGTCTGGAAAGAAAGACATTCGTAAGAGGCTGCATGACATAACACGCAAGTTGCAAATTAACGTAATGGACTACATACACGATTCAAGAGCAAACTAGTGCTTTCGCAGTGTTGAAAGTTTTGTTTGAAAAGATGTTATTTGTACTGTGTGTTGATCTAAAAAGTATGAACTGCATGCTGATAATTGATTGTACAGGCAATCGAAATCGAAAAGAAATTACATAAAATGGCGCACGTGTATTTTTCACGCACTCTTTCCAATATATGATTACCTAAGCCATAATTAGAGAACAGTGTTGCCAGAGTGGGTGATAATGCATGACAAATGTGAAAATTTGACAATTGTGTGGAATTTACAAGTTGACTTTTTTTTACTAAGATCATTGTATGCTTACTTCTCTTACAGTTCATCGATAGATGCCATTTATTACGCAGAAATGTAATTTTGGAAAACAACTGGAATAGTGGTAATTGCTCCCGTCTTGTATTGGGGAGTTTCATAGTTCGATCCCAGGGGCCACCTATCCCGACTTGAGTTTTCCGTACTTTCCCAAGTCCTTGCAGACAAATGCTGAGATATTACCAAACTGCCAAAACCACGATCTCCATCCTTCTCAATATTAAATAACACTTATCATCACTTCACATATATAACATTCACTCTGTAGGCATGGTGGTGACCTACGGTATTGTGGTATTGTGGAGAAGGCCAAAACAAACACTGGGGACGATAAGTCCTTTTATTCCATTGATTGTTGCATTTGATCTTAGTACATTGTCTCCTGTTTTATCAATGCTGAGTTACAAGAAAATGCACCGTCAGTTAGACATTTGTGTAACTGTTATATTGAAGAAATACTCGTATATTTTGATTTGATTTTAAAATAACAGTTCTGAAGTCAATCGGAATACCGACGCAGATCATTCCGAATGACAATGCTCTGTTGACGATTCATTATGTTGCATGAGCCACCTTTTTAGTTTTACAAATTCGTTGTTCTGATGTAAGTGTCAGTATAAATTGAACGGGCACAGGGTTACTTATAATTAATTACACATTCACCTTTCATATATATATATATATGGTCCACACCTGTGGAGTAACGGTTAGCGCGTCTAGCTGCGAAACCAGGTGGCCCGGGTTCGATTTCCGGTGGAGCAAGTTATCTGGAGGTTTTTTCCGGGGTTTTCCTTCAACTCAATATGAGCAAATGCTGGGTAACTTTCGCTGCTAGACCCCGGACTCATTTCACCGGCATTATCACCTTCATCTCATTCAGACGCTAAATAACCTAAGATGTTGATAAAGCGTCGTAAAATAACCTACTAAAATAAAAAAACCTTTCATATAAACTCTGTGATCAGTAGTTTTATTGACTTAAGTTACCTAGTTTATTATTTAATGAAATTACCTTATTCACTTTTGATAAGTTATAGACGAAAGATTTAATTAAATAAATCTATGATCAATGTTGCTTTCTTCAGTTATTCAGTACGACGTTATAATGTAGAATTGCGAATTTCGTTACTACTTTTGTGGACTTCCGAGTTGTTATTTTGACAGCAGTGCAGAGCAGAACCACACTATTTAATACGAAATTACTCATGAAACAATGTTCCAAGTTTTACAAATCACTTTTCTGCCTATTCGGAACAGGCTGCTCCCGTTTCATGTCAACATATCGATATCACAATTAACAATTTGCACATCTTGACTGAAAGATCACAAATGCTTGTAAACTCTGTTACACAATGCAATTTTATTAATATGCAATTTTGACAAGCTTTACAAGAAATTTACAAAATGGATTATACTGTACATTATGCAATGTCGACAACGACAGTTTACGCAAAATCGCTAAGGAACAGAGCTGAACTTGCTGTTTTTTTACCGTTATCAATGGTTATGTTTATATTTGATCCTAAATAGATTACACAGACTATTGCTATGCAGACCGGTCATGTTCGGTCCTCTTATATCACGGGAATGGGGAGCGCCCGCCCGAGGAAGATAAGCGATGGAGGGCGGAGTCCGTGCGCCGGCGTATGACCACTCGCCACCCGCCAACAAATTTTGTTACGGGCTGGAGTGGGGCCGGTCTACATAGGAATATCTTGTACAAGCTCGCTAAACTATATTTCAACAGAAAATATAAAATATTGCCAAGATATATTTTAAAATCTCCATACTTTGCTTATTTCCACAAACCCTAGAGTTTCGTGTTGTGATTGGTCGATTACACCAATACGTTGATTGCTCTACGATCAGAATGGTCATATGAATTGCCAAATTCAAAACGTTCAGAATCGTTCAACGTGACTCCTTTCTAGGTTACTGATGAGAATAAAATTGCAGTTTGACAGAAATAAGGGTGGAAAAGGATATCTCCATATGAAGGCTTGGAAACTCCACGAATGTCAGCTATTGCATAGAAAAGACACCCATTACTCATACAATTCAGAGTAATACAAAGTTGTAGTTTTGAAGTTATGCTCCACTTTTCCTTATTGGAATGCTGGATATGATGTCCTGCATCTTGCAGCAGCGCTTTCATTGCATCGGAACTCATTTTACACATTTCGTTATAGTTAGGTAAGTTTTTTTTTTTTTTCTCCCCCCCCCCCATAGAGAAGCAAGCCTAGTAAGCTATTTTTGGCTTATGTTTGTGTGATCTTACTTTAGATAATACTATAGATTGCCTTTTAAATAGGAGGCATGTGTATTATTTCCAGATATTTCAACATCTCTATTAAGTCTTAACTGGGAACGGATGAGAAATTATGTTACTGAATTCCCTATAACTTTCACATTTTTGGATCCAGGACCTCGAAATTTGAAATATTAGTTTAAAACAGGGGTTTCTTTACCTTCAATTTTTTCGGAATTTTATGAATAATAGTTTCTTTATATTTTTTTTTTTAATTTTCATTAAAAAATTAATAAATGATGCATCTTTTTCTAAAAATTTCCAAACCAATAAACCTAAAACTTTGCACACGTGTTACCAATACCTAAAGTAACATTTCCCTGCAATCAAATATTTAATTAGGGTTTATATCATTTAGAAACAAATATTAGGTATGAAACACATTTGTTAGTCTTTCTAAGTTTTGTAATGTATAAAAGTCAAATATTAACAAATCAAAATTTTGTTGAAGGGAATTATAGATATTAAGTTTTAAGCTTGTATGCAAAATTTCATATTTTTACTCCTAATGGTTACACAGAAAAAGGTACATAAGCATTGAAAAATATAAGTTACGGAAAACGACGTTTAAATACTATTTATCTACTATCTCACATCATACAGTACACTCAACGTTCCCCATATCCATAAAGAAGTAGTAAGTCACAGCCTTCCTAGCACTGGTCAGATAGTTTGCCTGTCTAAATTCCAATAAAATGTCTATAACACAAAAACTCCAAAATGGCTACTGAAAGGGGGAGTGGCACATTGCGCCGCGCTGTGGTATTTAAATTTTAAAGACCACTTAGGTCCTTCAGACAAGCAAAATATTTCAGTATTTAATACAGAAAAGTATCAAGTCTACTATTTATTAGAGCAAAAATTTCCATTTATGTCACAATTTCGCGTCTATTTACCCTCAACACTCTCGTTGAAGTATTTCAATATCATTGAAACAATGCTGTATGATTTCCCATTCGCTTTATTCGAGCAGCAAAGAGAGACAGAAGTTTTCTGGTGCTTGTAGAGAATTTGCCGGCACGAATCAAGAAACTTGGGCGAATAAATGTCGGCGGTAGGCCTATATTTTCTGGGACCTTATTAGCCTAATTCAGAGAATTCAGAGGAAGGGTTCTTCTTCGTGGCGTGAATCTAAGACACGGAACTCAGCTGTACTTACATATTTTCACAAAAGACCTGGGGCCTGTTTTACGGGCCTCCGTACAACGTTTACAATAATGATTCTTGTAAATTGTAAATTTTATTTGTAATGTAAACTTGTTTCATAATTTAAGTTTGTTAAGTTGAACTTTACTAAGAAAGTTAAATCTTTACAAATCAAAATTTTCACACTTTACAATTCCCCTCCCCACAATGGAAGGTTAATTTTACAAATGTGTAAATATAACTTATAATGCTAGCACGTTTTCTACAGTTGCTCGAGTATATAAAGAGTTTTACAATGCTCCTAATAATTAATTAAATAAATAAGTAAATAAATAAATACATAAATGCATAAATAAATACATAGTCCATTAAATTAATTTTATGAGACATTAGAAACCAATGAAAGTTGAACTAAAACAATTGCAATGTCATTTACCAGCATTCTAGTGATTCAGATGAAGATGCTGTACTGAATTTAATCAAAGAAACAGTCTTTTCGGGCCAAGAACTAATAACACAAATAAGACAAAATAACAGGAAACGAATCATAATTTCAAAGTTTTCCGAGCTGTAACTGTGCGATTGCATTATAACACCCTGTGCATTCAAATCTATTCCGTCACATAGCTCTGATACTCTTCTTCTGATGCAACTTAGTTAAGTAACACAAAGTACCGGCACAACTTCAATTAGACTGCACAACAGCCAATTAGCAGTTAAACGCAATTAACTGCGGTAAACGATGAGGTCAGTGTACTGGTAATTGCGATCAGCAGGCTGCACACGATCCCATAGAGAACAATAGTGTTATTGATTGGGACAGGATGTGGGTCGAAACCCGACGTCATTATAATTCAATATAATTCAATGCGATTTTCTTGTTCCTTTTTTATAGGTACTCTGTTAGAACTATATGACCTGGCAAACTACTTCATAAAGACTATATTATCGTCTTCGAGCAGCGTGTAAGTTACATTACTGCCTAACTTGTTAACTTGGATACTTCCTTATCAATATTTCCGTGGACTGTACATCACTCACAAAGATTTATATGGCAACATAAAAAAATTCATGTGTGTTCATTTCTACCGTTTACCAAGCAACATACCTTTTATGATACCGGTACTACAAATATCTTTTTCAAATGTTGGCATTAATATACGTGCCTTCGTAATATCCCGGTGCCGGAAAAGTGGTCTTTGATAGAAATAATAAGTTGCTTTATACCAAAAATATAGTTTTGTATTGAAAAAGTTTACGACACACAGTGGTGTTATTATTATTATTATTATTATTATTATTATTATTATTATTATTATTATTACTATTATTATCGTTATTGTTTTTTTTTCGAAAAAAAAATATATATATATATTTCTCGATGGAAAAGTGTTTTTACACTTCGATACTTTTGTGACACAACAGTCAATATAGCAAACATGGTTTATGAGAAACAAAAGATAAGCGCAATACAATCTGTGGTAATTATATGCTACGTTGGACAGGTAAGCAGGTTTCTTGTTATATTTTCAGCGGTTGAAGTTAAGATACTGTGAGCTTTCCTGTCTCATTACAGTTTCACAGGACTGTATCTGATTATTATTATTATTATTATTATTATTATTATTGTTATTATTATTGTTATTATTATTATTTATTATTATTATTATTATTATTTATTTATTTACTTGGTTATTTAACGACGTTGTATCAATTACGAGATTATTTAGCGTCATGGAATTGGTGATAGTGAGATGATATTTGGAGATGAGGCCCAGGATTAGCCATAGGTTACTTGACATTTGCCTTACGATTGGAGGAAACCTTGGAAAAAACCCAACCAGATAATCAGCCCAAGCGGGAATCGAACCCGCGCCCGAGCGCAACTTCAGATCGGCAGGCAAGCGCCTTACCCGATAGAGCTACGCCGGTGGCATGATGATGATGATGATGATGATGATGATGATGATGATGATGATGATGATGATGTCCGGTCATTTGTTAATTGCAGACAGACATGCCGTGCAGCACATCGCACTTAATTCCCTTGGATTTCGGAGAATTGGTCTTCACGTAGCGACGGTCGCCATGACCACCGAGTCCACGCGATAACCCGGAGTCGAAGTTCGAATGATAGCTACAGATACATCAATTCACAACCCGAGGATTGTTGGACGTGTAAACAAATTCCTGCCGATATCCGTAACATATTATATACATTTATAGCTATTCTAAATAAATACCATATATTTGTTTCTCAACTGTCGGTAATACAGTACAGACAGTTAATAGCATTGATCTGTTGTTGCGCAGAAGATATGGTCGTTGTTTAGAGTCTGGTACAAATAAATGGTTTGGAGGATCTTGCACTTTGACATGGTCTTGCGCCAATTCCGCTTAAGAGGACGAAAACACCCAAAAATTGATAGGGCCTATATACTGTATATATTTTTTTCAATTCTTCAAATAGCATCTACAGATAATCTCATATTTAGGAGTCGATATGATTCCAAGAAACCGTTTATTTAAAAACTGATATGATTTTTTTTAATTCTTCAAAGAGTATCTACAGATAATCTCATATTTGGGAGTCGATATGATTCCAAGAAGAAGTTTATTAAAAAACTGATATGATTATTTTTAATTCTTCAAAGAGTATCTATAGATAATCTTTCATATTAAGGAGTCGATATGATTCCAAGACGTTTATTACTGTAAAATTTAAGACAGAAAAAGAGAAAAACCAACGTGACCAAAATGCCGCAATTTAAATCCTTTAGTTCAAGTGACACATGGTTGAAATCTTGTATCTGTAAACCTCTTTATATTACAGAATGTGAAGTAATAACGTTTCGAGGTAAAAACCCAAAGAAAAACAAAATGTTAATTAACAACAAAATTATGGAGCGAGTGATTACATTAACTATTAGCAGGGAAAGGATTTATATGTAAATACATATTTACTTATAAAGCTAATATAATTTATATTTTGCATTATCTTTATGTTTCACAATGTGTAGGGTTGAAAAATCCTACTTTTATTTTCCATATTTTTCCATATTTTAGAGTTTAGTACATATTTTCGTTAATTTCCATATATTTTCCATATTTCATATAAAACAGTCCATATTATATTAGGTTTAACAATAAAACAAAACAAAATTCCATTAACTTTTAAAAATACATTTCAACAATAGAGATTTAAACACATGTTCAGTAATCCCTTTAACATCAGAGTTATTTGAAAATTAGCAGTCCTATCAACAATGGGAAAGTAAGTTACAAAACTGTATTAATTTAATTTAAAATTTTTAACAGACTTCAGTTGTGCAGCTCAACAGTTAAATGCCAGTCAGAGTACACATAGGTTCAGTTTTGTAAATCATACTATAAAGACGGTAAATATGCCAAAAGTACGTCATTCAGTCAATTTAAAATCAAAACTAACAAGTTACATTTCAGAATTTAAAGAAGATGGTTTATCAACTGACAATAAAATATTATTTTGTAATTTGTGTCAGTGTGCAGTATCATCTACACAAAAGTTCCTGGTGCAACAACACATTACAACTAGTAAACATCAGGCCAACAAACAACTAAATTCCAAGCAGAGACAATTGTTTTTAACACAACCAACAACATCGAATGTAAGATCTGAGTTTAACATCGACCTGTGCCGTTCTCTCATCTCTGCTGATATTCCTCTCTACAAACTAAAGAATAAGGTCTTCAGGGAATTCCTTGAAAAATATACTCAACATACAATCCCGGATGAGTCAACACTTAGGAAGACGTATGCTCCATCCATCTACGATGAGACAATACAGAAGATAAGAGATGAAATTAAAGATAGTTCAATTTGGGTTTCCATTGATGAGACTCCCGACAAAGAAGGTAGACTTGTTGGTAATGTAGTTATCGGTTTGTTAAGTGAACAATATTCTGAACGAATTCTTTTACATTGTGATGTTCTAGAAAAGTGCAATAACAAAACTATAGTTAAACTGTTCAACGAAGCTATGGGTATCCTGTGGCCAAAGGGTATTATGTACGATAATGTGTTATTCTTTATTAGCGATGCTGCCCCTTATATGGTCAAAGCTGGACAAGCATTATCTGTTGTATATCCTAAATTGACTCATTTTACTTGTGTGGCGCATGCATTTCATCGTGTGGCAGAAGTGGTCAGAGACAATTTCCCTAAAGTAGATTTGTTGATTTCATCAGTGAAAAAAGTATTTCTCAAAGCTCCCAGTAGAGTTAACGTGTTGAAAGAAATGTACCCTGAAATTCCATTGCCACCAAAGCCAATTTTAACTAGATGGGGTACATGGCTAGAAGCAGTTGAATATTATGCCGAACATATAGACTCTATTAACAATGTTCTCCTTGCATTGGACTCTGAAGATGCAGTCTCAATTGATACTGCGAAAACAGTTACCTGTGACATAAGTGTGAAGAATGACTTAGCTCACATTCAGCATACATTTTCATGCATCATAAAAACGCTCAAAAGTCTCCAAAATAGGCACCTTTCACTATCTGAAAGTTTTGAAATTATAAATAGTACTGTGGAACAACTGAATCGTGGTAGAGGTAAAGTTGCAGATGCAGTAAGAGCTAAGGTGGACACTGTACTTTCAAAAAACCCTGGATATGAAGAACTACAAAAGGTTGTTGCTGTGATGAGTGGTGAATCAACAGTGAAAATTAACTTGGACTTATCCCCAGCAGACAT
The DNA here is from genome assembly GCF_040183065.1 of Periplaneta americana. Lineage (NCBI taxonomy): Eukaryota > Metazoa > Arthropoda > Insecta > Blattodea > Blattidae > Periplaneta > Periplaneta americana. Next base: position 112,553,913 of record NC_091119.1, read on the forward strand.
TGTGAAATTGAATTATGTACCAGTTACTTCTTGTGACGTCGAACGCTCTTTTAGTCAGTATAAATCTATCCTCAGAGACAATAGAAGAAGATTCACTTTTCAGCACTTGAAAGAAATGTTTGTAACCTATTGTTATGGTAACAGACAATAAAAATTGTGTTTTGTTGAAACTACATTCGAAGATAAGGTACGTCCATTATATTTTTTGTTTAGTTTGATTAAAATGTACCAATATTTAACGTACATAGTCATTTTTTTATAATTTTAAGTCCATATTTAATTCCATATTTTGGTAAAAATCGATATTTAATTCCATATTTTGGTAAAAATAACTACATATATATTTACATATTTCATATATTTTTAGTCCATATAAATCCGTTCCCTGACTATTAGTAAGTTGTTTCGTCCGAAAATGAAGAAGCCATTAGTCAAATAGTAAAATGACGACGTTTTTTTAAAACATTGAGCATTATTAATATAGGCCTATTTTCAAACCCACCATACTATGATAGAGTAGACTGAGTAGAGGAACAAAATTTCTAGCCCTTTCTGTACTGTTATATGGTAGTGAAAATTTGAGTATTATGGATACAGTTTTGTATAAATAATGCACATTTTCGAAGTAAAAAATTGTATTTAAATTTTTATTAGTAAAATTATTATCTACTAATTTTATACTGAACTGTATCCTCATAAAAGTGAAAATGAATAGAATGTTACTTTCCAAAATTTAGTATCCACTAAACAGTTGGATTGCCAAACCTAGGCGACCCCAGCTCAGAGGGAAGTAGTCAAAGAAGTCACATCAACATGCTCTCTATGTTTATGTTTTGCAGTTGGCCGCGTCCGATAACTGAATTGCTTTATAACAGCGTTGCCAAACACAGACGGCTTCAGCCCGAGTAGAGAGGTCAGCTTATCTTCCCTCAAGAGACAACTACTAACTTCTCTGTTAAAAAAAATGAAACGTCGTACTTGCCTCAGCCCAGCGGCTGGGCTAATTCAGAGTCATAATGTGACAATGCTGCATAACTAACAGGCATGTACGGTATGATTTTGTTATGTTTTGGGTAAGGCACGAGTCAGCAGAGTAGTGTGAGTGAGGTCGTCTAAGCTTGGCGAGAACTTGTAAAATGACGCTGTGACAAATTTAAATCCGTAAACCTTACTTTCATGTTCACTTTACGGAAGCAGGAAAGATTAACAGGTATACAGTTTACTGCCAAATTAGTTTAACAGCAGCTGAACTCTTGATACTGATGAGTGTATCTTGTTTATGCTGTCTGTATCTACTTATCACGCAATTCGACTGCATCACAAATTAATGATCTCGATTCTCACTCGCAACCAAATAATGTCTTACATACTGTAAATAAAATTATTGTTGTTGCTACTCACCCTTTCCTTCACTTGCAGCCACAGTTTTGCCCGATCACGTATCCACAATCTGTAACAAGAAAATACAGTTAAATTAAAAATATTAAGTTACATCGATTTCGAGGGCCGAAAGAATTGCACATAACTTGTTGCTAGGATACAGTTGAGAATAATGAGAAGTGGGCTGTGTCTTGTTCAATTACAACACGCTTACAAATCAGTATCTCATTTATTACTATTAATTTCATACAATTTAACCATTAATTATAATGAAATCGAATGTTGTTTTACCTAACGCTGTATTAAATTTAGATTCGTTGCTAGGATACCGCTTAGACTCGAATCGTGTTCAGTAACATGGTGGGTAGCTCACTCGGGACTTGAAGTATTCTAATATTGTTTGTTAAGATCTCTTCAGGCTGATCTACTGTACTCCCTGAGCCTAAGCAGACTAAGATATCCTCTTATCTCCTTGTCAAATATACAAACCATAAATTACAGATAATGAACACATTAAATTAGTAACGAAAATCATGTAGCCTTGTGGTCGTGTTTTGTCGACAATTAGAGTGGGCTATTTTTATATTCATAAACCCTGAACATTCAAAACGCGTGACTACTGTATTTCCAGGAGAAATTAGTTACACTTGAAACCTTTCATAATTTGCACGTACAGTATGTTTCTTCCTCAGATTGTGAAACTACACATTTTGAGGGTTGCTAAGCAACTTTCGTGTGTTATACTGCGCCCCGGGACACATTCTGGATGTTCCCACGCATTTCCTTTGTTTTAATGGAAGTTAACACGAAGGTTACATGGAGCAGGATTCTTTTAAGCCCATTAATTCCTCGGAAGTAATTAGTTGTTAATGCATGTTTTCATATAGAATAACATGATACACTAGGGCAAGTTGAAAGTCTAGAAAAGTTTCTTCTGTTTCTTCTCTTCTACACCTTTTCTTTTCTGCTACCCGCCCTTCTCCTTCTTTTCATCTCCTTTCCACCTCTTTCTACAGCTCATGCATATTGTCAAGACACTCGCGATGTGCAGTACGGGAACAACAGTTCTGCTAAGAGGGTAAAAGTAGAATGGAAGGTCGGGCGTGTGTCTACCGAGTTCAAGGCAAAAACTAACCCATTCCCCTATAATTCGTAAATAGACTCATCCGATCTCGTGCGCAGCTCTGTAAGAAGAGTGGGGGAGTGTCTTGACAAAATGCATGAGCTGTACCCTTCTTTTTCTTTTACCTGCGCCTTTCTTCGTTTTGTACTCCTTCCTCCTCCTCTCTTTCCTCCTCTACTTCCTCATTTCTTCTCGCTTCCTCTTTCATTCTCCTTATCCTTGTTCCTTTTCCTCTACTCTTTCACCCTCTTTCCCTATCTTCTCTGGCCACCGGCTGGTCTCCAGATCCGAGTTTGTATTCGGGCATGGGTTCGAATCTCGCTTGGACTGATTACATGCTAGAGATTTTGCTAAGTTTATCTCCACTATAAAGCGAATATCAGGTAATATGCAGCGATTCCTTTGTTTCATCTTGTCAAAATAACATCTCACTACCACCAATTCCGTCGGAGTCAGATAACCTCGCATAAGCAAACGTTCTGATGGGGGCAGATAAAAAAAGTTATTTTTTTTTTCTTTCACCGTGTTAATGTTAAAAGAAGTGGTTATGTATAATAAAAGTAATATAATACAGTTATATGAACACTTGTTCATATAACTGTATTATATTACTTTTATTATACATAACTATCTTACTCATGAACACTGTTGCATCTGACCTAACTTATGTAAGTTAAAAGAAGTACTTATACAAGTGTTGGCCACTCGACCGCAATTACGAGGGCCGTAAAAAAATAAGTTCGCCAGGAGCCGTAACAGAAAGAAAACACAATTTCGTTGGAAAAATTTATTGGAACAGACACAGCAATTGTTGAGCTATTTTTCAAATATTCCCCACCAGAATTGAGACATTTATCACACCATGGGATCGACAGAGAGGTGCAGACGGCTGTCAAACGTTGGTTCCGATATCAGGCGGCTGACTTCTAAGATCCCATGGTATGACAAATGTCTCAATTCCAGTGGGGGATATGTTGACAAATAGCGTAACAATTGCTGTATCTGTTTCAATAAATCTTTCCATGCAATTGTGCTTTTTTCTGTAAACGGTCTCAGAGAACATCACTTTCTGGATAGCCTCGTAATTGCGGTCGAGTGGCCACAATTTATATAAGCACTTTTTGTGCTTATTAACATGGTGGAAGAAAAAAAAAATAACTTTATCTGCCAGCATCAGAATGTTTGCTTGTCGGTTTACACAAATTCGTTAAATGGAAAATTAAAAAGTGACTGGGGATTCATAGGATCCATGTAATTGCGTTATATGTTTGTGCTCTCGGTTAGGTATTATTGTTTTGATGATGATCCGATCATCATCATCATTATGGCTTAGGCTTCTTGGCATGTTTCGGTCTCAAATTGAAGGAAAAAAATTGATTTTATGTCTGTTTCATGGACGTCATTGTAGTCTCATCCCTATTGGTTTTATAATTTAGTAATCTGTTTCGAAGCCCAGTGTTCTCCCATTCTTTGATATTCAGACTTTTAAGTAATAGACTTTTATTTATAAGGATGGTGAATATGATTGAGAGTGAAATAAATTTAATGTAATTTATGTGTTGTATTATTATAGGTATCCTATAAACAAAACTCAGCTCGGACTCCTCGCGGCGCGCATGCTATACCCCTCTTATTCCCCTGCAGTAAGCTTGAGAGCATGCTAGAAACGGGGGCATACGTCATCTGCGCGAGACAGTCACGCCCGCTGGTTTCTGCGCACCAGTTTTCCTTGTTGGATGCCTGTAATGATTATTTTTTCTTTATTTCTTTACTGAATATATTTCCATATATCTGTACAAGTATTTATGATGAAATTATTGTATTTAATCTGAACGACCCGTTGCTAAGTAAGTGACGTCAGAGTAGTGTGACGTAGGAGTACAATAACTCATTACCGGTGTTAAGCCACTCACGCCAGATGTTGAAATTTTCGTAATTATCGAGCATAAACGTGTCACGTTAAAAATAAAACTATCTCTTCTGTTTATTCTTTCTTCATATTTTCATAAATACCCTGTCGCTGCTGACTGAAGTGACGATATCTCTCTCAGCAAGAGGTCTTCGGTAGATCCTTTGAGATTTGGGACGGAAAAAAATTGTTATGGGAAAGCTTTTTTTGCAAAGTATTTTTATATTCCTGCCATTCTCAGTCGACAGTTGCTCCTACTAGTTCATTCATTCATTTAGTGTTCTACCCAAGGGCAGGTCTTTCACTCAAACCCGACTTCCTCCAATCTTTCCTATTTTCTGCCTTCCTCTTTGTTTCCTCTTATGATCCATATATCTTAATGTTGTCTATCATCTGATATCTTCTTCTACCCCGAACTCTTCTCCCGTTCACCATTCCTTCCAGTGCATCCTTCAGTAGGCAGTTTTTCTCAGCCAGTAACCCAATCAATTTCTTCTCCTCTTCCTGATCAGTTTCAGCATCATTGTTTCTTCACCCACTCTTTCCAACACAGCTTCATTTCTTATTCTGTCTGTCCACTTCACACCTTCCATTCCTTTTCATATCCACATTTCAAATGCTTCTATTCGCTTCTCTTCACTTCGTCGTAATGTCCATGTTTCTGCCCCTACAATGCCATACTCCATGCAAAGCACTCCATTAGTCTCTTCCTTAGTTCTTTTTCCATAAGTCGGCAGAAGATGCTCCTTCTTCTATTAAAAGCTTCCTTGGCCATTGCTAATCTCCTTTTGACTTCCTGGCAGCAGCTCACGTTACTGCTTATAGTATACTCCAAGTATTTGAAGCTGTCCAATTTCTCTACTGCCTCATTTAGAATTCGCAAGTTTATCTTCTATATCTCCTACTAGTATATGGTCATTACAATAATCGTATGTTTCTTAATAGCTTCTGCAGTTCAAGAGACATTCTTATGTGATAAGCGCCCACTTACAGTACTGTAGGGACATAATTGAAATGATTATTATTGGTATGATTGTAATTAATGCTTAGAGTAACATTATTAATACTGTAAATCTAAAATGTATTCCATCCTGATAAGTCGTGCAGACTTGACCTAAAATCTGAGTCATGTATGTACTGAGGTTAATGACTGAAGGATTATCTGTCAAAGTCCAAAGGCAGGTCCGCACTGGCCACGGCGTGAGTACGCCATCGAGTAGACGCGAATCACGCGGACTTCGAAGGTCACCGTAGCGTCACTGGCGAGAGTCGATGTAACGCCGCGGCGATCGTTGGAGAAGCATTATTATTATTATTATTATTATTATTATTATTATTATTATTATTATTATTATTATTATAGCTCTGCAGTCAGAAGTGCTGGGGAGGGCGACGAGTGGCCCATGTGGCAACGAGTATTCATCATATTCATCTCATACTTGTACTACGCCTTGTATTTCAAGATTGATTAATAAACATAAGTATTGGCAGCCCTTGATTGTTTAAAGGACTTAAGTCTTTTACTAACTCACCTACAACGCACTCCAATAGAAGTTATTCCAACAAACTTCATCACACTTATTCGAGACGTGCAAGTGGAAGTATTTTTCGTCACTTTTTTTTTTCTTCGTGTTAATCTGACTCTTTCTCACATATCAATGCTGTGTATTTCGAAGTTGTTGGAATTATATAATCAGCTGGTCAACATTGTAAAGGTAACACAATGAAAGGACTATCAGTTTCCATATGTATGTGAGAAATCAGCACGTCTCACGCCACGAATCAAACCTGTGTCTAGGCTTACATGATACAATGAACTACCGATACCAAAGTTTTGTTTTAGAAAATGAATTTCTGAAACATTGTTTCCAAGAAACATATTTGTTTATGTTTAGACCATACACAGGCTGGCGATCACGCCCCCAGGCACTGGATTCCGGGAGGGGTTGTGACAGCGAGCCCGGGGGGGGGGGGGCTCACGTGCGGGCCAGCTGCCGCGCGGTCCTGTGTAACTTGATCCGTCTCGTGGGAGCTCAGAGATGGCTAGTAAGTTCCTGACGAATTCATTGCACCATGTCATCCGGTATAGTTACCGCGTGTTGAGCAGGAGTGGCTTTCACGCCATCCGCCTTACGTTCACACCATGGTCTTTGGCAGACAACTTATTGCAGCTTTACGCACTAGACACTTGGGGGGAACTCTTACATATTGGGTTCAGACCTACGTAGAATTCTATTGTGTTATCGTGTTAGCCAAATGAATGGACCATTGACTTTTGACATTTTAGCACTTTGAGTATCTACAAAGTGTTTCAGAATAACTACTGCTAATTTTCAGGTGTGATAGAGGGCATGCAATTCATTTTTTTTTCTAATAGTGTCCGAAAATCTTCCTTATCCAGGTAATAAGTAAAGGTCGAAATTCTTCATTGACCTTATTAACGTCCATCACTGTATTTAACTGTGATTCAGCATCCCCGTTACCATGTGAATAACAGAAGTTGATTTGCTTTTATTGTAGACTATGTCACAAAATAACTTACCAAGCGAGTTGGCTCAGATGGTAGCGTTTGAGACTCGCGTTTGGGAGGTCCCGTGTTCAAACCCCATGATCGGCCAATCTGACTGGGTTTTTTCATGATTTTCCCTCAGTTACAAAGGCAAATGCCGGATTGAAAATTTATATGCCGTGATTCATCGCCGCCTCAATCACCAATATCATAGACATTAATCAAAATCTATGATCAGTTACATGAACACCAGCTATCTACAACACAAAATAGAACCAGGAATTTAACAACAACAGATGGCCTACTGATATACCCTCAGCTCCTAAACACGCGATATGACCACAGATCTTAAAGCGTGTATAAATAAACTTAACAAAATAAATTACTTTTGTCAGATCTATTCATAAATTTTCAATATACTTAAAAATGCATTGGTTCACGAACGTTGAATTAGCAGATATGCGTATGGCATACTGAGCAGCTTATGGCAGTGCTAATGAGGCATGGCGAATTTATGCAGAGATAGCAGTCAGTTACTTTTCACACTGAGATTCTTTGAAATCCTTTCTTTCATATCATTGTTTTCTCTGATTGAGGTTCTGGCTGATATGTACACTTGACCATATGTGTAAGAGGAAGAACAATAAATTGTTTGTATGCATCTGTAACATGTAGTTAGTCGGCGATGTACGCAATGGAGAGAGAAAGGAAATGGTCACCCTACCCCATTATGTCCTGGCCTAGTTGCCTCGTAAGTATTGTCTTTGTATCATTTGTGAGGTTCAGACCTGTCTTCAGATAGTTGACTAAACAACAACATATCGTTATATAGAGTCATCGGTTAGGAACGCGACTGGACTCGAATCACCGGTGAAAATGAGCCGCGCTTATAACCTGCAAAGGTCGTGCGGTCTCTTGTCGGCTGTAGAGTAACGCGTGCGGTGCGTAAGTAGAGCCGGCTTAGTCGGGCAGCACAGAAAGCCTGATTGTGCTGAAATGCTTAAGATGATCCTTGTCCCCACCCGATATGTTTCTAAAGCCTACCTCTGTAAAATAAACAGCAAAATGCAAAACGAACCATCTTATATTCATTAAAAAAATAACAGAAGCTGAATACATGACCTGCTCCGTCGCCCCATTTTCCAAGCCAGTACAAACCTTCCCGACATTAGATTACCATGAGTTGCAAAACTTCAGACGAATCCTCTACTTAAATAACCCGTTTTCCCTTAATTTTTTATGCTTATAGAGAGCAGCACAATCTCATCAGTAATATTTTCTATGTTTTTCCATGTTTCATTTTTACTCTACTCACTACCAATGTTGACATGCACTCGTTCTTTTCATTCAACTCATCTTTTTTTTTTTTTTTACCCTATCTTCCAGTTTTCTTTGTCCATAGTTTGCTGCTTCGAAATCCCGTACATTCTTGTTTCCTTATTTATAATTAGAGGTCGGATTTTAAAGGGAAAATTTTTTATCAAAAAAGGACAAAGAAAAGGAAAGTTATAGCCAAAAAGGACTTGAAAAAGGGACTATATTACTCCTCAAAACACACTTCAGCACATTCATGCGTGTGTATGGCACACACAATCTTATATTATTTTATCTCTTCACAACATAAGGAAAGTGTTTTATTTGATATCGTCAAAAAAGGACTTCAAAAAGAACTATATTACTCCCTAAAAAGGGTACTATTTTAATTGAAAACACTCTTCAGCACATTCATGGATACACATAGCACACAACCTTATATTTATCGCTTCAAAACATAAGGAAAGTGTTGTATTTGATCATATTCAACATTTCAATATGTTTCAATATGATTCTGCCTCTTTGAATGCAGAATGTCTTTATAAACAGAAAATGACCGCTCAACATCAACTGAAACTAAAGGTGAACATTTTATTTTTATCCTGAACTCTAAATCAGCATACTGTATTAGTTTTTCAATGCCTGTAATTAGAAGAAGAACGATATTTATTTTCGCTTGCTCAGGAAGTTATAGGCCTATCGGAAAAAATACATGAAAATTATCTAAATGTTTTTCTGTCAAAAAAGGACCAAAATAAGAGATGTTTTTTATAAAGGGGGGGGGAAACGGAATATGGACAAAAAAGGAGCGAAAAAGGTAAGTCAGAACCACACAATTTGTCGGAGGAAGATAGTTTTGAATATCGTAACTAATTATTTCATGATTCGTGTTGAAATTAAAAAGGGGATTCCCTTTAAAATCCGGTCTCTCTTTATAATAATCCGCTTTCTGTTGTCAATCATCGATCAGTATCTTTCATTTAATAATTACTTGCAACGACTTCTGTAGGTAGGATATTCTCCTTATTCTTTTGTTTATTGAAGAGAAAGGTGGACACAACCTTCGAAACATTGTTAGTTTTTGTATACTTCAATGATAACGGAAAAATTGAAAGTTACGCCTGTTTTGAATAATCCACCATTACTTTAACTCTCATTAGGAACGATAACGTTTTAGCCGTTCGTCTGTAATGGAAATATGACAGTTATAAGTAGGCTACTCTAACAAAAAGAAACGTTTATCATCTCAGCACTTGTGTGTTGGCTGACTCCTTCATTGTACAACATATTGTGTTACAAAAAACAATACGGACCAACTGCGGACTTAGTGGTTCTACATCGGAGGGTTATATGAATCGCTTAATCCTCGTCCAGAAAAAAAAAAACAATTAAATAGGTCACGACTACATCGTATGAAGCTTAGAAATAAACCGACAAACTCTCCCAAGTTAAAACGGAAGCAGTTGGTGGATCTTCGCTTAACATCATGATAGAGGATGTGACCACTTTGCATAACTGAGATTTTGAGAGAGTCTCCTGAAGGTCAGACTACACTCTCTGTCGGCCATTGTCTCCATGGAAACCAGTTCCCAAGTTCAGAAGGCCCATCTGCGCAACACTGCAGGACATTCCTGCTACTGCCACTTGTCATAAGCAGAAAGGATTCGTGACCACCCACCCGGATGTCGGCAACACGTGTGCGACAGGATCCGGCAGGAAACGGGTCTCATCCCTAGCAACGCTCCCGAAATACAGCGCACAGTGCATGTTACTTGTAGGTCTATTTGAAACTGGCATAGGGGAACGTCTGTTAAACTAATTTTCTGTGCATTAGTTACAATTGAACCTTAACTTAACCTTCCAAAATAAGGCCGATATCCCGCTTGAAGAGTTTAAGCGAGTAGATTCTGTAAAGAGAAGCTTAAAATGTTAGTTTTAAATGTTAAATGTAATGCACAAAAACTCCCAAATATAGCATAAAAACTTGCAGATCAGTAACGTTTGAGGCTGTTTTAAATGCATATCCTTGACGAGGCTCTACGTATCCTTCCACTTCTTCATCAGAAAAGTCTTCATACTAGATATGAATATAAAATAATATAAATAGTTTGTCTTGGAGTTTCTGAATCTTACAAAAATTTTATTGGCAGGTAGGGTGGGATATCCTTCAGAAAGTAGATCATAACAACACGGTTCAGAGGAGACAAGAGTTTAGTTAAATTTTGACTTGAATGGACTGGCTTTTCCGGAATGGATCCATGCACTTCGGTTTACACTTGGCTATACATGCGGCGATTCTTCCAGCCGAACTGGTGGCCGGACGGCATTATTGCCCTAACAGGAGGGCAATTTGCCTTGGCCCTTACAGAACCAGGTCCCATTCTCGACGAATACCTGACAGGCCATTAAATCCTATATTAACATCGAAGATAGTACTACATCTAAGACTTCTCTCCAGGTGGAGAGTGTTGGTAGAATGAAAAAGGATAACGAGAGTACCCAGAGAAAAATCTCTGCGTCTATTTCCTCCATCACAAATACCATCACGACCAGGCCGGGATCAAACCTGGACCGCCTGGCTAGTGCTGAGACACAGACGAGGCATAAAAGTTGCAGGTCTATCTGGTGTGTTCTGTATGTACAAGTAGAAAAGTTCTTCAAGTGTGTCTACTAGTCTTCGTTGTACTGGCAGCTGTATTACTTTGCGTCAATTTTCCTCCACAGCATGCAATCGTATGCAAGCTTTAGTCCTGATCTTGCAAACTGTTGCTTTGTTGGAGCTAATCTTTATTTGTGCTGTTATGAAATTTGGTAACTTCAACTATCCCATTAGTCCGGAATCATAGGCCAAATAACCAGTTCAAAAAGCGTTCGACTCTTAAGGCATAGTCCGACAACGTTTCTCCATCCTTCTGTGATACAAGAGATGACTGGTGTCATATCACGATAACTACCTAGAAACGACCCAAGAATTAAATTTTTTTGCATACACTACTGTCTTTAAATGACCATTCAAAAGATCCTCGATAACCTGTCCATTATCCAGGAAAATACGTACATATCCAGCCATCCAATCTAGCAACTGTAACTTGGTGCAGCACCGTCCAGTTGAAATCAGATAGGAAATTCGCCATGATAATTCAGTATGGTAGGAAAAGGTACCTTCTGGAGCATCATCACGTATCTCTCTCCAGTTAAAGCTTGACCATAAGAGAATCGACCAGTAATTAATTATTTTATATACAGTACCAGGTCGTAATACAGTTGGCAACTGGTTCTTTTCAAGCTTGAATCCAGTGGGGGTTCTCTAATGACAGTTCATTCACTTCTCCTCTGACGTTAAAATGTGGATCATCACTACTAAGAACAACATAGAGAAAATTTTGATTGATACCGATATTACACTGTCAATGGCACATTCACGAACTTCACTGGTGGTGGTGGTGGTGGTGGTGGTGGTGGTGGTGGTGGCGGCGGCGGAAAATTTTGATTGATATCGATATTACACTGTTATTGGCACATTCACGAACTTCACTGGTGGTGGTGGTGGTGGTGGTGGTGGTGGGGGGGGGCGGCGGCGGAAAATTTTGATTGATACCGATATTACACTGTTATTGGCACATTCACGAACTTCACTGGCGGTGGTGGTGGTGGTGGTATGTGGCTAGGGGCGGGTTAGGGACGACTTTTCAGCACGTTGGCTCGACAGTGACCTGTTGTGCAACCCGAATTATGGGATGAATGAGAATGAGGTGTACCGCCCACCTAAACATTCTGTAAAACACAGCGCAGAGTATCAATTAATATTCAATTTATTTATACCATCAGTAGTCAGTGGATAGCACGTAGGACATATTAACTGCTACTTTGCTCTGTATTTTACAGAATTTTTACTTTAAACCTCATTACCCATTTTTGACTTATACACCACTTTTTCTCTGAACGGCTCATATGTAGGCCTATAAATCATAAAAATGGCTAATTGGACTGAGCGAGTTTTGGGATCACACTCTTCATATGTAGTTGCTAGGATACGAAATCGCGCTAGTAGTAGAAGTGACAATAAATCAAATTTATTTTGATGAAAATTACATCAATCTCCCTCCGTTGTAGCGTAAGATGTGACTTTAATGTAAAGACAAATAGAGGTTAATGCTGTAGTGCTCGGGAAAAGCGACACAAGTCAGTTTCCACAAACATTTTTTTGATAATTTATTGACAACGTACGGAACATCTACTCGCTTGGAAAAAAAAATACATAAGTATTCCTCCCATTACAATAATTCATACAGAAAAAAATCACATCAACATAAACCAGTGTAAGTTGCCAATAGATTATCAAAAAAGGTTTGTGGAAACTGACTTATGTCACTTTTCCCAAGCACTGCAGAATTATTCAAGTACTTTCATATAGGCCTAATGGAACATATGACGCAATTTTTCAAGCTAATTTTTGTCTCGCAGTTCATTTTGGTAGTGAATGATTGAAGTCTTGTTTTACATGTTGTCAAAACCTGCTAATTTCCAAACATGGCTCGTTTATACAGAAGAAATTACAGGTCGGGATAAAGTAAGTAGGTATGTGCAAATAACAAGTGATTCTGTGTCACATGATTCTGTGTGTAGTAGTAATGACACAGCCCTCTTGGACTGAAAAGGATGATTATCCGTTCCCACCTTCTAGCAATGAAACGAAGCGTCGCAGCCCGTCGGTTCCTTAACAAAATATGCTTCCACGAAGATTATTTATCTGCTCCCTAATTTTGTCGATCTAATTTAGAGACACTCTGTATACAAAATTTTTCGATAATATTTTGTGGAAGGTCCCTTGTCTGAGTCTAATCTAGCAATGTGGCGTCAGCACTATCTGTGTTAGCTCTGTGGTTGCCGGTCAGAAAATCGTTGTGATACAATAACAGAAGTGACATAAGGAAACCACAGCTAGTTTGGTGAACACTTGTCCCCCTCTCCACTTTTCATCCGCTCTTGTTCTGCGCCGCTGACGCATCGCTCCCAGTTAACTGTTTCGCCGCAGGTAAATTTCAGTGAGAATTGTTATAAATGTCTGCCTTAAATGGAAGCGGATTACGGCGAGCAATAAAGTTCCAAGGACTGCCATGCGTTTCTCCAGCCGACAGACGCAGAGTCCGGGTCCACGAGTGAGAATTGTCGTACAGAACAAAGGAAAGTTACATTCTAGTAAAGACAGAGATGTCCAATTTAGTTTGTATGTTTAAATTTATGTACCTAGTCTCCATAAATAGTGATTGTTTATTGTGTTGTTTAATATCAAGGTTCGACATTATCATGACTTCACAGATTGTTTCACTGCAGTATTAAGATAGAAGTCCGAAAAAATATCCAGGATGAAGATGTATCAACAGATGGTTAAAATGAAATTGGACCAATTAATAATATGTCTGTCTTACTTCAGAAGTTCAGTGGTCTCTTTATTGGGCTTCCTTGTATTCGTCTTCCTTTTTTTTTAATACATTTTAAATAATTTTGAAAATGCCTCTAAGTAATTCGGTGAACATGGTTGCGTTTTAAAATCAATTTGTCATCGAAAACTGTGACTTATTACAACGCTTCTCCTGCTTAATTTATTTCATAATCTGTGGAAGAATAAATCGCTGACCTAGCCATGTATTTCACAAGTTACTGTTCTTTTCATTCTCGAGGAGTTCCTAGCTTTGTAGTCCATTTTACACTGTCATGCAGGGCAATGTATGGTGTTGTACAATTTTACAGACTTCTTTTTATGATCCTTTTGAGCTTCTTAAGCATTAGCCTATTCATATTACTTGCGGCAGTGGGATATGACAGTTTTTATAGCCCTGTTGTAGGACACTCAGGACGAATTAAAAGAAAACATATACTGGAAGTAATCTAGTACACTGCAGTTTATTAATGTCTGATTACATTTTAGACACTACACTTTGTAAGCAGCCTCCATGGCAACGAATACATTCCTGTAATCTGCTATGAAAGTTCTGCATAACCCCCCCCCCCCCAAAAAAAACAGGTTCGATGGCACTAATTTCGTTCCTTATGTTTTGTTTCAGGTGGATGATGGTGCGAGGCTTGTTGCGGTACACCCTACTTTTGAGATAACTCCATAGGAAGTAATCAGCTGCAGTCAGGTCAGGAGATCTTGTCGGCCAGGCAGTGTCTCCAAATCGTGAAATTATTCGTCCTGGAAACATGTTTCGCAGACAGTTCATTGAGCCATGAGCATTGTGCTGTGATTACTTCCTATGGGTAAAGGTAAAAAAAGGTAAAGGTATCCCCGTAACATGCCATGAAGGCACTTGGGGGGCATGGAGGTAGAGCCCCATGCTTTCCATGACCTCGGCACTAGAATGAGGTGGTGTGGTCGGCACCACGCTCTGACCGCCTTTTACTCAATTTTATAGGAGGCTGAGTGAACCTCGGGGCCATTCTGAAAGTTTGGCAACGAGAAAAAATCCTGTCACCACCTGGGATCGAACCCCAGACCTTCCAGTCCGTAGCCAGCTGCTCTACCAACTGAGCTACCCGGCCGCCCACTTCCTATGGGGTAATTTCAAAAGTACGGTTTATCGCAACAAGCCTCGCACCATCATCCAGCTGAAACAAAACATAAGGAACGAAATTAGTGTCACCGAACCTGTTTTCTTGGGGCGAGTTATGCAGAACTTCCATAGTAGATTACAGGAATGTATTCGTTGCTGTGGAGGCTACTTACAAAATGTAGTTTTTAAAAAGTAATCAAACATTAATAAATTGCAGTGTACTATTCATTCTGAGTGTCCCACAACATGGCCATAAAAACCGTCATCTCCCACTGTCGCACTCTATATAAACGTTTGTGATATATAGTAGGCTATATAAATTTCTCTCTTCTGCAAAATTGTGTCTGCCATGTTTGAAGACGGTCCATTTTAGAACACTTCTACAAAACTTTAGTTTCTTGCGGGTTCCTTGAGCTGATTATATTTGACGAAATTATGATTACGTTCTAAATGGCGCCTTTATAAAGATAGGTTTCGCAGTGAAAACTGATTTAGCACTTGTAATGTTCTTTATTAACTGGCCGCAGAGAAAACCAATGTTTTAATCGTTTCTTTTTTTCAGCGGGAAGGTAACAGAGGACCATTCATGCCCAACGTTGCCAAAGTACAAACATTTATTGCTGTAGCTTTTGGACAGAGTCCAATTTGTTTCTTCTTTCTTTCTTCTGTAGAAACAACGCATTTTTTCTGTGTCAAATGTCCTCTAATGGGTAAACAACTTACTAAAAAAGTATTCTTTCTTACAATTGGCTATTTAAATTGTTTTACATCATTTCAGCTCTTATACTATAAATGTTATTTATTGTCTTTGTAGATGCAGCTATGCAGTTCGGTTGATATAACCCCATGTATTGCGAATGTTCTTCACTACTTATTTCAGCATTTCAGTATATTCCGTTTGACAAATGTATGCTTCACCGTATTTGCCCGGAATTTGATATCCTTGAGTTTTGAGTCCTATGTTGTCTATCACCATCGATTTTAGGAAGCCGTATGTTCTCTGTGGCCGTACCGAAAGAGTTCTTACGTTATCTTTGGCCAACTTTCTAGTAATAAGATTCGTGATAGTTGCAGTACAACATTATTGCAATTGATTTTAGTTTTAGATATACGGAAAAATCAATATATTTCATAAAACCTTGTCGAATTGACGTCAATTTTAAAGATTTCAGCTTTTGAACTATATTCTCATCCTCATAACAGAAGACTTTATGTAAGGAATTGTAACACTAAAGAGTTCCGTAGCCTATTGAAAAACATGTTGGATACATATCCGAAAGGTTAGAAGATCGAGGACAAACATTTCCTATTTTTTTCTTCTAGTTCTTTCCTTTTACTGTATCACTATATTCTTTTGTATTCATATGTTTTTGTCAGCTCTCTTTATTCCTATATTTATTTTGTCGTCAAATCTGATTATAGACTACCCTACATACAAACTTCATGAGCATGAATAGACGACAACTTTCTACTAATAAGAATTCTTGAAATACAGTGTAAGAACAGAAAAGTAAACGGTGAAAGTTGTGTGAAAAATATTTTCATAATTAAATTCTTTTTAAAATCGTAGAAATTTCTTTCATGAAGTATAAGAACAGAAAACTAAACAGTGCAAGTTGTGTGAAAAATATTTCCATAATTAAATTCTTTTTAAAATCGTAGAAATTTCTTTCATGTTTGGTTGTCATTTTTACAGCAAGTAATCATTACATTCAATCAGTGTTGGCAATCGCAATTCATGGAAAGTCTTAAAGAAACTGTGCTAAAGTCGTTAAATACCTGTGTAATTGATTATGAATACTACGTTTTTGCCCCGTGAGAGGTTAAAAAGTAGATACATTTCTATATCAACAGTAGTAAATGTGTAATATTTTGTAGCTAAATTGAAATTGAAGTTCAAATTCATTAAGTTTGCAAGACTGTTCAAATCTAAGTAGAAACACATGTCACTATCTAGCAGACAAATTTAAAGCGTGTTATCAAATGTACTGCTATTGGGTTAGATAGATTTGCTGCATTAAACATACGAGTTTTCTTGACTATCCTAACAAATATTACTATACAGTTTAAATGATCTAATACAAATGGTATTTCATATATGATATACATTTACACTGCTATTATACAGTACATTTTCATGTCCTTTGGATGGTTTATTTGACCCCGACGATTTGAGCACCAGTAGCAGATACTCTATAGAGAGAAAGCACTACGAGCCCCTTTCTTCCCCATATGGAAAAGGGGCCCAAAGGCTTACGCTTCAGCCCTTTGCTAATTGTGTTTACCATTGCTATCGTAGGGATGATTGTTGGAGCCCATAGCACCGCATTTCTGTAAGAATTTAATTTAGTTATTTGGTGTCATCGATGCAGCTTACACAACACTCAGTTACGATGAAGTTCGCATTTAATATTCCTCCATCTTTCTGAGAGTTCTGGAACCTGATCAGAACTACGCCATTTGTGCAAGTAGACGGTAGGCCTAATTCATCTTCCTACATCCTTTGTTGACCTGAAACTATTGAGTGATGATAAATGAAGCTGAAATTAATTCTAGTGAAATGAATCCAAAAGTCCAACGCCGAAAGTAGTCTAACATTTGCTTCGAAATGGTTGAGGAAAAACCTCGCAAAAAATCTCAATCAGACAATTTGTCTCAACTAGGATTTACAGCCGGGTCCACTAGTTTAGTTTCTTAATCAGACATGCTGACAAGTATTTCACAGCAGTGAACACACGGTGAGCTTCTTGCCACCGTCTTTGATAAACTTCAATAAAATTTCCTCGACGTTTTCTTCAAGCGTATCCCTTATTTAATTGCTTTCAAAAGTTTATCCAACAGTGAAACATTTTCAACTGATTTGAGGAATCTAAATTGTGCTAGTTCTATATGCGTTCTTGGCATCTTAAGATCTATGTTTCACAAACATGTAGAAGTACAGGTTGTGATAAGATATTATGAAACTTAATTATATATTTCATCCAAAATAGTTCCTTATTAATTACTCATTCTAATCTTTACAGCAGGTAAAAAATGGATACGAGGGCTGGTGTCTGTTCAGGACAAGAGGTAAGGCCCATTCCGTTTATCCATCTCCAATGAAATGTAATCTCCAAAAGAAGTAGAACATCTTGATAATCTCTCTTGCTAAAAGGCAGATCTGGATTAGTCTTCCGAAATCCTATTTCAAACCATAGAATTCGCGCTTTCCTAGAAATACAGATGTATGACGCGAACATACATTACATGAAGCATATAACTATGTATGTCATCTGACAAAGCAGGCACGTCTTGATCTAAACGCAGTTCTGAGAATAGCAAAACAGAAACGGAAATTAAAATGTCATAATTAATCAAATTTCGGTAACCAGTCTGTGGGTATCGAACCGGACTCGCTTCATTTATTAAATTCACGTTGCTGCTGTTAGACGCAACACAAAGCTAACAGTATAGAGCAGCCATATTTGTGTGACCTGAATTTGCACTCGAGGCTTGAATGAAGTCCTCCGCATTGCATGACTAAAATCACAGTATATCATCGCTAGCTGTCAACTGGTTCACACATGCTACCAGGCCCGGGGCCGTGGCGTAGATGATCTGCGCATGCGAATTACACCGGTTACTTGTTAATGAGGAGTTACTCGTAACAGGAAAGTTGTTCGTGCCCAGATTTATGGGATAACCACCGCATTTAAATTTGTACAGGTACAGGTAGACGAAACACCGAGCTGTGCGGGTAGTCTAATTCACTTAGACAGGCGTTCACAGAAAGCTTGTGATGGTGGCTATCGTCCCAAAATATGACGCAGTCTTCTGAGTCTTCTTATCGTTTTACTCATATTTCTAATTTTATTTTCTCTTTCTACTACTAAAAGGCTGTCGGAGCGTGGTGCCGACCACACCACCTCATTCTAGTGCCGAGGTCATGGAAAACATGGGGTTCTACCTCCATGGCCCCCAAGTGCCTTCATGGCGTGTGACGGGAAGACCTTCACCTTTGCCTTTTTAATACTACTGCAACTAATACTTCTATTACTATCACTACTATTACTACTGCAAGTACTGCTGCTACTACAGCTACTATTGCTATTACTGCTGCCTCTAATACTAGGCCAACTATTGCTAACTTGCTCCTACCGCTACTACTACTGTTATTGCTATAGGTCATTCGTTATCTCGTGAAACCAAATGCATTGGTGCGCCGTAGCTCAGAGTAAGAATCTTATGGTGGCAGTAAGTGAGCTAGCTTGCAAGTCGAAGCGTAGCGAAGGAGGGAAGCTTCTCAGTCAAATTTTTTCTTCCCCTCACGCGCAGGTAGGTTTCACGAAATACCGAATGGCCTAACTACTCCTCTTACTACTATCACTACTATTACTCCTGCTACTATTGATACTACTAGCAGCATTGTCACTACTGTTACTAGTTACTATTGCTACCACTCCTATTACTACTGCTGTTGCTACTATTGTTACTACTAGCAGCATTGTCACTACTTCTATTACTATTATTGCTACTATTCCTACTACCACCGCTGCAGGTACTATTGTTACTACAAGTAGCATTGCCACTACTGCCACTATTCCTACTACTCCTACTACCACTGCTGCTGCTACTATTGTTACTACTAGTAGCATTGCCACTACTGCCACTAATCCTACTACTCCTACTACCACTGCTGCTGCTACTATTGTTACTACTAGTAGCATTGCCACTACTGCCACTATTCCTACTACTCCTACTACCACTGCTGCTGCTACTATTGTTACTACTAGTAGCATTGCCACTACTGCCACTAATCCTACTACTCCTACTACCACTGCTGCTGCTACTATTGTTACTACTAGTAGCATTGCCACTACTGCCACTAATCCTACTACTCCTACTACCACTGCTGCTGCTACTATTGTTACTACTAGTAGCATTGCCACTACTGCCACTAATCCTACTACTCCTACTACCACTGCTGCTGCTACTATTGTTACTACTAGTAGCATTGCCACTGCTGTTACGAGTTATTACTACTACTACTACTACTACTACTACTACTACTACTACTATACTACCACTGCTACTGCTACTATTCCTAATACTAGTACCATTGCCACTATTGCTACTACTACTATCAGTGCTGCTGGTACTATTGTTACTACTAGTAGCACTGTCACTACTGCCACTATTGCCACTACTCCTACTACCACTGCTGTTGATCTTACTATTGTTACTACTAGTAGCACTGTCACTACTGCCACTATTGCCACTACTCCTACTACCACTGCTGTTGATCTTACTATTGTTACTACTAGTAGCACTGTCACTACTGCCACTATTGCCACTACTCCTACTACCACTGCTGTTGATCTTACTATTGTTACTACTAGTAGCACTGTCACTACTGCCACTATTGCCACTACTCCTACTACCACTGCTGTTGATCTTACTATTGTTACTACTAGTAGCATTGCCACTACTACTACCACTGCTGCTGGTACTATTGTCACTACTAGTAGCACTGCCACTACTGCCACTATTGCCACTACTCCTACTACTACTGCTGTTGATCTTACTATTGTTACTACTAGTAGCATTGCCACTACTCCTACTACCACTGCTGTTGATCTTACTATTGTTACTACTAGTAGCATTGCCACTACTCCTACTACCACTGCTGTTGATCTTACTATTGTTACTACTAGTAGCATTGCCACTACTCCTACTACCACTGCTGTTGATCTTACTATTGTTACTACTAGTAGCACTGTCACTACTGCCACTATTGCCACTACTCCTACTACCACTGCTGTTGATCTTACTATTGTTACTACTAGTAGCACTGTCACTACTGCCACTATTGCCACTACTCCTACTACCACTGCTGTTGATCTTACTATTGTTACTACTAGTAGCATTGCCACTACTACTACCACTGCTGCTGGTACTATTGTCACTACTAGTAGCACTGCCACTACTGCCACTATTGCCACTACTCCTACTACTACTGCTGTTGATCTTACTATTGTTACTACTAGTAGCATTGCCACTACTCCTACTACCACTGCTGTTGATCTTACTATTGTTACTACTAGTAGCATTGCCACTACTCCTACTACCACTGCTGTTGATCTTACTATTGTTACTACTAGTAGCATTGCCACTACTCCTACTACCACTGCTGTTGATCTTACTATTGTTACTACTAGTACCATTGCCACTACTCCTACTACCACTGCTGTTGATCTTACTATTGCTACTACTGCTGCTATTGCTACTACTCGTACAACTACTGCTGCTGGTACTATTGTTACTACTAGTAGCATTGCCATTACTCCTACTACCACTGCTGCTGGTATTATTGTTTCTACTAGTACCATTGTCACTACTGTTACTATTGCTACTACTGCTGCTATTGCTACTACACTTGTATTCATACTGCTGCTGCTATTACTAGTACAACTATTAATTGCAATTATCTATTACTATTACAATACTACTGTTATTACTATTGCTGATATTACAACTACTACTGCTGCTAGTACTATTGCAACTATTGTCATTACTACAGCTATTACTGCTAGTACTACTATTAATGCAATTGCTACTGTTATTACCACTGTTGCTACTACGAGGGGTAGTCATAAAGTACTATTACAACTATTACAACTGCTACTGGTACGACTACTGCTGTGATTACTACTAAGCGTTTTTTTCTCAGTTTTTCCGTTAAACTTGCGAACTAAGAGTGTAACGAGAAAGTGTACATTATTAACGCGATTAGATTCTCCGTGGATCTTGAGATTTGTGAAGCAGCTAAAGCGGAGAGGAGTTTGACATTTCTCACTCCCCTACAACTCCAGTACCGTCTTATCACTTTGGCAAATTCGTCAGCTACGCACATAACCCATTCAGTTGAAATCATCATGAATTAAGTTTAAAATAATAATCACAAGGGATTTGACTGAAAGCTGCTGAATTACTATTGTACTCCTCGCAATACTGCGTGTCGTAGTGTCGCTAAAGCCGGTAACCTGGCAACCGAAACCAAGGGCCGCGCGCTAAGCGGTTGATGACAGGCATCCGCCCCTAAATCAGCAGAGTAATCACTTTGCGCTTCCTGGTCGTGCAAAAACGCGACAGTTCCCCTGCAGACACGGCAACCCGCTCACCCCCAGGTGCGAATCTGCTGAACCATGTGTGTTCAACAGCGTAATTTGGAAGTTCGCATGAAGCTTCTGACCAGAACGCGTTTTAACGGTCATTTCCAACTATAGAGGTTGGGCTCGGTTCTTAATTGAATATTAACTCCATCGAACTTTTTCATGAATGAATAATCATGATGTCACAGAATTACTGCCACGAGTTAAGTTGTATTTATATACGACTTGGTGCAATAAATGAACTTCAACATAATATTCAGCTATCATCCAGTTCATTAAGAACATTACAGAGCTATTTTCAAAGGGGAAAAGTAAGTCTATCTAAAAATTAAATAACGAAATTTAAGAAAAGGAAAAGAAACCCATTTTCGAATTAGATGTTGCCAAAATAATCGAGTCATCCGAGGTAATAAAATAATAAATATCATGCATAACTGGAAACAACACATTTAGGCCTAGAGGACCGTTTTTGCAAAACTTGCTAACTGCAAAATTTTCAAAATTGAGATTTTGGTGGATTAGTTAACATAAGACAGGCCTCTACATGATGCTAAAGGCTTCTTAGGGAAATCTTATTATTTCCTTCACAGTAGTGTGTCAAAGTGTGATCGTTTTTTCAAAACTTGCTTCCTGCTATGTGAGAGCTATAGCAAAACTTGCAGTTATTTCAGTTTTTTGAGTTTCCTATAAAATTAGATAGGCTTACATTACCTACATTTTAGATTTTAAACCAACACCTGAGAGCTTCAAATTATACTTACATAGGTTGATGTCATATTAATACATAACTTCAATGTAATTTGGTTTCTTAATCTGCAAAGTGGACCAAAATCACCATTTTTATCCTTGTTTTTCAAATTGTTTTCCATCTGCATAGATATGTCGCTGAAGACACATTTTGAATTGACTTCTCCATACAGTATCTGATCCAAATCAGTTACTTCACAAGCCTTTTCAGTAGTCCTCAATAGTTCATTATATTTCCGAACAATTGCTTTCTGAACGAAAACTTGCAAAATCTAAACAAAGATCGTGACTGAGTTTACTGCGCTGCCCCTGCTACGTCACTATTCACGATTACATTTTTGCCGAAGCCTGATGTAAACGTAAATATAAAATTTCATTATAAATTTAAAACGTTATAGTAATTCGCTTAGTAATTTCAGTAATACATACAATAGCGGACTGCTGTGCACATGCTTGCTTTCTTAGCCACATAATATAAAGAAATTGTGTCTCCAACCAAAAATGTAAATTAATATAAATAAGGAGAAATAAGTAATTGCCAGATCACAGGGCTAGATCGGCTTCAGAAATTGAGTACTTGGTTCTAATGAGTGTACTGATTCCAAATTAACTTGGAAGCATAGAAATAATACTCTGCCATAGCACTTCACTCCGGCTTCTTCGTGCTTCACTTATTCATTCACACAGTGTATTTGGACCGTGGCGCTTCCGAATCAGATACTTGAAAATCAAATACCATAATGAGGATTTCTTTTGAGTAAATATGTATACAGGGTGTAAGAGGTATAAGTGCCGTCCTTTTTATAGTCGTCTGGGACATTCTACAGAATCAAAAAATATCCATACAACATAGCATCAAAATTTGATAGTTTCCCTCCCCCCCCCCCCCAAAATTTCCTCTCTTATTTTATTCGCGTTATACTGCTTATATCGTTAGTAAAATTACGAAAACAATTACATCAGTAGGTATATCTAGCAAAGAGTTAATATTAGTTTAAATACATATTTGTGTGTTCTGTTACGTTTTTCTTGAAATTAAATTAAATTGCAAGCTTAAATTTGTTAATATTCTGGCGTGAAAGATATGGCAATGTGCTGAGCAGGCAGAACTCTGCACAGACGTACGTACATGTACATGTCAGCTGAGTTCTCCCTGTCCATAGGTTTACTGTCAAGCGGATGACAGTTCGGTACCAGGTATTCATTCACAGTTTAGGAACATCATATGTTATTAATTTATGGAGAAAGTCGTCGTAATTCAAGTGAAGCAAGAAGATGTACCATCAATGTTTTCCGCAATGAAGGTTACCTAATCGGCGAACTTTTGTATCACTTTCTCAACGAGTATTAGAAACTGGGAGTCTCTTACCCCGTTTCGAAAATCACACAACCAGAAATTTCTTTAAAAATGGTACTGCTTTATGGAAGCGGGAGAGATTAAAAAGTTGCATCTAAAGAAAGTTCGTGTGATTTTGTGCAGTAAACCATTATTGTTTATTTTTTAGACGTACAATTAAAAAAATTGACCAATATTGCCAATATTGTTAAATAAAATGGAAATTTACCATAAAGTTCTATTAATGGGATTGAAAGTTTGTATTTGCTGTTCGTTTTGTGTAAACAACGCATTAGAACAGAGCATCTGTTGTGTACCGGTATGTCTGTATCCGCTTGAGCTGTACTGTGTACTTGTAAGCTCTCTCCTCCCCATCCAGCAACGTTGCCAAACGCCTATTATTGTAAACTTTAATAATTAGTTAAATGTTGCAAATATATAAAAATTGTGAGGACATTTTTTCTTCCTTATGACATAAACAATCATCAGTTAAAATAATGGTACTTATAACCCTTAGGCCTACACTCTGTATAAGCCTATGGAATGGTCACAATGTTTAAAAAGTAATTTTAGTAGAAACGTATTTACGTCAAATTCTCCGGAACCAAGGTTCCACAGTCGAGTTTTTCTTACATTATATCAGACCTTAACACATCCAACAGTCTAAAAGATCTCTTGTTGAGAATTTTGTAAAGAAAACGCGATAGGCCTACTCGTAACGTCTATTCTTGCTAGAGTCACTATATACAGTATAAGAAAAACCACAATGTCGTAATTTGCCTATATTTTAATCACTATACAAGGAAAACATGGATATTTTATTGTACATACAATCGTACGACATCACTTCGGTTAGAAAGTAAAGGTTCCGTAGGTTTGGCATGGATTTCGAGCACAACGCGTTGTCGGTCAGATACGAAGTCGAGATGTCGCAACCGCCGGCACTCCTCTGCGTTTGTAATTAAGCACAGCGGTCGTGCGGGAGAGGGGTTATCGAGAAATCACGACGTCCGAAAATAAAACCCTATCAACAGCTATAAATTACAAAGGAAACCTCATCATCGTAGTTCTTTTGTTAACAAATTAATGCTTCGCATCTCAACTTGTTAGACACGTAACATTCCTCTTATGCGCACCATTCTCCGAAATGTAAGGTTAATGTGAAACGATTCCGATATTTGTATTTGTATTTTTTTAGTAATTTATGTAATTTTGTGGTACATATATACAGATACGGAAATAAAATTTGGAGCTCCCTTATTTTATGTTTCAGTCAGAAAACACTGCGCATGTGCAGTAAACAAGAGCCCCTGTAGAGTAAAGGTGATGCGAGTAATATTGTGATAGTTCTTTTTGAGAATTTTTTACACTTTTCTGAGCGAGAGAAGGACAGGTTTTGTGCAACAACTTATCCACGAACATCCTCTTAATACGTTGGCGCAAAAAGCCCATCTTCGTCTCGCTCAATAAAATTGTAATAAATTCTCAAAAATAACTATCACAATATTACTCGTAGGCTTATCACAATATCACTAACCTTTACCCTATATATACTATTTGTGGACAGTCGAGTGAAATTGTTGCGTACATACAGGTGGATTCCCATCAAGACTCGCTCCAAATTTTAATTCCGTATTCTTGGCCACTGTCATCTGACACATGTTCCACTTACGGTGGAACATTTTTATTGTATTGTAGAAAATATGATCCTG
This sequence comes from Periplaneta americana, assembly GCF_040183065.1. Taxonomy (NCBI): domain Eukaryota; kingdom Metazoa; phylum Arthropoda; class Insecta; order Blattodea; family Blattidae; genus Periplaneta; species Periplaneta americana. The sequence goes on from NC_091119.1 coordinate 112,579,648, forward strand.
TTCGTCGCCAATATGGAATTCGGCCGACTCTTGGAAATGATTTTAATTGTACAAATGCAGTTCGAAGATTTTTATCGAATACAGGACTTGACAGGGTGATTTAGTTTTCTATTGACCCGTTTTACTTATCCTCCGGACCCTTTACATCCGGAGATTATATTTGTTTAGTATATGTTTTTAACAAACTTTACATTTTGGACCTTTTACATCCGAATATTTTATAAAATTTTATTGTTTTAAATGAGCCAGATAATTTATCTCTGGTGGTTTTGCTTTATTATTTTATTGTCTCTTTTGAAATACTACTTAGGTAGCCACCGGCGTGGCTCAGTCGGTTAAGGCGCTTGCCTGCCGGTCTGAAGTTGCGCTCGGGCGCGGGTTCGATCCCCGCTTGGGCTGATTACCTGGTCAGGTTTTTTCCGAGGTTTTTCCCAACCGTAAGGTGAATGGCAGGTAATCCTCGGCCTCATCTCGCCAAATACCATCTCGCTATCACTAATCTCATCGACGCTAAATAACCTCGTAGTTGATACAACGTTGTTAAATAAGCAACTAAAAAAAACTACCTAGGTTACGAGAACTGCTCACTTTTATGATTTCTTAAGAATCATCTTGTGGAGACTGCATTTGTGTACCTCGTTTTTACCGTGACAACGAGTTTTAGTTTCGTGTTAGCTTTCAGTTTATTGTATTGCTTGTTTTTAGTTTTGAAAGAATTTTTGATAAGGGCGCAAATAGCCAGAGTAGCTGACGCGCCCTTTTTAAACCTCACTAACTAACTAACTAACTTAATTCCGTATCTGTACATAGGCTAAAGGTCCCTGATGTCCCCGATCCTAACGCCTTTGGCCCACTTCACATCAATATCTCTACTCCTACATACTACTGTTTATATGTCACTTTTTATGTTTACATACACATACATGCGCATCTACTGTAATAATTTAATCTTGTATTAATTATCGTACTTGAAATTATCATCTAACACTTTCAGTATCTTTTCAAACCAACTTCTTAACAGAATGGCACGGCAGAAACTCCTTTATTGTGCGGTTCACTGAGTAACAAGTGATAAGTATCAAGTTTCAAACATTTTAAAATAAGGAGCTACATTAAGTATCTCGCTAATCACACTGTATAATAAAATATTGGTGAATATTCTTCTTCTAATTCTTGAGGCGCTACATCATCTTTCTTCAGACAACACTAAACTCACAATTAGGGTCCTCCCTGACCATGTGGTCAGCACGATGCAGGACCACAGCGGAGACGTCCCAAAACAAGTAGGCAGAAGACAGGAACAAACGTCCCGTCTCACGGAATGGAGACAAATCTCACCCAAATCGAGAATCTAACCGTGGACAGCTTGGTTGAGAACCACACGCGTTACCTGATATTATATAGGTAGTATTATCTCATAACCCATAATTACTAGTCAATTTATCAGGAAATTATGCACATGAAATACAGCGAGAGTAGTACGAAAAAATAATTATTTAAAATCAACGACACAAAATGGCATGAACTCGAAATCGATTTTAACAATTTGTCTCAAATTTTAATTATTTCATAAGATGAAGGGAGGCATGAAAAGAACTGATTTATCTTGAAAAATGTCGTCTGCTAGCGATAAATTATAACATGTTCTCGAAGACAGCGCATCAAAACCTATCTTGCGAGACTATGGGTGATTCACTAAATCACTGTTACTAAATCTTTACTGCTATTATCAAGAGTGACAAACTCACAGTGGGCGAGGAATTCGTAGATTTTATCCACACACATCTATGTTACGTTGTTCTGACGAGGGAAGACGAACCTTAGCTCTTCAGTACGTCCATCTCAGAAAACTTTTATGCTGCGCATTCCCAACCCATAACAGCTGACTACACTAAGGTGTCATCCTTTGACCAGGCAACCTCATTCGTGCCTGTACCAGCCTCTTAAGTGCCTCGTGGAAAGCTATGAAATGGAGACAGGCAGAATGAGGTTGATGCCTAACGTGGGGAAACAGGAGAACTTCGAGAAAAACCACAAACGCGGTCTCATCTGTCACAACTGTTAGACTAGTATACGTATTTGATTAACAGTTATCCATGTAGGCCTATAGACCTATTTGTTTTTTGCTATTCAAATCTCATGGCAACCAATTAATTCACAAAAATATAACCGGTAAATATTTTGTAGCTGTTTCTTCCATTCAAAGAGAATACTGTCCAATCATGTGACTTATCTTTAATGCAAATTATTCAATTATAAATTTACATTGTGTTTTAAATTGTTAACGTTTTCATCATCCTAGTGTGGCTCTTCAGACATTGATAATTATAAATATCTTGTGAAAAACATTGCATCAAAATTGTACTTCAAGATTTTTACATACATCAAAATATACATTATAATAAAAGTTTCAAGTTCAGTCTATAAGATTTATCTATTTTGCAAATGTTTATTTCCTATAACATTGTATATGAAATATTAACGTTTTCGCCTTTTCGGCATCATCAGATGTTGTTAAGAAACACGAAATCTAAATCTTGAACAAATTAAAATTTACATGGTATTATGCATGACAAAATGGACTTTCATGAGTTTTATGTAGTTATGTCTTATTAATGAAAAATATTTATTTTAAAAAAGATTTCCAGGAAATGTAAATTTGGAAAAAGTCGATATGATTTCTGGTACATATAACTCATGTTACAAAACACATATAAAATAATTAAAATTGACAAAAGTATTACATATTATATCCTGCATTAAGTCATTAACAGAATTACGAATATCAGCAAATTAATAAAATATTGGTAAAAAATACTCAATTGTTGAATTTGTAATTAATTACCGGGGAATTATGAGTAGAATGGTGATATAATATCAATCCGTTTTATATTTAAATAACATTTGTTATAAAATCAACAATAGATAATTGATACAATTTGATAAAATCTTATGTGTCGCAGTATGTTACCATGCTGTTACAATTAATCGTTAATAGTTGTTTAGCAATACATTTGGCTGTTCTTCATTCATCAAATTTTGAATCTGTAAAATGTATATGTTTCAATTATTTATCTAAGAGATATTAGGTGGCTAATAAATTTTCAAAAAATGTGAATAATTATATCCTGTCGAAAACTTACTTATTGATTACGTGTGAAAAGTACTGCATTCAAATTGTAGCAAACGCCATTGTATATTGGTAAAAATATACATTGTTGACGTAAATATTAAAAACATTAAAAACTGTAAAAAACACATGAATGTACAAATTACAAATTTCCAATATGCATATTTATGTACAATTGAAACTGAATTAAGTAACCATATGATAATATGCACATTATGAGAATGAATCTCTTTTTGCTTGAGGCAGAGACATGGGTTTTACACTTTTTGTTAATAAGGTGTAAAGTGAGTTCACAAATCTTGTAACATCCGTGACGGAACCTTTTGTTCATTTTCTGCAATAATAATAAATTTTATTCAAACAACTTTTTTTCTTTAAAATTATACTGCTCTTCTAAATTGATTCTAATAATAAAAGTTGACAAAAGTAATTTCATTTTCAATATATAGAGTTTGAAAACAGTAAAAATGTAACATCCGCGACAACTGGAATGGCTGTTATACTCTGCTAGAGATAGCTAGGATCGAAATAAAACTTAGACATCAGAGCAGCTGTCAAGTAATCACTTTGACCTTCACATCCATTCTAGTTTCTGCACAGTATTTTATAAATTCTAGTTATCTGCAATTATTCATTGAGCACGACAGGTGAACCAAGAGCAAGCGAACGCAGGTGTCTGGGCTCGAACCCGCGAGGGCACGGACGTGTCTGTCTGTGTCCTGTCTATTCACGTCACGTCACCGACTCCGTTACCCCGCTGCCGCTATATTGTTTGCAGAGCTGAATGTGAAATAAGGTCAAACAGATTGTCCATAAAGTCCAGTTTTCAAAGAGCTATTACACGTGATTGTACCTAGCATGTAACAAGATGAAGTCTGGAATTATAAGGTGTCGATCTACATCCATATCCAAGCAACAAGAATCGGCGGAAAAGTGACAAAAGAAAACATATTCGCAGACTACAATGCTACGAACACACAATCGACGTGACATAATTATGTCTAATTTATACTACATGATTGTATTCGTTCTCGATTGTCTAGCGGCTATGATGCAATTCTATCCGAGATCCACGGCCTTAAGGCCGGCAGAGTGTGAGGGATTTTGAAAGGTGAAAAAATGTATAGTCCGGGTCAGCTTACTTCATACCCCAAGGGTGAAACCTAACCATTTTTTTCCCATTACCAGTGGATTGTGGTGATTATCTAGTTTGCAGGTTGAATTTTCTTTTGCCAACTTCGTTTCGAATTTAAATACTACTGATAAATAGGCCTACTACAAATGGTAGTGATTTTGTGTCTGTAAATGTTGGCACCTGAGATAGACTGGAGTTTCATGAAATTAAAATTGTACTAGATTTCTGAGCCGGTTACTGGAAGCTAGTGAAATCTGAACATGCTAATAATTAATTAATATCAATATTAATATTAATACATAATAGTTATTTTATGTGTTGCGTTGTGGTTACAATTCAAAAATATAGTCAAGTAAGTGTAAATAAATATAATATACTTGGGTGTGATAATGCAGGTGGGTAATTGATAGAAATACCATTTCACATTTTAATGAATTTCTTTCGTGTTTAGATTTTTATTACAATAATGTCAAAAAGAGGAAAAAGCATGGCAGCGACTCCACCAAGAAAGCGTAAAGCGTGCTGAGAGAGTGGGGATAACTTCCCCTACTGGCGTTCTGTTCTTTTAGATTTAACCGAAAGAAGATAATGAAGAAGGAATAAAATTATGCTCACGGAGACACCAATTATAACTAGAATAGCAAAATTATTAGGAATAAGTATTCTTAAGCATATATTTCATGGTTATATTCGGTTTTCGGAGTTAGTACTAATAATTTAAGGTGGTCAAACAAAATACATTTTTAGGTTAGGTCTCGTGAATCAATTGTTTAGTTAAACCAATGAATTTCATATTGCCAGACAAAATACCTAACATGTTGATCTCTTTCTTGTATAGTTTGCTTACGAAAATATGTTACAAATTATTGAATTACTTAGAATATCCTTCCAACATAATGGTAAAGTATGGTAAGTAAATAAGTCATTCAGTACGTAGGATCATAATTTTACTTCATATGGTGATATCTGGTAACAATTGGCAACACTCGCAAGACTGGCTTCCTCTGTGAAGGAAGTAAAGCTGTGGATCCCGTGTCATGGATTTACGTTAAATGATCCTGTTCTTCAGAGGGTTACAGGCAAAATTTTCCGATAATTTCTTGAATTTTGAAATTGAATAACTTGTGCAGTGGATGCAGTCTCTATAAGGAAAAGAAAACTCCGAAAACAAACTCTGAAGTACAGATCGTAGATTTTCGCAATCACGATTAAAATGTTATTTCGTTGTCGGTCCAGTCTAGTACATTCGTCAAAGATTACACATTACAGTGCGGATATCAAACAATACCAACAAAATTGGAACAACAGTATCTACAGGAAGAACAAAGATCATTTTCCATATCCATCCTTTCCTTATTATTTACATATCTATCCTTTTCTTATTAACCAAGAAACTGTCAAGATCTGGGAAGACCGAGACAGTGCTGGAAAGGTCTTAAAATCTAAATTAAATCATGATGATAATGGTGAAGAAGAATAAAAACTGAACCTTATAATCGGTCTTGCTATGTGACTGGCAAATTCTTATATAAAATCACTCGACGCAGAATAGGCTCTACACTTGAAAGCGTCGTTCAATGAAGTACTGCTGCATAATATATGACACAAAATCAGCCGAATGCTAATCTGATATAAAAGAGAATCTCTGTTAATTTCACACACAGCTAATTACAAGTGAAGCCAAGTGGTCCTCGGGGTTTGAGTCGTGCTCCGTGTGCCGGCCGCGGCGTATCATTATCCCATTACCAGTTACATAACAATGGCTGGTACGGATCCAAAGTTTCCCACAGTTTTCAGAAGATGCCACAAGCACGCAGATTCCATGCGACAATCTTTCCTCAAGTTGCAGGGAACGTGATGCTAGGCATGTTATTCCTTTATGTACCATGGCGAACAAAAAGATTGTCCGGCTATAATATTTCTGATGTCGAAGAATTGAGCATCGCACCTGTCCAGCGTCAAAAGCGCCTGTTAACAAAACTTACGACCGTGTCCATTTGCCGATTAAAACATGACATTGAAAGAGATAAGAATCAGAATGTAGAATGTGCGGAAGGGTTCTTTACAAATACATTTAATTAAGTTTATTGCATTTTTTAAATTGCTATTCGAACTTCAGACGAGACTTGATGATAAGAAACGTCATGTCTTTTAGAATGATCAAAACAATGAACGTTACGGCTTGTGACAAAGTGGTTTTGTAGGCCTAGTTAAGTTCTGTGAGAGATCGTATTAGGCCTCGGGTTCTAGTCTTGTCTGGATTCTTTTTTACTGAATGTTTTCTTTAACCTAATTTAATGTCACTTTTTTGTTTTTTTGTAAGTATCGTACTCAATATTTCCAATATTATGGTAATGCGCGAAGAGTCATGCGATTTATAGCACATGTGCGAATATTGTGTGTATGAAGTACTGACCATACATCTCTTCTTTTCATGTTTTTATCTATCTGTCTGCTGTCCGTTCATTTATTTTTATTTTTATTGTTTATTTTTTCATTCATTTTACCAAGGTCAGAGCAATTTCACGCCCATACATACATACGCCTATATACATTAAGTTGATTGATTGATTGATTGATTGATTGATTGATTGATTGATTGATTGATTGATTGATTGATTGATTGATTGATTGATTGATTGATTGATTGATTGATTCTATCTATCTATCTATCTATCTATCTATCTATCTATCTATCTATCTATCTATCTATCTATCTATCTATCTATCTTCATTTATATATTATTTAATTGTTTATTTATTCATTCATTTTACCAAGGTCAGAGCAATTACACGACCATACATGCATACATACATACATACATACATAAATACATACATAGATACATACATACATACATACACAGATACATACATACATACCTACGTACGCCTATATACATTAAGCCGATTGATTGATTGATTGATTGATTGATTGATTGATTGATTGATTGATTCATTCATTCATTCATTCATTCATTCGTTCGTTCATTGATTGATTGATTGATTGATTGATTCATTCATTCATTCATTCATTCACACGATATACTTCTCGTGCTAAAAGGTGTGGTTGAGGCAAGTAATAATATGCCCAGATCTGTCGCTAGAGGAAGGCAAAATCGTTTATACAGTACCCCTTAACCCCTTAACCCGTCATAGGTCTCTGCAGTAGTCATAGGTCTCTGCAGTAAAACTTACGTGAGTGGTCGCGCGTGAGAATTTCTCTCACAGTATTTTTTTTCGTCACTACGGAATAACGTGCATTATTATTCAGCATGATTTTAAATTATTCATTCCTTCATAGGTTCTCACATTAGTGTTTCTTCTTCAGTCAACTGTCCAAAGATAGGTTTGAACCTCATAAATAACACCAATAAAGCATCACTCATGACGCAACTAACCCAGGAGATAATTGGTTAGTGTGGCCAGTTCCTTTTCCTTTCCATTGCATACATCGCTGATTAGTAACATCACATTATATTTTATAAATCCCTAATTCAATAAGAATCAATTAAACCAACATATTGATTAATTATGAATGTATTATTATTATTATTATTATTATTATTATTATTATTATTATTATTATTATTATTATTATTATTATTATTATTATTGACATGCATTTATAATTGTCAAATAACAATATTTAATTTTAAGATTGACAGTAAATATACATCGACGGGCCACATGCAGCTTGTAGACCACGAGTTATTGCACCAAGATGATAGGTATGTAAACACACGAAGGAGACAATGAATCTTCTGCAGATAGGCCTATAGCAACATGAGAACTTACAGAAACTGACCGCAAGGAATAGTAACGCCATTGGTCACAGTGAGAGATCTCACACTTGACGTATGAACATAACCGTCATTATAACCAACTACGTGAGATGTCTAACTTTCAAAACTACCAAATTATTTACCAAACAATATTGAGAAATGCTTTGCTATTTACCAGAGTTAGAAGTCAGATAGACGAGAAATTAACTCTCTGGTGACTGTCACTAAAGATCTATAACAATGCTGAAAAAATGAGAGAGAAAATCTTATAATAGCGACCACTCACGGGTTAAATAGGTTACAGGATTTGAGGCGTGAGGTTAATGTAAAAAGAGAAGATAAATGTAAGGACATCTAAAAAATATGAAAATGAAACGTCAGAGACAGAGAGACGAACTACTGCAGTGGAGGCGTGGAACTGGTGAGCTGTCAGCCCGTCCCGTCCAGGAATGCGGATGCAGCCCTGCTGAGAGGTCTGAGGAGGGTGCATGCTGGGGTGAGGGCTGCATAGGGCGTCCTTTCGGAAGTGAGCAGCGTTCAGACCGAACGGGAATTTATGGCACACTAAGAGTTGTGACTAATTTTCTTCCAGATGTCCAAGACGCCTTCTCCATCCATCTGTCCGTTACTTCATAGATAACATCCACAACACAGTAGAATCGATGTGTCGTGTCAAAGAAAGAAACATCAATACTACCGAGGAAAGATAGGCTGAAATAGTTGCGAAGAGAAAAAATAAGAGATTCGAACATCTTGAGAGGTGGGAAATCAATACCGAGATAAAATATCAGAGGGGGAAGGTGACAGTGAAGAAATGAGCTAAAGCAGAGGAAGAAGCATATATTTAAAAAATAAACAAAATAAGAAAAACTGGGAGAACAAAACATAAACATAACTAAAGGAAAGAAACACAAAAGAGTGAAAATAACGCGAAAATTAATAACATCAAATAATCAAGAAAATTAAACAAGAATAGAAATTGAATTATGAGAAGAGAAGATAGACGAGAAATAAAATAAAAATCACAGTGAAGTCAAGGTTCCAATAATTCTTTCTGCAAACATCGCGTGTAAATTTAAAATGAAGAGAAGTAACTTGTTTAGAACAATTTTTTTTTAAGTTTAACGTATTGTTACACAATACTTTGTGACGTAACACTACCTTTGTGGTAGCAGATAGTGCGCGCATAGTTTGTTAATAAATTTATTCGCTGTTACTAAAAATCATTTAAATTATACAGAACCCGATTGCAGTTTCTGAAATCTCGTGATTCTCTTCCGATTCCATGCGCAATGTGCGCTAATCCACCTCCAGTAGCTTGGGCGAGGCAGGACACTTGAACGTGTAAATTTTACTTAGGTACCAGTTTCTTAAACCTGTAATAAATGTAATATTACGTATATATATATATATATATATATATATATATATATATATATATATATATATACACATACATACATACATACATATATAAGCGTTCTGCCCATGGGCAAGTCTTTCACTGCAAACTCAGCATTCTCCAATCCTTCTATTTTCTATAGTTACAATAACATAATTTACAGATATTTAAATCTTTTTATTTTCTGAACATTTTACGTATGACTTTTTACTACCCTAGCCCTTACCGTTGCAGAATTGTTAGATATTAAAACAAAGTTACGCTGAGTGTGACTCTTTCGTGTGACGGTCGCAAACATTTCGGTTGTGGGCTCGTAGACAGATGTTATTCGTGTCGAAAAGAGAAAAATGATGAGGAAAATAAATACAGAGAAAGGCGCAAAAGACAGACCAAGCATGAAGGAAGGATACAAATAAGAAGCAGGAATAAATAACTATAAATCATATGAATTATGAAGGTAGAAATCGGAGAAAGAAACACAAAAAGAAACATAATATTAGAAGTAACAAAAGATAACAAAATAATAGCAAATAAAAAAATATATAAAATCATAGAACTAAATAAGAGAGTATAATAATATGAAAAGGAGAATACAAAAAATAACTATGGGGAATCTATATATAGGTGAAACAAGAAAATGGATAAACATTTAAGGAAGAAATATGAAGCTGTAGAAGAGATAAAATAAGAGAAAGGGACAAGGATAAAGAGTAAAGGAGAGATAAGAGAAATGAATAACTAGTGAATAATAATAATAATAATAATAATAATAATAATAATAATAATAATAACTCTCACTTTGAGAGAGGAACAGAGATTAAGGGTGTTTGAGAATAAGGTTCTTAAGAAAATATTTGGGGCTAAGAGGGATGAAGTTACAGGGGAATGGAGAAAGTTACACAACGTAGAACTGCACGCATTGTATTCTTCACCTGACAATTAGGAACATTAAATCCAGACGTTTGAGATGGGCAGGGCATGTAGCACGTACGGGCGAATCCAGAAACTCATATAGTGTGTTAGTTGGGAGACCGAAGGAGAAAAGACCTTTGGGGAGACCGAGACGTAGATGGGACGATAATAATAAAATGAATTTGAGGGAGGTGGGATATGATGGTAGAGACTGGATTAATCTTGCTCAGGATAGGGACCGATGGCGGGCTTATGTGAGGGCGAAAATGAACCTGCGGGTTCCTTAAAAGTCATTTGTAAGTAAGTAAGTAACCTCTGATTGAGATTCTGGCTGATATATACATCTATTATCATCAGGCAGAACATCTCATTTGACGATATGTGTCGAGGAAGAACAATTATTGTTTGTATGCATCTTAAGTCTAACTTGTGTAATATATAGCTAGTCGGCGATGCATGCAATGAAGGGGGAAGGAACTCGCCACCCTACCCCATTATCTCCTGGCCTAGTTGCCTCATAAGTGGTGCTTTCTTGGTATCACTTGTGAGGTTCAGACCTGTCTTCGGACAGTTTACTAAACAATAATAATAATAATAATAATAATAATAATAATAATAATAATAATACACCTTTAATGTATTTGGGCCAAATGGTTGATCCGTTCCGGTCTGAGTTACTCTGTAGTCGTTTCAATGGTCGTCCCTGACGTCTTGTTCACCACCAACAAAAAAAAAAACAATAATAATAATAATAATAATAATAATAATAATAATAATAATAATAATGATGGTACGTAAAAAAATTTATCGTTTAATATAAGAAAGAAGTTGTGAAGATAAGTCGAAGTACTAAGAGAAAGAAAAGAGAACATGTGAAAGAAAAAAAAAGACGTAATGAAGAAGAAAAAACAGAAAGAATAAGAGAAGAAAAATAAATAACATAAGACAAAAACAAATAATATGTAAACTGTAATAAAACCACATTCTTTTCCGCTCTTAAATCTTTTTATTGCATACTATTACTTTTAAGAATTTTGTTATTTCGAGATTAAATGTTGAGACATTCTTAAAGCAGATACTTTTTCACGATTAAATACAAACACAAAAAATTTCCAGAGTTACAAACGAATTAAAACAATTTAATCGAATTGTAGTACAGCCTGAGTCATGTCTCACTACCTCCTAAGCGAATAGCTGCGACTGCAATTGAATTAAGAAGTCGCCACAGGGACACAATAAAACAAACTAATGCGGCTATAAAATTCCGCTGCTTACGGGAGCTTTCAATAGGTACGGTACATTCCTCGACTAACACCTCATTTGTGGGTGCACGAGATGAAAAGTGAGTGTAATCATTGGGTAATTTGAAGAGCTTACAAACATGTTAGTAAACCCATCCTGATGAGATTATTGAGGTCTGCTCATTATTTAAAAGTAATTTATGAAATTGCTGCGCCCCGGGGACTACCAATCGACCAACGCAACAGGTTTCACAAATCACGTGACCAACGAGCGGGCCTCATGATACAATTCACCGCAAAGACGGTCGCCGAGAAGGGAAATTAGGTTTATAAGACGGGAAATTTTGAGCGAATACGTGAGTGTTTCCTAGAAACGGTCTCTTTTATTGCATTACTCATGGAGAAGTGTAGATTACTTCATAGGGTAAACTAAGAAACATGCAGTTCTGCGAAGCAATTTGTCATCTTAGCATATACTCCTAAAATGTACAGTCAACCCTCAATATAATTGTAACGATGTATTGCGAATTTGATGCTGAAAACAAGATAGTGCTATGCCTCACAGCAGTCAAACAAAAATGCATTTTCCTCCTCCTATTAACAATGTTTTCTTGACACGTAAGTCATAATCATCGACAAAGCAAAGATGACTTCTTGGAGTACTTGCGTCCGCATTCCCTTTTTTTCATAATTTTTCTCTTTTCGACACGAATAACGTCTGCTACGAGCCCACACTCGAAATGTTTGCGATCGTCACACGGAAGCGACACGCTCAGCGTAACTTTGTTTTAATACTTAATAACTGTGCAACGGTAAGGGCTAGGGTAGTAAAAACCCATACGTAAAATGTTCAGAAAATAAAAAAGATTTAAGTATCTGTAAGTTATGTTATTGTAACTACAATATTACATGTATTACAGGTTTAAGAAACTGGTATGTAAAATTTACACGTTTAAATATCCTGTCTCGCCCAAGCTACAGGAGGTGGATTAGCACATACTGCGCGTGAAATCCGTAGAGAATCACGAGATTTCAGAAACTGCAATCGGGTTCTATATAATTTCGCTTTTCGTCGTATCACAACCTAAATGTCACTATTGCTCATGTAGTTCAAGAATACTTCACTCGCCCTTTGAACAGGAACTCCATGCAGAATCGTTGAAATTTCTGTATCTGCTCATACACTTATACGTGTAATTAGAGTTACATTCAATGTATAGAACATTCCTTCCTTAGCAGTGATTTTGAGCTCTCCGCTAAGCAAGTGACATAGAAATCGCTACTCAACCAAGTGAACAGCTGAATGAATCAGTCAGTCAATAAACCAACGAACGACGTAAGAACCAATAAACAAAACAACCAAATACAGAACCAATCTATAAAAAACTGAGTACAGAACCTGCCGATTCGGAGTTGCACTCGAGCGTGGATTCGATTCCCATTTGGGCTGATGACCTGGTTGGGTTTTTCCGAGATTTTCCCCAACCGTAAGGCGAATGTTAGGTAATATAAGGCGAATTCTCGACCTAATATCGCCAAATACCATCTCGCTATCACCAATCCCATCGACGCTAAATAACCTAGTTGTTGATACAGCATTGTTAAATACCGACTAAAAATGTATTATTGTGAAGTGCACACTTTCAGCCATCTTGAACTTAACGAGTCCGACTTCCTTTTCCAGTAGTTGGGAAGGAAAGAAAACAAAAGACAATTGTCCTTGATCACTGCTAGGGGACGGCAACTTTCTGGATAATTTCCGAAATGCAATAAACCTTTTCACCACAGTCTACTATATACAATCACGAAGCTTGAGTTTTGAGGGTGCTAGAAACAATAGACTGTGACGGTACTATTTGGCATTGCCTGTAATGAGGCAATATTAGTGATCCTAGTTGTGAGCAACTACCTAATGTTTGCATATTTACTACGTATTGAGCTTCGCGACTGTATATACTAGACTGTGGTTTCACTGTGTGCAGTCTGTCTCATTTCTTTCGACACGGATGCATTGCAGAAAGGATCTGTATCCAATGAAGCACATCCACTGCCAAAAGTAAACTCGAAAGGTTGAATGGAACATTTAGGAAATTGACTACAGTTATCTCGGTCAAATCGATCACCCATTCTTACGCTGCTAAAAAGTATGGAAATAATTATGAAACCTACAGTACATGTTCAAGATAAAACAATAAGAGTGGTTTCAGATGGAATCGACAGAACGGCACAGAAAAAGATGGAAAAATCATGTCTATTCATAATTCTTAAAACTGTAACAAGTTGACTAGTGTAATCCATGTAATTATTATCATTATCATTAATAATAATAATAATAATAATAATAATAATAATAATAATAATAATAAGTTGAAGACAGTGACGATGGTAGCAATGATGATGATTCCTGTGACTATATTGACTATTATAGACATATTATTTCGAATTCCATCTTCCTCCAAACAACAAACGACGATGTTGCCCCAAACAGATTTGGAAGAAACTCTGAGAAGCGATGGATCTGTTCTCTGTTCAGTGAGTGTCTGGGAAGCCAGCTAATAACTCTGTGTTGCCCTCTGTTTAAGGCAGCACCAGGTGTACAAATAAACAGACTGCAGTCATACTAATAAACGCAGTGTTACGTCTCTGTGAGGCAGGCCATTTCAGAGATAAAAGACTTCGGATTGTAGGATATTAAATATTAAAGAAACAGTTGAGACCCTTCTTCAGTCAATGTGAGAACAAGCCTATAGCCGAACAGTCAGAGAGTCGCTTTTCCACGCCATAAGACCAGATTTGGAAAATTGAGAGTAGGCTATAAGAATGTTTGGCGAAGAAGAGCGGTATTGCTGCTGGTTTTCTCTCATTTTTTTTCGGTTCCCAGCCATTACATAGTCAACAAAGTATAAGTACTTGTATGTATCAGAAATAAAATCAATGAACTATAGTGTAATTAGGCCTGCTAAATTCGAAAATGGCAGTATAAATGGTTCATTGGTTCTTGTTTAGAAGATATCTGCAATATAACCTTATATTTTGTTCATCCTAGGAAGTATATGTAGTTCTTAATAATATAACTTATAAACGTGATCTTTTGGCTTGCCTTCTGTACTTTAATTCAGGGGTATCTCTTATTACACACCAGCAGCAGTCAGAAATCATAGATGCTCAATTTTTCCTGATAACGTTGTTCTAGATTAGCGATATCTTGATGAAAACGTTCGCCATGTTCATCGCTTACTGCGCTAAGATTTTCTGGGAAGAAGTCTGGGTGTGAGTGGAGGGAATGCATCTTCTCAGAGACATGTTGCACCTCATTCTATTGTATGCCATCAACATATTGTCCACTAGTTCTCTATAATTTGATGCTCTTTTGTTTACCAAGGAAATTGAGTACAACTCTAGAGAAGGTTTCCCATGCAATTTTCTCCTTGCCAGTTATAATTCCATGAAAATGTTCATCAGCCATTAGTTTTCTTATTTGGGGACCTATGAATATTCCTTCTTTGATTTTAGATTCACTTAAACGTGAACATTTATGAAAGAGGTAGCCTACGTAAAATGCTTCCCCGTTCGTTCCCTTTACAAAGATTTTCATTAGTCCCATATATATTATTTCTCTCTCATCAACCAATGATCTGTAAACAACATTTTTTGTACTTCGTTCTAAGTTTTGTCTGAGAAGCCATTGCTTAGTTGCATAGTGTTTATCCTGCTGAAGATTTGATATGACTGCCACCACTTTCGTAGATTTGTGAAACATATACGACAATAAAGGGGTGCAAACAGCTTATCCTGATTCCCTACCTTGCAACCAAAATAAAGATTGTACACCTTTTTAACAATAGGAGTTAACTTTACCTTTTGTGATTTAAAAGTAACTTCCCTAAATACGTAACAAACGTTATTTGGGTTATTAACACACTTAACGGCAGTTTACATCTTTAATGGCCAATTTCTAATATATAAATTATTATATTATAATCAAATATAATGTTATTTTATAATCACAATAACGTTTAACACTTGATATTTTAACTATTTTGAAAAGCACTGAAACAGTTCACGCACTCAAACACCAGGAACTCAACTAAATTTCTAAAGGAATGACAAGATGAGGGTAGGAGTTGACCTGCAAGTGCCATAAACCCACCTTCACGCCCCCGTTACAGGCTGATTAAAAAATATATACTCAGATGAATCTTTGCTAATAACAAAAACTTAATGAAACCGTCAGACCTGTGTATTGTAGAAATGAAAATTGATATAAAAAAATATGAAGGCAATTTTCATGTTTAGTGACCTAAAATTAATAGATTTTGACTAATTTTATCTCGAATACATTTTGGCTGTTGACTAGTGTTATTTGGCAATTGCTCTATAGTTCAGATAACTACTCTGTATTTCAAACGATTAAGAGCAGAAACTACAGACACCTTATCAGGCGACTAAAAGAAGATTCATTCTGTTTTTGTATACTCGATAATGCCTAAAATAATCCAGCAAGGCTACTTAAACGTATTACATATAATGAATGTAGAGGTTATTTTGTTATTTCTCAGTAAATAACTTTAAAACTGCACGTTTAATGGGACAAAATACTATGGGCCTCACTGGGAGTTTCTGCAAACTGATATGTATAGCAACAAATTACTTCTGCTTTCGGCTTTATTTATTCTCAAAACATTCCCTTTTTAATCTTATGCACTTGTCCATGCGATGGAATCAGTCATCAAAGCACAAACCCACTTTTCTAGAGTCTCTTCATTCACCAACTCGTTGAAGACCTCAATCGCAACTTCAATGAGTTAAAACGACAATCTGCGAATTTTTTTCTTGATTGTTGCAAAAATAAATAAGGTGCATAGTGCCAGATCAGGACTGTAGGTCGATTCAGTCATTAATTTTACATCAGAAGTGACCGAAAGGCTCACCGTCTGTTCCGCATTGTGGTGCGAGGTCGTTCTGTACGCAGTATTTTTTTTCCAAGACTGTCTGCAAACCACTCGGTATTAACCGTTAGAAAATACAACTGAATTACTTATCGAATGCTCTTAATTTCTACAGTAAGTAACAGAATAACTATTCCTAATTTTCTAATTTGATAGAGGGCATGAAATTAAACATTTTTCTTAATAAAGTAATGTCCGGAAATGCTTCGTTTTCAAGTGACAGTGAGGGAAAAATGAAAGAATCTCAGCTTGGAAAGTTACTTTATTTTTTTTACTTTCTATGGTTACATAGTAACTTTTTTCTAATGCTAGATATTAAGAAAATGATATTGACAAACTATAGGAACTGTTCAAAATTGCGACCGCCATTGTTGACACACACACACAATATAACGCCGTATGATTGAACGACGAATCCTTCGAAATATCTGTTGTCGGTTACGAAGATCGTCAAAAGCAAGAATAATTCTAGCAACTAATTCTTCTGCTATGTCGATAGGTGTTTCACAAACAATTTTATTGATTTAATATGACCCCAAACACAAAAATCAACTGGAGTCATATCTGGGGAACGTACTGGCCAAGAAACTGGACCTGCTTCCCCTATCCAACGATTCGGAAAATGTACATTTAAATAATTTCGACAATTTAAGCCGAAGTGTACGGGTGTACCTTCGTATTGAAAGATCATGTTTCTCCGAATATTAATCGGGATATCTTCAAGTAGCTCCGAAATATGGCGCTGAGGGTGTTGCTCCTCATAAATTCGCTTTGCCAAATTAGCATTGCCGTCCAAGTAGCTTATGCATGTCTGCAAGTTCAATATTTTTATAACGATGCATTTTAATACCATAAACAGATCTCACAGACGATATTTTGTGACATACAACAAACTAACTTCAATTATTATTTCTGTGGTAACAAGAACAGCTGAAACATAGATGCAACCATAATGTGAGTGATGAAATCTGTCTTTTATATGAATTTCCGGACACTACATTATTAAGAAAATGGTTATTTTCAAGTCCTCTATCACATCAGAAAATTAGGATTAGTTATTTTGTTACATCCTGTATATCAGCATCTAAGACCCGTACTACCCCAGCCTATTTTAACTATATTGTAAATAGCAGACGAAATGATGGAGAAGTGGAGAGTGCTGGTGAAATGAAAGAGAAAAGGGAGTATCTTGAGAAAAAAAAACTTTGCAACGTTAGCTTTTGTTCACCAAAAATTCCATCACGACCAAGGCCGATTGAAAGATCAGAGTGCTAATGCTGAACCACAGTCGCGGCAATAGGGGAAGTCATAAATGCTATTCTCGTGGTAGTTATACTAGTAAAATTGACCGAAAGCCATCTCAATTGTCTGTAGCTAATTGAGTTTAGCTCGGCATTGTAAGCGCAGCTAACAATAAGACACCTTACAACAGCTACGAATGAATTCCTCGCTGATTATTGCATAATATAAATTAATATGAATGATAGCTGTCAGTCAGTGGTTGTAGATGAAGACACGAACGTAGTGCATCTCAAGGTCTGCATAATATATTACTGTTTCTAAACAGATGGATTGTCGTGCCATACACGGCAACGCCGCTTCCAATGCATATGTACTCCGCCCAGCCACGATTACCAAACATCATCTCGCTGTTCATGATACGAATGTCAAAATATAGTCGGTTTCTGATTCTTCTCACTGGCAGAGAGTTCGATCGTGGTTCCGTCGCAGTCCACACGTTTGTCAGTAATCTAAAGTGGCTTGTTAAAGAATAACGAGGGGTTTGATGGACGTAGTTTCATGAATTTATTTTGGACAAAATTCTCACTGCAAGAGTTATTTATTTCCTCTCTAACCTCTGTTCCAAGGATATAAAAATTAATTAATGCTACCATAAACTTAGTCAGTAACAAATCTTCAGTTACGGTGGGAAATAGACACCTTAAAAAATGACAAAACAATATATCGTCGCTGCTCTTCTGAAATCCGCTTTGTGTTTTTTAAAAGATTTTGCAGGGCAAAAATAAAAGCATGATTTTTAATTTTAACAAAATTGGAATTAAATATGATATGAAAATCAATAAAGAAAAAACTAAAATTATGGCCTTCTACGGAAAATACCCTGTATCCAGCAAAATATGTTTAGATTAAAAAATATTAGAAAGAGTAAATTATTTTACATATCTCGGATACACATTATCTTTTTTCGATGAAGTAGGCATTTCACAGAAAATTTCTAAATACACCAAAACAATGGGAATAATTAACAACATTATGAAACCTTCCCTAGTACAAAGGCATACTGGAATTCGCCTATACAAGACCTTGGCAAGACCTGTACTTTGTTACGGCAGTGAGGCATGGACATTGAGGAAGAAAGACGAAAGCAGAATAACGGCCAATGAAATGAAATTTATGAGATATACAGCGGGATATACGAAATTGGATCACAAACGCAATGAAGATGTAATGGAAGAATTACAACTAAATCTGTAATTAATCACGTAAAACATAATCGGAACAACTGGATAAATCATCCGCATCGCATGCGTAGAGATAGAATCCCAAAAGTCATGCTCCACTATCGTCCAAACGGGAAGAGATCTTTCGGTCGTCCAAAGAAGAGCTGGATTGAAAATTCAACTGTGAGATCGTACCAGGCCATATTATTGCCTAATACTTGAAAGGAAGAATAAGAAAAGTAAAATGATGAAATTATGCTGAAATTAGCTTTAAAAATGAAGGGAATTAAAAGTGGCAATGCTTCTTTCTTTATCTTGCAAAATCTTTTTAAAAACATATAGCGGTTTTCGAAGGCGCAGCGACGATTTATGTATTGCAATTATGTGTGCACAATGATAAGTAACGACCCCTGCGATGGCTGAGTGGAATAGACAGATCTTCGGCCTGCCACGCAGGCAGTCCGGATTCGAGTCCTGTTCAGGCTTAGGATAAATCCATAGTAACATTATGTGGTGGATAAAGTCGTATCTCCCAATAGGGTTGACACAGTTGACTGAGATTGACAATGTAAAGTGCAAGTGTAATGAAACAACCGTTAAGAGAAAAACTCGTGTATTTTGTCCTGGATCGACCTTAAATCAAACCTAAGTTGTCAGCATCCTTACTGACCTCCAAGATTGCTGTGTGCAGTTTCTGCGTCGAGTTTTAAACATGGTTACTTGATTACTCATTGTCAGTACAGCAACACATATGCCTTGTTAAAAACGTTTCCACTGAAGACGTCAAAGAAGTTGTGATCATGCAAGTTTCGGCAGCTCTTTCCAAAGCCTATACAACCGTCGAAACATTGTGTTGTTAAATTTTAAATGGCGATAAACAGATTCCCTTCTCGATAAAAGAAACACTGTATCCGTAATATTCAATATCACTAAGGATGAGCTCCAGCGAGTGTAACAGAACTTCATACGTCGCTGCACCACGAGTACAGAGGAACGTACCGGAGGAAATTTTGAGGAACTCTCATAAATTTAGTAAGATTCTCTCCATTTTCTTAAATAAATAATTAAATACAGAGTAGTTGCGCGAGAGGTCCTTTAGGTTTGGCTCTTTCTGTATTTTATGTTCATTTCTCAGGGTAAATTGATTTACAGATATTGGAAATAGAAAAAAATCCGTCAAATAATTGGGAGAAATCACTACAGACACATAGACAAATAGACGGCATGACAAAAAGATTGCTTCTCAATATTACGGGTGCAATAAAAACGTACATGGTGTTAAAATCTCTAAATCGATATTTGGTAGCACCAGGGTGCGAATTAAGATTTCTGATGGGGGGGGGGGATAGAATTCTAGCTAGAGAATACCATACATAAAATTATTATCCTTATTCGATACGGCTCAACGCTTGGTCGCACTGAGTTGCTTGTCTTACATCTTGATGATGATAATAATAATAATAATAATAATAATAATAATAATAATAATAGTAATTATTATTATTATTATTATTATTATTATTATTATTATTATTATTATTACACCCATGAGCGGGCTTAAGATAAGATGTGTAATTCCTAAGTTATTGATTGTTGTCAGTTTGCCGGTGATGATAATACATCAATATTATTTTCTTCACTTACTTTATAGCTACTTTATAAAGTATACTCGTGTTAAAACAATTATATTTTGTGAGTGGGGATAGAAGTTATCCCTGGCAGGGATGTTAATATGACTTTATGAGAGGGGTATAACTTTCCAACAAAGGGGGAGGAATCCCCCCATCCTCCCCGTTAATTCGCACCCTGGCGTAGCATCACAACAATAATTTATCATTATATTTCATATACGGTACATAATGAATTCTTTACATCTAACTATTCGTCTACTCGCTGTGCTAAAGCATCATGGCTGCTGCAACTTGTTTTTTCATAAACCCATATGTTGTATGTACACAAATACACTGTCATGGTAGATTTCAGAGGTATAAATGTAATATTGGTGCCAGATTAAAATAAAACTCTAAAAAAATTTTTCTCTGTAAGTTTGAGGCACTGAAGAAAACAATCGAACAAATGCAATAATTTTCATTGTTACAATTAATTATACAAGATGGATTTCCAAAGAAAAGTGAATTTCATTGCGTATTTATTTTAACGAAGAACTGCAGGCGGACTGTGTAAGTGTATGGGGACCATAAAGTTCTATGAACTGCTGTTTGCGGAAGTTCTAATTGTCGAGCACATTTACGAACTGATTTCTTTGGACTCTGAACAAAAACTCTTCGGATGGCTTCTACCATTTAATCATTTGTCGATGGTCTTCCAATATGCTTTTTCTCCGATAAGGCTTCAAGGCTCTTTTAACTGTCTATCCCAACGACCAATGTTATTTTCATGTGGTGGTTCTTCGTTAAATACGCGACGAAATTCACTTTTCTTTAGACATCCATCTTGTATAATTAATTGTAACAATGAAAATTATTGCATTTGTTCGAATGTTACCGTCCTTTGTTTGCTTCAGTGCCTCAAACTTACAGAAGAAAAACTTTGAGAGTTTTATTTTCATCTGGCATCAATATTACATTTCTGCCTCTTTCATTCAAAAAATATAATCCTCTGAAACCCATCATGATGTTTTAGACACAGTGTATTTATTGCCACAAAGTCCGTTTGAAAATACTCTCACTTTTTTAAAACGTAGCATAAAGAGTCTAGTATTAACCAGATGTTGTCACTGTTTCGAAAACTGCGTTCTGAAACATTGTATTGTGAGCTGTATGTAGTTAAAGATTCCCTATTGTTACGTCAGTGTCAGTCACACCTTCTCGTGGCAAGGTTCATCTCTGTTTGCACGAGCTAGAGGTCCCCCGCCGAGACAACCAACTGTCCGTGACCCCACACCTCCGCACCACGCAACCAAACAGCTGAGAGAGTGCATTTGTGCACCTCCAAATATCACACATTGACAAGCACTTCACCATATGTTGCGTCAGCACACTCCGTGTTAGCTATACGCGGTTGCAAGAATAGAAAATTCTAACAGTACTAAAACTGACGTAAGAAAACCACTATTATGATAATTCTATAATCTTGGCTTAGTCGTGTCGCGTTTAACTACCACAAATGAGTTAACTATATTCTGTTGCGAGGATACGAAATCGTGTTAATACTAAAACTGACGCAATCATTTCTTTAGTATATTCTCACTCCAGCATCCTTTCTTAAATATATTTTTTTTCACGTTATATCATTCATAAAGACGATATTCTTACAGCCTTATTTGCTTGATATGTAACTTCGTTGGGGAGTGATCCCCAATTAGTTATCTCAGCACCTAAATAGTTGAACATTATAGCACTTAGATAATTTTTCCTTGCAATAACAACACACAGTACAGCTCAAATATAATTTGTTTACAGTCATAGATTTAGTTTTTAAAATTGCTATATTCATACCACATTTCTGTCAGCTAAGACAGAATTTATAACCGTTGCAAATTATCCTCTGCATTAACTGTCAAGACGGTGTCATCCGCGTAACATACTATGTGTAGTTTATTTCCCATTCTATACCAGCTTCATTTTTAATAATTTTAATTATTTCATTCTTTATTAAACTAAATAATAACGTACTTAAGGAATATCCTTCACGGAGGACCTTCTTGGCAACTTATTCACCTTAACATATTAAAATCATTAGTATAAATATCCTTAATATGTAAAACAAAATTAGACCATTTGGTACATTCTGTTCTTTTAAAATACATAAAACATCTCCAATCTATGAAAGACCTTCTCGAGATCAAAAAACATAAACAAAACGTCTCTAGAGACTTTTATACTATGTGGCGGAATGTAAATATGCATTTGTACGGGAGTTCTATTGTTCATCCTGGAGGGAAATTATTTCAAAAGTTTTTGTTGTATTGATATTTTTGTTCCCTCCAGTATAATATTGAGAAGACTTACTGGTCTGTAATTTTCTTGAGATGTTTATCTCCTTTCTTAAATGTTGGAATTATAATGCCTGTTTTCCAAACATTTGAATCTTGAAAATTTTGTTTTATTAATTCAGAAATTTCCGAATGAAATTTTCTACATTACGTTTTCCTCTCCACATTTCAACATTTCGTTGGCGATTGAACTCTCTTCTGGTGATTTCCTATTCTCGAGTTTCTTAATAATATTCATAACATGAAAAACTTAAATTGTGCGTGCGTACCTGTCAGTACACATGAAAATGCGTTGTCTATATGCTAAAAATTCCATCATGAGGGGACTGGGCTACCCCGGATCTCTTTATTTCGACTAACGACCAATTTTGCAGAAAATGTTGAGGAGT
Organism: Periplaneta americana; assembly: GCF_040183065.1. NCBI lineage: Eukaryota > Metazoa > Arthropoda > Insecta > Blattodea > Blattidae > Periplaneta > Periplaneta americana. The sequence goes on from NC_091119.1 coordinate 112,603,008, forward strand.
TACTATAAAGACGACGACCGACCGCGCAAGTTAAGATGAACACGCTGTCAAACTCTGTGTCTTCCGGTCTACACGTGATCAAATAACACAAAATACAAGTAACTTGTGTATTTTAGTGTAGAATATCCGAAACTTAAGTCATCAGCATGGTTACAGAGATTACCGAATCTTGAGTTAGTACTCTGGTGTGTAGGATAGTTCGTGTAAGGTACAATTCTTTTTATATCCGCTATACATGCCATGAAGGTACGAGTACTTGGGTAAGCATGGAGGTAGACACTAGAATGAGGTGGTGTGGTCGGCACCACACTCCGGAAAAACCGGCATTCAATTTGACAGAAGAGTGATTGAAACTTGGAGCCGGTCTGGAAGTTTGGCAGCGATAAAATCCCGTCACCACCCGCAATCAAACCACGGATTTTCCAGTCCGTAGACAGCTGCTCTACCATTTGAGCTACCTGGCAGCCAAGGTACACTTTAGAATAGCGTACATTCATTTACGACACATGAAGAAACATTCCATTAAGAAGCGCATTACGGAAATTAGGACATCTCCAGAAATTAATGTAACAGTGAAATCCATAATAAAGAAACTTGTTAATATAATGCACGAAACGTGGTCGTTTTGGTTTAAAAACAAATATCAGTACAAACTGTTAAATTATCTGTGTTAAAATGAGACAAGATTTATGTGCTTTAAAGTTCTTCATAAATTGATTTGCACATCAAGCTGGAATTTCGACGACCATCGCGTGGAAGATGACGTAATTTTTGCGACTCAAGCAGTACCAAACCCCAGAGAATTACTGACAGAAACTACGAGGCGAAGTTATTATTTTTTTTTTACAATTATTTGATACAATCTGTCCATGACAAATATTTCAATCCTAGGCTAACATTATTTTTAGACGAGGCCTGATTCCATCTTAGCGGTTGTGTGGTCTCAACATGACGACAGACACAGAAGGTCGGAAAGCCAGTTCTTATGAGACAGATTTGTGAGGGATAGTCTTAGAGTCTTATTTAACATCACCAAAAATGAGCATGTGCATGGACATTTTCGACAAGGTAGTACAGTAACTGCGTGTGTCATAAACCATGTTTGGCAACTAAATTGACCTCCAAGGTCTTGAGATATCTTCTATCTTTGAGGAAATTTGAAAGATGCAGTGTATGAGAATAACTCCCATATTCTAGAGCAGTGGTTCCCAAAGTGGGGGTCGTGTAAAGAGCTGAGGGGGTCGCGAGATGATTTATAAAATAAAAAAGAAGCAGCCTTATTGACATACAGTTATGTTGTATTTATAAACATAAAGGTTACAAAGCAGTTATATTACCGGTTGTTCTGCATGGTTGTGTAACTTGGACTCTCACTTTGAGAGAGGAATAGAGGTTAAGGGTGTTAGAGATTAAAGTGCTTAGGAAAATATTTGAGGCTAAGAGGAATGAAGTTATAGGATAATGGAGAAAGTTACACAACGCAGAATTGCACGCATTATATTCTTCACCTGACATAATTAAGAACATTAAATCCAGACGTTTGAGATGCGCAGAGAATGTAGCACGAATGGGTGAATCCAAAAATGCGTATAGAGGGTCAGTTGGGAGATCTGAGGGAAAAAGACTTTTGGTGAGGCCGAGACGTAGATGGAAGGATAATATTAAAGTAGATTTGAGGGAATTGTGATATGATGCTAGGGACTGGATTAATCTTGTACAGAATAGGGACCTATGGCGGGCTTATGTGAGGGCGGCAGTGAACCTCCAGGTTCCTTAAACACCATTTTTAAGTAAGTATAAACATAAAGGTAAACGATGTTGAATATAAAAATGAAAAAATGGGTCAGCATTTACAAAGTAAAAAATAATTCATGTGATAAATATGCGTGTTTCACAAAAGAACCTTCTGAAATCTGGACTTTACTGGACTGATCGTGTAGGCCTATTCGATACATAGGCCTACGAGTATACTCTGACATTTTCAAATTCAAGGAGATTGCTCGTTTTCTTTCGTTTTGATGGCAATCATAGATTAGAAACATATTTTGCATAAATTTTTATTTATTTTATTAGGTTATTTTACGACGCTGTATCAACATCTAGGTTATTTAGCGTCTGAATGATATGAAGGTGATAATGCCGGTGAAATGAGTCCGGGGTCCAGCACCGAAAGTTACCCAGCATTTGCTCGGATTGGGTTGAGGGAAAACCCCGGAAAAAACCTCAACCAGATAACTTGCCCCAACCGGGATTCGAACCCGGGCCACCTGGTTTCGCAGCCAGACGCTCTGACCGTTACTCCACAGGTGTGGACTATTTTGCATAAATACGAGTTTGCAAATGCTATAAAAAATTTAAGAGTTTCTTTTGCAATCTCGAAGTATTCTTGTACTGTATTGGGTAGTGTCCACTAATTGAGTACAATTATCGTATAGTTTTCGATTTTACAGGATTTATATTTTTCGAATAGGGTTAAGAAGCGGTATGGTAATGGGAAGTTGCAAATAAATGTCTCGCCCGAAATCAGGTCGCGCCTTCAAAAAGTTTGGGAACCACTGCTGTAGAGAAACTTGACAGTAACATCACAGTCTAGTATATACAGTCACGAAGCTTGAGTTGTTGAGAGTACTAGGAACAATAGACTGTGCCGATACTATTTCCCATTGTCTGTGATGAGGCGATAGTAGCGATCCTAGTGGTTAGCAACTATCTACGGATGCACATTCCCTACGTATTGAGCTTCGTGACTGTATATACTAGACTGTGGTAACATTCTTCGACTGCTGCAATTACAGGATTATCTATATATCACAGCCTAAGTCTGTTATATTATTTTGTGGTATAACTTATAAAACATTCAACTTTTTGTGAATCTGAATGTTCATAGCTTAAGCGTCACTAATTACCGGCAGTTTGTAATGTAGCCCTACTATTATTAATTTGTTTATTGAATTATGCAGAGCGTCCCATTCGTCTCCCGGCCGGATAGAACAATTCCCTTCGTATTCTCGTCATATACGGTAACTTTCATTAATAACAGCATGTACAAACTTATATTTTTATTTAATTTCCTGTGCCATAGGAGTTCAAGACGCTGGCGTAGCTCAGGCGGTAGCGCGATCCGGAGCTGTGCTGGAGCGTGGGTTCTTTTCCTGCTTGGACTGATTACCTGGTTGGATTTTTTCCGATATTTTCTCCAACTGTAAGGCGAATTTCAGTTAACCACATGGAGAATTTCAGACATCATCTTGTCAAATACCACCTCGCTACCACAAATTCCAAAAAAAAAAAACTAGATCTCGAGTAGTTAATACAGAGCTGTTAAGTAACAGACTTAAAAAATATATGTTGTAAAGTGCTGTCCACATGACGTAGAGATTTATTTCGAGAACGTTTTAATATTCCTCCAATATCATCAGTATTTTTGTTCAGTTAGAATACTTCTTTTTCGCTTTGGAATTCTATTGTTTGACGATTCAGCTTTCTGTTCGTATGAACAATTGCCTTATAGTTTCTCTATTTGAATCTGGAACGCCAGGATTTTCTCTTAAAATTTTCTAAACATTTCTCTATATGAGTCTTGTTTTCACATATTGTCATGCATGTAAGTCTTCTGTTGTAGGGTGAATTTGTGAGATGGTATTCCAGTGAACTACCATACAATTTAACGCGCACGCACATACACACACACACACACACACACACACTGAAATTACCGATGACAACACTTTGGAAGATTATTATCACTCTATAACAACCAAAACCAATTGATTTCGGCTGGTTGTTAATATGTGGTTCGTGCTCGCATTTCTGGCTGGAAGCTGAATGTGATGCCCTGGACAGTAAATATAAATGAATTTATTTGGCTGAAGTAGGCCCTTACTTACTTACAAATGGCTTTTAAGGAACTCGGAGGTTCATTGCCGCTCTCACATAAGCCTGTCATTAGTCCCTATCCTGAGCAAGATTAATCCAGTCTCTACAATCATATCCTACCTCACTTAAATTCATTTTAATATTATCCTCCCATCTACGTCTCGGCCTCCTCAAAAGTCTTTTTCTCTCCGGCCTCCCAATTAACACTCTATATTATTTCTGGATTCGCCCATACGTGCTACATGCCCTGCCCATCTCAAACGTCTGGATTGAATGTTCCTAATTATGTCCGGTGAAGAATATAATGCATGCAGTTCTGCGTTGTGTAACTTTCTCCATTCTCCTGTAACTTCATTCCTCTTAGCCCCGAATATTTTCGTAAGCACCTTAGGCCCTACTTATATTTATTTATTCAGTTGTTTAATTGTTTTAGGTTGAATCTACAGTGTGTCGCAACATTTATTGAAACGATATGATACGTGTAAGAGGTCAGACGCACCTTCAGCAGTGGTAAGTGATTTCGATAATCTTGACACTAACTGTATCATAGTCTTTGTAGTAGTATAATTTTCATAGAGTAATGTATATTTTTTTAAAACATATAACCGTCTTTAACAGTCCAGACAGAAACCGAATAACTGGAGTTCCCTAACGCTGAGGTACACTGTATACGCGTTAAAATCGCAAATCAGATCATTGCTCTCTTACTATAATCCGGATCAGCTTACTTAATATTCTAAGGGTGAAACCTAACCATTTCTCCCCCATTACTACATATACTAGTGGATTATGGTGATTTTCTAGTTTGAAAGTTGAATTTTCTTTTGCCAACTTCGTTTCGAATTTCAATACTGAGAAATACTACAACTGGTAGTGATTTTCTAACTGTAATGTTGGCAGCAGGAACAGCTGTTCCCGGTAGTGCAAATTCTGAAAATTCAAATTGTTCTAGATTCCTGAGTCTATTACTGGAAGCTAATGAAATTCGATCATATTAATAATTAAGTAATATCAGTATTATATTAATTCTGTTGCGTTGCGGTTACAATTCAAGATTATAGTCACATAAGTGCAAATAAATATAACATGTGATGTGATACATGCACTTGAGTGATCGATAGAAAATGCGCACGGAGATAGCAATAACAACTAGAATAGCAAAATTGTTAGCAGTAAGTAAATATTCTTAAGTATACATTTCAAGGTGGCATTGGGTTTTCGGAGTTTGTACTAGTCATTTCACGTGATCAAACAAAATACTTTTTAGGTTAGGTCTCTTGAATCGTAAACTGTTTAGTCAAAGCAATGAATTTCATGTTGTCAGACGAAATACATGTTAATATTAGATATGAATCTACTAACTTACAACATAATAAGCGAGAGGGCCAGGAAGAAAATATAGGCCTACTCTTTCACAAATTATTGAACCATTCAGAAAACGCCTTCCAACATAAAAATGAGATGTGGTTAATAAATAAATAAGCAAGATATCGTTATTGTTAATAGTATATTATTATTATTATTATTATTATTAATATTATTATTATTATTTTAGGTTCTTTTATGATTAAACGAATAGCCATAGATCTCTAAAAATTGTGAAATGAAACAAATTCTTGACTGAATAAAGTAACCAAGCAAACTACATCTAACAGTAGCTGATAGCTTATTTAGGCCTACATTGTTGCATTTATATATAGTTCGTTGAAAATTGACCTTGAAATTGGCTTGTTTTGTAGAACATTTTACTTACATTTTACAAAAAAAAAAAAAAAAAAAAAAACAGATTTGAAATGAAACTTCATGCACTATGGGTAATGGTTTATTTTAGTCAATTATTCATTATTATTATTTAAAAAATTATATACTTAAAGTAACGTAATCATTACGACCAACGCTAAAGTGCCAGCTATAATTGAGGACTTAATATTCTAAATGTGCTCAGTGCCAAAACAACTTTCTGAGAATTGATGAAAAACACATTGCGAAATGCATGTTGAGATACGACACCGTCTTTTGGCGCACGAATGATTCACTTACAGTTGACTACGACAAATATAATAACTTAGTATGATATTTTCATATGGATGTTCGTCCCTTTGATTGAATTAAATGATATTTGAAAAATTCGCACTTAGCACATTTAGAATGTTAGGTCTTCAATTAGCATATATATATATATATATATATATTAATAGTTCACAAATATAGTACATACATTGCACATTTAAAACTAATCTATATACAATTAGTAATTCCACACAATAAATATACAATTTTATAACGCAGTTTCTATAATTTAAATATTTAATTTATGTTGTCCTATCCTGCACTTACGTCTCGTTTTAATGCAAGTTTCAACCATTAATATTAATATTAATATTTATTTACTTGCTTAAGTTGTAATTCTCGTTTAACTCTACTATGTGCAACCAGTATATCAGTTAGTCTTGAAAATGCGTGTCTGCCAATTTGAATTTGTTTGTTAATTCCGTGACTTTACTATCATTTAATAACTCCTTCCTTTTACTTCTTATTTTAGCTACTTTATCTGGAACTTTTGTTTCTGTATATCTATTTATTATAAAGAGATGCTGGCTTGCCTCCAATTTCTCCTTCCTGTCGCCCTTGATTCTTTCTTCATTGCACAATTCTATGTCTATAACACAGAACAAGCATAATCATTCATATCATATAAAACATATTTGTATAATTATTTCTTATTAAATCTTATGACTATCAATCTTTCTTATCTAAGATTTACTCATTCATTTCAGGTTTTTCATTAATGATTACATTTATTTCATTATTATTATTATTATTATTATTATTATTATTATTATTATTATTATTAATTAGTGTTTTAATTCAATTATATTGTGTGACCTAATATGTTTTCATTGTTTGTATATGCGATGTAGTTGCCCTAGTTACAAATGAGGACGATATCTACCAGAGATAAATTATGGCCAAGAGTTGCCGGTATTTCTCCTGGGATCCTTTCTCAGGGACAAAGTGATTTTACGTGCTGTAAATCTACGAAGGAAACTATGCTAAGGATTTTATAATTCTTAAAATTCCATCGTCCGCGACCAGATGTGAACCCAATCATCTCGTACGTAATGGCATGCATGAAGAATAGATGTCACAAACCCTTTGTCTCTCATACTTAGCCCTCCGCAGCTACTCAAAACAACACAAAAATGGCTACTTCGCTTGAAACGGCAGTCTAATGAACAAATAACGTGACTGCAGATGAATCTACATAGTAGTTATAGGTATAGAATACTTCTATTACCAATGGAAAGAATGTGAATATATGTCATACAGTAGGGAGTAGAGAAGCGCCACTCAGACCTTCAGTGGGCTCAGAAGGTAGCCATTACATTGGTAGTGAATAACGCGCGTGATTTGAACATTACTAAAACACACGTTTTTAACAATCATTTGAAGGGAATGGTATTTACCAGGGATTCTCCAGTATAACGGTGAAACACGCACAAAGAAGTAGACTTAGTTTCATCAAAGGTAAATGTATTTCCTATATATGCCATTAAGGCACTTCGGGGGAGGCATGGAGATAGAGCTCCATGATCAGGTTGTGTGATCAGCATCATGCTCCGACCACCTTTAACCCCCAGGAAAGACCAGGTGCTCAATTTTATACGAGACTGAGTAAATCTCGGGACTTTTGACTACGAGGAAATTACGTCACTTCCGGGATTGATACAGAACCTTCCAGCCTGTAGTCAGTTACTCTCGTCAACTGAGCTACTCGGCCGTCAAAAAATTACAATAAAAGTACACAAATACGAGCGAAATATCATTTAACAAGATAATTTATACCATCTAATTCTGTATTCCAATCTTCTTTTCATTGGAGGACATTCACATTATCTTAATTTTTTAACATAATACAGACGTATGGAAAATGGTAGCGTACATGTTCTCCGCCATCATCTTGGAAGTGATATATGATACTAGGCTGTAGAAATTTAAACACGAAAAATCAGAAAGGCTTGCGAGCAGTTATGGGGAGTCCTCACAATTAATGTTAATGAACACTTTTATTTGATCTAATAAATCGGTTTCCCATTCCCTCCTTACTTTCCCTGATGCTATATCAGTGTATCAGAAACGTAGCCCCGAAACGTTTAATGTTTCTTGCATCTATGGCACGGCGCAAAATTCAATGTATCTCCCACCACGAGTTTTGCAGAAATTTACACATTGTCAATAACATTTTCCTCATGTTTTTGGTACTTGTTTAACAATTTCTTGACACAAACGCTTAAGAAAACTTCTTCTTCTTCTTTGGTGGGCTTCTCCACTCTTCAGCGGTTGCCCTAGATTCCCTTCCGCCATCCTTCTCGATCCCGCCAATCCTCCTCCTGCATGTGTCGGTCCTTCATCATTTGCATGACACAGGCTTTCCATGTTTTTCTTGGTCTCGCACGCTTCCTCCTTCTCCGAGGTGACCATTCCAAAATAACCGCTGCCTTGCGGTGTAGTTGGTACTACAAAGGCTAAGGGAGTTAACCCTAAAAGAAAATCCTGGTCCTCCAAGGAGGGGGTTAAGCACAGGGCTAGCTACCCGGTCTTATAAAAATATAAATTGCTACGTTTCCCATAAAAGGGTTAAGGAATAAATATTCTTACTCATCTGTCTGTTTCAAGTTGCTCTGCAAGCCGGATGGTCGCGGATTCCATTCTTGATGGGGTCATGGATTGTCTCCACTGATTTAATTCCTCCGGCCCCGCTATGACCCTGGTTTACTCTGACTCTAATGCGAGGGTATAACCCTTGGAAGTAAAGACGTCATTCACGTATTGCTATCATCCCTAGTGCTACTTAATACCTACCGAATGTCTCGAGAGATGCAAACTTAGTATTCTGCTACCTTACAGGTTTCTATTGAAATACAGTCTTTTGATGTTTGTTTCTAACAGTGGCGAAGCTAAGATGTAAATACTGGGTAGGCTGAAAAAAATCTCTTTACCTTATATTTTTATACAGCAGGTCCAGGCGTTGATTCTTCTTGGTTGCAAAAAGTATCAATTACCCGTTACTTGAAACTCTGATCAATTACAAATTGTTTAACCAGTTTCTTTTCAACAAGGCGATTGTACTCAGAGAACTTAATCTTTCATTCTTCATTGAATTACGAAGATAATTTTTTACCCTTGTCAGTGTAGTAACGGCGAATGCCAAGACCAACTGGATAAGTGGTGTTATCACTCTATAGATTATTTGAAGACCACCGCTAATTATGAATTTCAGGAGGTCTGCAGAGAGTAAATGCTCTTCTTCATCTACATAAATAGCCTGTAATTCATTTTATAATCGTTATTTGTTGAAAAATGGATATACGGATAGAAGGTTATTTAATTTCATCCAGGAAAATTTAGTTTATATCCCACAAAGCTGTTTTGATCTAGTAATTCAACACATCTTTCCAACTTCTCCAAAACGCGATTCAATTGCACTTGACGTAACTTTAAAACCGGAAGAGCATTGCAAATGATGACGTATAAACTGTTCTCGTCTGGAAAGAAGTTCCAATAATAATTCAAGATAATTCCCTTTGTTGTCGAAACTTTCATCTTCTTGTTCTTGCTTATGTAAGAAGCTAACAACTTCCATAAGCCTCTCAATTACAAATCTATTTTGTTTCACAATTTTATTGTGTCTGATGGCTTGAAGTTTGGCTCCTTTAGAAATTGCATGTTCAATTCTTCCACGACCTAACAAGAGAAAGCTCTCTTCATTCTGAAGATGTCTTCTTTAACTCTGATGTTTCTCGGCTTTTCCATCGAAATTTTTTGCGACAGACCCCATAAAAAGATGATGACCAGTCATTTTCAATCAAACAGAATACAGATATAACAATATAATTTATCTGCCTCAGAGCACGCTGTTAGTCAAAGATATTTCTCATACCATGAGAATTGAAATTTTCTATTTTGTTTTCCTCCACCCGCCGCTTTAATTTGTAAATGTGTTGCTGATCTCCTAACTCTGTGAGCACATTTTGTTTCATATATTGAATTTGAGAATGGTTTCTCTTTTAATTCAACAAATAATGACCTCAGTGTTCTCTCAGTATGAGCAATTTTTCACAAAATTAATATGTAACACAAACACGCATGCACTTTTGATGAAACCAACACTCAACATTCACTCAGCATTCACAGGGGACCAATATAGCGCGGCGTATTATGTACAATACGTGTTGAGGCTAGCCATCTTTCCTAAGGAGCTGTACAGACTGATTATTTAGTTCTGACAGCTCGGCAACGCGAAAGAGAGGAAGTAATAGGAGTAGTGGGGAGAGCTCCGGAGTAGAGATAAGGGCGAGCGGTCAGTAAAGGAATGCAGTACAGCTTAGCTGTACTGGAAAAACAACGCTCTACCTCATGCATGACATCCGATCGCTCAGAATGCAAGAGACTGACTAACCTGAACACCCCTTGGCGTAACTTAATGGACTCGCTTGACCCAGGTGCACATTGTCGGCGACTATCAGGACTATATAATCGTACTATAGTAGCGAATCGACAGCCTCTTTCCTCTCCGGTCTTCCCACAACCTTGCGAGTGCCACTGTTTATGAGGAGATTGGTGCAAGAAGTCTCTCACACAGAACTCAACATGCTGGAATGACTGCCAACAGTGAATTTAATATATGGAAGGATCGGAATGAAATCAAGTATTACGATGCATCGTTATTGCGAACTTATATTGTTACTAGGTGCAATAACTCATTTTTTTGGGTAGGCTAAGCTTCAAAAGTCTCTGAAGAGCTTCGCCACTGGTTTCTAGAACACATTCAGTCAGTAGTAGCAAGTCTGAAAGAGCATAACTGACGAACTTACGCTGATGAAATATACACCATATTCAGTCCATGGACATGAGGTATATGATAGCCATTATTGACGGTTAAATATTTGCAAATTAATTTCTTTTACTTTCTTGGCGATGTCTTGTTACAGTTAATTATAAATCTTTCTTCTCAAATATAAAATTTTCCCGAATTTTAGAGATGTTAAATATTGCTCTCTTTAAAAGGGAATGGAATATAAAGAGATTCCTCTCGACTTACCTTTACTGCAGAAGAGGGTGTCTCTTACCTATTGTTTGACACCGTTCTACTTAACCTTACTACGCATCTTCTACTGAGATCTACACGCCACAATGACAGCATACCAGTAGCGACTTCAGCTCTAACAGGTAATGGAATGTTAATGGACCTGTAGGCTAACTTGCAACATTTCACTATCTGTCTTCCGAAACGCAGCAACTTGCTGAGCAATGAGATATAAAATCATTGGGGTGTACTAAATTAGTATTTCATGGTATCGCCGTCCACTTCCGGAGAGTGACTCACGAGTCCCGCATGGCTGATAATATTGCCCTTCCAAACATGAAGGGCTCTCTTCAGCGTCCCACCGCCCCTAGGAGCCTTGTTGATGTGACCTACATGTTTAATTTGCTGTGGGTGTTGTGAAGTCATTTGCCTCTGCGGGTACAAGGGGCAGGGTTGGAGGGAAGGGAGTCAGCACACCCGGACACTCCATTACGTCATCATTGTGTGTGGGAATTATGTTGGAATGTGTAAATGACATCAGCATCATCAGTGCAAGACAACAAACGATGTTTAAACATAGGTTTTGCATCATGCATTACCATCAACGTCGTAATCAGAGACGAGAGAAGCATTTCCACATACACAAGATGATACGGCTGGTTACGGAATACCTCTAGATAGGTCGAGGAAGACCTTCCTGTTCTCTTGACTGCTCTGGCAGTGAGGCCACACTTGAGACGGAATTCGTTACCACCTACCAAAATGACGACAACTATAGCAGCTGCATTTTGATGAAGGCGAGAAATGACCGATGAATTTTAATCGGCAACATCTTCATTCAGGGGCAGATATTTATGTATTGCTAATCTACGACACGGCTCTCTGAGATTTGGTTCCTTTCTGAAAGAAGCCCCTTAAAGTCCAGCATCCTCCCTCGGGTTTTAATTAAATCGTGAATGTCGAATCTCGACCACTGAGAATGGCTTTATTGATCGCAAATGATTTCGAATTTCAGAACAAATCGAAAGTTGTCTGGCTCATAATTTAGTCATTTTCAACATAGGAAGATGTGTAATGTGTATTGTGTTGCTTTCTTAATTTATGATGTTACAAATACAGACATGAACAGTACTGAAAATGAAAACTGAGCTTTCATGTAAGATCACTGTAAGTATAAAGCACTGTAATGAACTGGAACATAAACATATCTTTGAAAAACAAAATTTCACGTTTTTTGATGCCTTTTTCGGTGAAACTTGTGTCCAAAATGCTTTACATTATTTTCTGTACCACATTCATAACGTTCACGTACATTCTCAAACATATTTTCAAATAGAGGTTGCTACAGTTGGTAAATTACAATTACAATTTATTAATAGTTCGCAAATAGAGTACATACACTGAATAATTAAAATTAATCTATACACAATTAGTAATTTCACACAATAAATATACAATTTTATAACTCAATTTCTATACAGTAGAGCGTCTCGTTTAGGCACAGTGAAAACGTAAACAAACTGTAGGTAACGTGTGGGAGGGGGGGAGGAAGAGCCGTACGATAAACACGAGGGATGCACAAGGTTTCAGTTACAACATTTATGGCTGAGCATTAATTGAAATTATATTTTCTAAAAAAAAACACAAAACAAAAGAACATATTACATAACGTTATCATATACACATTTTAACAAACAAGCAATTGTAACGTTGAAACGATTCAATATAAAAAATCAAATTTTGCTACTTATATGATGTTGCTTTCAAGCAGAATTTTCTACGGTCATGAATTTCATTCTCTGTATGACTGACATATTATCAACGTCTTCTGTGGCCGAATTAACAAAACTACAGTATATTGGTCTGAAGTGACAACATTATTTCCTAAACATAATTATCCCTTCTTAAAGTTCAATTTGTTCAGGTACTGTTTTGTTAATTCGGCCACAGATGACGGTGATATTATGTCAGTCATACAGAGAATGAAATTCATCACTGTAAAAAATGCTGCTGAAAGCAAAATCATATAAGTAGCAAAATTTGATTTGTTATATTGAATTATTTCAACTTTACAATTGCTTGTTTGTTAAAATGTGTATATGATAACGTTATGCAATTTGTGTTATTTTGTCTTGTGTGTTTTTGGAAAATATAATTTCAATTAATGCTCCGCCATAAATTCTTGTAACTAAAACCTTGTGCATTCCTCATGTTTATCGTACGGCTCGGCTCATCCTCCCACCACGCGTTACCTGCACTTTGCTTACGTTTTCACTGTGCCTAAACGAGACGCTCTACTGTCATTTAAATATTTAATTTATGTTGCCCTATCCTGCAGTTACTGTACGTCTCGTTTTAGTGCAAGTTTCAACCACTCTAGTTTATCGTAAACCTTAATATTTATTTACTAGCTTAAGTTGTATTTCTCGTGTAACTCTACAATGTGCAGCCAGTATATATAAATCATTCATTATGCTATTTCCTTCCATTCCTCTGTCACAACAGAAATATTTATACAGTTCGTACAATTCTATAACACAGAACAAGCATAATCATTCATATCATATAAAACATATTTGTATAATTATTTCTTATTAAATCTTATGACTATCAATCTTTCTTATCTAAGATTTATTCATTCATTACCGGTTTTTCATTACTTATTACATTTCTTTCATAAAGAAAAGACAGATTTGTTTTTGTAAATCATTATTATTATTATTACTATTATTATTATTATTATTAATTAGCTTTTTAATTGCTACATATTTCTTCATTCACTAATAAGCATTTTTACTTTATTAATTTTTCTCGAATTTCTTTATTAAAATGACATTCTAGAAAAGAAAGTCGTAATTCTACAATTTATTGTTGGTAGAATTACCCATAAAGACGGACTCTTTTAACATATTCCGTACTTAGGCATCGGGTGGTGTAACGTCAGGCTACCAAAATTATAGCGCAAGTTCTTTTTTGAGAGAAGGGGCTAGCTTGCAGTGTTTGGGAATTAGAAATGCTTAGATGACGTTACACGCTAATAAGATAACAGTCGGGTATGCTAGTGCAAGTTAGAGTCCACTTATACAGGGAGATCAAAAACTCAACATTTAAAAAATGGAAGAAGTCATTACATATCTGAAGATTGAAATTAATAACTTTTACAAGGGCAAATATTGTTTTGTTTTGCCCTAAGTGGCACAGTTGGTATAGCGCTCGCCTTCTGTGTCCGAGATTGCGGGTCCGATCCCGGCTCAGGTCGATGGCATTTAAGTGTGTTTATTTGCGACAGGCTCATGTCACTAGATTTACTGGCATGTAAAAGAATTCTTGCACATCGGCGATGCTGATATAACCTAGGCAGATGCGAGCGTCGTTAAATAAACCATAATTTAAAATATTGTTTTGTTATGGAAGCGAAAATGTCGCAAGAAGAATATAGTAAATGCGTGCTTATCACAAGTGAAAAAAACGAGATAATGGAAGCAAAAATAGTGAATCAGTTAAACTAAAACATGCCAAAAATAATGGAAAACAAAGTAATGAGAGTGTGCAGACAGTGCAGAAGGAAGAAAGTGTGAGGGAACGAAAAACAATTTTACACAATGTAGTAATTGTTGTTAGAGGAGAAAAACTCGCCCCGGCGCCGGTAGAACCAAGGACCCGGGTTCGATCCCCGGTGCCGGAGCGAATTTTTCTCCTCTAAACCCCCTGGTAGAGGGGAAGAGAAGGCCTGTTGGCCTTATCTCTACTAGGTTAAATAAATAAATAACAATTGTTACCATAATAGATAAATTCTGTAGGACCAAAAATTAATCTTTACGAAGATGTAGGCCTAGTAGTTATAAATAATAATGCATCTACATCAACTGTACAAATTAAAAATTTAATGTGCCATAAAGAACGTTTAATTAATACATATAAGCGTTTTGTGGACAATAACTTTGGTTACCTACATGTGTATTATAAATATGACAAGCAGTGTTATGAACAAGATGTAAAATCTGTGAACTTAATTACATACCAAGCATAAATACGTTTCACACAATCCAAGGGATTTATTTTGTAAATCTAAATCCTCTCTTAATTTCTTTTTAATAAATTATGACCTACACTGATGTGTTACGTCTGTGTTTCTCTAATAAAAACGGAACAATGCAAGCAATTTCGAGAGTAGTTTTCGATATGGATTTAACCTAAGAATCCACGCTGGAGTAATGATGGAGGAAGATGCTGTAGGATTGAGGTGAGTCAAAGCCAAGATGCTGCTAGCAACGCACGTAGGAACTATAACCAATAGCCACCACAGAGATTGTCACTTGTTATGTGTGACACGTTCCCATGGCGACGGATATCACGACCTTCACTTCACGTCGGTCTCCTCCCTTTCTGCTGCGCATCTCTGCCCCTGCGTGACTTTTCAGGCACGTTAATTTTCCAGAACTGCTCGTTACTGCATCAAGTCTGCTATTGAAATGTAGTTACGGAGATTAGTGAGAAGTCCAATAAAAATGAGCTTACCAGAAAGAAAAACGTTGAGTTTTGTTATTAATATGGTATTTGTTATACTGTCAATGCCAATTTTATTACCAAGGAGACTATTATGATATAAAACTCAAAAACTGGTTTCAACATAAAGAACTTCGTTGGAGCATACCTCTCAGAATGTAGATTTTTTTTTTAAATTCGTTTAACACCGGAATTTAATTTAATTATGAACTACAGTGAGGTTAGTTGTGGACGCTCGAGTTTGCAGGAGCCGTTCCCCGCCAAGAGATGGCATTATCACTGGCAGTAGTGCGTCCACATTCTCGGCGCGCGCAAGCAATGAGTGACACTGCAGTTTGCTTTAGTAGTGCTGCAACAAGACGCAAATTTCGGGAAAAGTTTCCATAGATACCTGTTCCAGCTGCCAGTACAATAAAAAGACTTCATAGAAAGTTCACGCGGACAGGTTCGGTAAACGATGAAAAACTGAAAAGAGAACGCTGTGTTCTATCGGAAGAGAAATTAGACGAGATTGGTGGAAGATTGGAACACAACCCTCAAAAATCCCTCAGACGTCCAGCGCAGGAATCTGGAATAAATAAAAGTTCTGCTCGCGCAGCGACAAAATTACTTAAATTAAGGCCCTACAAAGTTCCCGTAGTCCAGGAGTTAAGGCTGCAAGATCCGAATAAAAGACTACATTTTTGTAAATGGATAATGCAGAGGGTCAATTCAGGCGAAATCGATCCGAAATTAGTTTTTTTTTTTTCTCGGACGAAGCATGGTTTTCATTGCATGGACACGTGTGTTCGCAAAATAATAGGTACTACAGCCAGCAGAAACTATATGTCGCAGTTCAAATTCCATTGTACGGAGAAAATATTGGGTCTGATGTGCTACGAATGGACACAGGATTATTCGACCTATTTCTTTTATGAGGCACAATTGACCATGAACGTTACATTCGTGAAATTCTTGCTCCATTTTTCGACAAATTGATGTATGCAGAACGATTGTCAGTGTACTTTCATCAAGATTCCGCCACAGCTCATACTGGGGATGCGGCGATGGCAGAATTACGTCGTATGTTCGGTATGCGAATAATAAGTAAGAATTTGTGGTCCCCACGTAGTCCAGATTTAACGACATCGGGTTTTTATTTATGGGGTAGGCTTAAAAATCAAGTTTATGCAAGAAACCCACACTCCACAAACCAGCTTAAACAGAATATAAGAGATGCAATAAATTCTATCAGTGCTAAAGAACTTGCGAGAGTGATTGCAAATTTCATAAAAAAGATGTCAAATGTGTCTTGCAGTAAATGGACATTTTGATCAAAGAATGTGAGCTTGGTAAGTACTGTAACTTTCAAGCATTGTAATAGTAGGATTGTAGGCCTAAAGTACCGGAGACGCGCACGTGTTCTTCGCGGTAACCAACACATTCATAGCCGGGCCGGTTCCGAACGAAAACCCGAGCGTCCCCAACTAACCTCACTGTAGTACTGATTTAAGGCTCTTTTCGTCCAGCATAGTGTGGGAGATGTGAGGGTTTTACACTATGTCACAAATGCAGAAACATGTGTTTCCACTCCATTTCGAGAATAGTTCTTGGTAACAGATCCAATACGTAACGGGTGTATCCCTAGAGATAGGTTTTACTTACGTAGTACGGAGCTGTTCAAAAAGTGGTATGGGCAAGTAACAGCCGGCTTAACGGTGATTCAACGCGTCGGCTTTCGACAATAAAATCTCGCGACTTATGCACAGATATAATTTATTGCCTTACCTTATAAGTGCTGAAACTGTCGGCCATCCTCTGTAATTCATATTTCACATCTTTTTAAAGATTTCTACACACTGTGGATTTCGTCTCCGTCGATAGAATTAAACTTTAGGCATATGGTCTAATTCATTTAATTTATTAACGACTGTTATCTTACAAGGCTTTAGCTTTAACATTTTTGTTGCTTTGCAAGCTGATATCTTGGATGCACCTTCCTGTTAAGACCTAGGTACTGCTAATCCAAACACCATTTAACAATGTTGACAATTGAAATACCCGCATGGGAAGTTAATGGCATGCAATACCACCTTTAGAAGCTGCGCGGGAGGAAAGTTGAACAATGTTGTCATCTTCATTTCGAAAAAAAAGTGCGTGGGATATTCGAGAAAACACGGTATTTCTAGATTATAATTTAATCAAACAATAGTATCGTGTTGGTCTCTGACTATGGGCCATATCATTGTTCATTTTTATTACACAATTAAATACAAAGCCTATAGAAAATGTTATTTGAATATTTAACAATGCTGAATGAGCTGAGCGTTATATAGTGTCGATGGATTTGATGATAGCGATATAATACAGTTCGGAAAGAAGCAACCAGGCAATCAGCCCGAACATAGCATCGAACCAGGAGTCAAGCTCGTTATCCTTCGACCAAGCCAGTAGCCTTAGTACATATTTTCATGAAAATATGTGTATATTGTGTATATCAATACACACATTATCTCACAAAGTCTTCAGTGACAGTGTAACTTATGGAATATTCTGTAACATGAATTGCGATATATAATTTAGCGCTGGTGTTCGGTGCTCGAGATTACAGATTCGATCCCGGCCTAGATCGATGGCATTTAAGTGTTTAAATGCGACAGGCTTATGTCAGTAGATTTACTGGCATGTAAAAGAACTCCTGCGGGACAAAATTCCGGCACATCGGCGATACTGATACAGCCTCTACAGTTGCGAGCGTCGTTAAATCATAATTCAATTTAATTCATCCAATACTTGCTTACCGTTAAAATATTATGAATACCATCACTTTCATAGAATGGCGTAGCACAAACTCTATATTTACCTTGATTGAAGTTAAATAGATATTACATTGACACGTAGGCCTACCTCAAGATGCCCCAAAGGCGAAAACATTTATACAAATATTTTTCCTTTTACATATTTAACACATAACCAATGTATTAATAAGTCTTAATGAATATTAAAACTGGATAAGTTAATTATTTTGTCAGCATTTAGGCACATTCCGCATTTATCGTGATTGCGAAAATCTACCATCTCTATTCATTAAACAACTAAGCCAGGGGTAGGGTGGCCAGTTACACTGCATACATCGCTGATTAGTAACACTTACTCGGTATAATTATATAGGCTAAAATAAATTCAAAGAGGTTGCTGTGCATTCAGTAAACAGACTTGAACAGTCTTGATATAAAATGGTGTACTTAACCAAGTACTTATTCTTTCCTTATTCCATTAACAACATTATAGAATGAAGAGTAATAAAAGTTTTTACAGCCTCCTGAATGTCAGTCGAGCAAGGCAGGAGGTCAGCGTCCATTGTTCCCATTCATTCAAGGTGCGGGTTCTTATCGAGGTGCGGGCGTAGCACAGTCGAGACGGCTCAGTGACCTGACATAAACAACAGGGAAATATACTAATACATATTATAAAGACTCGACTTCCAGGATGCTTTGACGCGTCTGTGGCTCCACTGCTAGCGCGCGGTCCGGGTTCGATACCTGGTCAGGTCTGCGTGGAATTTATGCTGGACAAAACAGACGGTGCACAGTTTTTCTCGGGGTACTCCCGTTTCCCTCTTTCATTCCACCAACACATTCCACTTTCCCCCCTCATTTCATTATAGTAAAAATAGGCTGGAGTAATGTCTAAGGGGAGTACGGTTTTCCGATGCTGATCTAGGTGCTAAGAAATTGGGACTTCGGGCTCGTCAGTAGATGAAGAAACCTTATCTGCAGGGCCCAGGAAAGATGGCACGCCTGTTTGCGTCTGATTTACGAATGCTACCTGGCCACCCATCGGACTTAAGACAACCATCGCATGTAGGACGTACAATGCCCTAAACGGCCTAAGCGCAAGGATCCATCCCGGATCCAGTCCTCGTAAAATTAATCATAGGATGCTTTTCAAACTCTCGAGAAATGGTAATAAAATATGAACAAGAATATGGTTACATACGAACCCATGTTTGTGAAAATGCTAGTAAAATATAAATGTGTGTATGTGTAACTCATCATACATTTACTCGTATTTATCGGAAAGAAGACAAATTTTTACGTGGTATCAGGGAAAGCGCTAGCTAATCCGCATGTCAAACAGAAAATAAATTTGTTGTAATGTCATAATTCCCTTGTACGCCATTCTTTCTTGTAGTAAAAACATCTTTACCAATAATATTCGCTTCGTCACAAAAAAGAACTAAATTAATTGTTAAATAAGCATGATTAACCTAGTATGTACAGTAGCTATATAAGGCTTGATCGTACAGCCCTTATTTTTGTGATAACGTCCGTTTTAACTGTCAAATAAGGTAACTTGTTTTCTTGTTCACGTATATAACTGTGTGCAGTTTAATCATAATATTCACTATTAGATTTAATTTTAATGTATCTTTAAAACATATGTCATTATTTTAAAAATAAATCTCCATTATTCGTTGTGTTGGATATGCAACTTTTCTGTTCGTATACTTACAAGTCTTGCCCTACCCCACTGTTTCAAAATACGCTAAGCGGTCCCTGCTTGCTACTGTAGAGTGGTGGCTTCCCTTGTTCACATTTTTACCTTGCAAGCATGACAGTACCAGAAGATCTGAAGGAAGTTATTGTTCAACTTGCCCTTAAAGGTAAGCCTTTAAGAGAAATAAGTAAAACTGTGGACAGTTCAGCATAGTGTAAACAAATTTAAATATGAAGGGTCTTGGAAGAATTTGAGGCGAAAACCAAAAGAGAGAAAATTAAATGAAAGGAACGGAAGGTGCATCGTACAACAAATTCGACATGACTCTAGGTTAATTCTTGAAAAACTTCGTTCACAAGTATAAGACACTACAGGAAAAGAAATGTCTAACCAGACCATTCTTCGTGTACTGCATTGTGGAAAGACAGGTATCATGGCAGGGTTCCACGCAAGAAATGAGTCAAATAGAATAAAAAGACTTCTATTTGCAAACGAACACTTTTCTAAAGAGGAGGATTATTGGGATCGTTTAATGTGGTCCGACGAGACGAAGATAAATCTTTTCGGCTCAGATGGTTGCAATAGAGTGTGGAGGAAGCCAAACTGTGCCTTCAGGAAAGAAAACATTATTCTTACTGTAAAACACAGAGGTGGTTCCTCCATGATACGGGCCTGTATGTCTTCCTCTGGAGTCGGAAACATGCACTTCATTGGTGGAATTATGGATAAAATTATGTCAAGAATATTCTTATGACAAATTTGAAAGAAAGTGCAAAAAATGGGCTTCCAGGATAGTTATATACTTCAACATGATAACGACCCTAAACAACACCGCCGAAATCGTCAAGACCTGGCTCATTTGGAACGTTCCCCATCAACTCAAAACGCCACCTCAATCAGCGGATTTAAATCCTATCGAACAATTTTGAAAAGGAGGGTATGAAATAGCAAGGTAACATCCATTCCGGAGCTCAAAAGAATAATGACAGAAGAATGGTAAAATAAACGGTGCGTCAGAAAGAACGGATGGATTTCAAACTATCGATACGCAACGAGGAGAGAGATATAGTGAGGGGGACCACGACTGTTGGGTCAGCCATAGAATGCAGTTTCAGTTGAGAACATGGTGTTGGTCTGGTGTACAACGTGCTTTCATCGTAGAGATATTTTTGAAAAATGAAGAGTCTGTGATCGCCACTCAGGACTCATTTCGACATCGGATGTCACGCTAGGATTCCAACTCGGAATACAATTTTGCGGTGGGTGGCTTCATTTCGTATCACAGGTTCAACATTAAAGAAGAAATCACCTGGACGAAATTCTATTGCACTGAGATTGTCCGAGGCTACGGTAAGATCTCGCGCCCTGCGACTTCTTTCTTTGGGACCATTTGAAGGCGTAAGTTTGTAAACGTCGATCACATACACTGGACGAACTGAAGACAGCGATTCGCGAAGAAATCGTGGCAATTGCACCAGCTATGACTGTGAAAGTGATGGCGAACATCAGAAAACGCCTCTAAACCTGTATTGAAGCCAAGGACATCATATGGATAATGTTGTGTTCCATAAATAAACTGCATGTATTGGTGAATATGTTTATAACAATAAATTTTTGATTTGATGAATCTTTACAATTTTCTTGCCATGTGAAATCCATCCGTTCTTTCTGACGCACCCTGTATCACCCCCAGAGGTTTGCAAGAAACTTGTTCTTCAGTGAAAAGAAGATGTGCGGAGATTATTAAGGTATGCATCGAATCTTGGAGTAAAAATTTACAATCTCCCCTCAATTTAATTTAAAATTCACTTACTACTTTCTTACAGTTAAATGAAAGGAATGCAAAAGGAAACAGAAAAAAAATACAATAAAATTCTGGGGGCAGAGGACAAAAATTTTGTGGAAAAAAAAAAAAGCATATATTTTTTCGGCAAGCATTTCTTCGCTTCCAATAGACCTAGATCGTTCATTTTTTCACCAAATTGATCCTAAACAGTGAAGAATGTTTATAGGGAGGCAATGCTTTTGCTTTGAACTAAATTAGTTGATTTTAGATTACAACATAGCTCTATGTCTAAGCTTCAATTTGGTGTTGGAAAGAAGTCGATAGCTCAATTCTAAGCGTACTTCTTACTTGTTCAAAGACTGAAAAATGTTGAAAAAACTGAAATAGGGTAAAAGTGAAGTTAAAGTTTAAGTTCAAGCGAGGTAACAACTCACTTTTATGCTCCTAAAACCCTTCTGCAACATAGGAGAGGCCTTCTTCTTGTGTCATGAGGTTAATTTTACTCCTTTTCACAGCCCTCCGGTACCGTCTTCGCTGCTGTTGCTCAGAAGTGCACTGTATGTAGGCATTCAGGGTTCGAGTCTCGTCTGCAGCGTTCACACCAGCCATTTGTATTTTCCTGGGGTGATGCTCGCCTTCCGGAATATGTGCAATTCAACTTCGTTGCCACAATTAAAGTGGAAGATAGCATCCATGACCCCAAGTTTCAGGGTTGTACGACCTACATACGTTTCTTTGGGGCAACGTCTCCAAATTAAACCACTGAAAGACTCATTTACATTCTGAGTCTTGTCATGCAAAAACCTGCTCAGCATACTGGGGTCTGTAAGTCTTTCGTAAATTAATAGATTTAACCCACTTCTTGGCGTAAGCAGCTACGCACGGTGTATGAAAAAAAAATTAAATTTCGTCCATCAATAGTGGGAAAACCTAAACATGTTATATATATTTAAAAACTAGAAGAATCTGGTTATAATTGAGATAAAAAATAAAATGTTCACTTTTTTAAGAAAAATTGCGATTCTAGGGGTCGATGCATACCTTAAAGCCAAAGGATAAGTTACAAAATATTAATTTTGTGTAACAGTTGGCAATTAAGACTTTGAAAATTACAAAATGATTAGATGTACGAACAGAAAAGTTGCATAAAATGTGCACATTTATTTGATTTTGTAAGTCTATTTGTACTGATTTGAAAAAGTTTATGATTCTTACTCTATATCCTCAAAAGGAAATATTGTTTTTTTTTTCATATTTAATTTAATCCATTAAAATAAATTACATATTCGTTAACAAAATTGCCTATTTTTAATAACAATATTACTGTACGAGCAAGACTGTTACATATGTATGTATGTATGTATGTATAATAGAGGAGGCAAGACCTGTCTTGTGACTTTATCATGTACCGTAACTATATCACTAATGGATATGGAGGAAGAAGTTAGGTATGTTTCAGCCTGAGATGAACTTACGTGTCGGTAGATTCGTATAATATTAACAATAATGAAACAAACTCTTCCTGATAGCTCACTCTTTCCCCTCTCGCACAGCTCACATGCTAGGTCCCGTCTCTTCATATGCATGCACGAAATTGTCTATTTCCGTACAACTACGTATGCACCCCCAATTAGGCCTATATGTAGTCTGTTGATCCGAACCTGCCGTCGGGCGTGGGTTCCATTCCCACTGGAGCTCATTTCCTGGTTGAATTTTTTTCGGAGGTTTTTTCCAAACTGTAAGACGAATATCAGGTAATCCCATGGCGAATCCTTAACAATCTCGCAAAATACCTTTTTACTCTCATAAATTCAGTCGACAATAATAACCTGTTAATTGATACGTCGTTCAATAAATTATTAAAAATATATGTAGGCCATGGGTGTGCGTGCATATGCGTAGGTATTTATATGCATAATTTTTTTTATGTATGCATATTTCATTTAATGTGTACATTCGTGTGTGAATGTATACAAACTTGCGTGCATATGTTAGACTCAGGTCATTGATATATGTACGTATGCGTGCATGTAGGCCTATTATTTACTATTACTTATGCATGCCCGTGCGTATGTGTGAAATGACTGTTTGCAGGTATCCATGTAAATATGGAATTATGAACGTCTCCATACATTGGCGCGTTCATTGCAGAGGAAACGACAGCAACCGTCAAGTCATCTCATTTTTCACCATAAATTTTATTTTCTGTGCTCAGGACAAATGAACTCTGTGTCTTAAATATGCAAAGCCACCAGGGTTTTCGTTCGGTTACCGGTACAGTGATGATAATCCTTATGTGGGTATAAATTTCAGTTGTTTGTTTAGTCAACTGTCCGAAGGCAGGTCTGAACCTCACAAGCGATACCAACAAGACATCACTATGAGGCAACTAGGCCAGGAGATAATGAGGCAGGGTGGCCAATTCCTTTGGAAATTTAATTAAAAAGAATTAACGTTACACGCAGTTCCTAGGTGTAACATCTCACTATTTGAGATAGAGTACAAAGACGGCATGACAGATATGCACCGACTTGCTCTAAGAAACAGTGTCATCAATCATCAGAAGATACAATGATGGCGCTTTGCAAAATAATTGGAGAAAACCTGCCTCACAGCAGCTGATGTACGGTAATTAGGCCGCGAATGAATGGAAGATGCGCCTGCGCCCGCACAGGGAGTGCCTGCGAGTTCTCACGCTGTCAATGAGCGGTTGCATGCAGGAAATTGGCGAGCATTCGCGAGACCCGCCCCCCTGCGGCTGGCAACACCCGTCACGTTGCACCGTCTCGTGGAGGGTGCGACGCTATAAACACGAATTTGTCTACTTTTGTAGTCATGACTACGATACACCCTTCAACTTGAATTTGTGCGCTTCAGTAGCCTTATTAAGATACATTCTTCTACACGAATCTGTCTGTTTCAGTAGCCATTTGAATTTAATTACAGGAGAGGGGGGGCACTAGACGCAGCACTGCGACCTTATTAGCTCAAATGCACTCGTCCTCGAAGCTAGGCACATTCCCAAACCACGCCGACTGACTATACTAAGGTTCGCTGCCTACCCAGGTTCACAGCACGCAACCCTACACGTCCCTAGACCAGCCCCCTCCGTTCGTCACCAGCCAGCTTGCCGCGGCGTTCGGGGAATGGTATGGAATGGTGACGGAATATAGAGATGGTTAACGAAATGGTGTATATTCCAAAATGGGGAAATGAGAGAATCGCGAGAAAAACACCAACTGCGAACCGAATGCACTTCAGTACAAATCTTGTATTACATCTCTGCCTCTGTGCAACATCACATTTGCTTGGAGGGAGGGGGGAGAGAGAGAGAGAGAGAACTTCGCAATACTTTTAATGCTCTGAAGCCCAAAACTAAGATAAGCTATTTGAAATTTACCGGTCACTCGCTGGCACAGATATAAAAAGAGAATTGTAGCCGTTACTGTGATACGTTAACCTACACGAATTTGTCTGTTTCAATAGTATTTACTGCGATACGCTCTTTTGCACGAATTTGTCCGCTTCAGTAGTATTTATTACGATACGCCCTTCTGTACGAATTTGTTCGCTTCAGCAGCATTTATTTCAATACGCCCTTCTGCACGAATTTGTCCGCTTCGGTAGCATTTATTACGATATGTTCTTCTGCACGAATTTGTCTGCTTCAGTAGTATTTACTGCGATACGCTCTTTTGCAGGAATTTGTCCGCTTAAGTAGCATTTATTGCGATACGCCCTTCTGCACGAATTTGTCCATTTCAGTAGTATTTATTACGATATGCTCTTCTTCACGAATTTGTCCGTTCCAGTATCATTTATTACGATACGCCCTTCTGCACGAATTTGTCCGCTTGAATAGTATTTATTATGATATGTTCTGCACTAATTTGTCTGCTTCAGTAGTATTTACTGCGATATGCTCGTCTGCAGGAATTTGTCCGCTTCAGTAGCATTATTTCGATACGCCCTTCTGCACGAATTTATCCGCTTCAGTAGCATTACGATATGCTCTACTGCACGAATTTGTCCGCTTCAGTAGCACTTATTACGATATGCTCTGCTTCAGTACTACCATACGCTCTTCTACACGAACTTGTCTACTTCAGTATCCATTACTATGATACTCTTCTACACGAATTTGTCTGCTTCTGTATCCACTATTATGATACGTCTTCTACACAAATTTGTATACTTCAATATCCATTATTATGATACACTCGTCTACACGAATTTGTCTGCTTCAGTATCCATTACTATGATAGCTTATACTCTTCTACACGAATTTGTCTGCTTTAGTATCCATTACTATGATACGCTTTTCTACACGAATTTGTCTGCTTCAGTATCCATTGCTATGATACTCTTACACGAATTTGTCTGCTTCAGTATCCATTACTATGTACACTCTTCTACTCGAATTTGTTTGTTTTTAACCATGAGTATCATTTATACACAGATGCATACATTTTTAGGTACAAGCACTCGTTTATTTACTTACTGCATGCATACGTTATCATTTCCTTGGCTCTAATTTATTCTTCCCACACAGAGATCCAGGATTCGATTACTATATTGTCACCAAATATAGACAGATATGCATTGCGGGATCTCCTGATTGTATGGTCATCATGACACAAGGTTACCGCTGAGACAACACAGGAACGGAGATACATAGAGTTCGGTGGACGAATAAATTTCCTCCTTGAATAACAGCTCTAGTATAAAAACGACTGTCAGCTAAGGAATTACGATTATTACAGCAAATGGCTGGAACTGCAGATGTGTGTGATGGCTTGTCGCTAATTATACGTGACACCTTGCACATTTATGAAGATGTTTCAAAGCAAGGCATTTCCGTTTTTACCGCAGCACAAGGACAATAATTTATTTGAAGCTTTATAAGGAACACAAAGGAAATTTATAACATCCGCAATAATCAAGCAAAAGAGCAAACTTCATAGTTCAGTCAAACAAGAAATGAAAATTAATGGCCTAATCAAATGACTAACAAAACAGTCAACCAAGTAGGCCTAATTGACTATACAATCAACACCAAGAATTATCTCTGCAGTTGGAAGTATCGTTAAATGCTACTGCTACTGCTACTGTTACTACTACTACTACTACTACTACTGATAGTAGTAATAATAATAATAATAATAATAATAATAATAATAATAATGTCAATGAAGAAACTGATAAACCTAAGAAATAAACCAATAAAGTAATTAAACAAGCTGACAAGCTATCTAAACAACAAACACATAACTAAAAAAAGATGTCCAACAACTAATCGATACAAAAAGCAACAAATCGAACTAGCAAATCCAAACCAGTAAGCTTACCAAAGAACAAACCAATAAAGTAACCAAGCGATGTATAAATAATTAACCAACAAACCAATAAATAAACCAAAAAATCACTCAATAAATCAATAAACTAAGTGATCAACAAGCCAATCAAACAAATGCGCAATTACTAATCATTAAACTAATCGGAAACTTGTCTACCAAACAGGCAATAAACGTATCAAACAAATAATCGACAAACTAAACATTGACAAACCAACTAAAGACCAACTAAACAAGCAATCGGCATACGAACTAAAGAAACAATCTATAAAAGAAAAAGAAAAACTGAAGAATCGCCATACCAAGTATATACATCATGCAAATAAACAATCAACAAAAATAAGAAAATAAGGAATCGATAAATCATCTAAACAAACAATCGACAAAACAAACAAATAACATATTGACAAACCACCCAAACAAACACTTTGAAAACAAATCAAACTACCCATTGCAAACTCAACCGAACAACCAACGAAGTCAAATCTCAGTCTTTGTGAACTTGAACTTGAAGCTTTGTACTGTGTTACTTTGCGCCTAGACACGCTGACAATGAGCAGGATTTTAGGAAGTCTCCATGTAACACAGAAGTGGAAGTTATTCCTGCAGGTCTGTAGATAACTCGCTGATGCTACTGACCGCAGTCAATGAGTGTTTAAAAAAGGAACAAGAAAGTGTAAACAAGTCCCTCAACCGTCCTGAGTGTGTTTACATAGTCGCCCGCCATTCAGCTAACTGGATGTGTCAACATCGCTTCCGGTGGACCGGGGTTCGGGCCTCAAGGCTGCCATTTCCGCCATCCGCTATTGTTGAGTTATATTTCTTCTAAATAAGATTCACATACTTACAATTCAATCTGTCTGTCTGTCTGTCTGTCCTTTCTAGTAGCTAATAATTAGGACTTTTACTAAATTTTTGTGTTAATTTCTTATCAGTCGGACCCCATGTGTTATATTTTGTATTCTTAGCTGTAACAGCAGCGCACAGTCGCGCGAATATCTAGAGTTCTATAGCATTAGATTTCTATGCTGTGACGCTGATTCAAATCTCGTGTAGGCCTAGTCCACGTGCAGTAAAATTTTTAGTGGAATAATAACAACACATTGTAGGAGAGGTTCACTCGAATCACTTCGGTTCCTACGACCATCTTTCCAACTCCATAATTCTTTAACATGCTTATCACCGGTATATTAGCAACAATCAATTAGTGAGCTTCTCAGGCAAGCGGTCTGAGGCTCGATTCCCGACTTAGGCAATAGGAGAAAGATATGCACGGGACTGGGTGTTAGTTCATTGTCTCGTGGTTGTCCTGTGATGTTCTTGCGGTGGCTTTGCGTCATGCTGATCTCATAATCAGAGAGGTCCGCATTTGTGTATGTCTAGTGTATGATCAAATAAATCTCCCCCTCCTACCCGTAATGTTAAGGTCGAACAAAACGGCAAGTTAAGCAGGATAAAAATAGTATTTAATGACGTTTTGTCAACTACGAGGTTATCTGGTGTTAATGGGAAAGGGGATTAGTAATTTGTATTTAGGTCAAGATGAGACCGAGGAGTCGCTATATTATCTGACATTGAACTTACATTTGGGGAAAAGCTCTGTGATAAAAACCAAACCACGTAATCAGTACAAACGGGATTCGAAACCGTGTTCGAATATAGATTTGGAGCGCGAGTTCAGCTCGTTATCCATGAGCTACGCCGTTGGTCTCAACCGCGCCAACTCCACAAATTGGTGCCGAAACCTGAGAATACGAATACTGTACACGACGTACGTAGAGTATGATTATTATTTTAGTCCTGACAGTCGCTGGCAATGTGCACCTGGGTGTCAGGCGAGTCCATTTAGTTACGCAAGAGGTGTTTGGATTAGTCAGTAGCTTGCCATCAGAACGATCACATATCATGCGTGAGGTAGAGCTGTATGTTTCCAGTACAGTTAAGCTGTACTGCATTCCTTTACCGACCACTCGCCCTTATCTCTACTCCGGAGCTCTCCCCACTACTCCTATTACTTCCCCTCTTTCGCGTTGTCGAGCTGTCAAGACTAAATAATCGGTCTATACTATAGGTATAAGCAACTAAGATGTCGGTGCAGAGTGCACTCATATTAGCTACCTGTTGCAACGAAACGAGTAGCGTCTGAGTGACCGTCCTAGCAAACTCAGTTCGATTGTACTCGTATCGAGTCAACGCGGCTTGAGGAAATAAAACAGACACACTTTATTGAGCCATGTGGTTATCAATTCTGAATGTTTGTACAAGATTAAAGAACTCAACATGTAAACTTAATAATACGGTCATCAATACTACTACTCCATTACTCGTACCGTTTATTCCTAATAATTATTCTTCTGCATTATGCTCCCTTCTATTCCAGTGGGCAAACCTTTACCTGTCTCACGACTGCACATTAAACTTCAATGTGATACATCTGACACCAAATGAAATTTACCAAAATGACAATCATATAACTCAAAGACTCATGTTTCATATTTTTATTCAGTAGTTTTAATATACCGTGAGGTTGGCAGGCATGTAAATCTGTAGTGTCTAGGCCCACGCATCTGCTCTTGCTGAACCCCCACATTCTGCTGCTTGTGGCCGCGTGGGGAACAAGAAGTGGCTATGAATATAATGCAGACTTGACGGCAATTGTAACAACGTCGTTATAGAAATCAGCGTCTGAGAGTAGGGCATTGAATTCTCCATCATCATTATTATTATTATTATTATTATTATTATTATCATCATTATCATTATCATTATTATTATTATTATTATTATTATTATTACGGTATTATTATTATTACTGGTAGTGGAGTAGATGAAATTATTGGGGATCATAAGTGCGGTTTTAGGCGTAATAGATCGACTATTGATCAGATTTTTTGTATTCGACAGATAATGGAGAAAAAATAGGAGTATAAGGGTACAGTACATCAGTTATTCATAGATTTCAAAAAGGCTTATGACTCGGTTAAGAAGGAAGTATTATATGATATTCTTATTGAATTTGGTATTCCCAAGAAACTAGTTCGATTAATTAAAATGTGTCTCAGTGAAACATACAGCAGAGTCCGTATAGGTCAGTTTCTATCTGATGCTTTTCCCATTCACTGTGGACTAAAGCAGGGAGATGCACTATCACCTTTACTTTTTAACTTCGCTCTAGAATATGCCATTAGGAAAGTTCAGGATAACAGGCAGGGTTTGGAATTGAACGGGTTATATCAGCTTCTTGTCTATGCGGATGACGTGAATATGTTAGGAGAAAATCCACAAACGATTAGGGAAAACACGGAAATTTTACTTGAAGCAAATAAAGCGATCGGTTTGGAAGTAAATCCCGAAAAGACAACGTATATGATTATGTCTCGTGACCAGAATATTGTACGAAATGGAAATATAAAAATTGGAGATTTATCCTTCGAAGGGGTGGAAAAATTCAAATATCTTGGAGCAACAGTAACAAATATAAATGACACTCGGGAGGAAATTAAACGCAGAATAAATATGGGAAATGCGTGTTATTATTCGTTTGAGAAGCTTTTATCATCTAGTCTGCTGTCAAAAAATCTGAAAGTTAGAATTTATAAAACAGTTATATTACCGGTTGTTCTGTATGGTTGTGAAACTTGGACTCTCACTCTGAGAGAGGAACATAGGTTAAGGGTGTCTGAGAACAAGGTGCTAAGGAAAATATTTGGGGCTAAGCGGGATGAAGTTACAGGAGAATGGAAAAAGTTACACAACGCAGAACTGCACGCATTGTATTCTTCACCTGACATAATTAGGATCATTAAATCCAGACGTTTGAGATAGGCAGGGCATGTAGCACGTATGGGCGAATCCAGAAATGCATATAGAGTGTTAGTTGGGAGACCGGAGGGAAAAAGACCTTTAGGGAGGCCGAGACATAGATGGGAGGATAATATTAAAATGGATTTGAGGGAGGTGGGATATGATGATATAGACTGGATTAATCTTGCACAGGATAGGGACCGATGTCGGGCTTATGTGAGGGCGGCAGTGAACCTTCGGGTTCCTTAAAAGCCATTTGTAAGTAAGTAAGTGGAGATGGTAACAGACATTTACCATTTTTTAATGCGCGTGGTTGACGAGTTACAGATATTTTACTGTTTCTCTGCCTCTGTGCGACGTCACGATTTACTGTAAGGGGGAAGTGAGATAGCAGAAGATTGTAATGCTTTTTAATACTCTGACGTTCACGATCAAGATACACCACTTGAAATTTAACGATCACTCAATTATTATAATGCAACACCTGTACTCATGTGATGCAAAATGCCATCTACCTGGGCCGGGATCGAACCCGCAACCTCGGGCACAGAAAGCCAGCGCTATACTAACTGCGCCATTCACGTCGACTGTACCAGATAATCCTACCTCGCACCTCTGCTGCCTCGCCTCAATATCTGTACAGCGGACGCAAATACGACACCAGCACCATTGCTATCAGAGGCAACCAAATGATTGATGGAATATAATATTAATTCTAATGGAATATCCAGCTACCAATAAAACTGACTTAGGTTGCATTTCTCAGTTCAAAGTACTATCTTTTATCTTTCGTAAAACTAGATGTATATCCCTATCCTGTAATTACCTTATCTTTGTGGAACATTAGACTTACGCCTGCTATAATTACTGTATAATCCCACGGAGACTTGCTACCTGCAACCTGTGTATATCTAATGGTGCCTCAAAATACAATAATTGTGAAGACGGAGCATGTCAAAGGACTTTTATTATTGAAAACGTGAATATTTTTGCTTCTGTAATGTTGAAAAAAAGTATTAGGGAATCTTGGTTCCAGGATTAACGTTGAATATTAATGCTTTGTATTGGCATTCATATAACATAATGTGTAGTATGTTGCATGCATAAGCAAATGGATTACCAATAAAGTGCTTTTGGAAGCACTGATTGGCTTGATTTTAACTGTTCTTGTTTATGATTGTGAATTATCTTTTTCTTAATGTTTTCTTTTTCGGTAAAGTCTCATATTCCTGTAGACATGATTATCTGTGCGTGCCGTCATACGCTCGCAGTAGTTAAAAGTTATTGCGTCATTCTCTACGCATAACAGTTGCGTAAGCCAAACAAAACTCCTCTAAACCATAAGAAGTGGATAATGGATTGCAGTTTTGAAAAGGTAGCATTTCTTAACGTATATCACTCGCAACATGTCCAGATCCATGTTTTTTCCGTTCAGTTAAAGCAAGCAGTTGAATGTTTGTAAAATTAGGAATAGTATTACCTACTTATTTCTGGGTTATTGATTAAACAATGTATAAGTTTATTTTGTGAATAAAATAAACCACGTTTGGACAGATTATTCTTCATTCTTTCATTTACACATAATATGTTCTTATAAATACGCTATAGGTATAAAGTTATTAGCATGTCCATCGTTGTGGAGTAACGGTTAGCTTGCTTAACCGTGAAACGAGCGGGTTCGGGTTCAAATTCTGATTGGTTGGATTTTTTCCGAGATTTTTCCTGAACCACTTGAAGCAGAATTGCTGGGTAACTTTCAGCGTTGGACCTCGGACTCATTTTTTTCCTTCATTAACTTCAATTCATGTATCATCTTAATAGTTTCAGGTCGACCAGGGGATCATGGCAGACGTGGTTCCGGGATTCGCCTTCAGTGTCATCTGTCTGAGGGAGCTGCACAAATTCCAGGGGCTTCTGCAGTGGACTACGGCAGACCGGGGAGTGTAGCTCCCTCGGATAGATGGCGAGTTTGTGAGCCGCGGAATCTGCGGTGCTGCGATCTTCGGGTCAAGGGATGCGGCAGAACGCAAGCGCGTGAATTGCACACTGATGCTATCGATCTGAGGAGGCGGCATATTAACAAGCAGACGAATGACATGTGCGGACTTCATCAGAAGTGGTTGCCATAGCCGAATCGATAAGATGGCACCAAGCAGTGAATTACGTGCTTGAAGAGCGGTCCTAAGGACTTCATAATGATCCTAATACAGGGAAGTTGTACAATAAGTCTAAGGCTGCGATACTCACCTATGGATCCTCCTCCTGAAGGAAACGCGAAAATCTGTCCGTTTCATCTTAGTGACTCTCGAATAATAACGTTATTCAACATTAAAACAAAACATGTTGCACCATGATGAACAGCGAATCAAATCATTAATAAGTAGAGTCCGCTTATAAAATAAATTAATTTAGGCTGTGAATCAAATCTGTAATGACTTGAGTCGTGAATCAGATCACTAATGGCGCCACAGAACGAAATGATTAGGGGTTTCCTCGGCGAATTAAAATTATTGGAGAACAGGCTAATATTTGAAGGGCGGTGCCACACTAATGAATCGACTCACTCGTATGAATTGCACCTGGAATTCCGAGTCGTGGGACCGGGTTCACTGACTCTGACTTGACCTTGTTCCGCATAATCGCGCGATTGTTCGCTTCCCAGAAACTCGCGTGGGATCCCTCAAACGAGGGCGGGCGGGCCGGACCACACAGCCACCTCACCTGCAGCTCGCTGCATTGCCGGCGGCGATACACCGCTTCCATAAATACCATATCGTATATTATGAGCAGTAGCAGTATTTTTACAAATCGATTTCCGAATAAAAATTCTAATGAAATATTAATCTGAGTTTCTGCGTAACTGAGATTGTCACATAATTTCTAAACTTCATTCCTTCAAAATTGATATGGATATTTGTATGCAACAGTTCCGAAAAAGAAACAAGCATTGAAGAGATGTTTCGTGAAGGAAACAAGTAGTGAAGAGATATTTCGTGTGTTTGCTTCTATAGACTGATCTCTACTAAAATTGTTGTTGATATTTTTCAAATCACTGTTGAAAAGAGCATTAAAATATATGGAAGGCAGAAAATAAGAAAGATCGTAGAATGCTGGGTTTGCAGTGACAGACCTGCCCTTGGCCAAAACATGTATGTATGTATGTATGTATGTATGTATGTATGTATGTATGTATGCATGTATGTATTTAAAAGAAACAGTTGTGACGGAATATTCTTCTGATTTTGTGTATCTGTGGGTCCTTCATAATTTTTGTATGTATCAATCGATTTCCACCAAATTTATTGTCAATATTGCGAAAGATTTAATAGAATATCCATATGGATAGTTTCTGCATACGATTTTCAATCAATTTTGACGATCTTGTATAGGGTGTGGCAATGGAATGCGACGGTTTTAATAATACAGCTATTTCTAGTGTTTTTATGTGAGAAAGGGTGCATTGTTATCTATATGAACGTCAAGTTATGCAATTTGTCCTGTCATTGTGGTGAAAGATAATGCAACATCCAATTGATCATTCATCATAAGAGAACATAATAAAACGGCAACCTATCAGTTGGATCCAATATAAACAGCTATTCTTCAATATCCCATTGAACATTCATTATAAGAGAACATAATAAAATAGGAACTTCTCGGCCGGATACATTATAAGCAGCTGTTCTTCAATTAACTTCCTTCAGCAGGAAAAATAAGCCAATAAACGTGAAATATAGTATATCAGTTTCATCCATATTTTTATACTAGATGCTATTTTCCAGGTTTCATCTCATCAGTGATAATTAGAAAATATATGAAAAAGGAAATGGATCCAACAAAGTGGTTCTTTACATACCTACCAGATCTGGAGAACAGCTCTTGCTGATGGATCCAACAGATGACTTCTCATTCCTTATTTGTTAGATTTTGGAGGACAGCTCTTGATAATGGATCCAACAGATAGGTTCCTCTTTCCTTACCTACCAGATCCTGAAGAACAGGTCTTGCTATCCTGGAGAACAGCTGTTGCTAACGGATTCAATAGACTGGTTTCTCTTTTCTTGCCTACCAAATCCTGGAGAACAGGTCTTGCTAGCGGACTCAACAAGAGGGTTTCTTTTCACGTATCTACCACATCCTGAAGAACAGGTCTTACTAACGGACCTAACAGAGTGGTTTCTCTTCACGTACCTACCAGATCCTGCGGAACGGCTTTTGCTAACGGATTCAATAGATGGGTTCCTCTTTTCTTACCTATCAGTTCCTGGAGAACAGGTCTTGCTAACGGATTCAACAAGAGGGTTTCTTTTCACATACCTACCACATCCTGGAGAACAGGTCTTACTAACGGACCTAACAGAGTGGTTTCTCTTCACGTACCTACCAGATCGTGGAGAACGACTCTTGCTAATGGACCAACAGAGTTGTTCCTCTTTACTTACTAGATCCTGGGGAACAGCCTTTGCTAACGGATCCAACAGAGTGGTTGCTCTTTGCTCACCTACTTGATCCCGAAGTTTAGCTCTTGTCAGTGGATCCAACAGAGTGTTCCCTCTTTGCTAACCTGCTAGATCCTAGAGAACAACTCTTGTTTCTGAATGATGGAGTCAATAAGTATCTCCGTGATGTTAGATGTTTCTTCATTGCACTGCAACGTTTATTTTTATTATTATTGTAAATTAATCATTTTCTGTCGGAAAACTTTAAGACCAGTTTGGCGATTTCACCGGTTCGAATTTCAACAGATTAATGTGACACTTTAGACAAAATACTTTGTTTTTTTCCTTCCGTTATCATTTAACCAGTGTTCTTATAGTCACCACATCATTTCACTAGCTCTTTAGTTGGCTCCGTACTGCAAACGGGCCAGTAAATAAACAGATAACTAAAGAGACAATTTTAGTATCTCATCCTCGTGTGTAAGTAACGGCGAATCGTTGTTTCACAGGGACAGACAGACTTCTTAACAATAGAGTACGATGCAAATTATTGCCAACATAACAAATAAAAACCGTTTTCCATATTATGAGAATTAATTTTACGACCTTGCAGTTGTTTTGGCAGCGGTCCCAAAAAAACCGGTTGCATAGCAACGCCTCTCCTTCTCCGTTGCTATCGAAACTAATTGAATACACAGTACATGGTTATGAATTACACGGATTGGGAAGGAGGTCCCTTGTACAGTCGAATCAGCTTTACGTGGTAAATGTGGCGTTCTAGAAAGAAACACAAACACAAGAAATATTGTTTTCCTTAAAGAGTACTCTTATTGATAAATCACGAGTTAAACTTCTTGGTATTCACTTGGACGCAAGTCTTACCTGGGAAGTACAAATTGATGGCATTTGTATTAGAGTATCAAGAGTAATTTTTTTACTGAGGAAATTAAAACCATTGGGTCTAATGAATATTTAATAAATGCTTATTAGGCCTATGCATTTTTTCATATTATTGCTTATGACGTACATCTTTGGGGAAATAGTACGTATGTATCTAGGGTACTCATTCTCCAAAGAAAAAAAAAAAAAAGGCTATTCGGATTCTTACTTCTGTTACATTTGATAGCCATTGTAAACCTACTGTTTATTCCTTAGGGCATATTGACTGTTTACAATTTGTATGTATATCAATGCTTATTGAAAGTAAAAAGCAACTTAGAATATTTCCATGTTAAGAACAACATTCATAATCATTCTACTATATTTAATTACCATCTTGTTGTTCCAAATACAAAATTATCCAAATGTAACAATTGGTACTCGATTTTGGCAGTTCACATGTTTAATCTGTTGTCTCCTGAGGCCCATTTTGTTAGTTTTAGTTTATTTTCCACTAGAATGAAAAATTGGTTAATAGATAATCCATTGTATAATTTAAATTAATTTCTTATTTCTAATATTTGCACTAGCATAAGGTTTTAATGTATTTTTATTGGCCATGTTTATAGTACTTTGTACTTATGACAATAAAGCCGATTGATTGATTGATTGATTGTTTGATTGATTGATTGATTGATTGATTGATTGATTGATTGATTGATTGATTGATTGATTGATTGATTGATTGATTGATTGATTGATTGGAAGCCAATTAAGTTCTTGCGGTTATTAATATGTGAATTATAAATCTGAGTAAAATGAGTTTACTTTTACTGTATGTGAAATTTGTCAATTCAATACAAAATCAAATACAACTTCTAATGCGGATTAGCTCACCGCGTTAGAAAAGTTAGAGCCTTCCCTCTATCAGGAGGCCTTCGCCCTTCACGAGACACAATAGGCTATCTTTATCTTTATTTTTATAAGCTGTAATTCACTCAGCTTATAGTTTCTAACTGGAAAAAAAAAAAAAAAAAAAAAAAAAAAAACCGCGAACAATATTTACGAGTGCTTCAGTTAATTTTCCTTTCTCATTTCACTGTTATTTCATGACTGCCATTTCATCTCGTCGTTGAAGTTCTATTATTTTCTGTGTAAAATATTTGAGAAAAAATGTGTGTCATTATCTACGTCAATCATGCATATTAGCATATCAAGCGGTTAGAAGCAAATAGGTATAAGTGCACTTAAGTTATTTTTGAGAAAATGTGATTGAAAGTACTTAAGCTTTTGTAAATTCCGTGAAATGTTTTATTTACATTTTAGTGTTTCATGTAGTTTAAAAATATTCCCTTTGCCATTAAAATTTCAGATGCTTTAGCTTGCCCTGGATGCACTTAACTCATGTTCTTAGAAATGTCACTTGTGCCCCTTTGCTTCTGACCCCCTCATATGTAAGTAACCATTGTCTTACAATTTTTAATTCGTGTTTTTATTTGTTTTCTTAATTGTTAATATTTGGAAACTGATATAAATATGCACTTCGAAAATGTACAACAAATGGATAGTTGAACATAAATCCAAGTTAAATACTACAGGATTCCTAATAATATATTATGATAACATTACTGGAGTCTGCAAATTTCAATGCTCTTCCATACGTTTATTTTATTTTCTTAGTAAAGTAACGCCTGAAAAACCGAAAGAAAGAAAGAAAGAAAGAAAGAAAGAAAGAAAGAAAGAAGTACTGTTCATTACATCTGCAGCATGCAACACGAGAATGGAGACTATGATATTGACAAGGATAGTGACGATAACAACACTGACAAGAATAGTGGCGAGGATGACATTGGCAAGGACAGTGACGACGATGACATTGGCAAGGATAGTGACGACGATGACATTCGCAAGAATAGTGACGACAACATTTATAGTGACGATGACATTGACAAACATAGTGACGACGATAACAATGACAAGAATGTTGACCTCAAATGACTAGGATGGTGACCACAATTACATTAGCAAGGATGATGACGACGATGACAGATGAAGATGCTGAGAATAAGGACTGTGACGAAGATAACTGCATGAAATTCACGAGGAACGTGACAATGGCAGTTACAGGTCGGTGACCATGGAAAAAAACGAACACAACTATGATATTATATCAATATTATTGTTATTATTCACGCAGTCATATATTAAATACTTCTCGTCTTATTAATTTACCTGTTGGGACAAGAGTCCACACATAATAAATAGTAAAAATACCTGTATCCATTCCGCGTTGGAGGTTATCTAATAGCAGTATTTACTGTATGACATTATAAATTATTATCTGAGCCATGACGTCAGGTGTCTATCAGGTACACAACCTTGAGGAGTCCCACTAATTCCCCGAATCCATGCCAGTCAGCGCTCGTAAGTTTCCTTGTCTGGCCTACGTATTCCAGAAACTTCTTATGCATATTGTAACCTTTTTGGCGGGAAGTCGAGATTTTACGGAGATACTAGTTCTCTCTTTCTCTGTCTCTCTCTCTCTCTCACACATACATACATGCATGCATGCATACATACATACATACATACATACATACATACATACATACATACATATACATACATACATACATACATACATACATACATACATACATAGAAAACATTATTTAGCTGTCTACCATAATTATGATATACAAGATTAAAAGAGAATAAAATGTCTGACCGTGGAACGAGCGGGCCCGGGTTCAAATCTTTGTTGGGACAAATTACCTGGTTGAGGTTTTTTCCGAGGTTTTCCCTCAACCCAGCAAGAGCAAATGCTGAGTAACTTTCAGCGCTGGCCCCTGATCTCATTTCCCTGGTATTGTCACCTTCATTTCCTTCATTTCAAAAATAGAAAGAAAGACTAATACTGGCAACGTGATCATGATAATGTACAAGATGAAGAAAAAAAGCGAGCAATCATATTGTTGTTTAGTTAACCGTTCAAAGACAGGTCTGAACTTCACAAGTGGCACTAACTAGGCACAACACATGAGGAAACTAAGCCAGGAAATAATGGGGTAGGGTGGCCAGTTCCTTTTTCTTCTCCATTGCATACATCGCCGACTAGCAACATATTACATTAACCAGACTTCAGATGCAATGATATTAAAGAGAAAAGCAGAATTAGTATAAAGACGGACAGAAAGGAATACATTAATGCTGATGGTGTACTAGTTATATTAAAAAAAACAAACAGAAGTTGTCATGATATAAAATGTTTTGAATGATGATGAGAGAAGAGTTGGTGATAGAAGAGGTGAATAATGAAGAAACCCAGTGATAAAACAAAGAATGGAAGACGAAACTGATTGAAATGTAACAGATAAAATTTGAAGAAAGGGAAAATTCTCAACTGTTCATAAGGAATATTAGGAATGAAGAGGCAGCCATATTGAATATAACATATTATATAGAATGACGAACAAAAAAGTTCCGGTAATATAAAAGATAAAAAGAAACAAAAAGTGGCTGTGATACAAAAGATGAATAATAAAATTAACAGATACAGTGATATAACAGATGAAGAAAGACGAAAGAGAAAGTGATGGCGGTAGGTCTAATTGTGAATAAAGAGGAAGTTGAGGTAATATAAAAGGTGAATAATGACGAAAGAGAAAATGGAGATAAAAATGAACAAAGAATGGGAGTTATGGTAACGTATAAGACGAAAAATGAAGAAATAGAAAGTCAAAGTGATATAATAACAGATGAAGAGTGAATAAAGAGAATGTGAGGCAGTGAGGGTGATAAATACGGAGTGACGATGATATAAAAGATGAAGAATGAAGATATATATATATATATATATATATATATACAGGGACATCGTTTTATTTTTACTAACATTTTTAATATTAACCTGGCTATACCTTTCTATTAACGATTGAATCAGGAAACACCGTTTGCTACCCTTTCCACGACAGAGTTCGATGATACTGGCGTAAAATACAAATCACTTTACTAGGTATAGGAGGGAAGAAAAGTGGTTCATCCATTTATGTAAACTAGGAAATATCGCAATTTTGAGTTTGATAATTTTCATTAGGTTTTTGTTTAATCAAAATACAGTACTGTATTAACACTTAGTGTTTTACACACGAATTGAGCTATCCATTCGGAAGTATTAATTATGCAGTGTATATTGTACTGTTACAGCACATTAGCGTACTATATAGAGAATGAAGTTAAATTGAAAAATAATTATAATATGGATATTTAAACACATTTTAGAAAATGGTGGCCGTTCATTTCGATACAGGCTTCAGTTTTTTTGTGCATATTATCGCACTATAGACTATTGTACCTAATTCCAATTACCAGTTTCGTCCTTCGTACGAGTAACTCATGTTGAAATAATTCTGTACCTACTCTATAAAAGAGTACCTTACGTACTGTAAATTCAATCTTCCCTTCTGCCCGATCCGAAAAGATAAAATCACTCAGAAATGCTATCTACTGTCCGTTCAAGTGGTTTTGTCGCAGGGTTGTAGAAAGGGGGGGGGGAAATCACGTGACAGTTAATTACTTAACGAGGCCCTTTTATTTAAGTTATTTTAAACACTTGAATAATATTACGTAGATGTCCAATTCCTAACAGAAATTAATGTTTTCAGAAAAGAGCTAAGATAGCCCAGCTACTAGACTTTACAAAGGGGCGAACAGAAGCAGGTGGGGGAAACCGGGATGCGACATAGGGAAACGGACGACAGTACCCGTACGAAAATATGATTCAATATTGAAAGCTCTTTCGTCACTGGAAAACGCGAACATATTTCTGAAACGTACTATACTCAGTAACACAGTACTGCTTACGCGCCCTCGGCTCTGTGTCGTGAACGGTTGGAAGTTTACTAGTAGAAGGGGTGGGAGTGAAGTACATTCCAAAACTCAGGTACAATAAAAATTGAAGTAAAAATAAAATGATGTCCCTGTATATGGCATAGTGATTTAACTATCGACGAATGAAAAAAAAAAAGATTATGATAGAAGAGATGAATGAAGAAATATGAAGTTATAGCAATGTAACAAACTAAGAATAAAAAATGTAAAATTCATAGCGATATAATAGATGAAGAATATCTAAAATAAAGAAAAAGGGATCATTATTTGAAAGAGGGTGACACGATATTAACAAGAAAAGTTACAGACCGATTATTTAGTTCTGACAGCTCGGCGATGCGAAAGAGGGGAAGTAATAGGAGTAGTGGGCAGAGCTACGGGGTAGATATAAGAGCGAGCGGCCGGTAAAGGAATGCAGTGCGCCTTAACTATACTAGTAACATACAGCTTTACCGGACGCATGACATCCGATAGCTCCGAAGGCAAGCGAGTGACTAACCCAAACACCCCTCGGCGTAACTAAATGGACTCGCCTGACCCAGGCGCACATTGCCGGCGACTGTCAGGAGTAAATCGTACTGTATATTGAAAGAAAAATTACGACTGTATTGATAATGGTGGCGATGATGATTCATAATTGAACATTATAGCCTATACATTAAAAAATTAGAAAAAAATGATGAACTGGTGATAAAGGAGAGCAGTAAATAGGCCTAGAAGATGAAGATAAAGAAACAAACAAGATGCTTATAATGGATTACAAGATAAAGATGACAACTACACACCTTTTAACAACAGAAGATGAAGTCGATAGCAAGCATAAAATTGGTGAAGGTGAAGAATAAATGGACCTGTAACAACAAGACCATGACGGCGTGCTGGTCGGCTGGTACTTTGCAAAACAATTAATAGAACATAACAATCTATTGGGAATAGTCACGATCTCTTTGAAAGGAAGCTGTACTGAAAGAGGATGAGTCATTTGGTTGCATAATACCTTATCTGCATCCAGAAACACAGAAACAACATAAATCATGATGCAAGTGTCAATACTATCTGGTCTGTGTGACAAG
Source organism: Periplaneta americana (assembly GCF_040183065.1). NCBI lineage: Eukaryota > Metazoa > Arthropoda > Insecta > Blattodea > Blattidae > Periplaneta > Periplaneta americana. Next base: position 112,645,181 of record NC_091119.1, read on the forward strand.
TAAAAGTGCGCCTCTTATCCAGCGCGCTGATGCATGACACAGCCAATCACTGATACAATTAGATCAGCCCGCCTGAACATTTTCCGCATGTCAAAAATCCGACGAATCACTTTTCCACGGCTAATCCACCTTACAGTTCTATAATATATGTGGAATATCTGACATTCTTCCCCCATTTTCTGTAGGAGTTTTCTTAATTGTTTATGTTTTAATGACTTTGATTTTATTTGGTTTGTAGTGTCAATAACCAACTCCATAACATTTTTCGTATTTGCTGTTTTGCTCCTTAGTGTCCCGTGGTGAATTATACCGGATGAAAGTTATATCATTATCAATGTTTAATTGTGAAATTACAGGAAATGAAGCTATAAGTTTTAACAGAAGTAGAATAATAATTGATATATATTTTACAAGGATAGTTATTCTGGCCGAAATTCACGTCTCCGTGGATTTTTCAAGGGTCATGATAAAGACATGATGCTATGAAGCCAGGCCACCAGCGATACAAGTAACGTTGTGTACAACGAACTGCAAGTCCGTTGTAAGGAGGAGTACTACTCCGATTCACTTGCTTCGTTTTCCAGGGGCTGGCTCGCGAGTCACAAAATGCCGACGTATGCTCTAGAACAGGGGTTCTCAGCCTTTTTAAGATAATGAGCACCACTCACATGTAATACTAAATGAGTGAGCACCATGGAGTCGAACAGGTTTAATATGATGATGTTGTTGTTACAAATGCCTTTATTGGAATGTAATCCTTTACATATCTGGCAACTTACTACATAATAAATTGCATAGTAAGAAAACAAGTCAGACATAAATTTAAAAAAATAATAATAAATAAATAACATATAGTATCGTAGTATTACAATTTACTTATTCTAACTTTACAAATTATAAAATTAATTTAATTACATACAACAGAACTCGGTAAAGACAAGAAATCAAGTGCAAATTGATACAAATGGAATACATTTTCATAATGTTACATTATTTTACATAGGCTATGTTAAAAAATTTTCAATACTACATACAATTTCTAACATCCCAATATAATTTACAAATGTTGTCTTGACTTTGGGAGCATACAGCTACACCAGGGCACGTTAGAAGGTGATTTGAATTCATTGTTTAATATATGAACACATAATTAAATAAAATAACAAATAGTATACGATTTTTAAAAACAATGACCGTGGTAATGGGATCTTTGAACTTTAATTTTATTCAAAATTTCAGTGATGTCCAAGGATAAGCCTCTTAGATATGAATCAATAAATTAATCGTGGTCTCGCTTTGTTATCAGTTATAGAGGTATTTCATAAGTGAGAAAGTTTTTTTTTTCTTTTCTTTCGTCCTGAACATAGATGCACATTAGCGAGAAAAACACTCCGTAGTATTTGGAACCTGTTTGTATCTTCTTCTGTCCTAAAGTTATGAATTCGGTTTTTTTTTTTTTTTTAAACAAATATTTCAGCGCAAAGGATGATTGGATATCTACCAATTGAAGTTCCTTACGAGTAGCTACGGCATATTATTGCCTTGAATAATCTTAATTTTTCTTTATTAAGTCCACACAGAATTAAAAGGAATTATACAGTATGAAACACGGGAAAGCCTGTTAAGTTTCTAAAGTAGTGTAATGGGTGGATAGGAATACTATTTGTTCCGACTCGTACAACAAACTTTGCATTGAAAAAGGACCTGTTATTCCTCATTACTGAAAGTGGTCAATAATCTCGGCTTCGAATACAAGAAATAAATAGCAGAGATTTGTTGCTTGTGAGGAAATATTAAGAGAATTTTTTCTTTATTGGTCCTGCAATTATGTTTTGTAATGGATTTTATTGTTATTTGCTGGTAATTCGATCCTACTCAGCGGAGTGTTTTTCTACAGAAGATGAATAAAAAAACTTCATGACAATTATAGTTACTGCGTATTTTATGTGTCACTGCTGTTAGTGCAATGTCGACAGCTGATACCCATCTCTGCTTAAGTTGCCACTTCACATCAGGAACTACCCCATTATACCCATAAAAGGATATGGGACATAGAGGCGGAACCCCATGCTTTCCTGATCTCGGCACTGAAATGAGTTGGTGTGATCGGTACCACGCTCCGACCGTATTATTCTCGCAGAGACCTCATAAACAATTCATAGGACGCTGCAACTTTATATAATATGTTGATATTTCCTGGAGTGTACACTGCAGTGCGATTTTGCTCTTGGCGTGAGATAATTGGATGTGTTGTGATCAGAAATGAATATTATATCTTTAGGATTACCATCAGAAGAAATTCTATAGGAGGACATGGAATCTAAAATAAGAGGGCATTCCTGAAAAAAGGAGGACTTTTTAAAAATTAGTACGAACAAAATTAAAGATAAAAACAATGGCTCACCTCAGTCAGTTTTCTCACTAGTTGCTGGATCAGTATTACATCTGTACCCTACTTATCGGTGGAGCCCACTTTGTGCACAAGAGCCTGAAGAAACAAATTTATATCCTGTAACAAATAACTACGGAACTGTTCACAAGACATGTCCTTGAAATTATATTTCACCTTGAGGATACTTCTGTTTCCGTTAGCATACGATTTCGTTCTTTTGTCCATTGAGCAGATATTAGGAAAATACTCTGTCAGCACTTCCATTGTGACTTGGGATAAATAAATAGAATTGACATATTTTTAAGAGATCTGAGAAAGTTTCAGTGCTCGCAGAACTATTGGAATTGAAGAATTTTCACCATTGTTTATCTACACTTAAATCTTTGTCAAAATTAACTTTATTGGCATATCTTTGTACATTGCAGAATAAAATTGATAAAATAGCTTAGAATCATGAATAGTGACATTATTAGAGTGTAAGAATTCAATGCATGTCAATAGGTCATCATATTTTATGTTTTTTATGTGCTCCAGCTTCAACCATTGAAAGCAGTTAAATTCTTTCATAGGTTTTCACCATTTGTTTAGATGTTCTATGCATTATATCGCACATTATTCAATATTCATATTAATCCTAGTTGAAATGCGAAATGCCGGACATTTCAAGTTTTTTAAATGCCTGCCGGACAGGATAAAATGATTAAAAAAGAGACATATTCTTCTTTTGTCGGACGGATAGTAACCCTATATATCTTATAAAGTACGGTGTCTATTGTTTGCTGAACGCACTGTACCTCGAGACACTTTGTCTGGAGTTGCAAGGCCTTCACGAGATCTGCGACACAGGCAGCCAGGAGTGAAAGTGACGGCCAATACGTTGATTACGAAGTTACGCAGCCTGGAAGACGTGTTCAGAACTGACGTAACAGCACAACAAACATTTACACAGGACAAACTACGCTGAGATTCGTGCTTTCGATTTGCACAGGGAGAAACGAATTGCGTCGTTCAGAAAGGAAGCTTGAGCAAACCGCATTACAGTTCAAAGATTTCCGTCCAAAGGAACAGATACTGTATGCATCACACCAAGGAACAGTACTATTTAACGTTACTTTTAAACTATAGCCCTAGAATTTCTCATTTTGATAGAAAGCAATAACGGAGCAAGCTAAAAAAACTAAAGCACTCGCACAAAATGTGTCTAGGTCCTAGGAGCCACATTTCCACCAAAAATACATTCACTGAATATGAAGGGGAGTCGCCCTGGGTGGCGCACTCGGTATAGTGTTGGTCTTCTGTGCTCGAGGTTGCGGGTTCGATCCTGGTCCAGATCGATGTCATTTAAGTGTGCTTAAATGCGACAGGCTCATGAAAGCAGATTTCCTGGCATGTAAAAGAACTCCTGAGGGACAAAATTCCGACACACCGGCGACGCTGATATAACCTCATCAGTTTCGAGCGTCGTTAAATAAACATATTTTTTTTCAGTTTCGCAAGTCAACTACAACGGAGATGGGGGAGGAGGAAACCACTCCATTCCAAATGTTACACCTATTATGTCGGTTGGATGATCGTTCATCTCTGCGAAGGTATAATATGATACGTGAGACCAACAGCCAGTTAGCAGGCTTTTGCCCTCCATTTACTGTTGCGCAAGGAATTTATTATATGTATAGGGCCTTACTTACAAATGACTTTTAAGGAACCCGCAGGTTCATTGCCGCCCTCACATAAGCTCGCCATTGGTCCCTATCCTGTGCAAGATTAATCCAGTCTCTATCATCATATCCCATCTCCGTCAAATCCATTTTAATATTATCTCCCATCTACGTCTCGACCTCCCCAAAGGTATTTTTCCCTTCGGTCTCCCAACTAACACACTATATGTATAGGGCCTATACTGTATAAATATGACTATAATGTTGTTTAATGCTCAGTTTTCTGAATTATAAGTAGTTGTAGTGTTACAGAAAATGCATTCTTTCGTTACGTACTTTAGCCATAATTATAGTGAAATATTTAAGTAAATACGTTCTCTGAACTAATTAAGAATATGCATTACCTCTATTTAAGCAATAACCTCATGCTTCCTTTAAAATATATTTCGGAATTGTAAAAAAAAAAAAAAAAAAAAAAAAAAAAAAAAAAAAAAAAAAAAAAAAAAAAAAAAAAAAAAGTAAATAGGATTCAGAGGAAATTGGATGAAACGTTTATGCCCTCGGTTGGGTGTTACAGCTATATTTACTGTATATTTTTAAGGAATTAGTTCTATTTGTAAGGACTGTGAATATGATTGAGAATGAAATAATGTAATGCAATTTATTGTTCTATTATTGATGATTAAGTTTCTCTGATTTCTTTATTGAATAGATCTATAAAACAGCTTACAAGATAATTAGCCGTACTTTGTTCTATCTGAATTTGTTTATTGCAGAGCCATGAGTATGAATCTACGATAAGAGAAATAAGAACTATAATCCATGCAAGAAAGTAAGTACATCCTTCTTGCAAACACAGTATCAATATAAGAGTCTGATCCGTTGCTAAACAAGTGACGTCAAAATAGTGTGACCAACTCATTGCCGTTGCTAAGCAACTGATGTCAGATGTCGAAATTTTCGAACATATAATTCATTTGACACTCGAGCATAAACGCTTCATGTTGAAAGTCACACAAACAGAAATTTGTAGAAGTAAATACATGAAAATTGTTTCCATAATGTTGACACAACTAAAATGACAATGTTGGTCTATCTTATATTATTCAGATAATAGCATACCAGAATAATGTATAAATTGCTACTGATCTTCCCATTAACGGATACTGTGCTTCTCAATAGCGGAAGATTATTAATGCTTGAAAGATCTTCAGTGATGGGGAGTTTCACTGTAATAGTGCCTGCAAGAGACAACTTATAAACTGTGCTCGTGCTGGAGGTGTGGGGATTCACGCAGGAAGCAGAGAGAGGTTTACAGCGGAAGCGACCTTCCCTAATCCACTTCCACGTATCTCTCGCAGACAGCTGCTGATATGGCACACATTCCACAGACGCTGACGAGATACTCAAACACGGTTTGAACTCGCATTAACCCTTCACGCTCCAGTGATTTCAACGTGATATACTCAGTTATCTCTAGCAACTTCATGTCTAAATATGACGTTACGAACAACTTATTCAATCAGTCTCTCTTTTTTTCTTTCGTCTCATTCTTCCTTATTACGTCTATATTTCTTTCATTGTTTCCATTTCTCTTAACTACTCTCCATTTCTATTCTTGTCGTCTTCGGTGGTCTAGTGGCTGTTATGCTAGCCGTCGGATCCGAGGGACCCGGGTTCAAACCCGGCTGACAATGGATTTCAAACGGCTATAAAGTCCATAGCATTGCTTTTTCCTGGCGGGAAGTATCGTTATCTCGTGAAACCTAGCTGCATGACGTATTACCACAGTCTTGTATATACAGTCACGAAGCTTGAGTTATTGAGGGTACTAGGAACGATAAACTGTGCCGGTACTATTTCGCATTGTCTGTAATGAGGCGATAGTAGCGATCCTAGTGGTTAGCAACTATCTATGGATGCATATTCCCTACGTATTGAGCTTCGTGACTGTATATACTAGATTGTGGTATTACCTTGTCCCATCACTACAGCACAGGCACACGTTACCTGTCCACACCTGTGGAGTAACGGTCAGCACATCTGGCTGCGGAACCAGGTGGCCCGGGTTCGAATCCCGGTCGGGGCAAGTTACCTGGTTGAGGTTTTTTCCGGGGTTTTCCCTCAACCCAATACGAGCAAATGCTGGGTAACTTTCGGTGCTGGACCCCGGACTCATTTCACCGGCATTATCATCTCATATCATTCAGACGCTAAATAACCTGGATGTTGATAAAGCGTCGTAAAATAACCTAATAAAATAAAAAACACGTTACCTATGGGACAGAGGACAGTGGCGTGTGTGTCGTATCAGATGAAGAAACAGATGAGTCGCAATAACTGTTTCATTTTCCATCTCTGAAGGCTTTGCCAGGTATTTCGTGTGCTTCAGGTAGTACCAATTTGCTCTGAACATAGACTCTTCGGTATACAGTTCCGAAACGTTGTGGATGAAGTTTCAGCACACAGTAGTATACTCAAAAATCTGCTTCTGATCAGTGAAATATATTATGTTTGATCACTATGTCCGTAAGATTTACTGAAGACTTGGGATGATCTTCTTTATTAATATGAATGTATTTTGCTGATAACCAAACGTTTAAGAACCTAATGGTTGTGTGCAATTACATCTGTTGCTTATTATGACTAATGACAAGATTTGCACATCATCACCTTTCAAAGAATATTTTACATCATTTCATCTATTAAAATATCCTTTTGTTAACTTTGTAGAGAACTATAAAATCTGTTTTTTGTGTCCAACTGTTCCAACTGCCAATATACTTCCATCAATACATCTTTTTTACTTATTTCCTAATATCTTGCATGGATTATACTGTATAGACTATTTCGCCCATGCACGAATTCGCCAATGAAGTATAAGAATCCGCTGAAGTTTATCAAATCAGAGCCATCTATCATTGCAATATTGTCGAACTTCATATTATGACTTTTGTCTTGTCGCTGATGATTCACTCTTGTTTCCACAAATCAAGGAGATACAGCATAACCTAATATTAATAAACTGAGAAATAATGTAGGCCTACAACATCAAGTACAACAAGATTATTATTACGGAATATTTCTTCCATAATTATTGTACATTAAATTAAATTTAAATTTCCAACTTTTTTTAATGTCATTGTGTATATAACACAAATTAATGTTTCTATTAAATTGCTTTGTTTGTGTAACTCATTTGTATTTTGCAAAATAGTATTATTAAATATCACTTGAGGTTTAATTTCCCTTCAATGAAAAATCACGAGCGCGAAGTTGGTATGAAGATTGGAAGAAATTTAGAATCTAGATGTTATAAACAAAAACGATTTTTTAACAGAAATACGCGTTTTTAGCATGCCTGTTAACGAAAAAAACATCTTTTTGGCTAAATCTCTAGACTAAATCTGCTCATAAAGTAGTCCAAGCGGTATGCACACGAATCACATACACACTTCATTATTATTATTATTATTATTGTTGTTGTTGTTATTATTATTATTATTATTATTATTATTATTATTATTGTTGTTGTTGTTGTTGTTGTTGTTGTTGTCGTTTAGTCAACTCTCCGAAGACAGGTTTGAACCTCATAAGTAACACCAATAAGGCATCACTCATGAGGCAACTAGGCCAGGAGATAAAGGGGTAGGGTGGTCAGTTCCTTTCCTCCTCCAATGCATACATTGTCGATTAGCTACATATTCCACTCATCAGACTTAAGATGCATACAAACAATTGGTCTTCCTTTGACACATCGTCAAGTGAGATGTACTGCCTGATACTAGATATCAATGGCTCAGAACCAGACTGTTCCAAGTCTATTTTACAATTTTTTTTTTCAGAAGAGTTATTTGAAGCTCCTGACATTTCAAAGCTTCATGAAACAATTTGGAATAGCTTCATAGCAACCTTATGGAGAGGAATATTTACAATTTTGTTCGATTCATATATGCAGAGAACACAGATTTTGTTATAAAAAGTTCGACTTAGAACAGTCTGGTTCTCAATGAAACATTCATTCTCCGCACCTTACTCATCTTCATCAACATCATCATCATCATCATCATCATCATGTTATATTCTTTCTCAATCATTAGGACTTTGAAGTCCACTGCGGCCACATTTCTTCTTGCCATCTCTTCTCTGTTCTACGCAATTTATTCTTTTATTCGTTCTGTACTTAAGAATCCGCCTAATAATTCAGTTGCAATTTATTTTGATATTTATTTCTCCTTTTTTCTCGTTGCCAAACTTTCAGAACGGCCCCGAGGTTCACTCAGCCTCCTATAAAATTGAGTACCGGGTCTTTCCCGGGGGTAAAAGGCGGTCAGAGCGTGGTGCCGACCACACCACCTCATTCTGGTGCCGAGGTCATGGAAAGCATGGGGCTCTACCTCCATGCCCCCCAAGTGCCTTTATGGCATGTTACGGATTTACCTTTACCTTACCTTTTTTTTTTATTTATTTCTCCTCTTTCCCTGTCTTCCTCTTACTGTATGTACCTTATTAATAATTATATTCTTCTGCTTCTTTTCTGCTCCATCAAATGAGTTACGGCTGTATTGCAAATGGTTGGATACCATACAGTCCCAGAGCGATTCTGAAAGATAACCTCACAGGTTGTAGATATAGCAGTGAATTTTCATTGTTGCTAATATAGAGACATTTTCATGTGTTTCGCTCCGGGCGTCCAAACAAAAACAGGCCGAACAGCAACTGGCAAACTGTTTGCCATAAATGGAGTGCATGCCTTACAAGGAAGCGAAGCCGGCACTGCTGCAATAAATGTACACGTATCAAGGGAAAACCCCAGGCCGAAAATAAATCATGTCCACTGCATCACATGACATGTGCGCAAGTTAGCAGACGTGTTCGAACACAGCAAGGCTAACCGAAGTCCGCGAGCAGAACACAGGCCTAGGTTCGTTCGGAAATGGAACCGAAACAACTTTTATCTTTCTTGTAATGCATTTTTCTTACCTTCTTTTCCTTTTCTCTTATCTACTAAATCACTTCGTGCTTCTTTCTTCTTCTCTTCACTATGCTAATCTTCTTCCTTTGGATTCCTCACGTTCTCTTTTTTCCTCCATATTCCACTTTGCCACTATTTTTATTTTATTTTGTTTTTTGCTTTATTTAACGACGCTATATCAACTACAAGGTTATTAGCGTCGATGGGATTGGTGATATCGCGGTGATATTTGGCGAGATGAGGCCGAGGATTTGCCAAATATTACCTGACATTTACGTTACGGTTGGGGAAAACCTCGGAAAAAACCCAACCAGGTAATCAGCCCAAGCGGGAATCGAACATGCTCTCTAGCGCAACTCAGGATCGGCAGGCAAATGCCTTAGCCGACTGAGCTACGTCGGTGGCTTATTTTTTCTTATCTCTATTTTTTTCTCCTCTTCTCTTTTTCCTAATTTCATTTCTTCTCCCAACTTCTTCCTTCTCTCCCACTTCATTCTTTCCTTTGATCTACTTCGTTGTTTTGTCTCATCTTCCACATCGTTACTCTCATTTTTCCTCTCCTTTTGCTAATCTCATTTCTTCTCCTTACTTCCATTTCTCTCGCTTCGTCCTTCTGATTCCTCACTTCATCTTCACTCTTCTCTTTCACATTGCTCCTCTCTACTTTCATGTTATTTCTTCTTCCCAATTCATCCCTTCTCCTTTCCCACTTCTTATTCCTTGTGATTCTCAACTTCTCTCTTCTCTTTTCTTCTCTATTTATTTATTCTTTCTTCTCCAAGTCATTACCCTTCTTCTTTGACCTCGATTTATTATTCTTTCTTCTCTTCCACTCCATTATTTTCCCCCTCTCCATTTTATTAATCTCCTTCATCATCCCTCATTTCTTATTCTTCCTTCTCCTTGTGCTTCGTTCTTGTTTCTTCTCATCTTCTACCTCTTTCTCCTCATTCTGCACTCCCTTATTCCTTTCTTTCTGTCCATTCATGTAGTGATAGTAGTGCAGGACTGAATAACTTCTATTGTAGCGATGTACCGAAGTACATATCGTCGGTGTTCGTGCAAAATGTAGTATGTTAAAGTTACCAATTTTTTCAGGAAAGGGAAAAAACTTAATATTTTTGTTGATTTCAGATCTACTACTTTTTAACTTAAAATATTATCATAAAAACACATATTGTGATGTTTTGCAATTATATATGAGCACCAAAATAATGCATGTCTAGAGGAGAAAAAAATAGTTTGAATTTTTTAACATATGACATTTTACACGAACACCAACGATTTATGATATTTCCATGCAGAAATTATGCGTTATCATATGATGAAGGATCGGTGGAGCGGAGAAAAATTCTCTCCGGCACCGGGATTCGAACCCAGGTTTTCAGCTCTACATGATGACGCTCTATCCACTAAGCCACACCGGATTCCAACTCCGATGCTGGATTGAATCCTCCCAGTTTAAGTTCCACCTTTTAGTCTCCCTTTTAGTAGCCAACCCTCATGCACTGTGTCACAGATGTGTAACTGTGGCACAATGTCCGACACACTAATATGCAGAGGTGCACTCATTACGAGTGACTAAGCGGCCGGGATCCGACGGAATGAGCGCCGTGTCGGAGGGAATTTTTCTTCGCTCCATCGATCCTTCATCATATGATAACGCAGAATTCCTGCATGGAAATATCATATGTACAGTACTTCGGTACTTCGCAATAATATGATATGCGTATATAATCACTTAGTGATTTAAGACTGCGCTCATTCCGTCGGATCTCGGCCACTTAGTCACTCGTAATGAGTGCACCTCTGCACATACAGTAGTGTGTTGGACATTGTGCCACTGTCACACATCTGTGAATGAGGGTTGGCCACTAAAAGGGAAACTAAGAGGTGGAGCTTAAACTGAGAGGATTCAATCCGGCTTCGGAATTGAAATCCGGTGTGGCTTAGTGGATAGTGCGTCAGCACGTAGAGCTGAAAACCCGGGTTCGAATCCCGGTGCCGGAGAGAATTTTTCTCCGCTCCACCGATCCTTCATCATATGAATAACTTCTGTCGACTGTCTGCCATTTTGTCATCTATATTGCAAATAAGCGGAAATAAGTGTACACTGTAGAAATACACATTTGTAATTGAATACCTCTTTGGAATTTCCTGTAAATTTACAAATTTACAAATCTTCTCACCATTCGTGAGCTGCCACAAGGGACAAAGAGTACTTAACCATAGAAATTTTTACAAGTTCATGAAAAACCATTAATTTTTTTAACAATGAAATTCTTACAAGTACATAGCTGCAAATAATTTTTTTTGGATTAGTGGAAATATACCTATTTTTAGAAAGGTAAGTGTTACAAAAAAGTAAAGAATGCTACTGAACTCAGTTTGATTTCGAATATAGGTGATTCTTCAGGAGAGCAATCGATCCTTTCAATGCAGCTAAGGTTACAATCGGAATAATACATGTAGGTATTCCAAGCCTCTTAAACATATCTTTCATGAAGAGTAGCGGTACCTCTTGCTCCACCCAGAAGTCCGATTACTTCAAACTCTTTTAGCTGGTATTTTTTGAGGTAATAGGGAATGGTAGGATTGTAGATATTCTTTTTTTCATTATCCACTTCTACTGGCTGTTCCTCATCCGTTTCGAAACGCACAGTGGGATCAATTATGTTATATTACCGGTTGTTCTTTATGGTTGTGAAACTTGGACTCTCACTTTGAGAGAGGAACATAGGTTAAGGGTGTTTGAGAATAAGGTGCTTAGGAAAATATTTGGGGCTAAGAGGGATGAAGTTACAGGAGAATGGAGAAAGTTAAACAACACAGAACTGCACGCATTGCATTCTTCACCTGACATAATTAGGAACATTAAATTCAAACGTTTGAGATGGGCAGGGCATGTAGCACGTATAGGCGAATCCAGAAATGCATATAGAGTGTTAGTTGGGAGGCCGGAGAGAAAAAGATCTTTAGGGAGGCCGAGACGTAGATGGGAAGATAAATGTTAAACTGGATTTGAGGGAAGTGGGATATGATGATAGAGAATGGATTAATCTTGCTCAGGATAGGGACCAATGGCGGGCTTATGTGAGGGCGGCAATGAACCTCCGGGTTCCTTAAAAACCAGTAAGTAAGTAAGAACCTCTTTGGAATAAAGTTGGATGTAACACTTGGGCAACATATTACATCAAACGTTTTCCCACGGAGGTACTCAATTGATCAAGCTTACACTAATGACATATTCCTCATCGATATAATTAAAATTAAATTAAATCTGAGTTTAGCCTATACTTTTGAATGTGTTGCCGATGTTTAAAGGATACTATCTGAAAGTTGTCTTGCCGTTCGTAACCTGGACCATTTACTTTCAGTTATAGTCTTGTACTAGGCAATGTCTACAAGCAGCATTTTTCTTTAATACAAAAATTTCTGCTTAGCTTATGTTTAAAATGTAATTCTTGCCACTATATAACAGTATTTCGATCAGAGATCGCACTAAACAATGGAAGATATGTATAAAATGTGGGCAGCATGAAGTAGAGTGTTATTAAAAACAGGCTCTCGTAATCAAGAAACCGCACTTGAAGGAGGTGTGGGAAGGCTGAAAGATAGTCTGCAAACATTGGGGCCTAAATTAGAAATGAACTGGCGATTGTGCAACTCGCGGCAGATGCGTAGTCATGGCAACTCTAAGTGGGCGTGGTTGCAGTTCTAATGTACGGTTCACATGTTCATGTTCACCCGCAGCTGCAGCCTTTTGATACGTCCGCAGAAGGAAAAAATGACTGACATTTTAATTGGCCCGCTTCGGTAAAAACGAAGAAACTGTTATTTTTTCAGCAACAGGAGTTTTGCAACTCTTGTTGCTTTGTACTAACTGAAATGTAACACAATCTCCTGTGTTCCAAACCTGGCAATACTGATAATTACATTTTGACCGGTGTTTCTCAGACAGTGAGGCGAGACACCCCAAGGACATGAAATAATCTATTGTAAATCTCATATTCAGTTGTTCTTGATGCAAATGTGGGGAGAAATCGTCTGTAAGTACAATCACATGTTTGGTTGTATCATGCACGTGCTTGATAGAAGAAAGTGGTCTGTACACAAGTTTTTGTAATATATGTTTATCAATAAAATAACAGTATTGACGTGAATAAACCAGAGCAAGTTGTGAAAACGTAGTCAAAATATTAGGTCGTCTCAAAAGTGGTTTGGTAAGTTCATACGGATCTGATGGTCGCAGTTTAGACACAATCCAAACTCGTGGATATAACGACAGATTTTGGCGGCTTCAGGAACAGCAAGACTTGCTATTGGGGTTGATTACTCCAATTTGGTGAATATAGTCTCATGCTATAGAACAGATGGTCTTCCTAAGAAAGGTTTACCTTGAAGGCTAAACTCTCAATTACTGAATCGCTCTTAACCCTTAAATTGACGTATCCTATACGATAAAACATTGTAATTTATGCTATAATTTAAAATAAAATGACAAAAAAAATTGTACGAAAATAACAATTTTGAACAATATTACAGAATAATGTACAATATTGCGTTAGTTGTTTTCTTTACAGTCCTCGGGAGCCTCGAGCATACAATAAAAGTGCACATCGCTGCTCACATCGTTCTCCATGCTGAAAGAACTCTATCACACACTAGTATTTCTTAAACCTCCTGACCTTAAGAACATTATTGGGAGCCACCGGCGTGGCTCAGTCGGTTAAGGCGCTTACCTGCCGGTCTGAAGTTGCGCTCGGACGCGGGTTCGATCCCCGCTTAGGCTGATTATCTGGTTGGGGTTTTTTCCCCGAGGTTTTCCCCAACCGTAAAGTGAATGCCAGATAATCTATGGCGAATCCTCGGCCTCGCCAAATACCATCTCGCTATCGCCAATTTCATCGACGCTAAATAACTTCGTAGTTGATAAGCGTCGTTAAATAACCAACTAAAAAAAAATATTATTTGGGAAACGTGAATGTTATTGTTGTTGTAATTTTGTCGCTGTGATAATTTTGTCACTGGTTCAGACTGTCACTACAGTTCCAAAGTCACAGCTCCAATAAAACGTCTTTTCTGTCCAATATGTGACTCTCACAAGTAAACATTCTCATGGGGACAGATAAAAAAGTTAATTTTTTCTTCCATCATATTTATAGTGCCAAAACAAGTGCTTATACAAATTTTGGCCACTCCAGCGCAATTACAAGGGTCGTCGAGAAAGTAAGTTTGCCTGGGACCGTTTATAGAAATAAAATACAATGTCATGAAAAGATTACCCTGGAGATTGCTTTATAAATGTATATTTTATTTGTTATTTAATTTATTTATGTATTTATATATTAATACCTGGAGATTTCATGGTGCTCTCTTACTATTTTATGTGGGTTGTACTCACAATCACAAAAAAGGTTGAGAACCCCTGCTATAGTGTTTTATAGTGTTCTCTGATCTTGTTGACTTTTATAGAGTATTAATTTATTTTGTACTAGCTGTACCCGTGCGCTCCGCTGCACTTATTAGAAATAAATATAAAGTAATTGCATAATTAAAATAGAACATTGGGTCCAGGGAACATTCGTGTTTGATAGAAGAATAAATCGTTTAATATGCTACTTAATTTAAATTGTATTTAAATAATTAAAATACTATCATTTTGGTCCAGAGACCACTCATTTTGTGCAAATATAATTCGTTTAACATTTTTCTAAATTAGTCTTGAATGCATCCTTTAATAAATCACTCCAGATTAATTGAGTTGATTGTGTAAAAATGTAAGAATTCATGCACTAATGCTATAGAATGAATAAATTTGTTTTTCTTCCTACTAAAAATTTTAATATTTTGCACATAGTAGTTACGGAACAACGACACTATAATCTGAGGCGGCGGTGAAAATGTATTGTATTGTTATTTTAAAACTCTTGTATATCCTTAAATATCAGTCCTATCAAAATTTTGCCTGGAATAAAACTTATCGGACATCATTTTTAAAGAAACTTTTGTTATTTAACATTTTTCACAAAAATCAATAATAAGCGAGATATTTCGGTTTATTTAATTCAGGCCCCCTTATAACCCCCCTTTTAAATAAAGTATGTTGAATGCCATATAGCCTAAAATCTAAGTTACAACGAACTTAATTTATGTTCCAATTTTCATCGAAATCCGTTCAGCCATTATCGCGTGAAAAGGTAACAAACATCCAGACAGACAAACAGACTTAAATATCAGTCCTATCAAAATTTTGCCTGGAATAAAACTTACCGGAAATAATTTTTAAAGAAATTTTTGTTATGTAACATTTTTCACAAAAATCAATAATAAGCGAGATATTTGGGTTTATTTAATTCAGGCCTCCTTATAACCCCCCTTTTAAATAAAGTATTTTGAATGCCATATAGCCTAAAATCTAAGTTACAACGAACTTAATGTATGTTCCAATTTTCATCGAAATCCGTTCAGCCATTATCGCGTGGAAAGGTAACAAACATCCAGACAGACAGACAGACAGACAGACAGACAGACATACAAACAAAAATTTCAAAAAAGCGATTTTCGGTTTCAGGATGATTAATTATACATGTTAACACCTTATTTTTGGAAAAGCGAAAATTACCAGAAAAATTTCGCTTGCAGATTTATTATTAGTATAGATTATTTTTGTCAGTGTGTTTATTGTTTTGTATTTATGTGTGATATCTGGTAGGATGGAAGAGAAGGCCTTATGGCTTTTATCCTGTCAGAATAAATAAATAAATAAATAAATAAATAAATAAATAAATAAATAAATAAATAAATAAATAATTAAATAAATAAATAACATATATTTGTATATTTAAAACTTCAACATCAGGCAGAGGAATTGCTTAAATAATATATATTATACGTTCCCAAATATATAAATCTTTTGGTTCAAATTAGGTTTTGTGCGAGACATTTAATACATCCCCGAAGCATTGCAGAAGAAATTAAGCGCTAGAGTATTTGACACCAATTGAAATAAATACTGTGCATATAATATTAGGCCTTTATTGTTATTTTATTTTTAATAATTTTTACTTTTATGTCATTTTCAGGCTCTTAATATTTGAATCATTCACCTGAACACCGTTGTAACCGACACTTCTGTTGAATATGAGTTAATGATGGCTAGTACGGTATGTCTGTCCTTCTGTATGTCATGGAAAACTTTGTTTTTGCCTAAATCAACAGTTAGCACCATTACAAATATTTGAACTTACTATTTAGTAGAACGACGTTATAATTTTTACAGTATTTATACTTCCCTGTAAAATGTATTATTTATTGGCTACAACGTTGTTCGGGTTAATAATTCATTTGTTGATTGCGCAGTTCTTTACATTATGAACTTTGTTTCATCTTGAATTATTCATTTTCGCAAATATTTAAATTACAAAATGTTGCCATAACTCTATTTCGAATGTTTTATACAGTGTTGTTTATGTTTAAATTAATTGGTGAGGGGAATGTTGTTTTAGAAATTATCAGTTGTTGAACTTTTCGAATTCTGCACTTTGTTTCCTGTTTTTACTAAAATCATGTTATCAATGCAGTTTTCTTTAAGGGATTAGGTACAGCTTACAGCAGTATTTTTTTTTTTTTTAAATATTCAACATTTTTTTCCTCCATTGCTGTGTCTTGTACAATAATGAAAATTGATATGTGTAAAACACTGTCCTTCTGCTACAAGAAAAAATATTTTTAAGATTATATATATATATATATATATATATATATATATATATATTTCTGTTTTCAAAATTTATAATGATGGTAGTTCACTGTGCAGTGATAAAGTTCTTCCCTCATAACTCATAAACTTGTTAACTTTTTTATGTTCTCTCTCTTTTATTTTATTGCTGAAACTCATGTTTACAATATCATGCTCTTTCAACTGTATTTCTTAATAAATGATATATATATTTTTGTGTTTGAAGAAAGACTATTTCTTTAATGAATTTATTTTTTATCAGACAATCTATCAAATGTAGAGAAGTGATCTTGCATCATATTGTAGATATAACATGCATAAATACACACAAAAAAATTTCATCACAGAATGTTGCATAGTTTTTTAGTTATGTGGGAAACGCTTCATCACTGCACAGTGAACTGAACTTTGAAAAAGATGTAAATATTTTTTTTAATCGTAAAAATATTTTTTTCATATAGCAGAAGGACAGTGTTTTACACATACTAATTTTCATTATTGTACATGATACAGTAATGGAGCAAAAAAATGTTGAATATTTCCAAAATTTTACTGCTGTAAGTTGTACCTAACCTCTTAAATAGCAAGCGAATATAATATGAATATCTCATTAAACAAAAGGAAAGCAATACCAGTGAACCTAGAAGATTAAAATTAGAAATAGATGGTAAAATATTAGAGCAAGTAATGAAATTTAAATATCTAAGCACTGAGATGAATAGCACAAACACAATAAATGAAGAAGTAATACATCAGGCCAATACTGCTAATAAAATTGAGGTTCCCTCAGTACTACGATATGTAATAATAAAAATTTAAGAAATGAAGCCAAAACTAGGATATATGAATATACAGTATATCAGTTACTTACTTGTGTGAATCCAGAGTAATAACACAAAAAACTAAGCAGATAAATGAAACAACATAAATGGAGATTTTTAAGAAGTTACACAAAAATCACTAAGGGATAAAATCAGAAGCTACATAATTAGCAGTGAATGTAAAATTGAACTTGTGAATAATTGGATAATGGAAAGGAAAATTAAATGGTATGAACACATTGATCGTATGGAGGACACCAGATTAGTGAAGAGAATTAGAGATTTGAAACCAAATACCAGATTAGTGAAGAGAATTGGAGATTTGGAACCAAACGGAAAGAGAAATGTTTAGGATGTCCAAAACTGAGATGAAAAGATACGTTAACACAACATTGATGAATGGACACAACAAGCTTAATGCGAAAGTAAGAAGTTTCCTTTCAACTGACGTGGTGAACTTTGATTTGCTACTTCGATGAAAACTATCGCTCCCATTACAGAGTTGTCTTGAGCCTTCACTTCATTTCCATGGAAAACATCGCGTTCACTTGAGACTTTTCTTAGAACATTAGTTTTGCAGTTTCCCTTGAAACCAGTTGCTTCCAACGCTACATTTGTTTTCTCATACAACAGCTTCCCCTTTTGTTTTGCTGTTTTCATGCTATGGAACGTCCTGTTTCCATGTGAACTCAACGTATGAGATACGTTGCCTGTTCCCAGCGTCAGGTGGAGTCCTGATTTCCATTGCGAGGCATAAAGGTCAAGGCATCATCCACGTTATCAGATGGTCGAGACGTTCCTTCGAGCTACATGCACAATTAACACACAGAAATGGGAGCGTGTGCCACAGCTGTTCTTGATTACGGCACACTGTCACACGGAGGGTTAAACAATCTTGTTCCCGTTTTCATGAACGTGGAGTAGTTCTGTACTGTATTTGATATTTACTGAAGGATTCGCGTGGTAATAATTTGCACTCGCGCCCACGTGAACATGACAAAGTACTTAACAGGGGCACTAAAACACGAGATAACGTCATATCGACTCTCAATGTAAGCAATCGTTCGTTACTAGCACGTTTTCCTCAGTTCCTTTATTTTCTTCTATTTCTTACTGTCAATTTATTTCTTCCTTCATTTATATCGTAGTCACAGAAGCATTTCATTAATTTTATTTTTCTTTAGTTGGTTATTCAACAACACTGTGCCAACTACTAGGTTATTTAGCATCTATGGAATTGATGATAGCGAGATGGTATTTGGTGAGAAGAGGTGGAGGATTCGCCATAGATTACCTAACACTCACCTTACGGTTGGGGAAATCTGGGGGAAAAATCCAACCAGGTAATAAGCCCAACCAGGAATCGAACCGAATGCCTGACCATTGTCTCGGTTCAGCAGGCAAACACGCTACCGCCTGAGCTATGTTGGTAGACTTTTATTTGGTTAGTTCTCTAATTCATTTATTTCCTTAACCATATATTCTTGTTTCTTTCTTACCTTATAATTAGGACCAGGAAGTTCATGTCCTAAAAATCTACTAAATAAGCATGCAAGTATGCCTTTAAAAACCTTAAAACATGCCAAAAAATATGCATTAATAAAATTCTATATTTCTTTATATATCGTAAATAAATAAATAATAATAATAATAATAATAATAATAATAATAATAATAATAAACAATAAATGTAAGAATATTATAGGACTATATATAGGTCAAGCTAGATGCGATTAAACTTACATTTGAGCCGTTGAGAGTAGAAGTGGTGCAAGTCAAAAATGAGTAATGATGGTTAAAGTAAACATTGTGTAAAATACAGTACAAAGTAGCCATTAATATTCAATTTATTTACACTATTACTAGTCAGTGGATAGCACGAAGGACATATTAATTGCTACTTTGCGCTGTAAAACCTTTACTTTAAACCTCATTACCCAATTTTGACTTACACCACTTCTGCTCTCAACGGCTTATTTATTGTTGAGAAATTAAAGCATGTGAATTAATGTCCAAAAGAAGTGATGGGTTGCAGTTCACAATAATTATATGGCGTAGGTTTTCAATAAAGACAGAGAAAGTTTCTCTCAGCGTCGAAAGACGTTACTGGGGCATACTTAAATGCTGCTAACTGTTCCCAGTAAAAGATAATTCACTGGTTTTAATGGAGAATTTTCTGTTTAAAATATCTCTGATTTTGCATATTTGTTCGTATCCAGCATTTTTTGACACCATGTAACTTATTTTATCCTTAAATTTTTCCCCTGCACTGGTAGGAACGAAACTGGGGCTGAATATTGTTTCTTCAAACACTTGCAATGCCACATTTAAAAATATACCTACCCTTTCCAAAGATGTTATTGCTTTACACATAGATACTACTGTGCCGTGAGATTCACTAGGTGTGCCGCGAAACTTTCAATACTTTTCTGGTAAAATTAATTATAATAATTTCACTCAATAGCTATCAGTTTTCAAAAATAGAATAGGCCTTATGATGTTTTCATTTTAAAAATCCAAATTATGCATTTTTATGCGACGTAAAATCAGCTTTAATGAGCTTAAACGCGAAAATATGTCACAATAATATAAATATCATGGAAATATTATGCATTTATTTAAAAAAGCCAAAATATGCAAATATATGCTACATAAAATTTGGTTCGGTAAGCTTAAATATTGATTCGTGAAGATAATTAATCAGCAATTAATTACAGCCAATGGAAATATACATGCAAGTGCATGAACTTCCTGGCCCTACTTATAATTAATTAATTTTTCTTCAATATTCATGCCTTTACACAATCTGTTTAGGTTTACCTCAAAGCAAGCTAATATATAGCAACCACTTCAGCTTGTAATCCGTAGTATACTAACAGAGTAGCATAGAAATTCTAGTCCACTATCTTACACCATAGATCCGATGATGATGATGATGATGATGATGATGATGATGATGACGACGATGACGATGGCGATGACGATGACGACGATGATCAGGAAACGGATTTAGGTAAATAAATATTTTTTCTGCTTGTAAATAAATGACTCCAACTAAGATCAAAATTCGGAACAGTAAGCCATAAGTTCATATTATATGAAATTCTAATCCATATTAAAACACATATTTTCACATATATTTTATGTAAGAATATAGTTTAAGCAATTTCGCTATAAATACTCAAAATGTTATATAAGAAATTAATGTTTTTAATTAAATTGAAAACAAAATCCTGTACATAAATTAGAATAAACACAATGTTGACTAAGACAGTAAATGAAGTCCATGACATTGAAGGAAAAATTAATTCACTCACAGTCTTCAAAGCAGAAGCTTATATAAAAAATCTAAAGTGCATTTGAAAATGATTGATTTAATTTATTTGCTACCATGAATAAAGTTCCCGAAATTTTGGAAAGCCAAGACAAATGGAATTGAGAATTTGAGTATCAATGACTTCCCTTTACTATAATACGCAATACTATCTTCTTAGACGCAGAGAGGCCTTCTCCAGCTACCATGCATTGTTCCATGATTTCTTTTAATTGGTTATTTTACTACGCTTTTTCAACTGCCATGGTTATACAGCGTCTGAATGAGATGAAGATAATGTCAGCGAATTGAGTCCAGAGTCCAACGCCGAAAGTTGCCCAGCATTTGATCTTGTTAGGTTGAGGTAAAACCCCGGAAAACCCCTCAACCAGATAACTTACCTCAACCAGGATTTAAACCCGGGTCCGCTCGTTTCATGGTCAGGCGTGCTAACCGTTACTCCACAGCGGTGGACTTGTTCCATGATAACTGACATCGATTTGCAATAGAAAACTTGGGGAAAGTACCTATTCAAAATCCACTGCAACAACGAAGAATTTTGACCCATCGATTCCTCGTCATAATTGGTGAGTAATAATATTAATTTTCATACGAAATTAGTTTGATTGTGTAATACTGAATCAAAATATTTTTATATTTGATAAATAAATTTCTATTTTAGTACATAAAAATATATATTTTAATGTTTCTAGCATCTAAAAATACGTTCGATTATGGTGATGATGATGATGATGATGATGATGAACAAATGAATGAACGAATTCATTAATTAAAACATTTTTTTCCCCCACTTCTCAAAAATAGAATCTTGATATGAACTCTACTAAATTCCTTTTGCAAATACCTTTATAAATTTGCACAGTTCAGTTCCTCGGTGAGTGTCGACTGAAAGAGCAACTTCATGTTGTAGAGTTCGCACATGTTTTTGAAGTGGCCTTGACCCTCCCCCTCCGCATCCGCACGACCTTGGCGCGAGTCACAAGCACATTGTTCAGAAATATCTATCACTGATATCCACCGGGTACGCGAGTGTTGAGTACATCAGTGTCTGTTTATTTGCAAACAAATTAGTAATCTCCAATCGTATCGTTACCAGTGCATACAATATTTTGTTTAGATGTAAGAACTCTAAAATTCCCATCCATGTTTATTGTTACGTTGCACAATTTTGATCTGAAATAAATCCGAAGAGCCTTGGGTTGTTGTTAACTAGTATGTATTGTTGCTTAAAACAATCTGAAGTCTTCCAGATTTTGTTTACAAATATTGACGCTTAGGAACAAAAACTCTGAAGCGTCCCATATTATTGTTACGTTGTTCAGCAACCCATCATCTGAAATTTACTGCATTATTGTTACCATTAGATATATAGCTTAAGAATAAAACATCTTAAATTTATCGAATTATTGTTATCACTATTCACGTTGCTCAGTAACACAACCTCTGAAACTTACCGAATTATTACCATTAGATAATATGTTCCTTAAGAACAAATTTATATACAATTTAGCGAATTGTTACCGTTAGATAATATGTTCCTTAAGAACAAATTTATATGCAATTTACCGAATTATTATTACCATTAGATAAAATGTTCCTTAAGAACAAATTTATATGCAATTTAGCGAATTGTTGTTACCGTTAGACAATATGTTCCGTAAGAACAAATTAATATGCAATTTACCGAATTATTGTTATTATTAGATAATATGTTCCTTAAGAACAAATTTATATGCAATTTAGCGAATTGTTACCGTTAGATAATATGTTCCTTAAGAACAAATTTATATGCAATTTACCGAATTATTATTACCATTAGATAAAATGTTCCTTAAGAACAAATTTATATGCAATTTAGCGAATTGTTGTTACCGTTAGACAATATGTTCCGTAAGAACAAATTGATATGCAATTTACCGAATTATTGTTATTATTAGATAATATGTTCCTTAAGAACAAATTTATATGCAATTTAGCGAATTGTTGTTACCGTTAGATAATAGGCTATGTTCCTTAAGAACAAATTTATATGCAATTTAGTGAATTGTTGTTACCGTTAGATAATAGGCTATGTTCCTTAAGAACAAATTTATATGCAATTTAGTGAATTGTTGTTACCGTTAGATAATAGGCTATGTTCCTTAAGAACAAATTTATATGCAATTTAGCGAATTGTTGTTACCGTTAGATAATAGGCTATGTTCCTTAAGAACAAATTTATATGCAATTTAGTGAATTGTTGTTACTGTTAGATATGGTGCTTAGAAGTAAAGCATTTTAAATTAATAAAATTATTGTTATCGCTAGATATTATTGCACAGATGCAAGAAATATGAAACCTCCCAGTAGGCCTATGTATTGTTATTCAGAAACAAGAAATCTGAAACCTCTCATTATTTAACAGTGTCTTTCGTTGCATACAAACCTCTTGTCTTGTTAAAGGTTACTATAGCTTAGAAATGACGTAGGGCTATGTATATCGTTCGATTAACACTGTAAAACAGGTCACGAATTTACGTTATGTCGTATTGTGATTAAACCGCGTTTTACACACAGAATGAATAACAACTTCTTTAAGTTCCGTAAGGGAAACTGTTTACACGTCGAGTCGGCCTTGAGCAGTTTTAGACAATGGTACATTGATTGAAATGTGCGCACTTTTTCCTCTGGAGCAAGGCCCTTTGCGGTTTTACCGTCATGGGTGATTGAAACTCAGCAAGCTTTCAATGTAAAGTTGTGAAAAACCGAGCTTTCCAATAAAAGTATAATTACCAGGGAACGGATTTATATGGACTAAAAATATATGAAATATGTAAATATATATGTAGTTATTTTTACCAAAATATGGAATTAAATATGGATTTTTACCAAAATATGGAATTAAATATGGACTTAAAATTATAAAAAAAATGACTATGTACGTTAAATATTGGTACATTTTAATCAAACTAAACAAAAAATATAATGGACGTACCTTATCTTCCAATGTAGTTTCAACAAAACACAATTTTTATTGTCTGTTACCATAACAATAGGTTACAAACATTTCTTTCAAGTGCTGAAAAGTGAATCTTCTTCTATTGTCTCTGAGGATAGATTTATACTGACTAAAAGAGCGTTCGACGTCACAAGAAGTAACTGGTACATAATTCAATTTCACAATGTCTGCTGGGGACAAGTCCAAGTTAATCTTCACTGTTGATTCACCACTCATCACAGCAACAACCTTTTGTAGTTCTTCATATCCAGGGTTTTTTGAAAGTACAGTGTCCACCTTAGCTCTTACTGCATCTGCAACTTTACCTCTACCACGATTCAGTTGTTCCACAGTACTATTTATAATTTCAAAACTTTCAGATAGTGAAAGGTGCCTATTTTGGAGACTTTTGAGCGTTTTTATGATGCATGAAAATGTATGCTGAATGTGAGCTAAGTCATTCTTCACACTTATGTCACAGGTAACTGTTTTCGCAGTATCAATTGAGACTGCATCTTCAGAGTCCAATGCAAGGAGAACATTGTTAATAGAGTCTATATGTTCGGCATAATATTCAACTGCTTCTAGCCATGTACCCCATCTAGTTAAAATTGGCTTTGGTGGCAATGGAATTTCAGGGTACATTTCTTTCAACACGTTAACTCTACTGGGAGCTTTGAGAAATACTTTTTTCACTGATGAAATCAACAAATCTACTTTAGGGAAATTGTCTCTGACCACTTCTGCCACACGATGAAATGCATGCGCCACACAAGTAAAATGAGTCAATTTAGGATATACAACAGATAATGCTTGTCCAGCTTTGACCATATAAGGGGCAGCATCGCTAATAAAGAATAACACATTATCGTACATAATACCCTTTGGCCACAGGATACCCATAGCTTCGTTGAACAGTTTAACTATAGTTTTGTTATTGCACTTTTCTAGAACATCACAATGTAAAAGAATTCGTTCAGAATATTGTTCACTTAACAAACCGATAACTACATTACCAACAAGTCTACCTTCTTTGTCGGGAGTCTCATCAATGGAAACCCAAATTGAACTATCTTTAATTTCATCTCTTATCTTCTGTATTGTCTCATCGTAGATGGATGGAGCATACGTCTTCCTAAGTGTTGACTCATCCGGGATTGTATGTTGAGTATATTTTTCAAGGAATTCCCTGAAGACCTTATTCTTTAGTTTGTAGAGAGGAATATCAGCAGAGATGAGAGAACGGCACAGGTCGATGTTAAACTCAGATCTTACATTCGATGTTGTTGGTTGTGTTAAAAACAATTGTCTCTGCTTGGAATTTAGTTGTTTGTTGGCCTGATGTTTACTAGTTGTAATGTGTTGTTGCACCAGGAACTTTTGTGTAGATGATACTGCACACTGACACAAATTACAAAATAATATTTTATTGTCAGTTGATAAACCATCTTCTTTAAATTCTGAAATGTAACTTGTTAGTTTTGATTTTAAATTGACTGAATGACGTACTTTTGGCATATTTACCGTCTTTATAGTATGATTTACAAAACTGAACCTATGTGTACTCTGACTGGCATTTAACTGTTGAGCTGCACAACTGAAGTCTGTTAAAAATTTTAAATTAAATTAATACAGTTTTGTAACTTACTTTCCCATTGTTGATAGGACTGCTAATTTTCAAATAACTCTGATGTTAAAGGGATTACTGAACATGTGTTTAAATCTCTATTGTTGAAATGTATTTTTAAAAGTTAATGGAATTTTGTTTTGTTTTATTGTTAAACCTAATATAATATGGACTGTTTTATATGAAATATGGAAAATATATGGAAATTAACGAAAATATGTACTAAACTCTAAAATATGGAAAAATATGGAAAATAAAAGTAGGATTTTTCAACCCTACACATTGTGAAACATAAAGATAATGCAAAATATAAATTATATTAGCTTTATAAGTAAATATGTATTTACATATAAATCCTTTCCCTGATAATTACCATGTCTGCTTTTATTCAACATCTTCGGTTAGCACGGCTGGCCGCGAAACCAGGTGGCCCGGGCTCGAGTCCCGGTCGGGGAAAATTACCTGGTTGAGGTTTTTTTTTCGGGGTTTTCCCTCAACCCAATTTGAGCAAATGCTAGGTAACTTTCGGTGCTGACTCCGGATTCATTTCACCGGCATTATCACCTTCATATCATTCAGACGCTAAATAACCTAAGATGTTGATACAGCGTCGTAATATAATCTACTTAAATAAAAAAAATAAATAAAAAATTTAACATCTTAAACATGACAATAGTAAGATTATACAATGTTTGGAACGGCTTTCGTTAAGATTCTAAGATTCGATTATTATAAGTAGTCTACATGTAACTAATTTTGCACAAATACACACAAAATACTTATTAGTAGACCTACACTCCACCCACGTCTAATACAACTATTTTTCTCATTACGAAAATCCGTGTTACGAATGTAAATTGTATAGGCTAAGTGCAGAAGCGCAGCTTTATGCAAGAATGGGTCAGATTAAAACACCACCTAGGCAGTACTAGTCGGTAAGTCGCTTTTCACACTAGTTGCGTAGCCTACATAATTTTATCTATTAGCATAATAAAAATATCAATTCTGTAGAAGGAAACGCGTTAAAAAGAAGTTTCATCACTATTATTATTATTATTATTATTATTATTATTATTATTATTATTATTACAATTACAATAAAAACAACTGCCTATTCCTACACGCCAATGGCCATGGATTTCAGCGTCGTAATAGGTTGCGATCC
Source organism: Periplaneta americana (assembly GCF_040183065.1). Lineage (NCBI taxonomy): Eukaryota > Metazoa > Arthropoda > Insecta > Blattodea > Blattidae > Periplaneta > Periplaneta americana. The sequence continues at coordinate 112,671,871 of NC_091119.1, forward strand.
GGCAGGTAGTTAACAGCCACTACCTTCGTGAGATGTAGGCCTACATAGTGAAGGTAGTGATTTAGTACAGTAGGTTATGAAGTGTGCAGTGAAGTAAGTTTATTTGATAATATTCAGAAAAGATCTACTATTCAAACGCAAAACTGTTTAGGAAACATCTTTTGTTGTGGTAATGGATAAAAGGGTTTACTGGCTTACGTTGTTGGTAAATCAAAGTGTATCACGCCTTCTAATCTTTGGTCTGAATAGTCAATGATTAAATCAGTGCTTGCCATTAACGATAATGTCGATATGAGCAAATACGCTAAGCTGAAGCTGTTTTAAAAAATGTTGCTTTTCCGTTCAAGAAAGTAATATATATATATAAAGCAGATATGAAATTTACCAGTTTCTTCAAAATGCCAACGATGAAAGATATTTAATGATGAAAGACGACAAAACTGTACATTTATTTGTATTATTTGTTAATTATTTCAGTTATCTGTGTATTCTAATAAGTTAGTACTAAAAGTGAATATTCAATATTGTAGTAATTATCACGTTACAATAGCTGCAATTTCTGTAGTCTAATGTGTTTTTAATTTTCTAAAATTTATGTTTCAATGAGAGTGTTATACATTTTTATAATACGCTGTTATGTAAAAACATGTAGCAACATAATCTTTACTTCATGTGTCACTTCTGAAATTGAAAAGTGTAAAATATTAGTGGTATTTTTTCACATGAAAGTAGATAAAATAAGTTAGAGGTTTTTAATTGCATTCTAAGAGTACTGTAGTCCTCTTTTTCTGAGATAATCAGGAGTAGTGTGAGATCAGATTACTGAAAAGAAGCTATATAAATAATTGCTTCTGTGGATATTCGCTCAAGCGTGCCAAAAATTTATGCAATCCAATCAGATGGAAATATTTCTTGCGCGCAATTGATGAATTCCCGCAAGAAGACGCTAATCCTTTAAGTGCTCTTTCTTTTATCTGCTCGCTCGTGCCCAATGTCATGATTCTTCTGTGTCAATGGCTGTAGGGTTTAGACGTAAAATCACAATCACGAGCAGAAATAATTCTGTAATAGATAATAATTTCTCAGGAGAACCACTGCACTTTGTGTCTTTGTTACGAATAGTATCGTAATATTTTCAGTTTATTCCATGTAGTACCAAAAGAAAAAAACATCAAGAAAAGAGTTTGCTTTTGAATAAATCGTCATTGTATATTACTGATTTTAAATAAAGACCCGATAACTTCTTTGCTAAAAGTTGTTTTATTTCCTGTGCATCATATCCCGGTAAACTGACTTGTAGACACCGAATATGAACAAAATCAGTGCGATAGTTCAGAATAACTCACTGTGTCATGACAAACGACATGCCTGAAACTATCTCCTTTGTTAGATATCAGGAATGCTGAATATACAGGGTGGAAGTGAAACAGCCTTTCAAATTTTCAGAGCGAATAGCTCATGTCGTAACAAAAAAAACTGTAATAACATATTGGTGGAAACTTCATAGCCCCCCCCCCACAGATGTTTAACACCCTCTTATTCGGTAATTATTCCGAGTAGGGTCGTGATTTTTGTCATATCAATAGTAAAACTAAAGAATAATTTATTCCTCTGGCGTATTTCAATAGTGTGGACATTTTCGTGTACACATAATTTTAAAAATCTCTAAATTCAAGACACTGCACGGTACGAGTTGGTTGCAACACAGCGCCAGAGAACAGCTCATCTAGCGAGACACACAGTGTTCGTTGATCTCTTACATCTTTACCACGAGAAGAGTATGTTAGCGGCGATGTTGCCGGACTGCTGAAACTTCAAATTTAATTTTCTAATTAACCGAGCATTTAATCACAAAACGTAATATAGTAATATAGGTTTCTATTCATTTCAGAGTATCTTCCCCTTCAATCTGTAATGTTATTTCACTTCCACTCTGTATATATTTCCCCGAAAATCTCTAAAATCAGTTTTTTGCAGAACCACAATACTGCCTCTGATAACAAAGTAAAACCACAGTCTAATATTTACAGTCACGAAGCTTGAGTTGTGAGGGTGCTAGGAACAACAGACTGTGCCGGTACTATTTCACATTGTCTGTAATGAGGCGATATTAGCGATCCTAGTGGTTAGCTACTATCTATGGATGCATATTTACTACGTATTGACTTTGTGACTGTATATACTGTATATACTAGACTGTGGTAAAACTCTCATCCTGCCTAAGGTTTTTCCGTGGTTTTCCTAAGGCGCTAAGACAAATGTCGGGATGAGCCCTAAAAGAAATGGGCCACGGACCTGCATTCATATCCCCATGACCCCTTTACTTACTCTAAATTAATTAATAATTACATCTGTCATAAATTCATAACTCAATCGACCTAATACCTAAAAGCCAAATTGGCTAGCCTCTTATATTGAGACAACTCATCCTGCCTAAGGTATTTCCGTGGTTTTCTAAGGCGTTAAGACAAATGTCGGGATGAGCCCTAAGAGAAATGGGCCACGGACTTATATGCCCTTCCCCATAAGTTCCCCTTTTTTTCTAACAAACAACTTAATGCCCTAGTTCAGAGTCTATAAAATTATGAAATACATGTGCAACGTCACTCATGTAGTCGCAATGCGAAAGGACAGGAAACCTTTCAATTTGCAGATTCAGAATTCAAGGCGTCTCTCCTGGCGGTCTTCACCTGCCTTGTCATCGAACAACAGACGACAGAGTCTTCTCGACTCCTCCTGCACTGCGAAATGACACAGTTCATTTCAATGTGGAGATTTACACCCATGCCATCTCCTCCTCGTCCCGTCCCGTGATCATTTTGATCACATTTCCTTCCCACTCGCGTATGTGCTACCTAAGAGGTTACGTCCATTTTCGGTTTTCCCCTTCAGAATTTTCTAGAGCTCCTTCAGTGGAGCAGCGTAACCCGGAGTGAGACTAGTGGCCAACAGGCTTGGAGCTCACATATTTAGTTTCTTGCAGCCCCGAACCCCTTGCAAGGACGCGTTTTGCGTACCTTTTAAATTTGTCCTCCCAATTCACCTTTTTCAATTCAATTCAATTGTGGTAAAACTACTGTAGATCCTAATAGTCAGAAAAATTCTCAACTTCGATAAGCATGACAATGAAAGTGACGGTAGAAACAACAAATGAAAATGATTATACTGATTTGGTCCCTAGAGAGACCCACTGTGTACATGGTCCTATACGCGAAACTTGTGGAATAATATTATTATAGCCTAATAAAGCAGTTCTCTTTTATTTAGTGATACATTATGCAAACAGTGTTGTAAATTTGATGTTTTCTCAGGAACCTGTTGGTATCTCCTTCTCGGTGAGTGCTGGTTTCTTGCAGGTTCACTGATCAGCGATCACTTTCACACGGGTGTTGCTTTCAGCATTGCAATTAGATGTGAAGGATTTTGGACATACAGGCCATGCATGTATAAGACAATGTCGTATATTTTTCCATCCTTTACAGTTCGTTACCAATCCGAAATGTGGACGTAAGAGTAATACACACCAAAAGCTCAGGCGAGGGGAGCTGAATCGCACCAAGGCCGAATCTCCATTTTCATTCGAGGTGGAATGGAATAATTTGGAAATATGAAAGAGATGGGGGAGCAAGTAAGTGCGTGGTTCAAATTCTTTCATGGCTCAACCCGAAATTTGTTTTAAGGTCTTAGGAAAGCCACAGGATAAGTAAGCCTAGTCTTAATTAAGGAGACCAAACCAATCGGTTCATTACGTTAGTTACGAGTACAAATTTTGTCCCTTGCTAAAAGGAAATTAATAATAATAATAATAATAATAATAATAATAATAATAATAATAATAATAATAATAATAATAATAATAATAATAATAAAGAAACCTCATGTAAGTTTCAGAAAATATAGGCATACATTTTATCACTATGACTTTGTGCTTATTATATATAAATGATCACTACTAGTGAAGTGATTTGTGTGGAGTGTAGCATTGTATGATGCCAGAAGGCCGACTACCTAAACGGGCATTATATGGACACCCAGGAGGATTAAGGAAGAGAGGAAGAACAAGGTTGAGGTGGCTTCAGTATGTGGAGGATGATCTGCGGAGAGTTGGATGCAAGAGATGGAGACAACGGGCTTAAGATAGAGATGAATGGTTTCTACTAATTAAGGAAGCACAGGCCTTTCAAGGGCTGTAGTGCTAATAATGAATGAATGAATGAATGAATGAATGAATGAATGAATGAATGTAGCATTGTATGGGGCAGAAACATGGACATTACGACGAAGTGAAGAGAAGCGACTAGAAGCATTTGAAATGCGGATGCGGAGAAGGATGGAGCGTGTGAAATGGACAGAGCAAGAAAGCTGTGTTGGAAAGAGTGGATGAAGAAAGAATTATGCTGAAAGTGATCAGAAAGAGGAAAAGGAATTGGCTGGGTCACTGGTTGAGAAGAAACTGTCTACTGAAGGATACATTGGAAGGAATGGGGAACGGGAGAAGAAGATGTCAGATGATAGACGACATTAAGATATATGGATCATATGCGGAGACAAAGAGGAAGGCAAAAAATAGGAAAGACTGAGAACGCTGGGTTTGCAGTGAAGGAACTGCCCTTAGGCAGAACACAATGAATGAATATGCGCTCTAGATCGCCACATAGGTTGAATACTGTTACTGCATAAACGTATTTTAATGTAAACTATTTTAACAGTCCTATATTAAACTCTTACCTGTAAGCTTATATCTACCAAAATTCTTCTTATTTGCAAGATCGAAGTCCTGTCTGATATTATCAAAGACGTTGTAGTTATATATCTAGACTCACAATTGGCGCTGGTGTCGTGTACAAATTAGAAACCTCTCGCGCAGGTTCGCGCGACGCCATGTTTGGGGAGCATTCGGAGTTTAGAAACTACCATTGAGTATATAGGCGTTTTCTTAGTGGATTTCCTCCTTCACTGTAATATAACTAAACTTATTTACGTATTTTCTAACGTATAATATAAAATAACAGAAGTAAATGTAAATATTGTATCTAAGCATTGTTTTAAATATAAACGCCTTATATTGCTCATAAATAGACTTATTAGTTTATTTCTATTTCCTATGACCGAATACATGGAATATTTTTACTTATGTTATTATATATACATTAGAAAATACGTAAATAATTTATTTAAATTATATTACAAAGAGAGGAATGTCCGTTAAAAATGTCTATATACCCAATGGTATTTTCCAAACACCTAACGCACTGTAATAATAATCCTCAGTGTTTTGAGAATCAGAGGCGATATGACTCTTCTACTGCAGACATTGATTGCAATTCCCTCATTCTTACATCATTCAATATACATATTGAATATTTAATATTGTCAAAATGTGATTGTATTCATTGCTGGCTTAGTTGTTAAACCATTAAGAAAAATATGGTGTAATAAATCTAAAGGCTCAATTTATGGTACGCAGCCTACCAGCAGTAAACAAAATCTCTTTTATTTTTTAACGAAAGAACAATGGGAGTCTTGTCATGCCATCATATGAGATTATAGAAATATGTCGCTTAAGTGAAAGAGCGATTATACAGATGTTGACAGTTCAATGGCATATTACCATCCACTCTTACATCGTGTGAAAGCAGTGTGCTCTAGAAGTAGAAAACTTGTGCAATCTTTCTGTACTTACAGGAACATATTTTAGAAAATGGATCCCAAATTCCTCCCGAGAACCATATTTTAAACTTGTTAAACTGACCATAAAAGTACATAAAGATCTACTGACGTAGCTCAGTGGGCTAAGGACTGTCAGTCCGGAGTCGCGCTCGGTCGCAGGTTCGATTCCCGCTGATTTCCTGGTTGGGTTTTTTCTTATATCCCCAACCGTAAGGTGAATGTCAGGTAATCTTTGGCGGATCCTTGGCCTCGTCTCGCCAAATATCATCTCGCTATCATCAATACCATCGATGCTAAATAATCTAGTAGTTGATACAGCGTCATTAAATCACCAAATAAAAGAAAGTACTACATCAAGAACTACATCAAGAGCAGATGTTAGCACACACTTAAGATTACCAGTACAACACGACTTTACATAAAAATGTTGTAAGACAATATTTAACGGAGTCAATAATAATAATAATAATAATAATAATAATAATAATAATAATAATAATAATAATAATAATAATAATAATAAAATTAATAATAATAATAATAATAATAATAATAATAATAATAATAATGAATCAATAGGCAAGAAGCTCTGTACACTAGGCCTGAGTTTTATTACATGACTAATTGACTAATTCATGCATGTGACGTTTATTTCATACTACAGCTGTGATAATAAGCTATTGAACGGTAGGCCTACTTATATTTCTAACTAAAACATTAGGTACGTGTTTCTGTTTTACAGGTGTAGGCCTATATTATGTGATATGGAAGCGAATAAATAATAACTGTTCATTTCTCGTCCACATCAAAGCAAACGTGTTTACAGGCCTAATGTAATGTCTTACACAGGCAGTGTTTTGTTAATAATAGTTAATACTAACAATTTTCTTTTCATCTGAACTATTACTACAATATGCATTTATATTTCTGTTCGCTCTATATGTTGTCAAATAACTATACAACATCTTTAGTTACGGTATCAAATTGTTGCAGTTTTCTTTCGTTTCATGTCAAACTAACGGTAACTAAGCTTGATTATGTCTTTAAAGTGGTCGCTTTAAATGTTAATTTTCATGTATCCATTCAGATTGGTTTATAAGAGACACCAAACATATACAGTATATTAAACATTCAGCAGCCGTCTGCTAGCCGGTGCTTCTCCCAAAGCATGGCGGCGGACGCAAGCTTCAATTTGTCCCTACTCTAAACTTCTGCGCAGCCTCGGCTGTAGGGGCTCGGATATTATATAATGTTTTATGTAAATTTCAACTGAACGGATAAGATATTGAGCTTTCCCGTTATTCATAACAAACTACTTCTGTTCCCATGCTTCTTTGAAATTAAAACGATAACTACAATTCATCATATTCCATCACTACACCCTTGATTAGGACAGTTATGGTAGTAGTCCAGTCTTTACCTACTCTATACATGTGGACAGGTAGAATACTAATTGTGGAGGGAAAATGAAGGGGTGGTGTAAGCAGTGTCCGCGCGGGAACATTGTGCCCATTCCTGGTCTAAATATAGCTACTTTATTTCTTCGACACACCTATAAAACAAAATAATAATAATAATTCTACTTTCGTTATGGTATTGTATTTATTCATTTACGTGAAAACGTGAGATTATTTCCTTGCTAAACCAGAAGTTCCTGCCGGTATATCAAGCGACACTTCCGAGAACATTGATTGTTTTGTCCTGTATAAGAGGAAAACATAACATATCACATCAATATTTAATTGAAGATATCACAAACAAAGCTGTCCATTTGCACCCACTCATTCTTGATATCTCCGGAAGAAATCGTTCAAACGGCGAAGCTCTTAGTTGAAGTATTTCCTTCGTGATGCAGACCTTTAAAAGTTCCTGCAACGTGTGAGGAAAGCACTTGTCAACCTGCTATTTATGTTTCTTAAGAAATTAAAACTGGAGTGGTTTAGGTCCGGCGAATGAGTAGCTACAATTCATAACTAACAGTTCTATCTTAAAACACTGTTTTACTGATCTAATTTACACTTAGGTTTATCATTACAAAAGAAATAAACACTTAATAAAATTAACACGAGTAATACATTTTAATGGCTTCTAAATATGGCTTACAGACATGCACTAAAAACACTTAAAAGCTGAGTCCAACGACCTTTCACTAGCCATTATAAAACACTTAAACGAATAAAGTGATTTCTCATGATAACAGGACACACACACATTAGTTACATTACATCTATCGTTCAGTCTTTGACAATACTTCTTAGCAACTGATCCAACAGATAGATGAGTTCTCCGATTTTTGTTTTCTTCTCTATAATTACAGCTGTCACGCAGAGACAAAGAAAAGTGACTGTAAAAATAAAATGCGCACCATTTCATAAATAATAAAGACGAAAATGAACCAACTGCGAAATGACAGAGAAATAATCAAAATGTACTACTTAAACAAAATATGTATAAAAACTCGTGTAACAAATCAACGCAAAAATAGAAAGAAATCATATTACTCCATAAGCTTATTCATAATAATATGTAACGTATGGATTTCATTGGAACTTAATCCATTACATATTGTATTCATATTAATATTATTAGGGAGAATCGACCTGGTTGGAGAGTTGGTATAGCGCTGGTCTTCTATGCCCAAGGTTGCGGGTTCGATCCCGGGCCAGGTCGATGGCATTTAAGTGTGCTTAAATGCGACAGGCTCATGTCAGTAAATTTACTGGCATGTAAAAGAACTCCTGCGGGACAAAATTCCGGCACATCCGGCGACGCTGATATAACCTCAGCAGTTGCGAGCGTCGTTAAATAAAACATAACTTAAACTTATTGGGGAGGGAAGTGCTTAGAAATCTAAAGAACAGACGGATGAAACTTGCACGATGATGACGACGTCGAAGTTAATGATAAAGGCGATCTCGAAGAGATGACGACGAGGATGTTGATGCCGACAACGAAGACGTCGAGGATGATGATGAAGACGATTTCGAGAATGATGAGGACGACGTCGAGGACGATGAGAATGTTGATGACGATGATGATGAAAACGACGTCAAGGATGATGATGATGATGAAGAATGAAGACGACGACGAGGATGATGAAGACGACGTCGAGGATGATGAAGACGACGAGGATGATGGCGAAAACGACATAGAGGATGATGAAGACGTAGATAGTGATGATATATACGATGAGGGTGTTGATGAAGACGAGGTCGAGGATGATGATGAAAACGACACCGAAGATGATGATGAAAACGGCATCGAGGATGATGATGTAGACTACATCGAGGATGATGACGAAGACGATGATTATGAAGGCAATAATGATAAGTACGATGACGAAAACTATGACGACGATAGTAGTGGTGATGATTCTGAAGGTGATAAGATGGGAAAGATGACAGTAATGACCATGGTGGCGGTGGTTTTAACGACTAATGATGGTGCTGGCGATTATGATGAGGAGGAGGAGAGGAAGAGGATGACGTCGATGGTGCTGATATACAGATTTATGTACATAATTTAAAGTGATAGCAGTGTTAATAATGTAATCTTTTTTCGTACGGTCTGAAACCACTAACTATAGGTGCAACTTGGTTTCCCTGCCAGAAACTCCAAGTAGACAGTCGCATTTGAATGCAAGTATCTCTATACATTCGGGCTGCTGTCAGCCAATACAAAGACGAGGCTTGTCTTGTGATCACTGCAAGGGGTGGGTGGCAAGGCATGCTGGTATTCGGGGGCGTGGGCCCTTCTGATCTGAAGCGTGTCGAGTCATGATAGAAAGGTATGCAGAGGCGGGCTGAAGGGGGTCAGGTCAAGTTTCTATTAGAATCACTTTTATATAATTTCATAATTACGTCTAAACCTAAAATTCGATATTCACATCGCTTTGTCTAGCTCTGTATTAAGATGTATGACTCCTTACTGGGGTACTAATGATAATTTATAGTGGATTGTGTTATATTCAGTAATATGATGGATAGCATACTAGCATTTGAATTATCTGTTAAGAGTCCCTTCAACGCAATTTCTTCCTTTGACATGTTTTATACTATCCTTTCATGCCGACTTAAACCTACATTACAATACGGTGTAGGTGAGGGTAGGCCTATAAATGATTTGACCAACATTAGTCAGGCACACATTATGGGACACCCTGGTCGTTTGGTCAGCATAGCAAAGAGCCACCGCTGAGACAACACGGGATAGTATATGACAAGGGTCAAACACGTTTTGAAGTATATTATTTAATCCTTTCAGAGTTTTAAAAATGTTTATTAATGTACATAAAATTAAGTCTAATTGTATTATGGAAACTGACGATAAAATTTCATTACTCCAACTCGAATAATTTTACTCGTACTATTTTTATGAAACTGATTATTTTACTCTGATTCAATATACCTACAGTATGTATAAAATTGTAAAGCTTGCACAACATATTCTTAGATAATAATCATAGTGTTACAGCCCATGGACGGAAGATAAACCTCTTGCAATGTCTTCGTCGGGAATCGCACCACGGACAGCTTCGATGGGAAGTGCATACGCTATGCGCAGAACCGAGGCAGCGCACCTAATGCAACTTACTAATAAAATTATAACAAATCCGAAAATCGATTTTCACGCCGCTTAGCCTAATTTTATGTTAATAAGTGTGACTAGTTTCTAGGATACTGTTGAGATGCAATAATTTTAAGTGGACTGTGTGTGACCTATCAGTAATATTGTGGTTGCATACAATTATTTCAGGCATTTCAGTTTATTGTTTATATAATGTTTATACAATTTAACAAATAAATTTAAGCTAAAAGTTTATTCTATTATGTCGTTTTACAGTCTCCATTATGACGGTTGCTTGGAAACAACGAACGGTCAAATTAATACGTATCCAGGAAATGATTTTCTTTTGTCGGCTGTAAACGTCACAGACATGTCAAGATGTGTCAGTAATTGCGGTATTCTGAACTGCAATGTATTTCCGTTTTCAGACGTGTTCTCTTCAAAGTTGGCAGCGACATATGAAACAGCGGACGATCGTAATGCTCATCATTTGTTACTGCCACGTCACGTCAAAGAGGGCGCCGCCATGATCAAATCGCGTATTCCTTTTTCGTAGCAAGGCTGCATTCCTATCGAAAGGACTACTATTCTCCAGTGCAGAGAGAACGAAAAAGTATACAAGTGAACTGTATTTCTTCAACCAATTCCTTCAACGGTACATAACACGTGCGTCCAATCAGTAATTTAATGCAGTCTTTGTGTTGCTTTCGAAGCTAATGCACTCGTATACGTTTACTATGATGCATTGGTCTGTGGAATTAGAGGGGAAACAAGTAGTCCAAATTTATTTATTTATTTACTTACTTACTTAATTTAATTTAATTTAATTAATTAATTTATTTATTTTATTCATTTAATTTATTTATTTTATTTATTTATTTTAATTTAATTTAATTTATTCATTTATTGCATCAATCTGTGATTAACGTCATTGCGGATTAGATGTGCTTCCAGTTCTTAATCCGCCATCACTCTCTATATAGTCCAAATCTCGATTCACAAATTGGCTTTCGAACTATCTTTTCCTTTGGCTCATTAAGGGCTTTTTCTCTCAGTGTTGCCAAGAAGTCAAAAGGAGGGTAACAATGGCCAAGGAAGCTTTTGATAGAAAAAGGAGCATCTTCTACGGACCTCTGGAAAAAAGTAAGGAAGAGACTAGTGAAATGCTTTGTATGGAGTGTCGCATTGCGTGGGGCCAGAAACCTGGACATTACGACGAAATGAAGAAAAGCGATTAGAAGCATTTGAAATGTGAATATGGAGAAGAATGGAACTGTGAAGTGGACAGACAGAATAGGAGATGAAGCTGTGTTGAAAAGAGTGGGTAAAGAAAGAATGATGTTGAAACTGATCAGGAAGAGGTAAAGGAATTGGTTGAGTCACTGCTGAGAAGAAACTGCCTATTGAAGGATGCACCGGAAGGAATGGTGAATGGGGGGAAAAGCTCGGAGCAGAAGATTTATCAGATGATAGACGGCATTAAGATATGGATTAGTGTCGCGCATTTCAAGCTCTATTGTTCGGTTCAAGTTTGTCGAGCGTGACAAGAACCCAAATCTACTTTGAAGAAGCGGATTTCAGCTCGCTCGGATTTACTCCTTGTATGATCTGTGCTCTTGAAGTTCGCTGGCTTCTCCTACCCTCCCCTTCCATTCCTTCATGCTTTTGGCTGAGTAAGGGAGGCTTTCGGAATAAATGTTGTTAAGTTTTATTTATATATAAGAACAGGTAATTTTTATTACAAAAATATGAATAAACATTCACAGAAATACACGTACATATAGGTATATCATATTGTTTTAAAAATACATGACAGTTTTTACTATACCAATTTCCGATAGAAAGTATCTATAATTACGTTCTTCACATAAAATTGAAATAAATCACAGTTGCTCGGTAACAATATTTGTGTGATTATATGGATGATGAAGGTATTAGCGACGTGTATTACAGGCACTATGTTCGATTCAAGTTAGTCGAGTATGACGAAGTTCGACAATCGTCGATGTTCGCTCTGTAGAAGAAGGCCTGTAGTGTTTGTTCTATCGTGTTATAGAAATATTCGTTGTCCTCCACTCCTACCTCTTCATGTTTTAGCATAGATATTGCGATTAGGTTTTCATATAAAATAAGACGAAGTTAAGTAATGTCTTGGTTGCCTCTCTCATTTTCGAAGATTGCAAGACACTATTTTAAACCGCTTAATGATTTGAGCACATAGGCCTATCTTGCGATTAGTATTTCATATGGAATAAGACGAAGTTTGTAATATCTTGAACTCCTCTCTCATGTTTTAACATAGCACAATACTAGTCGGTATTTTGAACATATGCGTTTTTGTATATTTATTTATATCGATATTTTCGTGAATGTTAGTCATATTAACAACAATAAAAAAATTGCTAATTTCTTAGATAATCCCATAATATGATAATAGGGGAAAATAAATATACTGTAAGTTCACAGGGCTAACGGCTTCGAGGCTGGATACCTGGTTCTAATGAAGTGCACAGGTACCAATATAAAACATGGGGCCATAATACACTCACTTCAGTTATATTCCCCAATGTAAAAAAATAATAAATAAAAATAAAAAAGAACAAACTATAAAGAAGCTTCGGTTCTGCAGAGACTCGGCAAATGTGAACCGAACATACGACTCTTACCGGTTTTCAATTGACTCGATTATTTTAGTTTACATGCCTCGCTTCCACGTACTGTTGGGATGCCTTTGTAGTAGGGCGAAGTTTGTAGTATCTTGATATCACCTCTCATGTTCGAACATTGCACGATACTAGTATGGATCATATGCGAGGACAGACGAAGACAGAAAATAGGAAAGGTTGGAGAATGCTGGGTTTGCAGAACACTATGAATGAATGGTAAGTGATAACACTCTGAACCATGGACAAGTGAACAACAGGGAATTTGGCAGGGCGAAATCGGATTCTTAATAAGCATGACTGATCTGTGAGATCTGGTGGTCGTTAGAAACTGCTTGAACTTAGCTCTGTGGAATCTCCACGCTACAAACACACTTTTTTGTTCTCTCATCTCACTCCTTTCGAGGGAATCAGCACACACAACATATTAATTAATAGTGGCAGAGCGGAATAACTCCAGTGTGCTCTATCTGCAGGATACAAAAAAAAATCGTACTTGAATTTCTCGAGGAATAACATGTATCAGACGGAAAAATGACGGGACTACTGTGAAGTGTCAGCACAACTCTCAATGTAATATACAGAGCGCTCTGTTCGAATCGGAACCGATAAAGTCGTGCATGCGTGGCAAGCGACGTAGACAGCGAACCTTGACATAGTCAGCTGGTGTGGATTGAGAAGGAAGCGTAATAGCACAGTCTAGTATATAGTCACGAAGCTCAATACATAGTAAATATGTATCCATAGACAGTAGCTAACCACTAGGATCGCTACTATCGCCTCATTACAGACAATGCGAAATAGTACCTGCACAGTCTATTATTCCTAGTACCCTCACAACTTAAGCTTCGTGACTGTATATACTGGACTGTGGTAATAGTTCACTCAGACGGATGTAACTTCTGTGTTCGACGTCCCCCGAGTATAATAAAAACGCAGACGCTCCATAACGTAGAACATAAAACTTATTGCCACAGCGTCAACACAAGCTATTTCTTCCCATAATCGATTTTATTCCTTAGGTAAACGTTTCTCCATCATAATGATTAAATTTTCTTGCATATGTCACTGCTTACGTCAGAGTACTATGTTTACGTTTAAAGTTAGCATTAAATAAGTTTATATAGGCCTAATACAAAAAATATACATAGCAACGAGCTCAAAGTTAATGTAAACACGTGGAAAGTTTCCTTCGCTGTGACCGCATTCCAAATTGTTTTATTAAATAGCAACGTACTTTAATTGTCCATTTTGTGAATTATGTCTAAACGTGAAGTTGCGATCGACGCGAAGCCGTCTGTAGTATTTTAATTGTGAGGTCATTCATAGCTGTCATTGCCAAATGTTGGGATCAAATAGTGACGGAACCACAGGCCGCGTGGCAGCATCCGAAGGCCAAATAATTTAACTGCGGCTGCCGGCGAAACAATGGGTCGAGGTTTTGTATAAAAACTGTGCGCACACATACACGATGAATTTTATTTGTTGAGGAATGGTCTCCCATTAGAGGGAATGGTTTGTGTCATTTACAGTTAGTTTCGTGGGAAGAGCTCAGACAGCCAAGGTCACACACACATTCTTGTCCAATTAGACAAACAAGTAGTCCTCCCAGTTGGCCCCAAAGATGACGAACAGAAGCCAACATAGTAGCTTAGTCCCCTCCTACATCAAACTATGGAATAAGTATGAATAAAATTCTACCTTCAGTTGTTCCAGACTAGTTGGCTCTGTCGGTAAATGACAGACCATGGCCTGTAAGAACATGGGTTGAAGCTTGGGTGAAGATGGGATTTTTCATGTCGTCATAATTCGCAGAATACCTCTAGAATGCATTCAAACTCGTATAAAACTGAGTACCGGGGCTTTCCCGGGAAAGAAGCTGATTGCAAAGGCAGCTTTCATAACAATAAATTCGAAGAGGTGACTACAGGAAGTCCAATACCATTGTAGTTAGTTGTAGTTAGCCTCGTTACATGCATTCAAAGTTCAGTCCTTTTCATCCGTTCCGTGTAATATGTAAAACTAGGCTGCGATATTAGTTATGATTAGACAGAGATACAGAACAAAAAAACTCAACAGTTCCAAGCCATTTGTGGAGCAATAAATAGAACACTAGGAAGAAAGACTCGTAAAGAACATAAATTAAAATTTAACGAAACAATGGCTAGGCTTATCCTTTTATACGGAAGCTCTGCCTGCTAATACGGAGCTGCACTCGGCGCGGGTTTGATTCTCACATGGGTTGCTTACCTGGTAAATTTTTTTTTCTAGGTTTTCCAACTGTAAGGCGAATGTCAGGCGATCTTAGACCTCATCTCTTCAAATTTCATGCGGCTATCATTAATTCCATCGACGCTAAATAGACCTAACGTAGTTCATAAGCTTTGTTAAATAGCCAACTAAAAATATATAGGCTAATCTTATTTGGAAGAGAGTCTTGGTTACTCGCGAAAAAGGGTGAGAGAAAAAACAGGCAGATGAAATGAGATTTCTATGGAAAATAAAAATACGTAGTACAAGAGATCGCATAAATACAAAGATATCCGATAAGAACAACATTCATTCACTGAATAATGAAATAGATGAATACAAAGAAAAGTGGAAAAGCACATTTGGAAAGACTAGACGCAGTAAGACTTCCATAAGAAAATATTACATTTTCACCCAAAAGAAAGAAGAAATTTAGGACAGCCACGTGAAAGATGCACACGATAAATTAAACACAGGTCAAAATGCCTAAACCCGGAAGTGTAGAAGGTAACTGAAAGACAAAATTATTATCGAACAGGTAATGGAAAAGCCAAATAGTAAGGAACAGAGATAACGGGAAATAAAACCCGATGTCATAGATATGATACATACGAGCACTTTCCAATTATTTGTCTTTCGCATATTGTAACATTTGAGTTAGTCATCGTTACTCCTACGTAGTTAAATACGAATCATTCAAAAGATATAATTAAAATTGTTTACTGTGCACCCAAATAACGAAATAAGAGTTTTATTTATTCGATTCTTCATTGCGAAAAAACTATTTCACAGCTAGAAGTTCTCGTGAATAGAAAAAATCAGTGGCGGCACCAGCATTTTTAATTTGGGTAGGACGTAGAAATTAATCGAAATGATAACCTCCATTGTGTCCCGCACCTTATACTTGTTTTGGGAATAGTGTAGTACTGTATGAGTTAAAAATGTATCTCACTATTTAAATATGAGAAAGATCTGGCTGACATCATTTTCTATTCGTGCACCTTCTATCTAGAGTCCTAGAGGATGAACCTCGGTGGTACAGTGGTTATAAAATTTGACATAAGATCTGAGTGAGAAGAGAAGTAAAACTGGATATCTCCTGTACTAAATCCATGGTACGTAAAATAACTTTGTGACCGCTACGTTGTAGGGATTCAGAAATATTTTCCGGCTATTTTAAAATTTAGAGATAGCACAATGGGCCTACTTGCGCGTGGATCTGTCCCACTATCAATCCATAATGCATACCATACCTCGCCATACCACATAAAAATTAATGTAAAAGAGTTCTTACAGACTTAACAAATCCACACATGAACACCGTCAGTTTATGTACAGGCATAAAAAGCTGTGAAGTAATTGTTAGCCACGTCTGGACTCAGGACTGGCGCGCTCGTCGTTAATCCAGACAGCCCTGGTTCGATACCCAGCTTGTCATGAGATTAAATCTATGGTGGACAAATGTTACATTGGGTGTTTCTCGGAGTACTCTAGATTCCCTCTTTTATTTTTTCCGACACTTTCCAACAATAAAAAAGGCCGTGAAGTCTTGGGGGTAGTATGGGTCTCAAATGATATCAGTTACTCTGGGAATGGGACCTGGTAGGATGGCCCGACTATTAGTGTCGGGTTCACGACCGCCAGCCGGATCACCGATCTGACTCGAAGAATTACCGCATATGCGGCTCACAATAGACCAATGTAAGCCTAAGTGCATGGATCCATCCCGATCCCGGCCCTCGACAAGCCAGTCAACCAGCCAGAAGTATGCTGATTAAATATAACAGTAATGAAGATAATCAGTAAATTAAGTTTTAAGTTCCTGAAACAAGTTTCAGATGCACTTTTAATCTTTGTATGGGGTTTGATAGGGGTCAGAATGGAGAACGTGGGTTAATTTTGAGTGGAAATTAGCCCAGCAAAGATCCTCCTCGCTGATGTTTTAGATTTAGATTTATTTATTTAACCTGGTAGAGATAAGGCCGTCAGGCCTTCTCTGCCCCTCTACCAGGGGATTACAACTATAACATGAACAATAAGATTACAATTAATATCGCCCCAGCATGGAAGCACTATCTCCCTGTTATCCACGAGCCTCAAGGCACAACGTGGACATCTTTACTGCTACTAACAGAGGATGATGCGTCTGTACCGCTTAATCTTTTAACAATGATTGTCTATTTAATTACTGTAATCATTACGTGCGAGAATCAGATGATGTTGACAAAGAAAAAGATAAGGATTCAATATTCGTTGTTTAATTTAATTAAATATGTCCACTTTCACATTTAAATCATAATAAAGTACCTAACTAAATACAACACAAATATGCGCATATGCTGATAATATGACTATAGTGGCAAGAAACCTTCCGACCCTCAAACACTTTACAATAGAGCTAGCTAGAGCAGCCCAAAGGATGGGATTAATAATAAACCAAGGGAAAACTAAATATATGGTAATGTCTACCTCCAAAGATACTCCCCATCATATAGCTGTAAATGATACGATGTTCGAAGGAGTTAAAGAATTTAGATACCTGGGTACATGGCGAGCCTCAACCGGAGTGTGATGTTTGCCATTTACCAGTTACTGTCGAACATGTTTTATTGCATTGTAAGAAATATGACCATGCCCGTCGTCGATACGCAATTCAGCCGAATCTACGTGACGCTCTTGGAAATGATTTTAATTGTGCAAATAAATGCAGTCCTGAGATTTTTATCCAATACAGGAATTGACAAGGTGATTTAGATTTTACTGACCCGTAGTTTGCTTACCCTCCGGACCCTTTACATCCGGAGGTTATTTTGTTTTACTTAACATGACGTTTCAGACAATCTACAGTACATCCGAATATTATGTACAGTTTTATTGTTGTTAAATTTCTAGATTATTTGTGTCTGATGGCATTTGTTTTTTATGGTTTTATGTTTGCTTTTTAGTGTCCAACTATTGGTCTTCTTATGATTTTTTTAACGGTCACCTTGTTAGTAATGCATTTGTGTAGCTGATTTTAATATGACAACGATTTTTAGTTCGTTTTGTTTTTTTTAATAATTTTAGATAAAGGTGCAAATAGTCATAATAGCTGAAGCGCTGTTTTTAAACCCTACTAACTATCCAAATACCTGGGACCCATAATTGATCATAGATGCAACAAGCATGAAACTATGAAAGACAGGATACAAGCGGGAAACAGGACATACTTTGCAAACAATAAAATATTCAGAAACCAACAAAAATATATAAAGAAAAGATATATAATACAATGGTTCGCCCTGTAGTAACATACGGATCAGCAGCACAGAAGAGAATGCTCTGAGATCTTTTGAAAGAAAAATCTTACAGAGAATATATGGATCTGTCAGGGAACAAAACGAATGGGGAATACGAAACAATCAAGAGCTACATAATCTTGTTGCAGGACAAGACATAGATTTGTAAAATCCCAAAGACTGAGGTGGCTAGGTCACCTATGTAGAATATCGGAGAATAGAATCCATAAAAGAATGCTACAAGAGAGGATACATAATAGGAGGAGAGTGCGAAGACCAAAATTAAGATGGTTAGACGGAGTTACAAAGGACTTGGAAACTATGAGAGTAAAAGTATGGAAATAATTAGAAGCGGACAGATCAAGATGGAAAGCTGTCGTCCAAGCGGCCAAAACCCACCCAGGGTTGTAGAGCTGAAGAAGAACTAAATACAACAAAACAAAATGAATTGGAATCTATTCACCAGCGCAAACCATACACACACTCTTGAATATTACAGACACATTTGCACGTATCACAATAATTCAAACCACAGCAATCAAATCAAAATAATGTAATATATGAACTCAAACGATCTGGAGTTCAATCATGTAACTGCAAAGCAATAATTTAAGTTTATTTTATTTTAACAAACCAGTCAAATTACTGAATCATGCAATGTAACTGAATTTAATGGCGACTGAACAAGCAGTTACGAGTCTGTCATTCGCGCAATTGTTGATCAGGCTGCATTACATTCAGAGAAAGAAAATATATACATTTTGAAGATGGCGAGTGCTTTGTATGTGCTCGGGTGCTATTGCACGTTATTAGTTTTGATGTAATTTATTTTCTGTTGCCAATATAGTTTACCTATTCACGTCGGCCTGCGTGGCGCAGTCGGTAGGTGCTGGTCTTCTGTGCCCGAAGTTGCGGGTTAGATCCCGGCCTAGTACATGCAAAACAACTCCTGCGGGACAAAATTCCGGCACACCGGCGAGGCTGATATAACCTCGGTAGTTGCGAGTGTCTTTAAATAAAACATAAAAAGAAAACCTGTTCATATAGGTCTAACACAGAGAAAATTATTTACTGATCTGCATTCTGGTCAGATACAATTAAAGCCGAATAATATCTCACTACCCAACACTACCCAACATGAAATTTACCTCCGTCAAGATAATACATGTTTTTAGTCCATTTCACGCGCAGATTCTGAAAACAATGCTTAAAATGTCACATCACGTTATAATGTTTAGATATTTAGATATCCTACATCGAAAACGAGTTCGCGTGCCACCTGGTAACACGTCTGTCATATGCTAGCTACCCCTGTTCTACACTACTACTTGTATGCTTACAAAATGTAAAGATGAAAATGTGTTATTTGTTATACCATCTAACCAAGCCTTTGTCAATTATCAGGATACCGGTAATAAATCTGTCTTTTCTTCTAGAAGCAGACACCGCAAAGAGAGAAACCCAGTTAGGGACCAGTCTGGCACTTCTAATGGGGTTGTAAAGTAATATCACGGTCTAGTATATTCAGTCACGAAGTTCAATACGTGGTAAATATGCATCCATAGGTAGTCGCTAACCACTAGGATCGCTAATATCGCCTCATTACAGACAATGTGAAATCATAGCCCTGATGTGAAATAGTACCGGCACAGTCTATTGTTCCTAGCACCCTCACAACTCAAGCTTCGTGACTATATATACTAGACTGTGGTAATATTATTTCCTGCATAAAACGTGATGTAACGTATGTGAGAATACTGTATGTGTTTCTGTGGACGTTATGGTTTAATGAGTGAACTAGAGGTTGAGCATAATCCAGATGACTGGCAATTGTTTATAGATTCATTTATGTTTAGCTTAAAAGGGGTATTACTTCATAATTGTAATGAATTTCCATCTGTTCCGGTTTTCCATTCCTTAAAGAAAGTTATGAAAGTATGGCTAAGATTTGCGTGTTTTCAAATATCTGACTCATTGTTGGAAGATACGTGATGACCTTAAAGTAAAGCTTGGTTTGCAAGGGGATTCACAAAATACAGTATTCTTGTTTTTTGTATTTATGGGACAGCTGTGCTACAGAAAAACATTATGTGGTACAATAGTGGGACAAGCGGCAGGAATATGTTCTGGGAGAAAGTAACGTAAAAGAAACAGCATTGGATCAGCCTGATAAGATTCTTCTTCCTTCCTTACACATACAACTTGGGCTGATGAAGAATTTTGTTAAGACACTCAACAAGAACGTAGTAGACTTGCATATTCACAAGGCACGTTTCCACAGTTAACATACGGAAAATTGAAAAAAGGGATTTTCATTGGACTTCAAATCAGAAAACTCATGGAGGACGAACTCTTTTAGAAAAGTTTACAAACGGTTGAATTAGCAGCTTGGCAATCATTTAAAAGGGTTGTACGTGGTTTTCTCGGCATCACAAAAGAAGAAAACTATAAGGCTTTGGTGTCAAATTTGTTGAAATGCTACAAAAACATGGCCAAAGATCTGCCGATTTGTTTACATAAAGATTGTAATATGTATGTTCTGGAAATAAGGTTACTGGCCATAGATCGGAATTCTGTTACAGCTGCGCACACAGGTGTCGTAGGCCTCAGGCAAGGACGCTGTAAGAACCGCCTGGCCTCGAACAGGTGCCACCTGGTCTGAGAGAACAGGGCGATTCCGTGGATATACCAGCTATATTTTACGAGACGCCAGCGGTTCATTTCTTTTATATTATACAGAATGTCACTGTATACAAACTACTTTATTGTAGTTTTTACCGTTTTCACTGTTCCTGTATTGTTAGTTTCATTATAGTACAATAATACACTTTTTTCTCTCTCTTGCATGGAGGAGGGACCAGAGAGCTTACACTGCAGCCTGAGGCTTATTGTGCATGCCACTCCTGTTCTGTGAATGATTGGGTAGCCGAACGGTCGCGCTCTTTTTAAGTACAACACGTCGCACCGTAAACTTAACTCAGGCTATGGTATGGATGATGGTGATGATGATGATGATGATGATGATGATGATGATGATGATGATGGCGAAATGAATCCGGGGTCGAAAATTAACCGGCAGTTCTACTTCAATTAGTTGAGGGAAAATCGCGGAAAAAACCCAACCAGGTAACTTGTCCCAACCAGGATTTGAACCCGGGCCTGCTTGTTTCACGTTTAGACCGTGGACAACAATAGTACACTTACTGCTACGATTATTATTATTATTATTATTATTATTATTATTATTATCCTATTCTTCTCATAACTGCATATCTATACAGGGTGTTTAAAAATACGGGGCATAATTTCAGGTATGCATTTCCCACATGTAGAAATCAAAATAGTTCATTACAACATGAACATATCCGGAAATGCTTTATTTCCGAGTTATGGCCTTCACAACATTGAAATTCACCGGAACGTTTTTCTTTCCGCAGGTCGTTGCCGTCAAAGGAGACATTAAGAGGGCACTCTGACAGTTCATTCCGAGGCGAAGGTTACATTCAGTGTTGTGTACGCGTTAGACTGTGCGACATGTATTCAAATCAGGATCTAGCAGAGATACACTTCATGTACTGTAAGGCGGATGGCAATGCTGCGTTGGCTCGTCGTTTGTACCAGGAGAGGTACCCACAGCGACAATGTCCAGATCGGAAGACATTTGTACGTCTCCATTACCGTCTGTGCGAGTATGGAAAATTTAACTCTCCTGGTTTGGGAAGGGGACGACCAAGATCTACAACTCCAGAAGTACAGGAGGAGATAGATTCTGGAGGCTGTGAACATGACTCCTTCTATCAGCACACGAAGGGTAGCGTTGCAAGTCAATGTTCCTCATACGACTGTCTGGAGACTGTTGAAAGAGTATCAATTGTATCCTTATCATTTGCAACGTGTACAGGCCCTGTCACCAGCAGATTACCCTGCACGAGTTAGGTTCTGTCAGTGGTTCTTGAAGCAGTGTGGTGTAAATGCGAACTTTCCTGCCTTAGTATTATTTACAGATGAAGCACAGTTCACACGAGATGGCATAACAAATTTCCACAATCTGCATGTATGGGCTTATGAAAACCCACGTGCAACTGTTCCATCTCATCACCAGGTGCGGTTCTCCCTCAACATGTGGGCCGGTATCATTGGTGATCGATTAGTTGGACCCCATGTACTTGTAAACAGACTTACGGGGTAGGCGTACACAAACTTCTTGGAAAACACCATACCTCATGTTTTAGAAGACACTCCACTGATCAATCGTCAACACATTCACTTCTTGCATGATGGCGCTCCTGCACACTTCAGTCGTACGGCTCGCCGGTACTTGGATCGAAGGTTTCCTGATCGATGGATAGGTAGAGGTGGCCCAATTGCTTGGCCTCCACGCTCACCTGATCTGAACCCTCTCGATTTCTACTTGTGGGGCCATTTAAAATCATTGGTTTATTCGTCTCCGGTGCCTGATTTGGAATCCCTTCGGAATCGAATTGTGGCATGTTCTGAGGACATACGCAATACTCCTGGAGTTTGGGATCGTGTTCGCAGGTCAATCAGACATCGATGTGAGGTCTGTATTCAAGCAGGAGGTGGACATTTTGAACATCTTCTGTAATGACAACGATCTGCGGAAAGAAAAACGTTCCGGTGAATTTCAATGTTGTGAAGGCCATAACTCGGAAATGAAGCATTTCCGGACACATGTTGTAATGAACTATTTTGATTGTCTACATGTGGGAAATACCTGAAATTATGCACCGTATTTTTTAAACACCCTGTATAGTACAATTAGCCTACACTTATTTCCTTTATTTATTTTTAGTTATTAATCTTAAGGGGTTAAGTACACCTTACAGCAGTAAAATGTTCGGAAATATTCAACATATATTTTTTTTCCTCCATTACTGTATCTTGTACAACAATAAAAATTCGTTGTGTAAAATACTGTCCTGCCGCTATATGAAAAAAATATTTTTACGATTTAAAAAAATTATTTTTTTTTTTTTTTTTCAAAATTCAAAATGTTGGCAGTTCACTGTGCAGTGATGAAGCGTTTCACTCAAAACCCACAGACTTGTTAACTTCATGTTCTCGCTCTTTTATTTTATTGCTGAAACTCATATTTACAATATCATGCTCTTTCAACTACATTCCTTAATAAATAATATTATTTTTATTTTGTATTAGAAGAAAATACTGATATTTAACCATTTTTTATGAATTTATTTTTTATCAGACAATCTATCAAAGGTAGAGAAGTGATCTTGGATCATATTGTAGATATGACATGCATAAATACACACAAAACATTTCATCATAGAATGTTTGATAGTTCTTGAGTTATGTGGGAAACGCTTCATCACTGCATGGTGAACTGAATTTTGAAAAAAAAAATGTAAATAATTTTTTTAATTGTAAAAATATTTTTTTCATATAGCAGAAGGACAGTGTTTTACACACACTAATTTTCTTTTTTGTACAAGATACAGTAATGGAGGAAAAAAATGTTGAATATTTCAAAAATTTTACTGCTGTAAGCTGTACCTAACCCCTTAAGTCATTACACATATTGTTAATAATTATTGTTAATATGTATTGGTAGTTATTACTTTACTTTTATTATTTATTATCGTTACCTTGATGCTGTTGAACACTAATATCTGAATTATTGTTACTCTGATTATAAGCTAGTTATTTTCGTTATATTTTATTATTAGACTCACCATAGGCAAATGGCTACGCAGTCGTATTTGCACGTTGGTAATCCGGGTTCCCGTCTCTGTGGGTCCAAGCGTAATTCATGATATGATAGATAAAACGGTACGTAATGGTAGCTTATCGCGGGGTGCTCTCGTTTTCCTCTACCGGCATTCCACCATTGCTCCATTAATCATCTTGATGCAGCGTATGTAGTTCGCGCCACATGTTGCACCGAGGGCAACGAGTACGGCGGCAAAAATAACTACAGCTTCGCCGCGATAAGAAGCAGCTTTATCCAAAGCGTAAACACAACTAGAACGGTTTCATCTTCAGTAGATGCGTTTAAACGAGAAAAATACGTTGTTGTGTCCTGTGCCGGACTTATTCAAAACAATTAACCGGGAAAACTCAACGCTCTGCCCGTCAAAAAGCGACTTCGTGGCTCAGTAAGAATGCCGATAACTTTGATTTGACTCGCCCTGTAAAAAAGGATGTATTATTTCTCCAAGTGTGTGATAACTGTACTACATGATTTATGCGAATAAATCAAATTAATAGTAAAGTTACTGACTTTGTTCCACTATATTTGCATTTTCGGCTAATTGAAAGAGATTTTTAAATTCTTTATGTGGCTCGTAGGTATTTTAAGCTCATTTTTGTCATGAAACGTCATTCTTTTGCATCCGTCCGAGTTCTTGCGGATTCCGCGGAGATGCTTTTGAATGAGAGGAAATCTTAGCAATGGTTATTACCGAGTTCTGTTGTAGGTAAGGTGTCGGAGGCCGCAGTCTCTCTCCGACGACTAGTGTTGCATTATCTCGTGGCGTCAGTACTTCACACTAAACTTCTTTTATCAGGCAGGATGCCAAATGAATGCAGAACCGATGAACCTTCAAGGCTGCCACGATTTGTGCTCCAGTTCTACCAACTGCTTTCTATATCGTGTCACGTTTCGTTTCGTTATTTAATGTCCTCTTTTAAACTACGATTATTCAGAGACGGTGGCGACATGACCATACGGCCATAGTAGTCTATTGATGTGGCCATGACAGGAAAGATAAACGTACGGAGAAAAACTATTCCGAGTAATACTTCCTCCATAATAGACTCTGACAGAGATTGAACCATGGGGCCTCTTAGTGCAAGCCGTCAGTTGACCTACGCTTGGGCTCTCACTGTGGTCTTGAGAGGGACTATCCAGAGATGAACTCTAACGGCGCTCAACTTCGTGAAATCTTGCAGGTATAGCACATGATGACCAATTAATGGTAGTATAAAAATATATTATACAGAGTGCGGCAGCGTTCATACCGCATTTTCAAACTCACAGCGTAAGTGAACAACTGTCATTTATTTATTTCTCCCAGTGCCTAATATAATAGAAAGGAATGCCATTTACCTATCAATGTTTGAAGATGACCTTTGGCAAACGATTGTCACGGCACATCACACATTCTTCCAAGCGACGTTGTAAGATGTCCAGTACTCCTCCCTTCGTACGTATATATCGCCAGGGATAGTGTTGACTACAACTCTGATATGGTTCTTCAATTTCAAGATGGTGAAAGGATGTGTTTGGAAGACTTCTTGCTTGAGACACCCTCAATCCCCATAAGAATTAGACAGCAGATGTGAGGTCGGAGGACCAGGACGGCCAAGGGATATCATCATATCGAGAAATGACTTTCTGTGAAAAGAGCTTTCGCACCGTCCATTTACTCGATCTTGGTTTATTATTACAGGCAGATGGAGTGTTTTTAAGGGAACTGACCCACCTTCCAATGGTGCGGGCATCCGGCACTCTTCAATGACTACCCGAGTTGAAGTGTCGACTGAATATACGCAGTGTAGCAATTTAAGGATCATGCAAATCTGGATTTCAGGCATGGCTCCCCGTGAAGCGATCCTCCTATCGTGGGCTCAGAATGACAAGATTCTATCTGACATTTTAAGCAAAATTGAGATTTTTGTTGCACTGAATTCTGCTATTTCACAGGTAACTACTATATAAGTTATAATATGTTGACATCTCAGTTATTGTTCGTGATAAAGTAAGTTTGAAAAGGTTCTTATCTGCATTGATTTTATTAACAACCAAACTTTTAAAATGCTCTCCTGTAAAATTTACTACACACTGGATAGAAACTTGTCATTCTGAACCCTCGCTATGTAAGTTATGGATTGTCTGTACGTAAAATCTTAGTAGATACGGCTAGTATCTTTTATAATTATTCACATCACCTATATGTAGATACCGATTTCCGTGAAGATAAAACTAAAAAAAAAAATGATTACACAATACGAATAACCAATCCTTGTTAATTTGTGCGAGGTTCTTTACATTGACTTAAAAATAATGAGACATACATCCGTGGCGCGACATCCCAAGAAGAGCCAAGGCCGATCAATCGATTGCTGGCCTCACGTCCACATCCCTCAAAAGACGTAAACGATCATCCAATCAATAAGGGATAAGATGTGGTTTGCACTATGGTCATTCCCCCTCCCAGCCGTTAAAGCTGGCTTCCGAAACCTAATTTCGCTAATTACTGTAGCTCCCTAAATTAATCACAATGCTGGGTGAGCTGCGATCCCATACACTTGCCAAAGTTTCATGGGAAAATACTTTCTCCATGAGGACTAGAACCAGTGCACATTCTGTAACGCTAGTCCAAGACACGATTCCTTAAACCACGCAGCTACGGCGAGGGACACATCTGCGTCTTAAACCATACAAGTTTTTAGTGAATCAAGTGCTGTATCCTAATCTTGGGATTATAAATAGTGCTTTTTGTGGGAAGTTCTGAAAACGAAATTTTGTCGTGCATAGTAAATAATTTAACTTATGTGTAACTTTGAATGATACTTCAAGAAAACATACTATAAATGGAAATACTACTCCATTTCTAAAAAATATTATGAAATAACAAAAATTGTTTTGAATCGCATAAACCTGAACTAAACGTCATCTTCGCGACAGTCATTATTTTTTACATGTTCGTTAAAACTGTATCTCGAACCCAGTACTCTGGACCCACGAGGCCTTAACACGTGACTCGCTCGTCGCAGGGGAACCGGTTGTGTCAAACAGCTGACTGTAGGAACGCGAAGGTCGTGCGACCGCTCCTCAGCGACGAACTTCCACAGTGCGTCCCACCCCGGACACACATATCAATGAACCCCCGAACTTTAAAAGGCACCGATTAATGTAATGATCTGGTACACAATCGATAAATTACAGCCGTGTTGTTGTTTCTTATCCCAGTACAGCAGATAAATTAATATAGGTCATTTCCAAGAAATTTTCTAGCTTTTTTTTATGATTTTCAGTGAGTTGAGCAGGAAGTTATCTTTAGTAAGATTTAGGCTAGCCATTTTCAACCGGTGATCCGTTGGTATGCCGCAAGAAAAAATAATAATAAAGGTTGTCGTTGTAAATTGGAAAAATAAAAGTGAAAAGAGTAGTAAAAAAGTGAGACCACAAGAGTCAACATTCAGCGAACGCGCATAAGTCAACATTCAATAAACACGTTCCCTCTAAAACCCTCAAAACTCCCTCTGTTAGAATATATGAATGTGCCACGGGATTTTAAATTACACCTTTGGTGTGCCATATTTGAAAAGGGTTGAAAAAAGCTCATTTAGGCAGTTGAAAATATTCAGATCGCTTTCTCCTGCTTCAGTTTCTGCATGCGGAGAAGGTTTTCCATACATTGATAATTTTCGCACATTTTGCTGTGGTCTGTTTTTCCATCTACGAATCTCGTAGTAGGCCTAATACAGTTGGTAATTTTCTTGATAGCTGAAGTAATATAGTCTCTCTCAGAATTACGAATGACAATGCTCCTTAATACATATATTAACATTCCTTCAGGGTTCAGGCATTCTCCCAGAATATTAATCCATATTTCATTACAGAATGAAAGTATGCAAAGTGTGACATTTTAAGGGTGTTTATCTCGCCAATATAAGATAAGGATCTTATGCATAACAGGCAGAGATCAATCTAGGAGTAGACCACCGACGTAGTTCAGGTGGCAGGCGCGCTTGCCTACTGACCCGGAGTCGGGTATGGATTCGTTTCCCGCTTGGGTTGATTGCCTGGTTGGGTTCTTTCCGAGGTTTTTTCCCAACCGGAAGACAAATTTCAGGTAATCTATGGCGAATCCTTGACCTCATCTCTCCAAATATCATCTCGGTATCACCATTCTATCAACGCCAAATAACCCAGTAGTTTATATAGGGTCGTCAAATAACCAACTAAAATATTTAAGATTTATATCCTACAAAAATTTAAGATTAATATATTCTATGTGGTCCACACCTATGGAGTAAAGGTTAGCGCGTCTGGCCGCGAAACCAGGTAGCCCGAGTTCGATTCCCGGTCGAGCAAGTTACCTGGTTGAGGTTTTTTCCGGGATTTTCCCTCAACCCAATATGAGCAAATGCTGGGTAATTTTCGGTCCTGAACCCCGGACTCATTTCACCGGCATTATTACGTTCATCTCAGTCAGACACTAAATAACCTAAGATGTTGATAAAGCGTCGTAAAATAACGTATTAAAATAAAATAAAAATATTCTATGTGTGTGTATCATTTCAAATGATAATCCAATTCCAAACCAAGAAACGTTGTGCTTTTAATCTAGGTCCTCTGAGTTCAGTTCCGTTTAATCTTTTATTGTAGAAAAACTCAGCACTATTATGTATACTAAATTTCATTATATTGATTTCATCGTCATTCTCAAATAACTTTTGCAAATTTTTAATTACGCGGGGCCACTGGCGTAGCTCTGTCGGTTAAGGCGCTTGCCTACCGATCCAGAGTTGCACTCGGGCGCGGGTTCGATTCCCGCTTGGGCTGATTACCTAGTTGGGATTTTTTTTTCGAGGTTTTCCCCAACCGTAAAGCAAATGTCAGGTAATCTATGGCGAAACCTCGGTCTCATCTCGCCAAACATCATCTCATCATCACCAATCTCATCGATGTTAAATAACCTCGTACTTGATACAGCGTCGTTAAATAACCAAGTAAAAAATTACGCGTTTCCAGCAAAGTGAGATTCTTTATATCATGGTAGTATTTTATATGGTCTGGAACACTTCAGACTATTACTATCAATATTCATATATAAATTTGT
The DNA here is from genome assembly GCF_040183065.1 of Periplaneta americana. NCBI lineage: Eukaryota > Metazoa > Arthropoda > Insecta > Blattodea > Blattidae > Periplaneta > Periplaneta americana. Next base: position 112,701,130 of record NC_091119.1, read on the forward strand.
GAGTCATTTCTTTGAACAGTTCGGAGAGTTATCTGAAAAATCAGCAGAAATTAATACATTTTTATATCATCCTATCAGTGATTCTCGATGGTCAAGTGGTCACCGTTCTTGCGACTGGATCTGAAGTTCGTCCAACCGAGAGCTAAAGTTTATAAGAACGGTACAAAAACTTCCTTCAGAAGGCAAGTGAACCTAAAAGAAAGCCATTGTCGTATATTTATGGCACGTAAAAGAACATAGTCCTTCAATGTGAGGGGTGCAGGCAAAATTCATAGGCCATTCTTCGCCTACATTAAAATTTGGAATTAGTGTAGTGGACCTACACAAACAGCTCTGAATTATATGAATCTCAATGAACAATGATAAATTTGAATTATGTAAGCTGACGAAAATATTTTTGTTAATTTGTACTATGTGCTTTATGTAATATGATTTTCTCCTTTTTTTTCAATAACTCTTAAAATATTTACTGCCATAACAGAAATGAGGGTTTTTTTAACAGTTTTTCGTATGAAACGTAAGATTTTTCTGAATACCGTGAAATAAGGTGCTATAAAGTTGAAATTAATAACTTATAATGCCACCGGCGTAGCTCAGTCAGCTAAGGTGCTTGCCTGCCGATTCAGGGTTGCGCTCGGACATGGGTTCGAGTCCCACTTGGGCTGATTACCCGGTTGGATTTTCCGAGGTTTTCCCAACAGTAAGGCAAATGTCAGGTAATCTACGGCGAATTATCGATTCATCTCGCCAAATATCACCAATCTCATCGACGCTAAAATAACTCCGTAGTTGATACAGCGTCGTTAAATAAGTAAAAAAATAATAATAACTTGCAATAAAATTTCTGAGCAATTAAGATGACCTAAGCGTTTATGAAACGTCTAAAGAAAGGGATCTAGTTTTCCTGTGCTAAAACAAATGCTTCCTTTGTCATGATGAAAAATTAATCCTTGAAAAATAAACAGAATTTTGTTAGTCATTTGCCTTTAGTTCTTTTTCAAGTTTGAGAAAATAGTTGTAAATTTTCAAACAAGAATTGGTTTGGTGCTATGTTATAATGCAAATTGTAGAAACTTCACTGCCGGATTAAGATGATTTCGGACAAAAATGGATCTGAGAGATGTCACTTGTACCAAGCTAACTTATGCATTAAGAAGTTTCAAGAAACTGTTTCAGTTCCTGATACAATATAATCGGGTAGACCAAGAATTAATTATATTCAGGGTGCAGAAGAAAGCCGAAACCTAGCTAGAGAAAACTCGTCATCAGTCAGCTGTCCTAATATGTTAAACAAACGCTTCCAAATGCCATACAGTAGGCCTACTTCTTGGAAAATTATACACAAACTTCTGAAGATGTACCATTATAAACTGAAAATGACGTTTGAATTTTACTGAAGGTAGCTGATATGAAAGGAGATACAGCTTTTCATTCTGTGTATTCGTTCTGATGGAAATTGTGTGGGCAGATAAGGTCCATCATGCTCTCAATGGTGGAGTCAATACCAACAATTGTCGAATATGGACAACAGAAATCCACGTTCAGACTAAATTCCATTCGTAGCACATTCCATATCCGCTTAATTCACCTTGTTGCTAAATTGATACTTTAACAGTAAAAGATGGATTACATTAAGGCTTGGAAACCACATTTGATTTGTTGCATGACATCGATAAAGACTAATCAAACTGACTGACTGCTTTCAAATTACATATTATGTGAGAGGCAGACGTGCTCAAGGGCGCAGAAGAGCTGTTATCCGAAGTATCCAGCCGCAATTTGAAACATGTTTTTTACAAACACTTCATGGGCACCAAAGAACTGATAATGCACAGTGAATTTCAAAAAATGGTTGCTGCTAATCACGTTAGTATAAAGTATGGAGGTATCTGCACCACATTAGAGAAGAACAAAATAATTATAACCCAAATCCAAGCAGGCCACGTAAACATCAGGCTTCCTATAAACAGTAGGCCTACATATGGGAGAACAGTTGGAAGAAGAGCAGTTTGGCCTCAGGAAGGGAAAAGGTACAAGAGATGCAATTGAACTGCTTCGGACAATCGGCGAAGAATAAAGAAGTGTATGTAGTATTTGTGGACTTAGAAAAGACTTCTGACAGAGTGGATTGGAATAAACTGATGGGGATCCTAAAGAAAATTGGTGTGGATTGGAAAGTGAGAAGACTGTTCATTAATCTTTATATGAAACAACGAGTCAAAATCAGGATAGGAGAAGAAATATCAAAGGAATTGAAATTGGGAGAAGAGTAGTCAAGGATGTCCTTTATCACCTACCCTATTCAACATCTACTTGGAGGATTTAGTAAAGAACTGTTTTCAGAACATGGGAGGAGTGATAGTAGGAGGAAGAAGAATGAAGTACATAAGATTTGCTGATGATATGGGGATGTTAGCAGAAGAGGAAATGATACTAAAGAATATGCTACTGGAGCTAAATGACAGCTGTAAGCAGTTTGGGATGAAGATACATGCTAATAAGACGAAGAGCATGGTCATAGGAAGACAAATACGGAAGATAAATTTGCGAATTCTAAATGAGGCAGTAGAGCAAGTGGACAGCTTCAAATACTAGGGGTGTACTATAAGCAGTAATATGAGATGCTGCCAGGAAGTCAAAAGGAGGATAGCAATAGCTAAGGAAGCTTTTAATAGAAAAAAGAGCATTTTCTGCAGGCCTCTGGAAAAAAAAAAACTAAGGAAGAGACTAGTGAAGTGCTTTGTATGGAGTGTGGTATTGTATGAACCAGAAACATGGACATTACGACGAAGTGAAGAGAAGCAAATAGAAGCATTTGAAATGTGGATATGGATAAGAATGGAACGTTTGAAGTGGACAGAGAGAGTAAGAAATGAAGCTGTGTTGGAAAGAGTGGATGAAGAAAGAATGATACTGAAACTAATCAAGAAGAGGAAAAAGAATTGGTTGGGTCACTGGCTGAGAAGAAACTGCCTACTGAAGGATGCACTGTAAGGAATGGTGAACGGGAGAAGAGGTCGGGGCGGAAGAAGATATCAGATGATAGACGACATTAAGATATATGGATCATATGCGGAAACGAAAAGGGAAGGTAGAAAATAGGGAAGATTGGAGAAAGCTGGGTTTGTCGTGAAAGACCTGCCCTTGGGCAGAACACTAAATGAATGAATGTCAACCAAAGGAGAATAGAAAACATAGTAAGGAGGTACAATGAGTATAAAACAACGACGTTAAGAGCTCTTTGCTTGCTATAACGTGTATGATATATCATACAACTTAAATATATAGCCAGAGGCGAAGAGGTTGAGCAATTATGAAAAATATATTGGGCCATTTTACATTGGACATTTATGTAATAAAATTAATGGACATTTCTTCCAGTCGACATTTAACTGAATGGACATTAATATATATTGTGGGCAGTCTTAATGATGTTGCTACTATACCTGATCAGGCACCAAAAATTAAATATAAAGTTCCAATATTCTTTCTCTCTACCAAACTCCGTATTAATGAAAGAGTCTGATTCGTTGCTAAGCAAGTGACGTCATATGTTGAAATTTTCTTAACATTCTATCCATTTGACACTCGAACATAAACGTTTAACGTTAAACGTTATCTGCTAGATAATTTGAAACTTTCCATTAATAAGAGATGATCTCTATCACGAAGTGTAGTTAAGAGAATGTTCACTGTAGTGTGAGTATTCGACACATTTTCATGGAAACCAAGTCACAACCACTTGTCAGTGGATTAAAATTAATTGACAGTCAAATGTAGGGGATATTAATGTGGACACTCGATACGTTTCCATGAAAATCAACTCGAGAGCAGCTTGTGAAGTTGAGCAAATTCAAATCTCTCGATATACAATACGTGACGGAAACAAAGTCATGGTCGCTTCAGAGTAATTCAAATCTATTGACATTCAGTTACAGGGGACAGCAGTGTGGATATCCGATACGTTTGTTATGGAATTCAAGACCACGTTCTCTGGCGCGAGCCAAACAAATAAGCGCGCGGTTTTTTTCCCCTCACATCGCATCGGTGACATAACGCGATAGGGACTTGCTCACTGATAACAGCCCAGCCAGCGCTTCCTTCTTGGAGTCTTCTTCCAACAGGAGTTCAAGGGCACTAGCCGACCTCTAATTTCGGCGCCTACAAGTCCGGAGTCCCGGGTGTTTTACATGTGTCACTACATTTGTTAGCAACATGAAATTGGACCGTTGTCTAACTTTTTGTTTAATTCATGGTATTGAGATATTTCTTACGGATGTTAACGTTGTGAATTTCAAAACACAATTCAGCCGAAAACAGGCTATATAAAACACTGAAATTTCTTATCTGCATAATTTTTAGAATAAGTCAGGAATCGTACTTGTAACGTGGAAATATCTGTGAGCTGTAATTAGGATTGTCATATTTTGCAATTAAAATTACAGAACATCCAGTTAAATTCGAATTATTTTGGATTTAATTTGCCTTTATGTGCACTGAGATAAAGAACAATACTACACGCGACATAGCTGTAGTTTATCTTAAAATGTAAATTACACTGGTTTGCATGAGTTTTGTTGTTTTGAAAAAAAAATAGTGTTTCTGAATCAGAGTTTCATGCTAATTGCAAAACTGAAATCCGTTTTAGTGTACCATGTCAGAATTTTCCTAAATTCAAAATTGTATGTTTCTAATATTTTTTTTTATAATATAGTAAATGATTATTATTTTTCCGCGCTTGGCATTTGTTAAAACATTTATTTTAATGGCACGAAAACTTATAATTTCAATTTTATTACTTGAAATGTGAAAGAAAATACTCCTTCTATATCAGGGCTGGGCAGCAAGAGCGGATTCTACTCTCTCACGGGGCGCCACATGATTTCTCTTCATCCCCTTTCTTCCCCGCCGAACACCGCGCAGCGTTGATTCAGTGACGGATGAATATTAAGCGTCCCCGTTTAGAGTCTAGTTCCGCTCCCGAAGCCCAGCCCTGTTCTATATTGAATAAAGTCTGATGTTACTATTTCCGTCCTTTTAGTAGTTTAAAATGAACTGCGGATAAGACATCCATTATTTAGGCCTATTATTGAGAATTCCTATATGTATTTTTTTATTTTTTTTACTTGGTTATTTAACGACGCTGTATCAACTACGAGGTTATTTAGCGTAGATGGGATTGGTAATAGCGAGATGGTATTTGGCGAGATGAGGCCGAGGATTCGCCATAGATTACCTCACATTTGCCCTTACGGTTGGAGAAAATCTCGGAAAAAGAACAACGCTAGTGGCTTCCTATCTATATCCACCCAATATCATCATTCTATAAACAGAAAGTTGAAAACCAAACCAAGATGTGTTCAAGTCCTCAAATTTATTGAAGGAAATATTTACTCTTTCAAGAGTTTACTAGTGAAACAAACCGTGAGGGAGTTAATTTATACAGGGTTAAGTATACAGATTTATAGGGTTGTCAATCAGGACGCAGGGAAAAATCATTAAATGGATACCTGCGGGTAGGAAGGTTTTAATATGCATATTCTAAATTGTACAGGAGAGGAAAAAAATTGAATTCCTGCTAGAATTTTATTTAAAAAATGCTTTATATTTTTTCTTTGCATTACATAGTACATCCATAGGCCTAACATTATGTTGAACTGAAAAAGAAAATTGAAATGGCATTATTTTCTGAAATGAACAAAACGATGTGTTTTTGGCGCAAAAAAGTTGTAATAGTCTCTTATACTGTAACTTACAACCTTCTGACTGTGCCAGCTGGCTTTCGGCGAATGCTATGGAATGATAATGGAATTGAGATCGGAAGGAATTATGTTAATGCCTGATATGGGAAAACTCCTAGAAAAACTCCAAATGCGCCACAAGTGTCAACATGGATTCATGATAAATGAATTGGATTGTTGTAAAATAGTAGAAAATATAGTAGGCTATATCGGAAATTAATGTGTCGAGTTGGTGACACAGATTTTTGAGCATGATATAACCCGACGAACAGGGCCGTGGCCAAGGGCGCAGGGTTTCGGGAAGGGGAAAGGTAGCAAATAAGGTTATATTATATTTCACACGCACTGGTGAGTACTGACACATAATTGCGGTGATCATATTTCCTGAGTCCGAATTCGGGACAGAAGAATGGGTGATCTTTTTTAAAAGCCCTCTCCCTGTCATGTCGGGATAGGAATTGAAATAAAGCATGCTTAACTTTCACTATTTTATGCATTTACCTCTAAATCGAACAATTAGAAGTAATAATCATAGATCGTTTGAATCAAAATGATTAATTACAAAACGTTAATCAAAGTTTGTAGAAAGTATCCGTTCCATTTTATTATAAGTTTGCCGTTCAGTTAGTTGATGGCGTTGACGATGTGCCGCAATCCTACTTCTCTCATGAAGAGAACTTCTTTATGCGCACTTAATTATTTTATTTTTTCATGCACTACTATATTAGATTCCTAAAGATTCATTTCGATGACAGCAAGTGTTTAACACATTCAATTGTCATTGATGATCTTGCTCATCCCCATAAATGATTTATTATCTCAAAAATGTCCTTTATATAGAAGCATTGGTTCCAGGAAGTGAAAAAATGACATCTATAGTCTAATAGTGCGCTTTTAATATATTTGTCGTTCTGAATTTGGTCTCGTATTGTATATTCCTTCATGCATACTACTCGTATTATTGAATAATAAAACATACCTATGAAATTAGCGACGTATGATCACGGTACACAGAACATACAGCAGAAAGATAGGATTGGTTATTGATTATTAATGGAGAAAAACTCTCTCGTAGAAAGATAAGAGTTACGAATTCTCTACCTCAGAAGATTAGGGGCTGCCAGACAATAACCACTTTCAAGAAAAGGCTAAACGATTTCTTACGGGCGCAGTCAAATTGAAGTTATAATTGTTTAATAATTTAATTTAATTTAGGTATGACTATTATTACTATTATTATTATTATTATTATTACATAATTATTTTACTGGTGTTGTGAAGATGAAAAAAATTGTCATTGTATTATATTAATTATGTATTATATTGTCTTGTATTATAGTATTGTATTGCTTTGAATTGTATTGTATTGTATTAATTATGTTATATTCATAGCATTGTAGTAATTTTCTATCATACTGGTTGAGAGGAAGAGAAGGCCGAATGGCCTTAACTCTGCCAGTTAAAATAAACCATTATTATTATTATTATTATTATTATTATTATTATTATTATTATTGTTGTTGTTGTTGTTATTATTATTAACTTATTATTATTATTATTATTATTATTATTATTATTATTATTATTATTATTATTATTATTATTATTATAGGATATCGAAATATCTCGTTATCGACAAACATTTTTTTTTAAGTCGGTACCTACCGCATTGAGGGTCTACATGGAGGACACAACTTCTTATAATCCCTGATCACGTGAATAACAGATTGACTATCGCAGTGTTAAAAACGGTAGCATGTGGAAGAGAACAACCACCAGGATCTCCACTGTCGATTGGAAACGAACACTAGATGGAAGTACAGTTGCTCCATGCAATTCAAATGACAGTTATGACGTGACTCCTTCTACTGTCGCAAGATGGCAGTATAGTAAACTTGATAAAAGTTGTTGCCGTCAAAGCCTATAAGGCTGAGCAATCTGTACTAATATAGTGATCAGGGTTATAATGTTGTTGATTTCTGTATCGGAATGCTTACTTCTTTACTTACAAACGAGGAGCCACCAGCGTAGCTCAGGCGGTCGCGCATTTGGCTGCTGATTCGGAGGTGCGATCGGGTGTGAATTCGATGATCACTTGGTTGGAGTTTTTCCTCAATAGTAAGACGAATGTTAAACAATCTCATGGCAAATCCTCGCCCTTATATCGCCAAATATGATCTCGCTATCACCAATCCATCGACGATAGGTAACCTCCATAGCGTCGTTTATATTAATAACCGACTAGTAAAAAGATTCATTTAATGCATTATCCTACCAGTTCCTTATTAATATGCATTCTTTTTGTTCTGCTCTAAATCTTCATTATACATACACTGATCTCGCCACAACTGAGCGTAACTGGCAACAATGGACAACATCCAGACCTCACAAAGACAAACCCCTTGTCCCATAATGATGGATGTGTGAGAATTCCTGCTTATGATTCCTAGAAACGCCAACAACATAAATTTTCATTAATTTCTGCCCTCCCTTCCTCTTCGTCGTAGCAAATAATGGCTGACAGTGCCTATTACAATGGGACAATTGTTACGAGCCCCAGAGTTCTTAAACACCACGCCATGCAGTTCCCTTGGAAGACACACCTATGCGCCAAGGTCGCTACCACTACTGAGGGTTATAGTAAGACGTGCCCAGGGTTTGAACCCCGACTCGAGGATCATCGTTGTTCATGTTCAAACGGAACATGTGGGAGCAAACCCATGGTTATCGTGCTTGTCTCTGGCACGGACGTAGGGTGGTCAACAGTTAAGATAAAAAAGAAACATAGGGAAGCTAAAAATTAGAGAATTACGTATGTTTTCCTTGTTCTTGTTACATTTCCTAACGTACATTTTTCTTTTAATTTGAACTAATACAAGCTTCGCATTATTGATTACAAGAAAGTTTTCTTGATGCATTTGTACTCATTGCTACTTCTAGTACGTGGCATAATAACCTTATATTACAATTTTATTAATAGTTCACAAATATTATTATATTATTATATTTGTGAACTATTTATAAAATACACTGAATAATCAAAACTAATTTATACACAAATTAGTAATTTCACACAATAAATATACATAAGGTAATTTCTATAATTTAAATATTTAATTTATGTTGTCTTATTCTCCACTTATGTCTACTTTTAGTACAAGTTTCAACCACTCTAGTTTATCGTAAACCTTAATATTTATTTACTTGCTTAAATTGTATTTCTCGTTTAACTCTACAATGTGCAACCAGTATATATAAATCATTCATTATGCTATTTCCTTCCATTCCTCTTTCACAATAGAAACATTTATATACACTTCGTACAATTCTAACTCTATAACACAGAACAAGCATAATCATTCATTTTATATAAAACATATTTGTATAACTATTTCTTATTAAATCTCATGACTATCAATCTTTCTTATCTAATTGTAAGATTTACTCATTCATTACCGGTTTTTCATTAATTATTACATTTCTTTTATTTGTAGCTAAAAAAGATAAAGACATATTTGTTTTTGTAATTTATTATTATTATTATTATTATTATTATTATTAGTAGTATTATTATTATTATTATCCATTAGTTTTTAATTGCTATTTCTATATTCATTAATAAGAATTTTTTTCTTTATTAATTTTTCTCGAATTTCTTTAATAAAATAACATTCTAGAATAATATGAATGTCATCTTCTCCTTTTCCGCATAAAGGGCAAATACCTTGAGAGAAATTATCTATTTTTTTTTTCTTAACCTCCAGATTCCAAGTCTGAATCAAGCTAGTCCAAATCTTTCTTTCATCTTCATATTATCAATATATTCACTCCGTTCTCATACATTTTTATAATTATTAAAAAGTATTAGTGATCGCATTTCATAATAATAATGACTTTACGTTTCAGCAGTGTTTCAAAACTCATATTCAGTTGATAAACACAATAAACACACCTTAAACACGCAATTACAAAGTGGTGTTCGCTGATTCAAAAAAATCTCAACTAAAAATGGTGATCTTATGCTTATATAGAGCTAGAAACTGACACTTATTTAAGAAAAAAAGAAACGCGCTTAAAGGGCAGAAAACGATGATGATGATAATTATGATGACTGTACGACCTAAAACCGACACTGGCCTAGGGGCCCAAATTTGATAAATCTCTCCAAATTTTACTGAACAAAACCACCGATTTACTACACAGCATGAACATACGAGAGCGATTAAAAAAAGTCAGAGCTTTCACGAGTGACATATTCCCCCTCTTGTTCGAATTTTCTGCAAAGACAGCAGAAGCAGACCACAGCTTTATCACGCAGCCATTAGATGGCGCATATGTTTCGTCAGACTCTCACAATATCAGTTGTAAGATGGTTGCTCTCACGGAAAAATG